>NC_141390.1:3918398-5177940 GCF_017979445.1 Akebia trifoliata | reverse complement strand
TCCTAAATAACTATTCCAACTAATTAGATTTTGGGAGAAAATCAAAGCCATTTTGGGAAGAAAATCTAAGATTCATATAAACCGCTGTAACTACATCTTCTTCAAGTAAAATTTTACACATTCATATCTTTAACATAACTTTTAAACTATGATTTCCAATAGGATCAAAATCAATTACATATCTTAATAATACTATTCATGTAAATTATATTAAGTTAGGGTACTTACCTTGTTTCATAATGAAATCGTTGATTCAAGAATCATTGGAGGTATGCCTTTACAATCCACGTGTTTCTCGAAGTGCTTAAACCCCAATAGTACAAATCCTTTAGTTCTAGACTCGCATTTTCCCTCCTCTCTATATGGAACGGTTATGGTTCTAGTGATTGATGGATATCACTATTTCAAAACTCCTTACCTTATGTGTGTTTTCCACTCACTATTATGGGGTTGCCGATCCTCTTTTATAGATGGAGGGCCTAGAGTTCTTTTAACAAGATTCCTATTCATCTAGGTCTTCTACTTACCTTAAAACAATACTTTCTAATTCTAACGATATTGAGATTTCTTTCAATGTTGATATCTATTATCATTATAGAATCTTTGTGCAATTAAAACTTCAAATCGTGAAGTTAATGGGCCACACGAATAAAGGAAACATATCCATCAAGTGAACCCCAAATTGTCATTTCCAAAGCCCTGTTTCCACATGGGCTGACAGACAATAGGAAAATAAACCAACTAGAAAGGATCTTAGAAGTGTTCAAGAACTTTCATATCAATATCTCCATCTTATATGCAATCTATCAGATTTCCTCCTATGTCAAAATTTTTAAAGATCTCACCACAGTGAAGAGAAAAATCCTAGTGCCTAAGGAGGCTGTGATGACAACCCAATCATATTTTCTGATTTAACAAAAAATTGTGACTAAATTTAAAAACCTTGGTTGTCCAACAATTTCTATTCACATTGAGGCTACTATGATCGAGAAATATCTATTAGAACTAGGAGTCAGCATAAACCTACGCATGTTCTTTATTTACAAACAATTAGGTTTGGGGGAACTCAAACCTAATGATATCATCTTGAGTTTAGCTAACAGATCAGTTAAGGTTCTTAAGAGGATTTTAGATTATGTTATCATAAAAGTTAAGGACTTTTATTTCCTAGTTGATTTTGTGGTTCTTGACACTGAACCTATCATCAACCCAAATAGCTACATTACTATCATCTTGGACATACCATTTTTGATAACATTTGATGCCGTTATCAAATGTAGGAATGAAATCTTGACTTTGGTGTTTAAAGACATGAAGGTCAAATTGAATGTCTTCCATAAAAAATTTCAATCCACTAATATAGATGATTTGGAAAAGGTCAACATGATCGACATCTTGGTCAATAACATATTCGAAAAAATGGGGAATATTAACTCGTTAGAAGAGTACTTAGGCCTAGATTTTGATATAGAGAAATCTATCAGGGATGTTAACTCCCTCATCGAATTCGTCTTTCTGATGAATTTTCAAAATGAAAACAGTCATTGTCTTCATCTTCTCCATCAATTAGAGAGATTCCCAAATTTGAATTGAAATAATTGTCAGACAGCTTGAAATATACGTTTCTAGGAAATGTTTAAACCTTTTCAGTCATTGTCTCGTCAAACTTAAAAAATCCCAAGAGAAATAATTACTTGATATTCTATGAGAGCATCATGAAGCTATAGATTGGACCATAACTGACATCAAGGACATCAACCCCTCTGTAGTTATGTAGTAGATCCACATTGAAGAAAATTTAAAATCATTGTGAGAACCACAAAGGCGATTGAATATGATCTTACAAGAAGTTGTCTGAGAGGAGATCCTCAAATTGTTAGATGTAGACATTATATATCCCATCTCGGACAATAAATAGGTTAATTCAGTTCAGGTTATCCCAAAGAAGTCAAATGTCATAGTCGTGACCAATCAAGATAACGAACTGATCCCTACTTGCGTCTAGACTGGGTGATGATTATGTATAAACTATAGGAAATTGAATTCGATAACTCGAACTGAATTATCTACCAAATTCAATTTTATCTACCAAATACTCGAAAGACTAGTCAAAAATATTTTTTACTACTTTCTTGATGGATATTCGAGGTACAATCAAATCCCGATTGCTCTAGTAGACCAGGTAAAAACAATGTTTACATGGCCTTTTGGGACAAGACTCAAAACTGAGTTAACTTTAACAACTATCATCCAACCACTTAATTAGACTATTTTCTTTGAGGTGATGTGTGATGCATTTGACTACATAATAGGTATTCTTCTAGGACATCGAGTAGACAAACTCTCCCACGTTATTCAGTATTTAAGCAAAACATTTAATGATGCTCAACTCAATTACTCGACCACCAAATAAGAACTGTTAACAATTGTTTTTGTATTAGACAAATTTTGATCTTACTTAATTGGGTTCAAATTTGTGATTTTCACAGACCATTCTACGCTAAAAATACCTTTTTGCTAAGAAGGATGCTAAAACACAGTTAATTCGATGAATCCTATTGCTTCAAGAGTTCGACATCAAAATTTGAGATAAAAAAGGATGTGAGAATGTGGTTGCTGACCACCTGTCCAAGTTGGTAGTTGTGACAAGTTCAAACTCACAGCCAATCTCTGAGAATTTTCCTGATGAGCAAATCCTGTCAATCTCCAATTTTGACATGACTTGGTATGCTGATATTGTTAACTACCTCATGACAAGGAAAACACCCGTCTCATGGACCTAGTAAGAGAGGATGCCGTTTTTTCCAAATCCAAATGGTGTTTTTGGGATGATCCGCATTTGTTCAATTACTGTCCTGATCAAACAATTCGACAATGTATCCCTAATGGAGATCAAAATAGTATTTTGCCACAACTATGTCAATGGAGGGAATTTTTGAGGTAAAAAGACTTTCGCAAAAATCCTACAATATGGTTTCTACTTGTCCACTATCTTTTAAGATGCACATCTTTACGCTAAATCTTGTGATAGATACCAACATTTGGAAAAGATTAGCAAGAGAAACAAGATGCCCCAACAACCAATCTTGATTATCGAAATCTTCGATATATGGGGCATCGACTTTATGAGTCCCTTCCCTATATCACATGGATTTCAGTATATTTTGGTTGTAATAGACTATGTATCGAAATGGGTAGAAGTCACGACATGCCAAACAAATGATCATAAAGTTGTTGTTCAGTTCCTCAAGGATATAGTGTTCACCAGATTTGGTATACTCCATGCCATTATCAGCGATAGTGGCACAAACTTTTGCGATAGAGTTTTGAACCTTTAATGCCCAAGTACATCATAATGCATAAAATGACCATCCCGTATCACCTACAAACCGGTGGACAAGTTGAAATCTCTAATTCAGAGATAAAAATCATTTTAGATAAAATAGTCAATCTAACAAGGAAGGATTGGTCCTTACGCTTGAATGATGCATTGTGGGCATACAGAACTGCGTTGAAAACCCTAATTGATATGTTCACATATTAGTTAGTCTTTGGTAAAACGTGTCATCTCCCAATAGAATTGGAACATAAACATATTGGGCGGTGAAACACCTCAATTTCAACATTACTAAAGTGGGTGAAAATCAGAGACTCCAACTTGATGAATTGGAAGAGCTAAGAAATGGCACCTATCATAGTGCAAACATCTATAAAGCTCCTACCAAAGCTTGGCACGATAAGCACATTCAAAGGAAGAGTTTTCACCTTGATCAGAAGGTGTTTCTTTACAATTTCAAATTGCATCTTTTTCTAGGAAAGTTGAAATCTCGATGAATAGGACCTTTTGTTGTTCATAACATTCACTCCACATCGAGCCATCAAGATTCTCAATCCCTCAAACGGCAGTATCTTTTAGACCAATGGACAAAGGCTTAAGCCTTATCTCCATCTTCCTACATCTCAAGAATGAGATTCCTGCATCTCAAGAACGAGATTCCTACTTGAGCAATCTTGTGTATCCAGATTAAATTTATCCCTGTCTAGTTGAAGACAATAAACTTACCACTTTTGGAGAAGAAACCCTTGATCTATACTTCAACTTCCAATTTGATGATTGGAATGCTATGTAAGATACATTTTCTCATCTTCTCTCTTTAATAGAACCTACCACCAAAGGAACAATGTTTAAGGATCTATAAAACTTTTCAAGAAAAATTTCTTGAAAAATTTATTTTTCGCATAGGATTTTCTTGGAAAATTAATTTTCTAAGACTTTCCCATGTTGGAAAATGCATTTTCCTAAAAAATTCTTTCTATTATTTTAAACCCTAAACCCTTGACTTGTTTGCCCCACTTCTTCTTCTTCAACTCTTATACCCTCTCAACTTTGGTCGATTGTTTTCCCCCTTCCATCCTTTTTTGAATTTCAACTGCATCATTACAGAGATCATCGCGTGGCGACTCTTTTCTGACTGATCGATCATCAACTACATCTCCATCATTGTGCCACACACTTTAAAGGTCGTACTGCGTCCCCTTATGTTGCAGAAGCTTAAATTTTCCAATAGCCTCGTCAATTCCTCCTATTCTCTGCTACCATGCCCTCCAAACCTTGCCCTATCTTATCTGGAGAAGCCTATTAGAAAGTTTTTGAGTCCAACCAAGGGGATTGGCTTTGGTATGAGCTCACAGAACGTGGTTGGGGCGCTCTTTTCAACATTGACGAAGACAAATAATTTGAGGAGCTCGTTTGGGAGTTTTACCATTCATTTGTATTCATTAATCTCTCTGTTCCATCATTCACTGTCTCTTTCTGAGGCATCACTCTCATCATTGGTATTGACGACATTGAGGCTCTCCTAGGGATTGATTTGGTAGAACAAGGTGGTGCCAAGTGGACCACACTATGGACTTCTATCTTACTAGGTTGGGTCTCCAAATTGAAAGGCTCTAGATTGAGAATAAAAGTGTCTCATCCAATAATCTCTATGAGAACCAGTATATGTGTTGGTGGTGGCTTACCTCCAATGTCTTAGGCACTCAAAACTCTATCCAGATGTACACTAAACATCTTTACTTCCTTTACGTCATCTAGATTCGAAATCCAACCTTTTGTATATCCCGCTTTCTACTTGATACTCTCATTAATACTTTGACAACCTAGAGCCGTTTCCTTGCCCTTCCACATCTTATTTTTCGTATTTTGGTACATTGATTAGGCACCCCCCTTGCCACATTAGCACAAGCTAGACATACGGTGAGGATTCCACGGTTTCGAGGGAAGCGGGCTTTCAAGCCATTCTACTTCTTTAACCAATCACAAAGTAACTTTCAAATATCATTTTAAAACAAACAAAATTAATTTTTATTTGAATCAATTCAAAAATAAACATAAATAACATTTATTTTTAACACATGATGAAATTTATTTTTAACACATGATGGGGCTAAAACTAACCACACCAAACACTATACAATACTGCCCCGCTCGACTCATTTAATTCAACTCGATCACTCGCTTTAAACTAAAATTAAATTCAATGAGATTCATCACAATTTATAATAAAAAAATGCAAACCACCCTAAACATACGTCGTTGATTTCAAACCACAATCTCATTAAACTTCTTAATACTAACTACACACCATTATTAACCTTGATAATTTCAGAAAACTTTAACCACTCCTAAAATTTTGAATTTCTCATTATGATAATTTTAATCCAAATAAAATACATGGTTAGCCAAAATCCAGATTGGATCATTACAATTTTAATGGTGGGAAGGGCCAAACTTCAAATATTCTATCAAGGCATTCTATGCTCTAGCCTTAATAAAAACTTTATTAGATCTTGATGCATGATATTAATTTTTTTTGTCTTTTGAGGCCATAATCAATATAGAACAAGTGGTCAAGCCTTGGAATGTAAGTAGCTCAACCCTCATGTTTGGGAAGCCTTTGAAAAAGGATAGGTATTCACATGAAGGCAATTAATTTCCTCTCTAGTTGAGATACTGTTTGAGAATTACAAGATTTTTTGTCATCTTTATGGACAACCTCTTATTTTCATTCAATAATTCCCTTTTTGATCGTATATCATGATGATGGGAAATGTATCTGCTTGGATTATTATTATAATTTAAATATCCTACAGGCATAAGCAAGGATGATGGAGGGGGGGGGGGGTTGAATTTGAGCTCTTTTATATTGTATATTTAATAAATTAAATGATATTTTGATATTTTTAGTGGGAATTTGTTAAAGTGACTATAAATTAAATTTGTTGGGTTTCAAAGAATTTATAGTAAAACAATTATTTTGAAAATTCAGTATGGAATTTGAAGAAGTTAGTGTGATTTTTACTCATTTTTGTGATGATTATTCTTTTGGGTATGAGGATATGAATACATATTCATGTTATCATTAGGGATCCATAGAACAAGAAAATTACTATCATCTGGTCAATTTTCTAGGGCCCGCATATCTTAAATGTTAGCCTCACTCCATGATGAACTTATACTCGAAGAATTAACTTGATTTGTATTTTCTTTTGAGTTTGAAAATGTTCAAATTTATTGGTTAAGAATCATACTGACTTTCAGTTCAGATTTATCCATGGTTCATCATTTCCTAAATGGTTTTGTCGAAATGAGCGCTAAGTCAAGATCCTGAACACCTAGATTGAATTGGATGTGGTCATACCATTTTGAAAAATTTGATCCAATAAGAATTGAGATGGTAGATGCATGAGAGTGCAATAAACCAGGTATTATAATTAAATAACGACAATACTCTGATAAGTGCTTTGAGTTATATTTGATAATGATGAACTTATTAATATTACTTAAATTTATACTTTAGGTTAAATTAGATATATCTATTGTTCACTCATTTTTAGGGTAATAAACTAATTAGATTATCCTATAAGACTATTATAATTTATTCAGTCAGTTTTGTTATCTTTGAGTATCAAATCCTAATTATGTTAATTCATGTAAATTATATTATCTTACCCAAATTTTAATTAGTTAAATGAAATTCTCCTTTGATTTAATCTCATTTACCTAATTGAGTTTGCAATTATAAATATTATTGTTGTTTAATGTCATCCTAATGACCAAAATTTAATGTAATTAGATATTTCATAAATTTTACTAATTTAGGTTATTTTAGTGGCTACAAAATTAATAAAATTTATGTACATCTAAATTGTCCTATAATATTTACTAAACCTATAGGTTATTTTCAAAAGGTTTCAACAACAATAATATTGCACAAAAATTTTATTATAAAAATTTATCAAGTAATAAATATTCCATTAATGGCAATAGAGAATTAACAATAATTGATAGTCTTACAACTAATTAATTCAAACAAAGTTATTGATAATTCTAAAATAAAATCGAAAATCTGAATTATATAGATTTGATGAAGCCCAAGTAAAATCAAAATCTCAAATCTATAAATGATGACATCAAAATGAAAATATGAAATTTAAGAACATGAAATCAAATTCAAAATTTGTTATCTATTAGTCATGATATTTGTAGGCATAAAAAAAAATTTAAAGAGACCTTGCAGCTTTATAAATTATTGGAAAGCCCTAAAATCAAACTTGGGCCTATACATTTTTATTCGGACCCATTGATTGAGATGGACCTTATATGTTTGGGCTATCGCAGATAAGATCCATGATCTAAAAAAAAGTTAAGTGATCCACATATTAAATATTGGGCTTCACACCCAAATAAATGAGTTTGGCCCATCAACAATTCATAGAATCCTTAAAATTGGATTTGGACGAGTTTAGCCTTTAAACAAACCAATTAAAGCTCTTTAAGTTAGGGAATAATTGAAAAGTTAAATTACATTTAAATCTATAAATACCAAAGCATCCCTCATTGGGAGGAGATCTGGATCATTTTCTCTCAGAAGACAGAAGCTCTCCTTTTAGAGAAAAAACCTCAAGCCATCCTCCAAAGATAAAGAAAATATCTTCAAGAGACCGAGATTCCGATTAAAAAGAAGATTAAGTCTAAACCCTTCTTAGAAGGCCAAGAAATCCTTCTCAACCTATAAGGTGCGAAGCCCGGAGATAATCAAAGGAAAACATTGAGATTTGTACTCTCATTTTTATCAAATCAATAAAATTATTTGCAATCTTATTTTATAAATCTTGAGGTAGATTTGTAAAATCTGTTGTCGATAATATCAAAATCGAAAATCTGTTATCTATTAGTCATGATATCAAAATTGAAAATCTGGGATTTTCATGTAGTGCCTAAACTTATGTCATTGATTTCAAACCACAATCCCATTAAACTTCTTAATACAAACTACACACCATTATTAACCTTAATAATTTTAGAAATCATTAATAACTCTTAAAATTTTGAATTTCTCATTACGATTATTTTAATCCAAATACATAGTCAGCGAAAATCCAGATCGAATCATTACAATTTTAATGGTGGGAAGGGTCAAACTTTAAACATTCTATCAAGGCATTTAATGCTCTAGCCTTAATAAAAGCTTCATTGGACCTTGACGCTTGATATTAATTTTCTTTTGTCCTTGGGGGCCATAATCAATATTGAACAAGTGGTCAAGCCTTGGAATATAAATAGCTCAACACTCATGCTTGGGAAGCCTTTGAGAAAGGATGGATATTCATATGAAGGCAATTAATTTCCTGTCTAGTTGAGCTACTGTTTGAGAATTACAAGATTTTTTGTCCTCTTTATGAAAAATCTTCTATTTTTGTTTAGTAATACCTTTTTATTTTTATCATATATCATGATGAGGAGAAATGTATCTGTTTGGATTATTATTATAATTTCAAATATCCTACAAACATATGCAAGGATGATGGATTTTTTTTTTTTTTTTTTTTTTGGGGGGGGGGGGGGGTTTGAATTTGAGCTCTTTTATATTGTATCTTTAATAGATTAAATGATATTTTGATATGGGTAGTGGGAATTTGTTAAAGTCAATATAAATTAAATTTGTTGGGTTCAAAGAATTTATAGTAAAGCAATTATTTTGAAAATTCAATATGGAATTTGAAGAAGTTAGTATGAATTTTACTCATTTTTGTGATAATTATTCTCTTGGGTATGAGGGCATGAATAGTTCATGTTATCATTGGGGGGTTCATAGAAGAAGAAAATTATTGATTTTTAGGAAAAATTTCCAAAAGAAATAGACAAAAATTGAAAAACCCGAAAACAGTACACTATTCATTTTTATTACCATTTTTGGAGTTAAAATATTTTTGTCAAAGTGGAAATCTTTTCCTATTCTATAAAATAGTAAATACTTTCCCCCTTTTATTTTCAATAAAACAGTTAAAAAATGTTATGTTTTATAAAATAGTGAATTTTTTCCTTACTTTAAGAAAAATATTTTAATTCTGAAAATAATAAATTACTGATCCTAAAATTAAAATGAATAGTGTGCCATTTTGGGAATTTTCAATTTTCAATGAATATTTTGGTAAATCACTTATTAATTTTTTTATATTTATCATGAGGTACAAAGGATTGAATCCCTAAACATTTGAAACAATAAAAATATGAATTTAGACAAAATTGAATAAAAGACCATGATTCCTACTTTGATCTCAAGCTTTTGGGATATGACCTACATAGAGATAGGGGTCATTGTTTGAAAATGATGGGAGTATACTTTTGAATGGTTAATGTCGGTACGTCATGAGTTCAAAGCCCAAAATGAACATTCTGCGAGGGTGCACTCTTACTTATTTCGTACGTGTGATGTGCGGGCATTGCATGTGCCTCAGGACTAGTCCTTGAACAAGACCATGGTCTATGGACTGGGCATAACTCAGATACGGGCTCCATCTGTTGTCCACAGGATATTGGATTATAAAAAAAAATAATAATAAAATAAAATAATTTGGAGCAATGTCGAAATTCCAATTTCCATGTCATTGGAGTCTTTTTACCAACTTCAGGGGTAGTTATGTAGTTTGTATTTCATAATCAGAACATGTCATGAGTTATAAAAGCCAGTTAATGCTTCCCCTGGTAAGACCTTTGTTACAAAAGTTTATAAATACAAGCGGCATACCCCCTAATTAGTAGATTACAAAAGAAAATTTTGCATAGGAATTGAAAAAGAAATTAAACACTTCTAAGATTTCCTAAGAAACATAATAACTGTTTAGAATGCCTCCAATATTTACTTGGAACTGCTCTTGACTTCAAAGACCTTCCCCTCCAGATTATCCTAAACAGAAAAAAAAAAATAGTTTAAAAAATTAGTCCCAAGGAGAAAATAAAAATTATCATCTAACATAATAAAAAATATAAGTGAAAAAAAAAAAGTACTTGCCTTCCATGCTATTCAAACAAGCTCTTGAATTTCAACACTATCAATCACTCGATGAGCAACATCTGCATCTACATTGCCTTCCACTGGCTTGATACGCTGCATGTCTGTAGTTAGAACTTGAGGGGTTATCAAGCTAGTGATACCAGTTCCATATGGAAATGACCAATGAACTTTATCCTCTAACAGTTCAAGTTTGTAAAGGAATTTCAACGCAAATCTTGCTCTTTCTTCACGTTCTTGAATGGGGCTCTCACCAAGATGCTTGTGTATGGCAAGTGGGAGTTGAGAGAGGGAAATGTGTAACATGTCCACAAATAGTTGCTCCATGTGACCATATACTTCGTCGATTGATGAGAAGGGTTGTCGTGACTGTCGTCCGATGATAAGTTCACAAATGTTTCGTATTTCACTAACTGCATACTCATCTTTTTCTATCCCTTCCAAACCACGAAATCCAAAACAATCGTCTTCAAAAAGAGAACTGGAATCTTCAGCGTATCTTTTCAATACTTCAATAACTGCGAAATAGAAATCCAATGGAGGTGGAAATTGAGATTGAGAATTCATTACCAATGGTTTAATGAAGTTCTTATGGAACCAATGATAGGGGTCGTTCCTCTCCACCCACAATTCTTTTCCAACTACAAGTTTATTTTTATCTTTGGCTGTGATATTCATTTTCTGGTCAATGAAATAAATGATTCCAAAGGCTTCTTCGAATGTACGAATTAGAGAAGCACCAAGGACATCTGGTAATGCAACTGTGGCTATTCTTATAAAGATTACCACTGAAAGACAAGAAACTTTGTTGGTAAACGGCTCTTCAGATTGACAAGTTTTGGAAAGAAGTTGGATGAGATCATCAGTTGGTAAATTCCTTTTATATTTCTCCATCCATCTCCTCATGTCATATTCACACTTTCTCTGTATCCATTCTTCCATACCACAGTATTCACCATTTATTTGTTCCCCACAACAATTTTTTTTTATTTTTTTGGCACACATGAAAGGTATCTTGAGCATGAAATATAACAGACAAGATAGAACGGACATAATCAGTTGCACTGCCTTGAATACCATAGAAACAGTCCTCTTAATAGTTTGGAAGGTGATCATGAAAACCTCTATAGAGATTTTGAAGAATGAAATAGTGCGGAGCTTTGAAAATTTTGATAAAATCCACGAAGTAAAAATGTGGAGCTTTGAAAAAGTTGATGAAACTTCGTAAACATTCATTTCTTCAAATACATCTTTAAATATTAACAACCATCTAAGTATGGTGATTGTACTTCCAACTAGGACAGTGAATATCTGAGTTGCTACAATGATCCACATTGACCATTTATAATCGGAAATCCCACATCGAAAATCCACCTTCTTAAGAACAAGAGATTGAAGTACAGCTTGTGATAGAACTAGTGCACAAAGTGCAGAAAGTGCGCACACAGCTAAGCCCATTTGGGAACAAAGGAAGTTCCATTCAGGGTTTTCTGCACAACTATGTATATAAATTGACTTCAATGTCTGTATCATACTCACTGAATTTTGAGGGGCCTTCCATTCAAGTTCATCAACAAGGTTAGAGTGGGAAAGTTCCCACCTAAAAGAATCTAAAGTGAACCAGAACAGTGCAAGCAATAGTAGCATGCATGACATGATTATGACATGTTCTACTATGAACAAGAATATAACACCAGTAACCATTTGCATACAGACATTCACAACAATCGTTACTACGAGGATGGTCAAGGAAAGCATGTTTGAAAGACGTTCAGAATGACTCTGAATTCCGAGTGCAGGAAAGAAAATACACATAGAGATGCATATTAAGACAGTGCCACTAAGCTTAGAGAGTTGATCTTGAACAGAAGGCATTGATGTGGTCAGATCTACTGGGAGTTTAGAAGCAATTGCAAGAAGAGTGAGCGTAAGGGAGTTGAGTTTTAAAAATCTACATGGTATCCATGGCTTCCTATTATATAATCCATGAAATAAATCACAAATCATAAATAGAAGGCATGCAGAAGTACCTGCCGCTATGTATAGGCCAATTGTTGGCATTGGGGAAGAAAACTTGTCATCATCCCATGTTCCATTCAAACAAATTTGTTTCACCATTTTTTTCCTTCTTTGGATTTTCCGAATTAAGTTGTGCTATTCTTCTTCTCCTCCTTAAATAAAACTCGGACTTGGTATGTAGTGAAGAGTATGGATTAGGTAAAGAAGCTATACTTACATTGTTGGGGAAGGAAAGTAGTTTGCTTTCCTTCTTTATTCTTTTCTTGACATAGAACCAAAGTAGAACCTTGAGAACTATTTGTTAGTGTTCCTTTGTTGTCATACCCATGGTTTTAAAGTGTGCCCGAGTCTGAGTCTATTTTTAGTGCTCATATAGTTCGACTTCCAATTTGATGATTGGAATGCCATGTAGGATATATTTTCTAATCCTCTCTATTTATTTGAACCAACCACCAAAGGAACAGTGTTCAGGGATCTATAAAACTTTTCAAGAAAATTTTCTTGGAAAATTTATTTTTCACATAAGATTTTCTTGAAAAAATAATTTTCTAGGACTTTTCCATGTTGGAAAATGTATTTTCCTAGAAAATTCTCTCTATTCTTTTAAAACTGTAAACCCTTAACTTATTTTCCTCACTTCTTCTTCTTCAACTCTTATACCCTCTCAACTTTGGTCAGTTGTTTCTCTCCCCTCCATCTTTTTTTGAATTTCGACCACGCCATTACAGAGATCATCGTGTGGTGACTCTACTCCGACCTATTGATCATCAATTGCGTCGCCATCATTGTGCTACACATTTTAAAAGTCGTATTGCATCCCCTTATGTTGCAGGAGCTTAAATTTTCCAATAGCCTCGTTGATTCCTCCTATTTTCCACAACCATTCCCCCCAAACTTGTATTATCTTCTCTGGAGAAGCCTATTAGAAAGTTTTTGAGTCCAACCAAGGGGCTTGGTTTTTAGATGAGCTCACAGAGCGTGGTAGGGGTGCTCTTTTCTACGTTGACGAGGACAAATAATTTGAGGAGCTCATTTGGGAGTTTACCGTTCACTTGTATTCGTTGATATCTCTATTCCATCATTCACCATCTCTTTTCGAGGCATCACTCTCATTATCGATTCCGATGACACTGATACTCTCCTAGGGATCAATTTGGCATAGCAAGGGTGGTGCCAAGCAGACCACATTATGGACTTGTATCTTACTAGGTTGGGTCTCAAAACTGAAAAACTTCGGATAGAGAATAATAGGGTCTTATCCAATAATCTCTATGAGAACCAATATCTGTGTTGGTAGTGGCTTACCTACAATGTCTTAGGCACTTGGAACTCTACCCAGATGTACACTAAACATCTCTACTTCCTTTATGTCATCTAGATTCGAGATCCAACCTTCAATATGTCCTGCCTTTTGCTTGATACTCTCATCAATGGTTTGACGACCCAAAGCCGTTTCCCAGCCCTTCCACATCTTATTTTTAACATTTTGAAGCATCGGTTGGGCATCCCCCCTTACCACATTAGCACATGCTAGATGTACAGTGAGGATTCTCCGATTTTGAGGGAAACGGACTTTCAAGCCATTCTGCTTCTTTAACCAATCATAAAGTAATTTTCAAATATCATTTTGACACAAGCAAAATTAATTTTTATTTGAATCAACTAAAAAATAAATATAAATAACATTTATTTTTAACACATGATGCAGCTCAAAACTAACCACACCAAACACCACACAACACTACCCCACTCGACTCATTTAACTCAACTCAATCACTCGCTTTAAATTAAAATTAAATTTAATGGGATTCACTACAATTTATATATAAAAATTTGCAAACCACCCTAAACTTACGTCGTTGATTTCAAACCACAATCCCATAAAACTTCTTAATACAAACTACACACTATTATTAACCTTGATAATTTCATAAAGCATTAACAACTCCTATACTTCTGAATTTCTCATTATGATCATTTTAATCCAAATAAAATACATGGTCAACCAAAATCCAGATCGGATCATTAAAATTTTAATAGTGGGAAGGGCCAAACTTCAAACATTCTATGCTCTAGTCTTAATAAAAACTTTATTAGATCCTGATGCCTGATATTAGTTTTTTTTGTCCTTTGGGGCCATAATCAATATAGAACAAGTGGTCAAGTTTTGGAATGTAAGTAGCTAAACACTCATGCTTGGGAAGTCTTTGAGAAAGGATAGATATGCATATGAAGGCAATTAATTTCTTCACTAGTTGAGCTACTATTTGAGAATTAAAAGATTTTTTTCCTCGTTATGGATTATCTTCTATTTCCAATCAGTAATACCCTTTTTGATCATATATCATGATGATGAGAAATTTATCTGTTTGGATTATTATTATAATTTTAAATATCCTACAAACATAAGCAATGATGATGGATTGGGAAGGGGAGGGGTGAATTTGAGCTCTTTTATATTGTCTCTTTAATAAATTAAATGATATTCTGATGTGATGTGGGGTAGTGGGATGGGAATTTGTTAAAGACACTATAAATTAAATTTGTTGGATTCAAAGTATTTATAGTAAAACAATTATTTTGAAAATTTAGTATGGAATTTGAAGAAATTAGTGTGAATTTTACTCCTTTTTGTGATGATTATTCTCTTGGGTGTGAGGACATGAATAATTCATGTTATCATTGGGGAGTCCATAAAAGAAGAAAATTATTGTTTTTTAGGGAAAATTCCCGAAACAAATAGACAAAAAATGAAAAAACCGAAAACTGTACACTATTCATTTTTATTACCATTTTTGGAATTAAAATATTTTCATCAAAGTGGGATTCTTTTCCTATTCTATAAAATAGTAAATACTTTCCCCCTTTTAATTTCAATAAAACAATTAAAAAAATGTATGTTTTATAAGATATTGAATTTTTTCCCTACTTTAAGAAAAATATTTTAATTCTTAAAATAATAAATTACTGATTCTAAACTTAACATGAATAGTGTGCCATTTTGAGAATTTTCAATTTTCAATGATTATTTTGGTAAATCACCTATCAAATTTTTTTATTTATCATTAGGTACAAAGGATTGAATCCCTAAACATTTGAAATAATAAAAATATGAATTTAGACAAAATTGAATGAAAGACCGTGATTCCTACTTTGGTCTCAAGCTTTTGTCATATGACCTACATAGAGATAGGGGTCATTATTTGAAAATGAAGGGAGTATACTTTTGAATGGTTAATGTTGGTACGTCGTGAGTTCAATGCCCAGAATGAACATTCCGCAAGGGCACACTCTTACTTATCTGGTGCGTGTGATGTCCGGGCATTGCATGTGTCCTTGAACCAAACCATGGTCTCTGGACTGGGCATAGCCTAGATACGGGCTCTGTCCGTTGTCTATAACTGGATTATTAAAAAAAATTAATAATAATTTGGGGCAATGTCGAAATTCCAATTTCAATGCCATTGAATCTTTTTACCAACTTCAGGGGTAGTATTGTAGTTTGTATTTCATAATCAGGCCATGTCATCACTTATAAAAGCCAGATGATTCTTATATTCTTGTGGGTTTTTCTCTATATTAAGTAAAAATATTTTTGTTATTCTGTTTCTTCTGATGAAATTGATTTGTTTTAGCTGCGAAGTCAAGCTTTTCGGAGATACTTTGATTGTGATTTCGGTTATGGTTGAAATTTGACGATTTATTTTCAGATTTTGATGGAATTCGTGATTTATTAGAATGGGTTGGTGAGAGATTTGAAAAAGGTGGAGATTTTGTTCTTGAATTGAAGTTTGAGGTTCAAGGTTTTTAGATGGTTTATTTGTTTTACTTTACAAACTTAAATTTTTTAAGGAATTCATTTCATGATGAATTCGTTGTGTTTAATTTGCTTTAAATATGAATTCTTACACTTATAGACGAAGTCTTCCTCACTTCTTTTATCTGTTCTACAGATTTTTCAGAGGCTTCACCTCATCTTTGACTGTCCTGAAGTGCCCCATAATTCTTCTTCTTCTAACAACTATAGATTTTATTGGTCAAACAAGAGATCAAGAAGACCTACTAATTACATAAGAAGAAGTTAGATTGCTAGGATCATTTGGTGTTACTAAGCAAACAAAGTGATTTATTTATCACATAAAATTTTATAGATACTAGGGGCATACCCCTAATTAATAGATTACAAAAGAAAATTTTGCAGAAAAATTGAAAAAGAAATTAAACACTTCTAAGATTTCCTAAGAAACAGAATAACAATTGGAGGGTCCAATATTTTCTTGACTTCGTGCTTATTAGAGGGTCTTAAGACTAAACCAATATTTTCTTGGAGCCTCCAATACTTCCAGGCGGTGAGTTATTAGAATGCCTCCAATATTTTCTTGGAGCTGCTGTTGACTTCATGCTTATTGGAGGGTCTAGACCTTCCCCTCCTGATTATCCTAAACAGAAAAAAAAGAAAAAAATTGTTTAAAAAATTAGTCCTAAGGAGAAAATAAAAATATCATCTAACTTAATAAAATAGTAAGTGAAAAAAAAGTACTTGCCTCCAGGCTATTCAAACAAGCTCTTGAATTTCATCACTATCAATCACTCGATGAGCAACATCTGCATCTACATTGCCTTCCACTGGTTCGATACGCTGCATGTCTATAGTTGGAACTTGAGGGGTTATCAAGCTAGTGATACCAGTCCCATCAGGAAATGACCAATTGACTTTATTCTCCAAAGGTCCAAGGTTGTAAAGGAATTTCAGCACAAATTTTGCTCTTTCTTCACGTTCTTGAATGGGGCTCTCAACAAGATGCTTGAATATGGCAAGTGGGAGTTGAGAGAGGAAAAAGTGCAACATGTCCACAAATTGTTGCTCCATGAGACCATATAGTTCGTCGATTGATGAGAAGGTTTGTCTTGGCTGTTGTCCGATGATCAATTCACAAATGTTTCGTATTTCTCTAGCTGCATACTCAACTCTTTTGCTATATTGCGTACCACTACCTGCGTAATGCTCTGCATTAAAAAAAAGATTGGAAACTCCATCGCATCTTTTTAATTCTTCAGTAAGCCAAAGTGCGTAATATAAGTCCAATGGAGGTTGAAATTGAGATTGAGAATACAATTTCATTACCAATGGTTTAATGAATTTCTTATGCAACCAATGATATGGGTTGTTCCTCTCCATCCACAATTCTTTTCCCACTACAAGTTTATTTTTATCTTCGGCTGTGATATTCATTTTCTGGTCAATGAAATAAATGATTCCAAAGGCTTCGTCAAATGTACGAATTAGAGAAGCACCTAGGACATCTGGTAATGCAGCTGCGGCTATTCTTATAAAGATTACCACTGAAAGACAAGAAACTTTGTTGGTAAATGGCTCTTCAGATCGACAAGTTTTGGAAAGAAGTTGGATAAGATCATCAGTTGGTATATTCCTTTCATATTTCTCCATCCATCTCTGCATGTCATATTCACAGTTTCTCTGTATCCACTCTTCCATATTATACTCATCACCATTTCTTTGTTCCCCACAACAAATTTTTTTATTTTTTGGCACACAAGAAAGGTATCTTGAGCATTAAATATAACAGGTAAGATAGACAGACCACAATCACTTGCACTGCCATGAATACCATATAAACAGTCCTCTTAATAGTTTGGAAGATGATCATGAAAAGCTTTATAGAGATTTTGAAGAATGAAATAGTGCGGAGCTTTGAAAATTTTGATAAAATCCACAAAGAAAAAATGTGGAGCTTTGACAAAGTTGATAAAACTTCGTAAGCATTCATTTGCACAAACAAATTTTCGAATATTAACCACCATCTAAATAAGGTGATTGTACCTCCTACTAGGACAGTGAAAATCTGAGTGACTACAACGATCCACATTGACCATTTATAATCGGAAATCCCACATCGAAAATCCACCTTCTTAAGAGCAAGAGATTGAAGTACAGCTTGTGATAGAACTAGTGCACAAAGTACAGATAGCATGCACACAAATAAGCCCGTTGGGGAATTAAGGAAGGCCCATTCAGGGTTATTTGTACAACTATTTGTATAAGTTGACTTCAATATCTGTATCATACTCTCTGACTTTTGAGGGTTCTTTTCTTCAAGTTCATCAAATGGGCTAGAAGAGTGGAAAATTTCCCACCGAGAAGAATCTAAAGTGAACCACAACATTGCAAGCAATAGTAGTATGCATGACATGATTATGACATGTTCGACTATGAACAAGAATATGACACCAGTAACCATTTGGATACAGACATTCACAACAATTGTTACTACGAAGATGCTCAAGGAAAGTATGTTCGAAAGACGTTCAGAATGACTCTGAGTTCCGAGTGAAGGAATGAAAATACACATAGAGATGCATATTAAGACAGTGCCACTAAGCTTAGAGAGTTGGTCTTGAACAGAAGGCATTGATGCGGTCAGATCTACTGGGAGTTTCGAAGCAATTGCAAGAAGAGTGAGCGTAAGGGAGTTGAGTTTTAAAAATCTACATGGTATCCATGGCTTTCTATTATATAATCCATGAAATAAATCACAAATCATAAAAAGGCATGCGAAGTACCTGCAGCTATGTATAGGCCAATTGTTGGCATTGGGGAAGAAAACTTGTCATCATCCCAGGTTCCATTCAAACAAATTTGTTTCACCATTTTTGTTTTCCTTCTTTGGATTCACTGAATTAAGTTGTGCTATTCTTCTTCTTCTCCTTAAATAAAACTCAGACTTGGTATCGTAGTGAAGAGTATCAATTAGATAAAGAAGCTATACTTACATTGTTAGGGAAGTAAAGTAGTTTGCTTTCCTTCTTTATTCTTTTCTTGACATAGAACCAAAGTAGATCCTTGGGAACTAATTGTTAGTGTTCCTATGTTGTCATACCCATGGTTTTAAAGCGTGCCCCACTCTGAGTCTATTTTTACTGTTCATATGGGTTCGAATGAGCAAACATGTAAATCTTGTGTCACATTGACTTGTTTGAGATCCAAGATTACTCGGCTCAAAATTTTCAAAATTCAGACAAGTCAACTAGTTCGGTGTTTTATTCCATATAATAATAATAATCAAATTTCAATAACAATACACTTGTGATTTGTATAGAATAAAATTATATATGAATCCATTTTATATTAGAACAATGAATAATGGATTTTTTGATTGAGTACATATAAATGAATCCATCTTATAAGAGAAAAAAATAATTATGTAACTAAAAGTATAAAAATTACAAATCAATCTCAGAGGATTTACTGGTCCGAGATAGGATGAGTCAACTCAATCTCGGTAAGTGCTGAAACAAGATGGAATACCAGGCTTATAACCATTCTGGAATGGAAAAGAGGACTAGAAGTACAACTATACTGATTAGAAATAAGACATTTAACATAGTATGAATCTCTTGGATTAAGCAATCGGGAAAATTGCTCACAATTTACATAGAAACTTAAAGAACTTTATGCTGGTTTTATATTTACTTTAAAAGATGGGAAAATTGCTGGTTTGATGCGGTTAAGGAATGAGCAAATCCAAGTTGTGTTCAGATTCAAGAGTCGTGATACATTGGGGCAATTGCCCCCACTCAACTTTTTTGGGCACTTTAGATATCCTTGAATTTATACTTAAATTCGAGATACCCTTGTATTTTGAACTACTGATATGCCCTGTTTGACCCTGTTGCCCCCTCTCCCTCATCTCCCTCCAATTTTTGCCCCCTCCCCTCCAATTAAGTCTAAGTTTGTCCCCACTAAAAGAAAATCGTGGCTCCACCCCTATGTTTAGGCGTTTGGGTTTTGCAAGACTTCTTTTTGTTTAGTAGGATAGATATTATTTTAATAAATAAGGTTTTATATTTCTTCTTAGCTTCTCTTAATTATTTTCTTATTCTACATATCTTAAAGGGATATTCATTGACACCCTTTAACTTCTATTTATCAATAATTTAGATAATCAAATATATTCCAAATGGAAAGTGGGATTAAATTTAAGATGGTTGACTGTAATCTATGATCATTGACTATCTGGGAACTTTCAAATCTTCTTGTGTATTGGAAGGAGGCTAAACCTAATGCATTGCGAGTATTTTAGTTGCTAAGTAAGCTTTCCCTTGTTCCTTTTACATTTATTGTCGAATGTTTTTTGCCGACACCCACCATGCCATTCGGGGACTATTGCGTGGAAGCATAACAAGAGTAAAATTAAAATAACAAAACGAGCACACAAATATTTGAGATGATGTACAATAGGTTTGAGTCGTTCTTTTGAGGTTAAGGACTTAGGTCCCCTCAAATATTTCTTAAGGATAGAAGTGGTCCGTTCTAGTCGTGGTATTTCACTATAGAAATACAAATACACATTGAATCTTTTTTAGGACACTGGTATGCTTGATTGTCGTTCTTCCTCCTCTCCTATGGATCATAATCATCATCTTTATACAGAAGTTGGTGATATATTATCAAATCCTTCTTCTTATCAGAGACTCGTAGGCCACTTGATTTATCTGACTAATATGAGATCGCATTTGATCTTTACAGTTAGTGTAGTCAGTCAGTTCATTCATGCCCCGCGCATCTCTAATCTTGATGTTATTTATCGTGTCCTTTGCTATTTGAAGTCTTGTTCTAGTCTTGAGCTTTTCTATTCTTCTATTGCCCAACCACATTTGTCATGTTTTATTGATGTTGATTACGTTGGTTCTCATCACCCATCATAATATACCACACTAAAATATGGAGTTATGATTCCACTAAAAAAAGTTAACGCGTATTTTGTATAAATTAATAGTTTTGGGTAGCATGAATTACTCATCCTGCACCGAAAATGGATTTTGTAGCCCAACACTTTACTTCACATCATAATTAAATTTGAAAAGGGTCAAAGTGACAAGGAGAGATGTGGTTAGACATTATCATGAGTTTCTTAGCCACAACTCCAAGAATTATGGCCTTTAAGAACATTCAATCCTTCATCTAGTTTATTTTAATAACATAATTTTTCTTTTGTTTTTGTTTTCTTCCTTATCTAAGGTTTGTAGAAAACTTTGGTAACATTTTTAATTAATCAATTAAAAATTAGTTTACTTCTTTCTTATAAATAATATTAATTGGGAAATATCCATGTTTTTAATAAATGTTAGTAATAAACCTCCACAAAAGATTTGATTTTTTATATTTACTATAAAAATGTAATTTTTATTTTTCTTACGAATATATAACTCGATAATACTAGGTAAATCGTAGGTCTGACTAGGAGGGATGAGGCCAAATGCCCCGATATATACAATATCCCACAAATCACAGACATCAGGCTAGTGTCTATTTAAGAGTTTGTAACCCCTTTCCACGGAATAGTATCAAAGTCTTGTGTGCCTTTTATAGGAGACAAAAAAAGGGATAAACCCCTTCGAGTGTCAAACAAGGGGGTTTGAACTCAAGACACCTCCCTTTTTGGAGAGAGGGCCTCACTACTAAACCCATCACTAGTGGGTTAATTTTGAAAATACTCACAAATACTTATTTGAAGATAAATCTTGCAAGTTAGATTTTATATTTACATGGTTAGGATTGTGCATTTTTACATTAATCATTTTTTCATGAGTCATAGATACCTGAGTCTTTATATATATTTTTTAAAACCATTATTTGTATAGTTTTTATTTATTTATTTTTTATAGGGGCGGGGGGGAGAGGATTATAATCAGATGTGATGTGCTGGCATTATAGCCCAGATACGGGCTCCATCCATTGTCCGCAACTGGATATCAAAATAAATAAATAAATAATAAAATAATTTGGGGCAACGTCGAAATTCCAATTTCCATGCCATTGGAATCTTTTTACTAACTTCAGGGGTAGTACTGTAGTTTTTATTTCATAAGACCTTTGAAGCTAAACACTGAAATCTGAATAGACCTCAAAGGTTTGTCAAAATACCCCACTGATTTGATTTCTAGTCAATTTATTCTTCTTCATTTAATTCGTATATTCTTGTGGGTTTTGCCCTATATTAAGTAAAAATATTTTTGTTGTTCTGTTTCTTCTGATGAAATTGATTTGTTTTAGCTGAGAAGTCAAGCTTTTCAGGGATACTTTGATTGTTATTTCGGTTATGATTGAAATTTGACAATTTATTTTCAGATTTTTGACGGAATTTGTGATTTATTAGAACGGGTTGGTGAGAGATTTGAGAAAGGTGGAGATTTTGGTCTTGAATTGAAGTTTGAGGTTCAAGGGTTTTTAGATGGTTTATTTGTTTTACTTTAAAATCTTAAATTTTTTAAGGAATTAATTTCATGATGAATTCATTATATTTACTCAAATTATAGAGCTTAATTAGTTGGTTACTTTCAAATAGCTTGTTTGGATCTGGGATGGACTTGAAAACTACATTGTCGTTGTTAAGTAGTTCTTTAAAATCTCTAATTTTATTATGTTAGACATTCTTTAAAAAGCTATTTTTTTTAATGTATAATTTACTGGAATTCATTGTTATTTTGAGTAGAATTGAAATTGAGAGATGGATACTATTAATTAGTGTAAGAAATGGTTGGGTAGTGATGTTTGATATGGATTTTTTGCTTTAAATATGAATTCTTACTCTTATAGAGGAAGTCATCCTAACTTCTTTTATCTGTTCTATACATTTTTCGGAGGCTTCACCTCATCTTGGGCTGTCCTGAAGTGCCCCATAATTCTTCTTCTAACAACTATAGATTTTATTGGCCAAACAAGAGGTCAAGAAGACCTACCTGATTGCTAGGATCATTTGGGGTTGCTAAGCAAACAAAGTGATATATTTATCATATAAAATTTTATAAATACAAGGGGCATACCTCTAATTAATAGATTACAAAAGAAAATTTTGTAGAAGAATTGAAAAAGAAATTAAACTCTTCTAAGATTTCCTAAGAAACAGAATAACTGTTTAATTTCTTCAAACTTCGAGGCGATGAGTTATTACAATGCCTCCAATATTTTCTTGCAGCTGCTCTTAACTTCCCTCCTGATTATCCTAAACAGAAAAAAAAATTGTTTAAAAAATTAGTCCTAAGGAGAATAAAAATATCATCCAACTTAATAAAAAAGTACGTGAAAAAAAAAAAGGGTACTTGCCTCCAGGCCATTCGAAAAAGCTCTTGAATTTCATTACCATCAATCACTTGATGAGCAACATCTGCATCTACATTGTCTTCCACTGGTTCGATACGCTGCATGTCTATAGTTGGAACTTGAGGGGTTATCAAGCTAGTGATACCAGTTCCATATGGATATGACCAATGAACTTTATTCTCTAACGGTTCTAGTTTGTAAAGGAATTTCAACGCAAGTCTTGCTCTTTCTTCACGTTCTTGAATGGGGCTCTCAACAAGATGCTTGTGTATGGCAAGTGGGAGTTGAGAGAGGGAAAAGTGCAACATATCCACAGATAGTTGCTCCATGTGACCATATAGTTCGTCAATTGATGAGTAGGTTTGTCTTGGCTGTTGTCCGATGATCAATTCACAGACGTTTTGAATTTCAATAACTGCATACTTAACTTTTTTAATGTATTGGGTACCACTACTTGCAACATACTCTGCCTTATAAAAAGGATTGGAATGTCCATCGCATCTTTTTAATTCTTCAATAAGCCAAAGTGCAAAATATAAGTCCAATGGAGGCTGAGATGGAGACTGAGAATACAATTTCTTTACCAACGGTTTAATGAATGTATTATGGAACCAATGATATGGGTTGTTCCTATTCATCCACAATTCTTTTCCCACTACAAGTTTATTTTTATCTTCGGCTGTGGTATTCATTTTCTGGTCAATGAAATAAATGATTCCAAAGGCTTCGTCGAATGTACGGATTAGAGAAGCACTAAGGACATCTGGTAATGCAACTGTGGCAATTCTTATAAAGATTACCACTGAAAGACAAGAAACTTTGTTGGTAAATGGCTTTTCAGATTGACAAGTTTTGGAAAGAAGTTGGATGAGATCATCAGTTGGTAAATTGCTTTTATATTTCTCCATCCATCTCCTCATGTCGTATTCACAGTTTCTCTCCACTCTTTCATATGACAGTTTTCATCATTTCTTTGTTCCCCACAACAAATATTTTTTATTTTTTTGGCACACAAGAAAGGTATCTTGAGCATTAAATATAACAGAAAAGAGAGACAGGATATAATCCCTACCACTGCCATGAATACCATAGAAACAGTCCTCTTAATAGTTTGGAAGATGCTCATGAAAACCTTTATAGAGATTTTGAAGAATGAAATAGAGCGGAGCTTTGAAAATTTTGATAAAATCCACGAAGTAAAAATGTGGAGCTTTGAAAAAGTTGATGAAACTTTGTAAACATTCATTTCTTCAAATACATCTTTGAATATTAACAACCATCTAAGTATGGTGATTGTACTTCCTACTAGGACAGTGAAAATCTGAGTCACTACAATGATCCACATTGACCATTTATAATCGGAAATCCCACATCGAAAATCCACCTTCTTAAGAACAAGAGATTGAAGTACGGCTTGTGATAGAACTAGTGCACAAAGTGCAGAAAGAATGCACACAGCTACGCCGAGTGGGGAACGAAGGAAGGTCCATTCAGGGTCTCGTTTACAACTATTTATATAAATTGACTTCAATATCTGTATCATAGTCTCTGAATTTTGAGGGGCCTTTTCTTCAAATTCATCAACAATTGAAGAATCTAAAGTGAACCACAACATTGCAAGCAATAGTAGCATGCATGACATGATTATGACATGTTCCACTATGAACAAGAATATGACACCAGTAACCATTTGCATACACACATTCACAATAACCGTTACTACGAAGATGCTCAAGGAAAGCATGTTTGAAAGACGTTCAGAATGACTCTGAGTTCCGAGTGAAGGAAAGAAAATACACAGAGAGATGCATATTAAGACAGTGCCACTAAGCTTAGAGAGTTGGTCTTGAACAGTAGGCATTGAAGTGGTCAGATCTACTGGGACTTTCGACGTAATTGCAAGAAAAGTGAGTGTAAGGGAGTTGAGTTTTAAAAATCTACATGGTATCCATGGCTTCCTATTATATAATCCATGAAATAAATCACAAATCATAAATAGAAGGCATGCAGAAGTACCTGCCGCTATGTATAGGCCAATTGTTGGCATTGGGGAAGAAAACTTGTTATCATCCCATGTTCCATTCAAACAAATTTGTTTCACCATTTTTTTCCTTCTTTGGATTAACCGAATTAAGTTGTGCTATTCTTCTTCTTCTCCTTAAATAAAACTCAGACTTGGTATCATAGTGAAGAGTATGAATTAGGTAAAGAAGCTACACTTACATTGTTAGGGAAGGAAAGTAGTTTGCTTTCCTTCTTTATTCTTTTCTTGGCATAGAACCAAAGTAGATCCTTGAGAACTATTTGTTAGTGTTCCTATGTTGTGTTCGAATGAGCAAACATGTAAATTATCTATCACATTGACTTGTTTGAGATCCAAGATGACTCGGCTTGAATTTTCAAAATTCAGACGAGTCAACTAGTTCGGTGTTTTATTCCATATAATAATAATCAATTTTTAATAACTATACACTTGTGATTGGTATAGAATAAAATTATATATGAATCCATTTTATAATAGAAAAATGAATAATTGATTTTGTGATCGAGTACATATAAATGAATCCATCTTATAAGAGAAAAAAATAATTATTTAAGTAAAAATATAAAAATTACAAATCAATCTCAAAGGATTTATTGGTCTGAGACAGGATGAGTCGACTCAACTATGCTGATTAGAAATAAGACATTTAACATAGTAAGAATCTCTTGGATTAAGCAATCGGGAAAATTTCTCACAATTTACATAGAAACTTGAAGAACTTTATGTAATATATATTAACTTTAAAAAGATGGGAAAGTCTTCAATCATCTGCAATATAATTGGGTATGGAGAAAAGGCGTCCAAAACCGAGGTTTTTGGGCAAATCCAAGTTTTGCTCAGATTCAAGAGTCGTGAGAGTGAGTACCTTTTTCCTTTAATAAAAGGATCTGTTATTAATTAGGATAGGATATTTGTTTAGGTGTTTGGGTCTTGTAAGGCTCAGTTTTTTTTTTCTTTTTTCAAGTAGGATTCTTCAATTATGAAAGTGCATTGTGTTGGTCATTGTAGGATAGATATTATTTTAATAAATAAGGTTTCCAAACGTGGGACCTATTCTTCTCTTAATTATTTTCTTATTCTACATATTTTTTGTGGGCTGCAATTGAGTGCAACTTTGTGGCTACATCAAGGTTAAATAGATATTCATTGACACCCTTACTTTGACTTCTATTTATCAATAATCAAATGTGTTGTGAAAATTCAAATAAGAACAAGATGCACACAACCTGATAGAAGCAGTAGTACTGCTACAACAATCAACTAGCAACAGCATAAATGTATTAACAAAAATAGAATAGTAAAATAATGTAACAAAGAGGATTTATACTAATTCAGTATGCAACGAGCATTCCTACATCCAGTTTCGGCTTGGTCATTCAAATCCACTATTTGCAATGAGAGTTATAGAATACAAGGTATAGAACTCAGAGAATACACCCGAGAAATTACAATAAGCTTACACACTCAAGGTCCAACAATGGCATCTTGTTAAACTGATATCTTCTTTTTCTCACTTTTCTCTCTACATGAACACATATTTTCTCTTTATCTCTTGTTTTTACCACCTCCAATCCTCCTTGGATCCTGCAATATATTCCTTTTTGTATCACAATGTTCTGCAGTACAGTTTGTTATATCCAATCCAATAGAAAAACAGCAATTGTCATCTATACACAAAGGCAAGGAACAAACATTCTTGCCACGCTGGATTAGTGACAAGCCAAATTCGTTGCTAGGTGAGACAAACTAGTCAACGCCTAAAGATTTTGGATCACTATACCACAAATTTCCACCAATTTGTTGTGAAAATTCACACGGATAACAACCCTGCGGACATGCTTACTAAGCCTGTCACTAGCTCTAACTTCAATCTGTACCTGAACATTATTAATGTTCGGACTGTTCTTCATTACTGATTGAACTTGTTCTTGGCCAAAGATTCGCTATGATGTTGGTGCACCTCAAGTGGTTTGGATCAAGGTGGAAATTTGTGGTACAGTGATCCAAAATCTTTAGGTGCTGACTGGTTTGTCTCACCTGGCAGCTGATTTGGCTTGTCACTGATCCAGCGTGGCAAGAATGTTTGTTCCTTGCCCTTGTGTATAGATGACACTTGTTGTTTTTCTATTGGATTGGAGATAACAAACTGTACTGCAGAACATTGTGATGCAAAAAGGAATATATTGCTGGATTTAAGGAGGATTGGAGGTGGTAAAAAAAGAGAAAAAGAGAAAAGGTGTGTTCATGTAGAGAGAAAAGTGAGAAAAAGAAGATATTAGTGTAACAAGGTGCCATTGTTGGACCTTGAGTGTGTGAGTTGATTGTAATTTCTCTGGTGTATTCTCTGAGTTCTATAACAGATTGAACTTAGAGCTAGTGACATGCTTAGTAAGCATGTCCGCAAGGTTGTTATCCGTGTGGATTTTCTCAACTGTAACCTTCCCTTCAACAATAAATCTCGAATGAAATAAAACTTGATATCTATATGTTTCATCCTTTCATGATACATGTGATTTTTTGTCAAATGAATTGTACTTTGGTTATCACAATAAACACTTACCCCTTTCTGATTAACACCAAGTTCACCAATCAGACCTTGAAGTCAAATGGCTTCTTTTACAGCTTCTCTAGCTGCAATCAGTTTAGCCTCTGTTGTCGAGAGAGCTACAACTGGTTGCAAGGTAGCTTTCCAACTGATTGTACAACCAAATAGAGTAAAAACATAACTGGTAAGAGATTTTCTCTTGTCCAAATCACCAGCATAGTCCGAGTCAACATACCCAATCAGCTTCTTCTTCTCATTTGTTTCAGATATTCTTTTATAACACAAACCATAATCTGAAGTACCTTTAAGGTACCTGAAGACCCACTTTACAACCTCCCAATGTCCCCTGTCAGGATTAGCAATAAATCTGCTTACCACACTTGCTGCATACGCCAAGTCAGGTCGAGTGTATACCATGGAGTACATGATGCTCCCAATGGCACTTGCATATGGCACCTGTATCATGTCAGCCTTCTCATCATCGGTTGAAGGTGACACTGCAAATGACAACTTGAAATGGCATCTAAGGGTGTTTGAACAGCCTTAGCTTGAGACATGCCAAATCTATCAAGCAACTTGAGAATGTAGCTGGTTTGAGAAATGAACAACTCACCTTTATTCTTTTTTCTCTTAATTTCCATCCCCAAAATCCTCTTGGCTACTCCTAAATCCTTCATTTCAAATTCCTTGCTCAAAAGTGTCTTTAGCATTTGAATCTCACTCATGCTAGTTGATGCAATTAGCATGTCATCCACATAAAGTAATAGAAATACACCAACACCACCATCTATCCACTTAATGTAGACACAACTATCAAATCACTTCTCAGATAGTTGTTCTTCTTCATAACTTCATCAAACTTAAGGTACCACTGTCTCGGAGATTGTCTTAAACCATACAAGGACTTCTTCAATAAACACACTTTTCCCTCATCACCATGTTTAACAAATCCTTTTGACTGAGACATGAAAATTTTCTCAGCAAGGTTCCCATGTAAAAAAACGGTCTTCACATCCATTTGCTCTAGCTCCATGTCAAATTGAGTAACTAAAACTAGAAGTACTCTAATAGACGTATGCTTGACAACTGGAGAACACACTTCATTGAAGTCAATTCCAGCTTGTTTTGTGAAACCACGCGCAACAAGCCTTGCTTTGAACCTTGGTTTTCCATCCTTTGAGCCATCTTCCTTAAGTTTATAAATCCATTTGCAACTGACCAACCTTTGTCCAGCTGGTTTATCAACCAGTTGCCATGTTTTTGTTTTTCAACAAAGAATCCATCTCCTCTTGCATAGTGAAAGCGCCCTCGATCCGCGGGGTGCTCGGATCCGCTTTTGACCCTTGAAGTTTGGGAGTCGCCACCTAGTTATTATGGTCTAGGAACCAAACTGACTATAAAACGGATAATGAACTAATCTACTACAGAAAATCTGAGTCCGGGGATCATGTTACGGGGTTGGAAGGTGTTAGGCACCAACCCCGCCTGGCCATTACCGGTCTCTACTTATCCCAAATAAATCTACATCGCTAATGACAAACCTAGATTAAAAAATAATGAAAATCTTACCTTCGATCTGCAAAAGTGCTATTTCCTCAGATCTGGTGAAAACGGCTCCTTGTACCGTATTACTTACTTCGTTCTATCTCCGGATCTGATTTCTGATATCCGAGGTAAGGTATCTCCTTCTTGCATCTGGGTGCTTCGAATTTTTTGTGAATTTTTGGGATGTTTTTGAGAGGTTTTTGGGTGTTTTTTAGGCTAAAATCGAAGCAGGGGTGTTAGGTAAGGAGTTGAGGCTCCAAAATTAGGGTTTTGGAGAGGTTGTGGAGGCTTCTTCACCTACTTTTCCTAGGATTTTTTTTATACGAAAATAGGGTGTGGAGGCTCCTATTTATAAAGTTTTTTAGAAGCATTAGGGTTTGATTAGGGTTTCTTTTAGGGTTTCAGTTAGGGTTTCAATTAGAGTTTAGACTTTGGTCTCATGAGATGGACTTAGTCTTTAGGGTTTTAATTTAGGGTTTTGACTTTTAGTCTTATGAGATTGACTTGATTAGTTTATATTAGGGTTTTGATTTAGGGTTTTGACTTTTAGCCTTATGAGATTGACTTGATTAGTGTTTTGATTTAGGGTTCTGACTTTAGTCTTATGAGATTGACTTTAATGTTTTGACTTTAGCCTTACTTGACTTTGGTCTTACTTGATTGACTTTAATGTTTCACTTTACGTTTTTTTTATGATTTATTTATTAATTTCGAAAATTTTAATTATTAAAGTTGTAAAATTACAGTTTTGCCCTCGGAGAGGATTTTTTACGTTTTAAGTCGTTTTTCAATGTTCTGGGATGTTTTGGAATCAGTTTTTCGTAAGGAATTCAATGAGAATGTTAGTTTTTGTCATTTATGAAATTTTTGTATGAAATGGTTATGAATTTTATGAGGGGTATTTTCGTAATTTTGTCATTTTAAGGGAAAATTGGCGAAGTGATTTATTTGATTTCGATTTGTGATTTTATGTGTTTGAATGGGTCTTCCTAAGCGTAACGTAGGTTCTAGGGTTGTTTTGATGTTAGGGGTATTTTGGTAATTTGGTTATTTTTAGTGATTTTATCGTGAAGCTTCTTTTTGGTCTGCAATATGATGATTTCTACGTTTCTGGGATCATATTTTCCTAGCGTAGCGTGATTTCTAAGGTTTTGTCAGTTCGAGATACCTCATCCGGATTTCTAAAACACATCTGGTGACAAAATAAAGCACTGGAATAAACATCTATCATTGGGAACCGTTGCGATCGGGTGGACGAGTTGATTAATTAGGCGAGTGCAAAAATGGGGTGTCTACACATAGCTTGCCGCTACTCCTTTCTTTCTTTGCACTTACACGCTTCCTCATATGATCAGACTTATTTTTTTAAGAGCCTCAGCCGTAAGCAATGCATATGAAATCAGATCTGCATAGCTATATCTTGTAAGTGCCACCCTTGTTCTTCTTGTTCTATCCCTTGCTAATTGATAATCTGCCAAAGCCTCAGGTTGCTCTTCAAATTGTTCATCCTCGGGTTGTTCTACTTCTTCTTCAAGTTTATAATTCTGCTGGTTTTTTGTTCAATCAGTAAGTTCCAACTCAATTCTAGCACTAACATCATGATCTGAACTTGCACTAGTACTACTTTCACCATTTTCTTTCAAGTAGTACTCATCTTCCTTGAAAACCACATCCCTACTGATGAAACACTTTGAAATATGCTTGTCTTGACACCATAATTTATATCCTTTTACGCCTTCAGGATAACCAACAAGCATACACTTTCTAGCTCTAGGTTCGAGCTTACCTTCTTTGGTATGTGCATAAGCCACACAACCAAATATCCTGAGATTATCATAACATGGAGGAATACCTGTCCAAATAACCTCTAGAGTCTTAAAACCAATGGCTGCAGAAGGAAATTTGTTAATCAAATATGCTGCTGTAATTACAGCTTCCCCCCAAAATCGTTTTGGCATATTGGCACTGAATAACATGCACCTTACACGTTCTAGTAGAGTTCTATTCATCCTCTCTGCTAGACCGTTTTGTTGAGGAGTTCCCTTTATTGTCTTGTGTCTCACCATACCTTCTTTGCTATAAAACTCATCAAATTCCATGTTTAGAAACTCTAATCCATTGTCTGTTCTGAGCTTCTTAACCCTCTTTCCCATTTGCACTTCAACCATTTTCTTACATGCTTTGAAATTGCTAAAAGCCTCATCTTTAGTCTTCAAGATGTAGACCCAGACCTTAAGAGAACAGTCATCAATGATTGAAATGAAGTAACAACTACCTCCAAGAGTTTCATGCCTAGAAGGCCCCCACAAATCAGAGTGAACATAGCTGAGAGTCTCCCTTGTTGTGTAAGTTGAATTGCTGAATTTTACCCTTGTTGCTTTACCAAAAACACAATTCTCACAAAACTCTAACTTGTCATCTTTATCACCACATAACAGACCTTGCTTTTGCAGCTCTTGCAATCCTCTCTCACTGACATGGCCAAGCCTACGATGCCATAGTTTTGATTTGGACAACTTTGTATGAGTTACTGTTGTAGCAACTCCAATCACCGTGCAAACTTGCAAGGTGTACAAACCATTGCTTTTTACTCCTTTCCTCACTACCATGGATCCTTTAAAGACTTTAAGAACCATCACCACCTTTGTAGGTTTTACCATAATGATCTAACATGATAAGTGAAATCAGATTTCTTTTCAACTCTGGTATATGCCTTACCTCAGTCAACAATATTTCAGTTCCATCATGTGTTTTCCGTCTCACAGTACCAATACCAATTACTGAGCATGGCTTATTGTTTCCTAGCAACACCTTTCCTCCATCAATTCCCTTATAAGTCTCAAACCAGTCTTTGTTGGGTGTCATGTGAAATGAACGCCCAGAGTCAAGTATCCACTGCTTATCATACTTGTCCGTACCCACAACAAGAACATCTGCACTCTCATAACCAACCTCAACCATGGCATTTACTTGTTCAACTTTTTTATCCTTTTCAGCCTTCTTACCTTTCAGACACAATCTTCTAATATGACCTTCTTCACGACAGAAATAGCATTTTATTTTCTTAGGGCCCTTGGACTTTGATCTGGACTTGCCCCTGCCCTTAAACTCCCTTCTATCAGATCTTCCTCGCACCACCAGCCCTTTACCCGTCTGATCCTTTAGCTCATTCTTCCTTTGCAGCTCCTTGGAACTAAGAGCTCCTACAACATCATCAAGAGTAATAGTTTCCCTGCCATGTTTGAGTATATCCACAAATGTTTCATATGATTTTGGCAGTGAGTGTAACAACACCAAAGCCTTATCCTCATCATCATATTCCACCTGAATATTCTCAAGATCTAGACACAACTTATTAAACTCATCAATGTGATCTTGTAAATCCTTACCATCAGGCATCTTGAAAGTGAAGAATTTAGCCTTGAGATATAAACGGTTTGAGAGAGTCTTAGTTATATACAAACTTTCAAGCTTAAGCCATACCTCAGCTGCTATTTTCATCTTTGTCACCTCCTTCAAAACTTTGTCACTCAAGCTTAAAATAAGTGTGTTGTATGCTTTCTTCATTATATCTTTCTTTTTATCATTCGAGTAAGTTGTTGGCATTTTGGCCTCTCCTTGCAAAGCCTCATCAAGCCCGAGATTGCCTAACCATGCCAGTATCTTCATCTTCCACAAAGAGAAGTTGTTTGACTCATCGAACTTCTCTATTTCCTATTTTGAATTTGCAGCCGCCATACACACCTTTCCTCGAGCACCTTGTAATCTCCTTGAGCTAGACAGATCCGTGAGCCACAACCTAGCTCTCATACCAATTTGTTGTGAAAATTCAAATAAGAACAAGATGCACACAACTTGATAGAAGCAGTAATACTGCTACAGCAATCAACTAGCAACAATAGAAATGTATTAACAAGAGCAAAACAGTAAAATAATGTAACAAAGAGGATTTATACTGGTTCAAAATGCAATGAGCATTCCTACATCCAGTTTCGGCTTGGCTATTCAAATCCACTATTTGCAATGAGAGTTATAGAATACAAGGTATAGAACTCAGAGAGTACACCAGAGAAATTACAATCAGGTCACACACTCAAGGTCCAACAAAATGGGTACAAAGGTTTTATTTATAACTTGGACCATACAACTTCATCCGTTTGTGTAAAAAAAATTATAAACCTTACCGAATAAATTCTAACATTTTGTAAATATTTTGAAATTGTATCTTGTTACGTAAATATTCAGCCAGTTCAGTATTTTAAAGTACAATGAAGGAAAACTTGATGGACAAAACCAGTTTTTAGTTCTTCTATCATATGAGCCATTGTGACAAAGTTCTCTGACCAAAACTTTTCAAAAGAAACATCATTTATATAATCTCCCAAAATTTCCCCAATTTATCTGTATTAATTGAACTGAACCCCCCTACATAATAATTACTGAATCACAACATGGTTACGATGAAGAAACTCTAAAGAAGAGGATGTGAGTTTTTGATTCATAATTTAAATGAATTCCATTGATCTCACAAATGCAATGATAATACCTATAGATTATAATTGTTATATGGAAAATATTCACGACATTGAAATTTCCTTGATTGTTTAAGAACATGAAGTAAATCTAGATCATCAAATATATTCTAAATGGAAAGTTGGATTAACTTTAAGATGGTTGACTATAATCTACGATCATCAACTATCTAGGGACTTTCAAATCTTCTAGTGTATTGGTAGGAGGCTAAATTTAAATCATTACAGGTATTTTAATCGCTAAATGTATCTTTGGTAACACTTCTAAAGTCTGAATGGAGGTGATCCACCATTAAAGTTCAAACTTCAAGAGGTTTGAAACATGTTTGTTAAGGTTGAGACTTCAGAACAAGAAGAAAATTTCAGACAAATAAAATCAATGATGGAAAGTCACTAGATGGAACTTCAAAAATCACGAAAAAAAAAATTATTCCTAAAACACTACATGAAAACTGGAAAATTCAACAGAAAAAATTAACAGGCCAAGGCCCATGAATTTTAGAAACTGAATTTTGACGGTCTAGGACCATCGAAATTCTTAATGTTCGTAGATTTGACAACTTAGAGCTATCAAATTTCTCCCATCCTTTATTAATTTGACATTCTCGACCCGTCGAAAAAAAGAATTTGACAATGAAAAATTCGACTCTAATTCGACCCGTTGAATTTTATGAAATGTGCTGGCCTCATCAAATTTGGGGTTTTTTCACATTATGAAATACCCTCCGAAAAATCTTGATTTCTATCCCTTATCCATTCTTTATAGATACCCTAAAACTCTTATTTTTATGTTTTCTACCTCTCCTTTCTCTACAACTCTTCCATCAAGATCTGCCCAGGTATGAACATCTACTACTGTTATATTGGTTTCTTTAATGGTATATGTATTTTGGCTATTTTGGATGAAGCTCATATTTTCTTGAGTTTTATAAGGTTTATTGTGATTTTTGGATGTAATTTCATTTGGATTTCTTCATTTTATGTTGTTGAATTATGAATTTTTTTTGGTTTTTGATTTTGATGACCTTAGCATTATGGTTCAAAAAATTTTAACCATTTGACCAATAATTCACATTGGATCATCAACAAAACACATAACACAACCCAGATTAGTAGAAAGTGAACTATTTTGTTTGTATCTCATTACTTTTTTTATGGGTACCATTTTAGTAGCTTTTCCATTAATTAACTTCTCAGAGGATTTTGTGTTCTACAATTTTATCTGAAACCTCAAACTTTTATTAGGTGTGGGAAAATCATAAGGTTGTATGCTAAACCTCTATGATATCTGATAAGAAATTGAGCTAGAGAAGCTGAGATTATCTATTGTTCTTGGGGCCATAATAGCTATGTGAAGCTAGTGTTGCCACCATTAGAGATCAAGGTCTTGCAGATAAAACACACCGAACAAAAAAAATAAGTAATTAGAGAAAAAAAATTAGTCATAAAAGGTAGTCCTGAACTACTAAATATAAAAGTTGCTCAACGACCCCAACAACCAAAATTTTATGTTCTTAAAAAATTTTGCTAACAATTTATTAGAATTAAAAAAGGGTAATATTGTCAAAATGACCATTATATTTTAAAATTCTGTTATAATCAGAAGCTCTTAAAAATGATTAAAAAAATAAATTTTCAAGAATAAGATTTCAGAAAATAGACTCTAGACTTCAGACTTCAGAAGTGTTACCAAACAAACCCCAAGTAAGCTTTCCCTTGTTCCTTTTACATTTATTGTCGAATGTCTTTTGAGATAATTAATCCCTTTCCAATGCAGCAAAATCAAATTGCGAAATTAAAAGACCATGACTCAAGAATTGATACCCACCAAGGCCAATTGGGGACTGTTGTATAGAAGAGTAACAAGAGTAAAGATAAAATAACAAAACGAATACACAAGATTTACATGGGTTGGCAAATTGCCTATGTCCATGGAGGAGAGGGAGAAAAATCCATTAGAAACAATAATGATTACAGACTCCCTGTCCACTGCTGAAAAGAACCTCATAGCACAAAAACATAAAAAAACCCTACTCGAAAATACAATATATACCCAAAACTTTTGTCGCCAATTGGGCCGAGCCCACTAAAAATACTAGACATCTCTGCATCGAGAAAGGTCCTTTTTGATACTAAATTGCCTCTTGAATTCCAAGCCCAATAAGAATACTAGACATCTCACAACAAGGACCCATTGTAGGATTTTCCATTTTATTTTAATCTGCTTAGGCTGATCAAGCAATGCTTTATTGGTTTCATTGGACATGAGTTGTACATCCTTTCGGAGATGAATTTGATTTTTGAAGTTATGGAAACATTTCCAATCCTACCCAAAATTGAAAACATTTCAAAACATGGTCTAAAGTATGTAGGTGAGCCAAACACATTGGTAGCCATTGCTTTAGAAATATTTGCATGAAAAAGATTCATACTTTAGTCCACAGACCTTTCCAAATTGGCCCTGTCCCAACCTGGTCGTAGTTTGTCCCCATCAATAAACAAGCTAATTTTTTGCCTATCTTTGCCTTTGGTACGGACAAGGCATACTGAGAAAAAGCAATTTTGGCTTGCCCTCACTTCACCTAAGGACAAATAGAAGCATTGTGGAGACCATTCTACTTTTAACCCCGCTAACCCTTTTTATCTTGGTACCACAAGATATTTTACCTCTTTAGCCTAACTTAGCACCCTACCCTTGATTACAAGGTAATTGTACCAATTCTCTCATCTTTGACTTTGTTCATTCTACTTTTTACCCCATTACATAAGAAGATTTAACTAAAAACCGAACCTTTTCTCCTTAAATCAATAAGTCCCTCTTTTAGCTCTTTCCATTAGAAAAAAAATCAATTGAAGTTGTGCCTCTTGGGAATCAAAGATTCAATTTGGGAATTAGATTTCACAATAAAATTGAAATTTCTGAGTTGATTTCATATTGCTTTCTATTACATTGTAGTGAAATTAAAAATTCAATATTTTCGATTATTCCTTTAAATTCTACAAGATTTATTTGTTAGACCCATGTAACATGTGACCTATTGACCTTGGTCAATTGACTTCCACGATTTTGTTTCCAAAACGCACAAGGATTCTATAATATTTAGAAATATAAATATTAATAGAATTCCAATATAATTAGAACTCCATATTCTTCAAGGTTTAGTTGGAGACGTTGATGGATAGGAAACCTATTAAGAGAATGATTCTAAGCCCTCAACCTTCGTCTATAAAGTGGATCGGCTAACTCATATTGAATACGTTGAACACATAAAGATTTGTGGAGAAACAACAAAATAAGAAAAGTGATATCCATCAATCACTAACCCAAGAAATTCACTTAAAAAGAAGGGAGAAGGTGAGTTTAGCAATTAAAGGGATCAAATTCGATTGGAGTTTCAAAAGGCTACGAGGAACGTGGATTGAAATACGCACCTCCAAACATATTGAATCAAAGATTAAATTGTGATGGCACAAAGTAAGTAATCAATCATAAGAAAATAAAGAACGAGTAGAGATCGCGAGCAAAGTAGAACACGGGCAAGAATATGAAGAAATATGAATAAACTTTAAAAAGGTTGAAAATGTTTTGACAATGCAAAGGTGTATTAGAACATGAAATCCAACGTTAAGAATTCTCTCACCATATCAACCTTACTATTATAAATTATCATTGTCAGATTGAAAATGATCCAACACCATTATTCAATTTCAATCACAAAGTGTGGGCCCCTCCACAAATAGAATCTTGATCAAAATTCACTTTAAACCTGACTCGTCCGAGTTGTCTCAATGATCCAACCAATGATGACTATGTCATGGTCCTCAACTCATTGAGGATTCAGTGAACACATTCCCAATAAATTGTTATCTGATGAATTTTCTAGGGCTGGCATATCTTATATGCTAGGCCTACTCCGTGATGAACATATACTCGAAGAATTAACTTGATTTGTATTTTCTTTTGAGTTTGAAAATGCTCAAATTTATTGGTTAAGAATCATACTGATGCTCACTTCAAATTTATCAATGATTCATCATTTCTTAAAATGTTTGACAGATTTTGCCAAAATGAGCGTTAGGTTAAGATCTTGAACACCTAGATTGAATTGGATGTGCTTATACCATTCCAAAAAATTTGATCCGATAAGAATTGGGATGGTAGATGCATGAAAGTGCAATGAACCAAGAACTAAAATTGAATACTGATAATACTCTAATAAGTTCCTTGAGTTTTATTTAATAATGATGAACTTATTAATATCACCTAAATTTATCATTTAGGTTAAACTAGGTATATTTATTATTCACTCATTTTTAGGATAATAAACTAATTAGATTATCTTATAAGGCTAATATAATTTATATAATTTATATAATTTATTCAGTTAGTTTTGTTACCTTTGTGTATCCAATTTTAATTATGTTAAATTCATGTAAATTATATTATCTTACCAAAATTTCAATTAGTTAAATGAAATTCTCCTTTGGACTGATGCTATTTACCTAATTGAGTCTACAAGTATAAATATTATTATTGTATAATGTCACCCCAATGACGAAAATTTAATACAGTTAGATATTCCATAAATTTTACTAATTTAAGTTATTTTGGGGAGCTACAAAATTAATAAAATTTATGTACATCTAAATAGTCGTATAATATATACTAAATCTTTAGGTTATTCTCAAAAGGTTCCAAGAACAATAATATTGCACAAAAATTTTATTATGGAAACTTATTGAGCAAGAAACATTCCATCAATGATAATAGAGAATTAATAATAATTGACAGTCTTGCAACTAACTAATTCAAACAAGGTTATTGATAATTCCAAAATAAAATTGAAAATCTGAATTATATAAATTTGATGAAGTCCAAGCAAAATCAAAATCTCAAATCTATAAGTTATGACATCAAAATGGAAATCCAAAATTTATGAACATGATATCAAAATCGAAATTTGTTATCTATTAGTCATGATATCTGTAAGCATCAAAAAAATTTAAGAGACCTTGCAACTATATAAATTATCGAAAAGTCCTTAAAATAAAATTTAGGCCTATACATTTTTATTTAGACCCATTGATTGAGATGGACGTCATATGATTTGGGTTTGGGCTATCGCAGATAAAATCCATGATCTAAAACAAAGTTAAGTGATCTACATATTAAATGTTGGGCCCCACACCCAAATAAATGAGTTTGGGCCATCAACAGTCCATAGAATCTTTAAAATTGATTTTAGACGAATTTAACCTTAAACAAACCAATCAAAGCTCTTTAAGTTAGGGCATAATTAGAAACTTAAACTATCTTTAAATCTATAAATATCAAAAGCCTCCCTCATTAAGAGGGGATCTGAATCATTTTCTCTCAGAAAACAGAAGCTCTCCCTCTAGAGAAAAAGAAGCTCTCAAGCCCTTCTCTAGAGATAAAACAAAGCTCAAAACACTTCATAAGACTCAGACTCTAATTAAAGAGAAAATCAATCCTAAAGCTCTTCTTTGGAAGCCAAGAAATCATTCTCAATCGATAAAGCAATAAGTTCAAAGAGACGAAAATCTATAGAAGTCTCTAAAGAAAATCAAGCACAAATAAAGTTATCGTAAAAGTAGCATTTTCAAACGATCACGAGTGAAATCCTGAGAGAAAAAAGGTACACACGTCTTCCTTATTTTAGAATTTGACTATTAATAAAAGGAAAACATGAAGATTTGTACACTCATTTTTATCAAATCAATAAAATTATTTGCAATCTTATTTCTCAAAATTTGAGGTAGATTTGTAAAATTTATTATCGACAATATCAAAATCAAAAATCTATTATCTATTAGTCATGATATCAAAATTGAAAATCTGAGATTTCACGTAGTACTTAAACTTATGTCTTTGATTTCAAACAACAATCCCATAAAACTTGTTAATACAAACTACATATTCGAGCTGTAGATGATAATAAAATAATGAATAAAAGAAAACCTTGGCAATCAAGGGTAGAACCACAGAGATAATGTTAATCCAAAGTATTTTTTTTTACTTCTAATCATATTCAATTTTAACAAGTGATTTAAAAATAGTTTGCAAGAGAGGATTTATCTAAAATAAACTACTAAAATAAAATCTTAAGAATATGAAAGAGAAGCGTAAATCAATTGCATCCACCTTCATAAATTTTATCAGTGAATTCTGGTTCTCTATTTATCTTAATCCATTAAACAAAGCTAATGTTTGTGGATCAAAAAATCAAGCAATTAAAATATAAACGAGACCAAAAGTATGCAATAGTTTAGATCAAGATTATTAGGTATATATTAACTATTCTCTGTAGAGTATGGTTCTTCTTAAATTTATCAAAGAAAAAGACCATCAAAACTTTGAAAATATTTAATATTCAACTTAATAATAAATACATATACTATCACAATAAAACTATTAAATCATTATAAGAATAGTAAAACACTAACAAATCTTACTCAGACTTTCTCAACCAATATATCGGAGGTTAAGCCAATAGTCATCGCAAAAATAATAAAATAAAAAATAAAATAAAGAAAGCATGAAAAGAAAAAGAGATGAAAGAAAAATAATTATCTTTATTTCTTCTTGACTTGAAACTAGCAGAGCCTCCTTACAACTTTTATAAAACTAAGAAATAAAGAAAATAAAAACTAAACTAATTCTCTAAAATCTAAATTCTTTAACTCTTAGTCTGTTTTTCTATTTATAGAAAGACTAGATTAGGGTTTTCTATTGAAATTAAGATTTCGGAGACATCCCGTGTTTACAAAAAATACTAAAAATAATCTATTACGAATAGTGTTCCGCCACTTAGCTTCAGTACGAAAATTGAGGCTTGACCTTCTTCATTGACCAAGCTGCCATCGTTGACCCTAACGCTAGAAAATCCTGAGTTTTTGATTTGTATCTCGAGGAAAAATAATTAATATAATTTTGAGAAAATCCTAAAAGTGGGACTTAAGGGTAAAATTTTAGGATGTTTCTGATCATTTTTAATTGAATCTGACATCGTCATTGGATTCAAAATGATCGAAAAACATATTTTAGCCTGTAAGCATGCTCAAATGAGAATCCGAAGAAAAAAGTTGTAAAATCATTAATTATCGAGTCGGATCAGGCTAAAGTAATAACTTTTTACTAGAGCAAGAATTTTTAAAATTAGATCATACCATTGAATTTGTAACGAGAAATTATAGAAAATTGACTATTTACTTATCATTTTTGGAACCTAAATAGTCAAATTATCGTCAACAAGGGAAACAACGTCAATTTTAAGGTCCCATTGGGCAAAAAATGTAAAAAACATTTAGAGACAGAATTTGTAGAAATTGACCATACGATTATATCCGAAATAAAAAATTAGACAAAATAGAGTATTCATTAGATGGTTAAGTTATCGTCAAATGAAACAATAGGTCAAATATCGATTTCGTCTCAAAAATTTATATAAATAAAATTTTAAATTGTTTTACTTTTCATATTCATTTTAAACAAGACAAAACCAGCCCACGAAACTTGTAAAAAAAATTTATTTTTTTTCAAATTTTCAAACTCAGATCCGTCGCGAACGGGTCGTCGTTGACTTCCACTGTAAAAGGAAAAAAGGTCCGTAACCTCAACATGTACAAAACCCACCCAACTTCTTCTCGTTTCCTCTTCTTTGTTGTCTCGTATCATCAAAAATCAATCGTATATATATATATGGGTCAGGTTCAAACGACAACCATTTTAACACACATATAGACAACGTGTTTTGTCTTATATGGGTAAAAATGCTTGGAATGGGCTGATTTTTTGTGAGGATGATCTCTGTGGTGAGGAGATCATCCTTGCCAAAAATCAGCTCATTATGAAACTTCTAGACCGTCCAATTTTTGTTGAAAAAGTATAGACCGTCCAATTTTTGTAAATCAATTTTGATAGGGTTACAGGTTTTGGAATGGGATGATTTTTTGCCAGGATGATCCCCTCATCACAGAGATCATCCTCACAAAAAATCAGCCCATTCCAAACATTTTTGCCCATATAAGACAAATACGTTGTCTATATGTGTGTCGCAATGTGTGTTGCAGGAACCCGACCTTATATATATATATATACGAAAATTTCGTACCTTCGACCTTAGATTTCATCTGTTTCGGGGTCAAATCGTCCTCCGTCGTAAAAGGGAAAAAGGACGACAACATTGAGATCTTCAAAATTACAAGGTCAAATTAAAAAAAATTAGTCACCTCAAAGTCTGATCAGTCTCGATTTTCGTGTCGATCGTCTCGATTTTTGTGCACGCACTTTAATCCTTTAGCACGGAGATGGTAAGGGTATGAAATGGTAAAATGACAGTCATATCTGAAGGGTGATGTCTGTATTTTACATTATTGTGTTGTGCGTAGGTTAGTGAACAGATATCCAGGGATAATGTTACTCGTTGCATGTTTATTTACTTTCTGTTAGCACGATGTGCTGTTTACTTTTTCATTCCTTTATTTATTTTAGACTGGGTGGCCACAGTTGCATGGTAGGAAACTAGATATCTATTCTCAACTTTATATTGTTAATTTCTCTTTTGTTTTCAAATAAAAATAATATATATATGTAGTTATTTTGTGACTAGTTAAAGAGTCTGTGAATGCCTAAAGGGATAGTACGTCATATCATCTGGAATGGTGTACTATCCTGGGATGTACGATAGGGACCACCTAGCTCATATGTGGTATGGGATGCATATGAGTGTGAAGTCACAACTAGAATCTGGATTTATTCCTCTCTATCTTTACTAGTGAATTGATAATGTAAATATGGTCGTATACGAATGGTTTGTATATTTGGGAATCACATATACGCCTGATAGGCAGATACAAAGATGATTAGTTAGTGATCACTAACAATGTATAGTAGTCGAACGTTCTGACACATCGAAAAGAGACCCATTACTTACGGTCACATCAAACGGCAAGTCTGAACCGGATAAATGGTCTCACAAGTGTGGTAATCAGCAACCAACCACAAAATCAGGAACTAATACTTTATTATGAAACATCATGTCCCGATTAGGAGTGACCTAGGTTTGAATCCCAACTCTCGAATTTCACTACTCCACCATTATGTATTGTGTATTGTGTATCTCTTGCCTTATTTTGAAATATAAAATGAAATCCATGTTTAATGTTTCCATTTGGTCAATTAAATTTGTATAAAAATAAAATGCTATAGTGAGTATTGTTAATTGATGTAATGTCAGTTTTAAAATGTTTAGTTGCTCATCCCTAATTATATGTACCAGTTAATCGTAGTTTCTTTTGTAAAACTTTACATATTTTAAAATGACTCAGTATGTTTATTCGTTCATCTTAATATAAGTTATTAGTAGAAAATTGTTTATTTCCCTATTGGATAACCATTGTTACTTATCCTTTCCTTCTACATTTTTTATAGTTTCAAATTCAGAGCTTGACAAGGTAGGTATAGAGGACGAGTGAGGATCATCTGGTGGGTCAAATAAACGACTAGAGTCATTTTCATGGTAAGCACTGAACTATACCTAGCGGTATCAGGTTGTCTAGATAGTAATATAGATTTTGGTTTTAAGCGTTAAGAATTTTGTTAGAGTGAGGAATTTCTATATAATCGTGAATATAAAGTTCTTCTTCCGTACTCTGATTTTTATACGTTATTAGATGTATATAAGCTTCTGCTAGTATTATATTTAGTATGTATATATGTAGGATATTGTTGTAGACACCCCATTTTTGCACTTGCCTGATTAATCAACTCGTCAACCCGATCGCAATGGTTCCCAATGATGGATGTTTATTCCAATGCTTCATTTTGTTACCAGATATGTTTCAGAAATCTGGATGAGGTATTTCGAACTGACAAAACTTTAGAAACCACGCTACGCTAGGAAAAGACTACCCCAGAAATATAGAAATCATCATCTTGCAAACCAAAAAGAAGCTTCACGATAAAAATCACTAAAAATGACCAAATTATGAAAATACCCCTAACATCAAAACAATCCTAGAGCCTACATTACGCTTAGGAAAATCCATTCAAATACATAAAACAACAAATCGAAATCAAATAAATCATTTTGCCAATTTTCACAAAATTTGACAAAATTACGAAAATACCCCTCATAAAATTCATGGTCATTTCACACAAAAATTTTCATAAATGATAAAAATCAAGATTCCCATTGAATTCCTTACAAAAAACTGATTTCAAAACATCTGGAACATTGAAAAACGACATAAAATGTAAAAAATCCTCTTCGAGGGTAAAACGGTAATTTTACAACTTTAATAATTAAAATTTTCAAAATTAATAAATAAATCATTAAATAATGTAAAGTGAATCATTAAAGTCAATCAAGTAAGACTAAAGTCAACCTTAAAGTCAATTAAGTAAGACTAAAGTCAAGATATTAAAAACCAACTAAGAAAGACTAAAGTCAAAGTATTAAAGTCAATCTCATAAGACTAAAGTCAAAATCCTAAATCAAAACCCTAATCTAAACTAATCAAGTCAATCTCATAAGACTAAGGTCAAAACCCTAATCTAAACTAATCAAGTCAATCTCATAAGACTAAAGTCAAAACCCTAAATTAAAACCCTAAAGACTAAGTCAAAACCCTAATTGAAACCCTAAAAGAAACCCTAATCAAACCCTAATTCTCCTAAAAAACTTTATAAATAGGAGCCTCCACACCCTATTTTCGTATCAAAGAAAAAATCTTAGAAAAAGTAGGTGAAGAAGCCTCCACAACCTCCCCAAAACCCTAATTTTGGAGCCCCAACTCCTTACCTAACATCCCTACTTTGATTTTAGCCTGAAAAATACCTAGGAACCTCTCAAAAACACCCCAAAAATTCACAACAAATTTGAAGCACCCAGATCCAAGAAGGAGATACTTTACCTCGGAGATCAGAAATCAGATCCGGAGACAAAACGAAGAAAGGAGTACGGTACAAGGAGCCATTTTCACCAAATCTGAGGGAATAACACTTTTGCAAATCGAAGGTAAGATTTTCGTTATTTTTTTTATCTAGGTTTTGTCATTAGCGATGTAGTTTTATTTTGGATAAGTAGAGACCGGCATTGGCCGGACGGGGTTGGTGCCTAACACCTTCCAACCCCGTAACATGATCCCCGGATTCAGATTTTCTGTAATAGATTAGTTTTTTATCCGTTTTAGAGTGAGTTTGGTTCCTAGACCATAATAACTAGGTGGCGACTCCCAAACCTCAAGGGTCAAAAGTGGATCCGTGCACCCCCGCTGATCAAGGGCGCTTTCAGTGGCGACTCCACTGGGGACTATTGAGGATCAAACTTGAAAAATCCCAAGTATGGGAGCATTTCTAAGATGACCTAGTTTTTTTTTTATTTAGTTTGATTTATTTTATTTATTTTTTCTGTTTATTTATTTTTGTGACTTGATTGTAGATGATTTTAGGTATTGTATTTTTTTTCCAATTAAGGATCACTTTTTGATGACCCCTAAATAATGAAAGATTCAAATTGACATATGAAAATGATGGAATGATGAAGGTTGGGACAGTAATGTTAAAACATTTTTACAAAACATTCGAGTGAGAATTAAGTCTGGGAACCTTTAATAAAACTTAGATCTCATCGAGTAGATTAATTTAGAACTTGAGTTCACTCAATTTCGTTATCGAAAGCCTTAGATATCATCGATGCAAGTTCAATCTGTAAATCTGGAATTGTTGCTGAATGAAAGTTGGGACAGTAATGTTAAAATATTTTTATAAAATATTCTAGTGAGAATTAAGTCTGGGAACCTCTTAATAAAACGTATATCTCATCGAGTAAATTAATTTAGAACCTGAGTTCACTCAATTTCGTTATCGAAAGCCTTAGATATCATCGAGGCAAGTTCAATCTGTAAATCTGGAATTGATTCTGAATGAAGATTGGGACAGCAATGTTAAAATATTTTTACAGAACATTCTAGTGAGAACTAAGTCTGGGCATTTATTAATAAAATGTAGATCTCATCGAGTAGATTAATTTAGAACCTGAGTTCAGTCGATTTCGTTATCGGAAGCCTTAGATATCATCGATGCAAGTTTTGATTGTATTTTCCTAATTCATAGAAAATCTGAATTTATTTAATGTTAGCACAATTAATGTTCCTAAGAGTGAGCTCATCTCAACCATTGTCATTCTATCATCAATGTAATATCTATTGGAATCTTGATTTATTTTGGATCACCCAAAAGTGATCATTGATTGGACCTTAAAAATTATAAAAATATGCCTATTGCAACGTTTGTTTGATTAATTATTATATGACATGCTCATTAATTGATTTGCCATGATCTTGATTGATATTTTTTGATGTGCATGCTTTGATCTTAATCTTGATGTGATGAATTATGTGGGTAATATTCATATGATATTCATGTTGTGATGGTTTAATTAGGCCTATGGACTCATTTATTTGAAAAGGCCCCGGGCACACCCCACCCTGTTTTGCACACACCACATGCACATATACTGTTTTACCCACTTACACGTCCCATATAGCCAATGTGGCACTAGTGCGTGGCCTGGTCTCTTCGGAGATGCGACGTCATTCATGAAAACCACAACTCCGATCACGTACCTTAGGGTATATCAAACTGGGGCATCAATACTGTCTGATCAGGTGATTCTGAGAGATATATTGATGCACCCAGGCTGGAGCGACCTGAGCTTTTGACCTATTGTAAGCCACACAGTCACATGTCCCGATTGCCAACGTAGTACTAGTACGTGGTCGGTCCCCTCGTGGGATGCCAAACCATTTTTGAAAGCTACAACTCTTGACTCGTACCCATAAGTATATAAAAGATAATCCAAGTATATCAATTACACTTTTTGGTCAAAATCGGTGCCTAAGCGAGATCTTGCCCCGCTGTACCCTACTGTACGAGGGGGATAGACTACGTCTATTCTAGACGAGAGGTATTTAAGTGGGCCTTGCTCAGCATTGTGCGCTACCTTTCAACTGGAGATCAAACTAGCTGTTTTTGACTTCAGAGAAGTGAATTGAGATTTTAGATTATCACCTATACGGTATATCAAACCAAGTCACCATGTATCGAAAGGTATATAGGTGTGCTTGGGCAAGGATGGCCAGATAAAAATGCATTGCACGTAGTAAGCTTAGAGTCTAGAAACCTTCCCTTGTAGGCCACGACTCGAACTTATCGTGGGTGCTCCCGGGTTGTTCATTGAATGGAACCTATGATTGATGAATATATGTGAATGATGTGAATGATGAGATCAGAGTGTATGATTGTCCTCAAGAATCAAAAATATTACTTTTGGAAATTAAAATGGGTGCACCGACCCAATAAAGATTCCAGTCCATCTCGATCCAACAATCATAATGGGCCGGGCCATTTAGATCAAAATGGAAATCAAATTTTCAAAGAAGAAAAATGGTTTACAAAAGGCAAGTATTTTCCAGAAGAAGTGTTTTCTAGAAAAAGTGTTTTCCATAAGAACAAGATTTTTCAAAGAAAAAAATTTTCCAGAAGACAATGTTTTCTAGAGGAAAAGAAAATGAAGGAAAAACGATTTACAAAAGATTTATTTTTTGTATGGAATTTGAAAACGTATTAAAATATGTTGATTGCAAAAAATAATCAGATTTGTGAAAATTATTATTCAATAAAAACATTATTTTCAAGAGTGCAGTAAAATTATTTTCCTTCTGAATAATCATTGAATGGATGAATTGTTTAATGGATTGGTGCACAAAATTCAATAAAATCTCAGGGTTCATTTAAAATGTTATCAAGGGGGTGACACTGAAATTGATTAAATTCATCTTCAAAGAGGTTTAAGGGTTATCATTGTACCTAAGCTCAATCGTCCATCGTCTTATAAGTCTGGTCAGTTAGAACAAACGTCAATATCAAGTCAATAGTCAGAAATGATCTCAGAAGTTCTCAACATCGCCCAGTTGTTCCCTAAAGATGATAGGGCTTCAATCCTACCAGTTGTAAGCAATATCTCAGTCCTTAGTCCTAATCAAACTCGTGTGGGTACTTGTCTTGAATTTTCATCAGTCATTTGGGTTAGCTCGAGTCATTTTTTCCAACAAGGTTATGTCTTCCTTGGATTGAGTTTACTCTTTTCCTATTGAGTCAAGTTAGTTCATCGAGTCTATAGAGGTGTCTGTCGCCCCATCTGAAATTGATCGGATAAAGGAAATTTTTGAATATCTCGAGCGCATTAACGAATTAACTAATAATTTGATAGATATCTTTTCCGAACAAGAAGATAAGAGTCGGACTCAACCTTTAATCGAGAAAGGAAATGTCTTTGACTTCGGAATAAAAAATAATTCCTAAAGAGTTTCAAATAGAAACCATCCTATCCCTAGAGGAACACGAAGGGATAATGAATTTACTCAGAAATTTCAAAAGACTTGTTCACGTGGTCTGATGAGGATATGTTAGGTGCAAGCTTGGGTGTTGTTCGACATGGAATAGATACTTGCTCGATGAACTAAAAACACCAACGAGTTCAAAGAAGATGTTACAAAACGTTTCAATGTTGTCCTCATTGCAGTTATCATAAGTCAATACAGGGTACCTTTGGGATTGATATCTGATAACGGGTCACACTTCAAAGTCAAGGATTACTTTGTGATCAAAGTTCAAGATCAGACATCATCTCCCTACCGTCCTCAGATTAATGGAGTGGTTGAAGCAAATAGTTAATAAGATTCTCAAAATAATCATCATGAAAATGTGTCGATCGCACCGGGAATGGTCAGAGAAGCTGTCATTCACACTGGGGCATATTGTACTTCAATACAGTTTTCCACTGAAGTCATTCCCTATTCTCTAGTGTATGATATGGAAGCAGTCTCACCAGTTGAAATGGAGATCCCGTATATCAAGGACTTGATGGAAAGTCAATTGTTAGAAACAAACTGAGTCCGACATCAGTACAAAGAACTGAACATAACTGAAGAAAATAACCTAAAAACTTTGTACTATGTGCAGGCTTATCAAAAAAAAGTCGCCCGTGTATTTGACAAAAAGATCAAGGCCCGTCACTTACAAGTCGGAGATTTGGTACTCAAAGAGAATCAGGCATTTATTTTTGACCCCAGAGGGAAGTTCAAATTTAACTGGGGAGATCTACTCATCATAAAAAATATTACTTGGAAAAACTGTCAGACTTCAAGACCATGATGAAATCGAATTACCAGAACTAACCAACCTTGATCAAATCAAATGGTACTACATTTAAGGAGGCTATTTTTGGCCGAATCAATCTTCATATTACCCAGTTCAATATATCATTTCTCAACCCCTTTGCAGCCTTTTCAAAAAGAAAAGTTATGCCTTTTTCTTTCTCAGCCCGATCACCTAACTTAGGGGAGGGAAGATTCGAACTATGTCTTGGTCTGATCCCAAAATTCTGGGATACGTAGGCAACCTGAAAAGTTACTTCAGGCCCGACCACATCAAAATGAAAAAAAATAGATTCATCGACAAAGAAAAAATCTGAAAGGAAAAAAATTCAAAAGAAAAATAAATATCTTCAAAATGGGGAAGAAAATTCAAAGTAAAATAAAAGAAATGCCACACAAGGGGCATTCGGATTTTTGAACATCAAAATCCCTTTCTTTTTATACCCAGACCTAAGCTTACCCATGAAAGTTCTCTTAAGTACCATGCGAAAAATCAAGGAAGATAGCAAAGCCTAATCAGACAGCAACTCCAGAAGTTCAGAAAGGAAGAAGAAGAAAAAAAATTTGCTGAGTTGAAAATCCAAAAAGGGCGATTTAGGCAAAAATTAAGGCAAGCTCACAAGGTTGAAAATTTGAAAGGACGACCTTGACAACAATTAGAGCAAAGAAAAGAGAAAAAATTGTAAGCTCACTAAATCGAAAACCTAAAAAGACGATCTAGGTAAAAGCTAGAGCATGCTTGCTGGATTGAAAACCTAAAAAGGCAATCTAGGCAAAACTTAGAGCAACGAAAAAAAAAAAATTTCCATTGAGTTGAGAAGTTGAAAAGGCAGTCCGAGCCAAAACATCAGAAGTCCGAATGATCAACTTTCAATACCCAGTTTGAATCAAATATAGACTCAGTGGATACAAGTATCTCGTCTATGATTGATCTGAAGAGTTTCATGTCCCCAAGATAACCGACGGGGAGAAAGAACAAATTCTATGATGAATTTCAAAAATAAATATTCTGTTCTAATTTCTTTGAGCCTGACTCAAAATCTTCAATATAAAAAGTCAAAATAAAAGTTAAACCTTTATTGCGCTTGTGGTAATCAAGGATTTCAAATTTTAATAACAAGGGCACTTCCTTTTTCTAAAGAGTACAGTTTCCCCCTTACACTAGGGGCATTCGTTTTCAGATTGTATTCAATTATCCCCAGTGCCATGTTTCCTTATACAAACTAGGGGCATTTTGATTCTGAAACCTGGTCAATTCCGACCCCAAAGGATAAGATTAACTTTGAATTAAAGGTTACCCTTTTGATAGCAATTTTGAAAACTCCTAAGATTCAAATAAGTTAAATTGTTTACCGGACCTTCATAAAATCCAGCTTTTTATTTTAAAAAAAGAATCAAATACAAGGTTAATCCCCTGTTTGTTCCCTAAAAAATTAGTTCATTACTCATTCTCTTTGGGAAGGTAGAGTAGGACTCCCAAAAAGCTTAGTTCATTACTCTTTCACTCCGAGCAGGTAGAGTAGAACTTCCCAAAAGAAATTAGTTCACTACTCTTGCACCCTGGGCAGGTAGAGTAGGACTCCCAAAAAGCTTAGTTCATTACTCTTTCACTCCGAGTAGGTAGAGTAGAACTTCCCAAAAAAAAATATTAGTTCATTACTCTTTTACCCTGGGTAGGTAGAGTAGGACTCCCAAAAAGCTTAGTTCATTACTCTTTTACTCCGAGTAGGTAGAGTAGAACTTCTAAAAAGCTTAGTTCATTACTCTTTCACTCCGAGTAAGTAGAGTAGAACTTCCCAAAAAAAATTAGTCCCTTACTCTTTCACCCTGGGTAGGTAGAGTAGGACTCCCAAAAAGCTTAGTTCATTACTCTTTCACTCCGAGTAGGTAGAGTAGAACTTCCCAAAAAAAATTACTTCATTACTCTTTCACCCTGGGTAGGTAGAGTAGGACTCCCAAAAAACTTAGTTTATTACTCTTTCACTCCGAGTAGGTAGAGTAGAACTTCCCAAAAAAAAATTAGTTCATTACTCTTTCACCCTGGGTAGGTAGAGTAGGACTTTCAAAAAGCTTAGTTCATTACTCTTTCACTCCGAGTAGGTAGAGTAGAACTTTCCAAAAAAAGTTAGTTCATTACTCTTTCACCCTGGGCAAGTAGAGTAGACTCCCAAAAAACTTAGTTCATTACTCTTTCACTCTGAGTAGGTAGAGTAGAACTTCCCAAAAAAATTAGTTCATTACTCTTTCACCCTGGACAGGTAGAGTAGGACTCCAAGAAAAATAAGATCATTACTCTTTCACCCAGGGTAGGTAGAGTATAACATTCAACTTTTTATCAACTTTTGTTCAGATTTATCTCAAATCTCATTAAAATTTTCTTGAGTTTTGTTTTACTCAGATTTTACTCATTTTCACACAGTGCACACACTTGCACATTTGTTCATCAGTCAAGGAGAATTTTCTAAAATTCAAGGATCTGACACTGTCAGTGAGAGTTCACGCTCAAGGAACTGACAACCTTTTAGTTCGGGGAGAGAGCTTTACCCTCAAGGATCCGAACACCCCGACGAATTGCTAAATCAGGCTGCAAAATGAACTGTCACTAGCTTTGGCATTCGGATATCGCACTATCTACCGAAATAGATTTGCTATCTAGTTGCTTCAACCTTCTGCCAAAGAGGGGCATCTGTAGACACCCCATTTTTGCACTCACCTGATTAATCAACTCATCAACCCGATCGCAACGGTTCCCAATAATAGATGTTTATTCCAATGCTTCATTTTGTTATCAGATATTTTTCAGAAATCCGGATGAGGTATCTCGAACTGACAAAACTTTAGAAACCACGCTACGTTAGGAAAATACTACCCCAAAAATATAGAAATCATCATCTTGCAAACCAAAAAGAAGTTTTACGATAAAAATCACTAAAAATGATCAAATTACCAAAATTCCCCTAACATGAAAACAACCCTAGAGCCTACATTACGCTTAGGAAAACCCATTCAAACACATAAAACAACAAATCGAAATCAAATAAATCATTTTACCAATTTTCATAAAATTTGACAAAAATATGAAAATACCCCTCATAAAATTCACGATCATTTCACACAAAAAATTTCATAAATGATAAAAATCAACATTCCCATTGAATTCCTTACAAAAAACTGATTCCAAAACATCCTGGAACATTGAAAAACTACTTAAAACGTAAAAAATCCTCTTCGAGGGCAAAACGGTAATTTTACAATTTTAATAATTAAAAAGTTTGAAATTAATAAATAAATCATTAAATAATGTAAAGTGAAACATTATAGTCAATCAAGTAAGACTAAAGTCAACCTTAAAGTCAATTAAGTAAGACTAAAGTCAAGATATTAAAAACCAACCAAGAAAGACTAAAGTCAAAGTATTAAAGTCAATCTCATAAGACTAAAGTCAAAACCCTAAATCAAAACCCTAATCTAAACTAATCAAGTCAATCTCATAAGACTAAGGTCAAAACCCTAAATCAAAACCCTAATCTAAACTAATCAAGTCAATCTCATAAGACTAAAGTCAAAACCCTAAATTAAAACCCTAAAGACTAAGTCAAAACCCTAATTGAAACCCTAAAAGAAACTCTAATCAAACCCTAATTCTCCTAAAAAACTTTATAAATAGGAACCTCCACATCCTATTTTCGTATCAAAGAAAAAACCCTAGAAAAAGTAGGTGAAGAAGCCTCCATAACCTCCCCAAAACCTAATTTTGGAGTCCCAACTCCTTACCTAACATCCCTACTTCGATTTTAGCCTGAAAAATACCTAGGAACCTCTCAAAAACACCCCAAAAATTCACAACAAATTTGAAGCACCCAGATCCAAGAAGGAGATACTTTACCTCGGAGATCAGAAATTAGATCCGGAGACAAAACGAAGAAAAGAGTACGGTACAAGGAGCCGTTTTCACCAAATCTGAGGGAATAACACTTTTCAGATCAAAGGTAAGATTTTCATTATTTTTTTATCTAGGTTTTGTCATTAGCGATGTAGTTTTATTTGGGATAAGTAGAGACCGGCATTGGCCTGGCGGGGTTGGTGCCTAACACCTTCCAACCTCGTAACATGATCCCCGGATTCAGATTTTCTGTAGTAGATTAGTTTTTTTATCCGTTTTAGAGTGAGTTTGGTTCCTAGACCATAATAACTTGGTGGCGACTCCCAAACCTCAAGGGTCAAAAGTGGATCCGTGCACCCCCACGGATCGAGGGCACTTTCAATTGTCGATTTTGTTTATCGGGTGAAACAGGTTGAACGCTTTAGAATGCTAACATAAACATATGAGACTATGCCAAAATTTGAGGTGCCACTTAATGTCTCGAGATCTAACATGGGATTTTGTATTAGCGTTTGGCAGGACTTCACAAATGGTATCAGGGCATAACATTAGATCCATATGGGATACAGATCTATTATGTTTTAGAGCATTAGCTGATACCACAAGTATTAGAGTGATATTCATAAAGTATCACTAGGAATTCGAAATTCGAGCTCATTAATAGTTTCGTATTGGAATTACGAGTTCTTCCGTGTCTACAAGTCTATAGAGCTTAGTAAGCCTATGATAGGATTCTATGTTTGTTCTGATGGTAATGGAAATGGAGTCCATTACTAAGTTCCAGGCTACGGTAGTAATTCATAGTTAAGTAAGAGCAATTTTTGCATTAGTCTGATAAGTGTCTTGTTACGAATAAACACAAGCAAGATGAGTGGACGAGGCAGAGGCCGAAACACAATAGAGACGAGACATATTCTGGATCAGACTATTGACTTGATAGCACAATCAATGTCATTAATAGGATAAATGGCTGAGTGTCATGTCAAGTTCAAAGAGGAAATATGAATAATACAACCACCACCACTTCGAAGCCAAATAGAAGGAAGGCAATTAGTGTATAATAAGAGTCAAACAATTACGAAACTAGCAAATTCTTAAGAAAAATAACAATACGTGAGTAGTGATATTATAGAAATACCAACTCAATGGATGGAAGAATTTTAAAAGAAACAACAACATATACTACTAAATCAATCGGAAGAAAGAGTTGTGGTATATTACGAATGTGCCAAATTAGGATATAAAGGAGAGCAATGTTCGGGTAGACATCAACCGATTAAGGATGTGTGGCCCAAAAAGATGTAGACAAGCTAATTCAGGGAATAATAAGGCCATCAAATTTTAATAAAGTTGATAACATACTTGTACTACCCCGAATAGACAAGACTAACGATCGAAAGCAAGAAATGATACAAGACTTACCACAATTGCAAGGTGCACCACTAAATCTAAGAAATAAGGGAGCACTGGATCTCTTCGCATGAAGCAAGTACTATTCAATACTAGTTCCTCTAGATCATATAATTCTATTGAGATTTTGCACACTTACTAGAGCTAGAAACTATTGACATAGGTCGAGTAATGAAATCATCAACACCATAGGGAGACTATGATTGATAAAAATTTATTGAGGTAGTATGGGCAAAGAATGTTGATGAAATAAGCACGGTAAGATAGAGTAGAAAATGAAATATTGAATTGAATATAAGGATAATGGCGTATTGGGAGTGGAGATTTTAATGCAGTTTGCATATTTTGTATTAGTAAATATTCGTATTATAGCAGGGATATATTAACTATGGATGTTGTGTATTATTTTATTAAAAAATATTAAATGGTGTGCAAATAGTAATGGTGTGTTTGCGATAAGTCTATGCATTTATAAATAATAGTCATGGCAAGTATGAGTAAAACATAATAGATAGTGTAATTGGTGAGAGAAGTAAAGGTAAAGAATATAGAAGATGGGAAATGATTGTTGCAGGTAGATACTGGTGGAAAGTGATATGATGTAAATTGATTGCTATCTTAGGGGTATATAAATAATAGATTAATTGGAGTATAAGTTTAAGTTGAAGTGATTAATTAATGAATGTGTTGGAGTGGCGTAATACAGCTGACATAAGGTTACGAGTTATAAATGAGATTGGCTTAGGACTAAGAATAGAAGATAATTATACATATCATGTTAGTGGAATGGCAACAAAGCTTGAGAAGATATGATTTCAATTTCGAGGATGACATTTTTATTACGGGAGGCAGAATGTAAAATCCCGAATTTTTAATTCGTATCTCGAGGAAAAATAAATAATAGAATTTTGAGAAAATCCTAAAAGTGGGACTTAGGGGTAAAACTTTAGGATATTTCTAATTATTTTTAATAAAATTTGACCTTACCATTAGATTTAAAATGATCGAAAAACATACTTTAGCCTATAAGCACGTTCAAATGTGAATCCGAATAAAAAAATTGTAAAATCCTCAAGTACCGAGTCGGATTAGGCTAAAATAATGACTTTTTACAAGAGTAAGAATTTTTAAAATTTGATCATACCATTGGATTTATAACGAGAAATTATAGAATATGGACTATTTACTTATCATTTTTGGAGTTCAAAAAGTCGAATTATCGTCAAAAACGAAAACGACATTAATTTTAGGGTCCCATTGGGCCAAGGTGTAAATTTTTTTAGAGATAGAATTTGTAAAAATTGACCATACCATTTGATCCAAAATAAAAAATTAGACAAATCGTCACTTTTGGAGTCCAGACGGTCAAGTTATCGTCAAACGAAACAATAGGTAAAATATCGATTTCTTCCCAAAAATTTATATAAATAAATTTTAAAATATTTTTTTACTATTCATATTCATTTTAAACAATCCAAAATCATCCAACGGAATTTCAAAAAAAAATTATTTTTTTTTCAAATTTTCAAACTCAGATCCGTCGCGAACGGACCGTCGTTGACTTTCGTCGCAAAAGGGAAAGAGGTCCGCAGCCTCGACATCTATAAAACCCACCTAATTTCTTCTAATTTCCTCTTCTTTTTCATCTCGTATCATTAAAAATCAGTCGTATATATATACGGGGATTTTATACCTTCGACCCTAGATTTCATCTGTTTCGGGGCCAAATCGTCCTCCGTAACAAAATTAAGAAAGGACGATGGTATCGAGATCTTCAAAACTACCAGGTCAGATTCAAAAATTAGTAGCCTCAAAGTCTGATCAGTCTCGATTTTCATGTCGATCGTCTCGATTTTAGCGCACGTACTTCAATCATTTCGCATAGAGATGTTAAGAACTCTAAATCTCTATCGATAACTGTAAATTTATGAAAATTGCATTTAAGATTTTATCGAAAATTTGTTATATATTTTCTAAATTTAGAATTCTTTTCCATTATTTCAAATTCACGCAAGAACTTGCATATTTGATATGTTTACTTGTATTTGATAACAAATTATACGTAGGTAGGATATATCACTGGGTTATTTCCGTCAGTTGGGTCTTGTGCACCGCTTGGACCCCGTTTTGATCTAAGTTTTATAATTTTTCAATATTATTGATAAAAATGAATTTCATAGTTGAAAAAATAATTTAATATTCAATGAACTCATATTGAGTTGATGAATATCATAAAGTAGATATTTTGTTTAAGAGATTGAAAATTATAAAAAATTGAAAATAGGAAAGAAGGGTAGAGTCACACCCGAGGGGTGATATTTGCATTTTACATTGTTGTGTTGTGTGTAGGTTAGTTAACGGATATCCAGGAATAATGTTACTAGTTGTATGTTTATTTACTTTCTGTTAGCGCGAGGTGTTATTTACTTTTTTGTTTCGTTATTTATTTTATATCGGATGGCCATAGTTGCATAGTAGGAAACTATATATATATAGGGTCATGTTCAAGGGACATATGAGAAAACATATGTAAAAATAATGTAACATTAATAAAATTTTAAAATATGGGTTAGAAGTTTCGGATTGGGCTGATTTTTTGTGAGGTTGATCTCTATGATGGGAAGATCATCTGAGAAAAAATCAGTTCAATCTGAAATTTCTAACCCCATTAAAAGTTATTTAGAATGTGGACCGTCGATTTTTTACTAATTTTTATCAATAATTTATAAATCACTTTTGATGAATTTAGAAGTTTCTGATTGAGCTAATTTTTTGTGAAGATGATCTTCTCATCATAGTGACCATCCTCGCAAAAAATCAGCTTAATCGAAAATCTCTAACCCATATTTTGAAAATCCATTATTTTTTCATATGTTTTTACATATGGCCCTTGAACTGTCCTCATATATATATATATGTAACTATTTTGTGAGCTGTTAAAAGTCTCTAAATGCCTAAAGGGATTGTATGTCATATCATCCAAAATTGTGTACTATTTTGAAAAATACGGTAGGGACCATCAAGCTCATACCTGGTATGGGACACGTATGAGAGTGGAGTCACAATTGGAATCCGGGTTTATTCCTCTCTATCTTTACCAGTGAACTTGTAATGTAAAGGTGGTCGTATACGAATGGTTTGTATATTGAGAATCACATGGACGCCTGATAGGCATAGACGAAGATGATTAATCAATGATCACTAACAATTTATTGTAGTCGAACGTTCTATCACATCGAAAAGAGATCCATTGCTTACGGTCACGTCAAAGGTCAGCTTGAGCCAGATAAATTGTCCCACAAGTGTGGTAAACAGCGACCAGCTACAAAATCAGGAACTAATACTTTATTATGAAACATCATGTCCTGACTAAGAACGATCCAGTCGTGAATCCCAACTCTCTAATTCCTTTACTCCACCATTGTGTATTATGTATCTGTTGTCTTATTTTGATATATAAAATGAAATGTATGTTTAATGTTTTCATTTAGGCAATTAGATTTGTATAAAAATAAAATGTTATAGTGAGTACTGTTGATTTATGTAATGCTAGTTTTAAAATGTTTAGTTACTCATCCCTGGCTATATATATTACTTAATCATTGTTTCTTTTGTAAAACTTTGTATATTTTAAAATGACTTAGTATGTTTATTTGTTCATGTTAGAAGATGTTATTAGCAGAAATTATTTGTTTCCTTATTGGGTAACCATTTGTTACTCACCATTTCCTTCTCTATTTTTTTAGTTTCAAATTCAAAACTTGGCGAGACAGGTATAGAGCATGAGTGAGGATCATCTGACGGGTTAGGTAGGCGATTAGAGTCCTTTTCATGGTAAGCACTGGGCTATGCCTAGCGACGTCAGGTTATTTAGGTAGTAATACAGATTTTGGTTTTGAACGTTTAGAAATATGTTAGAGTGAGAAATTTCTGTATAATCGTATATGTAAACTTCTTCTTCTGCACTCTGATTTTCGTACGTTATTAGATGTATATAGGCTTCCGCTAGTATTATCTTTTGTATGCATATATGCAGGATATTGTTGATTTTGTTTATCAGGTGAAACAAGTTGAACGCTTTGAAATGCTAATATAAACAGAGGAGACCATGCCAAAATTTTAATGCATCACCTAGTGTCTCAAGATCGGACATGGTGTTTTATGTTAGCATTTGGCGGGGTGCCACAAACGTCACGATAAAATTTTGGTCAATTGACTTGACTTTTGGTCTACGATCTTGTTTTAGATATTAGATCACAGTAGTAACTTCAGATTTTCTTGATTTACCTTGAAACTTTGCGAATAATTTCTATTACACGTAAATAATAGTAATTAGTTCCAAATTACATATTTTAGTTGAAATCAATGATAAGTATGACTAACCATGCATTATGTCTAATGAGGGGATATAGTATACAATTTATCTATAAAATTCATGTAATAAGGGCTCTAAAAATGATTTTTAAGACCCTGATCATACTCTCAAAGCTAGATTTTGCTAGTCCTGAGAAAAAATAAAATAAAAACTAAATTACAAACCATTTTCGTAGGTTACATGATTGCATTTAACGCATATATCAAGCCCTTAAACCCCTAGGTTACTCTTACTAGACGAGTTTGACTCGTGAGAATTTGTAGTTAATATACCCATAAAAATTCAAACACTTTAAAAAAATATTAAAAATAAAACTTAATGTATGTAAATCGAACATAACGATATTTCACAAATCAATAAAAGATCTATACGTTTGAGCAAAGTTCTAGTTTTCACTCCTCAGTTTAGAAAATTTCAAGAGTAACTTGAGTGCTTGTGTAATTTTTCTGATTTTTCTTTTTAAAAGCAACATCTTTTTAGGAATAAGATTTCACCTCTTAACTACTAAGAATGGTCGGTTCTACTTAAGTTCTAACTCGAAACTAAGCATCTTGTCTAGGATTCTGAGAGGTGTAGATGTTCACTTTAATACCTCTTTTCTTTTTGTACTTTTTCAGCTCAAACATTTTTTGCTTTGATTTGGTCTTTTTCACATATTTTTGTTTTTTCTTTTCTCAACTTTTTCATACTTCACCATTTTTTGTGGTCTTTTAAAAAAAAAAATAGGTAGCCCTTTTCAAGATTATTGTCTAAGTCATACTATCTCCAGTTCTATTTTTCTTCTAATCATCCAATCAAAGTGTAGATACGCGATCCTCGATTACGAGTACCATGTCTACTAAGAATTTCAGTCGCCACCCTTCATATTGTAAGTGGGTGTGAATGGTTATCCAATATCCATTTTTCAGAAAAAAACGTCATTTTTGGCACGTAGTGACTCTCGATAGATAAGGTACCGATCAACTTTGAGATCGAGATAAGCGACTCGATTGGAGAAAATGGAAGATGTTAGGCATCCTTTTCTCTTCGCCAAGTAACGGTAACCTCAACTCAACTCGATCTAATATTTGGATAAAAATGTAAACAAAATGAAGTGCCACGTGTCAACAACATGTACCCTAAGTAGGGATTTTTTTTAGCTTGATTATAGGATCATTCCATTGATAGAAATGATCCTTATAAATCTTTGCCTCACATGTGATTTGAAAAAAAAGTGTTGGCTGTGGTTACGGGCCCATTCTCATGAGGTGAGAATGATCCGAGTTCCGGTTGCCTCAAAAATAATTTAAGGATAAAATCGGTTTTATTTTACAATCTTTATACTTTTGACCGAACCGGAGTCCAGTCTATGGGAGATAAGGGAGGGGGAGTATTCATCCTAAGTCCATCTAAAAATAAAATAACATAAAGAGATGAGGGGATAATAGAAGAGGGATGAGGAGAGGGTAGAATAATAGAGAGGGCGGGGGGGGGGGGGGTAGTTTCTTTTGAACCCACCTTGAAGCTTCTCTTTTCTTCTTTTCTTCTTCTTCTATGTCTTCTTGAGTCCTTAGTGATTTAGGAAAATATCCCTTCTTTTTTGTTTTGTTTTGTGTAATTGAAAGAGTAAAGAAGAGTTGATGAGAGAATTGAGATGAGTGTAGTATTATTTTGTTGTGAGATTTAGGGAGAGAAAGTTGGTGAGTGAGAATTCGTAAGGGAGAATTGGTAAGACTTGGTGATGAGAATTGGGTCCATTCTTAGGAGAGAAAAGGGGTATTTATAGGTGTTGGGAAGATACTTTGAGGATATAATGGGGTAAAGTGTGGGAGAGTAGAGAATGACACATGTTTTAAAGGTGGGGGGTATGAAATTAGGAGTTGAGAGAGGGGTAATTATGTAATGAAAGTAAATGGGTTGTGTTTTAATCCAAATGGTTTGGATCTTACCCAAACCATTTGGGTGGAGTGTTTGGTGAGATGAGATGAGTGATATGTAACAGAGATAATGGGGGTGTAAGGTGTTAGGTACTTGATTGAGTGTTGGATTGATTGAGGAGGTGAGGTATTTAAATTTAGGAGAATGGGTTATGTAAGGGGGTGTAAGGGGTTAGGTGTTTAAGTTTTTTAGAGAATTGAAGGGATGATGACATGTGGCCAAATAAATGAGAGATGGGTTGATTAGATGAATTGATTAGTGAGGGTAGGTATTTGATTGAAGAGGAGGAGTGTTGGCTAGGTTAAGGAGAATAGATTTTATAAGAAATGATGAGGGGAGGTGTGAGTTGTGATGTGAGTTGGTGGAGTGATTAGAGAAAGGTGATGGGTTAGGGTGTAGGGATATGGGTTGTGATGTAAGTTTGTGGAGGGTTTTAGGAGAAAGTGATGGGTTAGGGTGTAAAAGATATAGGTTGCGATGTGGGTGGTTGATGGTGTTAGAGAATGGTGATAGGTTAAGTTAGGATAGGGTATGGGTTGAGATGATTTTTGGAGGGAAGTGATATGGTAGATGAATTGTTTAAAGAAAGGTGATGGGGGTAGGTGATTAAATGAGGGAGGTGAGAAGGGATGATGACATGTGTCACCTTTTGATGATAAAGTGGTGATTGGTTTAATGTGGATGATGGTTTAAGGGTTAAGATTGTGGGTTGGATAATGAATAGGATATGGATAATGATTTGTGGACTTTGTAGTATTGGGCTTGGGTTTTAAATGTGACTTTGAATTAAAAAAATTGGTTATAGATTACTTTGGAAATGGTTATGAGGGTTTAGGTTGGTTTTAGATTTTTTAGGTGATGTGAGATTAAATTTAGGTTAGGGGGGAAGGTGAGATATTGATTTTGGAGGATTGAGGATTTATGGGCCTTAGGTGGGCTTAGGGTATTTTCGGATTTGGAAGTGGAACGATGGAGGATAGAGAAAGTGGTAGGTGTCCCAAGTCTCATTTTTTCAATTTTATTCACTTTTTGAGGTTTTGGAAATCATTGGATTGGTCAAAATGCCACGTGTTAGCTAATCGGGCTTTTTAGGCCCGTTGAAAAATTTTAATGGAAATTAGGTATTTCTGGATACAAGAGCAGAGTGGTGAAGGTTGGGAAGGTGTAGGGTAGGTCAAATCCCTTTGGTGGGTCTCCTAAACCATTAGGAGGTCTAAGGGGTCTCGCTTTGATCAAAATGTCATTTTTTAATGTTTTAGGTCTTTGAGGCCCATTGACAAATTTTGTTAGAAAATTGATATTTTTGGATTTTGAGAGTGGAATGGGGTAGATGGGAGTGTATCAAGTCTTTTTAGGTGGGCCTCGACTCGATCAAAATGTTATTTTTCACTGATTTGGGCCTTTGAGGCCCATTGATGAACTTTATTGAAAAATCAGTATTTTGGGCCCTTTCGAGTATGAGCCTATTCAAATTGGGGTGTCTACACAAAGAACAAGAAAGTTATAGTTCATTATATTTGATTTCCCCTAACACTACAAACAGAGAAGAGGGTCAACACTTGTTCTATAAAATCTTATTTTTACTTAATCAGAAGTGTTGTGAATTTTCAAAGTATTCTTTTGATTTTTTTGATGAGAAATAACTAAAAAGAACTTATGATCAAATATTAGGACATGAGCTGAAATTTGAAATTCATATGTAAACAGTACATAGAAAGAGTTTGAAGAAAATATTTTACAAGTGTTAAATTTTCTTTTTTTGATTTTTTTCAATTTTTTTTGAAAATATGAAACTAAGCTAGCAATGAAATGCAATGCAATTGTGAGCTAACTTAATACCCTCAAACCTAAATGACATATTATCCTCAATATGCAAGCTGTAAGGAAAAAAAGAGAGGGGTTAGATCACACCTGAATCGATGTTGACATTAATTGACAAACTCATGTTACGACTAATCTGAAAAGAGTGAGAGTTATAACAATAATAATTTTTGAAATAGGGTTGCATAAAATCCTACCTAAGAATTGAAAAATAACCTAACTAAGAAATTAAAAATATCCTAATTAAAATAAAACGTATTCTAATCAAGGGCTGCCTCCCGAAAAGTACTAAGTTTATTGTCTTCAGCCAAACAACGACATGAGGCTAATCCTAATACACAGGATCCCTCATAAAGAAATCTTTTTCTTGGGGTAGAAGTGTGAGAAATGGCTTGAGCCGTTGACCATTGACTTGGAAAATACTATCGTCCGTTGTATTGAGTATATCAATGTTCCCATGGGAATTAATTTTATGGACCACAAAGGGTCTTGTCCATCGAGAATTTAATTTTCTGAGAAATAGGTGGAGGCGAGAATTATAGAGTTATACTTGCTAACCTATATGGAAGGACTTTATTTTAATGTATTTGTCATGCCAGGCCTTCGTACAATCCTTGTACAGTTGAGCACTATCATATGCATCGTTACGCAGTTCTTCAAACTTAGAGAGTTGAAATTTTCTGTGCTCTCTTAATTTGGCAAGATCAAAATTAAGATATTTTATAGCCTAATACGCATGGTGTTCAAGTTCTACCGAAAGGTGACATGCTTTGTCAAAGATGAGATGATAGGAGGACATGCCAATCGGAGTTTTGAAAGTAGTATGATATGCCCACAAGGTGTCATTTAATCGTTAAGCCCAAGTCTTTTGTGATGGATTTACTATTTTTTAAGAATGGTCTTAATTTCGTGATTGGATATGTCGACATGTCTATTCGTTTGAGGGTGATATGGAATGGCGACCTTGTGAGTAATAGCGTATTTATGCATGAGGCTTTCAAAAACTCGATTGCAGAAGTGCTTACCTCCCTCACTAATAATCGCCCTTGGAGTACTGAAGCGAGAAAATATGATATTTTTAAGGAAGTTCACAACGACTTTGTGGTCGTTGGTCCAACATGCTGTTGCTTTTACCCATTTAAACACATAGTCAATGCGACTAGAATAAATTGGAATCTGTGCGAAATAGGAAAGGGTCCTATGAATCAATACCCCAAACATAAAAAATTTTGATGATCAAAATGGTTGTTGAGGCATTTCATTCCTTCCACTAATCTTTCCTAAATGTTGGCATCCATCACAAGACTTAACGAAGATATGGGCATCACGAAAAAGTGTTGGCCAATAAAAATCGCATTGCAACACTTTTGCTACTATTTTCTTGCCTCCAAAGTGTCCATCACAGGCATGGTTGTGACAGAAATCAAGTATATGTTGCTAATCATGGTCAGAAATACATCGACAAATTATTTGATCTGGACAATACTTAAATAAGTACAGATTGTCCCAGAAGAACCATTTAGCTTGGGTGAGAAATCTCAGTCGCTCTTGTTTCTTCCATGAGGTAGGTATTTGCCCAATCATCAGGTAATTGATAATGTCAGCGTACCAAGGTATATCCAGTTTGGAGATAGACATTACTAGTTCATCTAAAAAATTCTCAGAGATTGGGAGGGAGTCAGAACTTGTTTCAACTACCAGTCTGGATAAGTGGTCGGCAACCACATTCTCGCATCCTTTCTTATCTCGGATTTCGAGATCAAATTCTTACAATAAAAAAATAATCAGATTAGCCTTACCTTTGCATTTTTCTTGGAAATAAGGTATTTCAGCGCTACATGGTTAGTGAAGATTATAACCTTGGATCCTATTAAGTACAAAGCGGAATTTTTCCAGAGCAAAAACTAATGCTAGTAGCTCTTTCTCAGTTGTTGAGTAGTTGAGTTGGGCATCGTTTAGCCTTTTGCTCGCATACTAGATAACATAGGGGAGTTTTTCAACTCATTGTCCCAATATAGCACCTCTTGCATAGTTTAATGCATCACACATCACCTCGAAGGGCAAATTTTAGTTTGGTGGTTGGATGATAGGTGTTGTCGTCAACTCAGTTTTGAGTTTGTCAGATGCGTTAAGATAGGCGGTAGAGAGTTCAAAGTTTGTGTCTTTAGATAATAAGTCGTACAGAGGTTTGTAAATCTTTTCCAAATCCTTAATGAAACACCTGTAAAAGCCTGCATGCCCTAGGAAAGAACAGACTTCCTTTACAGTTTTAGAGGGAGGTAGATTAGCGATAAGGTTAATTTTTACCTTATCTACCTCAATTCCCTTGTGGGATATGATGTTTCCCAATACAATCCCGAAAGTGACCATGAAATGGCATTTCTCCTAGTTTAACACCAGATTATTTTCGCGGCATCTAGCTAAGACTAACTTTAAGTGATGTAGGCAATTGTCAAAGCTAGATTCGAAGACTAAAAAGTCATCTATGAAGACTTTAAGAAGTTTTTCTACCATATTGAAAAAATGCTCAACATACATCGTTGAAGGGTTGCAGAAACATTGCAAAGCCTAAAGGGCATACGTTGATAGGCAAAAGTCTCGAAGGGATATGTGAAAGTTATTTTTTCTTGATCTTTAAATGCTATCAGGATCTGATTATACCCCAAGTATCCATCAAGAAAGTAGTAATAGGCGTGTCTAGCCAAGCGTTTGAGCATTTGATCTATGAATGGGGGAGGGAAGTGATATTTTCATTTCATATAGTTCAACTTCCTGTAATCTATACAAACTTGCCACCTAGTTTGGATACGAGTTGGTGCTAGTTCATTGTCCTTGTTGGTCACAATAGTGACACCGAATTTCTTTGGGATCACTTGAACGGGACTTACCCATTTACTATCAGAGATGGGGTATATAATACTGTATCTAGCAATTTGAGGACTTCTCATCGAACAACATCTTGTAAAACCAGATTCAGTCTCTTTTGTGATTTTTTCGATTGTTTGTATTTGTCTTCGATGTGTATTTGGTGCATAACTATAGAAGGATCGATACCCGTGATATCAGCTATGGTCCAACTAATAGCTTCCTTATGTTCACGTAGGACCTCTCATAACTGCTCTTTTTGAGACTTTTCTAAGTCAGGTGATATGATTACAGGGAAGGTTTCGACTTTCCCTAAGAACGCATATTTCAACATGTTAGGCAACTGTTTGAATTCAAGTTTAGGAGTCTCTTCAACTGAAGGTGGGGATGAAGATGTGAGGAGACTCTCTATTTTAGGTTGTCGATTTGCAAAGTCCATTTCAGGGACGGATTCTAGGAGGGCATTTACCTCTTTGATGGACTGTTCTTTATCAAACTCGAGGTCAAATTGATCTGAGTATTCTTTTAGTGGGTCAATATTCTTCGCTTCCTAGAATATTCTGTTGACCAATGTATCAATCATATTGACCTCCTCTATATCATCCATGTCAGAGGATTGACACTTGTTGTGGAAGACATTCAATTTTACTTTCATGTCTCCAAATGCTAAGGTTATGATCCCGTTTTTACATTTGATGATAACATCAGATGTGGCTAAGAACAATTGACCTAAGATGACCGGAACATGATTGTCTGGGTTCATGATAGGTTTAGTGTCAAATACTACAAATCAGCGGGGAAATAAAAGTTTTTAACCTTAATTATTACTTCATCCACTATTTCTTTGAGAATCTTAACTGATCTATCTATCAAACTGAGAGTGATATCTATAGGTTTGAGTTCCCCTAACTCTAGTTGTTTGTAGACAAAAAAAGACAAAAGATTCACACTGGCCTTTAGATCTACTAGACATTTCTCAATCATTGTTTTCCCTATATGCACATAGATTGTTGGACAGCCTGGATCCTTGAATTTAGGTGTAATTGTCTGTTGAATCGAACAAGACGATTGGACTGTCATTGTAGCCTCTTTAGGCATAATAGTTTTTTTTTTACCGTAGTGAAATCTTTAAGGAACTTAGCATATGAAAGGATTTAACGGATAGCGTCTAGAAAAGGGATGTTAATCTGAACATTCTTGATGACTTTAAGAATACCTTCTAATTGCTTTCCCTTTTTATTTTCTGCTAATCTGTGTGGAAACGGGGCTTTGGGAATAGTAATTTCTTTTTCCATTGGAGGAGTTTCTTTTTGTTGGTTATCTTCCTCTGTTGAAGGTGCACTTTAGGTATCCTTTTGTATTAGGACCTCATTGGGTATAGGCACTTGGTTATCCACTAGCTTACCAGAACGTAGTGTGTGGACTGTTTGAATAGAGTCATTAGAGGAACCAGGTTGATTTGCTATTTCATACTATTCTTTTGGGACAGTTCATCTTGGGTTAGGCATAGTTTGACTTGGAAATTGTCCTTTGTTTCTTTCCGCAAGAGAGAGAAAGATAATTGTCTTAGTTGAACCTCAAGATTTTTAATTGATTATACTTGGCTCTAATTCATTTGAGCGTGGCTCTGATTAATTTGATCTTGGTCCTGCATAAATTTCTTTATTTGTTGAGTTGTAAGTTGAAATTGTTGTTGTTGCTTAAACATCTTTATCACCATTGTTTCTAATGCAAAGTTTGTTTATGCAACTAGGAGAGAATAGTTGGTTATAGGTTGACAACAATCGTCCTTTGATCAGACGAATAGGGTGAAGAGTAAGATGTTTGTGGAATCAAAGAAAGGTTCGCATTGGATTGAGACTGCCTATTATAGCTATTTTGAAAACTAGGAGCATCACCCCTTTGGATAGGTTCGTTCTGATGATATGAGAAGTTGGGGTGAAACATATTGTCAGGGTGGTAAGTCTGATTATATGAATTTGGAGTGGGTTTTCTAAAAGTACTATATGACCCAATGGCATTGGCTTGTTCTGTATTGGCCATAGAACAATTCTCCATGAGGTGGTCAAAAGTTTTGCATATGTTACATGCGAAAGGTATCTCTAAATTGACTTGGAGTTCAAGATGTACCTCTTGTTGGTTAGTTTTGATGCTGAAAGCATCAAATTTCTTATTTAAGTTTTGCGTAGTACTAATCAGAGTAGTTATTACATTTTTGAGATCAGGATCACTTTTGATCTCTTACATTCCTGGTTTATTGGTTCCAAAGTTACTCCTATCAGAGTCTCCTAAATTGATGCTCCAATTTTAAGAATTTTCAGCGAGTTTTACGAGAAAATCGTAAGCTTGATTTGGAGTCTGGTTTATGAATTTTCCGTTGTGCATAGATTCTAAAAGGATACGTTGGGCTGTCGTAAGACCGCGATAGAATAAATTTACCAGTTGGACTTTGTCAATCCCATGATGTGGGCATTTTACAAGCTGGTCATTAAATCTTTCCCAAGTTTGGGAAACTTCTTCATCGGGTTTGCCCTTGAAATTCTTAATGGCATTCTTGATTTGTTATGTTTTTGCCATTGGAAAGAACTTGACCATGAATTTACAAGATAACTCGTCCCAAGTAGTGATCGAGTTAGAGGGTATCGAGTTCAACTATGCTGCTGCATGATTTTCTAGAAATATAAGGAATAACCTTAACTTGACATTTTCATCATCGTGGTGACCATTTCAAAAGGTTTGACATATGGTCAGAAATTTGTTCAAATGGTTATAGGGTTGTTCACTCTCGAAACCATGAAACTTAGGGAGCATATTGATAGTGGTTGTCTTAATTTCGAATTGTGCCACATTGGTTGTTGGCAAGGCAATACATGAAGGGGGAGTGGCTTTAGTAGATGCGAATAATTCGTTAAGAGTTCGTTGATCTTCTTGGATCACTTGAGGTGGGACAATTAGTTGAGCCATCTCGGGTGGCTGAGAGATAAATGGGAAATCAAATTTTCTTCAAGTCCCTTTAAGTCGATGAGATCTTGTGATCTCAGGATCGAATGATTCAAGTGGATTCTTTTGAAATCTCTTACCTAACATGCACTAATGATGATTATAGATAGTAAGGACGAATTTCACACATGTTTGATGGGTTCCTATTAGACTAGATAGCTCTTAACTATTTCAAAGGGATAGTTTGAGCCTTCAATCCAGTTTTCTAAAATCAAAATTAGCCAATTTAATCCCCAGATGAGAAGTGGTACACGATGCTAAACAATGGTACTCTTAAATCAACTTGACGTAATCTATCCCCCTAGTACAGTAGGGTACAGCGGGACAGGATTGTGTTTAGGCACTGACTTCGATCAAAAAATGTAATTGGTGCAACTTAGGCTAGCTTTGCGTATTGAGCTCGATGGGACCTATAGTCAAGTCTAATCAAATTTTAATTAAATTTAGGCTTGTGGGAATTAATTTTCTAATAAGGCAAGAATGCAATGATGAAATCCAATTCTTATGTTGTTTAATCCATCTTCGTAAGAGTGCCCTTTTTATTAATGTGCAATCGAAAGTGTTAGTTAATTAACTCAAATTCAATACAGAAACCCACTTATAAGGGATGCGTGGAGGTTGTGAATTTTACCTTCTGTTTTATATGGGCGTTGATCGAGTTGAGTCAACTCGGACCACCAACACCAAACTCGGTGTACGAACCCGAGGAGTCGAAATAGCTATGTCCCACTGTCGTCCTCCCGTAATTCTATTACAATCCAAGCCTTCTCGGAATAATTAAAATTAAATTCTGCAAATAAACTAAAAACTTTTAAAAAATGAAAAAAAATCTTAATGTAGTTCTACTTTAAACAAAAATAAATTTCAAAGTCTTCGCCAAAGAATCGGATCTAAGTGGTGGAATAAAATTTTCCAATCACGTTGTTCCTCGTCAAATTTTTCGGCTAAAAACAGAAGACAAATCAAAGTTAGAATTCTAGAAAAATTATATGTTCATTGAAATCTAGAAGTCTGAAGAAAGATTCTATAAAAATTTGAAGCACGAATCTTGAGGTTTGACCTAGGCGCCACAAATTGACTTACGTAATGCAAAATTTTTTTGGATGAAATTGACTCAAATTTTAGGGTTTTGTTCGCACTGACTTTAAGAATCCATAAGTATTTTCTTTTGAATTTTTCTGAAATAAAAATTTTGATCGGTAAAAAATAGAATCAGATTTTCGGATAAAAATAATAATGGATTACACCATTGTCCCCGGCAGCGGCGCTAATTTGTTCGAGTTGTAGATGATAATAAAATAATGAACAAAAGAAAACCTTAGTAAGCAAGGGTCGAACCACAGAGACAACGTTAATCGAAAGTATTTTTTTGTACTTCCAATCCAATTCAATTTTAACAAGTGATTTAAAAACAGTTTGTAAGAAAAGATTTATCTAAAATAAACTACTAAAATAAAAAATTTAAGAATACGAAAGAGAAGCATAGATCAATTGGATCCACCTTCACAAGTTTTATTAGTGAATTCTGATTCTATATTTATCTCGATCCACTAAACAAAGTTAATATTTGTGGATTAGAAAATCAAGTAATTAAAATATAAATGAGATTAAAAGTATGCAAGAGTTTAGGCCGAGATTATTAAGTAAACATTAACTATTCTCTGTAAAGCATGGTTCTTCTTGAACTTATCAAAGAAAGAGATCATCAAAAATTTAAAAATATTTAATATTCAACCTAATAATAGATACTTACACTGTTACAATAAAACTATTAAATCATTACGAGAACAGTAAAACACTGATAAATCTTGCTCAGGCTTCCTCAACCAATCTACTGGAGGTTTAGCCAATAGTCATCACAAGAACAATAAAGCAAAAAATAAAGTAAAAAAAATATGGAAAGAAAAAAAGATGAGAGAAAGAAATTATCTTTATTGCTTCTTAACTTAAAACTGACAGAGCTTCCTTACAACTTTCATAAAACTAAGAAAGAAAGAAAATAAAAATTAAACTAATTCTCTAAAATCTAGATTCTTCAACTCTTAGTCTGGTCTTTTATGTATAAAGAGATCAGAATAGGATTTTCTGTGAAAATTAGGGTTTCGGAGACATCCCATGTTTTCAAAAAATACTAAAAATAATCTATTGTGAATGGTGTTCCGTCGCCAAGCTTCAATACAAAATTCGAGGCTTGACCTTCTTCGTTGACCGCGCCGCCACCATTGACCCTAAAGTCACGATAAATTTTTGCTCAATTGAATTGACTTTTGGTCCACGATCTTGTTTTAGATCTTGAATCACAGTGATAACTTGGGATTTTCCCGATTTGTCTTGAAATTTCACGAATAATTCCTGTTACACGTAAATAATAGTAATTAGTTCTGAACTACATATTTTAATTGAAATCAATGATAAATATGGACTAATCATGCATTATGTCTAATGAGGAGATTTAGTCTGCAATTTATATGTAAAGTTCATGTAATAAGGGCTCTAAAACCAATTTTCTAGACCCTGATCACTACACACCATAATTAACCTTAATAAATTAGAAAGCATTAACAACTCCTAAAATTTTGAATAACAACTCCTAAACTTTTGAATTTCTCATTGTGATTATTTTAATCTAAATAAAATACATGATCAGCCAAAATCCAGATCGAATAATTAAATTTTAATTGTGGGAAGGGCCAAACTTCAAACATTCTATCAAGGCATTCTATGTTCTAGCCTTAACAAAAGCTTCTTTGGATCTGGATGCTTTATATTAATTTTCTTTTGTCCTTTGGTGCCATAATCAATATAGAACAAGCCTTGGAATGTAAGTTCCTCAACACTCATGCTTGGGAAGCCTTTGAGAAAGGATAGATATTCACATGAAGGCTATTAATTTCCTCTCTAGTTGAGCTACTGTTTGAGAATTACAAGATTGTTGTCCTCTTTGTAGAAAATCTTTTATTTCCGTTCAATAATACCCTTTTTGATCATATATCATGATGAGGAGAAATGTAACTATTTGGATTATTATTATAATTTCAAATATCCTACAAACATATGCAAGGATGATGGATTGGGGAGGGGGGAGGGGGGTTTAATTTGAGCTCTTCTATATTGTATCTTTAATAAATTAAATGATATTTTGTTATGAGTAGTGAGAATTTGTTAAAGTCACTATAAATTAAATTTGTTGGGTTCAAAGAATTTATATTAAAACAATTATTTTGAAAATTCAGTATGGAATTTGAGGAAGTTAGTGTGAATTTTACTCCTTTTTGTGATGCTTATTCTTTTGGGTATGAGGATATGAATGCATATTCATGTTATTATTGGGGATCCGTAGAACAAGAAAATTATTGTTTCTTAGGGAAAATTCCCCCAAAAATAGACAAAAATTGAAAATTTCCAAAAATAGTACACTGTTCATTTTTATTATCATTTTTGGAGTTAAAATATTTTCATCTCTTTTGCTATTCTATAAAATAGTAAATACTTTCCGCCTTTTAATTTCAATAAAACAGTTAAAAAAAATGTTATGTTTTATAAAATAGTGAATTTTTTCCCTAGTTTAAGAAAACTAGTTTAATTCTGAAAATAATAAATTACTTATTCTAAAATTAAAATGAATAGTGTGCCATTTTGGGAATTAAAATGAATAGTGTGCCATTTTGAAAATTTTCAATTTTCAATGCATATTTTGGTAAATCACCTATCAAATATTTTTTTTATCATAGGGTACAAAAGATTGTATCCTAGACATTTGAAAGAACAAAAATATGAATTTAAACAAAATTGAATAAAAGACCATGATTCCTTCTTTGGTCTCAAGCTTTTGGGATATGACCTACATAGAGATAGGGGTCATCACTTGAAAATGAAGAGAGTATACTTTTGATAGGTCGTGAGTGCAATACCCACTATGAACATTCCGCAAGGGCGCACCCTTCTTTACCTAGTGCATGTCATGTGCAGGCATTGCAAATATCCCGGGACTAGTCCTTGAACAAGACCATGGTCTATGGACGAATCATAGCCCAGGTATGGGCTTTGTCCGTTGTCCACAGGATACTGGATGATCAGAAAAATAAAATAAAATTTAATAATTTGGGGAAATGTCGAAATTCCAATTCTCAATGCCATTGGAATCCTTTTACATACTTCAGGGGTAATACTGTAGTTTAGACAATTGTAAGGGGTATTTCATCATCAGACCTTGTTATGAGTTATAAAAGCCAGATAATGCCTCTCCTGGTAAGATATGTGAAGCTAAACACTTAAATCTGAATCAACTTCAAAGGTTTGTCAAAATACCCCACTGATTTGATTTCAAATCAGTTTATTCTTCTTCATTTAATTCGATAATTCTTGTGGGTTTTGCCCTATATTAAGTAAAAGTATTTTTGTTGCTCTGTTTCTTCTGATGAAATTGATTTGTTTTAGCTGCGAAGTCAAGCTTTTGAGGGATACTTTGATTGTGATTTCGGTTATGGCTGAAATTTGGAAGATTTATTTTCAGATTTTTGATGGAATTCGTGATTTATTAGAATGGGTTGGTGAGAGATTTGAGAAAGGTAGAGATTTTGTTCTGGAATTGAAGTTTGAGGTTCAAGGGTTTTTAGATGGTTTATTTGTTTTACTTTAAAAGCTTAAATTTTTTAAGGAATTCATTTCATGATGAATTCATTGTGTTTACTCAAATTATAAAGCTTAACTGGTTGGTTACTTTCAAACAGCTTGTTTGGATCTGGGATGGACTGGAAAACTACATTGTTGTTGTTAAATAGTTCTTTAAAATCTCCAATTTTTTTTTTTTTTGAAAAGTATCCAATTTTAAAATCTCCAATTTTATTATGTTAGACATTCTTCAAAAATCTATTAATTGGTGTAAGAAATGGTTGGGTAGTGATGTTCTACAAATTTTAAAGAGTGCTTCACCTCATCTTTGACTGTCTTGAAGTGCCCCATAATTCTTCTTCTAACAACTATAGAGGTCAAGAAGACCTACTGATTACATAAGAAGTTAGATTGCTAGGATCATTTGGGGTTGCTAAGCAAACAAAGTGATATATTTATTATATAAAATTTTATAAATACAAGGGGCATACCCCTAATTAATAAATTACAAAAGAAAATTTTGCTGAAGAATTGAAAAAGAAATTAGACACTTCAAAGATTTCCTAAGAAACAGAATAACTGTTTAATTTCTTCAAACTTCGAGGCAAAGAGGTATTAGAATGTCTCCAATATTTTCTTGGAGCTGCTCTAGACTAAACCAAGACCTTCCCCTCCTGATTATCCTAAACAGAAAAAATAAATAAATAAATAAAAATTAGGTTAAAAAATTAGTACTAAACTGAAAAAAAAAAAAAAAAAATCATCTAACTTACGAAAAAAAAAGAAAAAAGGTCTTGCCTTCCATGCTATTTAAACAAGCTCTTGAAGTTCATCACCATCAATCACTCGATGAGCAACATTTGCATCTACATTGCCTTCCACTGGTTCGATACGCTGGATGTCTATAGTTGGATCTCGAGGGGTTATCAAGCTTGTGATACCAGTTCCATATGGAAATGACCAATGAACTTTATTCTCTAACGGTTCAAGTTTGTAAAGGAATTTCAACGCAAGTCTTGCTCTTTCTTCACGTTCTTGAATGGGGCTCTCAACAAGATGCTTGTGTATGGGCAAGCGGGAGTTGAGAGAGGGAAATGTGTAACATGTCCACAAATAGTTGCTCCATGTGACCATATACTTCGTCAATAGATGAGAAGGTTTGTCGTGACTGTCGTCGGATGATAAATTCACAAATGTTTCGTATTTCACTAACTGCATACTTATCTTTTTTTATCTGTTGCTTACCACTTAACCGAAAACACTCTTCTTTAAAAGAAAAATAGGAAGGTTCTTGGCATCTTTTCAATTCTTCAATAACTGTGAAATATAAGTCCAATGGAGGTTGAAATTGAGATTGAGAATGCAATTTCATTACCGATGGTTTAATGAAGTTCTTATGGAACCAATGATCGGGGTTGTTCCTCTCCATCCACAATTCTTTGCCCACTACAAGTTTATTTTTTTCTTCGGCTGTGATATTCATTTTCTGGTCAACGAAACAAATGATTCCAAAGGCTTCTTCGAATGTACGAATTAGAGAAGCCCAAAGGACATCTGGTAATGCAATTGTGGCTATTCTTATAAAGATTACCACTGAAAGACAAGAAACTTTGTTGGTAAATGGCTCTTCAGATTGACAAGTTTTGGAAAGAAGTTGGATGAGATCATCAGTTGACAAATTCCTTTTATATTTCGCCATCCATCTCTCCATGTCATATTCACAGTTTCTCTGTATCCACTCTTCCATATGACAGTTTTCACCATTTCTTCGTTTCCCAAAACATTTTTTTTTTATTTTTTTGGCACACATGAAAGGTATCTTGAGCATTAAATATAACAGAAAAGATAGAAAGCACATAATCATTTGCACTGCCATCAATACCATAGAAACAGTCCTCTTAATAGTTTGGAAGATGATCATGAAAACCCTTATAGAGATTTTGAAGAATGAAATAGTGCGGAGCTTTGACAAATTTGATAAAATCCACGAAGTAAAAATGTGGAGCTTTGACAAAGTTGATAAAACTTCATAAACATTCATTTCGTCAAATACACCTACGAATGTTAACAACCATCTAAATATGGTGGTTGTGCTTCCTACTAGGACAGTGAAAAACTGAGTCACTACAATGATCCACATTGACCATTTATAATCGGAAATCCCACATCGAAAATCCACCTTCTTAAGAACAAGAGATTGAAGTACAGCTTGTGATAGAACTAATGCACAAAGTGCAGAAAGCATGCACACAGATAAGCCCGTTGGGGAATCAATGAAGGCACATTCAGGGTTTTGTGTACAACTATTTATATAAACTGACTTCAATATCTGTATCATACTCTCTGAATTTTGAGGGGCCTTTTCTTCCAGTTCATCAACAAGGCCAGAAGAGTGGGAAAGTTCCCACCTAGAAAAATCTAAAGTGAACCACAACAGTGCAAGCAATAGTAGCATGCATGACATGATTATGACATGTTCTACTATGAATAAGAATATGACACCAGTAACCATTTGCATACAGACATTCACAACAATCGTTACTACGAAAATGGTCAAGGAAAGCATGTTTGAAAGACGTTCAGAATGACTCTGACTTCCAAGTGAAGGAAAGAAAATACACATAGAGATGCTTATTAAGACAGTGCCACTAAGCTTAGAGAGTTGGTCTTGAACAGAAGGCATTGAAGTGGTCAGATCTACTGGGAGTTTAGAAGCAATTGCTAGAAGAGTGAGCGTAAGGGAGTTGAGTTTTAAAAATCTACATGGTATCCATGGCTTCCTATTATATAATCCATGAAATAAATCACAAATCATAAATAGAAGGCATGCAGAAGTACCTGCCGCTATGTATAGGCCAATTGTTGGCATTGGGGAAGAAATCTTGTCATCATCCCATGTTCCATTCAAACAAATTTGTTTCACCATTTTTTTTTCCTTCTTTGGATTCACCGAATTAAGTTGTGCTATTCTTCTTCTCCTCCTTAAATAAAACTCAGACTTGGTATCATAGTGAAGAGTATGGATTAGGTAAAGAAGCTTTACTTACATTGTTGGGGAAGGAAAGTAGTTTGCTTTCCTTCTTTATTCTTTTCTTGGCCTAGAACCATAGTAGATCCTTGAGAACTATTTTTTAGTGTTCCTATGTTGTCATACCCATGGTTTTAAAGTGCTCCCCAGTCCGAGTCTATTTTTAGTGCTCATATTGGTTCGAATGAGCAAACATGTAAATCATGTATCATATTGACTTGTTTGAGATCCAAGATGACTCGGCTCAAATTTTTCAAAATTCAGAAGTATCAACTAGTTGGGTGTTTTATTCCATATAATAATAATCAATTTTTAATAACTATACACTTGTGATTTGTATAGAATAAAATTATACATGAATCCATTTTATAATAGAAAAATGAATAATTGATTTTGTGATTGAGTACATATAAATGAATCCATCTTATAAGAGAAAAAAATAATTATTTAACTAAAAATATGAAAATTACAAATCAAGCTCAAAGGATTTACTTGTCCGAGACAGGATGAGTCAACTCAATCTCGGTAAGTGCTGAAACAAGATAGGATACCAGGGTTATAACCATTCTGGAATGGAAAAGAGGACTAGAAGTACAACTATACTGATTAGAAATGAGACATTTAACATAGTGCGAATCTCTTGCATTAAGCAATTGGGAAAATTGCTCACAATTTACATAGAAACTTGAAGAACTTTATGCAATATATATTTACTTTAAAAGATGGGAAAGTCTTTAATCATCTACAGTATACTTGGGTATCGAGAAAAGGGGTCCAAAACCGAGGTTTTTGGTTCTGTTTCCAATATGCTGGTTTGATGCGGTTAGTGAATGAGCAAATCCAAGTTGTCTTCAGATTCAAGAGTCGTGAGAGTGGGTACCTTTTCCTTCAATAAGAAAATCTGTTATTAACTAGGATAGGATATTTGTTTAGGTGTCTTGCAAGACTCCTTTTTGTTTAGTAGTATTCTTCAATTATAAAAGGGCATAGTGTCAGTCATTGTAGGATAGATATTATTTTAATAAATAAGATTACAATTTCTTCACAAAGTATTTAATCCTTTGGTACTCTTCTGTGGGCAAGGTTTCCGAACGTGGGATCTCTTTCTTCCTAGCTTCACTACAGTAAAATAGGGATATAGCGATGGCCGTGACTGTTGCTATTGGGAAAAAAATCGTTGCAAAATCATATAGCAACAACCACCCTGGCTGTCGGTGGTCGTTGCTAAAACCTCCAATGCTGTATGTATCATTGACGGCCAACTATTCCCAAAACTGTGATTATATATAGGACTTATAGCAACAGCCACTATATAAATGTGGAATGATCCATAATCCAAGTAGGGTTATGAATGGGTGTATCGGAACGATTGATTAATCAAAATACTTGAACACGATTAATTAAAATGTGGGTTCCATGAGAACCCAATTCCTGAACTCCCTTGAAACCAAAGGAAATGTTGAAGGCCTTGTACACTAGCAAAACCTAATCATACGTCCAAACACTTATTTAGGGGTGCCATTTTTGGCAGAATGAGTGCGGATTAAAGAGCATTTCTAGAAGTCACAAATCACAGCAGCAAAAGATATCTTGTTGCATTGTCAGTTTGCCACTATTTTATTTTCTTGTTGTAAGTTTTCATTCATAATGGTCTGACTAACTGAAAAATTAATCTAGGTGCTTTTTAGCTACTGTAATTGCAAGAAGACATCCATCGGCAATTTAAAATAGATACCAGTGACCCTGAAAATGATGTTGAATCACATATACTGTCAAACAAGGACACACATAAGGCAACACACACAAACACAAACCTGTCAAGTGATGCTGAATCTTAAATTTATCATCTAATTTGATCATATTATTGTTGATATTTTTCAATAACTGATTTATGCGTTGTTTTGCTATTTTCATCAACTAGTATAACAGATCCAATTCAAACCTTACATTGTTAAATATAAGAACATATCCATAATTGGAAAATCAAATATATCTTGCAAAATCAGATCATACAAGCTCCATTGCAATCCAAAATATTTCAAGCAATCAATATATACATGAGAAGAAAGGAATAAAGGATAACAGCAGATAAGATGGAAACTATTTTTTCCTTCTATGGAAATGAAACAACAAAGAAACATAATCAATTATCATACACTTCTCCATCTTTGCTGGTTATATATAAGGAAAGTAGTACCCTAATCATTGGCAGTTACTTACTATTAGTAGGTGAAACACATCTGGACACAGAAATGACAAGGTCGTGTTTGATGACACAGAAATTTCATTAAGAATGGCTCGTTCAGAACAGTGACAGCATATGAAGAAGGCAGGCAAAAGGAGATGGTGCTTGGGATATGCATGCCAGTCAAGTATACAGTTGATCCCTCAGTGTGAATGAGGGTTCAAGGTCAGGTCCCTTAACCCAATTTTGCCTAATGAAGTGATGCAAGTTAAGTCATTTAACAGAGAAAAATTGCTCTTACTTATTCAAATTAAATTGCATGCTTCAAAATATAGGAATATATCGATATCGAGACTGATACGAAATATATCGGATAAAAAACCTAAATCTTCAATCCAAATCTAAATATATCATATAAAAAACCTGAATCTTCAATCCAAATCTAAATACATTGGATAAAAAATCCTAATACAATCTATATAAAGAAAAAATGGATTAGAGAGAGTACCTAGCCTGAAGTCGCAATGATTTCTAGCTTGTCGCATGAGGTGATGCAGCAGGTGACAGAGCCTTTGTGATTACTTCAAGCTATCAGAGACAGGTACTGAGATCGATAGATCACTTCGAGCTATCAGAGACAGGTAACGAGATCGATAGATCACTTCGAGAAATGAGAGATTAGATACAGAAAGAACAAGGATCAAATCTAAATCGAAATCGATCGATCAAATAGAGTAGGAGATGAGATCTATCGAGGGAGACAGATCGAGAGAGAGATCAATCGATCGATCAGATAGAGGGAAATATATGATCGAGTGAGAGAGACTATGAGAAAGAGATGGAGAGGTCGATCGATCGAGATAGAGAGAGGTCAATCGATTGAGAGAGAAAGAGAGAAAAAACAAGGTCGATCGAGAGAGAGACTAATAGAGAGACATGGTAAGGTCGATTAATCAATCGAGAGAGAGACAGAGAGATAGAGAGAAAATGAGAGATGAGATCAAGAGAGAGATAGTGAGAGTGAGATCGATAAAGCGACAGGAAACGTGGTCTAAGGGCCGCGGAATTGTGAGTTTTAAAATTCGTCGGGCTAGGCCCAACAATTTTTTTGATTAAAATTCAAGATTTTCACGTAGTGTATTGGCCGTCGTTATAGGGTATTTATTTACTTTTTTTTTTTTAATTAGATCTTTAGCTACGGTTTTGGCTGTCGCTATAAGAACTTTTGAAAAAGAAATTTGATTTTACACATACCCCACTTCACATGTTGTTGAATATTTAAGATACCCCTATGTTTTGAAATTGATGACCTAGACCCCAACTAGCAACATGAAAAGACCCAAATGCCCCTCATCTTTAACTTTCATAAATCTAACTATTTTGTAAACCACCTGCTATAAATTATCTATTGTTAGAAGGTAAAATCATGCAATTATGCAAATCTAACTGCCAATCCAATTGTAGTCTATAATTTAAAATTATTGAGAACCCATTATTAGGATCGATCTCAAGTGCCTTCTTCAAGTCCAACTTAGCTATGTTAAAATCAAGTGTCTTAACTAAAGAGCATTGGGTGCAGTGGTCAAGATATCCCTCTAAAAAAATAGGGGTCTTGAGTTCAAGCCCAAGGATTTATCCCTATTTTGATTTAAAGCTCATTTCTTGGTCAAAACCAAAGGAGGACGTGGTGAAAATTAATACTGATGGAGCACGATCAATGCAAGGCTCGGATTTGGGGTTTATTGGCAGAAATAGTGATGGTACATTACTTTTTGTAGGCTGGAGCAATTTTTTTGCAGATGACATTATCCAAATTGAGTTGTAAGCAATATTAGAAACTATGAGATATGCAAGAGCAAGGGGATTGAATCCTATTCTAATTTCCTCTGATTCATTATACTCTATTAAATGCATAAAGAATAAAATCGTTTCATCATGGAAATATGAGGAAATGCTGTTGGAAATTACAAAACAAAGCCAAAATTTTGTGAGTTGTTTGTTTGAATTTTTGTGGAGAGACAAATCGAGCAGTGGATTGTTTAGCAAAATTGGGTACTTATTCAGATGGTTTTTTCGTTATTGAAGATATATGTAATGTTCCTCAAGAACTTTTGACAATTGTTGAGGAAGACTTAATCTGTACCTACACTCGTTAGTAGTGTTTCAGGGTGGGGTTCCTTTAATCCCAGCTTATCAATAAAAAATAAAAATAAAAAATCAAGTGTCTCCATGTATACTTCGGCTCTCCGGAGAAACGCTTTTACATTGCTAGGTTCAAGTTTCAATACCTGTTTTGAAACAAGTGTAGTAAATAAAACAAATTTATTAAAACAAAATAACTTTGATATAGATCAATCAGATAGAAATGCAATCAAGATTACCATTGAGCACAGCTTAGCGGCTCCACTAAACTCATTCAACTTAAGTTTGCATGCAGCATTGTTCAGATTGCAAGAGACTTTGGAAAACTTACCTAGCTTCTTCTGCTCTTCATTGAAAGTGCTATCGAACTCTATGTATTTTGTAGCCTAGTCGAAGGAGAAATGTTTCAATAATTTATTTGGACAGCAATTGTGATTCTGAATGTTAAAACAATGTAACTATGCAGTATCATTCTTAGTTAATCTGTCTTACAAGTCTAATATAAGAATTAGGAAGAACAAATGAATTGGAAAGATTTACGATAAATTTTTATATTAGTGAAAAAAATAATAACCATTTAAACTAAACAAAGGTTAAGATCATCAAAGATAGGCGGGCGATGAGATATATAAATCAATATAAAAATATAATTCAACCAAGTTAAGATACCAATCTCGTAAATGTACAATACAAAATGATTAGAGACTTGACCTAAACTGAACAAAGGTTACATATGTTATCCTTGACCAAATGTGCTCTTTTTTTAGCTTGTGTGTGTGTGAATGTCCTATTTCCCTTGATGCTAGATTATGGCACACAAGCACAAAAGCTTCTTATGATAAGTTGATGTTTGTTTTCCATCTAGAACCTCTCCTTTCCTCAAGTTTTTAGTTCTATGGTGCCAACTTTCAACAACTAATTCGATATTCTATTACTAAAGTTGAGACCTAAAGTTGTGTCTCAATATCTAAGATAGTGGATGACATGCTCAGAGTCAAGTCAACTCATTTGGCCAAGTTAGTTTAAACTACAAAAAAGCATACAAAGTTAAAGATTCAAAAGGATAAGAAAGCATAATTCTTTGGATAAACAAGAAAAGCATACGAAGTTCATAACAGCCTCATCGTCAAAGTACACTTGGGGTGCCCTTCATTCTCATCAAAGCACTTCTTAAAATCCTTTCTACTTCAAGAAAAGCTGACTCTTTGACTTGGTGAGGCGTTCCAAAGCCTTCTTATCCCCATGTAGTGTTGTTATCTAAAAACAATGGGAAATAATAATTTTGCTTGCAAAAGTATGAACATACATAGACTAAGCCAAAATATTTACATTCATTTAGAGTTACATGAGACCCAACCCTTTACATGCATCTTTAGACCAGATTATGAACAAATGAAGATTTTCCATTATGGGATCCCACATCTCATCAAAGGTGGGTCTCAAGTGCTCCACAAATCTACCAAGAGTATTACATACTTAATACTAAAACTTCACCAATACCAATAGATATATTCTTCAGTACAAAAGATCTACTCTTCATGTTCAAGTGGTCCACGTACTACATCATCAATTGAAGGCATTCAATCAATTGGCCCCAAATGGAAACAAGCATTGACCATCGATGGAAGATAAATGGCAACTATGATTAAAAGGAAATCCAAGTGATCAGAAAATCAAATTTAGTTAGTTTGGATCCAAACTATACTCTGTTCTTCCATTTTTCTAGAACATGGGACTCTTACTAAATGAAAGAGGACAATGATAACATACTATTAAAAGTTCACAAAGAAGTAACTAGGTAGGAAAAAGAAAAAACCAAATGTTCCAGATCTGAATATGAATATACTTATATCTGACCTGGGTCCAGCCCCTTTTATGCCCTAATGGTTACTTACTTCCTGCATCTACACATGCATCTCCTGATGGATGTGTAATTATATACTAGACAAAATAGTTATGACTAGGCTGGGTACCAAAAAATGCTTAGCATTCAGATTGACAAATTGTTTTAACCGACATTGGTAATAAAATTCAAAGTGAAATGTCAGTTCACTCAGTCATAACATCATATCACATCCATGTCCTTAGCACATAAGATGATATAATCTAAATTAAAAGACAGAAATCCACAAACCACCCTCTACCTAAATGTTGAATACTAACAAGAGAATTTGCTAGTTAGATCTCACCAGCCATGTTCAGATAGTTCTATAGGTCTTGAAAACAAGCAAACTCAGTTGACTTGTGATGATGTCATTAAAAAGTGGTTGAGGTGACCACAAAGAACAGAACAACAGGCCGAGGTGACCACAATGAATACGACTTCATTTTGCTAACCACCAACCCTTCACATATCTCAAAAAGAAAAAAAGAAAAAAAGCCATAAGTCCTAAGTAAACTGTTGGCTGGAGAGAAATACAGAGAGACAATAGAATGAAGTTGCATGACACAGAACCTGAAAACAGCTAGCAGTATTTACTAGAAAATAGTTGTATCCTAGGCGGTGTAGCCGCACAAAATTCAATCAAAGTAATTGTAATACAACATAAAAAGGACAAACAAAAGGAATAAAAGAACTTCACTATATCAATGTTGAACCTTGCACTGGCAATACTTATTTGTGGAGCCAAAAACACATTGGCCTGCATATAAACGTCTCTGATTAGTTTCAACTTTGAGGCCCTCACTGGTACTGTTAGCAACATGAAATCCAATGCAACGGATTTTTGAGTTAAAAAACTATTGTATTTACTTTAAAAGATGGGAAACTCTTCAATCATCTACAATATAATTGTGATCAAATTCAATTAAAACCCAAGTTATAATTTTGGTACCTTTTCCTTTAACAAAAAAATCTGTTATTAATTAGGATAGGATATTTGTTTAGGTGTTTGGGGGATTCTTTAATTATAAAGGGCATTGTGTCTGTCATTGTAGGATAGATATTATTTTAATAAATAAGATTTCCAAACGTGGGACCTATTTCTTCTCTGAAACAAATCAATATTCTCTCTTCTATTATTCATTGGAAGGAAAGGGATATATATAGGTTCACTCTGTCGATATGAAAAATTGGGGTAAAACCTATTGTCGGGATAATACGTTTGATTGTAAGAGTTAGGAGTAGGTTTCCTGTAGGTGTTATATGTTCCGACAACATTGACTTGCTTGGCTTGTGATACTAGAAAGGTGAGATAATTCTCTATGGAATAGTTGGAGCTCTCATAGAACTGACATGATGAAAATGTATCTGTTGTGACTTGCAAAATTGGGGTGGGTTCTTGGAAATTGGTTTTGACACTGAAAGCATCAAACTTTTTATTAAGACTTTGCAGGCTGCTAACAAGACTAATCATGACATTCTTGAGATCGGGATCGGATTTGATCTCATATATGCCCAGTTTCTTGGCTCGCAAGTCTCCTCTATCGAAATCTCCTAGGTTTGTGCTCAAATTTCGAGCATTCTTAACCAGTTCGACTAGGAACTCGTATGCCTGATTAAGAGTTTGATTCATGAACTTCCCTTGATGCATAGACTCTAGAAGGAAATGTTGGGTTGTTGAGAGACCACAATAAAAGAAGTTGACAAATTAGGCTTTATCTATCCCATGATGCGGACATTTGACAAGAAGGTCGTTAAACTTTTCTCACGTTTGGGAAAACTCTTTATCAGGTATTCTCTTGAAGTTCCTAATGGTATTTTTAAATTGTTCCATTTTTGCCATCGGAAAGAATTTTGCCATAAATTTTCTCGATAACTCATCCCACGTGATGATAGAGTTAGAGGCCAAGGAATTTAACCATGCCGCAGCATGATCTTCGAGGAAGAGGGGGGACCAACTTAAGCTTGACATTCTCTTCATCGAGGTGACCATTTTTGAATGTCTGACATAGGGTCAAGAATTTATTGAGATGATTGTATGGTTGTTCACTCTCAAAACCATGAAATTTTGGGATCATGTTGATAGTAGCTGCCCTTATTTCGAACTGTGCCACATTTATGGCAGATAAAACTATACAAGAAGGCAGATTGGTTGTAATAAGGGCGAACAACTCATTAAGACTCCACTGATCCTCATAAAGATGATGAGGTGGAATTGGATGTGGATCAATTTCTAAAATTTATGGGGTGGGTACGATGTTGATTTCTCTTCTAATCCTAGGTAGTGGATAAGATCTTATGATTTCTGGATCAAATGATTCAATCGAATTTTTCTAAGATCTTCTACCTAACATACACTATAGAATTGCACATAAGAGGGAGGAATTCACATGTGATCACTAGGTTCCTATGACTAGACAGCTCCTAACTAGTTCAAAGAATAATGTTAGCCTTCCAAACCAAATCTCTGAAATTAAAAATAACCAGTTTAATCCCCAGTTGAGAAGTAGTGCATGATGCTGAGAAATGGCACTCTTAAATCACCTTTCATCTAGAATAGACGTTGTCTATCCCCTGAATACATGTGGTACTACGGAGTAGGATTGCGCTTAGGCACGGTTTTCAATCAAGAAGTGCAGTTGGTGCAACTTGGATTAGCTTTGCTTGATGGGACCTAAAGTCAAGTCTAACCAATTTTAATTAATTATATGGTTGTGAATTCAATTTCCTAAAAGGATAAGATATCGGTAATGAATCTTATCTTATGGTGTCATCCTCGTAAGAGTGCCTTTATTACTATGTGCAAATTGAGGTGTACAGATTAATCATTCAAAGTCAACACAAAAGCTCACTAATAAGAGGTGTGTGAGTGATGCGAAAATTACCTCCCGTTCTAAACGGGGGATGATCATTCTGAGTGGACTCGGGCCACCGACACCAATTTCGATGTACGAACCCGAGGGGTCGAGACAGTTTCATCCTACCATCGTCCTTTCTTATAACTATTACAATCCAAGCCTTCTTGGATAATTAAAAAAAATTATAAGGAATCCTATACAAGAGTTTCTAAAATAGAAAAATAAACCTAGCTAAAGACTAAAGGAAATTGAAAGAAAAGAAATATATATATATACAAGAAGTATAAAAGAAATGTTAGCAGAAATGATAGTAAACGAACTCAAAAACTGATTCTAACCTATCAAAATCTTGCTGATTTTATCACATTTGAAAAAAAATTCATTCTACCCCAAATCGATATACTATAATAGTTAATCAGAGATAAAAGTAGAAAGTTATAATCAGTTTAAGTTCTGCTGTCTAGGGTAAAAAATACAGGAATGACAGAATAGAAATGTTAGCAGAAATGACTCAAAAACTGATTCTGACTTATCAAAATCTTTCTAACTTTGTCACATTTGAAAGAAAATTTCTTTCTATCCCAAATTGATATACTATAATAGTTAATCGGAGATCAGAATAGAAAGTTATAGGCAGTTTAAGTTCTGTTGTCTTCTTGATAAAGAAGTCGATTCTGTTTCGAATCCTTTCGGGTTCTTTCGAATTGAAAATGAATCGAACCACTATCCCCAGTAGTGATGCCAATTTGATAGATGTTATGTAGATTGAACAAATATTAGAATAAAACTTGGGTAAGTAGGATTCGTTCCACAGGGACAATTGTGATTCAAATGTTCATTTGAGTTGAAATCAAAACAGAATTTTGCAAAACAGATTAGACAATTGCAGCTAAGAAATGAAATAAAATTGAAATGAGAGCAATAATAGAGATTGAAAATAACTTAAAAAGGGACTTAGAGAGATCAAATTAACCTTTGCAAGTTATCCTAATGTTGAATAATTCTCATTTTTAACTCAACCCACGTAACAAATCGTTGTTCGTAAATTGGAAGAAAAATCGATTAATCACTTGAAAGTAACTAGAAAATAGCAATTATGAATCCTAAACTTAGAGGAGATTATCTAACTTATATTTTAAATTCATTACAAAGCATGATTAAACTTGAACTTATCTAAGTAATAATCATCAAAGTTAGAATTGAAAATACAAAGTGGATGATCTCGCCCTAAGAGCCTTCATAAGAACACAATTAAAGCATAAATAATGGAATTGAAATAGTAATATTAAGACGAACTCGCTTCAACATCATCAACCTATCTAAAGAAAGTCTAGTCGATTATCGCGAGGAACAAATTACAACAATTGTAAAATAAATACAACATGGTAGAGAAGAAAATGAGAAGATTCTATGTTGCAATTCAATTCCTTCTTGATGATCCTCCAATGGAGATACAAAGAAATTTAAAGAACAATGATGAAAGAAAAACACTCTTGAGATCTCACTTCTATAAGAATTCTTTTTCTCAAAGGAAAAATCAGAAAATTACAAAGAAATTAGGAAGAAGAAGAGGGACAAGAGAGACCCATTCTCTAGAGATTGAGACTCTATTTATAGAGGAAAAAAATGTGTAGAAGAGTTGAAAAGTAACCTCCACTTTTCTTTGCATAAGAGGCCAAAAGAGGAGAACATGAGTTAAGGATTAGGGCATTCCAAAGTAGGCCCAAATACTTTTGTCTTGAGATTTGGACTCTAAAATATTTATTTTAGCTTGAATCTTGATGCATGATTCCTCAAGAAAACTGAGGCTCGGTAGGGTGGTGCCACGATGCGGTGACATGGCAGATTTTGTTAATTAGCTTTGGCTGGTTGCTCCCTTTTTACTTGCATGTTATAACAAAAATTGTTACATAAATTGTTGGCTTCCAAATATGCCCTTTTTACCTGCAAATAGTAAGGAATACCCATTAGCTTCATTAATTCGATAGTTTAATATAATTCACTATTATTTTAAATGAACTAACACTTATACGTAGATAATCTTTGTGGAATTATAGTCCCAAAATTTGTTTATTGGGACCTTTTCATACTCCATCAACTTCAACTACACATCTGAATCTTGTCGCATCGGTATTACCTACTTTCAATAAGTTGGTTGATTTGTCCGTGATTGCCCCAAAGTTACGTGGAATGCTTACTGTTTCTACCCAAGCTCGATAAACTTCATTCCATGATAGTGACATTGACTTATGTGTACAACAAGCACTGCATAGAGTTCGTGATGAATTCCTTTGATATAGAGTTAAGTTGATGCTTAATATTGGTTTTTACAACTTTAGAGAATTACAATCTCTTCATATGTACGTAATCATTTCTTCTCTTAATGACGCTTTCAGAATATATCCTGTCCTTTTTATGAATTTCTTCGAGTTGCTTATACTTGGAATGGAGGAGTTTCTTTTGAAACGAGAAAGAGCTTTTATCATCTTCGTTAATAGATGATATGGATCTTCAACTATCCATCCTAGACCATGAAGTTTAACTAAAACATCAATCAGTGGACAGTTTACACACACAACTGACTAAAACTAAGGAGAAAAGAGTTGAACTGACTACATGAGAAGTTGAGTTAGAAATTTAGTTAACTCAGATCAGAAAACTGCTACAACAAGTAACTATTGCGGAAGAGTCGCTTAGTATTCAAGTTCGAGAAGAAGGGAAGGCTCTGCTCACTGGTGAGATTAAGTGCACTCGCCTATCTAATGCTCCAATCATTGATGATGATGAAGTAGCTACTTACGAAGCAAAGAGGGAGTCTTTGAAGAAGAAGTTTTAGGCGCTTACTTATTTATATTAAGCTTATTTTTTCCCTTTTTTTTATTTCTTTGTATAAGACTTAGGAAATTATGACATTGTTTATTTTATTTGAAATCAATAAAATTCCCTTCTTTCCTTATATAAGTATATTTTTTTTGTTGATGTAGTTGAACCTGAAGTAACTTAACAAGCTGTCTACTATCAAAAATGGTATTAAACCATAATGTAGTTTAGATGGATAATGCTTTAAGTTTTACCTATATATATATATATATATATTTAGAATGTTCACAGTTTTAACTCATGTGGGTCAAGAGTATCATATAGTTGAAGCTCGTACGATAATGAGCATTGTCATATAGTTTAGGCTTGTGTCGATAAGCATTGTCAAATAGTTTAGGCTCGTGTCGATGAGCATCGCTAACAGTTTAGGCTCGTGTCAAGGAACATTGTCAAATAGTTTAGGCTCGTGCCGAGGAGCATTGTCAAACAGTTTAGGTTCATGCCAAGGAACTATATTTTTTTAAGCATAATACTATTTGAAGAATTTTTCGTTGATTGGATCAAGATGTAATCTTTTCAGTGTTACAAGTAGGTACACGCCATTAGTGTACACATTCTTCACCACGTGAGGTCCATACTACTTTGGATCAAACTTCTTTCCAGAACAATGCGAGAGGATGATTAGTCGTTGTACGACGAGCACTAAATCACCAACGACATTCTACGCTCTAGCCTTAATAAAAAAATTTATTAAACTGCGTTGCGGTGTTCTACCTTGACCTGTTGACACATTACGCATCTACTTACATATTCTGCGATAACTTTCTTCAAACTCAGAAAGTAGAAATTTCTACGCAGATCTTTATACATTTTTGTACTTCCTAGATGAATAGAATATCAGGAACGGTGTGTCTCAACCAATATATCAAACCTCAACTGTGAGTCTTGAGGTATCCGCATCCTTTTTCTGAATCTAAGAACCTCATATGATCCTTTTGACCAATCTATGTTTGTTAGGTCCATAGCTCTCAACTCATATTCTTGCACATCCTCGTTTGTTTTCTAAGACTCTCTGATTTTTCCTATCAATTCAATATCTTTGGATATTTGCATCTCTTAATCTTTTTAGTAAGATCATTTTTTTCTACTAGCATCTCATCTCCGCTCTATCTTGAATTTTTTTTATATCTCTACCATTATAGACTTTTTTGTGTGTGAATAAAATTGTTATTTATATTCTTTTTAGTTTGAATGTGCTTTGGAGCCCAAAACCCTCATTTATGATTGCACGAGAGCTAAAAACTAAAAGCCCCAATAATATCCCATTTTCTCTATCTCAAATCCGATTTGTTTATAACTCAAATCCCATTTTCTTCATCTAAAACTTTGATTTCTCGAACAAACCATTAAAAGTGTGGTAATTCTAGTAGATCTCTTTTAATTTGATTCTTTTTTAATTTTATATTTTGGTCTGCGATTTATTAATTTAGGTTATTTGAATGTTGTTTTAGTAGAAACCTTTGACCTAGCAAAAAACTTTTTGTATTCTCATTACAAATGAAACCCCAAAACTAAAATTCAGGTAAAATTTCTTTAAATGTGCCTTGTTAAATTTATCCGAATTCATTTGGATAGACACTAATTGCTCCTTTTTTAGATTCTAAGGAAAAAAGCTTAATTTTCTCTTTTTTGTTCATTTTTTTGTTATTTGTGTAGTTTTCTTCCTGTACTCAGTCATGTGAGTCCACAAAATGACCAACCAAGAAGCCTTTTTATCTTGGGGCAGGTGTGTAGTTCTCTCCAATGTTCATTTTGCTTATTCAAGGTACGTCTTTTTGTTTGTGTTGCTTCTGTTACCAATATAAGTTCCATTCAACCTTGATCTTTTTTTCTCTCTTTATTTAATAAAAGACTTGAACATATATGAAGGGAAAAAAGAAAAATCCTTATCTCATTACAAGAGTTAATATTTTTTTTTCCTTTTACATTTACAACTTTAGGAAAATCATGACGAATTGTGGGTCTCCGCATGAATTTCCTATTGGCATTGAACCCATTGTGATATCTATCCAAATTAATAAGAAATTGAGTGCTCTACCATGCAAACTTTAATTTTGATCCTTTGGTTGTAACTTAAGAGTTCTCTGATATATATATTTTTGGTTTCCAAGCATTCAACTTTCTATACCTTTATTTCTTCATTTTGACCAAGAACTACCATTTTAGAAAGAAAGAGGACATGTGGTAGGCACATAAATAAAATAATTGTCTTACTCACACAATAATTATAACAGAATTTTCAATTGGTTACTTCAAGATGAGAAGCAAGCACATTAAATATTGTGTAATGCTAGAGTGACCTCAGGCTTGGACCTCACATCGTACTTTCCTAGCGTGAAATTGAAACCACGTTAGCCACTAATCAAAATGCCGTCACATTTTTCCCTCCCATCTTTTCTGTTATGCTCGTCTCCTCTACAACGAATTGTCTCATCTGCAACCAATCAAATCCTAAACAGAAATCAGTTTGAAAAACCCTCATCTATTCTCCTTCTCCTCTCTTATTCTCTCATTTGAGATGTGGCGCCCCCAAAACACTAACACAAAGTCCCATGTCAAATCTCGAGGTACTAGGTGGCATCTCGAAATTTTGGCATGGTTTCCTCTGTTTATGTTAGCATTCCAAGGCACTAAATACCTATGGTACCTGATAAAAAATATACATTATATCCTGCATATATACATACAAAATATAATATTAGTGAAAACATATATACATCTAATAACATACGATAGATCAGAATGTAGAAAGATAAACAAAATACAGGATTATACAAAACTCCTTACTTTAACAAAAGTCATAATACTCAGTACAGAATCCATAATACTACCTAGAAGAACTGACACCACTAGGGAGTATAGTCCCATTACTCACCAGGTAACGTACTCTGATCACCTATCTACCCACCAGATGGTCTCCACTCGCTGGTTCTATGCCCGTCTTGTCAAGTGCAGGTTCTGAAACTAAAAAAATAGAAAGGAAATGATGAGTAATAATAGTTACCCAGTAAGGAAGCAAATAATTTTTGTCTATAACTTCTCATTACATGAACGAATAAGCATACTAAATCATTTTAACGTATGCAAATTTTTACAGAAAAAAATTACGATTAAGTGGTACATGTAGCCAGGGATGAGCAACTAAATATTTTAAAACTCAAATTTCATCAATCAATAGTACTCACTATAACATTTTCTTTTTATACAAATCTAATTAATCAAATGGAAACATTAAATATGCATTTCATTTTATATATCAAAATAAGGTAACAGATAAATAATAGACGATGGTGGAGTAGTGGAATTAGAGAGTTGGGATTCACAACTGGATTACTCTCAGTCGGGACATGATACAATATTTTACTGGCTTTTAGTTCCTGATTTTGTGGTCGATCGCTGCACTTACTACACTTAGTTGACCATTTATCCGGCTCAGGTTGACCATTTGACATGACTGTAAACAATAGGTCTCTTTTCGATATGTCAAAACATTCGACTACTATAGATTATTAGTGATCATTGACTAATTATCTTCATCCATGCCCATCGGGTGTGCATGTGATTCTCAAATATACAATCCCATTCGTATACGACCACCTTTACATTATAAGTTCACTGGTAAAAATAGAGAGGAATAAACCTGGATTCTAGTTGTGACTCCACTCTCATACGCGTCCCATACCATATATGAGTTTAGTTATCCCTACCGTATATCCTAGGATAGTATATCACTCTGGATGATATGATAGACTATCCTTTCATGTATTCACAAATTCTTTAACATTTCACAAAATAGTTACATATACATATCATTTCTTTTCTTTGAAAATAAATAAGAAATTTTCTTTAAAAACAAATAAGAAACTAATATTATAAAGTTGAGAATGGATATCCAATTTCCTACCATGCAACTGTGGCCACGCAACCTAAAATAAATAACAGTATAGAAAAGTAAATCAGCGTCTCATACTAACAGAAAGTAAATAAACATACACGTCACTTCGTGATAATAGAAAGTAAATTAACCCTGTATATATGTTCATCAACCCACACATAGCATCACAATGTAAAATGCAGACATTACCCCTTGGGTGTGATTCTGACCTTTTACCATTTCATCCCCCTTTTTTCTATTTTCCGATTCTTACACTTTTTACGTTTTCAAACACTTCGTTCATTTTTCGATATTCAATCACTCAAATATTCATTTTTCGATATTAAATCTTTTTTCACACTTTGAAATTCATTTTTATCAATTAAATTGAAAATTTACAAAACTTATATCCAAAGGGGGTCCGAGCAGTGCACAGAACCCAACTAGCAGAAATAACCCGGTGAAATGTCCTACCCACATATAATTTGTTATAAAATACAATTAAATACATCAAATATGTAGGTCCTTATGTGAATTTGAAATAATGCAAATAATTCTATGTTTTTGAAACACATAACAAATTTTCGTTAAAATCATAAATCCAATTTTCACAATCTACGGTTACCAATAGAAATTGGGATTCCTTATCCCTGTGTGAGAGAATTGAAGTACGAGTGTAGAAATCGAGATGATCGACCTAAAAATCGAGACAAATTAAAAGTTGAGGAGGCTGATTTTTTAATCTTGCCTGATGGTTTTAAAGATCTCAATGGCTTTGTCATTTCTCCCTTTTGTAGGGAAGGACGATTCGGCCTAAAAATATATGAAATCCGAGGTTTAAAATTTGAAACCCTCGTATCTCATACGACTAATTTTTGACGTAATAGGAAGAAAGAGAAGAGAAAATAAAAAAGAAAATGGGTGATTTTTGTAGAGGTCGACGTTGCATATGTTTTTCCTTTTTTCGTGGAAAGTCGATGGCGTCTCGTTCACGACGAATATGAGATTGAAAGTTATGAGAAAAATAAAAATAAAAATAATTAAGAAAAAAAATCTTGGCTGATTTTATGCGTTAAAAAAGAAGATGAATAGTGATTTCATTTTAAAAATTATTTATATAAGTTACGGGACGAAATCAGTATTTTTTTTATATTATGTCGCTTGATGATAACTTAACCGTATGGACTCCAAAAGTGACGAATGAATACTCTATTTTATATAATTTTTCGTTCTAAATTTAATGGCGTAATCATATTTTACAAATTCTATCTCTAACAAAAATTCACTTTTTTGGCTCGATAGGACTCTAAAATTGACGTCATTTTTGTTTTTTTACAATAATTCGACTTTTTGGACTCCAAAAATGACGAGTAAATAGTCTATTTTCTATAATTTTTTATCACAAATCCAATGGTATGATTGAATTTTAAAAATTATTGCTCAAGAAAAAAGTCATTACACTCATGCTTGGAAAACCTTTGAGAAATGATAAGATATTCACATGAAGGCAATTAATTTTCTCTCTAGTTGAGCTACTATTTGGGAATTACAAGAGTTTTTGTCTTTTTTATGAAAAATCTTCTATTTCCATTCAGTAATACCCTTTTTGATCATATATCATGATGAGGAGAAATGTATCTGTTTGGATTATTATTATAATTCAAATATCCTACAAATATAAGCAAGGATGATGGATTGGGAGGAGATGGGTTGGGGGGGGGGGGTGTTTGAATTGAATTTGAACTCTTTTAGGTTGTATCTTTAATAAATTAAATGCTATTCTGATTTGGGTAGTGGGGTGGGAATTTGTTAAACGAACTACAAATTAAATTTGTTGGGTTCAAAGAATTTATAGTAAAACAATTATTTTTGAAAATTCAATATGGAATTTGGAGAACTTAGTGTGAATTTTACTCCTTTTTGTGATGATTATTCTTTTAGGTATGTAGATATGAATAATTCATGTTATCATTGGGGGCTCCATAGAAGAATAAAATTATTGTTTTTAGGGAAAATTCCCTAAAACAATTGACAAAAATTGAAAAACCTTAAAACAGTACACTATTCATTTTTATTACCATTTTTGGAGTTAAAAAGGGGAATTTTTTTCCCATTCAATAAAATAGTAAATACTTTCCCCCTTTTAATTTCAATAAAACAGTAACAGAAATGTCCTATTTTATAAAATAGTGAATTTTTTCCTTAGCTTAAGAAAAATATTTTAATTCTGAAATAATAAATTACTCATTCTAAAATTAAATTGAATAGTGTAGCATTTTGGGAATTTTCTATTTTCAATGCATATTTTGGTAAATCACCTATCAGAATTTTTTTTATTATCATGAGGTACGAAGGATTGAACCCCTAAACATTTGAAATAACAAAAATATGAATTTAGACAAAATTGAATAAAAGAACATGATTCCTTCTTTGGTCTCAAGCTTTTGGGATATGACCTACATAAAGATAGGGGTCATTGTTTGAAAATGAAGGGAGTATAATTTTAAATGGTTAATCAGACTTACTTTTGAAAATGAACATTCCGCGAGGGTGCACCCTTACTTATCTGGTGTGTGTGATGTGCAGGCATTGTATGTGCCTCAGGACTAGTCCTTGAACAAGACCATGGTAAGAGCATGGTCTATGGATTGGGCATAGCCCAGATACAGGGCTCCGTCCATTGTACACAACTGGATTAACAAAAAAAATAAAATAAAAATAAAACTAAAATAATTTGGGGCAATGTCAAAATTCCAATTTCCATGCCATTGGTATCTTTTTAGCAACTTCAGGGGTAGTATTGTAGTTTGTATTTTCATATTTTTGACACAATTCGTGATTTATTAAAATGGGTTGGTGAGAGATTTGAAAATGGTGGAGATTTTGTTCTTGAATTGAAGTTTGAGGTTGAAAGGTTTTTAGATGGTTTATTTGTTTTACTTTAAAAACTTAATTTTTGGTGAAATGGGTTGGTGGGTTTTTGTGGAGGCTGTAATCTTGTGATTTATTAGGAAATGAATTCGTCGTGTTTACTCAAATTTTGGAGCTTAATTAGTTGGTTACTTTCAAAGAGTATTGATTGTTTGGATCTGAGATGGACTTGAAAACTACATAGTTGTTGTGAAATAGTTCTTTAAAATCTCCAATTTTATTATGTTACACATTCTTAAAAAATCTTTTCTTTTCTTTTTTTTTTTTTCAGGAAAAAATGTTACTTTTTTGTTATAATGTACTGGAATTCATTGTTATTTTGAGTAGAATTAAAATTGAGAGATGGATACTACTAATTGGTGTAAGAAATGGTTGGGTAGTGATGTTTGATATGGATTTTTATTTTGGGATCATCTTATTTTTGTTGGTGATCTTTTGCTTTAAATATGAATTTGTACTCTTATAAAGGAAGTCATCCTCACTTCTTTTATCTGTTCTACAGATTTTTGGGAGGCTTCACCTCATCTTTGACTGTCCTGAAGTGCCCCTTAATTCTTTTTCTAACAACAATAGATTTTATTGTCAAACAAAGTGATATATTTATTATATAAAATTTTATAAATACAAGGGGCATACCCCTAACTAATAGATTACAAAAGAAAATTTTGCAGAAGAATTGAAAAAGAAATTACACACTTTTAAGATTTCATAAGAAACATAATTAACTGTTTAATTACTTCAAACTTCGAGGCGATGAGTTATTAGAATGCCTCCAATATTTTCTTGGATCTGCTCTTGACTTCATGCTTATTGGAGGTTCTAGACTAAACCAACACCTTGCCCTCCTGATTATCCTAAACATAAAAAAAAAAATTTGTTTAAAAAATTAGTCCTAAGGAGAAAATAAAAATATCATCTAACTTAATATTAAAAAAAAAAAAGTACTTGCCTTCCATGCTATTCAAACAAGCTATTGAATTTCATCACCATCAATCACTCCTGATTCACCTAATCAGAAAAGAAAATGTTTAAAATAATGGTCATAAGCACATTAAAAAAATTCATCTAATTAATGCTAAGAAATAAGTTAAAAAATGTACTTACATTCCATGCTACTCAAACAAGCTCTTGAATTTCATCATCTGCATCAAAATTGCCTTCCACTGGTTCGATACACTGAGTGTCTATAGCCAGAACTTGAGCGGTTGTCAAGCTATTGGCACCAATTCCATCAACTAATGAATGATGAACTTGAATAGATGTCGCAGGAACTTGAGGGGTAATTATCAAGCTAGTGATACCAGTCCCATCGGGAAATGACCAATTAACTTTATTCTCCAACGGTTCAAGTTTGTAAAGGAATTTCAGCACAAGTCTTGCTCTTTCTTCGCGTTCTTGAATGGGGCTCTCAACAAGATGCTTGAATATGGCAAGTGGGAGTTGAGAGAGGAAAAAGTGCAACATGTCCACAAATAGTTGCTCCATGTGTTTGAGTAGTCCGTCAATTGATGAGTAGGTTTGTCTTGGTTGTTGTCCAATGATCAATTCACAGACGTTTTGAATTTCAATAACTGCATACTTAACTTTTTTGACGTGTTGCATACCACTAATTGCAACATACTCTGCATTATAAAAAGGATTGGAATGTCCATCGCATCTTTTTAATTCTTCAGTAAGCCAAAGTGCGAAATATAAGTCCAATGGAGGTTGAAATGCAGACTGAGAATACAATTTCATTACCAACGGTTTAAGGAATGTATTATGGAACCAATGATAGTGGTTGTTCCTATTCAACCACAATTCTTTTGCCATTACAAGTTTATTTTTATCATCGTCTGTGGCATTCATTTTCTTGTCAATGAAATAAATGATTCCAAAGGTTTCATCCAATGTGTGAATTAGAGAAGCACCAAGGGCATTTGGTAATGCAACTGTGGCTATTCTTATAAAGATAACCACTGAAAGACAAGATACTTTATTGGCAAATGACTCTCGAGATTGAGAAGTTTTGGAAAGAAGTTGAACGAGGTGATCAGTTGGGAAATTCCTTTGATGTTTGTCCATCCATCTCCTCATGTCATATTCACAGTTTCTCTGTATCCAGTCTTGCAGCTTCATGTCACGGTCTTCATCGTTTCTTTGTTCACCAAAACAAATTTTATTGATTTTTTTGGCACACATAAAAGGTATCTTGAGCATCAAATATAAGAGAAGACCCAAGAAGGCCATAATGAGTTCCACCACGATGAATAACATAGAAACAATCCTCTTAATAGTTTGGAAGATGGTCGCAAAAACCATTATAGAGATTTTGAAGAATGAAATAGTGCGGAGCTTTGACAAATTTGATAAAACCCACGAAGTAAAAATGTGGAGCTTTGAAAAAGCTGAAAAAACTTCATAAGCATTTGTTCTTTTTTCAAATGCTAGGTGGACCGTTAACAACAATCTAAGCATGATGGTTATACTTCCTACTAGGACAGTGATGACCTGAGTCACTACAACAAACCACATTGACCATTTATAATCAGAAATTCCACATCGAAAATCCACCTTCTTAAGAACAACAGATCGAAGTGCAGCCTGTGATAGAACAAGGGCACAAAGTGCAGAAAGCATGCACACAGCCAAACACGTTGGGGAAGTAGCGAAGACCAATTCATGGTTTTGCGTACAACTAGATATATAAAATGACTTCAACATCTGTATTATACTCTTACTCTCTGAATTTTGAGGGTCCTTTTCTTCAAGATCATGAAGAAGTCTAGGAATGTGGGAAATTTCCCATTTAAAAGAATCCAAAGTGAACCACAACAATGCAAGCAATAATAGCATGCATGACATGATTATGACATGTTCAACTATGAACAAGAATATGACACCAGTAACCATCTGCATACAGACATTCACAACAATCGTTACTACAAAGATGCTCAAGGAAAGTATGTTTGAAAGACGTTCAGAATGACTCTGAGTTCCGAGTGAAGGAAAGAAAATACACATAGAGATGCATATTAAGACAATGCCACTAAGCTTGGACAGTTGGTCTTGAGCAGAAGGCATTGCAGTGGTGAGATCTACTGGGAGTTTCGAAGCAATTGCAATAAGAGTGAGTGTAAGGGAATTGAGTTTTAAAAATCTACATGGTATCCATGGCTTCCTATCATATAATCCATGAAATAAATCACAAACCATAAATAGAAGGCATGCTGAAGTACCTGCCGCTATGTATAGGCCAATTATTGGCATTGGTGAAGAATACTTGGCATCATCCCATGTTACATTCAAACAAATTTGTTTCTCCATTTTCCTTCTTTGGATTCACCTAATTACATTCTGCTATTCTTCTTCTCCTTCTTAAATATAACTTGGACTTGGAAGTGAGGAATATGGGTTAGGGTAAAGAAGCGATACTTACATTGTTAGGGAAGGAAAGTAGTTTGCTTTCCTTCTTTCTTTTTCTCTCCACATAGAACCAAAAAGGATCCTTGAGAAATATGAATTGGCTCATTTTTTTGAAAATTCAACCAAGTCAACTAGTTCTATGTTGTATTCCATAAAAATAATTGATTTTTAGTAATTATTATACACTTGTGATTTATATAAAATAAGTTGTTGTGATTGAATACCTATACATGAATCCATCTTATAATAGAAAAAAAAAATGTATTCAACTACAAAAATAAAAACTGTAAGTCTATCTCAAATGATTTAATGGTAAGTGCCGAAACAAGATGAGATACCGGGTTTATAAACATGATGGTATGTAAACCAATCAGCTCTAAAGTTATAAAAAGAAACAGAAAATGACAAATACCAAAATTAAGCTATAAGCCCTCTTTAAAGGAATATTTAATTTTCTTGGACTTCTTCAAGCAAATGAATCAGGCAACCTGATTGATATTTTCAAGAAATCCTCGAGATCAATAAAACTTGATCAATGAAATGAAGAAATCCTTGAGATATGTGAAAATAGCCCAAGGAAAACCCTCTACTCCCATGGGCCATGGGGAGAGAACTAGGCCCTATGAGTTGCACCCTTGATCCAATTGTTTGACTAGCACTCATTGGTTCAATCTTAGGTCCTATAAATTGGCCTTCAATTTGGTCTCATGCTTCACTTGATCTTAAAGCCTCAAGGGTTCAACCACAAACACTACCTGAAAAAATGGGATCGATGCCAAGGTCCGTCGTCAAATGTGGCTAAATTAAATTGACCTTGGCGAATTTACCCTTTTCTTTTTTAACATAGTGCAAGGTTCCTCTCATGAACCTCTCTAGCTATATGTCCAATAGGAGAGTTCCACCTACGTGGCTCACTTGGATCCTCCAAACTCCAAAATGATGTAGTAGCTACCCAAGCTATACAAATCCAGACCAAGCCTATATTGACCCTCTACAACCCATATCCATCTCTCTCTCTGATCTAAATCCAAAAGGAAACTCATTTGGTCAAACTTTTGACCAACCCATGACCCAAAACATTGAGTAAGTCCCATGCTGAGAACTTCGGTCTCTCTCTCTCTCTCTCTCTCTCTCTCTCCTATCTTGAATTTTGTTGTTGTCTTGGAAAGTGGTCCTTTCTCTCTTGAAACTTTTGTTTTACTTGAAAATTTAGCTTTCTTTTAATATTGTTTATTAGAGAACTTAATTACTAGTTGATGAAAATTTTCCTTGTAATCTCTTTATAAACTTGAGAATTAAATGGAAAAATGGTTGTTGATATTTGATTAAAAAGAAGCTTTTTTCTTACTTACACACCATAGCTTTGGAGTGATGGTGTTGAGTGATTTCTCTTTAAAGGTGTGATTCCCTTCATCCTTCATTTTTTATCCCCTGTAATCAGTCCATGACCCACCATTTTGTCCATTTGTCAGCCCTTATTTTCCATCAATTTCATTTTAAAGCTTCATCCAAACAATTCTTCAACATTTTCACCGTTGCAGTCCGAATTCCCTTTCATCCTACATCACAAGACTATCATAAGACTCAAATCAAGTGTTCCATTAGAGGAGATGAGTCCACCGCGTTCCATTATTACTCTATCAAGCCCATTACTCACTGTAGTTAAACGGAAAAGTTAATTGGAGAACATTTATGAATTAGAACTTGGTACCCCCAATTCATAATTGCCCATCTAAGTCTATAAAAGGTGACATGTTCCATCATGGAGAGCTATTTTGAACTCTCTTGTCTTCTCAATATTTACTTTGTTCTGCAACTTATTTGCTCATTGACTTGATTGCCATCACACCAATGTCTCTACAACTCAAGTTGTTTCAACCATCATGATGTAATAGAGGACTGGAAGAACAAGCAATGATTAGAAATCAGTCATTTGTCATTGAACGTATCTTGAGAAGTGGGTGATTAGGAGAATTGCTCACAATTTATGTAATATACATTAACTTTAAATGATAGGGAAGGCTTCAATCATCTACGCTCTAAAGAGAAATGGGAAGAAAGACATTGAAAAAACACATAATATCCAAACCGTTTAATACCACAATCAAATGGTTGAGATTTATCCTCGGAATAAGTATCTCCAAGATATGTGTTACCAAGATACGCATAAATCAGAAACACGTGCATAAAAAACCCTCATCTTTATGTGATGAAGCGTGGAAAACTCTATTCAGATTTGATCAACAAAAAAAAAAAGTCATGATTGCGTAATTGGATATTCAACTAAGGAACGATAGAAAGAACAAGATCAGGTTTAATTAGAAATCAACATTAACGACATAATTTTTACTAAATTACAGCCGTTACCAATAATTCTTTTGCTTAATGATCCATCCTATTCCAGCTGAAAAGTCCATTTACATGACAATGGGATTGTTTTAAAAGAGGAAATAAAAACCATCTTTTTAAAAGGGGGAGGGGGGGTGTTACTTATTAGCAACATATCACAGCTCAGCACTACCAACAATTGTGAGAGTCAATGGAGAAATAAGGATATACGAGATTCTTGGAGAAAAAATGGTGAAGACACCCACAATCTAGCCTCAATTAGTGGAAAGAAATTGTGTGATCTTGGAGCTCTAACAGCAGCATGTTCAGATCAAGATCACAATCCAATCGAACCTATAGATTTGGAAAGTTCAAATTTGAATTTAGATTCCAAATAAAGAGGGATTCTCTGTTATCAATTTCCTCTGTCATCAAGCTGTCAATGCCACAAATGGAAGTGCACAACAGATTGTCAAAGGAGTAAAAGTCAGAAGGAGGGATTCTCTGTTATCAATTTCCTCTGTCATCAACCTGTCAATGCCACAAATGGAAGTGCACAGCAGATTGTCAAACAACTAAAAGTCAGAAGCAGATTTCATGGGATTTCTTCCACAAATGGAAGTGCACAAAAGATTGTCAAAGGAGTAAAAGTCAGAAGCAGATTTCATGGGATTTCTTTTTATTTTTGATTTACAACTAAATCATTGTAATGTTATTAAATACAGCACTTGTATTGCCAAAGTGTTCACGTTGTAATCTCAATAAAATTCAGTATTTCTTTATGGTATCAGAGCCTATGTGAACACTAGGCACAACCCACCACGTTGGTTTAGTTTGTTTTATTTTTTTTGTTCTCTTCAACTTCCATCTTACCTTTGCTCATTTCTTTCACTATGACTACCTTGTCACTCAATGTTAGCAACTTCATCACCCTCCGACTCACCTCAAACAATTACCCCTTGTGGCGTGAGCAAGCATTGTCTCTTGCTGAAAGTCAAGAAATAGTCGGGCATCTCACAAATGAAGATCCTGCTCCAACCAAATACACAAATGCAGAAAATTCAACACCACAATTAACAGATGCTTTTATAGCATGGCGAAAGTCAGATCGACTCCTTCGAGGGTGGATCATTGGAACACTCTCTGAGGAAACTCTCGGACTTGTTGTTGGTCTCGACACAGCTCATGCTGTTTGGGAGGCTCTCAAAAATGCATATGCACAAGACTCACAAGAACGTGAGTTCACACTAAGACAACAAGTGACCTATCTTCGAAAGGAAGACAATACAACAATCACAGAACATATTCGCAACTTCAAAGGTATCTGTGACAATTTATCAGCCATTGGAAAGCCCGTACCAGACCAAGAAAAAGTCTTCTGCCTTCTTACTAGCCTTGGTCCTCATTATGAAACATTCACAACAACCATGTTGAAGCCCCCTAGGCCATCATACTCTGAGTTGGTCTCCCAACTCCAAAACTTTGATCAAAGGCGCAACTGGTTCACTAATCACACAGACATCCCAGCTTCTTCCCTCACTCATCAAATGGCTTTTTATGGACAGCAACGCTCACAACCAAACTCTTCAGGCTATCGTGCATCTTCTCAAAAATTCACTTCCAATGGTGCATCTTCACAAAAATTCACCTCCAATGGTCGTGGATTCCAGGCTCAACAGCAAAGGGATTTTTCTTCAACAAACTCACAACGTCGACCTCCACCACCTGGTGAGCGTCGCATGACACCTGCAGAGAGGGACAAGTACCGTGAACAGCAATGCCAATATTGTGGGATGATGGGCCATGTTGCTAAGATATGCTGGTGGGTGCCAAAGAAACCCGCTCAACAAGATGAGATTCCACAAGCACTTGCAGCACTCACTTTGGACACCACCATTGCTGACACCGAATGGACAATGGACACTGGGGCCTCCAACCATATGACAGGTAAGCCAGGTATGCTAACTAATCTTTGCAAATACTCTGGTGCTGACTCCGTGCTAATTGGAGATGGTTCTTCCATGCCAATTCTTGCAATTGGTAATTCTTGTATAAAACAAAAGGTGTCTACCTTACCTCTCAATGATGTTCTATTGGTTCCTAACTTAACAAAAAATTTACTTTCAGTAAGCCAATTAACTAAACAATTTCCTGTTAATTGTGAATTTTCTAACGTTGATTTTTGTGTTAAGGAACGGGAAACAGGTCAGGCAATGATAATAGGGAAACGCAAGGGTGATCTCTATGTCCTACCCACTTCACCAGAGTTATATTTCTCACATCGCTTCAAATCAGGAACTTTAGAAGTTTGGCATCAACGCCTAGGCCACCCACAGTCTTCAGCTGTACAAATGCTGAAAAATAAAGGACTTATTGATGTCGTAGGGGCAACAAAATTTCAAAATCTTTGTGATAGTTGTCAACTAGGAAAACTTAGTCGTTTACCTTTTTCTTGTTCAGAACATTCTAGTACTAGTGTCTTTGAAAAAATTCATTGTGATTTGTGGGGACCTGCACCCGTTTTATCAATTGAAAAATTTAAATATTATGCTTGTTTTGTTGATGATTTTTCCAAGTATACGTGGATTATTCCCTTGCGCAACAAATCTGATTTTTTTTAATGCATACTTAGTTTTTGAGAAATATGTTGTAAGACAATTTAACAAGCAAATTAAAAATTTTCATTCAGATGGAGGTGGTGAGTTCATCAATTCAAAACTATCAACTCATTTCCTTTCTACAGGTGTTGTTCATCAGGTATCATCCCCATATACCCCTGAGCAAACTGGTATAGTTGAGAGGCGTCATAGGACTATAAGAGAATTAGGAATGACTATGTTATTTCACTGTGGTGCACCCTTATTCTTATGGATAGAAGCCTTCACCACAGCTGTGTATCTTATGAATCGCCTACCTTCATCACCTCTCAACTTTGAAACACCATATTTTGCTCTTCATGGAACACATCCAGATTATTCCTCACTCCGAGCATTTGGGTCTAAGTGTTTTCCCTACACTTGGGATATACGAAAACACAAATTTGATCCAAAAACACTTATGTGCATTTTTGTAGGCTACAGTGAAAAACATAAGGCTTATAAGTGTTATCATCCCTCAAGTAAAAAAATTTTTATCTCTCGTCATGTTGTCTTTGATGAATTAATTTTTCCATATAAGCCCATCAACAAACCCTACATAACAGCACATCAGCCACAGGTAATTAGTATTTTTGATTCTTGGTTACCACATACTAACATTTCTTCTTCTACAGATACAACTTTGGAATCTCCCTTACCTCCATGTGAAAGTCCCTTGCTGCAAATTAACACTTGTTCTCCTCTAAGTTTTTCCCAAAATTCTAGTCCGACAGAGTCATCACTGCAATCCCCCTCTATTGAGTCTCAGACCAACACAGAAATTAATGAACTTCATGAGTCTCTTTACAACACTAGTCCACCCGAAACAATTCTATCACAAGAATGTCAAGAGTCTCACGGGGCTGCCCAAGAAATAGCTCCAGAAATTGTATGTGAAACACCTCAGTCCTCCCATCATAGTCCTGGTCCTTCAACACCATTGATCCATACCATGGTCACTCGGTCTAAACTAGGTGTGGTAAAACCAAATCCTAAGTATGCCTTAACCACCATCACCTCCACTAATATACCTCGTGAACCTCACAATATTAAGATTGCATTGGCACATCCTGGTTGGAAAGCAGCCATGGACGAGGAGTTGGCTGCACTACATCAGAATGAGACCTGGAAACTGGTTCCTCGAACACCAAGCATGCATGTCATTGGTTCAAAATGGGTGTTTAAATCAAAAATCAAACCAGATGGTTCTTTAGATCGACTCAAAGCACGTTTAGTTGCAAAAGGGTATCATCAAATTGATGGAGTAGACTACACAGAAACTTTTTCTCCAGTCATCAAACCAGGGACAATACGCATGATAATTACCATAGCTCTTGTTCAAAAGTGGTCCATTCGTCAACTGGATGTAAAAAATGCCTTCTTGCATGGTTTAATTTCTGAAGATTTGTACATGCAACAACCACCAGGAATGGCAGACTCTCAACATCCGACACACGTCTGCAAACTACAAAGAGCTCTCTATGGACTAAAACAAGCACCACGTGCTTGGTTTGATCGTTTTAGCTCTTTTCTTCTTAAATATGGTTTCTTTTGTAGTCTAGCTGACCCTTCATTGTTTGTTTTTCATTCGGGCTATGGCTCATTGATTTTACTCCTTTATGTAGATGACATGCTGCTCACAGGATCAACTCCAACACTTGTTTCAAATTTTATTACGTTGCTAAGCAGTGAGTTCGCAATGAAAGACTTAGGACCTATTCACCACTTTCTTGGGATGGAAATAACGTCAACAACAAATGGCCTTCATTTATCCCAGTCACATTATGCATTGACGATACTTGAACGCTCAAATATGGTTGACTGTAAGCCAATGAGTACACCTCTTGAAGCTAAAACGAAAATATCTTCCAATGGTACTCTCTTGGAAGACCCAAGTTATTATCGAGGACTTGTTGGAGCTTTACAGTACCTTACACTCACTCGTCCTGATCTTTCATTTAGTGTTAATTATGCATCTCAATTCATGCATGCTCCCACAATGACACATTTAAAAATGGTTCGACGTATTTTACGATATGTTAAAGGAACAATTGAAATGGGATTAAATTTTTCTTCACACACTACACTTGATCTGTTTGCTTTCTCAGATGCAGATTGGGCAGGGTGCACTACAACAAGACGATCCACTACTGGCTATTGTACATTCCTTGGAGGAAACCTTATCTCTTGGTGTGCAAAGAAACAACATACAATTTCCCGATCAAGCACGGAAGCAGAATATCGCGCAATGGCTAACACAGCGGCTGAACTCACTTGGATGACCTTCATTCTCAGAGATCTTCGCATTACATTGTCATCACCTCCGATACTTTATTGCGACAACCTTAGTGCACTTCATATGACAGTAAATCCGGTATTCCATGCCCGAAGCAAACATATCGAGTTGGATTATCATTTTGTGCGCGAACGTGTTGCCTGTGGACTGCTTGTCACACAACACATCTCCTCTGATAATCAAGTTGCTGACCTCTTCACCAAACCAATGTCAAAATCAACTCTTCAATATTTCCGCAACAAACTTTGCCTCCAGCCCCGGCAAAGTTTGCGAGAGGGTATTAGCAACATATCACAGCTCAGCACTACCAACAATTGTGAGAGTCAATGGAGAAATAAGGATATACGAGATTCTTGGAGAAAAAATGGTGAAGACACCCACAATCTAGCCTCAATTAGTGGAAAGAAATTGTGTGATCTTGGAGCTCTAACAGCAGCATGTTCAGATCAAGATCACAATCCAATCGAACCTATAGATTTGGAAAGTTCAAATTTGAATTTAGATTCCAAATAAAGAGGGATTCTCTGTTATCAATTTCCTCTGTCATCAAGCTGTCAATGCCACAAATGGAAGTGCACAACAGATTGTCAAAGGAGTAAAAGTCAGAAGGAGGGATTCTCTGTTATCAATTTCCTCTGTCATCAACCTGTCAATGCCACAAATGGAAGTGCACAGCAGATTGTCAAACAACTAAAAGTCAGAAGCAGATTTCATGGGATTTCTTCCACAAATGGAAGTGCACAAAAGATTGTCAAAGGAGTAAAAGTCAGAAGCAGATTTCATGGGATTTCTTTTTATTTTTGATTTACAACTAAATCATTGTAATGTTATTAAATACAGCACTTGTATTGCCAAAGTGTTCACGTTGTAATCTCAATAAAATTCAGTATTTCTTTATTACTTAGCAAAGGAAGATTACAAATGAGTCATTTGCATTTGTGCCCAGTGATATGTTTATGTAGTCAGTGTAACAGTACCAAGAACCACTTCCCAACATAGATAAAAATACTATATACAAATATTTTGAGAGTAAGCTATCACACATTCTAAGTGTTCACTTCATCATGTCAGACACACAAAACATTGAAGGCTGTAAAGCTGGTTTCCCTCTTTTTCTGTTTATTATCCCCATTTTCTTGCTTTCTCATTGCATTTGCAGCATCAGAGGTGACCGACCAATAATATGAATATCCTTCTTGGTCGTAATGGGTCCCTGGGAAATTTTAACTCGAAAATGCCAGACGCAAGGCCAATTCAACATCTCCCAATATGGTTTGCAGTCACCTTTGTGGAGTACGGGGACAGGAGCACTTACCGGTGCTGATGGCAAATCTGGCAAGTGGTCGAAGACTTGACATTGGCGAAGGTGCAGTACTCGCAAATCCAATGGGTTGAGTCATCCACACTCTGACTTGGGCCGATAGATCAGGAGGAGGTCGTGCCCTTTCCCCTACCACTTTTTCCTTTGCTGCACCCACCCAAACTCTTGGAACTGGCAGCCCTGCTGATGCACCTTGTGAGTCCACGCCCGATAGACCATTCTCCAGTGCTCGGACCAGGTTCTCAAAGTAATTCCAAGTCACACTGTTTTCATTCAAAATATACAGAAAAAATCAGTTAATTTCTGTCTCCAAACCAATGTCTTGAAAACCGGACCCGTCATTGACAAGTATGATTGACTAAGTCGATCCATCCAAAGCGGTCCGACCGGTGGGTCAATCCATTTTCAAAGTGCATGAATTTTAGATTGTGCTGTAATTTTTCCAATGTAGCAATCCATTTGCGTCCATTGATTAAAATCTTGGTAAGTTTGATCATTTGGGCGTGTGTTTTTGTGCCGAGCAATTTAGCTAGGACACCCACACCTTAGGCAATGGGTTTTGTCCTATATGGGTTAGAAGTTTCAGAATGAGCTGATTTTTAATGAGGATGGTGTCTATGGTCTCCTTTAATCAGATGTACACATTACTAAGCCAACCTTGTTGACATGTGGATTCATCACATCCATGCAAAACTTATTTGAAAATTAATAGTATATCACAATAGAACTCTCCCACATAATTACACTAAGTTGGATGTCAGAGAAAATCAACAGCATCAATCATTGTTAATGGATACAAGCTTGAAAGACACCACATGTTTAGTGTTTTATAATTATCTTTTTCTTTAACTTATAAAACTGAATTTGGATTTGATAGTGGTAAATGTGCTGATGACAATGGGTGTGGATATTGGATTTGGATTGATAAACTACAATGGTGTAGATGTGGATGTGGAACTTGCAAATTAATAACTACCACATCCACCAAAAATGAAAATAAAGGGAATTTTTTTTATTGCTGTCCTAAATCAACTGTAAGTTTAAATTTAATTTAAAGTTTAAATTAATTTAATTTAAGTTTGTACTAAATCAACATATATTTTAAAGTTTTTTTTGTTAAATTATGTCTTATATGAATATTTTTCTAGTCAAGAAAAAATGAATGCGGTTTTTTCATGTGAGAAAGACTACAACATCAATAGATGTAGAAGAAGGAAAAGAAATAAACTGAGAGAAAAAATATATATCGAAGACCTTTGTGACAATATTGTAAATCTCTGTAATAATTAGAAAGAAAAATTAGATAAATTAGAAATTTAGGGCTAGAATAGATCTTTGTAATGTTTGAAGGTGTGCAAATATAGTTGTTGGGTTCTGTCTTCTATTCTTGTATATGGAGAGTTGTCATGGATTCAACCCGGATCTTTTGATGATTCATTAACGACCCATATGACATGTTTAGTTGGTAATATGTGGGGTTTCCCCACCATTACCTGGGGTCTAGGGGCATCGCCCCCGAGTAAAATATTTGGCCCATTTGGTTTGGATTTGAATCCGACCCATTTGACCTCTTTATAACCCTAAGTATATAAAAGGTAAGAGATGAAACCCTAAAGTGGTAAGAGAGAGATACAAGAGGAAGAGAGAAATTGTAACCTAGTTTTTTCTTTGGTTATCATAGTGAAATCGCCGTTTTCGCCCGTGAATGTAGGTCGATGCTTTGACTGAACCACGTATATCTTGTCTTGTGAAATTCTTGTGTTCTTATTGATTTATACTTCGGATCATAGGGTTCTTTTTAGCAAACTGGTATCAAAGCTATGGCTGCAAAGTATGATGTCAAGAAATTCGATAGAAGGAACAATTTTAATCTATGACGGGTTCAGATGAAAGTTTTGCTTGTTCAACAAGGTTTATATAAGGCGCTATTGGGAAACGATAATTTGCCTGAATCATTGAAACCAAAATAGAAAGAGGAGATCGTGGAGAAGGCACACAGCGCAATTCTGTGGTCTTTGAGGAATGAGGTCCTACGAGAAGTTGATGGTTCAGACACGACAGATTTACTATAGACAAAGCTAAAAACTCAATACAAGACAAAATCTCTCACAAATCGGTGGTATCTAAAGAAATGGTTTTACACCCTGTAGATGTGAGAATGTACTTCTATTCCTGATCATCTTGATGAATATAATAGTATTCTTTTGGATTTAAAGAATGTTGGTGTTAAAATTGATGAAGAAGATCAGGGCATACTTTTGGTTTGTTCTCTACCACCCTCATATGAGAATTTCGTTGACACCCTAATGAATGGTAAAACTACTGTTTCGATTGAAGAAATTAAATCTGTTTTAAATTTTAAGGAATTGAAGAAGAAAGTAGATGGAATTACAGAAAGCTCAGGCGAAGGTTTATTTGTTAGGGAGAGATCAAATCATAAAGGGAACCATAATGGAAGAGGATGGTTTAGATCAAAATCGAAGACTAGAAAGTTATAAGTGTTTCAATTGTCATCAAGAAGGACATTTTAAAAGAAATTGTTCGGAGCGTAAAGGGAAGGGAAAACAAAATCATAATGACCATGATGATAGTGATACAGCAATGGCAGATGGAAACGGTGATAACAGTGATGTACTCTCAGTTTCTACCAATCTTTTCAGTGAGAAGGGGATTTTTGATTTGGCGTACACCTATCATATATGTCCCAATAAGGATTGATTCACAATCTATCAACCTTTTGATGGGGGTAAAGTTCTTCTGGGAAACAATGCTGCTTGTAAGGTAGTGGGGATAGGCACAGTTCGGGTGAAAATGTTTGACGGTATTGTGAGGACATTATCAGATGTCAAGCATCTTCCAGAATTGAAGAAAAATTCGATTTCCTTGGGTATGTTAAACTCAAATGGCTGTTGTTACAAGGCAGGTGGTAGAGTTATTCGGGTTTCTAAGGGTGCTCTTGTGGTAATGAAAAGGCTGAAGAATAATGGGTTGTACGCATTTCAAGGACAGACAATTACAAGTATGGCGTCAGTATTAACAATAGATTTAGACACCACCAGATTGTGGCATATGTGCCTCAGGCATATGAGCGAGAGAGGGATGACAATATTGAGCAAATAGGATTTGTTTAACGGAAAGAAAATTGGAAAATTGAACTCTGTGAGCATTGTATTTTCGAGAAGCAGTGCAGAGTAAAGTTCAGTACGGGTATTCAAAGAACCAAGGGTACTATGGATTATATCCATTCTGATTTATGGGGTCCATCTCCGGTTGTATGGTGGAGGCAGATAAATGTTGACGTTCATCGATGATTTTTCGAAGAAAATCCGAATATTTATTTTGAAGAGCAAAGATGAAGTTTTTGTCAAATTCAAGCAATGGAAGACACTTATAGAAAAAAAAATTGGAAAACAAATCAAAAAATTGAGGACTGATAACAGTTCAGAATTTTACTCTGGAGAGTTAGACGAGTTCTATAAAAATGAGGGTATTGTGCGACATCACAAAGTACGGAACACACCACAACATAATAGATTTTCAAAACGAATGAACAGGACTATTAAAAAGGGCATGGTGTATGCAATCAACTTCTAGTTTGCCAAAGCAGTTTTGGGTTGAAGCTGTTAACACAGCTTGTTATCTAATGAACAGGTCTCCTAACAGTGTTATTGAGTTCACAACTCCCGAGGAGGTGTGATCGGGGTCTCCAGCTACATATTCTGGGTTGAAGATAATTGGATGTCCAACATATACTCATGCAAATTATGGTAAGTTTGAACCGAGGGCAACGAAATACATATTTCTTGGATATCAGGCTGGAGTGAAAGGTTACAGATTGTTGTGCCCAGATACGACAGGAAAGAAGTTTCTTATCAGTAAGAATGTTACATTCGATGAATCTGTCATGTTCAGTGCGAAGGAGATACTCGATAATAAGAGGCCTCGTGGTGTCATTGAACAGGTGGAGCTAAAAGCTCCTATTTTGAAAAATAATAGTACAGATGATCTAGATCAAGAGGATGAAAAACCACGACAGGATCCTACAATTGGGGATAAGGTTCAATTACAACAGTACAGCTTGGCTAGAAATAGACAAAGGAGCCAAGTTAGGTCACCTCAGAGATTTGCTCATGCAAATTTGGTGGCTTATGCACATAGGTTGGCAGAGACTATGGATGATAAAGGAACATGTACCTATCAAGAGGCCATCACATATGAGGAACCAACACAGTGGTGTATTGTCATGAGTAAGGAGATCGAGTCTCTTCATAAGAACCAAACATGGGAGATTGTTGAGAAGGCAAAGGGTCAGAAAATTGTGGGATGAAAATGAGTCTTCAAGAAAAATGAAGGAATTCCAGGTGTTGAAGATGCTAGGTTCAAAGCACGATTGGTGGCAAAGGGGTATACGCAGTGGGAAGGTGTGGATTTCACTGAGGTTTTCTCACCTGTGGTAAAACATACTTCTATCATGGTACTCCTTGCCATGGTTGCCTTATACAATTTAGAACTTGAACAACTTGATGTAAAGACTTTTTCTACATGGTGAGTTAGAAGAGCAGATTTCTATGCATCAACCAAAGGGATTCATTATTCAAGGGAAGGAAGATCATGTGTGTTTGACGAAAAAATCTTTATATGGCCTGAAGCAAACTCCTAGACAGTGGTATAAGAGATTAGATACTTTTATGGTAGAAAAGAAATATAACAGGAGTAAGTATGATAGTTGTGTTTATCATCGAAGGCTCACAAATGGTTCATTTATATACTTAATGTTATATGTAGATGACATGTTGATTGCATGCAGAGATACATCTGAAATTAGGAGATTGAAGGCTCAACTCAACAGTGTATGAAGATTCATAAGGATAGAGGAGTAAGTAGAATATATGTATCACAAAGAAAATACATTAAAAGGGTGTAAGATCGCTTTGGGATGCAAGAGTCTAAGTTTGTGAGTACCTCTCTAACAGCTCACTTTTAGACTTTCAGCTCAGATGTCCCAGCAAACAGAGGAGGAGGTGGAACACATGTCTCATGTTCCTTATGCTAGTGTTGTTGGTAGTCTTATGCATGTCATGGTTTATACTAGGCCTGATATTTCACATGCAGTTAATGTAGTCAGCAGATACATGGATAAACCTAAGAAGATCCATTGGCAAGCAGTCAAATGGATACTGAGGCACTTAAAGGGTACTACAGGAGTTGGTTTGCTATATGATAAAAGCAATGACACTTCTGATAGTATTATTGGGTGTGGCAATTCTGATTATGCTGGTGATCTAGACAAGAGTAGATCTTTGACGGGATACATTTTCACTCTTTGTTGTAGTACCATTAGTTGAAAGACAACTTTGTAGTCAACAATCGCATTGTCTACCATAAAGGATGAATATATGACAGCTACACAAGCAATAAAGGAGGCAATATGGTTGCAGGGCTTGGTTACTGATTTGGGTTTGGAACAAGGTGTTACTACGGTATTTTGTGATAGCCAAAGTGCCATACAACTGACCAAAAATCAGATGTATCATGAGAGGACCAAGTATACTGATGTTGGATTGCACTTCATAGAAGATGTAGTTACTCAATATGTTATTGTAATAAAAAAGATTGATACAGCAAAGAATCCAACATATTTAATGACTAAGGTCATCCCAAGTATCAAGTTTAGGGGCAGCCTGAACTTGATAGGTGTTTGCAGTTCTTGAGGCCCTAGTGGGGTGAGGCGAAAACGGTTTCTTTTTTGGAATTAAAGCCATGATGGAGGTTTGTTGGGTTATGTCTTCTATTCTTGTATATGGGGAGTTGTCGTGGATTCAATCAGGATCTTTTGATGATCTGTTAACGACCCATATGACGCGTTTAATTAGTAATATGTGGGATTTCCCCACCATTACCTGGGGTCCGGGGGCTTCTTCTTCAGATAAAATATTGGGCCCATTTGGTTTGGATTTTGATCCGACCGTTTAACCTCTTTGTAACCCTAAGTATATAAAGGGTAAGAGATGAAACCCTAAAAGGGTAAGAGAGATATACGAGAGGCGGTGAGAAATTGTAACCTAGTTTTTTTCTTTGGTTATCATAGTTAAATCACCGCTTTCGCTCGTGGACGTAGGTCAATGCTTTGACCCAACCACGTATATCTTGTGTCCTATGAGATTCTTGTGTTCTTGTTGATTTATACTTCGGATCATAAGGTTTTTTCTAACAATAGTTATTTGGATGTGAATGAAAATTGCTCACTTACTAACATGTAAATTGATTTCTGAATTATATTTAGAGACTTGCTATTGGCACCCCAACTGTTACTTATTCCCATGGATAGACTGATTTGGCATGCCTCTCCATCTAGTCAATTTTCTTCAAAAAACTTGTGTGAAATTATATTATATCAATGGGCACCTATGGAATACTATTCGACATTCTCTAAAATGTAGCTTTAGAAGTCCTGTCCAGTAGATATGATCTAGAAAAAATGTAGCTTCAAGATTTGTTAAAGGTCTAGGAAAACTTGATTATTGAATCAGATACTGTGATTTTAATTTAAAGGGCATAATTGTGGTTGTGCTTTTGTCATTTTAATTTAAAGGGCATAATTGGCAGTCTTATGTATGCCATGGTTTATACCAGACCTGATATTTCACATGCGATTAGTGTAGCCAGCAGATATATCGATAAACCTAGGAAGATCCATTGGCAAGCGGTCAAATGGATGTTGAGGTACTTAAAGGGTACTATAGGAATTGGTTTGCTATATTATAAAAGCAGTGACACTTCTGAGAGTATTGTCGGGTATGTTGATTCTGATTATGCTGGTGATCTAGACAGGAGGAGATCTTTGACGGGTTACGTTTTCACTTTTTGTGGTAGTACCACTAGTTGGAAGGCAACTTTGCAGTCAATAGTCGCATTATCTATCACAGAGGCTGAGTATATGATAACTACAGAGGCAATATGGTTGCAAGGCTTGGTTACTGATTTGAGTTTGGAACAAGGTGTTACTATAGTATTTTGTGATAGCCAAGGTGCCATACATCTGACCAAAAATCAGATGTATCATGAGATGACCAAGTATATTGATGTTAGATTGCACTTCATTCGAGATGTAGTTGCTCAAGGTGCTATTGTAGTGAAAAAGATCGATACAGCGAAGAATCCAATAGATTTAATGACTAAGGTCATCCCAATTATCAAGTTTTTGGGTAGCTTGAACTTAATAGGTGTTTGCAGTTTTTGAGGCCCTAGTGGGGCGAGGCAAAAGCGGTTTCTTTTTTTGGAATTGAAGCCAAGGTGAAGATTTGTTGGATTATGTCTTCTATTCTTGTATATGAAAAGTTGTCGTGGTATCAACTCGGATTTTTTGATGATCTGTTAACAACCCATATGACGCGTTTAATTAGTAATGTGTGGAGTGTCCCCACCATTATTAGGGTCCGGGGGCTTCGCCTCCAGGTAAAATATTTGGCCCATTTGGTTTAGATTTAGATCCAACCTGTTTAACCTCTTTGTAACACTAAGTATATAAAGGGTAAGAGATGAAACCCTAACAAGGTAAGAGAGATATACGAGAGGCAAAAAGAAATTGTAAACTAGTTTTTTTTTTTTTTTTTTTGTTAGCATAGTAAAATCGCTGTTTTCGCCTATGGATGTAAGTCGATGCTTTGACCCAATCACATGTATCTTATGTCTTGTGAGATTCATGTGTTCTTGTTGATTTATACTTCGGGTCTTAGGGTTCTTTCTAACAATAGTTATTTGGATTTGGATGTAAATTGCTCACTTACTAACATGTAAATTGATTTCTGAATTATATTTAGAGACATGCTATTGGCACCCCAACTTTTACTTATTCCCATGCATAGACTGATTTGGCATGCCTCTCCATCTAGTCAATTTTCTTCAAAAAACTTTATGTGAAATTACATTATATTGATGGACACCTAAGGAATACTATTCGGCATTCTTTAAAATGTAGCTTCAGAAGTTCTGTCTAGTAGATATGATCTGGAAAAAATGTAGATTCAATATTTGTCAAAGGTCTAGGAAAACTTGATTATTGAATCAGATACTGTGATTTTAATTTAAAGGGCATAATTGTGGTCGTGCTCTTGCAAAGTATTCCTCTTCAACCATCAAATTCCATAACAAGAGAGAACTATTAATTAGTTTCCACTCAACTTCTTTATAACTAAAAAAAAGTGTACACCTCAAGTCTCTGTCTGTCAACAAACATGCATCACTTCCCATCGAAAATGACAAAAAGGGTGTACAAAGTACGTGTTAATCAGATTCAAAAATGAAAAGAAACCCATCCAAGTGTTATATTTACTCTTTTCCCTCCCCTACAAATCCTCAAATCAAAAAGTTAGACAAGCCAACAGCAGCATGAGCAGCCGATACATGCTAAATATGGATGATCAACCCTTTCTTGTCAATTGAAAACCTGGTTTTCAATACATGATATAGTATACTGTTTTGGTAAAACATCCCAAATCATGTGAAATGAACAAAAATGATGCGTAGGGTAATCCTTATTGATGGAAGAATCCATGGAATTGTCATAGCACTTCTTACATATATGCAATACAATAAAAGAGAATTACTGTACCAAACCAATGGAAGGATTGTGTACAAATGGCGTTGTGGTATATTGGGTATCCATGCAAGTCTTGATGGATCGGTCCTTGGAATGACATTGTTAACTCAGATGGTCTATTTGGATAGAAAGTTTCCACCTATCTTATCCAGATTTATAGATTGACCGAATAAAAATTCCATAATCTTCAAGTACTAATTCAAGATATTTTACTACAAAGATCGAGGAAAAATAGAGCAGTACCAGATTATTTAATGTGTAGTCAGATCTATGTGATTTCAATAAGATTACAGAAAAATTGAACAAAAAGGAAAAGGAAATGAAGATTTGTCTTACATTTCAGCTTTAGAGAAGAGGAAATCACAACATTGAAGTTATGGAGAAGACGAACTCGAAATCGAGTGGCTGCTTGTTCTAGAATGAAGGAGAAGACGATAAATGGCTGCTGTGTGGTTTAGGAGAGTGAAGGAGAAGAAGAAAATTGAAGGATTAGGGCGTCAGAGGAACAACAAGACGAAATGAGAGGGGCTCTTTATGACGCAGGGATGTATTATTATTATACAAAAAATAGGCACTTTAAGTGATAGTTTTTTTTAATATTTCATTTATTAAAAAAAAAATTATTTTTTTAATTATATTTTATTGGTTATTTAAACTGTCGAAATATTTTTAATTTAAAAAATATATATATAGAAAAGTTCGACAATTAAAGTGTCAAAATGTTTATTTATTTATTTATTTTTAATTTATTAAAATTCGACAAGTTAATTATTTGTCCAAGTGAAAAAGAATTAGAATAAATTGAAGATGATAATTGCAGAGAAAAATATTTTTTAGGGTTTCTCTTGCTTCTTTGGACCCATGAGAGAGATATTGGTTGAGTACCATGATAGAGGGTCGTTAGTTATGACTGACGAAGCACAGTGGTTTATAGAGATTTTGAATTCGATTAGGCGGGGACAATTCAAAAGTGTACTTTACTGTCATTACAGGGGTGTCAACTGTTTTATGTCAACTCCTTAAAAAATTATTTTACTAGGTAGGGCCAAAACTGTTGTACTATTTACATTTGACCCTATAAAGTTGAAAACTTCTCTCTAAAATCTACTTCTATCATCTGACATGGCCTCACGACTATGTTTCCATCTCAATTTTATGAGTCCACAAATTTTGTCGTATTCTTATCATTTATTTTCATTAAGAATTCCCTGTGATCAACTTTTGATGAAACATGAAAAGCGAGATCAACAATTTTTCAAAGGGATGATTTCATTGATATAAAGTAGTGAAATTGTTGATATTTATTTTTAAATTTACAATCTCACTAGTTATAAGTAGACGATCCCGCAGAGATCATCACTATATAAACCAACAAGATTGTTGCTTTGGAAAAAAAAATTAGTGATTTAAAGTGCCACATCAGCCGCGTATGATAAACCGTGTGCATTCATCATTATTCATGTTTTTTAAATGAACACATGGTGGTTTATCATTGTTTAACACTTGCAAATAGCAAACTCCAACTCCTAGCTACACTAATATTACTATATGGCGTGTGGGTGTACTTGATATTATTTTCAAAGTTGCCAACATAGTGGTGTAACTTGCGAGTTCTTGCATTTAATCATTAATAACAAACATTGGATTAAAGGTTTATTAGCTATTATTAATCCTTTACTGGTACAGATGTCCATTACACCTGGTGTTGTACAAAGCTATCCATCTAGCTCCAATTTTCAATTTTCAATTTTTGTTTTTCAAATCATATATGCGATTTGATTTCTTCCTTTGACTGTGATTTGTAGGTGTTGAATTTGAAAATTTTATCATCATGGGCTTGGGTTACCCACGAGCCTGGTTATAAAACCTATGATATCAAAATGTTCCTGAAATCCAATTAAAGGTCAGGCCTACTACTTCCCCAGTGGACTTGACAAGCTGTAGACATGAGATTTTTATTTTTGAAGATTCACTACAAAAAAATTGTAAAATTGGAACATAAGGGTAAAACGGCATTAAATCGTTTTATTTTTAAAAACCGTGTTATCTGACCCATATCCATTTCTTTAGATGGAACGAAAGTTTGATTGGTCTCTCAGTTGTCTCTCTCACTCGACTCTCTCTCTCTCTTTCTCTCGTCTCTCTCTCACTCTCTCGTCTCTCTGATCTCAGTCGCTCTCTCGTCTCTCTCTCAATCGATCGTCTCTCTGATCTTAGTCGCTTTCCTCTCTATTTCTCACTTTAAAACTCTTCCCGATCTGTTTCAACTTTCAAGCGAAGACGCCATGAGAGGACCTCCGAAAGGCTCTATCGCTCACAAGAAGCTTAATCCAACGTAAGATCTACTTTTATGTTCTTCTAATGTTTTGATATTTCTGGTTTTTCTTCTCTTTCTTTTGTTTCGATTTCATGTTCTTCATTTTCTAATTTTCAGGATTCCGAAGAAAAAGAACGTTCAGGCTGATTGATTTCTCAGTCGTCTCTCTCTCTCTCTCACTTGATCGTCTCTCTCGATCTCAGTCGCTCTCCTTCGATCTCATCTCTCTTTCGCTCAGTCGCTAGCTCGGTCGTCTCTCTCGCGTAGTCGCTCGCTTGATCTCAGTCGTTCTCCCTCGATCTCATCTCTCTCTTGCTCAGTCGCTCGCTCAATCGATCTCTCGGGCTAGGTACTATCTCTAATCCCTCTTTTCTTTATATAGATTGTATTAGGGATTTGGATTGAAGATTTAGGTTTTTAGATGTGATTAAACACAGTTTTGTTAGTTCTATTATCTCACAGTTTTGATTTACATTAGATTCAATCTTAGATCTCTTAACCTTATTTTGATGTTTTTGATTTTCTTTTGTACTTGAAGCAATGTGGTTTAAATGTACCAGAAACAATGTGGTTTAAATTATTGGTGTGTAAGATTGATTAAAAGAAAGTGTATGATCATCTTATTTGGAGCTTCCTGAATTATGTGCTTTCTCGGTGAGATTCAATCAGATATGGATTCTCGTTAGTTTATAAAGTGTCTCGTTGTGTCATCCCTCTCAATCTTAGTTAATAATTCACCATGCCAACTCTTTAAGAGCTTTGGAGGTCTAAGTTAAGCTGATCCATTGACTCCATTCTTATTTTTTATGGTGATTGGAGCACTGACTAGAATATAAGTAAAAGTAATTATTATGCTATTGTATGATTTTCAATTGTGAGTGGTAGACCTTGGATTTTCAAACCTCCAATTTTTCGATGATGCTTTGATTTTTTTGATAGCTCTCTAAGTCAGATAGGATTCCTGAGTGGATTTTTTTGTTGTTTTGAAGCAATTTCTAGGATTCTAGTCAATTTTGTAATAGAAAGGTTTTCACTGTTAGAAATGTTTTTTAAATATAAATTTGTTAGGTGCCAGAACAGAGCTTTCCCACCTTCTTATTTGGGCTTACCATTGGGGGTGGCTTATGATGGCAAGATGATCTGAGCATCAATGTTGGAATAGGTTAGTAGAAGACTTAGTACATGGCAAGCGAAATATCTTTCTAAGGGAGGAAGGTCATTATTAAATTTCATGTGTCTTCTCTCAATTGCACGTAGTGTGGAGTTAAGGTTGTATAGGTTATTTTGGGATTTCTTGTGACATGGTATTGAAGGAAAAAGAAAGTTTCACATGGAAGACATAAATCATGTTAATGTTTGTGCGTATTTTGTGAGATTATTGAGCATTCATTGGTTTATAAATATGCATATTGTTGTTACAAGTGGTTTTATACTTTAAGTCTTCTACTTGACCATAATTGTGTCTCGATAATGAAATTCTATAGGTTCCAATCTGTGCTTCAATCTGGTCGTGCCCTTCAGAAGGAGTAATGGGCTTTTCAGATTTTTCTGTACTTTCATTCTTCTGCAACCACCATCTACTTCAGGTATGTTTCCCTTAAATTTTTAATTATTCTTTGGAGCTGAAGTATGCAAGCCTCTTAGAGCATCCGACTTATTCTTGGGGCATGTCCAAATATCCAATACCCTGCCCCTATATGTGCCCTTTTAATTAAATCTACCTTCAGATGGGATGAGGTTGGAGACAAGAACTTAATTATAGAAACAAAGAGAAATTGAACAAGGAGGATCGATTTAATTCCACCAAAAAAATGTGTTTTAAGTACAAGGGACTAAACTACGTACAAACACAATTTTCAAACCCTATTTTTCTTTTGGGGGCTTCTCTTATGGTTATATCTCAGCTTTTATTTTGAAAAGAATTGTTGAAATTTTCCTGAGTCTTATTTTGTTGGAACCTGATTTCAACAAGTTAAATGGGTCATTAATTGTCCAAATGGCTTTCGAAATTTTTGCCCTGAATTTTGGAGTTTTGATTGTTAACTTTCAATTTTGAAGTTCAGACCTTTTAACTTGATATCAAATACTAGGCATTTCGTCATTTTTTAACCTGATAGCAATTGGCTATTAGTATAATTTCATAATTGGTGCAAATTTTTTTTTTTTTTTAATATTTATCAGACCATAATACATTTTTTTATCTATAAGTTGCATGCATTTATGTATTTGTACTATTTATTTATTATTAGTTATTGTCATTTTTATGAGTATTGAACTAAAATACAATACATGCTTTCCTCCTTACAGTCATTTCTGTATATTAGTTTCATTATATTCATAAAATATTTAAATTGGGAAATGACTCTTCATCGGTTTCCAAGTTGACTTGTTCAGGTTTCCATACTAGGGTTGGCTGATTTCAAGCAACCTTGATTGAACTAGCCGGTGTTCATTTGTCCTACGTATGTGTGTAACATGTGCTTAGATGACAAAGGCAACATTTTTGTGAGCTTTCCTCGGGTTTTTAGTCTTGTTGTTCTTAATCACAACTGATTTTTGTCATGTTCTCGTCTCTCTGCAAAGTTATTCCCAAGACACTCATGCCTCGAAAGGTATGTCTGTTCTTACGAAAAAGTCCAAAATTTCTCATAATACTTAGCATAATAGAAACCATTTAAGCTTATTTAGAGTTTTTGAGGTTGGAGTAGAAAGCCTCCTAAGGACTTTTTGGTAAGAACAAACATACCTTTTGAGGCATGAGTGTCTTGGGAATAATCATCGCTTTCCCAAGGAGTGATGTTTCATGACCATTTTGTTATGTTTATATTGATTTGGTATTTATCCAGCTATGAGCAAACAGGGTATTTTTGGAAGGAAAATGAGTTGGTTAAGATTTCGTAATCATAAGCTAGGGAGAGTTGGTTTTGGATTGGGAAACATACAATTTTGTAAGTATACCCTGAAATCATTACCAAACATAGTGAAACATTCTCATCTCTTATCTGGGGACATAGACATAACAAAGCACGCAAATATTGATTGTTTTCTTATTTATTGCATCACATATATATCTATATGTGGTGATCTGCACTCGCATGTTTCTTGCATTCTAGGCAACTCTTGGGAGAAGTTGTTTGCATTTCCTACACAAGTATTAGAGCTTTGTACCTTCTAATTGAGGAAGGATTTCTTTTGACTGTTTGGAATCACGTACCCGGTTGTAAGGGTAGGTGAGACATTTATGTGATAGTTATCAATGTGGGTAGGTCAAAGCTGAAAGAAATCTTATAAATTAGGAGCAACTAAAGGATGTCCTAGGTAGAGAATTTGGATTTGAAAATTGTGTTTGTACGTAGTTTAGTCCCTTGTACTTAAAACACATTTTTTTGGTGGAATTAAATTGATCCTCCTTATTCAATTTCTCTTTGTTTCTATAATTAAGTTCTTGTCTCCAACCTCATCCCATCTGAAGGTAGATTTAATTAAAAGGGCACATATAGAATTTCATTATCGAGACACAATTATGGTCAAGTAGAAGACTTAAAGTATAAAACCACTTGTAACAACAATATGCATATTTATTAATCAATGAATGCTCAATAATCTCACAATATATCAACCTCTAACATGTTTATTACTTTCTATCCATGCTATGTATGTTAACAACTTTTTATTGTGTCAACCTCTAACATGTTTATTACTTTCTATCCATGCTATGTATTTTAACAACTTTTTATTGTATCACTTGTTCACTGCAGACAAAGATTTGGATTCCATCCTCAAACAGATTCTAGAAGAGAAGATAGATTTTGATACAAAAAATGCTTGAAAGGGATCCGAAGGATAGATTGACTGCTCATGAAGTTCTGTGTGAGTGAGCTTAATTTTTTCAGTATTATGCCTTTGATTCTTCCTTGTGAGTGTCATGGATTGTGGATGATGGAGTTCCCCCGTATAAACCTCTAGACTCTGCTGTCTTATCACGCCTCATGTGTTTCTCTACGATGAATAAATTCAAGAAGATTGCTCTAAGGGTAAGCTTTTATCAATTTCTTCTTTAATAATAACACTTCATCTATCTAAAGCACACATTGTCCAATTTGAAGAGTTTTGAAGAATTTTGCCTTATAATTTGTTCATTTTGCCTAATATATATACATATGAAGAATGAACAGGGCCTAAGAAGACAAACAAAAGCTCTAACATTCCATTACAAAATTGGAACTCTCTTTGAATATCAGTAGTCAAGGTGGGGGCATTTGTGGGATCCAAAATTTGAGTAGTTGTATAACAAGTGCAACCACATGTGGTGCACATACATGAGGATTGCCAAGATTAACCAAGCTAAAAGTTAGTGGCACCCATTGAATGGGTATATGACACGTCCCATGATAAACGCATGTTAATGATGGATAATTGACTCTTGAATGTGCTTAAAGAATGGAAAGATGGGAGTTGATCCTAATTTGGTAGGCCCAAGAAAGAGGAGAAGCACGAAAATTGCAAGTTGCAACTGAGTCAGAAGATGACTTCAAATTAAAAAACATATCTGCTTTCACACACTCTTTGCGTTGACCAAACCAAAGAGAAGCAGCTTTGAATAAGTTTCGTTTGAAGCGGAAAGACAGATGCTATGATAAAAAGGTAAATTTATAGCAATTGTTACTAATGCATGTGATCGTCGTCATCTTCTTCTATCGATTGCATTTCATCCCTCTTTGGCATTTGAAAACACTGATGTTTAGTGCACTTAACCTTCTATTACTACTGCTATTAGTTATATTCTTTAAATTGCCTGCTACATTTAAAACTATATGAATAATTTTTTGAACACTTGATCCCAAAATCTGCATTCTGTCTTTACTGCTTCAATGTCTTAACCTGGAATTATCTCATACAGGTTAGATATCAAAGCAGGAAAAGACTTGCAGAGCAGCGTCCACGAGTGAAGGGACAGTTTGTTCGCCAAGTGCTAGCTGACCCATCCTCATCATCTCTATGATTCATTTTCTGCATAGACGCCCAACTGATGACATATGCTTGGTTTCATGACGCTTGAGAAACTAGATGGTAAGAGTTAAGATGATAACATCATTAGCATGTTTGGCGCCATTGAGTTTTTTACTTCAATTTTCTTGCACATAGTGTATACACTACATGCCTATCTCTTTCTCTTTCTCTCTCTCTCTCTCTCTCTCTCTCTCTCTCTCTCTCTCTCTCTATATATATATATATATATACATACCATGAGGGGTCTATATGTATGTACATTCAATACAGGCTCACAAGATTTAGCCCAATTTCGTTGTACAAACCTTTATCTCGTTGGACATGGATAGAGGTTGCTTGATCTTACTTAACAAACTTCTGAATCAACTTGAACGAGTAGTGTTGCTAAAGTCATCTTGTTTATGAAGTTTAGAGAAAATGAGGAAATCATGCCAGAGCCTACTAAGATAAGAAGAAGCTTTGGGTCTGCTTGTTGCCATATATGCTCCCATTCATACTAGGACTCATAAGACTCTTGTGGGTACATAAGAAAGCATAAACCCACTTGGAAAACACACATAGAAATATTCCAATACTTAATACATTATTATATAAAGCCCCTTTGGTTCCTAAATATGGTTTCTAATACTTAATACATTATTACATAGGAATTCAAATAATTCAATTGTTGTTATGTCTGCTGCACCTTAGGTAGTTCATATCCAAGGGAATGATCCAGATGCAAGTGTTAGATTTATAGGGTTGATCCATCTATGGCAAGTAATATATATAATATTTACAGGTTTCTTGAAGGTGATTTCGACACATACGTTACATAGATGAGACATACTCACATCTGGGGAGGAGAACCTGAGCTGCTGCTGTCCTCACATGTACTTCAGTAAGTCTTCATTCTCTAAAGATCTTCAGCCTCAATTGCCTACTTGCTTATTCTTTTAAAATGCTAGACCTTGGTGTCCATGTCAGACATGGAATATTAGTTGGCATCCTTTCTATAAAAGAAAAATTGCCTGCATCTCATTTTGTACATCTCACGTGCCTAGAATTCCAATATGGATGTTTAGCTGGTGAGTAGTTTAAAATTATTATGTAACAGGAATCGTGTAACTGTTTTGTAGCATTCCTATGATTTCTGTTATAATGATAACATAATGTTTTGGTTTATATGAGATAGGTGTTCAGTTTTTTGATGGCTTGGTTCATAGTCCTTAATTCTTTGGTTGATCAGGAGCAATTGCTTCTCAGATACTCATTTGAAGGTGCAGAAGCTCATCGTGAGAGTATGCAATGTGGTGACACGAAAGGCTGCTTGATTGGCAGTTGCAAACATTGTGGGGATCTTAAAAAAGATAAGGAGGGATGAGAGTGATGGCATTGCTTCCTTGTAAGCACATGTGTCCGTGTAACGATTGTGAAGGGTTTAACGATGCATTGTAATTTTGGATTTGTAAATTATGACTCATTGTAACTCTTTTTATATATAAATTAATGTGATAAAGAACCTTGATGTTCTCTATTTAGGTCTATTTTGACCGTGGGTAATAGGTGCATAGAAAAAAATATTCAATATTTTTTTTTAAGTTTACATATCAGTTTATGATAATTTTAAATATCGGTTTGTAACTGTATAAAGTCCGAGACTTAGGACATAAGTTTTATAAAATCTGATGTCTAAGATATTTTTTGCGATGGTATGTACTGTTATATAAAAGCCGATTTGGAACGATTTTAAGCGCTTCCAAATTCTGAGTTCTGGAACGGTTTTTAACCGTTCCAAATCCTGAGATCTAGAATGGCTTCCAGCCATTTAAATTCATTAACGACGCTTCGATTAGAGACTGTCCGTAAACCGTTTCATACTGGCTTAGGAACAGTTATAAACAGTTCCTAATTGCCACATTTGTTGTAGTGATTTCTACTAGGATTTTGAGTAGCCATCAGTCTTTTTTAGAAAAAAAAAATAAAAGGTATAAATAGGTTCCCGAAATATAATTTTGAAAAAAAATCATTTTTTATAATGACTCTCGTATGGATAAGGGTGTTGGTCTACCTAAGATTTATGTAAGGAGGTCTATATTAAAGAATAGGGAAAGTGTTAGGCATCATATTCCCTAGAACATAGGTAGCAACCTTAGATTCGGTCGTTTTTCAAAAAATGAATGAAAGAGTTGAAAAAATTGGTTTTGTGCCCTCGAATGCGAAGGACCTTTGATTTTGGCTTAAACCAAGGAGGGCTTCCATATTAAGGAAGGAGTCCTATTATGGTCCATGCCTTTGGATATTTTGAAAACTTTAGACTCAAAATATTCTATGATGGGTGCAAAACTGTAAGGATATTAATAAATATTTTTTTTTAAAGAGTTTTCAACCTTATCCTTTCCACCAAGCCGAAGCCCAATCTACCGGGTGTAGGTAAGGGTATCCATTACATCTTAGGGTTGTTATAAAAATAAAATAAAATAAGAAAGATAAGGAAGAAGTAAAAGAGGGAAAAGTATGGAGGGGGAAGAAAGGAGATTAATTTTTTTTTGTCGTTACTCTACATTGTTCTTGTTTCTTCTTCTTTGTATTTTTGAAGTATTTTTCTTTGTCTTGACTTGAGTAGCTTGTAGTGTAGAATTTGAAAGTTGATGGAATTTTTTGTGTTGAGAGTGATTGGGTTGATGTAGTGAGTTGAAGAGTTTTTTTTTTTGAAATTAGGAGAGATGATAGTTGGGGGGCTTTAGAATTGAGAGAGTTGAAAGTTGATAGAGGGGTTTTTTGAGTATCTCTTTTTGAGAGAATGGTGGGGTTTTATAGAGCTGCTGATGATTTTTTGGGGGTAAAAGGGTTTAACCCTAAAAACAAATGGAAATGAGATTACTTTTATTTTTATCTTTTTTTTAAATTTTCTAATTGTATGATGGTAAGAATGATTTTTTTTTAAAGTTTTAGGAGGTTGGCTATGAGAATTACATGTGAAAGGAGGATATTAGGGTATGAGATGTGGATGGTATTTAAAATATTTTATTGAGAGTTGAGACATGGGGACATAGGGTGATAGAGTAGAGAATATTTGAATTCTTTGTAAAGTTGAGCTTAGGACTTTTTATAAATATCTCATAAAGTAAGTTGGACACATATTTTTGAAATGGGCAAATGAGAGAGCGCCATGTGTGTACTTGAAGCTTCTACCTTTTGAGGGTAGAGTTGGAACTTCTAGTAGCTTTAGAAATTACACCAAAGACCAAATCACATTTTTAGTTTGACTTTACTTTTTGAGAGTATCATTTTTGAGATTTCTCAAGGGAGTTTACTTTTCAATGAAGTTAGAGCATTAGCCCACCAATGAGGATTCTTCTTGGGTGTTGGGGCTTATGAGATACCACCATGTGTCCTCTTTCGGGGGGAGGTGTAAGGCCATTTAAATGTTGGCATGGATCTAATATAGGCTTGCCATTGGATTGAGTCATGGGTTTGGGTTATGAGCTTGGGTTTCGAAATAGGCTTTGACAGGATTTTGGACTTAGGCTTCTTGTAGTTGTTCATTTGGACCGAATCATTCATTTACATGTTTTTTGATCTTTTGGGCTTGATCAAGGCGAAAATAAGGTGTCTAAAATATGAAAGCAAAAAAACATAAAATAAAACTATTTGCAAGTAAAAGAAGGGGATTAGATAGAAGTGAGTGAATGAGATGCAGATTCCATTGAGAAAAACTGAAAAGTAAGTTTTCTCCCCACCTTGGTCTTCTTCTCTTTCTTCTTCCTTCTTATTCTTGGTTAGAGCTTTTTGGATAGGTGAGATGAGATGGTTGATTATAATCTAGATCATCAAATATATTCCGAATGGAAAGTGGGATTAAATTTCACATCTTCTAGTGTATTGGTAAGAGGCTACACTACGTCATAATGCGCTAATAACGACTGCCCCTTCAGTCGCAAAAGGAGTCGTTTAAAAAGGAGTGGTTTTTAAACCACGACAGACTAAAACAGTCAGAAAAAAACGACTGTCATTGACAGTCGGGAAAAACGACAGTCATAGTGGTAGAAAACGACAGTCACAGTTGTAGAAAACGACTGTCTTAGACAGTCGTTTTTCTTGAATTATAATATATAAAAAATTTCTGAATTTATAAATTGAAAAAAATGGATCATTAAAAAATTATTTTTCTAAAATACAAAAGCACTGCCATCAAAATCCATATGAAAAACTAAAAATTTTCTAAAAAATAAAAATAAAACATTTCAACCAAATGTTTGAAATTGCTACAAATGTTCTAGAGCAAGATCAACACCTTTACCCCTTATGTTTTCAGCATCTCCCACTCCATTTGTGTTTCTATCACGAAAGGCGAAAAAGGCCTGGATAATACGCAACTTTGGAGTCTCTTCTAATTGGGCCTTTGGGATTACATGATCCTTCATATACGCCCAATCAGAAACTTTCCAGAGACTATTGTGTAGTATCTCATAATTCTCCACACTTTTGCCAAAGTCTACCAAAGCTTTCCACTGACTAAGTTGACTAGCACAGTACATTCAGTACAACCCTGTAGGGATGATAATGTGATCCACATGGAGGTTGTTCACGTGTGGTAACATGATTCAATTTCAATGCTTCATATTGTGTGATAGTAAAGAAGATAGGAGTTCCTGTGAAATCAACAACCACCATGAAGTTCAGTTTATATCCACCAGAGATGTAATCTAAGAAAGTGTGTGGTACACACTTAGAACATTTTTCCACAAATAGCCGACTCTTTAATACCTGTGATGAAGTCAGCAAACTTGTTAATTGAAGAAAATAATCGAGGAACTATCATTGAAAAACTGACTAATTATTTATCAATAAGGATAGTTTTTTTTTTTTTTTTTTTTCAGATTTATCTTCCATTTTATTTCATCCCAAATCACTTAAATATGATTCAAAGTTAAAACAAAACCACGGGTGTAACCAATTCAGGAAAATCCACAAAAATGGAAGAAAAAGATACAAACAGATAGATCATATTAATTATGGAGATGTTCTGCTATGAAATTTCAAAGCATAGCGTATGTGTAATGGATTTGATTCTCTTAGGAATTTTTACAAACAGTTGGTGCACATTAATCTGAAGGAAAGACAATATGAAGGAAAACCTTCAAAATCAAACAAGAATAATCTAAAATGTTGAATGCAAACTTCAAAGCATTTGAAACCCTAAATTAATTAAGGAAAATCTTAGATTCAAAAAAAAACTTTAACATACTTGAAGATTCGATCACAAACCAAGCAAAGGGAGGGAGATCGAACAAAGCCCTAAAACTTTCGATCAAACGCCGATCGATTATGCCCTAAAACTTACAAATCAAAATCTGATTACGTCTTCAAAATCACAGATTCTGTGAGTGAGAGATCGAGCGAAGATCTTTTGATCAATTTCTTTCTAAAAACAAATCCGATCAATTTACTTTCCAAAATGAAAAAAATTGATCGATTCTGAGTGAGAGAGAATTAAGTGAGAGAGGGAGAAACACTTGATCAAGACTTAGAGAGTTGATTCGAGAAGAGAAATCCGAGAGAGAGATTCGAGAAGAGAGATCCGAGAAAAGAGATTCGAGAAGAGCGACGGATTTGAGAGAGAGCGAAAGAGAAGAGCAGTCGAGTGAGAGTGAGTGAGAAGAGAGACAGAGATGAGTAGAGAGTGAGAGTGAGAGAAGAGAGTTCAACAATGGCGGAAGTCGAGCTTCTGTCTGAGAAAATTTGTTAGAATGACTATCGGCACCCCAACTTTTACTTATTACATGAAACGACGTTTAAACTACAACAAAAAATTGTCGCAATTAACGATGGCCTTTAGCAGTCGTTTTTAACGCATTTCTACCGTCGCAATTACTGCAATATGACATAGTGCTAAACCTAATTCATTACGAATATTTTAGTTGCTAAGTAAGCTTTCCCTTGTTCCTTTTACATTTATTGTCGAATGTCTTTTAAGATAATTAATCCCTTCCCAATGCAGCAAAATCAGATTGGGAAATTGAAAGACCATGACTCGAGAGTCGACGCCCACCAAGGCCATTCAAGGTACTGTTGTGTGGAAGCGTAACAAGTGTAAAGAAAAAATAACAAAGCGAACACATAAGATTTACATGGTTCGACAAATTGCCTACGTCCATGGAGAAGAGGGAGAAAAATCCATTATAAACAATAAAGATTATAGACTCCTGTCCACTGCTGCAAGGAACTTCACAACACAAAAACATAAAGAAATCCTACTCGAAAAATACAATATATACCCAAATTTTTTGTTGCCAATTGGGCCCAACCAGCTAAGAATACTAGACATCTCCGCATCAAGAAAGGTCCCTTTTGATACTACCTTGCCTCTTGAAGTCCAAGCCTAATAAGAATACTAGACATCTCATAACCGAGACTCATTGTAGGATTTTCCATTTTATTTTAATTTGCTTAGGTTGATCAGACAATGCTTTCTTGGTCTGATTGGATAAGCTTGCAATTCCAATCAGAATATGAGATGTACATCCTTTTGGAGATGAAATTTGATTTTTGAAGTTATGGAAACATTTCCAATCCTACCCAAATTTGAAAACATTTTAAAACATGGTCTAAAGTCAGTGGGTGAGCCAAACACATTGGCATCCATGGCTTTAGACATATTTGAATGAAAAAGATTCATACTTTAGCCCACAAACCTTTTCAATTTGAGCCAGTCCCAACCTGTTCGTAGTCTATCGTACCTCACCTATAGACAGATTAATTCTTGGCTTATCCTCACCTTAGGTACGGACAAACCATATTGGAAAAAATTAATTTTGGTCTACTTTACTTTACCTAACTAACCCTTACACTACCTCAAAAAAGTTAAAATTCGCTACTATTATAGCGTTAAACTCGGCGGCCCAAAACCAACGCTTATTTTTATCACCCCAAAACCCAAATTTAAGCCCAAGAGAAATTTTCGACAGCCTCAGCCCAACGAACCACCGAAGTTTTCTTTTAACAAAACTACCTTAACATCTTAACAGACTTCGTTCTCAGCCGTTACAGAAGAAAACCAGATCGAAAAGTGTTGCAGAAGAAACTCACTCTTACTCATAGATAACGTTCCCTCTTGATTTGGTTTGATCAAGAGCACCGAACGATCTCACATTCTCATTCACGTCCCTCAATCTCCCATTTCGGATCGATCGAGAGCACCAAACGAGTTCTTGTCACTTTGTCAATGGATTTTTAATCTCTCAGAGCTCAAATCGAAGAAGCAATTAGAACTCAAGTAAAATAAAGTAATAAAATTAAATGTCTCTGTTATAATGTTTTGTTTACATACAATCTCTTGCTCTTCTTTCACTAGTTTATGTTTCTCCCCTATATCCATTTTTCTCCTTGTGCCGAACCTATGCATTTGTTTCTCCTTCTAGTATTAGCATGGTGTTTATATAGATATATAAGTTAAGAGCAGTTGCTTCACTGAAACTGTTGCTTTTTTGTTTGAGGTATTGAGCTTAGAAAGATGGAAAGTACAAAACTATGGTGTGGTACAATTTAATTTGATTTTGATGAGTTTGGAATTTGGATTTGGATATTGAACTTTGGGATGCAAATTGTCATTTTCCTTTGAGATTTTTCTGTTCTATTAGAATTTTTTGTTGTCTATTTATCTGTATTTAATTATATGTATTTCAAAAATGCATGCTCCTAAGGCTTACACACCCAATGCTTTGGCTAGTCAAACGCCCCGCTTCATGCCTTAGCTTTATATAAACAATACTTAAAATGTTAGGAGCAGAGAAGGAATGAAAGGTTAACTTTTAGGAAACAAGATCCATACGAGGTGGTTAAATGTGTCCTATTGCTCCAATCATTTGTTCTTACCCATTAAAGATGGGTGCCTACCACTAAAAGATCTAGATAAAATTAGTGGGTGGACCACTTCTATGGTATAGGTGTATGGAGCATCATTTTCATTTGGGTGCAAACCATGGAACTGTCAAAATAGCATTATAGTCTCTATTTTGGTTTCATAATTGTTGTCATTTATGTAGATCCATCCCCTAATGAAGGGTCCCCAATTGAACTTCCAGATGAGGCGAGTTCTAGTTGGGGACCGAATATTTTATTTAAAAAAGAATACCCTACAGCGACGGTCAGTGACCGTAGCTAAAGACGTAATATATTTTTTTAAAAATAAAATACCCTATAGTGACGGCCAATAGCGGCTGTCGCTATAAGTCCGCTATGCGTATTTGCAACGGGGTTTATCCTCTATAGCCACAGTCGGCGACCGTCGCTATATCCCTAAATTCTATGGTTTTTAATCGCCAAATATTTTTTCGACAAGGCCCAATTCGACGATCGAGATTGTCGAATAGTCCCATAATTCAACGGTTTTGGACCGTCGAATTTTGAAAATTTTTACGTAGTGTTATTTTCTTTGGACCACAAGATATTTTACCTCTTTAGCTTTACTTAATACCCTACCCTTGGATTTAAGGTAATTGTACCAAGTCTCTCATCTATGAAAAAACATTTTAGCTTTACTTAACACCCTTCCTATTATTATATTATACCTATATGAAAGAAAACAAAAAGATTGCTTCTATTTTTTTCATCTCTTGTTAAAAACACTTACATTTGAAATCAAATCTATTTATTTATTTATTTACCTATATAAAATGAGAATTTCTTCTTATTACTTTTTTTACTTGACAAAAATATTGTCATTTAAATTAAATTCTTTTTATATCCGAAAAAAACAGGAAAAAAAAAATTCTTCCTTCCTTCTTCTCTACAACTTGTGTGTGCAAATCCTATTTAGTGTCACAGCAATTATTGTCTCTCTACAACTTGTGTCTCTTCAGTTTCTAATTATTGTCTCTCTACAAAACCTACTTCTCTACCTCTTTCTTAAGGTTGTCATCAAACCAAATGAATCATCATCAACCACACGATCTGGTAACTCGCGACTGAGAGAATAGGGTTTTTCTGTTCTCTTTCTTTGGGATCACACACTTTTATTATATACTTTTCTTCTGATCTGAGCCTAGATTTTCATTTTGAGAGCTCGTTCGATTCGTTTTCATTTTGCTATTAAGATCTGAATAAAAAATAGAGAAAGCTGTTCTTAACAAGCTCGCTTCTCAATCTCTCATTTGTTAGGTTTGTGTTCTCTCTATTTTACTGATCTTGTTCTTTGTTGATTCTTTGATATACTTGCATCTATTTTCAAGATCTAATTTATTGAATCATTTTTCCAGATGTATATATATATATTTGCTAAACTTTTTGAGTGTTTAAGTTTCTTTATTTCTCACTGGGCCTTTTTTTATTGAATTTGAGTAAGTAGACTAGGAAATCAATTTTTTTTTTTGCCTCGGTTCAGATGGTAGAATTTTTCTTTTATTTTCAATAAAGATGAGTTAGTTAAGAGAGATTTGGTTCAAAATATTTTAGGGTATGAAACTTTGATCCAAAGTTCTTATTTTTTGCTGAATTTATTTGTTGTATGTTATTTCAATTTCTCAATGATGATGGTTTAGTAGAGAGAAATCAAAGTTTGAAGTTCTGTGTGGATTGATTTCTTATGGAGAGAGAATTGAGTATACATTCTTTTCTGAGTTAATTAATTTTCTTTATGGGGAGTATAGATGATTAGTCGGGGGGAGAGAGAGAGTGGTTTATTCTTTTCACATCTTCTCTTTTCTGAATTTATTTGCCTTGTATCTAATTCGTTTCTTGATTGCTTAGTGGGTATTTAAATGAAGATAAAGACATAAGTAGTAGACATAGATTGGGCAGCATGGACAGTGCCGATGGAAGAATGAGATGCTGGTTTTTTTTTGTTCATTTGGAGACTTGATTAGAAAATAATGGAAATGCTTGCAAGATTTTGCCATCACGGTTTGGGAATTTGGTTGTTAATTGGGATCCTCAGAAAATTAATGCTCAACTAATGGGGTTGGCACTTTTGATTATAACAATACTCATTTTTGAAAAGTGATTGATAAAAATCTCAACAAATGCACAATTTGGGTGATTCTCACTGTCATCCTCATCTTTGAGTTCAGCAAAGGTACTTCAATTCTGTTAGATTAATTATACTTGTTTGAGCATAAAACCCTATATCAAGAACACACACAAAACACAACAAGGTCTAATGTTGTTGAGATCCAAGTGAACTCTCTCTTGATTGCTCTTTCTATGTTTTTGTGTCTGTAATAGTTCCAAGATGTTAAACTCCATTCCACCTATCAACAATTACAACAACAAAATGAACCAATTTGATCTCCAATCTAACAATTGATCATCTCTCTCTCTCTCTCTCTCTCTCTCTCTCTCTCACTCTCTCTTATGTCGCCTAAACACTAAAATCTCACTAATTCAAAGGTTATCGATGCTTCCATTATTGAAGCAACCCTAAATTCGAATCCCTTCTAAACCTCCAAACCCATTACTATCTCTCATGTATGAAACTCTAACTATGCAATCTAAGCATATGTTGGTCATTTTTCGGGTTGAGAAGAACATTTTCTATAACGTGGAGTACCAATGCTTCAAAATAAGTAATGTATTCATGTTCATTATCTAACTTTTAATTTAAATTTATTTGTCATTGTTTAATACCTTAAATTCATATCCTTTGTTGTTGATATTTGGTCTAAATTGTTAGGTTTTTACATTTTTGTGGTTTAACTCATAGAATTGGGAGATAGGTGTTGATTTTAATATTTTTCTACTATAGTAGAACGATATGAAATCAAATCAGGTATGTTTTAGCCCGCACTAAAACGTTTGATGGAGAGCAAAGTAGGGTTCCCTTTGATCTAGCATTGTTTAAATGACCTTGATTATAAACAAAACGAGGTTTTTTTTTTATCGGTAGGGTTGTACGTGTGGGAACCCCACCTCCCCTTTATTAATTTAGAATGATCTTACAATTGAGAATAAAGAGCATTATAATCGTACCACTGAATTTGCGTGTCAACCCATGTTGGAAAGTAAATCTGTTGCCTGATTTGTTTCTCTCCAACAATGTTGCGTTACGACATAATTAAATTTCTGTACAACCGTTTTAATACATCTACACATTCCAAAATACTTCCATGGAGCTGCACTTGTTTCTTTAGTGAATCGAGTGAAAATCCAGAGAGATAATAATATTTCGAACTCCTGCGTTAGAAACTGTTGGTTATGTCTTTTATTCTTGTATGTGGAGAGTTGTCGTGGATTCAACTCAGATCTTTTGATGATCCGTTAACGACCCATATGATGCGTTTAATTGGTAATGTGTGGGGTTTCCCCACCATTACCTGGGGTCTAGGGGCATTGCTCCCAAGTAAAATATTAGGCCCATTTAGTTTGGTTTTGGATCTGACCCGTTTAACCTCTTTGTAACCCTGAGTATATAAAGGGTAAGAGATGAAACTCTAAAGGGAGAGAGAAATATACGAGAGACAGAGAGAAATTGTAACCGTGTTATTCTTGGTTAATATAATGAAATCGTCGTTTTCGCCCGTGGACGTAAGTCGATTCTTTGACCGAACCACGTATATTTTGTGTCGTGTGAGATTCTTGTGTTCTTGCTTGATTTATACTTCGGATCATAGGGTTTAGTCTAACAGAAACTCTAGTAAAGCTTGCTCCATAGTGAAAAATTTCACCAAATTTATGTATGCATAGTAATAGGAGCCAAACAGGCACATAAAAAATCTACCCTAATCGTTGTGAAAAAAATTGCAATAGCAAAGATAACACATCGCACAAAATACATGGATTTACGTGGTTTGATAGTGTGCCTACGTCCACGGAAAAGAATAAGAACAATCACTATTTTCTCTCTTAAGTTTTACACTCCTAGAGATCTCTATTTATATAATCGAAAGTTAGCAAAACAAGTAAAACTCCCCAAACTAGAAACCCCCACAGCTCTATGTAGTACAGCAAAATACAAGACATTTACACAACAATCTTCACTTTGACTTGAATTCTGCCATCTTGAAGAAAATGGTAAATTCTTCATCCTCCGTATCTCCTTGAGGTACCCTTCCACACCCCCTTACTACCTACTAGAGGGTGACTTCAAAACATATCTTAATGGATGTTGACCAAGTTCAAGCAATGCTCGAACTTGGTTGTTGTAATTGGCTTAGTCATCATATTTGCTAGATCGTCATCTATAGGAATCTTTTCCAACATAATCTTCTTGTCAGATACTATTGTTGACAATAAATTTCAACAAATCTTTCTCGAATTTGTGAAATAAGAACGCAAATGATTTTATTTATTTTGATGAAAACCAAAGTACAAATCTCAGTGTCTTTCTTTGATTAACAATCAAGTACAAAATAGTTACGCATGTAGCTTTTCTTCTTTCCAAGCTTCGCGCGTGATCTGCAGAGAATGTTGCTTTGACGATGATTTTGTTTATACTTAATCCCTTGTAAAAACTTCTGTAGATTCTTTTTTCTCCGAACTTCGCACTTGATCTGCTGAGAAGGTTTTCTTGACTTATGGAGAAGGATTTTATGCTTGATCTTCTTTTTAATCGGAGTATAAATTTCTAAAGAACTTTGTTTTATCTCTGGAGGAGTGCTTGAGAACTTCTTTTTCTATAGAGGGAGATCTTCTGTCTTCTGAGAGAAAGTGATCCCTATCCCCTCTTGATGAGAGAGGCATTGATATTTATAAACTTTGAAGATAATTTAACTTTCTAATTATACCCCAACTTAAAGAGATTTGATTGGTTTATTTAAAGGTTAAATTCGTCCAAATCCAATTGTAAGGATTCTATTGATTATTATTGAGTCAAACTCATTTATTTGGGTATGAGGCCCAATATTCAAATGTGGATCACTTGAATTTGTTGGATCATGGACTTTATTTATGAAAGCCCAAAACCCAAGCTTGTAGGGGGCACGTTTTCAGTTAATGGACTTAATTTGGCTACAAGACCCATTTATAACTTTAAGGACCTCAAAATTTTGGTGCCTACAAATGCCCCCTTAAGGATGTGTTATTGAAAATGTAGTTGAAGATGATACATCCTTGATTATGTTGATAGGCGTGTGAGTGCCTTGAATTCAGAGGTATTGGTTGCATTTCTGTATATATATATATATTTCAGATTAGAAGGGTGTTGGATAGGGCCACGTGTTTTTGGAACCATGCGCCTATCTTCTCTAGAGAAGCCTATTAGAAAGTTTTTGAGGCCAACCAAGTGGCTTGGTTTTGGGACGAGCTCATAGAGTATGGTTGGGGTGCACTTTTCTACATTGACGAGGACAAATAATTTAAGGAGCTCTGATCGTTGTAAAAACTTGTGTAGATTACAAATGAACAAATATTTATAATAAAACTTGGGTAAGTGAGATTCGTTCCACAGGGACAGTCGAGATTCACTTGAACTTCGAATTGAAAACAAAATAGAGTTTGAAACAGATTGATTGAAAACATAACAGGGCTATAGCACAATAAAGATGGAAATCAACTTGCAATTGAAATTAAAACAGAAAGTAGAAATTGAAGATATAAGAAAGGGGGCTTAGAGAAGTCAATTCAGCCTTTGCAAACCATCCATAATGCAGATTAATTCCAAGGATAACTCAATCCATGTAGCAAGTCATTGCTCATGGATCAGAAGGTGGAGCAGTTTAATTAGTGAAGGTAACCAACGGTTATTTATGAAAATCCTGATTTAATTGAGATTACATAACTTATATTTAAATTCTTCACAGAGCATAGTCATTCTTGAACTTATCTAAGCAATGACTATCAAAGTTTGAATAAGAAATATAAGTTAGATTATCTAATCATAGAAGAATTTTCAGAATAATTAACATGTAAAAAAAGAATATAGAATTAAAACTACTTAGAGAGATGAACTTGCTCTGACATTCTTGACCCCTCTAAGGAGAGTCTAGCCACTCATTGCAAGGTTCATAATTGCAGCAATAATAAAAGAAAATAATAGAAGGAGAAGAGAGTGTAAAACAGAACTACAACTTGATTCCTTCTTTGATGGCCTCTTAAAAGAATTACAATAAGAACTAATGGGGAAACTAACTCAATCATTCTTGATGTTCTCACTATAATCAAGAGTTATCTCAAAGAATCAAAGAAATTATAGAAAATTGCAGAGAATTTACACTAAGAGGAAATAGTGATGATCCCTTTATTTGAAATCAACCTTCTAATTTATAACATTCGTAACCGGGTTATTGGGTCGAATTTTCGGATGTTTCGATTCGAGAGGATCAATTAGTTACAACGGCCGAAGCATCTGGAGTATTCAGTGCGAATCTCGAGGCAAGATGGCTCTAGTTCACCGCGACTCACTAAGAAGACACCGCGGTGTGTTGACGTGGCAGCTTTTGCTGCTCATCTTCGGTTAGATTTCTCCTTTTTGCTCGCTTATTGTAACCAACTTTGTTACGTCATTTGGTAACTTCCACATGCACTTTATTTATCTGTAATTAGTAATAATATCTCATTAGCTCCATTAATTTGGAGAAACAATTAATTTTGTAATTATTTATAAGAATTAACATTTAAAATGTGATAAAATTCAGGAAATTACGGTCCCAAAGTTAAATTATAGGGACCTTATCACACCCCCAAACCTCAATTTTTTTAATCCCGAGCATAACTTAAATTTAAACAATTCCTTTTTCGTGAGGTTCCCGACTGCATTTAGCTTATGCAGTAAGCCCTTAAACCCCTAAGTTACCCCTAGTAGACGAATTTGACTTGTGAGGGTTTGTAGAGAATATACCCACAAAATTCAAAACCTTTTTAAAGATATTTACTTCAAAATTATTGCATATAATGCCATCACACCAATTTTTAAAATCCAGTCAAAAGTCCATTTTTAGCAAGAGTTCTCTATGTTCCTCACTTTCAAAAATATCTTGAGTGTACACAACTTTTTCTGATTATAAAATAAATGTTCTAGAACAAGGTTTCCCTTCTTAACTGCTAAGATGGTTGGGTCTGCTTAAATTCTAATTCAAAAATGAGCCTCCTGTTTGGGATTGTGAGAAGTATGAATGTTCACTTTAATACCTTTAAGGGGTTTTATCTGTTATATTCCAGTGTACTCACGTACTTACCATTGACGGCTTTCACCTTACTGAACTATTTAGTCTCATTAGACTCTTTTCACTTTTGTGTTTTTTCAGTTCTAACCTTTTTTTTTTAATTCACATCTTTCTGCTTTTCTTCTCAACTTTTTCACACTTCACCGTTTTTCTAGCGTTCTTTTTCAAAAAGGAGGTAGTCCTTTTCAAGGTACCCAGTCTAATCCTATGATTGCTTTCCAAACGATATCAATTCTAATTCTATTTTTCTTCTATCTAGCCAACCAAAGGACAAGGAAGTCAAAGTTCAATAGTCTAGGTTTTCCCTATCATTCCCGACAGTGAAGAAGGTAACTCTTGTTTCAAAAATAAATTTTTCACTACAATTAGATATAACGTGAATTGTATTTTTTCAAAATATCTTGTTTTTGAGGAATAAAAACTTGTAAACACAAATTGGACATGAGCCTGGTTAAAAAATTCGTATGATGACAATACATATAAAATTTTTTATGAAGGTATTTTTAAAAATGTACAAAAATTGAAATGTGCTATCCCACACCCCCAAACCTAAATTTAGCATTGTCCTCAATGATGAAAGAGTAGGAATTTTGAGTACACCTGAAAATGGATTTCATTACGTCGCAAAAGTTATGGGTACAATCAAAATAAGTGGTCCACACAGGATGTAAAAGCTAAAAGCACACCACATAAAGTTTAAACAACAGAAAGTACGACAACCAAATATACTAAAATAAACAGAACACACCAGCACACACAACATACTTAAAACACACCAGCACACACATCCTACAACTAAACAGGCTACTTGGAATCAGAACTAGGTGCAGCTCTAGTACGAGCACGTGCACGCTTCTCCTCGTTATATGCCAATAACTGACATTGCTGCTTAATGATGATTCGTTGATCATCCTTAATGTTCTGCTGGCCTTGTTGAATTTCTTTGTAACGAGAGTTGACCTTTTTCAAGCCTTTGAAAATTTTAGTAAAAGTCGTGCGGTGGCCTTTTTGAGGGACTTGAGTGAGCCATGTGTTGTTATCAAAATCCAGACTCGGAGTACGAGTCTCCTCCTCTGCAGGCTCATCGAATTCTTCTCTTGCTCTTCCATACCCATGTGGACTATCATGCTCTTGCTCTTGAAGAAATTATGGCTTCCAAAAACCTTGGACACAAGTTTTGAAGGCGTGGCCCCTCAATTTTTTTTTTACGGATGAGGCGACCTTGTGGTGCCAAATCAGTAAGAGAAACGCCTAGACGGTGCTGGAGGAGGCGGCAATTTAGGTGAGGAAGGATTAATGACCGATTTTGGTTGGACAATGCATCAGTGAGAGCTTCCAAAAGAAGTCGAGACATGCAAAACGTGGGTTTTCTTGTTTGAATGGCATGAAGGAAATACACAAATTAGGTCTAAGTGCCAAGGATATTGTTGGCGATCCAACGCCAACAGAGATATTGGTCTTCAAAAAGGCTACTCGACTTAAGGACGCCATCCTCTATACGAATACTAGTAGCCTGAAGGCCTAAACGAGTAAAGTAATAGTCAAAAGTGTAAAGCGGAATGCACATACCTGACTCAACTAAAGGAATCCCAAGAACTACTTCAATATCGGACCCGTAAATGGTAAATTGGATCCCATTAAACGTGACTTTGATGAAAGGAATCGAAGGAGAAGTAGAGACGAAGGAACGGTAAAATATACGAACGGCCTCCTCGTTAAATTAATCATTGCCATCATAAAGGAGGGAGCTCCATCCGCACCTAACAATCTCTTCACTGAACCATGAGCCGGGAACACCTTCGTAGGCATGGGCTATTGTCGTTTCGGGAAAAATTGATTGAGCTCTACGTGCCATCAAAACAATGAGGAGGATAAGAGGAACTTGCTCAAAAGATTTTAGTCTGATCGGCACAAGATGACCACGACGCACCAAGGGCTAGCCGTGGAGCGATGACGTGGTGGTGGAGCACGGTTAAACTTTGGGGGTGCAGTCACTTGGTGATGGTAATTGTCGCGTTGTTTTTTGAAATTTTTAGATTGAATTGGTTGTGGAGTAAAGAAGAAAAAATGGAGGAGAGGGGAGAAAAATGAAAATGGAGACTAGAGTGGTAGAGAAGAAGAGAAAGAGATGGAGAGAGAAAAAATGTGTTAGGGTTTAAAGAGGGTCCAAAATATTCTAGGAAAATAAATTTTCCTTCATGGAAAATATCCTTGGAAAATAAATTTTCCAGGAAAATTTGTAGAAAGAAAATATTTTTTCCTAGGAAATTTTCTTGTAAGTGATAAAATCTTAGATTGTCAAAAAAATCAATTTTTCTTAAAGGAAAATCCTTGGAAAATAAATTTTCCAAGAAAATTTCTAGAAGAAAATAATTTTTTTCGAAAAAATTCTGGCAAGAAAGTTTAAACTTTTTACACTTTTTTAACCCTTACAAAAGTTGGAAACATGGAGTGAAAGAAGGTGAGTGAATGTGGAAGGAATTGAAAGAAGATGGAGAATAAATCCTACGTTGTCACACCGAATATGTACGAAAATCAAGGGTTGCCTCCCGAAGTAGCGCTAAGTTTAATGTCTTCAGCCAGACATGGAACTGAAGCTAATCCTGGTACATAGGATTACTCATAAATGAGTATTTTTCTTGAGAATTTGGAAGACGTTGGAATGATTTTAGTCTTTGGTCATTGACTTGAAAAATATTTCCATTGGTTGGATTGAGAACCTCAATGTTTCCATGATGGTGAATATTGTAGACCACAAAGGGTCCTGTCCAGCGGGACTTCAATTTTCCTAGGAACAGATGAAGGCGAGAATTGTAAAGTAGTACTTTCTGCCCTACTTGGAAGGATTTTCTTTGGATGTGCTTCTCATGCCAGACTTTCGTTCGTTCTTTGTACAGCTTAGCACTGTTGTACGCATCGTTCCATAATTCTTCCAACTCAGTGAGTTGAAGTTTCCTAAGCTCTCCTGCTTTAGCTAGATCAAAATTCAAATGCTTGATTGTCCAATAATCTCGATGCTCTAGTTCGACTGGAAGATGATAAGTTCTACTGAAGATTAACCGATAAGGGGACATTCTTATAGGAGTTTTAAACGCCGTTTTGTAGGCCCACAAGGCATCAGATAATCGTAAAGACCAATCTTTTTTATTCGAATTGATAATTTTTTCAAGAATGGTTTTGATTTCATGATTAGAAATTTCGACCTGCCCACTGGTTTGTGAGTGATATGGGGTAAATACTTTATGAGTGATGGAATATTTGCGCATCAAGCTTTCAAAAACTTGGTTACAGAAATGTTTCCCTCCATCGCTGATGATGGCATGAGGAGTTCCGAATCGGGCAAACATGGTATTTTTGAGAAATTGAACAACTATATGATCATTAGTTCGACAAGCTGTGGCTTCAACCCATTTTGACACGTAGTCGACTACGACTAGAATGTATTGAATCCGTGTGAAATGGGGAAGGGACCTATGAAGTCAATACCCCAAACATCAAAGATTTCGATGATCAAAATTGGTTGTTGGGGCATTTCATTTCTTCGACTGATTTTTCCTAGACGTTGGCATCTATCACAAGATTTAGCAAATAGATGGGCGTCACGAAAGATTGTGGGCCAATAAAAACTACATTGTAAGATTTTGGCTTATGTTTTCTTTCCTCCAAAATGCCCACCACAGGCGTGATTGTGACAGAACTCGAGAATACTGTTTTGCTCTCTTTCCGAAACACATTGACGAATTATCTGGTCTGGACAATATTTAAATAAATACGAATCATCCCAGAAGAATCGTTTGGCTTGGGCAAGGAAGTGCAGGCGATTTTGTTTATTCCAAGAAGTGGGAGTTTGACCTGTCACCAGGTAGTTGACAATGTCAGCATACCAAGGTGTGTTAGAATTAGAAATCGCCATGATTTGCTCGTCAGAAAAAATTTTAGAAATTGGGAGAGAGAGAGAGAGTTTCAACTACTAGCCTAGATAGGTGGTCTACAACCACATTCTCGCATCCCTTCTTATCTTAAATTTTGAGATCAAACTCTTGAAGGAGAAGGATCCATCGTATCATCCTTGCCTTTGCATCCTTCTTGGCAAGAAGGTATTTCAGCACTGCGTGGTTATTGAAGATAACTATTTTGAATTCGATAGCGTAAGAACGAAATTTATCTAAGGCAAAAACTATTGTTAGTAGTTCCTTCTCGGTGGTGGAATAATTGAGTTGGGCATCATTTAGCATCTTGCTGGCATACTGTATGACATGGGGGAGTTTTTCAACTCGTTGCCCCAAGACAACACCTATTGCGTAATCGGATGCATCACATATCACCTCAAATGGGAGATCCCAATTGGGTGGTTGTATAATAGGTGCTGAGATCAACTCAGTTTTTAATCTTTCAAAGGCTGATAAGTAGGTAGCAGAAAACTCGAAAATTGTTTCTTTGGTTAACAAATCACATAAGGGTTTTGAAAATTTCCAAAATCTTTAATGAACCTTCTGTAAAACCCTGCATGCCCTAAGAATGAACGAACTTCTTTCACAATTCTAGGTGGAGGTAGATTTGCGATAAGATCGACTTTAGCTTTATCTACCTCAATTCCTTTGTGAGAAATAATGTGTCCTAAAACTATTCCAGAGGTGACCATGAAGTGATACTTCTCCTAATTTAGCACAAGGTGCTTCTCTCGACATCTTTTAATACTAACTTCAAATAACCCAAGCAGTCGTCAAATCTTGACCCGAACACAAAAAAATCATCAATGAAAACTTCAAGAAAGTCTTCGACCATATCGGAGAAAATACTCAACATACACCTTTAAAAGGTGGCAGGCGCATTGCATAACCCAAAGGGTATGCGTCGGTAGGCGAAGGTCCCAAATGGACAGGTAAACGGTGTCTTTTCTTGGTCTTCAGGGGCAATTGGGATTTGATTGTATCCCGAATATTCGTCAAGAAAATAGTAATAGGCATGACTGACTAAACGTTCAAGCATTTGATCGATAAATAGGAGAGGGAAGTGATATTTACGTGTCATCGCGTTCAGCATTCTATAGTCTACACAAACTCTCCATCCAGTTTGGACACGAGTAGGTATAAGTTCATTGCCCTGATTTGTCACAACTGTGACACCCGATTTCTTGGGGACAACCTGAACTGGATTGACCCATTTGCTGTCAGAGATGGGGTATATAATACCCGCATCTAAAAGTTTGATGACTTCTCCTCGGACTACTTCTTACAACACTAGATTGAATCGCCTCTGTGGTTATCTCGATGGTTTGAAATTTTTCTCAAGATGGATTTGATGCATGACCACAGAAGGACTGATGCCTTTTATATCAACTATGGTCCGACAAATAGCTTTTTGATTTTTGCGCAGAACGTCAAGTAACTGATTTTCTTGTGATTTTTCTAAATTGGGAGAGATGATGATGGGAAAGGTCTCAACCTTTCCCAGAAATGCGTATTTCAGCGTATCAGGCAATTGCTTTAACTCAAGCTTTGGAATTTCTTCAATTATTGAGAACGACAAGAAAGTGGGGAGACTCGGATTTTTGGTTGCCAATCCATCACAGAGACGGATTCAAGAAGAGAGTTCACCTCCCTAATAGATTTCTCGATATCGAACTCAAGGGCGAATTGGCCAAAATACTCTTTTAGTGGATTCTAATTTTTCACTTCTTCCAAAGTGTTACTGACTAGGGTGTCAATTATGTTGACTTCTTCTAAATCATCCATGTCAATAGATTGAAACTTATTTTGGAAGATATTCATTTTGACCTTCATGTCCCCAAATGCTAGGGTCATGATACCATTTCGACACTTGATGACTGCATCGAAAGTGGTTGAGAAAGGTTTTCCTAAGATGACTGGAACATGAGAATTTGGGTTAATAACAGATTTAGTGTCAAGAACTACAAAGTTGGCAGCAAAGTAGAAATCTTTTACTTTGATGATCACATCCTTCACTATCCCCTTTGGAATCTTCACCGATCTATCTGCTAAACTCAAAGTGATATCCGTAGGTTTAAGTTCTCCTAAACCTAATTACTAGTAGACTGAGAAGGGAAGAAGATTCACACTAGCCCCAAGATCTAATAGACATTTATCAATCATTGTATTTCCGATGTGTAGAGAAATTGTAGGACAGCCTGGGTCCTTGAATTTAAGAACAATTGTCTACTGAATCAGACAGGAAGACTGGATTGTCATCACAGCCTCTCTTAGCACATGAGTTTTGTTCTTCACAGTGTTAAGATCTTTGAGAAATTTGGCGTATGAGGGAATCTGACGAATTGCGTCAAGGAAGGAAATATTGATCTGAACGTTTTTGAACACTTCTAAAATTCCTTCCAATTGTTTTCCTTTTTTGTTGTCTATGAGTCTATGATGGAATGGGACTTTGGGAATGATCATTTGACTTTCGAGAGGTGGAGGTGTTTCCTTGGACTGATCTGCTTTCTCTGTGGGAAGTGCACTAGAGGTTATTTCTTTGGTTAGAACCTCCTCAGGCATTTCAACTTTATTGTTCACTAGTTTACTAGATCGTAAGGTGTGGATGGCTTGAACAGAATTAGAAGGACCTGCCTGACTATTGATTTCATACTGTCCTCTTGGAACAGTTCCTCCTGGATTAGGTAATGTTTGACTGGAAAACTATCCTTTGTTTTTCTCTCCTATGGATGAAGCTAACAGACCCATCTGAACCTCTAAATTTTTAATTGCTTGCGCAGTAACCTGGTTGATCTGAGACTAGCTCTGGGTGGTCTGTATGAGTTGTTGTTGTTGCTTTAATATCTCAGCCATCATTGATTCCAATACTGAGTTTGTTTGAGCAACATGAGGAGAGTAATTGGTCATAGGGTCGACAACGATCACCCGTTGATCAAAATTTTGAGGTGAAGAATGGGATGGTTGTGGAACTAAAGGTAGGTTTGCACTGGAATAAGTTTGGCGATTGAAATTTTTTTGAAACTCTTGAGGACCCCCTGGTTGGATAGGTTCACTCTGTCGATATGAAAAATTAGGGTGAAACCTATTGTCGGGGTGGTATGTTTGACTGTAGAAGTTAGGAGTGGGTTTCCTATACATGCTGTAATTTCCAACAACATTGGCTTGCTCTAACTGTGAATTAGTCAAGGTGGGACAATTCTCTGTAGAATGAATAAAGTTCGCACACAGCTAACATAATGAAAATGTCTCTGTTGCGACTTGTAGAATTGGAGTGGCTTCTTGGAAATTGGATTTGACACTGAAGGCGTTAAACTTTTTGTTGAGACTCTGTAAGCTACTCACAAGGCTAGTCATGACATTCTTGAGATCAGGATCGGACTTAACCTCATACATGCCCGGTTTCTTGGTTCCTAAATCTCCTCTATCAAAATCCCCTACGTTTGTGCTCCAATTTCAAGCATTCTCAGCCAGTTCGACTAAGAATTCATATGCATGATTAGGAGTCTGATTCATGAATTTGCCCTGATGCATAAACTCGAGAAGAATACGCTAGGATGTTGGGCGACCACGATAAAAGAAATTAACTAATTGGGCTTTATCTATCCCATGATGTGGACATTTGACAAAAAGATCGTTAAACCTTTCCCAAGTCTGGTAGAATTCTTCATCAGGTCTTCCCTTGAAGTTTCTAATGTTCTTTTTTAAATTGTTCAGTTTTTGCCATTGAAAAGAATTTGGCCATAAATTTTCTTGACAACTCATCCCATGTAGTGATAGAGTTAAAGGCCAAGGAGTTTAATCATGCCGCAGCATGGTCTTCGAGAGAGAGAGGGAATAACCTAAGCTTGACATTCTCATTGTTGAGGTGACCATTTTAAAAATGGCATAAGGTCAAGAATTTATTGAGATGATTGTACTGTTGTTCACTCTCGAAACCGTGGAATTTGGGCAACATATTGATGATGGCTGTCCTTATTTCAAATTGTGCCACATTTGCGGCAGGTAAAGTTATACACAAAGAAGGGTTGGTTGTAATAGAGGTGAACAACTCATTGAGAGTCCGCTGATCCTCATGGATGTGATGAGGTGGAAGTGGATGTGGATCCATTTCTAGGACTGGTGGAGTGAGAACGGTGTTGATTTCTCATCTAACCCTAGGTAGTGGATGAGACCTCATGATCTCTGGATCAAATACAATTGGATTTTTCTAATATCTCCTACCTAACATACACTACAAAATTGCACACAATAGGAGGGAGAAATTCACACGTGAGAATTGGGTTCCTATAACTAGGCAGCTCTTAACTAGTTCAAAGGATTAATCAAAGCTTCCAACCCAAATTTCTGAAATCGGAAACAACCAGTTTAATCCCCAGGGGAGATATGACGCACAATGCTGAGCAGAAGGCACTCTTAAGTCACCTCTCGTCTAGAATAGACGTGTGTCTATCCTCCGAATACACGTAGTACTACGAGGTTGGAATGCTCTTGGGCACTGTTTACGATCAAGAAGTACAGTTGGTACAACTTTTGATTAGCTTTACTTAATGAGCTCGGCGGGGCCTAGAGTCAAGTCTAACCAATTTTAATTACTTTTGTAGTTGTGAATTCGATTTCCTACAAGAGCAAGATATCGGTGATGAAATCCGATTCTTATCTTATGGTGCCATCCTCGTAAGGGTGCCCTTATTACTATGTACGAATCGGTGTGTACAGATTAGTCACTCAAAGTCAATACAAAAACTCACTAGCAAAAGATGAGTGAGTATTTCAAAAATTTACCTCCCGTTCTAGACAGGGGATGATCAAGCTGAGTCGACTCGGTCCACCAACACCAAATTTGGTGTACGAACCTGAGGGGCTGAGATAGTTTCGTCCCACTATCGTCCGTCCCTAAATCTATTACAATCTGAACCCTCTTGGATAAAATTAAAAATTAATACAAATCCAAGTTCCTAATACAAATTATTTTCTAAGAAAAATAAAATGAAACGAAAATTAGAAGTTGCTGTCTTCTTGGTGAAGGAACCAGTTCGGAGGATAAAAGTTCCACGTGTCGCCTTTCGTCGACTTCCATCGAGTCCTTCACCTGAAAATAATACAATTATTCCAATCAGAATGCTAAGGTAAAAACCAAGATGCTCATTACAATGTCTATGATATCAGAAACTTGCTCGACAAAATTTAGCAGCAAAGGTTTCCACGTCACCGCGGAGAACTAGGAGGCTATCGCTGAGCGGTGAAATTTTGATGAAAATTGATTTTTTCAGTTGGAACTAGTTTTTGATATTCCAAGGATTGTAATGAAGATATTTTGAAAACTGTTTGGATTCTTTTAGCTTTTGTTTCAAACAAAAAAAGTTCGGTTCTGTTTCGAATTTATTTCGGACTTTTTCCAAATTGAAAATGAATCAAATCGTTGTCCTCGACAGTGGCGCCAATTTGATCGTTGTAAAAACTTGTGTAAATTGCAAATGAGCAAATATTTATAATGAAACTTGGGTAAGTGGGATTCGTTCCACAGGGACAGTCAGGATTCACTTGAATTTTGAATTGAAAACAAAACAGAGTTTGAAATAGATTGATTGAAAACATAATAGAGCTATAGCACAATAAAGATGGAAATCAACTTGTAATTGAAATTAAAATAGAAAGTAGATATTGAAGATATAAGAAAGGGGGCTTAGAGATGTCAATTCAGTCTTTGCAAACCATCCATAATGCATATTAATTGATAACTCAATCCATGTAGCAAGTCATTGCTTATATAACAGAAAGTGGAGCAGTTTAATTAGTGAAGGTAACCAACGATTATTCATGAAAATCCTGATTTAATTGAGATTACCTAACTTATATTTAAATTCTTCACAAAGCATAGCCATTCTTGAACTTATCTAAGCAATGACTATCAAAGTTTGAAGCATAAATATAAGTTAGATTATCTAATTATAGAAGAATTTTCAGAATAATTAACATGTAAAGCAAGAATATAGAATTAAAACTACATTAGAGGGATGAACTTGCTCTGGCATTCTTGACCCCTCTAAGGAGAGTCTAGCCACTCATTGCAAGGTTCATAGTTGCAACAATAATAAAAGAAAACAATAGTCGGAGAAGAGAGTGTAAAATAGAGTTGCAACTTGATTCCTTCTTTGATGGTCTCTCAAAAGAATTACAATATAAACTAATGGGGAAACTAACTCAATCACTCTTGATGTTCTCATTACAATCAAGAGTTATCTCAAAGAACCAAAGAAACTATAGAAAATTGCATAGAATTTACACTAAGAGGAAATAGAGATGATCCCTTTATTTGAAATTAACCCTCTAATTTATAACATTCGTAATCGAGTTATTGGGTCGAATTTTTGGATGTATCAATTCGAGAGGATCAGTTAGTTACAACGGCCGAAGCATCTGGAGTATTCAATGTGAATCTTGAGGCAAGATGGCTCTAAATCACCGCAAAGTATTAGGGAGACACTGCAGCGCGGTGACGTGGCAGCTTTTGCTGCTCATCTTTGGCCAGATTTCTCCTTTTTTCTCGTATATTGTAATCGACTTTGTTACATCATTTGGTAAATTCCACATGCACTTTATTTATCTGCAATTAGCAATAATATCTCATTATCTTCATTAATTTGGAGAAACAATTAATTTTACAATTATTTATTGGAACTAACATTTAAAATGTGATAGAATTCGGGAAATTACAGTCCCAAAGTCAAATTATTGGGACCTTATCAAGATCGTTTGGGAGTTTTATCGTTCATTTGTATTCGCTGATCTCTCTGTTCCATCATTCACCATCTCTTTTCGAGGCTTCACTCTCATCATCAGTATCGACAATATTAATGCTCTCCTAGGGATCCATTTGGTAGAGCAAAAGTGGTGCAAGCGGACCACACTATGTCCCTTTATCTTACTAGGCTAGGTCTCCAAACTGAAAGACTCTAGATAAAGAATAATAGTGTCTCATCTAATAATCTCTATGAGAACCAGTATCTGTGTTGGTGGTGACTTACCTCCAATGTCTTAGGCACTTGGAACTCTACCCAGATGTACACTAAACATCTCTACTTCATATACGTCATTTAGATTCGAGATCCGACCTTCTGTAAGTCCCGTCTTTTGCTTGATACTCTCATCAATGCTTTAATGACCCAGAGTCATTTCCCAGCCCTTTCACATCTTATTTTTCACATTTTGGACCATCGGTTGGGTGCCCTCCTTGCCACATTAGCACATGCTAGACGTACAATGAGGATTCCCTGATTCTAAGGGAAATGGGCGTTCAAGCCATTCTGCTTCTTTAACCAATTAATTTTTATTATAAAGTAACTTTCAAATATCATTTTAAAACAAAAAAAATTAATTTTTATTTGAATCAACACAAAAATAAATATAAATAACATTTATTTTTAACACATGATGGAGCACAAAACTAACCACACCAAACACTATACAACATTGCCATGCTCGACTCATTAGTCAACTCGATCACTCGTTTTAAACTAAAATTAAATTCAATGGGATTCACTACAATTTATAAAAAATTGCAAACCACCCTAAACCTACGTCATTGATTTCAAACCACAATCCCATAAAACTTCTTAATACAAACTACACACCATTATTAACCTTGATAATTTCAAAAAGCATTAACAACTCCTAAAATTTTGAATTTCTCATTATGATCATTTTAATCCAAATAAAATACATAGTCAACCAAAATCCAGATTGGATCATTACAATTTTAATGGTGGGAAGGGCCAAACTTCAAACATTCTATTAAGGCATTCTATGCTCTAGCCTTGATAAAAACTTTATTGGATCTTGATGCTTGATATTAGTTTTTTTTTGTCCTTTGGGGCCATAATCAATATAGAACAAGTGGTCCAGCCTTGGAATGTAAGTAGCTCAACACTCATGCTTGGGAAGGCTTTGAGAAAGGATAGATACTCATATGAAGGCAATTAATTTTCTCTCTGGTTGAACTACTATTTGAGAATTACAAGATTTTTTTATCCTCTTTATGGAAAATATTTTATTTCTGTTTAGTAATACCCTTTTTGATCATATATCATGATGAGGAGAAATGTATCTGTTTGGATTATTATTATAATTTCAAATATCCTATAAACATAAGCAAGGATGATGTATTTGGGGAGGGGGGCTTTGAATTTGAGCTATTTTATATTGTATCTTTAATAAATTAAATGATATTTTGATATGGGTAGTGAGAATTTGTTAAAGTCACTATAAATTAAATTTGTTGGGTTCAAAGAATTTATAGTAAAACAATTATTTTGAAGATTCAGTATAGAATTTGAGGAAGTTAGTGTGCATTTTACTTCTTTTTGTGAGGATTGTTCTTTTGGGTATGAGGATATGAATACATATTCATGTTATCATTGGGGGTCCATTGAACAAGAATATTATGGTCATATGGTCAATTTTCTAGGGACCGCATATCTTATATGTTAGGCCTACTCCGTGATGAACCTATACTTGAATTAACTTGATTTGTATTTTCTTTTGAGTTTGAAAATGCCCAAATTTATTGGTTAAGAATCATATTGATGTTCACTTCAGATTTATCCATGATCATCATTTCTTAAACGATTTTGCAGGTTTTGCTGAAATGAGCACTAGGTCGAGATCTTGAACATCTAAATTGAATTGGATGTACTCATTCCATTTCGAAAAATTTGATCTGATAAGAATTAGGATGGTAGATTTATGAGAGTGCTATGAACCAGGAACTAAAATTAAATAACGACAAGGCTTTAATAAGTGCCTTGAGTTTTATTTGATAATAATGGACTTATTAATATCACCTAAATTTATCATTTAGGTTAAACTAGGTATATTTATTATTCACTCATTTTTAGGATAACAAACTAATTAGGTTACCTTATAAGACTAATATAATTTATATAATTTATTCAGTCAGTTTTGTTACTTTTGAATTTCCAATCCTAATTCTGTTAAATTCATGTAAATTATATTACCTTACCCATATTTCAATTAGTTAAATGAAATTCTCCTTTGGGCTAATCCTATTTACCTAATTGAATATGTAATTATAAATATTATTGTTGTTTAATGTCACCCCAATGACCAAAATATAATGCAATTAGATATTCCATAAATTTTACTAATTTAGGTTATTTTGACGACTACAAAATTAATGAAATTTATGTAAATTTAAATTGTCCTATAATATTTACTAAACCTTTAGGTTATTCTCAAAAGGTTCCAACAACAATAATATTTCACAAAACTTTTATTATAAAAACTTATTGAACAAGAAATATTTCATTAATGACAGTCTTACAATTAACTAATTCAAACAAGGTTATTAATAATTCCAAAATAAAATCTAAAATATGAATTATGTAGATTTGATGAAGCCCAAGCAAAATCAAAATCTCAAATCTAAAGTTATGACATAAAAATAGAAATCTGAAATTTATGAACATGATATCAAAATCGAAATCTGTTATTTATTAGTCATGATATCTATAGGCATCAAAATATTTAAAGAAACCTTGCAACTCTATAAATTATCAAAAAATCCCTAAAATCAAAGGGCCTCTGCATTTTTATTCGAACCCATTGATTGAGATGGACCTCATATGATTTAGGTTTAGACTATTGCAGATAAAACCCATTATCTAAAACAAAGTTAAGTGATGCACATATTAAATGTTGGGTCCCACACCCAAATAAATGAGTTTGGCCCATCAACAACTATAAAATCCTTAAAATTGGATTTGGACGAGTTTAGCCTTTAAACAAACTAATCAAAGCTCTTTAAATTAGGGCATAATTGAAAAGTTAAACTATATTTAAATCTATAAATACCAAAGCCTCTCTCATTGGGAGGGGATCTCGATTATTTTCTCTCAGAAGACAGAAGCTCTCCCTCTAAAGAAGAAGAAGTTTTCAAGCCCTCGTCCAGAGATAAAGTAAAGCTCTTCAAAAGAGTTGGACTTTGATTAAAGAGAAAATCAAGCCTAAAGCCCTTATTCGGAAGCCAAAAAATCCTTTTCAATAGATAAAGCGTGAAGTCTGGAGAGAAGAAAATCTATATAAGTCTTTATAGAAAATCAAGCTCAAATAAAACTACCATCAAAACAATCTTTTCAGTCGATCATGCGTGAAGTTCGGAGAAAAGAAAGTGTTGTAAATTTTAACAATAAGATTCAACTAAAGATCAAATAACATAACAAAGAACATGAAACAAGATAGGAACTTAAAACAAGAAAACAAGAAAATGTAAAAGTTGTAAAGTAAAATATCAACACAAGAAATTTATATTGGTTCAGACAATGTGTCCTACATCTAGTTTTGAACACCACCATAAGCCTTCATTATGCATCAAATATCTGAGATTACACGCTCCTCAAAGTTGAGCAGAATTAGCACACTCAAATTATAAATTCTCACACAAGCACTCAAGTTCTCATACCCTGTACCCCATTACACTCGAGCTCTCAACTTTCTTAATAGTCTTGAAAACTCTCTCACAAAGCTAGTTTTCTCTTTCTTGAGTCCTAATCTCTCATAATACAAACCCATTTAAAATACAAATAACAACCTCTATTTATAAGGCTGCCTTTCTAAATAAATGCTAACCGAAAGTTGTTAAGTTGTTAAGGTGGTTATTGGTTTCCGGAAATAGAGAATGGTTAAGGTTGGGAGAAATAACCACCACAAATTCCACCTTATTTCTTCAAAGCTTAACCAGAACCAATAACCTGCTTATGGTGGTATACTCTTCATCAATCAGTGACTACCAATACTTAGTAAGTTTAGGCAATGCTTCAGCTTACTGAGTGTAAGAACCTTAGTTTCAAGATTAGCCAGATTCTCTTCTGTTGGGACTTTCTCGAGTTCCAAAACCTTGTTTTCAATCTTCTCTAGGATCCAAAATAGTTTGATGTCAATATGTTTACTTCTCTCATGGTAGACTGGATTTTTGCAGAGATGAAGCGATGATTGGCTGTCTGAGTAGATGGTTCCTTTCCCTTTGATCATTCTTAATTCTTGCAACAGCCCCTATATCCAAATAGCTTCTTTGAAAGCTTTTGTAGTTGCCATGAATTCATCTTCTGTGATAGACAATGCAACTACCTGTTGTAACTGTAATTTCCAACAAACACAGTTATGATTAGTCATAAAAACATAGGATGTTGTCGACCTTCTGGTGTCCCTGTTTGTTGCATAGTCTGAGTCAACAAATCCTTCAAGCATAACCTTTTCTGACTTCTTTTTATAGGTTAGACCATATTCTGCAGTTCCTTTGATGTATCTCAATAGCCATTTAAGCGCTTGCCAATGCTCTAAACCTGGTTTGGACATATATTGGCTTAGGATGCTTTATGCATGAGCAATGACAGGTTTGGTACTGACCATGAAGTACATTAAACATCCTAGAGCCATTACATAGGGAACTTTGCTCATTTCCTCATTTTCAGCATCACTCTTTGGCACTGTTCAATGGAGAGCTTGAAATGTCATGCCAATGGTACTGCAGTCCTTTTTGCATCTTGCATATTGAACCTCTTCAGAATTTTATCTATATATCTGGTCTGCTTCAAGTACATTTTTCCATTCAGTTTGTCCCTCGAAATCTCAATGCCAAGTATCTTATTTGCTGTCCCAAGGTTTTTCATTTCAAATTCCTTCTTAAGCTTTTCTTTAATGGTTTTGATAACATGCTTATCTTTGCCAAAAATAAGCATATCATCTACATAAAGTAGTAAGAAAGCAGTTGTAGGCTTTTCCAAGTCTGTATAAAAAAGATAGATATCATACTTAGACTTAATGAAGCCAATTCCATGAGCAAAAGAATCAAATCTTCTGTTCCATTGTCTTGGAGATTGCTTCCAGCCATAAAGAGATTTCTTTAGTCGGCATACCATTTCTTTTCCCTTTTGTTCCACCTGAAAACCAGGTGGTTGAGTCATGTAGATCAGTTCATCCAGAAAACCATTTAAGAAGGCTGTCTTCACATCTAGCTGCTCCACCTCAAGATCTAACTGAGTAGCAATAGACAGCATAATTCTAATGGTTTTGTACTTCACTACAAGTGAGAACACATCAGTGTAGTCAACTCCTTCCACCTGAGTGAAACCCTTTGCAACTAATCTAGCCTTGAACCTTACTTGTTCACCTAGTGTGATCCCTTCTTTCACTTTAAAAATCCATTTGCAGGCTACCACCTTCTGATTTTCTGGTTTGGGAACAAGCTCCCAAGTTTCATTCTTGGTCAAAGCTTCCATTTACTCTTGCATTGCTGCCTTCCAAACCTTTTCATGTTCACCAGAAATGGCCTCTTCATAAGATTCTGGTTCCTTCAAGTCACTTTGTTGAACCACAGAGAGGGCATAAGCAATGATGTCTGCTTCAGCAAACCTGGCAAGAGGTTTGATGATCCTCCTAGTTCTATCTCATGCCAATAAGTATTTATCTGTCACTGTAGACTGCTCATCTGAAGTCTCATTCTCAGTAGTGTTTTCCTCTTCATGTTGAGCATCTGAGTTCACATCATTGCCTCTCAACTGTATCTCAAATTCAGAAAGATTATCATTTTTTTCCTGTACACCTGCATCATGTAAACCAGTGCCTTTCTCGGCTTTCAAGTGAGGAAATTCATTCTCATTAAATATTACATCTCTAGATATAATAGTTTTAAAATGATTATTTTCATGAATGCAAAGCCTATAACCTTTAGTACCAGTAGGGTAACCTAGAAAAGTGTACTTAACTAATCTAGTGTCTAATTTGTCATTCTTTTGGTGTGCATATGCAGTACAACCAAAAACTCTCACGTGTGTCAAGTTAGGTGCCTTTCATGTCCATAATTCATAAGGTGTTTTACCTTCTATAGGTCTGCTAGGACTTCTATTCAAAAGATAACATGCAGTCATCAAAGTTTCCCCCCAAAAATGCTTACTTAAACCTGAATTAATCAACATGCATCTCACTTTATTTAGCAGGGTTTGGTTCATTCTTTCAGCCACCCCATTTTGTTGTGGGGTTCTAACTACAGTTTTGTGCCTAACAATGCCATTATCTACACACAACTTGTTAAATTCCTTGTTAATAAATTCTAATCCATTATCAGTTCTTAAGACTTTAAGCTTCAAACTTTTCTAGTTTTCTACTTCATTTTTCCATTGAATGAACTTACAAAAACATTCATCTTTAGTTTTAAGTAGATAAACCCAAACATAACGACTGTAACCATCAATAATGGATAGAAAATATTGATTACCTGAGTGTGTAGGAACCTTGCTTGGTCCCCAAAGATATGCATGAACATATTGCAGAACTCTCTTTGAGGTGTGTGTTGCAATAGAAAACTTCAGTCTGTATTGCTTGCCAAGAACACAGGTTTAATAGAATGGTAGTGAACTAGTCTTGAGGTTTCCCAAGATTCCTTGCTTGGGCAGCTCTTTAATGCCTTGTTCACTCATATGCCCCATTCTCTTATGCCACAGTTCCATTTCTTGCTCATGATGTTTCACCATAGAAACTTCACCTGTAGTTGCTATTTCACCACTCAAAATGTACAAGCCATGAGTTTTATCAGCTTGCATGACAATCATAGAACCCTTTGTAATTTTCATTACACCATTGTCACCTTTGTAACCATAACCTTCATCATCCAGAGAAGCAAGAGACATCAGGTTCCTTCTTAAATCAGGAATGTGTCTCAGATTAGGGAGCATTCTAACAACTCCATCAAAATGCCTTATAGCTACTGTTCCAATACCAATGACCTTACAGGAATGGTCATTTCCCATAAACACCTTGCCATTGTCAACTTTCTTGTAATCCACAAAGGATTCTTGAATTGGACACATGTGAAAGGTACAACCAGAGTCAATAATCCATTCCTTGGTTACTTGACTTTCTGAAACCATAAACTAGTCACCATCTGAGGAGTAGTTCTCACTTGATTAAGCCACAACAGCTGAATCATGACCTTTCCCATTTTCTTCCTTATGCTTCCTCTTGAAACTGTAGCAATATTTCTGAATGTGACCTGGTTTCCTACAGTGGTAGCATTTTCTTGAATCCTTTCCTCTTGACTTGGATCGAGAATGTGATATTTGTTCTCCCTTCGAGTTGAATCTTTTCTGGTTTCTACCTCTGGCCAAGCACACTTCATCCTTTTGCCTTTCTTTTTTCCAGTTGTAACTCAAATTCTTTAGACTTAATGGCTCCAAGAACATCATCCAGGGCTATGGAGTCTCTTCCATACTTGATTGCTGATTTAACTTCTCTGTAAATTTCAGGTAAAGATTGCAATATAATTACTACTTGGCTCTCCTCATCAACCTGAAATTTATGATTAGCAAGTCCAAGAACAATTTAGTTAAAATTATCTAAATTGACATCTAAAGAAAGGGAAGAATTCATTCTGAATCCATATAATCTTTCCAACAAGTTTATTTTGTTAGAAACTGATGGTGTCATGTAAAGCTACTCCAACTTTTGCCAAACTCCAAGTGCGGATTTCTCAGTTTGAACTTTTCTGATCACATTGTCTGCCAAGTGCATAATGATCGTGTAGTACGCCAATTCCTACATATCTTCAACTTCCTCTGGTTTATATCTTTCAGCCAACTTCTTAGGATCTCCTAACACTTTAGATAGCTTTTGGTGCACTAGAATTCCTTGAAGTTTTTCTCTCCAAAGGCTGAAATCTCCAGTTCCATCAAACTTCTCAAGTTCATACTTTGTTGAGGTAGTCATGGCTTCTTGATTGATCTTTATGGCTTCTTAATTGATCTTTATGAATCTTTATTCTTCCCTTGTTGCGAATCAATAAACCAAGCTCTGATTTGTTGTAAATTTCAACAACAAGATTCAACTAAAGATCAAACAACATAATAAAGAACATGAAACAAGATAGGAACTTAAAACAAGAAAACAAGAAAATGTAAAAGCTGTAAAGTAAAATATCAACACAGGAAATTTATACTGGTTCGGACAATGTGTCCTACATCCAATTTTGAACACCACCATAAGCCTTCATTATGCATCAACAATCAGAGATTACACACTCCTCACAGTTGAGCAGAACTAGCACACTCAGAGTATAAATTCTCACACAAGCACTCAAGCTTTCATACCCTGTACCCCATTACACCCGAGCTCTCAACTTTTCTAACAGTCTTGAAAACTCTCTCACAAAGCTAGTTCTCTCTTTCTTGAGTCCTAATCTCTCATAATAAAAACCCATTTAAAATACAAATAACAACCTCTATTTATAAGACTACCTTTCTAAATAAATGCTAACCGAAAGTTGTTAAGTTATTAAGGTGGTTATTGGTTTTCGAAAACAGAGAGTGGTTAAGGTTGGGAGAAATAACCACCACAGAAAGTTACACACGTCATCTTTAGTTTTGTACTTGACTGTTAATCAGAGGAAGACACTGAAATTTGTACTCTCATTTTTATCAAATAAATAAAATTATTTACAATCTTATTTCAAGAATCTCAAAGTAGATTTGTAAAATTTATTGTTGACAATATCAAAATTGAAAATTTGTTATCTACCAGTCATGATATCAAGATCGAAAATCTAAGATTTTCACGTAGTGCCTAAACTTATGTTCTGGATTTCAAACAACAATCCCATAAAACTTCTTAATACAAACAACACACCATTATTAACCTTAATAATTTCAGAAAGTATTAACAACTCCTAAAATTTTGAATTTCTCATTATGATTATGTTAATCCAAATAAAATACATGGTTAGCCAAAATTCGGATTGGATCATTAAAATTTTAATGGTGGGAAGGGCAAAACTTCAAACATTCTATCAAGGCATTATATGCTCTAGCCTTAATAAAAGTTTCATTGGACCTTGATGCTTGATATTAATTGTCTTTTGTCCTTTGAGACCATAATCAATATAAAACAAGTGGTCAAGCCTTGGAATGTAAGTAGCTCAACACTCATGCTTGGGAAGCCTTTGAGAAATGATATTCATATGAAGGCAATTAATTTCCTCTCTAGTTGAGCTACTATTTGAGAATCACAATATTTTTTGTCCTTTTTATGGAAAATCCTCAATTTTCTTTCAATAATACCCTTTTTGATCATATATCATGATGAGGAGAAATGCATCTGTTTGAATTATTATTATAATTTCAAATATCCTACAAACATAAGCAAAGATGGTGGATAAGGAGAGGAAGGGAGGGGGGGGGTGAATTTGAGCTCTTTTATGTTGTACCTTTAATAATTAATTGCTATTCAGATATGGGTGGTGCGGTGGGAATTTGTTAAAGTTGCTATAAATTAAATTTGTTGGGTTAAAAGAATTTATAGTAAAACAATTATTTTGAAAATTCAATATGGAATTTGAAGAAGTTAGTGTGAATTTTACTCCTTTTTGTGATGATTAATCTTTTGGGCATGAGGATATGAATACTTCATGTTATCATTGGGGGACTCCATAGAAGAAGAAAATTATTGTGTTTTAGGGAAAATTCCCAAAAAACAAATAGACAAAAATTGAAAAACCCGAAAATAGTACACTATTCATTTTTATTACCATTTTTGGGGTTAAAATATTTTCGTCAAAGGGGAATTGTCTTCCTATTCTATAAAATAGTAAATACTTTCCCCTTTTTAATTTCAATAAAACAGTGAAAGAAATGTTCTATTTTATAAAATAGTGAATTTTTTCCCTAGTTTAAGAAAATTATTTTAATTCTGAAAATAATAAATTACTGATTCTAAAATTAAATTGAATAGTGTACCATTTTGGGAATTTTCTATTTTCAATGCATATTCTGGTAAATCACCTATCGGAATTTATTTTTTTATCATGAGGTACGAAATCCCTAAACATTTGAAATAACAAAAATATGAATTTAGACACAATTGAATAAAAGAACGTGATTCCTTCTTTGGTCTCAAGCTTTTGGGATATGGCCTACATAGAGATAGGGGTCATTGTTTGAAAATGAAGGGAGTATACTTTTGAATAGTTAATGTCTGGATGTCGTGAGTTCAATGCTCAGTATGAACATTCCGCGAAAGCGCACCCTTACTTATCTGATACGTGTGATGTGCGGGCATTGCATGTGCCCCAGGACTAGTCCTTGAACAAGACCCTGGTCTATGGACTGTGCATAGCTCAGATACAAGCTCTGTCCGTTGTCCACAACTGGATTATCAAAAAAAATAAGTACAACATAAAATTATTTGGGGCAATGTCGAAATTCCAATTTCCAATGTCATTGGAATCTTTTTACCAACTTCAGGGGTAGTACTGTAGTTTGGACAAATGTAAGGGGTATTTCATAATGAGACCATGTTATGAGTTATACAAGCCAGATAATGCTTCTTCTGGTAAGACCTTTGAAGCTAAACACTGAAATCTGAATAGACTTCAAAGGTCTGTCAAAATACCCCACTGATTTGATTTCAAATCAATTTATTCTTCTTCATTTAATTCGTATTTTCTTGTGGGTTTTGCCCTATATTAAGTAAAAATATTTTTGTTGTTCTGTTTCTTCGGATGAAATTGATTTGTTTTAGCAGCAAAGTCAAGCTTCTGAGGGATACTTCGATTGTGATTTTGGTTATGGCTGAAATTTGACGATTTATTTTCAGATTTTTGATGGAATTCGTGATTTATTAGAATGGGTTGGTGAGAGATTTGAGAAAGGTGGAGATTTTGTTCTTGAATTGAAGTTTGAGGTTCAATGGTTTTTAGATGGTTTACTTGTTTTACTTTAAAAACTTAATATTTGGTGAAATGGGTTGGTGGGTTTTTGTGGAGGCTGTAATTAATTAGAAATTTAGAACTAGTGAAGTTTTTTCTTCTAGGAATGTTCCCCCCTCCCCCACTTTATCTTGTGATTTATTAGGAAATGAATTCGTTGTGTTTACTCAAATTTTAGAGCTTAATTTGTTGGTTACTTTCAAAGAGTATTGCTTGTTTCAATCTGGTATGGACTTGAAAACTACATAGTTCTTTAAAATCTCCAATTTTATTATGTTAGACATTCTTAAAAAATCTTTTTTTATTTTATTTTTTTTTCAGGAAAAAATGTTATTTTTTGTTATAATGTACTGGAATTCATTGTTATTTTGAGTAGAATTAAAATTGAGAGATGGATACTGTTAATTGGTATAAGAAATGGTTGGGTAGTGATGTTCGATATGGATTTTTATTTTGGGATCATCTTATTTTTGTTGGTGATCTTTTGCTTTAAATATGAATTCTTAGTCTTATAGAGGATGTCATCCTCACTTCTCTTATCTGTTCTCCAGATTTTTCGGAGGCTTCACCTCATCTTTAACTGTCCTGAAGTGCCCCATAATTCTTCTTCTAACAACTATAGATTTTATTACATAAGAAGTTAGATTGCTATAAGAATTGAAAAAGAAATTAAACACTTCTAAGATTTCCTAAGAAACAAAATAACTGTTTAATTTCTTCAAACTTTGAGGCAATGAGGAATTAGAATGCCTCCAATATTTTCTTGGAGCTGCTCTAGACTAAACCAAGACCTTCCCCTCCTGATTATCCTAAACAGAAAAAAAAAAAAAAAATTAGGTTAAAAAAATAGTCCAAAACAGAAAAAAAAATATCATCTAACTTATAAAAAAAACTAAGTGAAAAAAAAAAGGTCTTGCCTTCCATTCTATTCAAACAAGCTCTTGAATTTCATCACCATCAATTACTCGAGGAGCAACATCTGCATCTACATTGCCTTCCACTGGTCCGATACGCTGGATGTCTATAGTTGGATCTCGAGGGGTTATCAAGCTAGTGATACCAGTTCCATATGGAAATGACCAATGAACTTTATTCTCTAACGGTTCAAGTTTGTAAAGGAATTTCAACGCAAGTCTTGCTCTTTCTTCATGTTCTTGAATGGGGCTTTCAACAAGATGCTTGTGTATGGCAAGTGGAAGTTGAGAGAGGGAAAAGTGTAACACGTCCACAAATAGTTGCTCCATGTGACCATATAGTTCGTCGATTGATGAGAAGGTTTGTTGTGACTGTCGTCTGATGATTAATTCACAAATGTTTCGTATTTCACTAACTGCATACTCAACCTTTTTTATCTGTTGCCTACCACTAAATGGAAAACACTCTTCTTTACAAGAAAAAGTGGAAGGTTCACGGCATCTTTTCAATTCTTCAATAACTGCAAAATATAAGTCCAATGGAGGTTGAAATTGAGATTGAGAATGCAATTTCATTACCAATGGTTTAATGAAGTTCTTATGGAGCCAATGATTGGGGTTGTTCCTCTCCATCCACAATTCTTTTCCTACTACAAGTTTATTTTTATCTTCGGCTGTGATATTCATTTTCTGGTCAATGAAATAAATGATTCCAAAGGCTTTGTCGAATGTACGAATTAGAGAAGCACCAAGGACATCTGGTAATGCAGCTGTGGCTATTCTTATAAAGATTACCACTGAAAGACAAGAAACTTTGTTGGTAAATAGCTCTTCAGATTGACAAGTTTTGGAAAGAAGTTGGATGAGAAGATCAGTTGGTAAATTCCTGTTATATTTCTCCCTCCATCTCCTCATGTCATATTCACAGTTTCTCTGTATCCACTCTTCCATATGACATTTTTCACCATTTCTTTGTACCCCACAACAATGTTTTTTTATTTTTTTGGCACACATGAAAGGTATCTTGAACATTAAATATAACAGAAAAGATAGAAAGCACATAATCATTTGCACTGCCATGAATACCATAGAAGCAGTCCTCTTAATAGTTTGGAAGATGATCATGAAAACCTTTATAGAGATTTTGAAGAATGTAATAGTGCGGAGCTTTGAAAATTGTGATAAAATCCATGAAGTAAAAATGTGGAGCTTTGACAAAGTTGATGAAACTTCGTAAACATTTATTTCGTCTAATAAATCTTTGAATATTAACGACCATCTAAATATGGTGGTTGTACTTCCTACTAGGACAGTGAAAATCTGAGTCACTACAATGATCCACATTGACCATTTATAATCGGAAACCCCACATCGAAAATCCACCTTCTTAAGAACAAGAGATTGAAGTACAGCTTGTGATAGAACTAGTGCACCAAGTGCAGAAAGCATGCACACAGCTAAGCCCGTTGGGGAAGCAATGAAGGCCCATTCAGGGTTTTGTGTACAACTATTTATATAAATTGACTTCAGTATCTGTATCATACTCTCTGAATTTTGAGGGGCGTTTTCTTCAAGTTCATCAAGAAGGCCAGAAGAATCTAAAGTGAACCACAACAGTGCAAGCAATAGTAGCATGCATGACATGATTATGACATGTTCTACTATGAACAAGAATATGACACCAGTAACCATTTGGATACAGACATTCACAACAATAGTTACTACGAAGATGCTCAAAGAAAGTATGTTTGAAAGACGTTCAGAATGACTCTGAGTTCCGAGTGAAGGAAAGAAATTACACATAGAGATGCATATTAAGACAGTGCCACTAAGCTTAGAGAGTTGGTCTTGAACAGAAGGCATTGAAGTGGTCAGATCTACTGGGAGTTTTGCAGCAATTGCAAGAAGAGTGAGCGTTAGGGAGTTGAGTTTTAAAAATCTACATGGTATCCATGGCTTCCTATTATATAATCCATGAAATAAATCACAAATCATAAATAGAAGGCATGCCGAAGTACCTGCCGCTATGTATAGGCCAATTATTGGCATTGGGGAAGAAAACTTATCATCATCCCAGGTTCCATTCAAACAAATTTGTTTCACCATTTTTTTCCCTTCTTTGGATTCCCCGAATTAAATTGTGCTATTCTTTTTCTCCTCCTTAAATAAAACTCAGACTTGGTATCATAGTGAAGAGTATGGATTACATAAAGAAGCTATACTTACATTGTTGGGGAAGGAAAGTAGTTTGCTTTCCTTCTTTATTCTTTTCTTGACATGGAACCAAAGTAGATCCTTGAGAACTATTTGTTAGTGTTCCTACTCTTTTCTTTTCTCTTCTTTATACTTTTCTTTATTCTTTTCTTTTCTTTAAAGCGCACCCCAATCTTGAGTCTATTTTTACTGCTCATATTGGTTCGAATGAGCATGGATTACATAAAGAAGCTATACTTACATTGTTGGGGAAGGAAAGTAGTTTGCTTTCCTTCTTTATTCTTTTCTTGACATAGAACCAAAGTAGATCCTTGAGAACTATTTGTTAGTGTTCCTACTCTGTTCTTTTCTTTTCTTTATACTTTTCTTTATTCTTTTCTTTTCTTTAAGGCGCGCCCCAATCTTGAGTCTATTTTTACTGCTCATATCGGTTCGAATGAGCATGGATTACATAAAGAAGCTATACTTACATTGTTGGGGAAGGAAAGTAGTTTGCTTTCCTTCTTTATTCTTTTCTTGACATAGAACCAAAGTAGATCCTTGAGAACTATTTGTTAGTGTTCCTACTCTTTTCTTTTCTTTTCTTTATACTTTTCTTTATTCTTTTCTTTTCTTTAAAGCGCGCCCCAATCTTGAGTCTATTTTTACTACTCATATCGGTTCGAATGAGCAAACATGTAAATCACGTATCACATTGACTTGTTTGAGATCCAAGATGACTTGGCTCAAATCTTTCAAAATTCAAACAAGTCAATTAATTCAGTGTTTTATTGCATATAATAATAATCAATTTTTAATAACTATACACTTGTGATTTGTATAGAATAAAATTTTATATGAATCCATTTTATAATCGAAAAATGAATAATTGATTTTGTGATTGAGTGCATTTAAATAAATCCATCTTATATAAAAAAAAAATAATTATTGTAATGTGTCGGGCCTGGGCTACAGGGCCTTATTTGGGCAGCCCATTACTTGTTGGGTATTATTTATCTGTTGAGTTATTTATTTATGCTTTAATGTTTTTATTTGAGTCTGTAGTTAGTGGCAGGTGCATGTTTTACCGAGTCTTGCTTAAATTCAGCCTTAAGAATCTGTTAAAGATAATGTTGCTGTTATTTCGTGCTTGTTAGTAGTGGTCCAGTAAGTTGTTAGTAGAATCCAGCGTTTGTTGGCTGGTGGTTATTTTCTGAGTTGTATTTAATCAGGTGTTATGAATAAAGAAGACAAGTTGAATTCTTGTAGAACTTGTGGAGGATTTTGGTTCCTTCAAAGCAACCAATTGTTCTATCTTTTCTAATATTATTGCTAAATACATAACAGTGGTATCAGAGCCAGGTGATCCACATGGCTGAAGGTGGAGCTGGTACACGTTATTCACAAGTTGCTGAATCTCTTGCTAGAATGAAACAAGCACAGGAGATCCAGTAGCAAAACTAGGTGTCATTGCAATATCTGGTGGATGGATTGGCTCAGTAGCTTCAGGCAGTGGTTGGTAATGTTGAAGCCTTGGTATGCAGTAGTGGGAGGAGACCTGAGGACAACACAGATGGGCAAAGAATGGTCAACCATTATTCGAAGAGCATGGGACAATTCAAACACGTTCCATCTATTTGGATTTCCCTAAATTTCATGGTGAGGACCCTCAAGGGTGGATTTATAGAGCAAATCAGTTTTTTGCTAATCACCAAACTAACCCACAACATCGAGTATTATTCGCTTACTTCCACATGGAAGGTAAGGCCTTAATTTGGTTCAAAGACTTGGAAGTTTTAGGTGGAATCATGATCTAGGAAGCATTGGGGGCTGCAAACACGGTTTGGTCCTACAGCTTATGAAGATCCAATGGAGACCCTTACAAAATTGAAGCAAACTATTACCGTGGAAGCTTATAAAACAAAATTTGAAGTCTTATCTAATCAATTAAGGGGGTTAGCTGTACCATATAAACTCACCTGTTTCCTTAGTGGACTTAGAGAAGACATCAGATTCATGGTACGTATGTTGAACCCACAAACTTTGAATATTGCTTTTGGGTTGGTTAAGATGCAGTAAGAAAATGTTTTGGCCTTAAGGAAGGTTGTCAAGGGGGTGCTCCACCCCCAAGGCCAGGCTGACCTTTGGTTCTCCTTCTCCCAAGAAGAGGGTTATGGTTCCAGTGTAGCACTTATCTCTTATTTAAATGAAGGAAAGGCGAGAGAAGGGTCTTTGAAACAATTGTAATGAGAAATGGGGACTGGGGCATAAATGCACGGTAGCTAAGTTATTCATTATGGAGTGTGAGGATTCTAGTGATGACGAAGAGCCCTTCACAGTAAGGGATAGAAAGGAGAAGGGAGACTGCAATTTGCGGAATGAACCAGAAATTGTAGAGGTAGAGCCAAGCATTTCAATCCATGCTCTCTCGGGATCTCCTAATCCAAGAACCATGAGGTTAGTGGGCAAGGTGCAAGGGTGTCTAGTGGTGGTCCTTATTGATACGGGAAGCACCCATAATTTTATAGATCTCTCTATTGCTAAGAAGGCTCGGCTCAAGATACATCCCACCCATGGATTGATAGTGAAGGTAGCCAATGGAGCAGCTTTGAGCAGTGAAGGAAAGTGTACTGAGGTGAAACTCCACATGCAGGGTAATTTCTATCCTACTGAATTTTATTTGCTTGCATTGGGGGGATGTGATATTGTTTGAGGAGTTCAATGGTTAAGGGCTCTAGGGCCAATTCTATGGGATTTCTCTAAACTTCAAATGGAATTTTCCTACATGGGCACGAGTAGAACACTTCAAGGCATGTCACCCACGGTTTATCATTGATAGAAGGTGAAAATTTTGGTAGGGCATTAAAAAAAGACCAAAAGGGCTTAGTTTTACAGTTTACAAAACCCACTGAAAATATTCTTTTTATGCTGAACTTGACCCGGCTTTGAGTGATCTTATTGACCAATACCAAACACTTTTTGAAAAACCCAAAGGTTTACCTCCACCTAGAACACATGACCACCATATCTTACTCCATAAAGACAGAAAACCAGTCTGTGTAGGTCCATATAGATACCCTTACTTCCAGAAAATAGAAATAGAAAAGTTGGTCAATGAAATGTTGAGTAATGGTATAATCCGACCCGTCCTATTGGTAAGAAAGCAAGATGGCAGTTGGAGGCTTTGTGTTGATTATAGAGCTCTCAACAAAGAAACCATCAAAATGAAATTTCCCATACCAATTGTTGATGAACTATTAGATGAGCTACATGGTGCTACCATTTTCAGAAAATTAGACCTTAGGTTCGGTTACCATCAAATCCGAGTTCACCCTAATGATATCCAAAAGACCACCTTTAGGACTCACGAGGGTTATTACGAGTTTTTGGTAATGCCATTCGGGCTTACCAATGCACCCGCTTCTTTCCAAGGCTTAATGAATGACATTTTCAAGCCTCATCTACGTAAATTCATTTTGGTCTTTTTTGATGACATACTTGTCTATAGCAAAACCTTTTCTGAACATTTGATTCATTTACAAACTGTTTTAGACATTCTGAAACAGTATCAATTGTTTGCAAAAAAATCTAAATGTAGTTTTGGATGTTCTGAAGTTAGCTATCTTGGCCACTTAATTTCCCATAAAGGAGTTAGTTGGCCTTTTCCTACCAGTTTAAAGTCTCTTAGACGGTTCTTAAGACTCACAGGCTAATATAGGAATTTATCAAAGGATATGGCCTCATTGCAGCACCCTTAACCTCTCTCTTAAAAAAGAATTCCTTTCAGTGGATTGAAATAGCCAAAGAAGCCTTTGAAAAATTCAAAAAAGCTATTACTAACCCTCCGGTCTTAGCACTACCAGATTTTACTCATCCTTTTACTATTCAATGTGATGCTTGTGGGTATGGTGTTGGAGCTATTTTATTGCAACAAGGAAGGCCAATTGCTTTTATGAGCCATGAAATTAGTGGGAAGGCTTTACAAATGTCAACTTATGAGAAAGAATTGATGGCCTTGGTACTTGCTATAAAGAAATGGAGATCTTACTTATTGGGGCAGAAATTCAAGGTGCAAACAGATCAGCAAAGCCTAAAATATTTGTTGGAACAGAAAGTAGGAACACTTCTTCAACAAAAATGGATCACCAAGTTGTTAGGCTTTGATTTCTCAGTAGAGTACAAACAAGGGAAAGACAACCAGGTGGCTAATGCACTATCTAGAAAGGTGGATTCTAAAGAAGGAGAGTTGGCAGCCCTCACGGTTCTAACAACTACTTGGTTGGACACTCTCAAGGCTTCCTATGGAAATGATTCTGAGTTGTAGAAGCTGTTGCAGAAAGTGGAGCAAGGGAGATTGGATCCTAACAAATATAGAGTGGAAGGGTTGCTTTACTATAAAGGTAGACTCTATATTAGCAACACACCTGAGCTGAAATTATAAATTCTACAAGCCTTACATAGCAGTTCAGGGGGTGGCCATGCAGGTACCATAAAACTATCCACATAATTCGTTTTGAATTTTATTGGGTAGGTATGAAGGGTGACATCCGGAACTTAATCCGAGAGTGTGATGTGTGTCAAAAAAATAAATCAGAAAACATACATCAAACATGACTCCTTTAACTCTTACCAATTCCTACTAAAATTTGGACTGGCATTTCTCTTGATTTTGTTAAAGGGCTGCCTATTTCGGGAGGGTACTCAGTGATTATGGTGGTGGTTGACAGGTTATCTAAATATGCCCATTTTATTTCAGTTTCCCATCCCTATACAGCCTCTAAAATAGCCTAAATATTTGTTGCAAATATTTTTAAATTGCATGGAATTCCTAATTCTATTGTACCAGACAGGGATCTAACTTTTACAAGCAATTTCTGGAGGGAACTATTCAAGTTGTAGGGGACTGACTTGAAGTTCAGCTCAACTTACCATCCACAAACGGATGGATAGATCGAGATTGTGAACAAGGCTATGGATTAGTATTTACGATGTTTTTCAGGTGACAAACCAAGGGAGTGGGTCAACTGGCTTCCTTTAGCTGAATGGTGTTACAATATAAATGTTCATGCATCGACCAAATTGACACCCTTTGAATCAGTCTATGGCTACGCACCCCCAAAATTATTTCCCTATTCTCCAGGAACTTAAAAAAATCAGGCTGTGGAAGATACCTTAAAGTTGAGGGATCAAATTCTCCATATCCTTCAACACAATCTGCAGGAGGCACAAGCAAGAATGAAGCGATTCGCTGATTTAAAATGGACAGAAAGAAGCTTTGAAGTGGAGATTATGTTTACCTTCGGCTCCAATCGTACAAGTAGCAGTCAGTTGTCCAACGTGGCAACTCGAAGCTTTCTTCGCTGTTCTATGGGCCATTCGAAGTACTGGAAAAATTGGGCTCCGTCACATATAAGATGAAGCTTCCTCCTACGACGCAAATCCACCCAGTGTTCCATGTATCGAACTTGAAGAAGAAGTTAGGGGCTCGAAATCAGCAATCTGAATCCTTTCCACCTACAGCATCAGAAGGAACCTTTAAGCATGAACCTGAGGAACTCATACAATGGCGCATGGTGAAGAAGGGGAACCGAGCAGTAATAGGACTTTTGGTGAAGTGGAAAGGGTTAGGACTAGAAGAAGCAACCTGGGTGAACTATCGAATTCTGAGTGAGGACTTCCCAGACCTTATGGACAAGGTCTTCTGAGGGGGAGGCATTGTAATGTGTCGGGCCTGGGCTACAGGGCCTTAATTGGGTTGCAGGGCCTTATCTAGGTGGCCCATTACTTGTTGGGTATTATTTATCTGTTGAGTTATTTATTTATGCTTTAATGTTTTTATTTGAGTCTGTAGTTAGTGGCAGGTGCATGTTCAGCAGAGTCTTGCTGAAATTCAGCCTTAAGAATATGTCAAAGATAATGTTGTTGTTATTTCGTGATTGTTAGTTGTGGTCCAGTACGTTATTAGTAGAATCCAGTGTTTGTTGGCTGGTGGTTATTTTCTGAGTTGTATTTAATCTGCTGTTATGAATGAAGAAGACAAGTTGAATTCTAGTAGAACTTGTGGAGGATTTTGGTTCCCTCAATGGAACCAATTGTTCTATCTTTTCTAATATTATTCCTAAATACAGAACAATTATTTAACTAAAAATATAAAAATTACAAATCAATCTCAAAGGATTTACTAGTCCGAGACAGGATGAGTCAACTCAATCTCGGTAAGTGCTGAAACAAGATGAGATACCATTCTAGAATGGAAAAGAGGACTAGAAATATATATTAACTTTAAAAGATGGGAAAATGCAATCGGTTTACAAATCAATTTTCCCATCTTTCAGAAATATATATTAACTGAAATAGATTGGTTTACAAATCAATCTCAAAGGATTTAGCATAGTACGAATCTCTTGGATTATGCAATCGGGAAAATTGCTCACAATTTACATAGAAACTTGAAGAACTTTATGAAATATATATTAACTTTAAAAGATGGGAAAGTCTTCAATCATCTCCAATATGCTGGTTTGATGCGGTTAATGAATGATCAAATCCAAGTTGTATTCAAAATCAAGAGTCGTGAGAGTAGGCGGTACCTTTTCCTTTAATAATTTTTTTGTTTTTAATTAGGATATGAATCTTCAGGACTCCTTTTTGTTTAGTAGGATTCTTCAATTATAGAAGGGCATCGTGTGGTCATTGTAGGATGGATATTATTTTAATAAATAAGGTTTCCAAACGTGGGACCTATTTCTTCTCTTAATTATTTCTTATTCTACATATTTTTTGTGGGCTGCTATTGAGTGCAACTTTGTGGCTGCATCAAGGTTAAATGAATATACACACTTACTCTAATATGTACAAAGGTTTTATTTATAACTTGGACCATACAATTTCATCTCTTCGTGTAAAAAAAAATTATTAACCTAACCGGATAAATTCTAACATTTTGTAAATGTTTTGAAATTGTAACTTGTTACGTAAATATTCAGCCATTTCAGTATGTAAAAGTACAACGAAGAAAATTTTGATGGACAGAACCAGTTTTTCAATTCTTCTCTCTTTAGTTCTTCTATCATATGAGCCATAGTGACAAAGTTCTCTGAATTTTATCAAAAGAAACATCATTTATATAATCTCCAAAATTTTCCCCAATTTATCCCTATTCACTGAACTGAACCCCCTACAGAATAATTACTGAATCTAAACTTGGTTACTATGAATAAACGTTAAAGAAGAGGAAGTGAGTTTTTGATTCATAATTTAATTGAATTCCATTGATCTCACAAATGCAATGACAATACCTATAGATTTTAATTGTTATATGGAAAATATTCACTACGTTGAAATTTCCTTGATTATTTAAGAACATGAAGTAAATCTAGATCATCAAATATATTCTGAATGGAAAGTGGGATTAAATTTAAGATGGTTGACTATAATCTATGATCATTGACTATCTCGGGACGTTCACATCTTCTTGTGTATTGGTAGGCGGCTAAACCTAATTCATTACCGGTATTTTAGTTGCTAAGTAAGCTTTCCCTTGTTCCTTTTGCATTTATTGTCGAATGTCTTTTGAGATAATGAATCCCTTCCCAATGCAGCAAAATCACATTGTGAAATTGAAAGACGATGACTGGAGAGTCGACACCCACCAAGACCATTCGGGGATTGTTGTGTGGAAGTGTAACAAGAGTAAAGATAAAATAACAAAACCAACTCATAAGATTTATGTGATTCGACAAATTGCCTACATCCATAGAAGAGAGGGAGAAAAATCCATTATAAACGATAAGGATTAGAGACTCCCTATCCACTGCTGCAAGGAACTTCACAATGCAAAAACATAAAGAAACCCTACTCGAAAAATACAATGTATACCCAAATTTTTTATTGCCAATTGGGCCGAGCCCACTAAGAATACTAGACATATCCGCATCAAGAAAGGTCCCTTTTGATACTACCTTGCCTCTTGAAGTCCAAGCGCAATAAGAGTACTAGACATCTCACAACTGTTACCATTGTAGCATTTTCCATTTTATTTTAACTTGCTTAGGTTGATCAAACAATGCTTTCTTGGTCTGATTGGATAAGCTTGCAATTCCAATCAGAACATGAGATGTACGTCCTTTTGGAGAAGAAATTTGATTTTTGAAGTTATGAAAACATTTCCAATCCTACCCAAATTTGAAAACATTTCAAAACATGGTCTAAAGTCCGTGGGTGAGCCAAACACATTGACGTCCGTGGCTTTAGACATATTTGAATGAAAAATATTCATGCTTTAGCCCACAAACCTTTTCAATATGGGCTGGTCCCAACCTGTTCATAGTTCGTTGTACCTCATCTATAGACAGGCTAATTCTTGGCTTATCCTCACCTTAGGTATGGACAAGCAATACTGGAAAAAAAATTAATTTTGGCCTACCTTACTTCACCTAACTAACCCTCTTTTTCTTTGGACCACAAGATATTTTACCTCTTTAACCTTACTTAACACCCTACCCTTGGTTTTAAGGTAATTGTACCAACACTACAGGAAAATCAACTTATAACAACGACTTTTACCGATGGTCAGATTTTGACCGTCGATATAAAGTCATTTAGACCATCCACCCCGTTCTCTCTCTCTCTCTCTCTCTCTCTCTCTCTCTCTCTCTCTCGTCTCAAACTCGAAAATACAAGAGTCTGATCTCTCTCATCTCAAGCTCGATTACAAACGCTGATTCTCTGTCTCTCTTCTCAAGCTCGAAAATAGAAGAGTCTGATCTCTCTCATCTCAAGCTTGATTACAAACGCTGATTTCTCTGTCTCTCGTCTCAAGCTTGATTACATACGCTGATCTCTGTCTCTCATCTCAAGCTCGAAAACGAAGTTTCTCCGTCTCTCTCTCATCTCAAAGTCGAACTTAAGATCTCCTTTGAAACGGATCTTCAAATTAAGGTATTTCTCTGTCGATCTCTCTCTTTCTATCAATCCGATCTCCTTCGAAATAGAAATCCTAGATTTTTCTGTTATAGGGTTTGAACTATCGGTCTCACGTAGTGATTTTTTTTTTGGTTATTTCTTTTGATTTGTGAGGCTGAGCTATTGGTCTCTCTCTCTCTATATAATCCTAATTTCTATAGTGTTGATTCAAATTTTGGTTCGATTTCAAACCAAAATCCCAATTTTTATAAATTTAATTCAATTTTTGGTTTAGTTTCGAACCAAAACCCTAATTTTTCATTTTTATTGTGAAGATTTTAATCAAAGAAATTGATACTTTTGATTACAGTGTAGCAATCGAACCCTAAACCCTAGATTTCATTTTCTAGGTTTTTAATACTTTTTCTAAGATTTTTTAGTAATCAAGGTTGATTATAGAATGCTGTATTGGGATCTGTACTTGTCCTCTTTTAAATGCTTGCTCAAATTTACTATTGTTTTGCTAAGTTGGCATTGATTGAAGATTGTCGCATGGGTTCAAACTTAAGACAGAGGAATCTCAATTCATTCTTTTGTCCCTGTTTTGATCTTTGTTAAATGTTTATTCAGGTTGCTATGTTTAGATATGGATTTTGTTTTCATAGGCATGAAACAACTTCTCATTAGATTAGCTGCAAAACTTGATTATCCCATATTGACGGAACAATGCTGGACCATTGTATCTATTAATCTATCTATATTTCATACTATCTAGCATGTTCACAAGAATGTATGCTTTCATCGTGCTTGAGCATCTACTAGAGGAGAATCAATGGATGAATGAGTCCATTACTGCCATAGCTATTGTTAGTTTTGATTTGAGCATATGTTTTATAATTCTCTTTTATGATTAGTGTTAGATATATGGTAATTACATATGCAACGGGAGGAACAGCTGGTTGATTATCCATGTGTAACTCAACGACCATTAGTAAGGTTTGAAATCTTACTAAGTCATGGTAGCATGATTCATAAAGTAAGGTTTGTTCAAGTAATGAATGAGATAAAGCAAGGGAGATTTTGTAATAAAATTGCAACAAATAGGTCTGCCCAGTAAATGTCTCAATAAAAAATGGTATGCTTAAAATGATCTAAGGTTTTCAAAAGATATATCTTTGAACATGTGGAATAAACTGGATGGATATGTTGGCATACTGTCTTGCCAAGGTTTTAAATTTTAACGAAAATTTTAGGATTTTTTTTTGAGTTTTAGGGAACCAACAGAACCAAAATCTTTGTAGTAGTAGTTTTCTAGCTTCTACCCATAGATAAAGAGTTGATCCTCTATATGTTGGTTTCTCATCCTTGTTTGAAGTACTTATTTTTTTTCTCAGCGAAGCTATTAGTTGGCCTTAGAAAAATAGAACAGAGGAGAACGTTTTTTTAAATTCTATTTACTATACCAGATTTTATTGAAATATGTCCAAAATTTTGAATTTCGGCTATTTCATTTTGATCCTGTGGAAAACCTAGTATCTGTTGGGTTCTTATCCTGATTTTCTGCTTTGGTTGTCCTCTATTAAAAAATGAGTACAGTTAGAAGTCACTTTTTAATATATGTTATCTTCCTTAAATGTGTGAAACTTGTTATGGCTTTATGTTTCATTGGTGTGTGCCTTTTCATGATCCTTTGTTCTTTATATAGGTTAGATTATTGGATGGTGCCTCTATTTATGCACTTTGTCGTTCATGGGTGCGGAATGGTTTGCCTCAAGAAACTCAGGTTCGCTCATTTCCATCTTAATGGGTCCTTGTGTACAATTACAAGCTTTTAATGCTTTGTATGTTATGACTAATTCTGATACACCCTGGTTTTTTTCCCATTTTATAATTCTTGAACTCATGCTCTCTCTTATCTTTGCTATCATCTCCACCTTGTCCCAAAAATCGGGTCGGCAACATGAATCCTATTCAACCATATTAATTAAATGGGCAATGAAAGCAATAATATTAGTATACCTTTGAATGATTAAGAAATCTCAGAAAAATTAGAAGGAAAGATATAAAGCAATCAATGGGTCTTCTAGAATCTAGGAGGGGTTGATTTTGGTTCTAAAGTTTCTTTAAATGAATTATAAAGGGTTTCCCAGGGCATTTGAAATCAGGTTTTGGGTTATGGCGTGGTTTGAATAGATCAAAGGTCACTGGTTAAAATGAGGAAAGGGTAGCTGTTAGTGTTTGAAAGGTTGAATAGAATCTGTAACAACTAAGAAGACAATATTTAGGGAATAAGTTACCAGTTTGAAAAGGTTATGATTGATGCAAAAGGATTTGATTGGGGCCAAAACAAGGTGTATTGGGTTTAAAACAATGATGTATTTTTAAAGGACTCTAGAGGGGCTGGAACTAACTAAGATTGATGGTAAAGGATTTGATTGGGGTTATAATGATGTTTAATGGGGTTAAAACATGGCAAGTCAATTCTTGTGTTGTCCAAAATCAGTGGCAAACAACAAATCTTGTTTTGGTTTTCTAGCAATTGTACTATTGATTTTTAGTTTAAAGTTATTGTAGATGTGTTTATCCATTTACAACTTCAATCCTTTGTCAACCATTTACTCCAAAATTCTCCTAATACAGGTTTTCACTCTCTCTTCCCTCATTAATTTATCTTTGGACAAGTTCATCTTAGTTTGGTTTTGTACCTTCAAAGGTAGGTTCACCATTTCACATTTGTGGGTGAATGTTTTGCATAATGTCTTTTGATTTTGATAGTTGCAGTTAACGGTACGATTAGCTTTTACCACATATTTTAGCTACACTATTTTGCATTGAAGGAGTAAACTGTCATAATCAGAGAGAACGAGAACCTTAATGTGTCAAGAATAGAAGAAGATGAAGAAATTGAGAAGGGGGGAAGCTGTATTAATAGTGTTGATTACAAGGGGTGGGGCTTTGCACCTACTTAACGTAGCCATAGGATTGCCTAAATTTGATTCTAGCCCTTCATTTTGCAAAAAATGACAAAATTACTGTGAAATCCCAAACAACTTCTTTTAGATTGAAAAATCAACAATGTAGGATCATGCTATCAAATATTTATACACACGATAGTAAAAGAGGACATCTCCATTTGTAATTCATTTGCTTTGATGCACTTAATTTGGTTCCATCACCTTTTTTAATGGGTAAATGAGAGCACAAGTCCAATTTATTACTTCATGTTTTTGTGGCCTTGTGAGCTAGTATATTTCCCTTTTTCTTTCATTGTTTATAGTTTTGCTTTTGTTGTTATGAGTTCTATCTTTATCCTTAGGACACAAATTCCTTAAAACATATTATTCATATGGGGTTTCCTGAAGAACATACTCATGTGGGATCACCTGGTGTTGCTTTTGCCTTAACTACTTGTTACCAAAAAGTTGTGGACCACTCACATAGTAGATTCAGATTTCAAGCACAACGTGCCCTACCAAATGCTACTATATAAAACATTGGGCTCATTAAACCATTCTAGTGTGAACTTCGAAGTATTTGGCATGATTTTCGAAGTAGTTCTTATTTTTTTGTGGAATTTCTGTCTTGTTATTTTTTCTTAAAGCTCATTTATTGTTAAGAGAAGGAAGCACTCCAAAGAAAAGCACATCCAGCGACTAGTTGACTTTTTATTTTTATTTTTTATGTTCCTCTTCAGCTTTTATTGGGCCAAAGAATTTGCATATAGTACCAGCTGCAAATGCATACGTCCAGGTTTATTTACCAAGTAAACCTTTTATCAAGTTGTTTTACATTATGCGGCAAATCTGCTTTAGAAATAATCAGGGTTGAGTTTTTCACCTCTAAAATGAATGTTAACTCTCCGTCTTTTATTTTCTTTTGATAAGTTATAAATCAATTACTTTGTGTCACAAAGCTGCTTTTGTGCTCTCTTTTTTTTTTCCGGTCTTCTTAATATATTCACTGTTATTTTCTTGGTAGATTCGAGGCTTAGCATGGCCTGCAATTCTTGTTGGCTGGGTTGCTCGAAGTGCAAGGTATGAATATTTAATGTGGTGTTTTATTGATATATTATTACCTCTACCATGTCCTAGCTATAAATTCTCATAAGTTAGTGAAGATCACTTTCGTCTATGCTTATTTTCGCTTTGTGCTGCAGGTGTCTTTGAATGGATAAGGTTCTTGACATAAAAAGAACTTCTAAAGCCATAATTTATAAAACTAGTGAATCCTTGCCTGATGCTTCTTCATGTTGATTTATATTTTTTGCATTGTTGTATAATATAAATCTTTATACTTTGTTTTATGGGTAATTGTGTTATTGCTCACTTCATTTTTCGACCTTCCATTGGACATCTGCCCACATATTAGTTTATACTTCAGCTATAAGTCATGTATCATCGGAAAACGTTTTGACTTAAGGAACTCATTATCATAATGAGTAAAGCCTTACCAAAATATTTGTGGTCAGCTTAATGAATCATGTTCCTCCATTCAATTATATCTAAAGCCATGTCTTCTGCTATTTCAACTTCTTTTATATTCATACTCACTATGTTAATTGATTCCCTTTTTACTAATAATCTTGCTCCCTTATAACTTCAGCTCGCACATTCCTTCTTGCTGATGCCGTCATATGTTATCATTGCACATGACTAAACCATCGCAATCAATTTTGCCTATCACCCATTGGTGCAAGGCCTACATCTTTGACAGTCTTTGCATATTGATCGCTCATTTCCCATAAGTAGAGAAAAGTCTATCAAGTTTTTATTTGCTCTACTCTTGAATTAACTAAATTTTTATTTCTCTTTTCGAAAACAAAATTGCTATTGAAAGATCATTTACTATTGCAAATTCAAGGATCATAGCTTCCATTTCACTTCTTGATTCAAGTCCATACCCTATTTATTTCCAAAGCAGTCTTTAAATTCTTTCACCTACTCGAGGAACTCTTTATATATATATAGATACATACATGTATTTGGTTAGGCAAGATCAAACACTAATCCAAAAGAAGACAAACAATATAACAAAATGATTTCAGAATCAAAGAAAAGGCATAGATGACGATGACCCTACCTATTTGATGTTCTTTACCAGGGGTTGTGCTTGTCATTAACTTAGAAACCCATTCCATTTTATGAAATTTAGCATTGGTTGGAGACACTCACCTAGTATGCACCACACGTCACTGATATGCTGAGACCTTATTATCGAAACATCTCATTATATATGACATACTTTACCCATAAAAAAGGAATTTATTGGATGACTTGTCTGTGCAGCACGTTTGTTGAGGCTGGTGTTTCCAACAACTGAAATGTGTGTCAAGTTAAGGTTGAAATGTCCCTTAAATTCTGAAAGTGACCACACTTATATCCATCTAAATTGCAGTATGGGCAGCAGATGATTCTAGGCCATCCCAGAAAAGTTATTTTAAATGATTTTAAGTGTTCTGATTAATGGGTATTTGCTGTTTTGAATTGAGTTCCTCTTCGTTTTTCATATTTTGGGTTGTAAGTCATATATTAGTTAATTAATTGGTAGTTTTTGTGTATTTCTTTTGATTGCTTTTGTGAAATCTTTTATGGGTTTTTCTTTTATGTTTAATGAGTATTGATTATTACAGGTGAAAAGGAGAATTGATTTGGTTTATGGATTGATGGGTTTGATATCTCAGACAGTTTATGATGGTGGCTACCATGTTCTTGGGTAACTAAGAAATATCACGATGGTTGTATTTTTCATATAAATTTAATAATGAAACCAAGCTATGAACTTCTGGCTCTTATTAAAATGCTTTTTTTTTTTTTTTGTTAATTTCTGGTTCTGGTGGATCTCTTATATGCAGGGTCATTCGAACAGCTCTTGTACCTATTGAGGTCTGTTTTAAACTACAAAATGTTCTTGAATTTTGATTCAATAGAGCTTTTAATAGATATTTGATAAACCATCTCGCCTTAACGTTCTTATTATAAAACTTGATTCTAATCCGTTGAATTTCAATAATTTTATGAAAATTACGAGTCGTGATCCAGAGCGGTGTCCCGTTCCTATAGTAGGCTATTAGCCACATACAGTGTCTACTTGGCACCTCTTGGTTGGAGATAAAACACATAGGGCTACGCACAAAGTAGAAAATGGTTTGGTTAGGAGCCGATGTTCTTTAAACTCCAACCAAGATGTGCCACATAGACACTGTTCCTATTCTATAGGAACAGGACACACCTTACTTGACCCTGATTCTAAAACTATGTGCGGGCTGAGTATTTCTGCTGTCATAAGCTGAATCAGTGATTGTTTAGAAAATTTAACAAAAAATATATATATTGAGCATGTGTGAAACCATTGTTGAATTACCTCGGGATAGACCAATGTATAATGACATGGGTTATATCGTCTCTGCTAGTAAAACCAATTTTGATATTTTCAAGCAATGGAGCAGAGAATGAAATCACTAGATGAATTCATACTGATATTGCTGGAAGTATGACCAGTGAAGGAAATGGAGTTGCTGAAAGAGAAGATGGCAAGCGTAGAGCTTGCACTAGAAGAGGCCAACAGCCTATCAAATATCGTTCACTCTGACAATGTACGACTTGAACATGATGTGGCTTTCCTCAAGGCAGTTATGGATGATACTCAAAAGGTGTGCCACTGTTCACATTCTTATCTGCCCTTCTTGTAACTAGGTTTGAATTAGTAGCTCATATTGTTTTAGTTTTGATTCGTATTGAACCGGTTCTATTGAATATATGTAAAATAGGAATTGCATTCAAGGGAAGTTTTCGCAGGAGAAAGGGCTAGAGCTAGCCTTCCAGCTACAGGTATGGGTCATATTGATCTGAAACTGTGTGCAGCAATTCCAGACCTGGGATCAAAACCTCATCTTACACTTAACCAACCACCTATCAAAATGAAAGTTTTACCGTGCCTTTTTATTATCTTGATTGATACCTCTGTTTTGAGGGAATTTTATGACTTCATGAACCTGACTTGGTGTTCTAACTTTATGTGTATGTGGTACAGATTGGTCTTCTAAATGTCGACGGGTACTATAATTATTTGAAGTCCTTGCAACTTGTTGCTGGTTTGACATTGGAACGAGATGGTGAAATTAGGAAAGCTGCTCTTAATACACTTGCTACTGCAAGGCCAAGAACCTGTGTCATGGGCAACATCCCTAACTCCATGATCTACAGAAGTGTAGATCAGTATCTAGTGGCCGATACCGTTCCTGGAGTTCTCATACTTCACATTGATGCTCCTATTTGCTTCACTAATGTTGGCTACTTAAGGGAAAGGTACTTAAAAAAATACAATAAATACATGAATTTTTTTTAAATTGTCACACACACATGTATGTGCATATGTGTAGATTCATGGACGACGTGGTATTCATGGATAGAGAGTAGGAATGATAGTGAGGGATTCATGGACGACGTAGGTATTCATGGACAGTCGTTTTTCGCACATTATGACGTAGTGGATGGTGAGATCTATTTCATCTGTTCTTTCTAAAAGTTATGGATTTCATGTTTGTTCTTTATATTTAGTTGAATTAGTGCTAAAAATCATGTCTTTGGATTGGTTTTTATAGTTCAATTTCATCTTCATTTGTATGATTCTAGACTGCAATTTGTTTCTAAACTAGTCCTAGATTATCATTTTTCATCTATAAGATATTTGCAACGATTTTGTTGCAATAAAGCTACCTCAGAAATTGGATTTGTTCAGATCTGTAGGGATAATTCTTGATCCGATTCATGCACAATAGATTCATCTTCAATTGTGCTTTTAAAGTTTTGATTTTTTAAAATTCTACTTATGATCTTTTATTTTTTTGATTTTTCGTGGTTGCAGTTACCAAGTGTTGGAATTAATCCACAATGGAATCAAACAAGTATACATGTATTTGGGAAACATTGCCACAAAATAGTGTTGTTATCACGACAAGTAAGGCGAAGTATTGTAGATTTGAGGGAGACATGCTACCGAATTAATCCACAATGGAATCAAGCAAGTGGAGGTTGTCTTGTATGCATCTGGATTGCTTATTGCAGGAGTTTCAAATTGTAGATTAGAATTTGGATTGGCAAATAGATTTTTTAAAGTTGAAGATAGGAGGGGCATTTGGGTCTTTTCATACTGGTAATAGGGGTCAAGGTCATTAATTTCAAAACATAGGGGTATTTTCAATATTCAACAATACATGAGGGGGCTGGTGTAAAATTAAATTTTTTTTTTAAAAAATAATACTCTATAGCGACGGCCAGCGCGGCTGTCGCTATAACTCATATACATACAGCGATGGACCCTTTAGCGACAACAACCGACGGCCTCCCTGGCTGTCGTTAGATGCTTTTGCGACGGTATTGTGTACCTATAGCGACGGTCGAGACCGTCGCTATATCCCTATTTTACTGTAGTGCAATTCTCTCATCTATGAAAAGAAATTATATGAGAAAACACTTTAGCCTTACTTAACACCCTTCCTATTATTATATTATACCTATATGAAAAAGAAAAGATTGCTTCTATTTTTTATCTCTTGTTAAAAACACTTACATTTGAAATCAAATCTATTTATGTATTTATTTACCTATATAAAAAGAGAATTTCTTCTTATCATAGCAATTAATTGTCTCTTCACTTTCTAATTATTGTCTCTACAAAACCTACTTCTCTACCTCTTTCTTAAGGTTGTCATCGAACCAAATGAATCATCGTCAACCACACGATCTAGTAACTCGCGATTGAGAGAATGGGGTTTTTTGTCCTATTTCTTTGGGATCACACACTTTTATTATACTTTTCTTCTGATCTGAGTCTCGATTTTCATTCTGAGAGTTCATTCAATTCGTTTTCATGTCGCTATTAAGATCTGAATAAAAAATAGAGAAAGCTCTTTTTAACAAGCTCGCTTCTCAATCTCTTAGTTGTTAGGTTTGTATTCTCCCTATTTTACTGATCTTGTTCTTTGTTGATTATTTGATATACTTGCATCTATTTTCAAGATCTAATTTACTGAATCATTTTTCCAGATGTATATATCTATATATATATATATATATTTGCTAAACTTATCGAGTGTTTATGTTTCTTTATTTTTCACTAGGCCTTTTTTTATTGAATCTGAGTAAGTAGACTAGAGAGAGATTGATTTGAAAAACATGAAACTTTGATACTTAATTCTTCATAGGAAATCATTTTTTTTTTGCTTCGGTTCAGATGGTAGATTTTTACGTTTATTTTCAATAAAGATGAGTTTGTTAAGAGAGATTTGGCTCAAAATATTTTAGAGTATGAAACTTTGATCTACAGTTCTTATTTTTTGCTGAATTTATTTGTTGTATGTGGTTTCAATTTCTCAATGATGATGGTTTAGTAGAGAGAAATCAAAGTTTGAAGTTCTGTGTGGATTGATTTCTTATGGCTTTTCTCACAGAAGATGAGAGAGAATTGAATATAAATTATTTTCTGAGTTAATTAATTTTCTTTATGGTGAGTATAGATGATTAGTTGGGGGAGAGGGGGGGGGGAGAGAGAGAGAGAGAGTGGTTTATGTTGGATAAAATCCATAATGTGAAAAACATCACATAAAACAAAGATCTATCATGTTAAATCATCAAGAAAATAAACTAGATGCGGAAGCGTACCTGAATCCATGAATACCGTCAAAATACTTCGGTCTAGTGGTTCTTGATCTTCCAAATTAGTATGTATAATTTTCTTTTGAGAGGGGTTCTCACTTTTCTGATGATAGGATGTCAGAAAAGAATCATACATATAATTTGGGGACCATAACCCTTTTATAACTGCACATATTCTCCTTATTTCTAATTTGGCCTATCATAAAATTAGAAATTACAAATAGAGTATCTACACATATGAACCCATACTTTATGAGACATACTCATACTTTATGAGACAACCTAGGCCCATTTAATATTAAACATAGTTAAATCACTTTTAATTTGGGCCAAAACTTTTATAATAGCAAATCACATACAATTATTATTAATATATATATATATATATATATATGTAAACGTCCATAAATCTAACAATCTCCCACTTGGACTACATATATATATGTTACCTTATAATTGTATGTCACTATATATCTTATGAACTCAAAATCTTTGCTGTCATAACCAAAAGTATATCCGAACAATCTCGTCCATCAATTATGTCAACATAGAACCAAGGTGACTTTCGTTACATATATCATGATTAAATCCATCCCTGATCACGTATATCAACATAATCAAATGACATAGATCAAGTATAGATGTGTAGCATGGAAATTACATGTGATGTGATCTAAACATGCCTATTTCTAACTGGTCCACCTTAAACTTTAGTGAGATCAAACCATACTAAAATCAAAGTTTGAATAAACCAGAAAAAAGACTTTATTTCTGTAGAAAATAACCTTAAAATATCCATAAACTAAAAAAAACTAAAAATGTGTCTAAAACTACAAACTCCCACTAAAACTGAATATCCTCAAATGACATGACACCCATATGAGCAGTGTGATAATGAAAGACCTTAAGTGGCAATCCCTTAGCAAGCGGATCCGCAACCATGGAGTTTGTCCCGATGTGTTCTATAGACAACTGTCCACTCTGAACTCTTTCCTTGACAACCAGGAACTTGATGTCTATGTGCTTTGACTTCGTGGAACTCTTGTTGTTGTTGGAATACAAGATTGCTGACTTATTGTCACAAAATAACTTAAGTGGTCTTTCAATTCCATCCACAATTCGCAATCCAGTGACAAAATTTCGCAGTCATATTCCATGATTGGATGCCTTATGACACGCTATGAACTCTACTGCCATGGTAGAAAAGGCTATAAGAGACTATTTAGTACTCTTCCAGGAGATACCACCTCCTGCTAACAGGTTGATATAGCTCAACGTAGATTTCATACTATCTCGGCATTCAGCAAAGTCGGAGTCTAAATACTCGATGATCTCTATCTTATCCAACCTCCTATATGTGAGCACGTAATGTTCTGTTCTTTGTAGATACCACATAACTCATTTGGCTGCTTTCCAATGATTCATTTCCAGATTGCTCAAATATCTGCCCAAGATCCCAACAATGTACGCAATGTCCGGGCGCGTACAAACCTAAGCATAAATTAGACTCCTTAGTGCTGAAGCATAAGGAATCTTCTGAATTCCCTTTTTCTCAAAAGCATTCTTGGGGCATTGATCGAGACTGAACTTGTCTCCTTTAGCCACAGGGGTATCACCTGGTTTGCAATCCTACATGCCATATCTCTTGAGAACTTTTTCAATATAAGTCTTTTGTGATAATCCAAGAATACCTCGAAAGTGATCTCGATGTACCTGAATCCCTAATACAAAAGTTGCATCACCAAGATCTTTCATCTCGAAATTCCTTGCTAGGAATCTCTTAGTTTCATGAAACAAGCATGTATCGTTACTGGCAAGCAGTATGTCATCAACATATAAAACCAGAAAAATATGCTTACTTCCACTGAACTTGTGGTATACACAATCATCAACTAGATTTATCTCAAAATCGAATGAGACAATAACTTGGTGAAATTTGTGATACCATTCACATGATGCCTGCTTGAGTCCATAGATGGATTTCTTTAATTTGCAAACCATTTGCTTTGCATTACCTGATATAAGGTTTTCTGGTTGCACCATATAAATCGTTTCATCAATGTCACCATTGAGAAACGCGGTCTTAACATCCATCTGATGTAACTCAAGATCAAAATGCGCCACCAAATCCATTATGATCCTAAAAGAGTCTTTCGATGAAACCGGAAAAAAAGTCTCTTTATAATCGATGCCTTCTTTTTGTATGAAGCCCTTAGCAACAAGACGTGCCTTGTACCTCTCCACATCGCCCTTCAAATCCCTCTTGATTTTAAATATCCATTTGTAACCAATAGGCTTCGCACCTTCAGGCAATGGGACAAGATGCCATATGTCATTGTCCTTAATGGACTTAATCTCTTCATTCATGGCATCAATCCACTTTTGAGAATTGGAACTTTCTATGGCTTGACGGAAATTGATTGGATCATCTTCCATCACTCCAATGTCAACCTCATATTCTTGGTGAAACACAATATAATCGTCCGAAATTGCATTTCTCCTTTCTCTAGTAGATCTCCTTAATGGTATTGGTTCTTAAGGTTGTAAAGTTTGTTCTTCTGGAACAACTTCTTGAACTTGAACGAGAGGCTCAATGAGATTGTTTTGATCTAGAGTTGTTTCTTGAACAATGTCAGGTATAAGAGATTATTCTTGGTCAGTGTCAATAGCAATTAGAGGAATATTGACATATTCCTCTTCAAAGACAAAGTCCCTAACTCTTTTTCCCCCGGCAAACTCAACATCCTCAAAGAACTGAGCATTACCCGTCTCAAAAATAAACTTAGTCGTGGGATCATAAAACTTGTAACCCCTGGACCTTTCGGATTATCCAATAAAATAGCAATTGATAGTCCTTGAGTCCAGTTTCTTTTCATTTGGCCTATATGGCCTTTCCTTAGCTGGACATCCCCAAATATGTAAATGCTTTAAATTGGGCTTCTTGCCTGTCCAAAACTCATAAGGTCTTTTCAGTCGTCTTAGTTGGAACTCTGTTGAGTATATATGCAGCGGTCTTTAATGCCTCTCCCCAGAGTGATTCTGGCAAGGTAGAATGACTAATCATACTCCTTACCATGTCCTTAAGTGTTCTGTTTCGTCTTTCAACAACACCATTCATAGTTGGCAAACCTGGCATAGTGTACTGTGGGATGATATCGCATTCCTTTAGATATTTCGCAAATGATCCTGGAAGTTGTTCACCTGATCCGTCATATCTTCCGTAGTACTTACCACCACGGTCAGATCTAACGCTTTTGATTCTTTTGTTGAGTTGGTTCTCAACTTCAGCCTTATAGCTTTTGAATACATCCAGTGATTACGATTTGTCATGAATGAAATAAAGGTAGCCATAATGCAAAAAATCGTCTATGAACGTAATGAAATATTTTTGACCATTCCAAGAAACTATCGGGAATGGTCCACAAATATCTGTGTGTATTAGATCTAAGACATCAAATTTCCTGTTGGCACCAAATCTCTTGACATTTGTTTGTTTCCCCTTAATACAATTCACACACACATCAAAATCCAAAAAATCAAGGGGATCGAGAATACCATCAGACACAAGTTTCTCAATTCTTCTTTTTGAGATGTGACCTAATCTTTTGTGCCATAAGAAGGCAGAATTCTCACCGGTTAATTTACGCTTTACACCTCATGTACTTACATGCAAGGATTCATTAAAAGAGGCAACTGTATCAAGTAAATATAGATTATTGTAACCTGATAAAGAATCGGTACCAATCAATTTTGAATTATGAAAAAGACTAAATATTCCATTTCCAAATGAACAACAATATCCAAATTTGTCCAAAGCAGAAACAGAAATCAAATTTCGTCTAAACGACAGTACAACAAAAGTCTCATTCAAATCCAAATAAAAACCAGTTCTTAACAATAATCTAAAAGTTCCTATTGCCTCGACTTCCGCCGACTTGCCATCGCCAACATAGATGTGTCTTTCACCATCATTAGGCTTTCGGCAACTTAGGCAACCCTGCATAGACACGCTGATATGAGTTGTTGCACCGAAATCTATCCACCACGTGTGTCTAGGTACCGAAGTCAAATTAACCTCAAAACAAACAAAATTAAGAAGCATATCTTTCTTTGCACGCCAAACATGATAGTTGGTACACTCCTTCTTGTGACCTACAGCTCCACAGAAGAAACAACCATCCTTAGTTGGTTCCTTATGTTGTTTCTTCTGTGGTGCCGTATTCGCAGCTTCTTTATTCTTCTTTCTCTTGTTGTTGTTCTTCTTGTCCTTTAAAGTGGTTGCTAAGTGAGCACTTGATGTACTTTCCTGCTTCAATTTCTCCTCTCCCTGAACACAGTGTGAAATGAGCTCATTAAGGGACTAAGAGTCCCTTTGACAATTATAGCTCACCTTGAACTGACAGAACTGTGTTGGAAAGGATATCAAAACCAAATGCACTAACAAGTCTTCAAACAAATCCAACTTGAGTGCTTTCAATTTTAAAGTTAGATGAGACATTTCCATAAAGTACTTCCTTATGTTTCCTTTGTCTGTGTACCTCATGGAGATAAATTTTGCTAAGATTGTACTTGTTTCAGCCTTTTCATTTTTAGCAAACATTTTCTCAAGGTCCTCAAGGAAACCCTTAGCCGTATTCACTTTATCAGACATAGTGCCCCTAAAAACTTTTGGATTGGCATGCTTGATGACCATAAGACTTATGCAGTTAGACTTTTCCCACTTTTCCATCTCCCTCTTTTCATCTGAGGTACTCTTTTCAGTGAGATCAACGGGTTTGGGAACACTCAGCGCAAGGTCTAGGCCCATGACACCAAGAGTGATTAGGATACTCTCTTTCCATGCCTTAAAGTTTGTGCCATTCAATATGGGAATGGAGTTGATGCATGCAGTAATATTAGCAGCAGAAACATAAATTTAATAGAGAACAAAACAAACAAAACAAACAAACAAACTCACATAAGTACAAAAACATGCAATAATAATTTCAAATAAAGGTAAGCCCCATCACAATACATCGAGCACAACATTAATATCTAGTCTTTGGACATAAATATTAACTTGTAAGTGATATCTTGGTGTAGCAATTAACATTAATAATAAAATAACATGTCAAACAATGAATCTTCCTTTGGGCCGATTAATTGCTCACATGTAAAATCAAATAATTATCACGCGTTTATTACTACAAGTGCACATGTAATTTTATCAAATATAAATATTCCTTTAGGTCGGTTAATATTCACATAAGTTACATGCACATAACCGTTTATATTTCGAAACAAATTAATTTCCACAAAAGAGGTCACTTTGGTGACATATTGCTTCATTTAATTTGTCTCAAAATATATAAAAATACCAATATTTAAATTAAAATTAAGTCAAATTCAACAGTCAAAGTCAACTATGGCAAGCTGATCGGGTCGGGTCAACCACCAAGTCACCAGCAGGTAACCCGCCCGCCTGTTCCATTGTGCCCAATTATCCTTGTGGGCTGATGCCCATCAGAATTTAAAACAAAGAAAAACCCTAGCCCAATTAACATTGACTTAGTCAATTCCCATGAATCAACGTGGGTGATCCCTTATTTCACAATTCAAAAACCATTATCCGTTTCCTTCTTCCTTCAAAACGGCCAAATATGATTCAAGAACCAGAGAACGCAAAGAAAACTTCACCCAAACCCAATATTACTAATTTAACTTTTAAAAAAAATACAATAAACTGAATCCATACATAAATATATCCATAATAGAAGGCATAATGGATTTTATACCATAAGAAAACAAGCATATAACCTTTTGAATATTCACAGTACAAAATTGAATATAAATCACTAAATTTTGTTCTTAATGATTCAACATGAAGATGGCTCTGATATCACTGTTGGATAAAATCCATAATGTGAAAAACATCACATAAAACCAAGATCTATCATGTTAAATCATCAAGAAAATAAACTACATGCGGAAGCGTACCTGAATCCATGAATACCATCACAATCCTATAATCTAGCGGTTCTTCATCTTCAAAATTTATACGTATAATTTTCTTGAGAGAGGGGTTTTCACTTTTCTGATGATGGGATGTTAGAAAAGAATCATACATATAATTTGGGGACCATAACCCTTTTATAACTGCACATATTCTCCTTATTTCTAATTTGGCCCATCATGAAATTAGAAATTACAAATAGAGTATCTACACATATGAACCCATACTTTATGAAACAACTTAGGCTCATTTAATATTAAACATAGTTAGATCACTTTTAATTTGGGTCGAAACTTTTATAATAGCAAATCAGATACCATTATTATATATATATAGGGTAGCGTTCAAGGGCAAACTTTTTGGCAAAACATTTTTCAAAACATGGGTTAGAGGTTTTGGAATGGGCTGATTTTTGGTGAGGATGATCTCAACGGTGAGGAGATCATCCATACCAAAAATCAGCCCATTCCAAAAATTCTAACCCATGTTTACAAGCTGAAAAATTGTGGACCGTCCATTTTTTGTAAACTGTTTTTGATGGGGTTAGAAGTTTTGGAATCTGCTGATTTTTGATGATGATGATCTCCTCACCGTAGAGATCATCCTCACCAAAAATCAGCCCATTCCAAAACCTCTAACTCATGTTTTGAAAAATGTTTTGCCAAAAAGTTTGCTAAAAAGTTGGCCATTGAACGCCCCCCATATATATATATATAAACATCCATAAATCTAACAATTTAAGATTTTCAATCTTCTCTTTTCTGAATTTATTTGCTCGGTATCGAATTCGTTTCTTGATTGCTTAGTGGGTATTTCTATGAAGATAAAGACATAAGTAGTAAGACATAGATTGGGCAGCATGGACAGTGCCGATGGAAGAACGAGATGCTGGTTTTTCTTGTTCATTTGGAGACTCGATAAGAAAATAATGGAAATGCTTGCAAGATTTTGCCATCACGGTTGGGGAATTTGGTTGTTAATTGGGATCCTCAAAAAATTAATTCTCAGCTAATGGGGATGGCACTTATGATTATAACAATACTCATTTTTGAAAAGTGACCGATAAAAATCTCAACAAGTGCACAATTTGTGTGATTCTCACTGTCATCCTCATGTTTGAGTTTCAGCATTGGTACTTCAATTCTGTTAGATTAATTATACTTGTGTGAGCATAAAACCCTAATTAAGAACCACACAAAACACAACAAGGTCTAATGTTATTGAGATCCAAGTAAACTATCCCTTGATTGCTCTTTCTCTGTCTTTGTCTCTATAATAGTTCTAAGATGTTAAACTCCATTCCACCTAACAACAATTACACTACAACAAATATGGCAATTAGGAACGGTTCATTACCGTTCCTAAGCCACTATGAAACGGCTTGCAGACCGCCTTTAATCGAGGCGTCGTTAATGAGGTTAAACGGCCGAAAGCCGTTCTATATTTCATGATTTGGAACGGTTACAAACCGTTCCCGATGTCGGAATTTGGAACGGCTTAAAACCCTTCCTAATCTGTCTTTATACGACGCAACAGAATAACGCAAAAAGATATGAGACAACGGATTTTATAGAACTGATGTCCTACGTCCAAGACTTTAGAAATCAGTTATAAACCGATATCTAAAATTGTTATAAATTGATATCTAAAATTATTATTATTATTATTATTATTATTATTATTTTGCTGCTTGCCTATGACCCACGGTTAAAATAGATCCAAATAAAGAACATCGAGGTTCTCTATCACATTAATTTATATACTAAAAGAGTTGCAATGAGTCATAATTTACAAATCCAAATCAATTACGCTTAAATCATCATCCCATTCGACAACAAAGAAAATGCAGTCCCCAACCACAAGAAACAACAAAGTAGTAATTTAGAAAAAAAGGTCCCTCTTACTCTTCCTCTTCGAGATAATAATAAAGAAAAAAGGTTTCAAGATGGGAAATCTACATCTATTAATAAAAACAGGATCTTGAAACCATCTTCACTTCATCTATGTATTCAAGTTAACGAACCAGATTCAACTTTGGGTTTGAAGCTTTGGGATCCTTTAGACTCCGAGAAAAATGTGTGGAATCACTCTGATTCTCCATCATTCACCTATGAAACATGAGAGACACAACTTAACTAGTACTCACACATATCCCCAAGAAGAAAAGATGAAATCTATTACTGATACAGGCATACAGCAAATAAAGAACAAAAAGAATCCATCTAAGAAAATTACATATGAGCACAAAAACAACACAAGAATGCTAAGAAACATGAGAGACACAACTCAACTATATAGATTAGAGACGCAAACAAAGCACTGATTTAAAATAACTTTCATAAAATTGGGCTTAGTGCCACCCATTGCAAAACACCTTTAAGGTCATGGGTTCAAGTCCAACTTAACCATCAAGTATTATATTTAAATATAAAGTTTTCATTTACATTAATATGAATTTCCTTCAATAATATATAAAACATTAATATGAATATTTCCTATAATTCCCATTTCACAACCATCAATGATGTGCACAAAAGTAGCACGTGCAAACCTACCACTTTTCTTTTAATAAACAATAGGATTAGCTATTAGTAATTAATGGGGAAGAAAGGTGTCATCATCCTCTCCAAAAAGTCAATTTTAAAGGACTGGGGTCTGATGATAAGGAGACGAAACATACGTATTCTAACTTGACACGACAAAGAATACGAAAATAGAAAAGATGAATGAATGAAAGTCTCCATGTGAAAAGAGTTCAAGAAAGTAAACAAAGGGCCATCCATCCCTAAATTCGGTACCCAGTATTTGTAGACTGAACCCCGACTTCACCTACTTATTATTAACCATTAACTCGCTTGCTTATTAGGAAGAATAAGTTAGTCATAAAAGATAAGTATTCTAGTGTTCTAAGATCAAAAGTTAGTTTCTCCAAAACAAAATGATATATGTGAGCTAGAATACATACAAGAATTAGAACTTTAAGAAGACAAACTACATGCAACAAAACTTCACTCAAAATTTGGCCTTACCAAGAGTCCAAATGGTAAAAACCAATAATGCATCCGTCGAATACAGCTTTGTTTTACTATGACATATCTTCGTGATAAAGATGAAGCCCAAGCCCGAGATGTGCACAAGCTCGTCGAAATGCCATTGCTTCTGCCTTCTGTACTGGATCTCCATAACCTGTGTCGTCGATGGAGGCAGTCCCACTTGATTCCCTGTAAATCTATTTATGTATCCAAGAGGATGTCAGATATCTCTAGTTTAAGCTTTGGTTACATCTAATTTTATGTTATTTTTTATTTTTTACATTTCTAAGTATGTTTGCTATGAGCATTCAAGAGAACCAGTAACTGACTGCATCGTTGTATTTTTTTGGTGAGTAAGCTTAACTTGAACCCACAACCTCAAAGTTGCTTTGCAATGTATCAAACCAACTGAGCTATGGTTGAGTATGTTTGCTATGAGCATTCAAGAGAACCAGTAACTTGCCTGCATCGTTTTATTTTTTTTGTGGGTAGGCTCGACTTAAACCCACGACCTCAAAGTTGCTTTGTGATGTGTCAAACCAACTGAGCTATGGGTCTAAGCCCAACTCAACTGATTTGTTGAAGAAAAAAACATGTTTGATGCCAAACATTTGTAAATTTAGAAATGTGAATACTACACTGGAAATGTTTAAGATATGCAAAGAAACTGCATGGCGTGTACTAAGTAGTGAACTAAACCATTTTTAATGCTTAGATAAACTATAGATAAGGATTACTAAAATTAACATACAAGCATGCCAACAATCTACTGTTCTGTACTACAAAGAACAAACAAATAGCTCATATAGGTACGGGCCTAAAAAACTGATATACGACTAAAACACCAAACTTATACAGGATATACCAAATAATCAAAGCAACTGGATGAATTTTTTTCTCCAGTAATTAGCAACTATATGCATTGATGACATTACAGAACTATTGAGAACTAGACATAGGGCTGTAACTAGCAACTCTATACACTTGTGGGCTTTTCCGATAATGCAACATCAGCATCGTCATCATCATTTATATCTGACCCAAACTACCTGGATAGGCAACATTAATCCATAATCAAGTTCTAAATAGATCAGAATTATGTAATTTGGACACACTCCTTCCAACCTAAGCATAAAATTATAAATAGATCAGAATTATGTAACTTGTAGCACATCTTGACTTTATATTTCTTGTGGTACCCCAACCAAGTGGACCTTCATATTGAATATCAGTTCACTCAAGAGATCTAGTTCTTTCAGCACAAGAAAGTACTACTTCCATATCACCACCAAGGGCCACAGGGAAAGACATGCATAATGGCCCAATGGATTCAGTCCTTTAGTGGATGATAAACATTCAGAATTAACATAAGGTAAAAGACATTATTAAAACACTTCACATGGACACAGTAAAACTCCCTAGAACCTTCTCATTCTTAGTTCTGCCAAGAAAAGGAAATTAAGAAAAAATATAAACAATAGGGATATTTCCCTTTGAAATCCAACTAATAAAAATACTATTAAACACGATCATCATCAGTTAACCTTTCAGTCTCAATTGGATCCCGAAAGAAGAAAAGAGAAGTATTAGTGATACTGCCCCCACTAAATAATTATTAGCAAAATCAATTGAAGGAAAATAGTAAGACAGAAGTTAGTTGTACCTTGAATCGATTTAATTGTGGACCTCTCTCCATCTTGCACATTCATGGCAAGCTCTCAGTTTGCTTCCTCTGATGTGAGTGAACAGAGAGAGACTCGTTGTTTTGATCCTTGGAGAACATTAAGAGATCATTGTAATTGTTAGGAAAAAGAAGTTCAAGTAAAAATAATACAGAGAACAACAATGTCGAAAATGATTGAATAGGACATATCTTACCACATGAAGAAACAAAGGAAGTGTAATCTTGGAAGAGAAGTTCTAAGCCATCTGCGAGATCTTGAACTAAATCATCAGCAATGCCAATCGGGATTTCAAAGAATTCATTCACCGTTTCCTTGGCCAGCATCATCATCTCCACAGCAGATGGAGCATACGTTCTGTTTTGGATTTCGGATTCCATGTCTGAAACACAAATTTCAATTAATGAGGTTTTCATGCATTTGCGTTGTTGAGACTTGAGAGAGATGGTTTGTTGAGTAATTGAATGTACCTCAGTTTCTTTAGCTCTATCAAGACAACCCTTCACTCTCTTCAACCTCTCATCAATCCATGTTTTAACAAGTCCCAAGGTAATCGAATCAACTTCATAAGGCACCATCTCCCTTACGACTGCCTTGCCTCCATCTTCGCAATCAACAGAGTCTTCTACCACCATTTGAACTAAAATCTTCTCTAGCTTTCCTGCTCTCTGTAAGACCCCAATCACCTCATTTTTCAACATGGACACCCCCATTAAATATTGTTTTAAAACTGCTCCATAGCAGATGTGAAGAGTCATGGCGGCAACTCCAGCTGCAATTGGGTGCCATTTCTTGAGTATGGGACTGAAGCTTTCCTTTTCTTTCATGGCCAATTCTTCTGTTTCTTTAGCTAAGAGAAGGAGAGCCTCACTTGCATCTTCTTCTACTTCAATGGTCATTCTACTTGCTCCTTTTTCTAACATCTGTTGATCATAGAGACATTTAAAAAAACAAAAAAAGCGAATGAAGAGTCCAACCATGGTAACGACACTAAAATACGGACCTTGGCAAATGCATTCCTCAAGGAATGCATTCCTTGAGTGGATTCAACTGGGGCATACAAGACCTAGCAAGGATGGACCCCATCTAATGCATCTTAAGAGTTTCTCTCAAATAATTTTTGTTGGTAAGCAATCCATATAATATTCAATAATCATATCTTGGCTATTTCGAATTAGATGGTTAGAGTCTCCAATAGCTTTATGGCCTTCCTTCTATGCAATTACTTAGACATGAGTGAAGTGAACCTCAATAAGGCATTCGATAATATGCTTCATTCTTTATTAGCGTTAACATTGCACCTTATATACTCAATGGCATTAGTTATGTAGCTTTCATATGTGAATTTTACATTTCTTGTGATCCTTAATCTTTCTTTGAGCAATGTTGCTCCTTTGATAACTACTATTTTTTTCTGCTAAAGAATGGCATGTTTGGTCTCTGTCTTGAACCACCCAACTGATTTTTTCTAATTTAACCACTTAGCCCTTTTGCTAATATTTTTTCCACGCACAAATGACACTTTCTTTGTATTTTTTATGCAAAATTGCTTGGTATTTATGGTTTGACAGTTGTAAATCTGCTATCTTTCTTTCTTTCCTTTTCTCAGAACTGTGAGATAATAGAACAAACAAAACTATGTTTAATCACATCTAAAAACCTAAATCTTCAATCCAAATCCCTAATATAATCTATATAAATAAAAGAGAGATTAGAGATAGTACCTAGTCCGAGAGATCGATTGAGCGAGCGACTGAGCAAGAGAGAGATGAGATCGAGCGAGAACGACTGAGATCAAGCGAGCGACTGAGCGAGAGAGACGACCGAGCTAGCGACTAAGCGAGAGAGAGATGAGATCGAGAGAGACGAGAGCGCGACTGAGATCAGAGAGACGATATCGATTAAAACCAGAGAATTAGAAAACGAAGAACATGAAATCGAAACGAAAGAGAGAGAAGAAAAACTAGAAAAATCGAAACATTAGAAGAACATGAAGCAGATCTTATACTGGATTAAGCTTCTTGTGAACGATAGAGCCTTTCGGAGGTCCTCTCATGGCGTCTTCGCTTGAAAGTTGAAACAGAGAGACGATCGATTGAGAGAAAGACGATCAATTGAGAGAGAGACGAGATCAAAGAGACGATCGATTGCGACAGACGAGAGAGCGACGAGAGAGTGACAGACGAGAGAGCGAGAGGGACGAGAGAGCGACTGAGATCAGAGACGAGAGTGCGAGAGAGACGAGAGAGAGAGTGAGAGAGACGGCTGAGAGTGATGGATCGGACTTTCGTTCCATCTAAATAAACGAATATGGGTCGGATAAAACGGTTTTTAAAAATAAAATGGTTTAATACCGTTTTTTAATAAAAACGGCTTAATACCGTTTTACCCTTCTGTTCTAATTTTACATTTTTTTTTGTAGTGTTACAATAACAAAATGAACCAATCTGATCTTCGATCTAACAATTGATCATCTCTCTCTCTTACTCTCTCTTATGTCGCCTAAACCCTAAAATCTCACTAATTCAAAGGTCATCGATGCTTCCATTATTGAAGCAACCCTAAACTCGAATCCCTTCTCAACCTCCAAACCCATTACTATCTCTCATGTATGAAACTCTAACTATGCAATCTAAGCATATGTTGGTCATTTTTCAGGTTGAAAAGGACATTTTCTATAACATGGATTACTAATGCTTTAAAATAAGTAATGTATTCATGTTCATTATCTAACTTTTAATTTAAATTTATTTGTCATTGTTTAATACCTTAAATTCATATTCTTTGTTGTTGATATTTGGTCTAAATTGTTAGGCTTTTACATATTTGTGGTTTAACTCACAGAATTGGGAGACCGGTGTTGATTTTTATTATTTTTCTACTGTAGTAGAATGGTATGAAATCAAATCAAGTATGTTTTAGCCCGGACTAAAACGTTTGTTGGAGAGCAAAGTAGGCTACCCTTTGATCGAGCGTTATTTAAATGACATTGATTATAAACAAAACGAGGTATTTTTTTTATCGATAGGTTAGGGTTGTACGTGTGGGACCCTCCACCTCCCCTTTATTAATTTAGTATGATCTTACAATTGAGAATAAAGAGCATTACAATCGTACCACCATGTCAACCCATGTTGGAAAGTAAATCTACTGCCTGATTCGTTTCTCTCTAACAATGTTGTGTTTCGACATAATTAAATTTTCTATACAACCTTTTTAATATATCTGGACATTCCAAAATACCTCCATGGAGCTGCATCTTGTTTCTTTAGTGAATCGATCGAAATTAGAGAATCCAAAGAGATAATAATATTTCGAACTCCTGCGTTAGAAAACTCCAGTAAAGTTTGCTCGATAGCGAAAAATTCCCCCAAATTTATGCATGCATAGTAATAGGAGCCAAACGAGCACATAAAAAATCTAACTTAATCGTTGTGAAAAAATTGCAATAGCAAAGATAACACATCGCACAAAACACAAGGATTTACGTGGTTTGGCAGTATGCTTACGTCCAAGGAAAAGAATTAGAACTATCATTATTTTTTCTCTTAAGTTTTACACTCCTAGAGATCTCTATTTATACAATCGAGAGTTACTAAAATAAGTAAAACTCCCCAAAATAGAAACCCCTGCAGCTCTACGTAGTACAATAAAATACAAGACATTTAAACAACAATCTCCACCTTAGCATGAATTCTGCCATCTTGAAGAAAATGGTAAATGCTTCATCCTCCGTACCTCCTTGAGGTACCCTTCCACACCCCCTTACTGCCTACTAGAGTATCACTTCAAAACACATATCAATGGATGTTGACCAAGGTCAAACAATGCTCGAACTTGGTTGTTGTAATTGGCTTAGTCATCATATTTGCTAGGTTGTCATCTATATGAATATTTTCCAACATAATCTCTTTGTCAAATACTATTGTCGACAATAAATTTCAACAAATCTACCTCGAGATTTGTGAAATAATATCGCAAATGATTTTATTTATTTTGATGAAAACAAGAGTACAAATCTCAGTGTCTTCCTTTGATTAACAGTCAAGTACAAAATAGTGACGTATGTAACTTTTCTTCTTTTCGGGCTTCACGCGTGATTGGCTGAGAATGTTGTTTTTGATGATAACTTTGTTTGTGTTTAATCTCCTATAAAAACTTCTGTAGATTTTCTTTTCTCTGGGCTTCACACTTTATCGGCTGAGAAGCTTTTCTTGACTTTCAGATAAGAGCTTCATATTTGATCTTCTCTTTAGTCGGAGTCCAGATCTTTAAAGAACTTTACTTTGTCTCTGGAGGAGTAGTTGAGAATTTCTTCTTTTATAGAGAGATGGCTTCTATCTTCTGAGAGAAAGCGATCCTTATCCCCTCTCCAGGCCATTCATTATATGATTTTGTCTACGTGAGATGTATGAGATCACACACTCATCTTCTCATTTCTTTTGACCAACAACACTCTCATGTGTATTGAGACGTATGAGATCAAACTCCTGATTTTTTTTTCAAATGGAGAATAAACCTATGTACTTGGATAAGCAACTTTTCTTTTTTAACAAATAAGCAACTTTTCTTTTTTAACAAATAAGCAACTTTTCTTTTTTAACAAATCTCATTTGAAGAACTTCTTGTTGGTTAGGCCTAGGTGTGTGTGAGTCATATAAGATCAAGCCCCCCAAAAGTATCCACTAAATCCCATTTTGTTGTGGTTGAGATATGTATTCAAAGTTTAACTCGTTTAAGATGTATGGGATCGGATCCCAAAACATACTAAAAAATCTTGAGTTGCATGAGATCAAAACCGTGTTTTTTTAATTCTTTACTCAATTCTTAGAATTGTTTCGAGGCTTAAGTAGTCTGACCACGACGCAGATTTTGGTACAGCGCTGGATGGAGTCCGACTGTAACTCAATTTTTTTTTAAATTTTTTTAAAATTTTTCACTTCGTTTCCAAACACCCACAGACAGGTTGAAGAAGGACTCTCCTTCTATAAGTTGCAGCGACCGGATGAGATTGTTTACATGGTGAATGGCTTCCCTTCTTTATCTTCTAAGCTACGATCTTCTCAAAAGTTCTGTTTTGCTTCGTGACTGTGAAATCTATCTCTAAATCAGCACGAATCGAGATGAAATATTTGGTTTCTTGATGACTCCATTGAGGAATTCTATCGTCTTTCTTCATTAAAGACGTTATTTTGCTGGAAATTGTCATCGGATTCAGTTGCAGAGGTAGGGATGTTGACATCATGTTTGTTTGATTCAGGGTTTTAGCCTTTCCGTTCCAACCCATCATCATCTCTTCTTCGTTTTTAGAGAATAAAGCCAACAGTAAGCTTCAGTCACCTTCTCTGTTTCAGATTTTTTATTCTCTGCAACCGTCAAATTCACACCAGAACCCATTACTTCTCTGCTGACTTTTCCTTTTGATGACCTCCTCTAACACTGAACGCAGCACCCTACCAAATGTCCCCTTCATTGGCCTCCCACGAACAAGTTCTTGCTGGATTTTCGGGGGTACCTTTGTGATCAATGCTTTTTTTTTTTTCTTCCTCCATTGATGGATGTTGGGGAACAGAGGTCTCTAAACCCTTTGGATCCAAAGGTTCTATAAGGAAGATTTGTTGGAGATTCTATTAATACACACCAGTTTTTTCTTGTAATAAACCAAAGGGGTGGTAATTTTGCACACCAATTTTTACTTTTAACAAACCAAAGGTTTTTATATTTTGTTTTTATACCAGAATGTGGAGTTTAGGTAATACTTCAAAATTTTTTTTTTTTTTTTTAAACAAAGTCATCTTAGATCCTTGAACCACTTAAACAATTCTTATATGTCTGCAAAGTAAAATCCCTTTTGGACTCTCTTTGAGATTGGGATAGGTTTTAGAACTGAATTAATTGAGAAGAATCAATGTTGCTAAACCAAGTATCCTTTGATGAATTATCCATCTTGGATGAACCAGTTGAGTCTGGGATGTCCGCTTGAAAGCAGGAACCAATGGAAATTGCCATTCTTGGATGATAATCACCAATAAAGGTTACTAACCTTACAAACTTTTGAGGTGATTAATTTTGCCATGGCCCCTTTGGAGCCAATGCATTTAAACAATTTACCGATTTTGGGGGGAGTGGTTTTTTTGGACTCAATGAGTTTGATTCGCTGACTGAGTCATTAGAATCGAGGGAGAAGAAAATTCTTTAGTTGATTGATCAATTCAAGTCAAATAATATTGATTAATTTGACAAGAAACTTGATTCTAAAAGAGTTTTCTTTACCTCTTCCCTTTAATTTTTTTTTTAAATTTAATGAAAACATGGTCTGACCACTCACAACACAGTAACTTCCACTGAAATATAACAAACTAATTTCCTTTTAAAAAGATTTCTTGAACGATATGAATAGAGTTCTTAAGTATATATAATAATCTTCTTGAATTGATTCTAATTTTGATTACTTTGTTATACTTTGTTTCTTCCCCTGATTGGGTCTTGCTTTTTCATGACTCAGAACTTGTGAACGAGCTAACATTGAAATTTCTTTATGACTTCTTTTTTTCTTACAGATCTAAGATTATGAATAATATTTATATAAAGATCTGATTCTTTTGAATCAATTACAACTCGACTACAACTTTGAAACCATAGGAAGGTATGGACCTTAGTCATTTCTCCTATATTTTTTTAAAATTTTATCATCTTCGCATATTTTTTCTTATGATGAATTCTAGCAAAAATTACAAATTAGGAACTTGTCAGAAGCGTCGCGTGATGAGAAGTATGTACACGCCGGTTGATCAATCTCTAAAGTAGTTATTTATCAGTGGTGGTTGGGAGCGGATAACGTCAACTAGCTAGAAGAACCATGTAACGCGGGATTGCTATATACCGGTAGGCCAATCTCTAGAGCAGCTGTTTATCAGTGGTGCTCGGGAGTGGACAACATCGTCTGGCTAGAAGAATTACATGATGAAGGATTTGTATACGTCAGTTGGTCAATCTCTAGAATAGTTGTTTATCAGTAGTGCTCGAAAATGGACAATATCGACTGGTTAGAAGAACCATGTGACACAGGATTTGTACATGGTGGTTAGCCAATCTCTAGAGCAGTTGTTTATCAGTGGTATTCGGGAGCGAACAACATCGACTAGCTAAAAGAACTACATGACATAGGATTTGTACATGTCGGTTGGTCAATCTCTAGAGCAATTATTTATCAGTAGTGTTTGGGAGTAGACAACGTCGACTGGATAGAAGAATCATATGATGAAAGATTTGTATACACCGGTTGGCCAATCTCTAAAGCAACTATTTATCAGTGGTACTCCGGAATGGACAACGTCGACTGGCCAAAAGAGCCACATGACACAGGATTTGTACATGTCGGTTGCCCAATATCTAGAACAACTATTTATCAGTGGTGCTTGGAAGCAGATAATGTCGATTAGCTAGAAGAATCATGTAATACAGGATTTATACATGCTGGTTGGCCAACGTCTAGAGCAGCTGTTTATCAGTGGTGCTTGGGAGTGGACAACGTCGACTAGTTACAAGAATTACTTGATGAAGGATTTGTATACACCGGTTGGTCAATCTCTAAAACAGCTATTTATCAGTGGTGCTTGGAAGTGAATTACGTCAACTGGCTAGAAGAACCACGTGACGTAGGATTTGTACACATCGATTGTCTAATCTCTAAAGCAGTTATTTATCAGTGGTCCTCAGGAGCAGACAACGTCGACTAACTAGAAGAACCACGTGATGTAGGATTTGTACATGCTAATTGGCCAATCTCTACAACAGTTATTTATTAGTGGTGCTCGGGAGCAGACAATGTCGACTGGCTAAAAGAATCACGTGATGAATGATTTGTATACACCAGTTTGCCAATCTCTAGAACAGTTGTTAATAAGTGGTGCTCGGAAGCGGACAACGTTGACTGGCTAGAAAAACCACGTGACACAAGATTTGTACATACTGATTGGTCAATCTCTAGAGTAGTTATTTATTAATGGTGCTCGGGGGCGGACAACATCAATTGACTATAAGAACCGTGTGATGAAGGATTTGTATACGTCGGTTGGCCAATTTCTAGAGCAACTATTTATTAGTGGTGCTCGGAAGCGGACAACATTAACTGACTAGAAGAACCACGTGACGCAGGATTTTTACATATTGGTTGGACAATCTCTAAAGCAGTTATTTATCAATGGTGCTCACGAGCGGACAATGTCGACTGGCTAGAAGAAACCACATGATAAAGGATTTGTACACGTCGGTTGACTAATCTCCAGAGCAACTGTTTATTAGTGGTACTCGAGGGCAGACAACGTCAACTGGTGCTAGAGCACTATTGAGCATGATGGTTTTTTTATTCATACCCTTATATACCTTTAGTTAATGTGACACTAATACTTGGTGAGACATGACATTTTTGAATTAGTGTTTACTTTTACTATATTTTTATTCCACAAAGATGGCTAAGGATACTCTTCCTAAAGGTTCAAGGAATAATAATCATTTCAAATGGAGCTTATCGTGTGAAGGTTGGGTAGATGACCCTACAGACCCTTCTCAGAAAGAAAAATGACTTTTCTTTCCCTACGTTATGGTAACTGGTCATTTAAGAGGAGAAAATATCTCATCTGTGGAGTGGAAGCTTGTCGTGCATACACCAATGACCAGTTTTTTGAAGGTATAAGATACAGAAATGGACATATAACTTGATATGGTAATTTTAAGTAAATACCTTTTAACAATCGACGTACTTCTTGGAGATGAGATTGATTATTTCATCCTCCTCATCATGATCAGGCTCGAAATTGTCCACAATCTATTTTGGCATAGAAGATCATGTAACGTTTCACTTGATGGGATTCAGATATTAAACCTCGAGGAGACATTCGATATCTTAGTGGTTTTGGGGACTGGAGCTTGGATGCGAGCCATAAGCTACAAAGTAGAAAGTCGACGTGTTCCCTTGGTGAAATCATATTTGCAGCTAATAAAGAATATAGTTGTCCTAACGGCATGTATTGGGTTTTATGCGAGTTTTGGTGTCTTGAGACTAACACTTTTGTAACGGGTCATGGGGAAGTTGGCATTTCTTTATGAGAAATGCAGAAGATTTTTGAGCTTTCAATCATAGATGAATATTATGAAGAAGTGGCTTCCAGTTTCAATGAACTCATGGGTTGCAACGGTACTTCAGGGCTTGCTAGTATCTATTCAAGGCATATGTTTTACTAGTTTTTAAAAAGGGGAGTGATTGCATTAGATACAGTGAGTGACTTGATTTCTAATACACCAAAGTTGAATGGATTTCTAATCATCGTCTAACGATGGAGTACAAAAAAAGGGCAAAATCATTCTACTTTAATCGTAATGACCGTTAGCATTCTAGAATGAAATTATGAAGACCCTTTTCTTTTCAAGCTATTTTGGTTAAGGTGAGTTGTAAAAAGGGAGAAAATTCATTTATTAGACTCGATTTTCTTGTGAATCAAAATGTTGAAGATGAAGCTATGATGGTTACATATTTCTCCTTGTGGTTGTGTAGCTTTGTTTTTCCTTGCGAAGATGGTAATGTTCTTTGTCCAAGTACTTTCAAAGTAACAACATTGATAGCCCGATGTACTATATTCAGCTTGATACCTCCACTTCTGTGTTGTTTGTACAAAGGTTTAACTCAGACCTAGTGGGATATGAAAACATAGATAATTGTAGGTGCTTTTACAAGTTATTGCCCCCTTCATTATTTGTTTGGATGGGTTGGAATTCATTTTCCTTGGGAAGTATTTTGTGACTTTGATGCTGACTTTGGACTTCTGTATTTGGTTCGCACAGCTAGTGTTTCCAACTCATACTTCCATTGAGAAGATAGTGCTAAGGATATGAAGGATTTAATCCTCACCATAAGTTATAGTGATTTTAAGTGGCATCCTGAGGAGGTTTGATCGTCAAAAGGTGATAAAAGGATATGGATTAATAATGGTGATGACCCTTTTGAGATTCAAGCTTTCATGATAAGCTGTCGTCTTGAATTTGTCATATTTCGACGTGGTAATGTTTGCGTGCTGGAAATGTATAGTCCTCACAAGTTTGCTCGTCAACAAAGTTTTCGTCAACGTAATCCTGGAACTTTGATTCCTTTTATAAGAACTGTGGACATGATAGAGTTACACTGTTTATAGTTGTCTATAGAGTCAACTTTTTTATTCCTCTAAAAATGCAAGACATTAGTCGACTTGGTGGGTTCAAGACGTAGTGCCTCACTTGGATGCTTTTGATTTCCATTTTCTTGAGGATAGTGTCTCCATTCTAAACTTTAATTTTGACGAAAGGAAAGGGGTTGAAGATCGCAAGGCGCATTGTACTTTGCTTGCCACGCAAAAATCTTATTGAAAAAGAAGAATACAGCATACACGTATTGATGAAACACAAAAGGTTGTTACGGAGCCTAGATTGAAATTGTGTTTTAAAAGAATAATACTGACTTTAACGACTACTTAAACAGAGCAGGCTAATATTCTTGATGTGGATGTAGAACAAGTTATTCATAGATCAAGCCTTGTAGATTTTTTGAAGCCCATTGTTCAAACTAAGCCTAATGATACGTGTGTGACTTCAAGTAGACAAGAAGTCGAAGTTGAGAATGATGTGTCTCCTAGGAAAAGCAATTTTACGCACTTTTTCTCTATTGGAAAATTTCATACTTGATACGTGTATATATATATATATATATACATAATGTTTTTTTGTGATTTAATTGTTCTCGTAGGATCATCAACTAATGTGCATTATGTTGTTAATTTGTTTGACCCGAAGGATTTTGTGAATATTCCTGTCTTTTTCGATATAGGAGATGTTTGGAACGTTAGTCATCTTAGCGAGGGAGTTTTGAACTTAGTTGGTACTGAAGACCTCTTGAAGAGTAATGTGGACGAGGTTTCTTCTTATCCTCGCCAAAGTTCACGTGGTACTCTAATCGATGCTATGTAGATTGAACATATATTAGAATAAAACTTGAGTAAGTAGGATTTGTTCCATAAGGAAAATCATGATTCAAATGTTCATTTCAATTGAAATCAAAACAAAATTTTGCAAAACAGATTTTTAAAACAAATTAGAAAATTGCAGCTAAGAAATAAAATAAAATTGAAATGAGAGCAATAATAGAGATTGAAAACAACGTAAAAGGGGCTTAGAGAGATCAAATTAACCTTTGCAAGTCATCCTAATGCTGAATAATTCTCATTTTTAACTCAATCCATGTAACAAATCGTTGTTCGTGGATTGGAAGATAAATCGATTAATTACTTGAAAGTAACTAGAAAATAGCAATTATGAATCCTAAACTTAGAGGAGATTATCAAACTTATATTTTAAATTCATCACAAAACATGATTAAGCTTGCACTCATCTAAGAAATAATCATCAAAGTTAGAATTGGAAATACAAAGTATACGATCTCATCTTAAGAAGTTTCATAAGAACACAATTAAAGCATAAAAAATGGAATTGAAACTACAATATTAAGACGAACTCGCTCCGGCATCATCAACCTCTCTAAGGAGAGTCTAACCAATCATCGCGAGGACCAAATTACAATAATGTTGCAATTTAATTCCTTCTTGATGATCTTCCAATAGAGTTACAAAGAAATTTAAAGAACAAAGATGAAAGAAAAACACTCTTGAGATCTCATTTCTACAAGGATTTTTTCTCTCAAAGGAAAAATCAAAAAATTACAAAGAAATTAGGAAGAAAAAGAGGGACAAGAGGGGCAAGAGAGACAAGAGAGACTCCTTCTTTAGAGATTGAAGCTCTATTTATATAGAAAAAAATGTGTAGAAGATTCCAAAAGTAGCTTCTACTTTTCTTTGCATAAGATGACAAAAGAAGAGAACATGAGTTAAGGATTAGGGCATTCCAAAGTGGACCCAAATGCTTTTGCCTTGAGATTTGGACTCCAAAATGTTAGTTTTAGCTTGAATCTTGAGGTATGATTCCTTGAGAAGGCCAAGGCGCAGTAGGGTGATGTCGCGGTACGGTGACGTGGCAGATTTTGCTATTTAGCTTTGGCTGGCTGCTCCTTTTTTACTCGCATGCTATAACAAAAATAGTTACATAAATTGTTGGCTTCTAAATATGCCCTTTTTACCTGCAAATAGTAAGGAATTCCTATTAGCTTCATTAATTCGGTAGTTTAATATAATTCACTATTATTTACAATGAACTAACACTTATACATTGATAATCTTTGTGGAATTATGATCCTAAAATTGGTTTATTAGGACTTTATCACACCCCCAAACCTAGATTTTGCTAGTCCCAAGTAAAAATTAATATTTACACAACTCTTCTTTCGTGAGGTTCCCAACTGCATTTAGCATATGCAGTAAGTCTTTTAACCCCTAGGTTACCCCTAGTGAACGAGTTTGACTCGTAAGGGTTTGTAAAGAATATACGCACAAAATTCAAAATATTTTTAAGATATCAACTTCAAAATTATTACATATAATGGTATCACATCAATTTTTAAAATCCAGTTAAATGTCCATTTAAGCAAAAATTCTTTTTATTCCTCACCTTCAAAAATATTTTGAGTGTGTGCACAAATTTTTCTGATTGTAAAATAATTTTTTTGGAATAATTTTTTCCTTCTTAATTGCTAAGATGGTCGAGTCTACCGAATTTCTAACTCGAAACTAAGCCTTCTGTCTGGGATTGTGAGAAGTGTGAATGCTCACTTTAATACCTCTAAGGGACTTTATCTGTGATATTCCAGTGTACTCACGTTTTTACTATTGATGGCTTTCACTCTACTACACTATTTGGTCTCATTGCACTTTTTTTCATTTTTACAATTCTAGTCATCTTTGACATCTTTCTCACATTTTTCTACTTTTCTTTTTCAACTTTTTCACACTTTATCATTTTTTGGTGTTCTTTTTCAAAAAATAGGTAACCTTTTTCAAGGTACCCAGTCTAATCCTATGGTTGTTGTCTAAATCGTGTTATCCGCAATTCTATTTTTTTTCTTCTAACCAGCCAACCAAAGGACAAAGAGGTCAAAGTTCAGTAATTTTAAGCTTTTCCTATCATTCTAGATAGCGAAGAAGACAACTCTTATTTCAAAATGACTTTTTCACTACAATTAGAAGGAATGAATATTTAATCAAGTGGATTGTTTAGGAAAAATTATAAACCTAGGTTTTATCACTTATTGATTTTAAATCTACAAATTTATTCTCTGCGTTATTTTCTTTATTTATTTTTAAATATTCTTTTCACTATTGTTTGGACAAAATTAGAGTGAGATAAATTAGTAATTAGTAATAGATTGGTATTTAATCTCCATGGGAACGATACTTTCTCATCAATTTATTACTTGTTTCGATATGTATACTTGCGTGTGTAAATTAGACAACAAGTTTTTGGCGTCGCTGTCGGGGACTAAGTTATTAATCTTTTTGTTAATATTAATTCAATCATATTCAATTTTAGACCAAACTTTTCTCTTTTTTTTGTAGGTGTTTGGCTAGTGTATGCATAACATGAGAAATTCGGAGCTTATTCCTCTTGATCTTGAGATCGAGAAAACTTGTCGAATAAATAGAAACAATAAGTGAGAAGGTTCTCAACACCATACAATAACCGATCAAAATAATGGTAATGAGGGTCCTAAATCTATGCGGGACTATGCTGTTTTACTGGTGGATGGGATTCACACTAGTATTCATCGTCCAATGGTACAAGCTAACAACTTTGAGCTCAAGCCAGCTACTATTCAGATGATACAAGCATTTCAGTTTGGGGGTTCACATGTCGAAGATCCCAATGCATATTTAGCTAATTTTCTAGAGATTTGTGTGACTTTCAAGTATAACGGTGTTGATGATGATGCCATCCGATTGTGACTATTTCAATTCTCATTGGGGGACATGGCGAATAATTTGCTGAACTCATTACCAAGAGAGTCTATCACCACTTGGGATGATTTGACAAAAAAGTTCCTTGTGAAAGCGCCCTCGATCCGCGGGGTGCGCGGATCCGCTTTTGACCCTTGAGGTTTGGGAGTCGCCACCTAGTTATTATGGTCTAGGAACCAAACTGACTCTAAAACGGATAATGAACTAATCTACTACAGAAAATCTGAATCCGAGGATCATGTTACGGGGTTGGAAGGTGTTAGGCACCAACTCCGCCCGGCCATTGCCGGTCTCTACTTATCCTAAATAAATCTACATCGCTAATGACAAACCTAGATTAAAAAATAATGAAAAATCTTACCTTCGATCTGCAAAAGTGTTATTCCCTCAGATCTGGTGAAAACGGCTCCTTGTACCGTATTCCTTACTTCGTTTTATCTCTGGATCTGATTTTTGATCTCCGAGGTAAGGTATCTCCTTCTTGGATCTGGGTGCTTCGAATTTATTGTGGATTTTTGGGATGTTTTTGAGAGGTTTTTGGGTGTTTTTCAGGCTGAAATCGAAGTAGGGGTGCTAGGTAAGGAGTTGGGGCTCCAAAATTAGGATTTTTAAGAGGTTGTGGAGGCTTCTTCACTTACTTTTCCTAGGGTTTTTTCTTTGATATGAAAATAGGGTGTGGAGGCTCCTATTTATAAAGTTTTTAGAAGCATTAGGGTTTGATTAGGGTTTCTTTTAGAGTTTTAATTAGGATTTTGACTTTGGTCTCATGAGATGGACTTAGTCTTTAGGGCTTTGACTTAGAGTTTTGACTTTAGTCTTATGAGATTGACTTGATTAGTTTAGATTAGGATTTTGATTTAGGGTTTTGACTTTAGTCTTATGAGATTGACTTGATTAATTTAGATTAGGATTTTGATTTAGGGTTTTGACGTTAGTCTTATGAGATTGACTTTAATACTTGACTTTAGTCTTATTTAATTGACTTTAATTTTGACTTTAGTCTTATTTGATTGACTTTAATATCTTGACTTTAGTCTTGCTTGATTGACTTTAAATTTTTTGGAGAACCCCTCTCTATTATATCTTTAATTCTTTGGACCCCCAAATGGAGGGGTCCTTAAAGAAATATCTTGCGAACCATCGACAATTTTGCGTGAAAGCCTCATTAATCGATTTTTTTGTTCAAATTTTAAAATTAATTTTATTAATGTTTCACTTTACATTATTTAATGATTTATTTATTAATTTTAAAATTTTTAATTATTAAAATTGTGAAATTACTATTTTACCCTCGGAGAGGATTTTTTACGTTTTAAGTCGTTTTTCAATGTTTTAGGATATTTTGGAATCAGTTTTTCGTAAGGAATTCAATGGGAATGTTCGTTTTTGTCATTTATGAAGTTTTTTTTTGTATGAAATGGTCGTGAACTTTATGAGGGATATTTTCATAATTTTGTCAAATTTTGTGAAAATTGGCGAAGTGGTTTAATTGGTTTCGATTTGTGATTTTATGTGTTTGAATGGGTCTTCCTAAGCGTAACGTAGGTTCTAGAGTTGTTTTGGTGTTAGGAGTATTTTGGTAATTTGGTCATTTTTAGTGATTTTTATCGTGAAGCTTCTTTTTGGTCTGTAATATGATGATTTATACGTTTCTAGGATCGTATTTTCCTAGCGTAGCATGGTTTCTAAGATTTTGTCAGTTCGAGATACCTCATCCTGATTTCTGAAATACATCTGGTGACAAAATAAAGCACTGGAATAAACATCCATCATTGGGAACTTTTGCGATCGGGTTGACGACTTGATTAATCAGGCGGATGCAAAAATTGGGTGTCTACAGATGCCCCTCTTTGACAGAGGGTTGAAGCAAAATAGATAGCAAATCATTTTGGTAGATAGTGCGATATCCGAATGCCAAAGCTAATGACAGTTCATTTTGCAGTCTGATTTAGCAATTCGTTGGGATATTCGGATCCTTGAGTGTAAAACTCTCCCCAAACTAGAAAAATGTCAGGTCTTTGAGCTCGAGCTCTCACTGGCAGTGTCAGATCCTTGAATTTTAGAAAATTCTGCTTGACTGATGTAACAACTGTGCAAGTGTGTGGGCTTAAAATCCGAGATAGATTTCAAAGAGTTTGAGTTAGAAATGAGTCAAATCTGAGCAGAAAGCAAAACTGAGCATAAACTGAGCATAATTCCAAGAAAACCCTTGGCGGCATCTGAACATAATTCCGAGAAAACCCTCGGCAGTAACTGAGCATAGTTCCGAGAAAACCCTCGGTGGCATCTGAGCATAATTCCAAGAAAATCCTTGGCGGCATCTGAGCATAGTTCCAAGAAAATCGCATCTGAGCATAATTCCAACAAAACCCTCGGTGGCATCTGAGCATAATTCCAAGAAAACCCTTGGCGGCATCTGAGCATAGTTCAGAGAAAATCCTCGACGGCATCTGAGCATAATTCCAAGAAAACCCTCGGCGGCATCTGAGCATAGTTCTGAGAAAACCCTCGGTGGCATCTGAGCATAATTCCAAGAAAACCCTTGGCGGCATCTGAGCATAATTCCAAGAAAATCCTCGGCGGCATCTGAGCATAATTCCAAGAAAACCCTTGGCAGCATCTGAGCATAGTTCCAAGAAAATCCTTGGCGGCATCTGAGCATATTTCCAAGAAAACCCTTGGCGGCATCTGAGCATAATTCCAAGAAATCCCTTGGCGGCATCTGAGCATAATTCCAAGAAAACCCTTGACGGCATCTGAACATAGTCCGGAAAACCCTCGACGGCATCTGAGCATAGTTCCAAGAAAACCCTTGGCGGCATCTGAGCATAGTTCCGAGAAAACCCTCGGCGGCATCTGAGCATAATTCCAAGAAAACCCTTGGCGGCATCTGAGCATAATTCCGAGAAAACCCTCGGTGGCATCTGGCTGAGTAAAACTGAGAACAAAGAAATAAATCTGGGAAAGAAACGATTGAAAATGAATCTGGAAAAGAGTGGTTGAATATGGGAATGAATAGATTTGGGATAGAATGGATGCCCTATCTCCTATGTGAGATTCAGAATGCATTTGTTTGAACCTCAAGGTTTTATCAAAAAAGTTTTGTGAATTTAAAACCTGAGTTTTTATTTCTTTTGAACCTCAAGGGTTTTTTCGAAAAAACTGTTATCAAAAGGGTAGCCTTAGGTTTGGGGTTCCCATTACCTTTAAAGATTAACATTGCTCAAAAACAAAATGTCCCTAGTTTGACAATAAACATGGCATTGGAAATAATTGAACGCATCATAAGGAAAATGCCCCTGGTATAAGGGGGGAAATTACATATTTAGAGAAAAAAGAAAAATGCCCCTTGTATGAAGGTTTGAAATATTTGATTACCACAAGCGCATTAAAGATCTAACTTTTAATTTTGATTAATTTTATTGAAGATTTTGAGTCAGGCTCAAGAGAACAAAATATTTCCTTTTGAGACTCATCATAGAATTCACCCTTCTCTCCATTGGTTCACTTGGGGAAGTAAGAATTTTCAGATTGATCGTAGACAAGATACTTGTGGCTTCTGAATTTATGCTTGGTTTAAGCTGAGTATTGAACTTGATTATTCGGACTTTTAATGTTTCAGCTCGAACTGCTCTCAGCTTGGGATTTTCTTCTGTTTTTTTTATTTTTATTTTTATTTTTATTTTATTTTTATTTTTATTTTATTATTTTTTTATTACTCTAACTTTTGCCTAGATCGCCTTTTCAGGTTTTCAATCTATCGAGCTTGCTCTAACTTTTGCCTAGATCGCCTTTTTAGGTTTTCGATCTAGCGAGCTTTTTCTTTTTTCTTGGCTCTGATTGTTGCCAAAGTTGTCCTTTCAGATTTTCAACTTTGCGAGCTTGCCTTAATTTTTGCCTAAGTCGCCCTTTTCAGGTTTTCAACTTAGCAGGCTTCATCATTTTTTTTTATCTTTTTCTTCTCCTCTGACCTTCTAGAATTACTGTCTGATCATGTTCTACTACCCTCCTTGACCTTTTCACACGGTACTTAGGAGGACTTTTATAGGTAGGCTTGGGATTAGGCGTAAAATGAAAGGGATTTTGAGGCTTAAAAAACCCAAATGCCCCTTGTGTGGCATTTCATTTAAACTTTTTCTTGAATTTTCTTCCCCATTCTTTTGAATTTTTTTCTTTTTAGATTTTTTCTTCGTCGGGGAATCTATTTTTTATTTTGATGTGGTCGAGCCTGAAGTAACTTCTCAGGTTGCCTATGAAACCCAAATTTTTGGGATCAGACCAAAACGTAGTTCGGATCTTCCCTCCCCTAGGTTAGGTGATCAGGCTAAGAAATAAAAGGCACAATTTTTCTCTTTTTGAACAGGCTGCAAAGGGGTTGAGAAAGGAGATAAAGAATTAGGTAATAGGAAAATTGATTCGGCCAAAAATGGCCTCCTTAAATGTAGTACCGTTTGATTTGGTCAAGGTTGGTTGGCTCTGGTAACTCGATTCCATCATGATCTTGAAGCCTGACAGCTTTTCCTGGTAGTATCTCCTTGATGATGTACGGACCTCCCCAATTTGGTTTGAACTTTCCTCTAGGATCAAAGATAGGTGTCCGATTCTCTTTGAGTACTAAATCCCCGACTTGTAAGTGACGAACCTTGATCTTTTTATCAAATGCACGAGCAACTCTTCTTTGATAAGCTTGCACATGATACAAAGCTCTCAGTCTTTTTTCTTCAATCAAATTCAATTCTTCATGCCGCTGGCGAACCCAATCTGTTTCTGACAACTGACTTTCCAACAAGACCCTCAGAGATGGAATTTCCATTTCAACTGGCAAGACCGCTTCCATGCCATACACTAAAGAGTAGGGAGTAACTACAGTAGAGGATCGAATTGAAGTTCGATATGCCCATAGTGCAAATGGCAGTTTTTCAGACCAATCTCGATGTGATTGACACATTTTCCTTATGATATTTTTAAAATTCTTATTAGCTGCTTCGACTGCTCCATTAGTTTGAGGGCGGAAAGGAGATGATTTGTGGTGTGAGATTTTGAACTTTGAACACAAAGTAATAACTTCAGCTTTGAAATGCGACCCGTTGTCAGAAATCAGTTCTGAAGGTACCCCGTACCAGCTGATGATGTTCGTTTGGATAAATTTTGCAACTCGAGATGTAGTGAGGACAGCATAAGAGGCAGCTTTGACCCACTTAGTAAAATAATCGATAGCAACCAAAATGTATTCATGCCCATTTGATGCTTTAGGCGATATTTTATCAATAATGTCAATTCTCCAAACTGAGAATGGCCATGGTGAAGTCAGACCAACTAATCGAGAAGGTGACACATGTATGAGATTTGCATGTATTTGGCATTTGTGGCAGGTCTTGACCATGTGATGACAATCTGTTTCCATCGTAGGCCAGTGTACCCTTGTCTCATAATTTTCTTAGCTAACATTTTCCCACTCATGTGAGGGTCGCATTCTCTTGAATGTAGTTCAACTACTATCTGTTCAGCTTGATCTTCATCGATGCACGACAAATGAATCCCATCATAAGACCTTTTGTACAAACTTCCTACTCACAGGATGAATTGAGATGCTAATCTTAAAAGGATTTACCGTTCCTTCCTCGATGCTTCTTCTGGAAATTCTTGTTTTTCCAACACCTTTTAATATCTGTGTACCACGACTTTCCATCGGATAGTCGAATAGCAATATTGATCTGACAACAATATGCAGGTTTGTCTTTGACTTCAACAGTGATCGGCCTCAATTCCATACCAGGAGGTAAATGGATCATTGAAGATAGAGTGGTTAACGAGTCAGCAAATCTATTATCTTCCCTTGACACGTGTTGGAACAGAATAGCTTCAAACTTACTCACTAAGTTTAACAAATACTCATGATAAGGCTTCAACTTTTCGTCCCTAGTCTTCCATTCTTCCAATGACTGGTGTATGACCAAGGCTGAATCCCCAAAGACTTCGATTTCTGTAATGCCCAGATTCAAAGCAGCTTCAAGTCCAGCGATGCATGCCTCATATTCGGCTGTGTTATTGGTGTTAGAGAAGGCTAACTTAATAGCGATCGGAATGTAGCATCCTTCCGGAGAAAACAGGACTGCCCCTATTCTATACCCATTCTGATTGGCGGCTCCATCGAAATACAACTGCCATGTTTGGTTCTAAGGCTCTTCTTCAACATGTAAGATGTTCTCATCTGGGAACTGATCAATAGGCCTTATTCCTTCTGCTACTGGGTGATCTGCCAAGTATTCTGCTACAACTCTCCCCTTGATGGATTTCTGTGTAACGTGCGTGATGTCAAACTCTGATAACAATAATAACCATCATGCAGTTCTCCCTGTTAGTGCCGGTTTCTCGAAAAGATACTAGAGAGGATCCATCCGAGATAACAAGATAATTGAGTGAGATAGCATATAGTGTCGAAGTCTCTGAGTAGCCCATACTAGTGCCAAGCAAGTTTTTTCCAGGACTGAATACTTTCGTTCATACTCTAACATCTTCTTACTGATGTAGTAGATAGCCCTTTCTTTGAGAGTATCTTTGTCATACTGTGCCAGCATGCATCCCATAGCTTCTTCTGTGACTGACAGATAAAGAAGAAGTGGTTCACCTGGTGTGGGTGGAACCAAAATAGGCGGGTTCAAGAGATACTCCTTGACTTGGTCGAAGGCCTTTTGACATTGCTCATTCCAAACTGTTGGTTCATTCTTCTTGAGAAGCTTGAAAATAGATTTGCAGACGTTGGTGAGTTGAGCGATGAATCTGCTAACATACTGAATTTTGCCTAAAAAATTTCGAATTTGCTTTTCGATTTCCGGCGGTGGCATCTCTTGGATAGCTTTAATCTTCACAGAGTCTACTTCGATCCCTCTTTGACTGATCACAAATCCTAACAATTTTCCAGAAGTTACTCCAAACACACATTTCTGCGGGTTGAGGCGGAGTTTGTACTTTTGAATTCTCGTGAGAAATTTTTCTAAGGCAGCAACATGCCCTAGTCGTTCTTTGGACTTGACTATCATATCGTCTACATAGACTTCAACTTCCTTGTGTATCATGTCATGTAGTAGAGTCGTGGCTGCTCTTTGATTAGTGGCTCTGGTATTCTTCAGACCAAAAGGCATAACCTTGTAGCAAAAGGTTCCCCACTGTGTGATAAATGACGTCTTTTGCATATCTCGAGGATCCATTTTTATCTGATTGTACCCCGAAAAACCATCCATGAAGGACAATAAAGCGTGCCCTGCTGTACTATCTACTAGAACGTCTATGTGTAATAAAGGAAAACTATCCTTTGGGCTTACTTTGTTTAGATCTCTAAAGTCCACACACATCCTGACTTTTCCATCTTTCTTCTGCACCGGGACGACATTGGCAATCCACTCAAGATATTCTACTACTTCCAAGAATCCAGCGTTAATCTGCTTCGTAACTTCTTCTTTTATTTTCAGAGTCCATTCTGGCTTCATACGTCGAAGTTTCTGTTTAATGGGTCGAGCATCCGGATATAACGGAATCCGATGTTGAACAATGTCTGTGCTTATTCCCGACATATCCTCGTAAGACCACGCGAACACGTCTTTGAACTTTCTGAGCAAGTCTACTATCCATTTGCGCTCATCAGGGGATAATGTGATCCCAATCCGAATCTCTTGAGAACTTTCTTTTGTCCGAGATTGATAACCTCTACTTCCTCCATTGGAGGTTGAGCCCGACGTTCATTTTCTTGTTCAAGTAATTTGATTATCTCGGGGGGAGGTTCTCCGTCAGAAGATTCTCCCTCTGAAGTCAGATTATTAGTTAAATTATTATTGCGCTCGGGGTAATCAAGAATTTCTTTCATTTCATTAAAAGGAGATGGGGTAACAGGACTCATTGCCGACTTGACAGACTCACTAAACTTAGCAGAAATAATGGACTTACTTGACTCAACAGAAACAAATGACTTAACTGGCATGTCAGACTGAACAGGACTAAGGGGACTGACAGACCCAGTCTTGACATGCAATACAGGACTAATTACATGATAGCTAGAGAGACACCCTACAGCGGGTTTGATTGCAGACTGAGGATTTGGGATCTCCTTCTCAGTTGACAACACCAAGACACTGTGATCTTCAATGAATAACTTGTCGATGTTGAGGGAGTCTAGATCAAACTGCCAGTCTTCAATTTTCTTCTCTTCAGCTTCTGTGCTTGCTTCCTCTTCAGGCCAATCCATACCAAAGAAGATCTCAAACTTCGGCAGACGAGTACCTGTGATGTGGTCAATGAATGGTTCGGGGAACCCACAGTAACAAAAATCTTCTCTTTTCTTCACGAAATAGCCATTCATTGATATATTGGCCATGTTGTAGTTAGAGGTATTTTCCATTGGAAAATATTCTTTCATGACTGGATCCCATTGGACTGAGCATATCTTTTCAAATTCGAACCCGCTGAGCTCTACTCCCTGTTGTTCTAGCTGAATCGCAAGCAACGGGTCATCCTTAGCTTCAGTACTATTTATGATCCCTACAATTTCAACATCTCCATGGAGAGTAATCACTAGCCCATCTTTGATAAACTTGACCTTCTGGTGCAGCGTAGAAGGTATGGCTTTGATTTGGTGTAGCCACGGTCTTCCTAATAACAGATTAAAGGATGACTGGATGTCTATGACTTGAAATTTTGCCAGAAATTCAGCTATGCCCGTGGACAATTGAAGGTGTAGAATTCCTAGTATGTCCCTTTTAGTGTTATCATAGGCCCTAACCCCTTGATTAGTGGGCTTGAGATCTTCAGTTTTAAACCCAAGGCAAGTGGCGGTCTTCAAAGGGCAAACATTCAATGCACTCCCATTATTGATCAATACCAGAGGTACCCTCATCCCGTTACAGTCAACTGTGATGTGCAATGGCTTAGTGTGGTTTGCGCCTTCCTTTGGGAGATCGGAGTCCGAGAAGGATAAGATATTTTCCACATAGGTCGCCCCTACTATGTTGGCCAGCTGATCTGGAGAAGTGTCAAGGGAGACTTGGCCTGTACTTAATGCTTTGAGAACAGCCCCCCTATGGGCAGTGGAAGCCATAAGTAAATCCCAGACTGAGATGTTAGCTCCTGATTTCTTCAATTGCTTGATCACGGAGTTATCTTCTTCAATATTTTCTATGATAAGATCTTCTCTTTCTTTTCTTGCCAAAGCTGCCGGATTATCAACATAGAGTTCTTGTGGCATAAAAACTCTTCCCGCTCGAGTCATATGTCTAACTTCATCACAAGAGAGAGGATAAGGTTCATCTTCTTCAATTAGCAAATATGGATCTTCATTTGTCAAAGGTACATGGCTTTTTAAGTTCATCTGGGCCAACAGGTAACTAGTGAATGCGGGGCTACTATATCGAGGCGGGGATAAACAATATGTATCATCTGAGGTTAAATCAAATAGTTCATAATTTGTGGTGAAAACCTCATCAGTGAAGGCTATCCTGGCAAGGGGGTAACTAGGCGGTTTGGCTTGAATGGGATGGATAAGAGAGACAGGATCGAATGGTAATGGTGTATGAGACACCATGTTCAAAGTTGGTGGAAGTTGATAGGTAGGTAGTGGATTAGTGGTGACATTCAGTGGGCTAGGGATTATGACCTTTTTGTTGTCGATTAGGTTTTGAATGGCATGGCGTAAGGTAATACATCGATCCGTGTGATGGCCAGGGTTTTGATGGAACCCGCTAAACAAATTAGAATTGTATCCAACTGGCAAGGGATTAGGTAGAGGTCGGGGTTGGATAGGGGTAAGAAGCCCTTTTTTCACCAATTTGTGAAAAGCTACAGTGAGACTCATCCCTAGATTGGTAAATTTAAGCGATGAGCCTAGTTATTAGTTCGGACTGGGGGTTGAGCTAGGATAGCTGACGTGTTGGCTATGTAGACATGGTTGGTGCTAGGTTTAGAAACATAGGATTTCTTAAGCTTGTTATCCGAAGAGTTAGAGAGGATCTCAGAGGCAAAAGCGTCCTCAAGTTGGCTTCCGGCTTGTAACAAAGACTCGAAAGTAGGGAGATATTGGGTCACTAAGTGCTGAGCATATCCTTGTGAGAGGTTCTTTAAGGTGATCGCTACTTGTTCCTTTTCCGAAGGTCTATCCCACATTTGGGCAGCCTTGGCCCTCCAACGACCAATGAAATCAGTAAATGTCTTCCCATTTCTCTGTTTAGTTGCTTCCAAATCCCTTCTTGAGGTCTCAATCTCGGTACTGTACTTATACTGATGTCAAAAAGGCTTTGACATGTTCTCCCATGTACCCACAGTAACTTGATCTTGAGACATTAACCAGCGTAGTACTGATCCTAATAAAGATCTCTGAAATAACGTCATATGTTCGTCGCTGAGCCCCATAGTGCGCATATTAGTAACATACACCTTAAGATGTGTTTTTGCACACCCTATACCACTAAACTTATCTATTTCCGGCATTACAAACTTCTCTGGCAAATGGATTCTGGGGATGCGGTTCAAAACTTCAATGCCTGCTGCAATTTCATCGATACCCTTTATACTCTTCATAGCTGATTCTAACTGAGACATTCTGTTAGCTAACATTGGGTTCTCATCAACATATTCTTCGTCTCCGTCGAGTTCAAAGACTTCACGAGGACGTCTCTCTTCTATCTTCTTTCCTTTTGGATCATTTAGGGGATTGCCCGTTGATTTCGAGGTCTGTTCTAACACTTCCACTTTGCCTTTTATACTGTTGATATCGTTGGCAAAGGTTGCCAAGATCTTACGGATCTCTGTAAGTTCAGATTCTGTAGCCATCTCTGTTTGTTGACTTGGTACTGTAGCTCATTCTAATCGACTGGACCTACGACTCCAACTAGAAGGTGGACGCTTGAGTTTGGGCGCAATGATAATCCTATATGACCCCATCAAAGGTAAATTTAGTCAATTTCAGTATTACCCTCTTGATAACATTTTACCCTCTTGATAACATTTTAAGGAATCATTTCATTGAGGTTTGTGCATCAATCCATTAATTAATCCATTCACATAATGAACATTCAAAGAAGAAATCAATATTTATTTGAAAGAAAAATAGCTTTATTGAAAATGATTGACAAATAAATGTTCTTATTAAAAACATCTTTCAACAAATTTGACTTGAACTATTTTTACATGGACGCTTGGTTTTGTCTTGATGGTCATCAGGATTGTTGTCAGGCTTGACCCTCTTGGCTCTAACAACTGGCTCTTTGAATTCTGCTGGTCCGTCTGGATACCCTAAGGTGCGTCTGTTCCAAGCTTTCTCAATGAGGTGTACTAACTTTTCAGTTAAAGGCTCGGGGGAAAGAAGGCTTTGTGCTGAGGTAAAGATAACTCTGTAGGTACGTCGTATTGTTCTGGGATCAGATTAGGATAGTAAAAAGATGTTTCTTCTAAACCAATCAGACGGACATAGTATGATCCTTTGGTTCCTAGAACAGGGGGATCAGTCATCCACCAAGGGCACCAAAAATTGATATGACAGGCAAGGCGAGAGTCTAACCATTTACTCCAAGCTTTGACTGAGTTGTGACGCACTAACAGATTTCTCTTGGAAAAGTGTTTTGGCCCATATTCAAGGTTTGAGGGAACCTCTACGATTTTGAGACGGTCACAAAGCCACATATAGAGTAAGTAGGGGTTTCCTTTGAAGCTTTCCCGCTCACCATTTTTTATGGCATCTAAACCTGAGAAAGTCTCAGCTAGGATGAAAGGGACGGGGTTGGCTTTCCTTGAGAGTTGAGAGGCTATATCTATGAAGGACTCAGGGATAGTTTGGCCATCACTATTGGAGGTCAGTATGTATTGGGATAGGATTCCTAGGCACAATTGATAATCTCTAGTGGCTCGCCAGGCTTCGGGTTTTACATTGATAGGGTGACTGCAGGAGCGATACGGGCCCAGTAAAGGTACTAAGTTCAATCTTCTATCATGGACTAAGACCTTGGCTTCTTCCTTGAAAATGTTTAATCCTGTGGTGAGTTCACCAGAATATCCGGTCTTCAATAAGGGCCTGACTAGAGGTCCTGAAGTGGATATCCTCATGATGCCACAATAATCTTCGTGAGTAGGGCATAAATGCATATACCCCATATGGAATATGTGAAGGTAGGGGTTCCATCGCTTAGTCATAGCGTGTAAGAGGTTCCAGTCTATCTCAACTTCGTGGAAGTAGAGAGCACTCCTCAACATGAATCTCCCAAAATTGATCTTCTCTATAGGGTGCATTCTTACGACGATTGTTTTGACTAACTGATCGATTGGGTTATCGCCTGCGACTAGCATCCTGGTTTGATACAAAACTGTATTTTAGTACTCTTCCAAGGTCCATGTAAAATGTCAATTTTCCTTTCGAAGAATCTTATTCTTACAGAAAACATTTTTTTTGAAAAATATTTTTTCTTAGAAAACATTTCTTTTTTAGAGAATACTTCTTTTGGCAAACATTCTTTTTTGGAAAATATTTTCCTTTTTCTTCTTTGAAAATTTAATTTCCATTTTGACTTTAAATGGCTCGGCCCACCATGATTGTTGGATCGGGATGGACTGAGTCATTATTGTAAAAGAATGGATTCTTTATTGGGTCGGTGCACCAATTTTAATCTTCAAAAATAACATTTTTGATCCTTGAGGACAATCATACACTCTGATTTCACCATTCACATCACTCACATACATTCATCAATCAATAGGTTCCATTCAATAAACAACCCAAGAACACCCACGATAAGTTCGAGTCGTGACCTACTGGGAAGGTTTCTAGACTCTAAGCTTACTACGTACAATGCATTTTTATCTGGCCACCCTTGCCCAAGCACACCTATATACCTTTCGATACGTGGTGACTTGGTTTGATATACCGTATAGGTGATAATTTAAAATCTCAATTCACTTCTCTGAAGTCAAAAACAGCTAGTTTGATCTCCAGTTGAGAGGTGGGGCACAATGCTGAGCAAGGGCCCACTTAAATACCTCTTGTCTAGAATAGACGTAGTCTATCCTCCTCGTACAGTAGGGTACAACGGGGTAAGATCTTTCTTAGGCACCGGTTTTGACCAAGAAGTGCAATTGATATACTTAGATTATCTTTTATACCTATGGGTACGAGTCAAGAGTTGTAGCTTTCATAAATGGTTTGGCATCCCACGAGGGGACCGACCACGTACTAGTACTACGTTGGCAATCGGGACATGTGACTGTGTGGCTCACAATAGGTCAAAGGCTCAAGTCGCTCCAGCTTGGGTGCATCAATATACCTCTCAAAATCACCTGATCAGATGGTATTGATGCCCCCAGTTTGATATACCCTAAGGTACGTGACTGGAGTTGTGGTTTTCATGAATGACGTCGTATCTCTGAAGAGACCGGGCCACACACTAGTGCCACGTTGGCTAAATGGGATGTGTAAGTGAGTAAAACAGTAAACGTGCATGTGGTGTGTACAAAACAGGGTGGGGTGTTCCCGGGGCCTTTTTCAAACAAATGGGCCTATGGGCCCAATCAAACCAATCATACATCGGATTACATGAATAAAAAAAATCATTCGAATCATGTGAATATTCAATCAAGATCAACACCATTCCAATCACACAGATATTTAATCAAGATCAACAGCATTCGAATCACATGATCGAAAATAAATATATCAAGCATATATCCATGTTAAAAGCAAACATTTAATCCGAAATATTTATTCATGTATTTTAATCAAGGGTCATTTTGGGGTGACCCTAACCAAATTGATATTTATGAGGATATTGGATTAAGAACGGAATAACAATCATTGGGATGAGAAGTTATGATGATTTTTAAACAAATTGAGAGAGAGGAAAAGAATAATAAAAAATGAGGCATTTTAAAAAACAAATCGATTTTTTTTTTATTTTTATTTTTATAAACAAACTTAAAAACACATTTTTTTTAAAAAAAATAAAAAAGAAAATGAGCAAAAACAGTAGAGAGACAAAAAAAACTAAATAAAACAAAAAAGAATAAATAAATAAAACAAGAGGCAATTTGGTAGGTTGTTGTTGGCCATAACAATTAATTATCATTTTTAATAAAAGGAGGTGTGTCCTTAGTAAAAAAAATTTTTACTTAATCCTTACACCATCTTCTTCATTAGCTTTCAGCCATGTTCGTCAAATTAAAAAAAAAAAATAGAGAACGATCTTGCTTCTTGATACAATCGGTTGAGATTAGTCTAATGATCACTGATCTCATGTGATTTCAAATCTGAATTACAGAGAAATAACGTTAAAAATCTGCCATTAATCATTCGTCAGTCCAATGATCACTGATCTCATGTGATTTCAAATCTGAATTACAGAGAAATAACGTTAAAAATCTACCATTAATCATTCGTTAAAGCTCAATATTGGAATGGAAACTGTCTCCATAGACTCCATGAGTCGCAACTTCCACCAAACGATTTAATGATCACGAGGTTTTTCACATTAGAAGTTTGACTGAAAATCGAAATACCGAAGAAATCTTGATTAATTCGAAACTCAAAACAGATTTTCAAGAGGAGATCGTCACATAAAAAATAAACAATCCGATCCTACTCTTTCGCTCCAAATTAAAATTTCTCCACCAATCGGAAACTTCAAAGATATTTTGATAATCAAAGAGAGAAGGAAAAGAAAATGACGAAATCAGCAGCCTTGGGTTGGTTATTGATTCCAAGCATTTGAAAAACAAAACCCACATTCTCTTTGAAGAGGTGCATCGTAAATTGATGAGCATGACAGATTCAAAACGATGGGTTTTGAGAGATCAAATCGATCGGTTTATCTTATTTAGAGCAGTTAGTCTCTGTTGGGGACGATGAACCCATTGGCAGAGAAGAAATAAACAAAGCGAAATTGATTTAAAACAAAAGGATATATCCATTAAAACCCGATTTTCTCTTGGGACACACCACCCATTAATTAAAAACGAAAATTGGTCTCTAAGTCACAGAACCTTCAAAACGCTTTTTTTTTTTCATTATTTCATTCTTTTTCCTTTTCCTCTTGTTGTCAATGGACAGCACGGCTTGCAAAAATTTTTTTAAAAATAAAAAATAAAAATAAAAATAAAAATAAATAGATCGAACAACAAATCAAGCGCACACTAAAGCTCTTTTAACAAAATGAATCTACCCATGCATTTGAAGAAAAAAAAATTTATTGTCCAACTATCAACATCCCATCCTCAATAAAATTATCCATATCGAAATATCGTATTATTTACGATCACCTTAGACGGCCCTTGATTAACTCACAAGAATAATATGCCGAAGTCAAATATTTAAAGTAAAAATGGCATGTTCAATAATAAAAAATAACAAGAAAAAAAAAACAAAGATGCAAATAATGAACGAACAAACAGACAAAGAATAATAATTAAAAAAAATCTAGATTATTTTAGCGATGCTCCCATACTTGGGGTTTTTCAAGTTTGATCCTCAGCGGAGTCGCCACTGAAAGCGCCCTCGATCCGTGGGGTACACGAATCAGCTTTTGACCCTTGAGGTTTGGGAGTCGCCACCTAGTTATTATGGTCTAGGAACCAAACAGACTCTAAAATGGATAATGAACTAATCTACTACAGAAAATCTGAATCCGGGGATCATGTTACGGGGTTGAAAGGTGATAGGCACCAACTCCGCCCGGCCATTGCTGGTCTCTACTTATCCCAAATAAATCTACATCGCTAATGACAAACGTAGATTAAAAAATAATGAAAAATCTTACCTTCGATCTGCAAAAGTGCTATTCCCTCAGATCTGGTGAAAACGGCTCCTTGTACCGTATTCCTTACTTCGTTTTATCTCCGGATCTGATTTCTGATCTCCAAGGTAAGGTATCTCCTTCTTGGATCTGGGTGCTTCGAATTTGTTGTGGATTTTGGGGATGTTTTTGAGAGGTTTTTGGGTGTTTTTCAGGCTGAAATCGAAGTAGGGGTGCTAGGTAAGGAGTTGGGACTCCAAAATTAGGGTTTTTGAGAGGTTGTGGAGGCTTCTTCACCTACTTTTCCTAGGGTTTTTTCTTTGATACGAAAATAGGGTGTGGAGGCTCCTATTTATAAAGTTTTTAGAAGCATTAGGGTTTGATTAGGATTTTTTTTAGAGTTTTAATTAGGATTTTGACTTTGGTCTCATGAGATGGACTTAGTCCTTAGGGTTTTGACTTAGGGTTTTGACTTTAGTCTTATGAGATTGACTTGATTAGTTTAGATTAGGGTTTTGATTTAGGATTTTGACTTTAGTCTTATGAGATTGACTTGATTAATTTAGATTAGGGTTTTGATTTAGGGTTTTGACTTTAGTCTTATGAGATTGACTTTAATACTTGACTTTAATCTTACTTAATTGACTTTAATTTTGACTTTAGTCTTATTTGATTGACTTTAATATCTTGACTTTAGTCTTGCTTGATTGACTTTAAATTTTTTGGAGAACCCCTCTCTATTATATCTTTAATTCTTTGGACCCCCAAATGGAGGAGTCCTTAAAGAAATATCTTGCGAACCATCAACAATTTTGCCTGAAAGCCTGATTGATTAATTTTTTTGTTCAAATTTTAAAATTAATTTTATTAATATTTCACTTTAAATTATTTAATGATTTATTCACTAATTTCAAAAATTTTAATTATTAAAATTGTAAAATTACCATTTTGTCCTCGGAGAGGATTTTTTACGTTTTAAGTCGTTTTTCAATGTTTCAGGATGTTTTGGAATCAGTTTTTCATAAGGAATTCAATGAGAATCTCAGTTTTTATCATTTATGAAGTTTGTTTTGTATGAAATGGTCGTGAACTTTATGAGGGGTATTTTCGTAATTTTGTCAAATTTTGTGAAAATTGGCGAAGTGGTTTAATTGGTTTCGATTTGTGATTTTATGTGTTTGAATGGGTCTTCCTAAGCGTAACATAGGTTCTAGGGTTGTTTTGGTGTTAGGGGTATTTTGGTAATTTGGTCATTTTTAGTGATTTTTATCGTGAAGCTTCTTTTTGGTCTGTAATATGATGCTTTCTACGTTTCTGGGATCGTATTTTCCTAGCGTAGCATGATTTCTAAGATTTTGTCAGTTCGAGATACCTCATCCTGATTTTTGAAACACATCTGGTGACAGAATAAAGCACTGGAATAAACATCCATCATTGGGAACTTTTGCGATCGGGTTGACGACTTGATTAATTAGGCGGATGCAAAAATGGGGTGTCTACACCTTGCTAAATACTTTTCGCCATCAAAAACTACAAAGTTGAGGAATGATATCACTACTTTCGTGCAGTTAAACAATGAGTCTCTCTATGAAGCCTGGGAAAGGTATAAAGATCTACTTCGAAAATGTCCTCATCATGCTTTATCGGACTGGTTAATCATCCAAATTTTCTATAATGGGTTGGTTGGATCTATTAGAACAAGTGTTGATTCTGCAACAGGTGGATCTCTTATGGCAAAGACATTTAAGGATGGGTATAATTTGTTGGAGGAGATGGCCTTTAATAACTTTCAATACCATATAGAGAGGATGAATCCAAGAAAAATAGTAAGAGTGCACGAATTAGATATTCTTACAGCTTTGACTGCTCAAGTGGTATCCTTATCTAAGAAATTTGATTCATTTGGAGTTTATGTCATTCAAACTCCCACCGTTACATGCGAAATTTGTGGAAACAATCATTCAGGAGATATGTGCCATAATAATCCAGAGTCTCTCAATTTTGTTAGTAGTAGGCAGAATAATCCATACTCTAACTATTATAATCCAGGTTGAAAAAATCATCCTAACTTCTCATAGAGTAACAATAATCAAGTTGAGGCCTCTTTATCTGCAAAGCCCATGTTTCAACCGAGTTATCATCCTCAAGCTCCTCCTAGAGAAAAGAAGTCTTTTTTGGAAGATATAGTACAACAGATGGGAACCAACACTAATCAGTTCATGACAAAGGCTAGAACTCAACTCCAAAACCAAGCAACTTCTATTCAAAATATAAAAATTCAGTTGAGTCAAGTTGCTTCAACAATTAACAATCGTCCTCAAGGAGCTTTTCCTAGCAATACAGAGACTAATCCGAAGAGAGGTGGCAAGGAACACTGCAAGGCTATCACATTGAGGAGTGGAAAAGAGTTGAATGATGTTGTTAAGGAACCGGATGTTTTAGTGGCAAAAAAAATAGTTTCTAAAGAGAAGGGTGAATAAGAGAAAGAAGCTACAAACCAAGAGCGCAAAAAGTCAGGCATAGAAAATATTACTCCTTACAACCCATCCCATAATTTTCTCATTGTTTTAAGAAGCAAAAACATGATTAGTAGTTTGCAAAGTTTATGAATGTCTTCAAGAAGTTACATATTAATATCTCATTCGCTGAAGCTTTAAAGCAAATGCCAAGTTTATGAAAGATATCTTAACTTAAAAAAGACAATTAATTGAATTCGAAACAGTGAGTTTGACTGAAGAATGCAGTGCTATCATTCAAAGGAAACTTCCAGCAAAGCTTAAGGATCCAGGGAGCTTCACTATACTATGCACCATAGGTAATCAATTCTCTAATAGAGCTTTGTGTGATTTGGGAGCTAGTAGTAATCTGATGCCACTGTTTATAATTCAAAAATTGGGATTGGGAGAAGCCAGGCCTACTACTGTGACACTCTAGTTAGTAGATCGATCATTGAAGTATCCAAGGGGGATTATTGAATATATACTTGTTAAGGTTGAAAAAATTTATATTCCTTGCTTATTTTATTGTTCTTGATATGGATGAGGATAAGGATGTTCCAATCGTTCTTGATAGACCATTCTTAGCCACAGTAGAACTCTTATTGATATGCAAAAATGGAAGCTTACTATGAGAGTTCAAGATCAAGAGGTGAAGTTTAATGTTTTCAAAGCTATGAAGTTCCCCACTGAAGAGCCTGAAGATTGTTATAGAATTGATATAATGGACACATATGTTCAATATGACCATGAAGAAACACTCCCATTTAACCAGTTTGAATTAGCAATTATTAATGCATACAACGAGAAAGATTTTGAGTGTTTGGAGTCGGTGAACTACTTGGAGGCTGTACCAAAATTCTCTCGTTCTAAGTCAGAATTTGAGTTGTTAGAAGTGTCACCGTTAGGTTCTCATTTGAAGCCTTCAATTCAAGAATCGTCATCATTAGAGATCAAGTCTCTTCCTATTCATTTGAGGGAGTTGCGAGAGTACAAGAAAGCATTAGGATATTCCATAACGGATATTAAAGGGATTTGTCCTTCTACCAGCATGCACAAAATCCGTATGGAGGATTATCATAAGTCCTTTATTGAGCACCAACATCGACGTAACACAATTATGAAGGAGGTGGAGATCTTTGATGTGTGTGAAATTGATCGTCAGAAATCCACTATCACTCTAACAGACCCGAAGTGACCTCAGACAAAGTCAGACTGAAGACTTTAAAACAAACACTTCTTGGGAGGCAACCCAAGTGTTCTAAACTCTCTCTTTGTTTACTTTGATTTTCATTATTCTTCATTATTTTCTTTTTAATTTAAAAAAAAAGTTACTAGTTTGTTTTTATCATAATTTTTAGAATTCTCTTTAATTCTATTTAATTATATTTTGTTGAAACATGTTGAGAGTCTCTAAGAAAATCAACTGCATTAGCAACATGACACAAATCATTGACAGCACAGATTGTAGAAGGAGAAATGCCTCTACTCATTCACAATCGTAACATCTAAAACAAAAGTAGGTCTTGATTTCACAGTTCAAAGAAGCCATGGCCTTAACTTTTCTCAGGCCGAGGCAATAGTCCTTAACAGAACTGATCAGAAATATAAAAATGCAAGTCGTTGTATAATATTCTACCAGGCCTCGGCCCAAACTCGTACCCAAATAGAAAAGGGTTACACTTACCCTAATATTTCTAATGTTACATAATTTCACAACCAACCTTTTTTTCGTGCCTCAACAACGAAAAACTCTTCATCTCTCTCCCTCTTCTCCAGCATTATTCTTATATTTCCCTCTCAATATTCAAGGGTAGCTAAAGAGAGATCAAATCCGTGAGCACGAATTCACTAAATTTCAATGGATCTTCTAAGTACTTTCTTTGTCGATTTAACGAAATCAAGTGGAGTACCATCAGGTTTTGTCTTTAAGTCTTACATTCAATGAACCTATATTGCATATTGAGAACAAAAATTAGATTATTTGGATTGAAAATTTTGATTTTTGATTACAATTGTGACTGTTGGAAATGTTTGATGGATTTAATTGGTGATTGATGCTGAGTGATTGAGTGAAGTGATTGATGTTGGAATGGGTGTTTGGATTGTTTGATTGGTGGAGTACTATGTGCTGTAATATGTACGGTCTTTTGTGATAGTGGCTGGTATTACTAAATTTTGGGGAGATCATTAATTTTCTGTGCATACCAAGTGTTTGTGAAAAATGCAGTGACAATAAGAGAGGTCGGATAGGTTAATTTGTTAAAATTTTTGGGGACCGTTGGATAGACATGGTGCTTGCTGGATATAATTGAGTGCAGTTGCTATATTTTTCATTTCGACGATTGGTGATTGGGTTACGATTACTTGTTGTGGAGTTTTGATTTTTGACTACCGATTGTGAAAAATAACAGAACATGAGCTTCACCATTTCATCACTACCACCAGGACTGAATGACAATAGCAATAAAGATGACATGGATGATGTTGATGACTCCTGACTGCCAATAAAAATTTCAAGGAAGTCCTTCACCTACCTTTGATTCTAATTGATTACATTAAGGACAATGCAATAACTAAGTTTGGGGGTGGGAGTAGTATTTTTTTTTAAACTTTTTCTGATTTTTATGTTTGCTTTAATGTGTTTAAGTTTAGATTTTGGTGTGTTTAAGTTAATGTTTAAAAAAATTTTAAAAAAAAAATTATTTTGTGATGATTTTTGCCTGATAATCTACAACCATTGATAATGATTTTGATTGAGTATATATATGGTTCTTGAAAAATGATGGAGGTTGAACTTGTCTGTGTGCTTAACTCTGATGAAATTCAGCCTTCTTTTGAACTCTTTTACATTGAGCTTATAATCTTGATGCACTTGATTGTTTGATACACTTGGAGAATGTTTATGTGTTTGAGTGTTTTTCATAATCTCAGTGAACTCTAGAACTTATTTGATTGTTACTCGAGGTGAAATCCTAGGTTGCACTTGATTAGGGATATGATTTAGGCCATTATTAGATCGATTGAGCCTTTTAAGCTTACCTATGTTGATTTTATCACTAGTCTTCCCCATTGAGCCTTGTTTCCCATTTTCTTTGGCACCCACAATTTTAACCAAGCCTTTTTGTTTAATTTTTCCAAAATTTGACCCGTCATCTCTTAGGCATATTGATTGCTACTAGATAATTTTGAGCTATGCAAATAAGGGTTGAAGTTGAAGTTTCGAGAATGTGGAAGGTAAAGTTTCGAGAATATTCAATGGAGGTTTCAGAAAATAATTATGTTCAAAAAAAAATTGTCTCATCACTACATCCCTTCTTGTTAAAGAATGCATTGAATCAGATAAGTTTGGGGGTGCAATGGACTATTCTAAAAACAAAAATGAAAAAAAAAATTGAGAAAGAGAAAAAGAAAAAAAAAATTATGAAAAAAAATGATGAAAAAAATGAATAAAAAGTGATGAATAATGGGTTGTCAAGGGAATGAAGTGAAACAAGATTAAGAATGCGGAGTAACTTGATGTTGAAATGTAAGTTTGCAGTCTATGAGAATCCTAAGATATTGATGTGTTTAAAGGATGATCTGAGTCGTAAAATTTCCTTTTATCCTACCTTTAACCCAGCCACACATTAGAAGCTGAATAAAAGTCCTATTGATTCTTGATTGAGTAACGACCTACATTAGTGAAGAATAGCATGAAAAATAGGCCTATGGAGTTCATCAATGTCAATATCTAGAGATCACTTGTGTTTACCTATCCATTTAGGACCTTCGCCTATCGAAGCATGCCCTTTGGGTTATGTAATGCTCCTACCACCTTTAAAAAGTGCATGTTAAGTATTTTCTCTGATATGGTCGAAGATTTTCTTGAAGTCTTCATAGATGATTTTTCTGTTCGGGTCAAGTTTTGATGACTCCTTAGACTACTTGAAATTGGTCTTAGCTAGATGTCGAGAGAAGCACCTTGTGCTAAACTGGGAGAAATGTCACTTCATAGTCACATCTGGGATAGTTCTAGGACACATTATTTCCCAGAAGAGAATTGAGGTAGATAAAGCCAAAGTTGATCTTATCACAAATCTACCTCCGCCTAGAACTATGAAGGAAGTCTGTTCATTCCTAAGACACGCAGGATTTTATAGAAAATTTATCAATGACTTTGGGAAAATTTCAAAACCCTTATGTGATTTTCTAGCCAAGGATACCACTTTTGAGTTCTCCACTACTTGCTTATCAACCTTTGACAAATTGAAAACTGAGTTGACCTCAACACATATTATCCAACCACCCAATTGGGACCTTCCATTTGAGGTGATGTGTAATGCATCAGATTATGCAATAGGTGCTATTTTGGGACAATGAGTTGAAAAACTCCCCTATGTTATCCAATACGCCAGCAAGACATTAAATGATGCTTAACTCAATTACTCCACCACCGAGAAGGAACTACTAGCAATAGTTTTTGCCTTAGATAAATTTCGTTCCTATCTTATCGGATCCAAAGTAGTCATCTTCACCGACCACTCAGCGCTTGAATACCTTCTTGCCAAGAAGGATGCAAAAATAAGGTTGATACAATGGATCGTTCTCCTTCAAGAATTTGATTTCGAAAATTCGAGACAAGAAGGGATGCGAGAATGTGGTTGCAGACCACTTATCTAGGCTCGTGGTTGAAACTATTTCTGACTCTCTCCCAATTTCTGAAAATTTTCTTATTCCTGACAAGCAAGTCATGGAGATTTCTAGTCTTGACACACCTTGGTATGTTGACATTGTCAACTACCTAGTGATAGGTCAAACCCCTACTTCATGGAATAAACAAAATTACCTGCGTTTCCTTGCCCAAGCCAAATGATTCTTCTGGAATGATCCGTATTTATTTAAATATCGTCCAGACTAGATAATTCGTCGGTGTGTTTCTGAGAGAGAGCAAAATAGTATTCTCGAGTTTTGTAATAACCACGCCTGTGGTGGTGAAAGCGCCCTCGATCCGCGGTGTGCGCGGATCCGCTTTTGACCCTTGAGGTTTGGGAGTCGCCACCTAGTTATTGTGGTCTAGGAACCAAATTGACTCTAAAATGGATAAAAACTAATCTATTACAGAAATCTGAATCCGGGGATCATGTTACGGGGTTGGAAGGTGTTAGGCACCAACCCCGCCCGGCCAATGCCGGTCTCTATTTATCCCAAATAAATCTACATCGCTAATGACAAACCTAGATTAAAAAATAATAAAAAAAAACTTACCTTTGATCTGCAAAAGTGCTATTCCCTCAGATCTGGTGAAAATGACTCCTTGTATCGTATTCCTTACTTCGTTCTATCTCCGGATCTGATTTCTTATCTCCGAGGTAAGGTATCTCCTTCTTGGATCTGGGTGCTTCAAATTTATTGTGGATTTTTGGGATGTTTTTGAGAGGTTTTTGGGTGTTTTTTAGGCTAAAATCGGAGTAGGGGTGTTAGGGAAGGAGTTGGGGGTTCCAAAATTAGGGTTTTGGGGAGGTTATGGAGGCTTCTTCACCTACTTTTTCTAGGGTTTTTTCTTTGATACGAAAATAGGGTGTGGAGGCTCCTATTTATAAAGTTTTTAGAAGCATTAGGGTTTGATTAGGGTTTCTTTTAGGGTTTCAATTAGGGTTTTGACTTAGTCTTTAGGGTTTTAGGGTTTTGACTTTAGTCTTATGAGATTGACTTGATTAGTTTTAGATTAGGGTTTGGATTTAGGGTTTTGACCTTAGTCTTATGAGATTGACTTGATTAGTTTAGATTAGGGTTTTAATTTAGGGTTTTGACTTTAGTCTTATGAAATTGACTTTAATTTTGACTTCAGTCTTGCTTGATTGACTTTAATTTTGACTTCAGTCTCACTTGATTAACCTTGACTTCAGTCTTGCTTGATTTACTTTTATTTTGACTTTGGTCTTATTTGATTGACTTTAATATCTTGACTTTAGTCTTGCTTGATTGATTTTAAATTTTTGGAGAACCCCTTTCTATTATATCTTTAATTCTTTGGACCCCCAAATGGAGGGGTCCTTAAAGAAATATCCCACGAACCCTCAACAATTTTGCCTGAGAGTCCAATTAATCGATTTTTTAGGTTCAACTTTTTAAATTAATTTCATTAATGTTTTACTTTAATTATTTAATGTTTTATTTACTAATTTCGAATTTTTTAATTATGAAAATTGTGAAATTACCGTTTTACCCTCGGAGAGGATTTTTTACGTTTTAAGTCGTTTTTCAATGTTCCAAGATGTTTTGGAATCAGTTTTTCGTAAGGAATTCAATGGGAATGTTGGTTTTTGTCATTTATGAATTTTTTTGCATGAAATGATCGTGAACTTTATGAGGGGTATTTTCGTAATTTTGTCAAATTTTGTGAAAATTGGCGAAGTGGTTTACTTGGTTTCGATTTATTGTTTTATGTGTTTGAGTGGGTTTTCCTAAGCGTAACGTAGGCTCTAGGGTTGTTTTGAGGTTAGGGGTATTTTGGTAATTTAATCATTTTTAGTGATTTTTATCGTGAAGCTTCTTTTTGGTTTGCAAGATGATGATTTCTATGTTTCTGGGGTCGTTTTTTCCTAGCGTAGCGTGGTTTCTAAGTTTTGTCAGTTCGAGATACCTCATTCGGATTTCTGAAACATATCTGGTAACAAAATAAAGCATTGGAATAGACATCCATCATTGGGAACCTTTGCGATCGGGTTGACGAATTGATTAATCAGGCGAGTGCAAAAATGGGGTGTCTACAGGTGGCCATTTTGGAGGAAAGAAAACAGCAGTTAAAATTTTATAATGTGATTTTTATTGGCCCACAATCTTTCGTGACCCCCATCTCTTTGCTAAATCTTGTGATAGATGTCAACGTTTAGGAAAAATTAGTCAAAGAAATGAAATGCCCAACAACCAATTCTGATCATCAAAATCTTCGATGTTTAGGGCATTGACTTCATGGGTCCCTTTCCTATTTCACACAGATTCCAATACATCCTAGTTGAAGTTGACTACGTGTCAAAACGGGTTGAAGCCACAGCTTGTTGAACCAATGATCATAAGGTTGTTATTCAATTTCTCAAAATATCATGTGTTTCCCGATTCGAGACTCCTCGTGTCATCATCAGTGATGGAGGAAAACATTTTTGTAATCGAATTTTTGAAAGCCTTACTATGCACAAGTATTTTATCACTCATAAGGTAGCTACCCCTATCACCCACAAACTAGTGGACAGGTCGAAATTTCTACTCGTGAAATTAAAATCATTTTTGAAAAAACTATTAATCCAACTCAAAAAGATTGGTCTTTATGATTATCTAATGCCTTATGGGCCTATAGAACAACTTTCAAAACTCATATCGGAATGTCACCTTATCTGTTAATTTTCAGTAAAGCCTGTCATCTTTCAGTAGAACTTGAGCATCGAGCTTATTAGACAGTCAAGCATTTGAATTTTGATCTAGTTAAAGCAGGAGAGCTTCGAAAACTTCAACTCTCTGAGTTGAAAGAATTATGGAATGATGTGTACGACAGTGCTAAACTCTACAAAGATCAGACGAAAGTCTGACATGATAAGCTCATCCAGAAAAAGTCATTCAAAGTAGGGCAGAAAGTGTTACTTTACAACTCTCGCCTTCATCTTTTCCCAGGGAAATTGAAGTCCCACTAGATAGGACCCTTTGTAGTCCACAACATTCACCCTCAAAGAAACATTGAGGTTCTCAATCCAGCCAATGACAATATTTTCCAAGTAAATGGCCAAAGATTGAAATCATTGCAGAAATTCCCAAATTCTCAAGAGAAAGACTCATTTCAGAGTAATCCTGTGTATCAGGATTAGATTCAAAGTCCATGTCTGGCTGAAGACGTTAAACTTAGTGCTACTTTGGGAGGCAACCCTTGATTCTTGTAAATATTCTTAAAAAAACTTAGCCTTGTGTTTTTATGAGTAGTATAAATAGGAAATAAAGATTTTCTTTCAAAAAAAAACTATTTCGAAAATTATAACTGTTATAACTTTCAATATTTTCAGATCAGTTGTAATAAGAGTTCGTTGTTGTCTAATTTACGCACGCAAGTATATGTATCGAAACAAGTAATAAAGTGATGAGAAAGTATCGTTCCCACAGAGACTAAATACCAATCTAATGCTAACTACTAATTTATCTAACTCTAATTTTATCCAAATAATAGTGAAAAAAATATTTAAAAATAAACAAGGAAGATAACGCAAAAAATAAAATTGTAGATTTAAAATCAATTAGTGATAAAACCTAGGTTTATAATTTCCCATAAATAATCCACTTTATTAAATACTTATTCCTTCTATTATAAATTAATCGGCTATGATTGTCATCCAAGAACACTAAATTTTTTACAAGCCTCTTTCGATGGTCATGTAAAAATACCCTTATAGACTAACTCCCTATATGCCTATGAGAATTAAATCAAGAAGAATTCATTAAGAATAAACTCTCATAAGGGATGCACATGCAACGTGAGTATATGCCTATCTCAAATTAGCATATGTTATTCTATCTAGGTCATGAACACAAAATAACTCTGTCGATATTATTAAGGTTCACCAAATCAATTCAATCAATGGCTAGTTAATGAAATCGCATTAAACATAGGATAGAATAAACCATCACATGTGAAAGTAATCAAAGAAGAAAGATAAAAAATTAATCAAGTATCATGAATGGGTTCCATTATAACCCTAGAATAGAAATTAATTCATCATTGAAAAAAAAATAAAATCACAAAAGTACTCAACTATTCTTAGAGATTACAAAGATCAAGAGAAGAGATAAAGTTTAGGAAAATAAAACTCAAAAGTCGAATCTCCAGCTCTCGTCCTCCTTCTCGATCTTCTGCCTCTAAGAAAAATCCAAAATTCTGTATATCCAAAAAGGCTTAATCTTTTCTATTTATAGGTATGGAGTCATTAGGGTTTAAGAGTCCCAAAATCTGCCTCTAATTCAGTCCCAAAAATCAACGAGTAATACTGGAAATGTAAGCGAGCCATGGTTTCAAAACATGTTATACCGCGGCTTGTATTTTTATATTTCTATTGTATAATTTTTGAATTCACACTACGGCCTCATTTTCTATCAAGCTGCGGTTTGAAGACTTTTAAGCTTGTATGCTTAGTTTCCTTATTCTGAGAGTGAACCAATTTAGAGCCAAAATTTATCCTAAATGTTGGCAAATATCCTAATGTTCCATATTGTTCCTAAATTGTAAAAAAAGCATAAAAACCAAATAAAAACACAGAATCCCATAAAAAGTATAAAACAAACTAAACTTAAATAAAAATAACTAAAAGACTATAAAATTAACAAAATATTATATTTAAAAGTGGTTAATTCGTAGGTATAAAACCCACTCATCAAATACCCTCAAACTTAACATTTTGTTAGTCTTCAAGTAAAACAAAAATAAAGAAAAACCTAACTAAGGAACAGAAATCGAAAATAAAGAAAACACAAGTGATGATACTAGTCAGATTTTCCACACTTGCCTCAAAGATTGCTCAAATTTCACAATTATCAAAAAAAACTTTAGAAATTGAAACAGTCTAGATTTTCAACCCAAATGTCATTCTCCCTTACCTTGATCCCCCACATATGTGCAAATAAACCTTTATCACTTAATCAGTTTTCAACCCAAATCAGTTTATGCAATCAAGAGTCTTCATAAGCAATTACAATCTGATTGTATCCCAAATATCCGTCAAGAAAATAGTAATAGGCATGACCGACTAAATATTCTAGCATTTGATCAATAAATGGGAAAGGGAAGTGATCTTTACTTGCCATCGCATTCAACTTTCGGTAGTCTATACAAACTCTCCATCCAGTCTAGATACGAGTAGGTATGAGTTCATTGTCCTGATTTTTCACAACTGTGACACCCGATTTCTTGGGGACAACTTGAATTGGACTGACCCATTTGCTGACAGAGATGGAGTATATAATACCCGTATCCAATAATTTGAGGACCACTCCTCTGACTACCTCTTTTGCAAAATTGGATTTAGTCTCCTCTATGGTTTTCTCGAAGGTTTGAAATTTTCCTCGAGGTAGATCTGATGCATAATCACAGAAGGACTGATGCCTTTTATATCAGCTATGGTCTATGGTCCAACCAATAGCTTCTCGATATTCATGCAGAACGTCAAGTAACTGATTTTCTTGTGATTTTTCTAAATTGGAGAAAATGATGACAGGGAAGGTCTCAGCCTTTTCTAGAAACGCATATTTCAACGTGTCAGGCAATTGATTTAATTCAAGCTTCGAAATTTGTTCAACTGATGGAGATGACGAGAGAGTGGAGAGACTCTAGATTTTGGGTTGCCAATCCATCACAGGACCAGACTCAAGAAGGGAGTTCACCTCCCGAATGGATTTTTCTATATCAAACTCAAGGTTGAATTGGCCAAAATACTCTTCTAGCGAATCCTTGTTTTTCGTTTCCTCGAAGGTGCTACTGACCAAGGTACCGATCATGTTGACTTCTTCCAAATCATCTATGTTAGTGGATTGAAATTTATTGTGGAAGACATTCATTTTGACCTTCATGTCCCCAAATGCTAGGGTCATGACCCCATTGCGACATTTGATAACCTCATCAGAGGTGGCTAAAAATGGTTTTCCTACAATGACTAGAACATGAGTGTTTGGGTTGATGACAAATTCAGTGTCAAGAATCACTAAGTTGGCAAGGAAGTAGAAGTCTTTAACTTGATGATCACATCATCCACTATTCCCTTTGGAATCTTCACTGATCTATCTGCTAGACTCAAAGTGATATCAGTAGCTTTAAGTTCCCCCAAACCTGGTTGTTGGTAGATAGAGAAAGGAAGAAGATTCACACTAACCTCAAGATCTAATAGACATTTCTCAATCATCGTGTCTCCGATGTGCACAGAAAAATTAAGACAATTAGGGTCCTTGAATTTGGGAATGACTGTCTACTGAATCAAATAGGAAGATTGGGCTGTCATCACAGCCTCTCTCGATACATGAGTTCTACGTTTCACGGTAATAAGATCTTTGAGAAATTTGGCGTAAGAAGGAATCTGACGAATTGCATCAAGAAAGGGAATATTGATCTGAACGTTTTTGAAAACTTCTAAAATTCCTTTCAATTATTTCCCTTTTTTGTTGTCTATGAGTCTATGCGAAAATGAGGCTTTAGGAATGGTTATACGACTTTCGACTGGTGGAGGTATTTCTTTGGACTGGTCATATTTTTCTATGGAAGGTGTACTGGAGGTTGTTCCTTTGAGTAGAACTTCCTCTGGCATGTCTACTTTATTGTCTACCAATTTACCGGATCATAAAGTGTGGATGGTTTGAACAGAATTAGAAGGACCTGCCTGACTAGTTATTTCACACTGCCCCCTTGGGATAATTCCTCTTGGATTAGGCACTGTATGACTGGAAAATTGCCCTTTTTTCTCTCTCTTTATAGATGAAGCTAATTGACCCAACTAAGCCTCTAGTTTGTTAACTGCTTGCGCATTAACCTAATTGATCTGAGACTACTTCTGATTGGTTTAGATTTGTTGTTGTATGAGTTGCTATTGTTGTTTTAATATCTCAGCCATCATTGATTTTAATGCCGAGTTTGTTTGAGCAAAGAGGGGAGAGTAGTTGGTCATGGGGTCGATAATGATCTCCCGTTGATCAGAATTTTGAAATGAAAAGTAGGATGGTTGCGAAACCAAATATAGGTTCGCATTGGAATGAGCTTGGCGGTTGTAATTTTTCTGGAAACTTGGAGGACCTCCCGGTAGTATAGGTTCACTCTGTCGATATGAAAAATTGGGGTAAAACCTATTGTCGGGATAGTACGTTGGACTGTAAGAGTTAGGAGTGGGTTTCATATATGTGCTGTATTTTCCGACAGCATTGGCTTGCTTGGTTTGTGATACTAGCAAGGTGGGACAATTCTCTATGGAATGATTAGAGCTCTCACAGAGTTGACATGATGAAAATGTATCTGTTGTGACTTGCAAAATTGGGGTGGCTTCAAGGAAATTGGTTTTGACACTGAAAACGTCAAACTTTTTATTGAGACTTTGCAGGCTGCTAACAAGGCTAGTTATGACATTCTTGAGATCGGGATCGGATTTGATCTCATATATGCCCAGTTTCTTGGTTCACAAGTCTCTTCTATCGAAATCTCCTAGGTTTGTGCTCCAATTTCGAACATTCTTAGCTAGTTCGACTAGGAACTCATATGCTTGATTAGGAGTTTGATTCATAAACTTCCCTTGATGCATAGACTCTAGAAAGATATGTTGGGCTGTTGGGAGACCACGATAAAAGAAGTTGACTAATTGGACTTTATCTATCCCATGATATGGACATTTGATAAGAAGGTCGTTAAACCTTTCCCACGTTTTAGAGAACTCTTTATCAGGTCTTCCCTTAAAGTTCCTAATGGCATTTTCGAATTGTTCCATTTTTACCATCGAAAGAATTTGGCCATAAATTTTTCTGCTAACTCATCCCACATGGTGATAGAGTTAGAAGCCAAGGAATTTAACCATGCCACAACATGATCTTCGAGGGAGGGGGAACAACCTGAGCTTGACATTCTCTTCGTCGAGGTGACCATTTTTGAATGTCTGACATAGGGTCAAGAATTTATTGAGATGATTGTATGGTTGTTCACTCTTGAAACCATGAAATTTTGGGAGCATGTTGATGATAGATGCCCTTATTTCGAACTTTGCCACATTTATGGCAGGTAAAACTATATAACAAGATGAATTGGCTGTAAAAGGGACGAACAACTCATTGAGAGTCTGCTGATCCTCATGAAAATGATGAGGTGGAATTGGATGTGAATCCATTTATAAGATTAACGAGTAAAAGTGCCATCGATCCGCGAGATGTGCAGATCCATTTTTAACTTTTGAGGTTTGGGAGTCGCCACCTATTATTACAATCTAGGAACCGAACATTGACTCAAAATGGATAAAAACAACTAATCTACAAAAGATACTAAGTCTGGAGATCATGTTACGGGGTTGGAAGGTGTTAGGCACCAACCCCACCCGACAAACGCTGGTCTCTACTAACTCCCAAGAAGACTACATTGCTAAAAGACCTAAATAAATAAATAAATAAATAAGATAAAGTGAAAATGAAATATACCTATACAACGATTGTAACGACTTGTTCCCTCAGATCTGGTAGAGCAGCTTCTCGTATAAGTACTCATCGCTTTGTTCTGTCATCGGATCTACTTCGAATCTCCAAAACGAAGTATCTCCTCCTTAAATCTGAGTTTTGTGATGGATTTCTGGGTGTTTTCTAGAGAGTTTCTAGGGGTTTTCCAACAAAAGTTGGAGTTTGGATGATAGGTAAGGGTTTAGGACTTCAAAATCAGGATTTTAAGAAGGTTGGAAAAGTTTTTTGACCTACTTTTTCTAGGATTTTCTTTGACTTACAAAAATAGGTTGTAGAGACCCCTATTTATAGATTTTTTTAAGAGCTTTTTAGATAGAATTAGAGTTAGATTATGTTTCTTTCAAATAATTTTAGAGTTTAATTATGTTTCTTTTAGATAGTTTTAGAGTTTAATTAGAATTCAATTAGATAGCTTTAGAGTTTAATTAGAATTCTATTAGATTTAGGGTTTGACTTTGGTCTTATTAGATTGATTAGGGTTTTAACTTAAGTCTCACTTGATTAACTAGAATTTAGGGTTTTGACTTAAGTTTTACTTGATTGACTTGATTTTAGGATTTTGACTTAAGTCTTACTTGATTGACTTTCATTTTAATTAGTATTTCACTTTACATTAATTAATGTTATTATTATTAATTTCAAAATTTTTAATTATTAAAATAGTAAAATTACTGTTTTGCCCTCGGAGAAGACTTTTTGGTTTTAAGTCGTTTTTCAATGTTCCAAGATATTTTGGAATCGATTTTTCTTAAGAAATTCAATGGGAATATTGGTTTGTGTCATTTATGAAATTTTTTATGTGAAATGGTCGTGAACTTTATGAGGGAGATTTTCGTAATTTTATCGAATTTTGTGAAAATTGGCGAATTGGTTTATTTGATTTCAATTTGTTATTTTATGTGTTTGAAAAGGATTTTCCTAAACATAATGTAGGCTCTAGGGATGTTTTGAGGTTAGGGGTATTTTGGTAATTTGATCATTTTTTAGTGATTTTTATCGTAAAGCTTATTTTTTCTGCAAGATGATGATTTCTATGTTTTTGGGACACATTTTCCTAGCGTAGCGTGGTTTCTACAATTTTGTTTACTTTAGATACCTCATCCGAATTTCTAAAACATATTTGGTAACAAACAGAGCAATTTTTGGGACACATTTTCCTATCGTAGCGTGGTTTCTACAGTTTTGTTTGCTTGAGATACCTCATCCGAATTTCTGAAACATATCTGGTAACAAACAGAGCATTGGAATAACCATCCATCATTGAAAACCATTGAAATCAGGTTGACGAGTTGATTAATCAGGTGAGTGTAAAAATGGGGTGTCTACAATGAGGTGGGTATGGTGTTGATTTCTCTTCTAATCATAGGTAGTAGATGAGATCTTGTGATTTGTGGATCAAATGATTCAATCGGATTTTTCTGAGATCTCATACCTAACAAACACTATAAAATTGCACAAGAGAGAGATGAATTCTCATATGATCACCGGGTTCCTACGACTAGACAACTCCTAAGTGGTTCAAAGGAATAATCTAAGCCTTCCAAACCAAATCTCTAAAATCAAAAATAGCCAGTTTAATCCTCAGTTGAGAGGTAGCGTACGATGATGAGCAAAGGCATTCTTAAATCACCTCTCGTCTAAAATAGATGTTGTCTATCCCCTGAATACATGTGGTATTATGGGGTAGGATTGCGCTTAGGCACTGTTTTTGATCAAGAAGTGTAGTTGGTGCAAATTGGATTAGCTTTGCTTAATGAGCTTGATGGGACTTAAAGTCAAGTCTAACCAATTTTAATTAATTATATGGCTGTGAATTCAATTTTCTAAAAGGACAAGATATTGGTGATGAAATCAAATTCTTATCTTATAATGTCATCCTCGTAAGGGTACCTTTATTACTATGTGCAAATCGAGGTGTACAGATTAATTATTTAAAGTCAACACAGAAGCTCACTAACAAGAGCTGGGTGAGTGGTGCAAAACTTACCTCTCGTTCTAGACGGGGGATGATCATCTTGAGTCGACTCAGGCCACCGAAACCAATTTCAGTGTACGAACCCGAGGGGCCGAGATAGTTTCGTTATACTGTCGTCGTTCTCTATAACTATTACAATCCAAGCTCTCTTGGATAATTAAAAAAATTACAAGGAATCCGATACAAAAGTTTCTAAAATAGAAAAATAAATCTAGCTAAAGATTAAAGGAAATTGAAAGAAAAAAAAAGAATATATATATATATATATATATATATATATATATCCCTCCAAGGAGCAAAACAGAAATATTAGTAGAAATGATAGTAAACGGACTCGAAAACAGATTCTGACTTATCAAAATCTTGTTATTTTGTCACATTTGAAAGAAAATTTTGTTCTACCTCAAATCGATATACTATAATAGTTAATCGAAGATCGGAGTAGAAAGGTACAGTCAATTTAAGTTATGTTGTTTGGGGTAAAAAATACGGGAATGACAGAATAGAAATGTTAGTAGAAATGATAGTAAACAGACTCAAAAATTTATTTTGAATTATCAAAATCTTGCTGACTTTGTTACGTTTGAAAGAAAATTTCGTTCTACCCCAAATTGATATACTATAATAGTTAATCGGAGATCGAAACAGAAAGTTACAGTCAGTTTAAGTTCTACTGTCTTATTGGCAAAGAAGTAGATTCTGTTTCGAATTCCTCTCAGGTTTTTTTGAATTGAAAATGACTCGCACCGCTATCCCCAGCAGTGGCATCAATTTGATCGATGCTATGTAGATTGAACAAATATTAGAATTAAACTTGAATAAGTAGGATTCGTTTCACAAGGACAATCGTGATTCAAATGTTCATTTCAATTGAAATCAAAACAGAATTTTGCAAAACAGATTAGAAAATTACAGCTAAGAAATGAAATAAAATTGAATTGAGAGAAATAATAGAGATTAAAAATAACGTAAAAGGGGCTTAGAGAGATTAAATTAACCTTTACAAGTCATCCTAATGTTGAATAATTCTCATTTTTAACTCAATCCACGTAATAAATCATTGTTCGTGGATTGGAAGATAAATCGATTAATTACTTAAAAGTAACTAGAAAATAGCAATTATGAATCCTAAACTTAGAGTAGATTATCTAACTTATATTTTAAATTCATCACAAAGCATGGTTAAGCTTGAACTCATCTAAGCAATAATCATCAAATTTAGAATTGAAAATACAAAGTGGATGATCTCGACTTAAGATGCTTCATAAGAACACAATTAAAGCATAAATAATGGAATTGAAACAATAATATTAAAACGAACTCATTCCGGCATCATCAACCTCTCTAAGGAGAGTCTAACTGATCGTCGCGATGAACAAATTACAACAATAATAAAATAAAGGCAACATGGTAGAAAAGAAAATGAGAAGAGTTTATGTTGCAATTCGATTCCTTCTTGATGATCCTCCAATGGAGTTACAAAGAAATTTAAAGAACAATGATAAACGAAAAACACTCTTGAGATCTCACTTCTACAAGAATTCTTTCTTTCAAAAGGAAAAATCAATAAATTAGGAAGAAATTAGGAAGAAGAAGAGGGACAAGAGGGGTAAGAGGGACAAGATAGACCCCTTTTCTAGAAATTGAAGCTCTATTTATAGAGAGAAAAGTGTGTAGGAGAGTTCAAAAGTAGCCTCCACTTTTCTTTGCATAAGAGGACAAAAGAGAAGAACATGAGTTAAAGATTATGGCATTCCAAAGTGGGCCCAAATGTTTTTACCTTGAGATTTGGACTTCAAAATGTTGATTTTAGCTCGAATCTTGAAGCATGATTCATCGAGAAAGTTGAGGCACGGTAAGGTGATGCCGCGGTGCGGTGACGTGGTAGATTTTGCTACTTAATTTTGGCTAGTTGCTCCCTTTCTACTCGCATGTTATAACAAAAATAGTTACATAAATTGTTGACTTCCAAATATGCCCTTTTTACCTGCAAATAGTATGGAATCCCTATTAACTTCATTAATTCGGTAGTTTAATATAATTCACTATTATTTTAAATGAACTAACACTTATACGTTGATAATCTTTGTGGAATTATGGTCCCAAAATTGATTTATTGGGACCTTATCATACTCCATCAACTTCAACTACACATCTGAATCTTGTCGTAATGGTATTACCTACTTCCAATAAGTTGGTTGATTCGTCCGTGATTGCCCCGAAGTTACATGATAAGCTTCATTTCATGATAGTGACAATGACTTATGTGTACAACAAGCACTACATAGAGTTCGTGATGAATTCCTTCGATCTAGAATTAAGTTGATGCTTAATATTGATTTTTACAACTTTAGATAATGGCAATCTCTTCATATGTCTATAATCATTTCTTCTCATAAGGACGCTTTCAGAATTGATCCTATCTCTTTTATGAATTTCTTCGAGTCGCTTATACTTGGAGTGGAGGAGTTTCTTTCAAGACGAGAAAGAGCTTTTATCATCTTCGTCAATAGATGATATGGATCTTCAACTATCCATCTTAGACCACGAAGCTCAACTAAAATGTCAATCAGTGGATAGTTTACGCACACAATTGACTGAAACTAAGAAAAAAAGAGTTGAAATGACTAAACGAGAAGTTGAGTTAGAAACTGAGTTAACTCAGATAAAAAAACTGCTACCACAAGTATTTATTTCAGAAGAGTCGCTTAATAATCAAGTTCGAGAAGAGGGGAAAGCTTTGCTCACTGTTGAGACTAAGTGCACTCGCCTATCTAATGCTCCAATCATTGATGACGATGAAGTAGCTACTTACGAAGCGGAGAGGGAGTCTTTGAAGAATAAATTTTGGTCACTTACTTATTTCTATTAAGCTTATTTTTTCCCTTTTTTTATTTCTTTGTATAGGATTAGGTGACATTGTTTATTTTATTTGAAATCAATAAAATTACCTTCTTTCCCTATACAACTATATTTTTTTTGTTGATGTGGTTGAACCTGAAGTAACTTTACAGGCTGTATACTACCAAAAATGGGATCAAACCATAATGTAGTTTAGATGGATAATGCTCTAAGTTTTACCTAGATCACCCTCTCGAGTTTTCAATCTAGCGAGCTCTTTCATATATATATATATATATTTAGAACGTTTATAGTTTTAACTCATGCGGGTCAAGAGTATCATATAATTTAAGCTCGTACGATAATGAGCATTGTCAGATAGTTTAGGCTCGTGTCGATGAACATTGTCAAACAGTTTAGGCTCGTGCCGATGAGCAACGCTAATAGTTTAGGCTCGTGTTGAGGAGCATTGTCAAATAGTTTAGGCTTGTGCCAAATAACATTGTCAAACAGTTTAGGTTCATGCCGAGGAACTTTGTTTTTTTAAGCATAGTATCATTTGAGGAATTTTTCGTTGATTGGATCAAGATGTAATCTTTCCAGTGTTACAAGTAGGTACACGCCATTAGTGTACACATTCTTCACCACGTGAGGTCCATCCTACTTTGGATCAAAATTCTTTCCAGAACAATGAGAAATGATGATTGGTCGTTGTACAACGAGCACTAAATCACCAACGACATTCTATGCTCTAGCCTTAATAAAAATTTTATTAGACTGGGTTGCAGTGTTCTACCTTGACCTGTTGACACATCAGGCATCTACTCACATATTCTGTGATAATTTTCTTCAAACTCGAAAACTAGAAATTTCTACGTAGATCTTTATACATTTTTGTAGTTCTTCGGTGAATAGAATATCAGGAACGGTGTGCCTCAACCAATATATCAAACCTCAACTATGAGTCTTGAGGTATCCACATCCTGTTTCTGAATCTAAGAACCTCATATGATCTTTTTGACCAATCTAGGTTTGTTAGGTCCACAGCTCTCAAATTGTATTCCTGCACATCCTCATTTGTTTTCTAAGACTCTCTGATTTTTCTTATCAATTCAATATCTTTGGATATTTGCATCTCTTAATCTTTTTAGTAAGAACATTTTTTTCTACTAGCATCTCATCTCTGCTCTATCTTGAATTTTTTTTTGTATCTCTACCATTACAGACTTTTTTGTGTGTGAATAAAATTGTTATTTATATTCTTTTTAGTTTGAATGTGCTTTGGAACCCAAAACCCTAATTTATGATTGCACGAGAGCTAAAAACTAAAAGCCCCAATAAAATCTCATTTTTCTCTATATCTCAAATCCGATTTGCTTTATAACTCAAATCCCATTTTCTTCATCCAAAACTTTGATTTCTCGAACAAACCATTAGAAGTATGGTAATTCTAGTAGATCTCTTTTAATTTGATTCTTTTTTAATTTTATATTTTGGACTGCGATTTATTAATTTAGGTTATTTGAATGTTGTTTTAGTAGAAACCTTTGACCTAGCAAAAAAATTTTTGTCTTCTCATTACAAATGACACCCCAAACCCACCCTATCATTAGATAAGGAGAAGAATCTTGTCTCCATTTGACACCAAATGGATGCCTTAATCACTAAAATTTAGGTAAAATTTCTTTAAATGTGCCTTGTTAAATTTATCCAAATTCATTTGGATAAACACTAATTGCTCCTTTTTTAGATTCTAAGGAAAAAAGCTTACTTTTTTCTTTTTTGTTCGTTTTTTTGTTATTTGCATAGTTTTCTTCCTATACTCAGTCATGTGAGTCCACAAAATGACCAACCAAGAAGCCTCTTGATCTTGGGGTAGGTGTGTAGTAACTCTTCAATGTTCATTTTGCTTATTCAATGTACCTCGTTTTATTTATGTTGTTTCTGTTACCAATATAAGTTCCATTCAACCTTGATCTTTTTTTCTCTCTCTTTATTTAGTAAGAGATTTGAACATATATTAAGGGAAAAAAGAAAATCCTTATCTCATCACAAGAGTTAATATTTTTTTTTCCTTTTACATCTACAACTTTAGGAAAATCGTGAGGAATTGTGGGTCTCCGCATGGATTTCCTATTGGCATTGAACCCATTGTGCTGTCTATCCAAATTAATAAGAAATTGAGTGCTCTACCATGCAAACTTTAATTTTGATCCTTTGGTTGCAACTTAAGAGTTCTCAGCTATATATTTTTGGTTTCTAAGCATTCAACTTTCTATACCTTTATTTCTTCATTTTGACCAAGAACTACCATTTTAGAAAGAAAGAGGAGGACATGAGGTAGGTACATAAATAAAATAATTGTCTTACTCACACAATAATTATAATGGAATCTTCAATTGGTTACTTCTAGATGAGAAGCAGGCACATTAAATATTGTGTAATGCTAGAGTGACCTCAGGCTTGGACCTCACATCGCATTTTCCTAGCGTGGAATTGAAACCACGTTAGCCACTAATCAAAATGTCGTCGCATTTTTCCCTCTCATTTTTCCTATTCTGCTCGTCTCCTCTACAACGAATTGTCTCATCTGCAACCATTCGAATCCTAAATAGAAATCAGTTTGGAAAACCCTCATCTATTCTCCTTTTCTCCCTTATTCTCTCATTTGGGATGTGGCGCCCCCAAAACACTAACATAAAGTCCCATGTCAAGTCTCGAGGTACTAGGTGGCATCTCGAAATTTCGGTATGGTTTCTATTATTTATATTAGCATTCCAAAACACTAAATACCTGTTGTACCTGATAAACAATATATATTATATCTTGCATATATGCATACAAAATATAATACTAGTGAAAACCTATATACATCTAATAACATACGATAGTCAGAATGTAGAAAGATAAACAAAATATAGGACTATACAAAACTCCTTACTCTAACAAAAGTGATAATGCTTAGTACAAAATCCATAATACTAACTAGATGAACTGACACCACTAGGGAGTATAGCTCTAGTACTTATCAGGTAATGGACTCTGGTCATCTATCTACCCACCAGATGGTCTCTACTCGCTGGTTCTACGCCTGCCTTGTCAACTGTAGGTTCTGAAACTAAAAAAATAAGAAGGAAATGATGAGTAATAATAGTTATTCAGTAAAGAAGCAAACAATTTTTTCCCATAATCTCTCCTTATATAAACGAATGAGCATACTAAATCATTTTAACATATGCAAAGTTTTATAGAAGAAACTACGATTAAGTGGTACATATAGCCAGGGATGAACAACTAAATATGTTAAAACTCACATTTCATAAATCAGTAGTACTCGCTATAACATTTTTTTTATACAAATCTAATTAACCAAATAGAAATATTAAACATGCATTTCATTTTATATATAAAAATAAGACAACAGATAAATAATACACAATGGTGGAGTAGTGGAATTAGAGAGTTGGGATTCACAATTGAATTGCTCTCAGTCGGGGCATGATGTTACAATACTTTACTGACTTTTAGTTCCTGGTTTTGTGGGCAGTCGCTGCACTTACCACACTTGATTGACCATTTATCCAGCTCAGGTTGGCTATTTGACGTGACCGTAAGCAATGGGTTTCTTTTTTATATGTCAAAATGTTCGACTACTATAGATTGTTAGTGATCATTGACTAATCATCTTCGTCTATGCCTATCGGGTGTGCATGTGATTCCCAAATATACAACCCCATTCGTATACGACCACCTTTACATTACAAGTTCACTGGTAAAGATAGAGAAGAATAAACCCAGATTCTAGTTGTGACTCCACTCTCATATGCGTCCCATACTATATATAAATTTGGTTGTTCCTACCGTACATCTCAGGATAGTATATCACTCTAGATGATATGACAGACTATTTCTTCAAGTATTCACAAAATAATTACATATACATATCATTTCTTTTATTTGAAAATAAATAAGAAATTAACATTACAGAGTTGAGAATGGATATCCAGTTTCCTACCATGCAACTGTGGCCACGCGACTTAAAATAAATAATAGTACAGAAAAGTAAATAAATATGCATGTCACCTCTTAATAACAGAAAGTAAATTAACCTTGGATGTCCATTCATCAACCCATACATATCATTACAATGTAAAATGCAAATATTACCGCTCAAGTGTGATTATGATATTTTATAATTTCATCCCCTTTTTTCTTTTTTTCCGATTCTTACACTTTTTACGTTTTCAAACACATCATTCATTTTCTGATATTTAATCACTCAAATATTCATTTTTCGATATTAAATTTTTTTTCATACTTTAAAATTATTTTTTATCAATTAAATTGACAATTTATAAAACTTATATCCAAACGGGGTCCGAGCAGTGCACATAACCCGACTGGTAGAAATAACCCGGTGAAATGTCCTACCCACGTATAATTTGTTATAAAATACAATTAAATACATCAAATATGCAGGTCCTGGCGTGAATTTGAAATAACGAAAATAATTCTATGTTTTTGAAACACATGACAAATTTTCGTTAAAATCCTAAATCCAATTTTCACAATCTACAGTTACCAATAGAAATTGAGTCTTTATTGATCCTTGTGCAAGAGAATTGAAGCACATGCACGGAAATCGAGATGATCGACCCAAAAATCAAGACAGATCAATAGTTGAGGAGGCTAATTTTTGAATCTGACCTGGTAGTTTTGAAGATCTCGATAGCGTTGTCATTTCTCCCTTCTGCGGGAGAGGACAATTTGGCTTAAAAATAGATGAAATCCAAGATTTAAAAGTCGAAACCCCTATATCTCATATGACTGAATTTAGACGAAAGGGAAAGAAAGAGAAGAGAAAACAAAAAGAAAATGGGTGAATTTTGTAGAGGTCGATGTTGCAGATGTTTTTCCCTTCTTCGTCGAAAGTCAATAACTACCCGTTCGCGACAAATATGAGAATGAAAGTTATAAGAAAAATAAAAAAAAACACTTGGCTGGTTTTATGCGTTAAAAGAGAAGATGAATAGTGATTTCATTTTAAAATTTATTTATATAAGTTATGGGACGAAATCGGTATTTTTTTATATTGTTTCGCTTGATGGTAACTTAACCGTGTGGATTCCAAAAGTGACAAATGAATACTCTATTTTATATAGTTTTCTGTTCTGAATCTAATGGCGTAGTCATATTTTACAAATTATATCTCTAACAAAAATTCACTTTTTTGGCTCGATGGGACTCTAAAATTGACGTCATTTCCATTTTTTTTTACGATAAATCGACTTTTTGGACTCAAAAAATGACGAGTAAATAGTTAATTTTCTATAATTTTTCGTCACAAACCCAATGATGTGATTGAATTTTAAAAATTCTTACTCTAGAAAAAAGTCATTACACTCATGCTTAGGAAGCCTTTGAGAAATGATAAGATATTCACATGAAGGCAATTAATTTTCTCTCTAGTTGAGCTACTATTTGAGAATTACAAAAAAATTTATCCTCTTTATGGAAAATTTTCTATTTCCATTCAGTAATATCCTTTTCGATCATATGTCATGATGAGGAGAAATGTATCTGTTTGGATTATTATTATAATTCAAATATCCTACAAATATAAGCAAGAATGACGGATTGGGAGGAGGTGGGTTGGGTGGGGGGGAGGAGGTTGAATTTGAGCTCTTTTAGGTTGTATCTTTAATAAATTAAATGCTATTTTGATATGGGTAGTGGGGTGGGAATTTGTTAAAGTCACTACAAATTAAATTTGTTGGGTTTAAAGAATTTATAGTAAAACAATTATTTTGAAAATTCAATATGGAATTTGGAGAACTTAGTGTGAATTTTAATCCTTTTTGTGATGATTATTCTTTTGGGTATGAGGATATGAATAATTCATCTTATCATTGGGGGCTCCATAAAAGAATAAAATAATTGTTTTCAGGGAAAATTCCCAAAAACAATAGACAAAAATTGAAAAATCTTAAAACAGTACGCTATTCATTTGTATTACCATTTTTGGAGTTAAAAAGGGGAATTGTTTTTCCATTCTATAAAATAGTAAAAACTTTCCCCCTTTTAATTTCAATAAAACAGTAAAAAAAAATGTCCTGTTTTATAAAATAGTGAATTTTTTCCTTAGCTTAAGAAAAATATTTTAATTCTGAAAATAATAAATTACTCATTCTAAAATTAAATTGAATAGTGTAGCATTTTGGGAATTTTCTATTTTCAATGCATATTTTGGTAAATCACCTATCAGAATTTTTTTTTATTATCATGAGGTACGAAGGATTGAATCCCTAAACATTTGAAATAACAAAAATATGAATTTAGACAGAATTGAATAAAAGAACATGATTCCTCTTTGGTCTCAAGCTGTTGGGATATGACCTACATAAAGATAGGGGTCATTGTTTGAAAATGAAGGGAGTATACTTTTGAATGGTTAATCAGACTTACTATTGAAAATGAACATTCCGCGAGGGTGCACCCTTACTTATCTGGTGTGTGTGATGTGCAGGCATTGTATGTGCCCCGGGACTAGTCCTTGAACAAGACCATGGTAAGAGCATGGTCTATGGATTGGGCATAACCCAGATACAGGGCTCCGTCCATTGTACACAACTGGATTAACAAAAAATAAATAAAAATAAAACTAAAATAATTTGGGGCAATGTCAAAATTCCAATTTCCATGTCATTGGTATCTTTTTACCAACTTCAGGGGTAGTACTGTAGTTTGTATATCATGATCAGACCATGTCATGAGTTATAAAAGCCAAATAATGCTTCTCCTGGTAAGATGTTTGAAGCTAGACACTGAAATCTGAATAGACCTCAAAGGTTTGTCAAAATACCCCACTGATTTGATTTCATATCAATTGATTCTTCTTCATTTAATTGGCATATTCTTGTGGGTTTTGCCCAATATTAAGTAAAAATATTTTTGTTGTTCTGTTTCTTTTGTTGAAATTGATTTGTTTTTGCTGCGAAGTCAACTTTTTGAGGGATACTTTGATTGTGATTTCGGTTATGGTTGAAAAAGGTGATTTATTAGAACGGGTTGGTGAGAGATTTGAAAAAGGTGGAGATTTTGTTCTTGAATTGAAGTTTGAGGTTCAAAGGTTTTTAGATGGTTTATTTGTTTTACTTTAAAAACTTATTTTTTGATGAAATGGGTTGCTGGGTTTTTGTGGAGGCAGTAATCTTGTGATTTATTAGGAAATGAATTCGTCATGTTGACTCAAATTTTAGAGCTTAATTAGTTGGTTACTTTCAAAGAGTATTGATTGTTTGGATCTGAGATGGACTTGAAAACTACATAGTTGTTAAATAGTTCTTTAAAATCTCCAATTTTATTATGTTAGACTTTCTTAAAAAATCTTTTCTTTTCTTTTTTTTCAGGAAAAAATGTTACTTTTTTTGTTATAATGTACTGGAATTCATTGTTATTTTGAGTAGAATTAAAATTGAGAGATGGATACTATTAATTGGTGTAAGAAATGGTTGGGAAGTGATGTTTGATATGGATTTTTATTTTGGGATCATCTTATTTTTGTTGGTGATCTTTTGCATTAAATATGAATTCTTACTGTTATAGAGGAAGTCATCCTCACTTCTTTTATCTGTTCTACAGAATTTTTGGAGGCTTCACCTCATCTTTGACTGTCCTGAAGTGCCCCCTAATTCTTTTTCTAACAACTATAGATTTTATTGGTCAAATAAGAGGTCAAGAACACCTACCTGAGTACATAAGAAGTTAGATTGCTAGGATAATTTGGGGTTGCTAAGCAAACAAAGTGATATATTTATTATATAAAATTTTATAAACACAAGGGGCATACCCCTAATTAATAGATTACAAAAGAAAATTTAGCAGAAGAATTAAAAAAGAAATTAAACGCTTCTAAGATTTCCTAAGAAACAGAATAACTGTCTAATTTCTTCAAACTTCGAGGCGATGAGTTATTAGAATGCCTCCAATATTTTCTTGGATCTGCTCTTGACTTCATGCTTATTGGAGGGTCTAGACCTTCGCCTCCAGATTATCCTAAACAGAAAGAAAAAATAAAATTTTTAAAAATTAGTCCCAAGGAGAAAATAAAAATATCATCTAACTTAATGAAAAAAAAAAGTACTTGGCTTCCTTGCTATTCAAACAAGCTCTTGAATTTCATCACCATCAATCACTCTTGATTCACCTAATCAGAAAAGAAAATGTTTAAAATAATGGTCCTAAGCACATTAAAAAAATTCATCTAATTAATGCTAAGAAATAAGTTAAAAAATGCACTTACATGCCATGCTACTCAAACAAGCTCTTGAATTTTATCATCTGCATCAAAATTGCCTTCCACTGGTTCGATACACCGAATGTCTATAGCTGGAACTTGAGCGGTTGTCAAGCTATTGGCACCAATTCCATCAACTAATGAATGATGAACTTGAGGGGTTATCAAGCTAGTGATACCAGTCCCATCAGGAAATGACCAATTAACTTTATTCTCCAAAGGTCCAAGTTTGTAAAGGAATTTCAGCACAAGTTTTGCTCTTTCTTCACGTTCTTGAATGGGGCTCTCAACAAGATGCTTGAATATGGCAAGTGGGAGTTAAGAGAGGAAAAAGTGCAACATGTCCACAAATAGTTGCTCCATGAGACCATATAGTTCGTCGATTGATGAGAAGGTTTGTCTTGGCCGTTGTCCGATGATCAATTCACAAATGTTTCGTATTTCTCTAGCTGCAACTCAACTCTTTTGCTGTATTGCATACCTCTACTTGCAAAATCCTCTGCATTAAAAAAAGGATTGGAAACTCCATCACATCTTTTTAATTCATCAGTAAGCCAAAGTGCGTAATATAAGTCCAATGGAGGTTGAAATTGAGATTGAGAATACAATTTCATTACCAATGGTTTAATGAATTTCTTATGGAACCAATGATAGGGGTTGTTCCTCTCCATCCACAATTCTTTTCCCACTACAAGTTTATTTTTGTCTTCGGTTGTGATATTCATTTTCTAGTCAATGAAATAAATGATTCCAAAGGCTTCGTCGAATGTATGAATCAGAGAAGCACCTAGGACATCTGGTAATGCAGCTGCGGCTATTCTTATAAAGATTACCACTGAAAGACAAGAAACTTTGTTGGTAAATGGCTCTTCAAATCGACAAGTTTTGGAAAGAAGTTAGATGAGATCATCAGTTGGTATATTCCTTTCATATTTCTCCATCCATCTCTCCATGTCATATTCACAGTTTCTCTGTATCCACTCTTCCATATCATACTCATCACCATTTCTTTGTTCCCCACAACAAAATTTTTTTATTTTTTTGGCACACAAGAAAGGTATCTTGAGCATTAAATATAACAGGGAAGATAGACAGAGCACAATCACTTGCACTGCCATGAATACCATATAAACAGTCCTCTTAATAGTTTGGAGGTGATCATGAAAACTGATGAGTGTCTCAAAACACTCAATTATACGCACATTTTCCGGACATTTATCTTGATCTTTGTCCCTATTTCTCTATATTAAGGTAATAATAATGATAAGCCTCAAAGCACCATGTTACATGTTAATTAGGCTTAATTATATATAAATAAATTCATTTACTAAATAAATCTAATTACGTATGTTTCTTGTGCAGAAAATCAACAATTTGGAATCAAAATCTCAAGGCAAAAGCATTTGGGCCCATTTTGGAATGTCCTAATCCTTTGGAATGCCCTAATCCTTAACTCATATTCTCTTTTTTTGTCTTTTTGTGCAAAGAAAAGTGGAGGCTACTTTTATACTCTTATATACACATTTTTCTCTATAAATGGAGCCTCCATCTCTAGAGAAAGAGTCCCATCTTGGTTCTATTATCCAAGACTCTTTTAATCTAAGGCTCTTAGTCTATTCTCTTATTTTTTGTATTTTTATTTTCTAGTTATTTTCTTTTGACTAAATAGTCTTGTAAGAAGTAGAAGAAGAAGAAGTAGTAAGTTTCTCCATGAAATGAAGAAAATTTCTTTCATCTCATATCTTCCCTCTCTTGCAATGACATTAGGCTAAGTTTCCCTCCATTGGAGAGTGGAAAAGTCTAGAACAAGTTCTTGTGTTGTTTCTAGTTTTATGCCTTTCTTTTATTTAAATGCTTATGAGTTCTCTTTAATATTTCTTGCACCTTTTATTCTTAATATAGATACTTTATGCTTAAATTAGATCAAGATAAAGTATGTTTAAACTAGATAATTTGTAGTAAAAAAATTTCAAAGAATTCTACTTTGTTTATGTACCTTCATTTGATATAATTTACAAAATTTTTCGATCTAAGGAGCTAACACCAAGCCCTTACGATTGAGTTATAAAAAGGCTAGAGATTAAGAATTACTCATCAACATGTTCTAGGTAGATCCACCTCCAATGGTGTTTTAATTTCATAAGTTCACTTGCTTTTAATTTCATTTACTTTAATTCACTTTCTAGCAATTTTACATCTTTTTATAAGTTGAAAAATACAAAGAAAACAGTTTTAATTCATTTTAGTTAATTTGAATTTTATCCTCTTAACTTAACTCTATTCCTCCTTTCTCTTGGATTCGATCCTCTACTTGTCCCACAAGTAAGGTAAAAGTAAGATTAATATTAACTTCTATGAGAAGAACAACGATAGTCTCATCAGAATTTTGGCGCCGCTGCCGGGGAAAGGTAAAGGTATTAGTGGTAGGTTTTGATTTAAAATTCATTTCTTTCATTTTTATTTTTTTTATTTTTTCTTTTGCTTTCTTTCTATAAGTTCAAGTTTTCTTGAGGTTTTAAGAGAGAAGAAAGAAGAAAAAACATTGAAAAAAAAGAAAAAAAGTCACTCCCGTTTTTTTTTTCACCCTTAACAGCAGAACTTAAACTGACTGTAAATTTCTACTCCGATCTCCGATTATCTATTAGTGTATATTGATTTGGGGTAGAACGAATTTTTTTATAAAATGTGACATAGTCAACAAGATTGTGGTTAGTCAGATTCTATTTTTGAGTCCATTTACTATCATTTCTGTTTTGCTCCTTGTAGGTGAACATTTTTTTTCTTCTTTTCTTTCAATTTCCTTTAATCTTTAGTTAGGTTTATTTTTCTGTTTTAGAAACTCTTGTATAGGATTTCTTGTAATTTTTTTAATTATCCAAGAATGCTTGGATTGTAATAGACTAAGGAAGGATGACGGGTGGACAATACCGTCACGGCTCTTTAGGTTCGCACACCAAAATTGGAGTTGGTGGCCTAAGTCGACTCAAACCGTCTTTACCCCGTCTAGCACGGGAGGTAATCCCGAAATACCCATGCCTCTCTTTGCTAGTGGGTTACTCCTTGCCTTTGTATGTTATTTTTCCAATTTACACACGCTTGGAATAGTTAATTAAGTAGTAAATAGCACCCCTCTCCTAGGGATGTCATGATAAGATGAGGATTGGAAGTCATTATCAATTCCTTTCTCTAATTAGAATAATCAACTCACTAGTCATCCAATTAAATTAATTAAAATCAATTAGACTTGACTATAGGGCCCACGAGCTCAATAGGAGAAATTCCGCTTCAAGTTGTGCCAATTGCGCTTCTTGATCATCTTTGTATCTAGTAAGATCTTACCCTTTGAGGGGATAGACTCAGTCTATTCAAGAAAGGAAGGTATTTAAGAGTGCCCTTGCTTATACATTGTGCGCCTCCTCCGATCTGGAAATTCGAATGATTCAAACTTGACTTCATAGAATCGAGTTGGAAGGCTAGTTGTGCTATTTCTACCCAGTTAGAAGCTGTCTAGCTTTAGGCAACCTATCTAGGTCCAGTCTTTTCTTTTCGTGATTGTTTGATCAACTGTGTGATTTACATGTTTGGTAGACGTTCACAAAACAACGTGTTAGAACCATTTGATCCTGAGATCGAACGTACCATCAGTAGGATACGCAAGACACCATTAGTAGTTATGATGGGTGATCGAGAGCGAACTCTCAATGAGCTTTTCGCTCCAGCTTCTGCATCTCTTCCCACATGCATTATTTTACCATTGAATAATGCACCTCAGTTTGAAATTAGGGCTGCCACCATTAATATGCTCCCTAAGTTCCACGGTTTAGAGCGTGAACAACCTTACACCCATCTTAATTGATTCTTGACTATATGTCAAACTTTTAGAAATAAGAATCTAGATGAGGAAAGTATCAAGCTTATTCTGTTCTCGTTATCCCTGGAAGACCATGCAGCTGCATGGTTGAACTCCCTAACACCCAATTCCATATCTACCTAGGATGTTTTATCCAAGAAATTTATGATCAAATTCTACCATGTGGCCAAAATTGAGAAAATGAAGGACTCCATTAGAAATTTTAGAGCCCGTCTTGATGATGAATTTTTCCAAACTTGGGAAAGATTCAATGATTTATTGGTCAAGTGTCCACACCATGGCATTGACAAAGCACAATTTGTGTAAATTTTTTATAGAGGATTAACAATGAATCAACGTACCTTAGTCGAGTCAATGCATAAGGGTCAGTTTATGAACCAAACTCCCAATCAAGCGTACGATTTCCTCGTAGAGTTAGTCGAGAGTGCTCAAAATTGGAACACTAACCAAGAAGAATTTGATAGAGATGATTCCGTTAGAAAGACAGGTATGTATGAGATGAAGGCAGACCCTGATCTCAAAAATATTATGTCTAGTTTAGTGAGTGGGATGAACAATCTCACGAAGAAGTTAGATGCCTTTTCCATCTCAGCATCTAAACCTCACCTAGACCCTCGTACAATTTTGCAAGTAACTATCGAACCGAGTTCTTTGTTTGTCATATGCGACGGCAACGACCATTTGGTCGAGTGTTGTCCCACCTTGCCTCAAATCAAAGCTAAACAAACAAATGCGATTAATGGTTATAGTGCTTTTAGGAAGCCAACTCCAAACTCTTTTAGCCAAACGTATCACCCAGATAATAGGTTTCATCCTAATTTCTCATACAGATAAAATGAACCTATTCAATCTAGTGGTCCATCAGGTTACAATATGAGTTTTCCTAGGCAATCTGGTTCTTCCACAAATCAAGTTATTGTTCCTCAAGTCCCTTATCAACCCCAACAATCTACAGATTGCAGAGCCATCATACCAGATCCCATGACCAATTACCAGCAGCCTGCCTAACAACAGTCATCCTTAGAATCTATGATTGCCGAGTTGATGAGACAACAACAGTAGTTCATCCAAACTCAACAGCAAACCCATCAAAATCAAACTCAGATTAACCAAGTCACTGCACAATCCATAGATAAGATGGAAGTTCAGTTGGGGCAGTTAGCTCTCTCCTTGAGTGAGAGAAAGAAGGGTCAATTTCCTAGTCAAACTATCCCTAACCCTAGAGGTCAACCTTTGATTCCAAACGGATCGAAAGGTCAATACGAAGTAAGAAACCATTCTAGAGCTCCACAAGACTCAGTCCAGGCTATCCATACCTTACGTTCAGGAAAGAGGGTGGACAACAAGGTCCAACCTATTGACAAGAGTGAAAAAGTCCTAGAGGAGGACAAAGTTCAAAAAAAAGTTATAGAGTCTCCAAAAGAGAAGGAGAAAGATTTGAAAAATCCCCCCATCATTTTGTCGATTCCAAAAGCTCCATTTCCCCATCGCCTTAGAGATTCTAAAAAAGGTAAGCAATTTGAGGGTGTCTTAGAAGTCTTCCAAAATGTGCATATCAATATCCCATTCCTATATGCCATTAAGCAGATACCTTCTTATGCGAAATTCCTAAAGGATTTGACCATAGCTAAAAGGAAAACACCGTTTCCTCAGGAAGCCATCATGGCAGCCTAAGCTTCGTCGCTAATCCAACAAACGATTACACCAAAATTTAAGGATCCTGGATGTCCGACAATTTCCATTCATATTGGAAATCAAGTGGTCGAAAAATGTCTCTTAGACTTAGGGGCCAGTGTGAACCTTTAACCATATTCGGTTTATAAACAATTAGGTTTGGGGGTTTTGAAACCCATCGATATCACATTGAGTTTAGCCGATAGGCCCATAAAAATTCCAAAGGATATAGTTGAGGACGTGATAGATAAAGTCAAAGATTTTTATTTCTCTGTTGACTTTGTTGTCTTAGACACAGAGCCAGTCATCAATTCCAATAATCATATTCCTATCATCTTAGGACGTCCATTCTTATCCACGTCTGACGTAGTCATTCGTTGTAGAAACGAAATTATGACTTTAACATTTGGGGATATGAAAGTGAAACTGAACGTCTTCCACAATTTCAAAGGAATTGATGTAGATGATGGTATAAAGGAAGTGAATATGATAGATACGCTAGTCAATCAAACGTATCAAGAGTTAGGGTATTCTGATCCCCTAACGAAATGTTTGGCTCACTTTGACCTTAACTTGGACGTAGAAGAGTCTATAATGGAAGTCAATGCTTTGCTTGAATCCGTTCCACTCTTAGATTCCGTACGGTGGCACGCAAAAGCTAAAAGTCTTCCTGTGCATACATACAATCTTGTTCCTTCCCATATCAAGCCTCCAAAATTAGAACTCAAGTCGCTTCCAGAAACCTTGAGATATGCATTTCTCGGCAAGAATCAAACCTTGCCTGTGATCATTTCCTCTCACCTCAATGAAGTTCAAGAGGGAAAGTTGTTAGAAGTATTAAGAGAACATCAAGCAGCTATTGGTTAAAGCATAGCTGACATCAAGGGAATTAGTCCATCTGTGGTGATGCACCATATTCGTTTAGAGGATTTCAGTAACCCTTCCTTAGAATCTCAGAAACGGCTAAATCCTGTTATGAAAGACGTGGTTCGGATGAAAGTGATGAAATTGCTAGATGCGAGTATTATCTAACCTATCTCTGACAGTCGTTAGGTGAGTCCTATACAAGTAGTTCCTAAGAAGTCTGGTATCACTGTGGTAGTGAACCAAGATAACGAATTAATCCCCACTCGAGTCCAAAATGGATGGAGAGTGTGTATCGATTATAGGAAACTCAACTCGATGACTCCTAAGGATCATTTTCCCTTACCTTTCATTAATCAAATGTTAGAGCGTCTAGCAGGACACTCTTACTATTACTTCTTAGATGGTTATTCCGGGTACAACCAGATACCCGTTGTTCCAATCGATCAAGAGAAAATAACTTTCACCTGTCCTTTCGAAACTTTCGCGTATCGTCGCATGGCTTTTGGATTATGCAATGCACCCGCTACTTTTCAACGGTGCATGATGAGTATATTTTCTGACATGCTAGAAAAATATCTCGAAGTATTCATGGATGATTTTTCAGTTTTCGGATCAAGTTTTGAGGAATGTCTCCATTACTTGACTTTGGTCCTTGTACGTTGCAAAAAGGTCAATATAGTCCTCAATTGGGAAAAATGCCATTTCATGGTAACATCGGGGATTGTGCTAGGGCATATTGTTTCTACTAAGGGGATTGAGGTACATAAGACGAAGGTAGGTCTAATCGAAAAATTACCACCTCCTAAAACGGTTAAAGAAATTAGGTCATTCCTAGGCCATGTGGGTTTCTATCGTAGATTCATAAAAGATTTCGGGAAAATCTCGAAACCTTTATGTGAGCTATTGGGAAAGGATGTTGCTTTAAACTTTTCAGAGTCATGTCTCTCTACGTTCAACAAGCTCAAATCTGAGTTAACCTCGGCACCCATTATTCAACCTTCAAACTGGAGCATTCCATTCGAAGTTATGTGCGACGCTTCAGATTATGCAATAGGAGCTGTTTTAGGTCAGCAAATCGAAAAACAACCTCATGTTATCCAATATGCTAGTAAAACCCTCAACGATGCTCAGCTTAACTACTCTACAACAGAGAAGGAAATGCTAGCAATGGTTTATGCCATTGAAAAATTTCGCCCCTACCTCATAGGAACTAAAGTCGTGATCTACACAGACCACGCAGCATTGAAATACCTTCTATCAAAAAAAGATGCTAAAGCAAGGTTAATCCATTGGATTCTACTTCTACAAGAGTTTGATCTCGAGATCAGAGACAAAAAAGGGGCAGAAAATGTCGTAGCTAATCACTTATTTAGAATAATTAACAAGTCATCTGAGGAGTCCTTATCCATTTCTGAATCCTTTCCCGATGAGCAACTTATGCAAATCTCTCAAGCCAACGCTTCATGGTATGCGAACATTGTCAACTACCTAATTACAGGTCAATTCCCAGTCGAAATAACTTGTCAAGAGAAACTCCGTCTTCTGTCAAAAACAAAATGATATTTCTGGGATGAGCCATACTTATTTAAGTATTGTCCCGATCAAATCATTAGACGTTGTAATCCAACCTGTGAGCAAGTCAATATCCTAGAGTTTTGCCATAATCATGCCTGCGGAGGGCACATTAGTGGTAAGAAGACCGCTATGAAAATCTTACAATGCGATTTTTTATGGCCTAGTGTTTTTCGTGATGCCCATGAATTTAGTAAATCTTGTGATAGATATCAAAGATTAGGAAAAATCTCCAAGAGAAATGAAATGCCTCAAAATCCTATCTTGATTATCGAAATTTTTGACGTGTGGGGTATAGACTTCATGGGACCCTTTCCTATCTCCCAGGGTTACCAATACATCCTAGTTGTTGTTGACTATGTGTCAAAATGGATCGAAGCTGTGGCATGTAGAACTAACAATCACAAGGTTGTGATAAAATTCATCAAGGAGATGATTTTTTCAAGATTTGGTACTCTGTGAGCTATCATAAGTGATGGTGGTTCGCATTTTTGCAACAAGATCTTTGCTGCGTTGATGAAGAAATAACTCATAACGCATAAGGTTGTCACACCTTACCACCCACAAACAAGTGGGCAAGTGGAAATTTCTAACAGGGAAATAAAGACTATCTTAGAAAAAACAGTCAATCCTTCAAGGAAAGATTGGTCTTTGAGATTGAGTGATTCACTTTGGGCCTATAGGACTGCATTCAAGACACCCATAGGGATATCTCCCTACCGGTTAGTTTTTGGCAAGGCCTGCCATCTCCCTGTAGAACTAGAACATCGTGCATATTGGGCGATCAAACGCCTCAACTTTGATTTTGATAAAGCCGGTGAGAAACGAAAGTTACAACTAGACGAGTTAGAAGAGATTAGAAATGACTTGTATGATTGTGCCAAAAGGTACAAAGAGCGTACCAAATTCTTTCACGATAGGCACATTCTTAGGAGGAATTTCATTCCTAATCAAAGAGTTTTGTTGTATGATAATAGATTCCACCTTTTTCTAGGAAAACTTAAGTCTCGATGGACTGGCCCATATATCATCCAAACAGTCTACCCCCATGGTGCTGTTGAAGTTCTTAATCCTAAGGACGGATCCACTTTCAAAGTGAATGGCCAACGTCTCAACCGTTTCTCGTGTATGTTTCGTAGGAGGAAGTTCTTTTTCTCGATGATCCCATCTATCAAAATTAACTATGTTTTCGTCTAGCTAAAGACGTTCAACTTAGCACTTCTGGGAGGCAACCCACACGTTTCAAGGGACATTGTGTTAAATATCAACAGGACTGTAAGGCCTTTCTCAGGTGCTATCTAACCCACTTCATTTCATTTTGTCAATTTCAATTTTACCTTTGCATGTATATGTTGAAATATTGAGGACAATATAATGTTTAAGTTTGGGGGTGTGTGAGTCGGATTTTCACTTATTATTTTCTTCTATAAAAAAAAAATTAAAAAATATTTGGTTAGCGACTTTGTTGTATTTTGCTCAAAATCTTAGTTTATCTTTAAAGTACTTAGTTAAAAATATTTAATCAGTCTTTCATTGGAAGCTATGATTTAGAGTCCCCATTTGTGTTTCTCTTAGGCAAAAGTTAGAGCAAAGTTATCTTTTGGTATATAGTCACTTCTAATAAGGTTATCAAGAGTCTAGATTGTATTAAGAGAGCTTATTACCTTCTTTCTACCTAGAGTTTAAGGAAAAACTAGGTTTGATGAACTTTGACTTCCTTGTTCAATTGGTTGGTTGATTAGAAGAAAAACATAACTGGGTTGTATACATCTTATACAGCAACCATTGAATTAGACTGGGTACCTTGAAAAGGGCTACCTACTTTTCTTAGAAAAAAAGTGTAGAAGTAATAGAAAAAAAGACCTTTAAAAAAAAATATATCAAAGATCTAAAAGTTTATGTAAAGTTTTAGTAGGGTGAAAGCCATCAAGTGTAAAAATGTGAGTATACTAGAATATCATAGATAAAGCCCCTTAGAAGTATTAAAGTGAATATCCGTACTTCTCACTACCCCAGACAGGATGCTAAATTTAGAATTAAACCCTAAATTACTCCAACTATTCTTGAGTAGTTAGAAGGTTGAAACTCATTTTAGGAAATCGAATCTCTTAAATTTCTGAGTTAGAATCACAATCACTCAAAGGTCAATTTAAGTCTAAGTTTGTCGTAGAGAAATAAGGGTTGGGACTCTATACCAAGCAGTACTTCCAATTAATTGACAAAACAATATATATATAATAGACTTGGGTTTTTCAATATAAGTTTTGATTTTGACTATTTTTACTTCAAAGTTGTTCTCAGATTTTGTGGGTATATTTTCTACAAACCCTCACGAGTCAAACTCGTCCACTAGGGGTAACTTAACGGTTCAAGGGCTTGCTGCATTCGTTAAATGGAGTCGAGGTGCCTGCGAAAGTGACAGTTTTATTTTCTAGGGACTAGAAAAAGGTAAGTTTGGGGGTGTGATGAGTGTCTCAAAACACTCAATTTTACGCACATTTTCCAGACATTTATCTTGATCTTTGTCCCTATTTCTCTATATTAAGGTAATAATAATGATAAGCCTCAAAGCACCATGTTACATGTTAATTAGGCTAAATTATATATAAATAAATTTATTTACTAAATAAATCTACTTACGTATGTTTCTTGTGCAGAAAATCAACAATTTGGAATCAAAATCTCAAGGCAAAAGTATTTAGACCTACTTTGAAATGCCCTAATCCTTTGGAATGTCCTAATCCTTAACTCATATTCTCTTCTTTTGTCTTTTTGTGCAAACAAAAGTGGAGGCTACTTTTAGACTCTTCTACACACATTTTTCTCTATAAATAGAGTCTCCATCTCTAGAGAAAGGGTCCCATCTTGGTTCTCTTATCCAAGACTCTTTTAATCTAAGGCTCTTAACCTATTCTCTTATTTTTTGTATTTTTATTTTCTAGTTATTTTCTTTTGACTAAATAGTCTTGTAAGAAGTAGAAGAAGAAGAAGTTGTAAGTTTCTACATGAAATGAAGAAAATTTCTTTCATCTCATATATTCCCTCTCTTGCAATGACATTAGGCTAAGTTTCCCTCCATTGGAGAGTGGAAAAGTCTAGAACAAGTTCTTGTGTTGTTTCTAGTTTTATGCCTTTCTTTTATTTAAATGCTTATGAGTTCTCTTTAATATTTCTTGCACCTTTTATTCTTAATATAGATACTTTATACTTAAATTAGATCAAGATAAAGTATGCTTAAACTAGATAATTGGTAGTAAAAAATTTTCAAAGAATTCTACTTTGTTTATGTACCTTCATTTGATTTAATTTACAAAACTTTCCGATCTAAGGAGCTAACACCAAGCCCTTACGATTGAGTTATAAAAAGGCTAGAGATTAAAAATTACTCATCAACATGTTCTAGGTAGATCCACCTCCAATGGTGTTTTAATTTCATAAGTTCACTTGCTTTTAATTTCATTTACTTTAATTCACTTTCTAGCAATTTTACATCTTTTTATAAGTTGAAAAATACAAAGAAAACAGTTTTAATTCATTTTAGTTAATTTGAATTTTATCCTCTTAACTTAACTCTATTCCTCCTTTCTCTTGGATTCGATCCTCTACTTGTCCCACAAGTAAGGTAAAAGTAAGATTAATATTAACTTCTACGAGAAGAACAACGATAATCTCATCAAAAACCTTTATAGAGATTTTGAAGAATGAAATAGTGCGAAACTTTGAAATTTTGATAAAATCCACGATGTCAAAATGTCGAGCTTTGACAAAGTTGATAAAACTTCATAAGCATTCATTCCATCAAATGAACCATTAAATATTAACAACCATCTAAATATGGTGGTTGTACTTCCTACTAGGACAGTGAAAATCTAAGTGACTACAACGATCCACATTGACCATTTATAATCGGAAATCTCACAAAGAAAATCCACCTTCTTATGAACAAGAGATTGAAGTACAGCTTGTGATAGAACTAGTTCACAAAGTGCCGAAAGCATGCACACAGCTACGCCGATTGGGGAACAAAGGAAGGTCCATCCAGGGTTTCGCGTACAACTATTTATATAAATTGACTTCAATATCTGTATCACACTCTCTAAATTTTGAGGGGCCTTTTCTTCAATTTCATCAACAAGGCCAGAAGAGAGGGAAAGTTCCCACCTAGAAGAATCAAAAGTGAACCACAACAGTGCAAGCAATAGTAGCATGCATGACATGATTATGACATGTTCTACTATGAACAAGAATATGACACCAGTAACCATTTGCATACAAACATTCACAACAATTGTTACTACAAATATGCTCAAGGAAAGCATGTTTGAAAGACGTTCAGAATGACTCTGAGTTCCGAGTGAAGGAAAGAAAATACACATAAAGATGCATATTAAGACAGTGCCACTAAGCTTAGAGAGTTGGTCTTGAACAGAAGGCATTGATGTGGTCAGATCTACTGGGAGTTTCAAAGTAATTGCAAGAAGAGTGAGTGTAAGGGAGTTGAGTTTTAAAAACCAACATGGTATCCATGGCTTCCTATTATATAGTCCATGAAATAAATCACAAATCATAAATAGAAGGCATGCCGAAGTACCTGCTGCTATGTATAGGCTAATTGCTGGCATTGGGGAAGAAAACTTGTCATCATCCCATGTTCCATTCAAATAAATTTGTTTCATCATTTTTTTTCCTTCTTTGGATTTGCCAAATTAAGTTGTGATATTCTTCTTCTCCTCTTTAAATAAAACTCAGACTTGGTATCATAGTGAAGAGTATCGATTAGATAAAGAAGCTATACTTACATTGTTAGGTAAGTAAAGTAGTTTGCTTTCCTTCTTTATTCTTTTCTTGACATAGAACCAAAGTAGAACCTTGAGAACTAATTGTTAGTGTTCCTATGTTGTCATAACCATGGTTTTAAAGCGCGCCCCAGTCCGAGTCTACTTTTACTGCTCATATCAATTCGAATGAGCAAAAATGTAAATCATGTATCACACTGACTTGTTTGAGATCCAAGATGGCTCGGCTCAAATTTTTCAAAATTCAGACGAGTCAACTAGTTTGGTGTTTTATTCCATATAATAATAATCAAGTTTTAATAACTATACACTTGTGATTTGTATAGAATAAAATTATATAAGAATCCATTTTATAATAGAAAAATGAATAATTGATTTTTTTATTGAGTACATATAAATGAATCCATCTTATAAGAGAAAAAATAATTATTTAACTAAAAATATAAAAATTACAAATCGATCTCAAAGGATTTACTGGTCCAGGATAGGATGAGTCAACTCAATCTCGGTAAGTGCTCAAACAAGATGGTATACCAGGGTTATAACCATTCTGGAATGGAAAAGAGGACCAGAAGTACAATTATACTAGTTAGAAATAAGACATTTAACATATTACGAATCTCTTGGATTAAGCAATCGGGAAAATTGCTCACAATTTACATAGGAACTTGAAGAACTTCACGCAATATACATTAACTTTAAAAGCTAGGAAATTCTTCAATCGTGTACAATATAAATACCTATGGATACCCTTCAGATAGAACTGATTCGATTCCAGTTCCTCTCAATTCGATTCCCCTTAGACCTGACTATGAAGGTTAAATGGATATTCATTGAGACCCTTACTATAACATCTTGATAAATTTAAGAACAAATGAGCACAATAAAAATAACACAAAGGTTCTACGAGGTTCGGCTTTGATAGGCTACGTCCTCAAAAGAAAATCACACGCAAACACACACAAAGTTGTGTGGTTGCTGCTTTTATTTCTTTTATTTATCTATTTCGAAAGTGAGAGAATATAGGAGAAGATGTTGGTGTGATAGAGGAGAGAAAGAAGGAGAATAAAATCTGATCTCCTAAAAGAGATGAGAGAAAACAGAAAGCGTGTGAAAATGAGGAGTTTCAAGATTGCATGATCTCGTCCAGTACCACCCCCCACCCCCCACCAAAAAAAAAAAAAAAGTTGGAGCATGGGTATCATGCATGCCCAACTTGCCAATAAGCATCCACGAACGGTCATGACCCAATGTTTTTGTAAAGATGTCTGCCAACTGATCAAAGCTACACAAATGTACTGGATTGAAAATGGAGTGACAATCGAGCTCAATGTGCTTAGTCCATTCATGAAAAACTAGATTGACTGCAATACAGAGAGCGGCTTTGTTGTTGCAAAACAAACTAATGGGTTGCGTATGATCAATACCAAGGTCAGTGTGAAGATACTTCTACCATGCGAGGTCACAACTGAGGAGAGCCATAGACCTATATTAGGCCTTAGCAGAAGAACGGGAAACGGTGGCTTGTTTTTTCGTTTTCCATGATATGGGACTGGTACCAAGCATAGTACAGTCGCCACTTGTTGATTTGCGGGTCATGGGACAGCTTGCCCAATCGGAATCACAATAACCTGAGGAGCTAGAGAAGGAAAGTATAATTCCTTTTCCAAGAGTACCCTTCAAATAGCATAGAAGGCACATGACAACATCATGATGAGGTTGAAGAGGGTTCTGCATGAACTGACTGAGTATTGCATTGAGTCAAGTCTCCTTTGACCAGATGTGTACATTACTAAGCCAACCTTGTTGACATGTGGATTCATCACATCCATGCAGAACTTATCTGAAAATTAATAAGGTATCACAATAGAACTCTCCCATATAAGTACACTAAGTTGGATGATTTTAAGAGAAAATCAACAGCATCAATCATGGTTAATAGATACAAACTTGCATGAGGCCACACATATTTAGTATTTTATCATTATCTTTTTCTTTAAATTATAAAACTGCATTTGGATGTTTGTGCGGAACTTGCAAATTAATAACTACCACATGCACCAAAAATGGAAATAAAGGGAAATTTTTTTATTACAGTCCTAAATCAATTGTAAGTTCCATTTCCATCACCAGAAAAAAAAAAAAATACCATGACTAAAAATAATGTCACAAATGTATACTAAGTTCAATGTTGAAAAACAACTTTCTTTTGATTTTTTTTTTAAAGTTCATAGAATTTTTTCCTTTATAACTGTGGCATCAGATCATGTTTTTGGATGCCATAAAGTGATGTGGTAAAAAAACTTTCCTTACGTAGTAAGAAAAGAGTTTTTCAATATTATTATAATTATTATTAATGTTATTATTGGCTAAGCAAAGTGTATTTCATTATCACATGAGACATACAAACCTTACCTGAGTAGATCTTCAATCTTCTTGAGGGTCATTTTTTCCATATTAGGAATCAAACACTACTAAAACTTAACCATTTATTACTTTAAAAATATCTTAAAACACCTTTCATATTTTATAGAATTCGAAAAAAAAAAAAATTGTATTATGAAAAAGTTCTAGGAAATTCTAGAAAAAAATGAATAATTTAAAAAATGCTTAAATAATTGTTGATATATTTAAAATTACATGTTAATGATGGAGTAACTAAACGTGTCAAAATGTGTTAAGTAGGTTGATGCCCAAAACCTAGAACTGACCCATTTAATAATCGTGTTAGATGGATTGACACTATTATGACCCAAACCCACTAACTTCATGTCGTTTTCGAGTCTTGTTGGCGGGTCATGTGAGATTGCAATTCCTGGTCTCTAGAACCTGACCCATATATATTTAATTTGCAAGAAAAATAAATCAAATTCAAAGAGATGATGGTTCTTTGACCTCAGCTTCTAGTGATGTTAATGAACAATCCAAACGAAGAGAAATTTTCCACCTATCTTATACAGATTTATAGATTGACCAAATTAAATTCCATAATCTTCAAGTACTAAATCAAGTTATTTCAGTACAAAGAGAGGAAAAATAGAGCAGTACCAGATTATTTAATGAGTAATCAGATCTATGTGATTTCAATAAGATTAAGGATATATGTTACCAAAAAATTGAACAAAAAGGAATAGGAAATGAAGATTTGTCTTACATTTCAGCTTTAGGGAAGAAGAAATCGAGATCGAGTGGGATCTTGTGAATATTGAGGTAATCAAACACTCTTCTCTCAACAGTAGAGAGTTATGGAGAAGACGAAGTCGAGATCGAGTAGCTGTTTGTGAGTTATTTTCTAGAATGGGGGAGAAGACGAAAAATGGATGACGACGACGAAAAATGGCTGTTGGCTGCTGTGTGGTTTAGCAGAGTGAGGGAGAAGAAGAAAATGGAAGGGTTAGGGTATCAGAGGAACAAGAAGTTGAAATGATAAGGGGTGTTTCTTAAGCAGGAAGGTATTAGCAAATACCGAAATCCTTAAGTTCACAAACTTTTATTGCTCCATTTTATATCTTGACCTTTGACCTCATATGTGCGGATGTGAGTGAGTATATTTGTCTTTGGTAGTAGTGCCAATAGGTCGTGTTGAGGTAAGGGTATTAAGAAAATGTATCCAATTTAAATTTAATCGTGTCAAAAACTTAGGTGGTGTTTGTTTCTCCTTCAAAACTCGGATTTCAGCGTGTTTGCACTGAAAATCTGCGGTTAGGTTCGAAATTACCGTTTGTTACGAAATTACATGACGAATTTGTGTTTTTAAATGCAGATGTGAAAAGCTGGTAAAAGACGCTTTTTCAATTTGCGTTTGCGGGTGAATCCAACACCGAAAAATGGTTCAACTGAAAAGATAGAAATACCCCCGGATTTTTCTTCTTTATTTCTCTTCTTCCCTTCTTTGCACAGAATCACACACAGTTTTGATGGTTTTCTGGAAAAACAGAGAAGAAAAGGAAAGGGGAGAGAAGAAGAAGAAGAATAAGGAGGAAGAGAGAGAGAGAGAGGAACCTGGATGAAGTCGCTGATTCTCCAAAGTAACACTTACGTTGTCGGATTTATCACCAAATCCCCACTTGTCTTCTTCAAGGGTTTTTTTTTTTTTCCTCCTCTTTTCTGAAATAAACAAGGCTGAGCTACTATATTCAACGAACCCAAGCCCTGGACTTCAGTCTTTCATGAAAGAAAGAGATTATTTAGATTAAAACACTATATTGTTGTAAATATTTGAGAAAGCCTATGTTTCAAATTAATGATGTCCCCTTGACTACAATCTTCTATGAAATAATTTTTTTAAAAGAACAATTTGAATTTTTAAAAAAGAACAATTCAAAAATTGAAATATTGAATCAAAACGACATTTTAAACCATGGAAATAACTAAGAAGTTTTTGATTTTTTCTTAATTAGCTAGAGTTATTTTATTTTATTTTTGAAACAAAGAAAGCTAATGTGATTTATCATTCTTAACCTTAAAAGCCTAATTTGCAGAGAATTTGAGGGTCTCAATTCATAGCAAACTCAAGACAGAATTTTTCTACTCAAGATGCGTCTCCCACCTCTATAAGATCAAGGGAATGGGATAACCAATCTAGATGGTCTAAATATTTGGGTCAAGAAATGAACTCTCCCGCGACATCGACGTCTAGGAAGCATTTTGGTTTAGAAGGGCAGTCATAGAACCTGGGAGGAGGCATGAATTGGGTCTTGCAACTTACTAATGTTGCTGGAGGTTTATTGGCTAAGATGTATAGATTGAATCAGATTTTGGAAGAACTATGATAATTCCACTAGGTGTGCTCTGTACACATCTATAGTTTGATATTTTGGGAGAAGTGTTTCTCATCAATTTAAAAAAATGCAATTCATAGACTAGTGTTTGATCATTCTTCCATATTATTAGAAGTAGGAGAAGTTGTGAGTCAATGTATCCCTTTTCATTTTGAAAAAATGAGTTTCTCATCAATCTCAAAAAAATACAATTCCTAGACTAGTGTTCAATCATTCTTCCCTATTAGAAGTAAGAGAAGTTATGAGTCGACCTATCCCATTTGTTTTGAAAACATGTGCTAAATCACCAGAAATTTCTAAAGAATTATAAATTTCTTATAATTTTTTATAGAATTATAAACTTTTTAAAATTAAAATAATTATTTTTATAAATTTTTAATATAAATTTATTATATTTATATATATTTAATGTAATTATATATTTATAAGGGTATTCTTATAATTTTTTATGCATTCTGAGTGCATTATCAACCTTAAGGGTATTCTGGTCATTTTACCCTAATACAGCAAAAACCAAAAGTTGTATCAAATAATAATTATCAGATTCTGATAAACAGCACGGCACTTTTACAAAGCTCTATCAAACAAGCTTTTCAGTGTTTCAGTTTCTAACAACAATCTCTGACAACAAATTCTTACAGCAGAATCTAACAGCAGATTTTGGCAGCTATATCAAACGGGACCGTAAGAGTATTGATAATTTGATGTACTTTTGTCGCATGCTGATGTAGAAGCACATAATTTATTTTAAAAAAAGAAGAGAAAATTTCTCTCGCTTGCCTATTCTCTACTCACATATTTATTTTTTTAGATTTCAAATCTTAAAAAGGATCAATTATCACATTGACAATCCAACAACATAACTAATTAGATTTCATGAAAATATCCACATTTTAAAAAAAAAATTGTTTTTTGAGTTTGATTCAAGGTGTTTAAAACAGACGGTTACTGAACACCCAAATTTAAAAATAAAATTCAATGATGAAAAAGTAATTGGTCTTTTTGTTAAAGTTCATATAATTTTATCCTCTACAACCCCATTTTTGAATGTCACAAGGAGATCAGACCTAAAAGTTTTTTTTTTTTTTTTTGTATTAGAAAAATTTTGATCTTACTTAATTGGGTCAAAAGTTATGATTTTTACAGACCATACTGCGCTAAAATACCTTTTTGTTAATATGAGTGCCAAAGCACAATTAATCCGATAGATCCTATTTCTTCAAGAGTTCGATATAAAAATTTGAGATAAGAAAGGATGTGAAAATGTGGTTGCTGATCACCTATTTAGGTTGGTAGTTGAGACAAGTTCAGATTCAATGCAAATCTCTGAGAATTTTCCTGATGAAAAAATCTTGTCGATCTCCAATTCTAACACGCCTTGGTATGCTGACATTGTCAACTACCTCGTGACAAGGCAAACACCCGTCTCATGGGCCGAACAAGAGAGGATGCAATTTTTTCCAAATCCAAGTGGTATTTTTGGAATGATTTGTACTTGTTCAAGTATTGTCTCGATCAAACAATCCGACGATGTATCCCTAATGGAGATCAAAAGAGTATTTTGCCATAACCATGCTTATGGAGGGAATTTTGGAGGTAAAAAGACTTTCGCAAAAATCATACAATATGATTTCTACTAGCCCACCATCTTTCAAGATGCCAACATTTGGGAAAGATTAGCAAGAGTAACAAGATGCCCTAACGACCAATCTTGATTATCGAAATATTCAATATATGGGGCATCAACTTTATGAGTCTCCCATTTCATATGGATTTCAGTACATTTTGGTCACATAGACTATGTATCGAAATGGGTAAAAGCCATGATATACCGAACAAACAATCATAAAGTCGTTGTTCAGTTCCTCAATGATATAGTGTTTACTAGATTTGGTACACTCTGTGCCATTATCAGCGATAGTAGCACATACTTTTGTGATAGAGTTTTTGAAGCTTTAATGAACAAGTACGCCATAATGCACAAAGTGGCCACCCCGTATCACTCACAAACCAGTAGACAAGTTGAAATCTCTAATCGGGAGATAAAGACCATTTTAGAGAAAATAGTCAATCTAACAAGGAAGGATTGGTCCTTACGCTTGAATGATGCATTGTGGGCATATGAAACTGCGTGGAAAATCCCAATTGATATGTCTGCAAATCAGATAGTCTTTGGTAAAGCGTGTCATCTCCAAGTAGAACTGAAACATAAAGCATACTGGGTAGTGAAACACCTTAATTTCGACCTTGCTAAAGCAGGTGAAGATCGGAAACTCCAACTTGATGAATTGGAAGAGCTGAGAAATGACACTTGCGATAGTGCAAAAATCTATAAAGCTTGTACCAAAGCTTTGCACGATAAGCACATTCAAAGAAAGAGTTTTCACCTCGATCAGAAGGTGTTTCTTTACAATTCCAAATTGCATCTTTTTCTAGGAAAGTTGAAATCTCGATGGATAGGACCTTTTGTTGTTCATAACATTTACCCCACATGGAGCCATCAAGATTATCAATCCCTCTAACAGCAGTATCTTTCAGGCCAATGGACAAATGCTTAAGTCTTATCTCCATCTTCCTACATCTCAAGAACGAGATCCTACTTGAGCAATCCTGTGTATCAAGATTAAATTTGTCTCTGTCTGGTTGAAGACAATAAACTTACCACTTTTAGAGAGGTAACCCATGATATATAGTTTGGCTTCTCTTTATTATTCACCATCTCTTTATTCAAACCTACCACCAAAGGAATAATGTTCAGGGATCTATAAAAATTTTAAAAAAAAATTTCTTGGAAAATTTATTTTTTTTATAATATTTTCTTGAAAAATTTATTTTCTAGGACTTTCCCATGATGGAAAATGCATTTTCCTACAAAATCCTCTCTATTCTTTTACAATCGTAGACCCTTCACTTATTTTCCTTACTTCATTTTCTTCAACTCTTATACTCTTTCAACTTTGGTTGGTTGTTTCTCCCCCTCCATCCTTTTTTGAATTTCGACCGCGTCATTACAAAGATCATCGTGTGGTGACTCTTCTCCCACCAATTGATCGTCAACTGTGCCGCCATCACTGTGCTGCACATTTTAAAGGTCGTATTGTGTCCCCTTATGTTGCAGGAGCTTAAATTTTCCAATAGCCTCATCGATTCCTCCTATTCTCCGCAACCATTCCCCCAAACCTCATACTATCTTCTATGGAGAAGCCTATTAGAAAGTTTTTGAGTCCAACAAAGGGGTTTGGTTTTGGGACGAGCTCACAAAGCGTGGTTGGGGTGCTCTTTTCTACGTTGATGAGGACAAATAATTTGAGGAGCTCGTTTGGGAGTTTTACTGTTCATTTGTATTCGCTGATCTCTTCGTTCCATTATTCACCATCTCTTTCCGAACATCACTCTCATCATTGGTACTGATGACATTAATGCTTTCCTAGGGATCGATTTGGTAGAGCAAGGGTGGTGCCAAGCAGACCACACTATGGATTTCTATCTTACTAGGTTGGGTCTCAAAACTGAAAGACTCCGAATAGATAATAACAGTGTCTCATCCAATAATCTCTATGAGAACCAGTATTTGTGTTGATGGTGGGTTACTTCCAATGTCTTAGGCACTTGGAACTCTACCTAGATGTACACTAAACATCTCTACTTCCTTTACGTCATCTAGATTCTAGATCCAACCTTCTGTATGTCCCGCCTTCTGCTTGATACTCTCATCAATGCATTGACGACCCAAAGCCATTTCCTGACCCTTCCACATCTTAGTTTTCGCATTTTGGAGCATCGATTGGGTGTCCCTTGCCATATTTGCACATGGTAGATGTACAGTGAGGATTCCCCGATTTCGAGGGAAACAGGCTTTCAAGCCATTCTGCTTCTTTAACCAGTCATAAAGTAACTTTCAAATATCTTTTTAAGACATACAAAATTAATTTTTATTTGAATCAACTAAAAAATAAATATAAATAACATTTATTTTCAACACATGATGGGGCTCAAAACTAACCACACCAAACACTATACAACACTGCCCCATTCGACTCATTTAACTCAACTCAATCACTCACTTTAAACTAAAATTAAATTCAATGGGATTCACTACAATTTATAAAAAATTGCAAACCACCCTAACCTTACGTCGTTGATTTCAAAACACAATCCCATAAAACTTCTTAATACAAACTACACACCATTATTTACCATGATAATTTTAGAAAGCATTAACAACTCCTAAAATTTTGAATTTCTCATTATGATCATTTTAATCTAAATAAAATACATGGTCAGCCAAAATCCAGATCAGATCATTAAAATTTTAATGGTGGGAAGGGCCAAACAAAAATATTCTATCAAGGCATTCTATGCTCTAGCCTTAATACAAACTTTATTGGATCTTGATGCCTGATATTAGTTTTTTTTGTCCTTTGGGGCCATAATCAATATAGAACAAGTGGTCAAGCCTTGGATTGTAAGTAGCTCAACACTCATGCTTGGGAAGCATTTGAGAAAGGATAGATATTTATATGAAAGCAATTAATTTCCTCTCTAGTTGAGCTAGTGTTTGAGAATTAAAAGATTTTTTGTCCTTTTTATGGAAAATCTTCTATTTCTGTTTAGTAATACCCTTTTTGATCATGTATCATGATGAGGAGAAATGTATTTGTTTGGATTATTATTATAATTTCAAATATCCTACAAACATAAGCAAGGATGATGGATAGGGGGGGTTGTTCGAATTTGAGCTCTTTTATATTGTATCTTTAATAAATTAAATGATATTTTGATATGGGTAGTGGGATTTTGTTAAAGTCACTATAAATTAAATTTGTTGGGTTTAAAGAATTTATAGTAAAACAATTATTTTGAAAATTCAAAATGGAATTTGAAGAAGTTAGTGTGAATTGTACTCCTTTTTGTGATGATTATTCTTTTCTGTATAAGGACATGAATAATTCATGTTATCATTGGGGGGTCTATAGAAGAAGAAAATTATTATTTTTTAGGGAAAATTCCCAAAACAAATAGACAAAAATTGAAAAACCAGAAAACAGTACACTATTCATTTTTATTACCATTTTTGGAGTTAAAATACTTTCGTCAAAGGGGAATTGATTTCCCATTCTATAAATTAGGAAATACTTTCCCCTTTTTAATTTCAATAAAACAGTAAAAAAAAATTGTTCTGTTTTATAAAATAGTAAATTTTTTCCCTCGTTTAAGAAAAATATTTTAATTCTGAAAATAATAAATTACTGATTTTAAATTAAATCGAATAGTGTACCATTTTGTGAATTCTCTATTTTCAATGCATATTTTTGTAAATCACCTATCAGAATTTTTTATTTTATTTTTATCATGAGGTATGAAGGATTGAATCCCTAAACATTTGAAATAACAAAAATATGAATTTAGATAAAATTGAATAAAAGAACATAATTCCTTCATTGGTCTCAAGCTTTTGGGATATGACCTACATAGAGATAGGGGTCATTGTTTGAAAATGAAGGGAGTATACTTTTGAATGGTTAATGTTCATACGTCGTGAGAGATTCGAGAAAGGTGGAGATTTTGTTCTTGAATTGAAGTTTGAGGTTCAAAGGTTTTTAGATGGTTTATTTGTTTAACCTTAAAAACTAAATATTTGGTGAAATGGGTTGGTGGGTTTTTGTGGAGGCTGTAATTAATTAGAAATTTAGAACTAGTGAAGTTTTTTCTTCAAGGAACGTTCCCCCCCTCCCCCATTTTATCTTGTGATTTACTCAAATTTTAGAGCATAATTAGTTGGTTACTTTCTAAGAGTATTGCTTGTTTGGACCTGGGTTGATCTTGGAAACTACATAGTTGTTGTTAAATAGTTCTTTAAAATCTCCAATTTTATTATGTTAGTCATTCTTAAAAAATCTTTCTTTCTTTCTTTTTCTTTTTTCAGGAAAAAATGTTATTTTTTGTTATAATGTACTGGAATTCATTGTTATTTTGAGTAGAATTAAAATTGAGAGATGGATACTATTAATTGGTGTAAGAAATGGTTGGGTAGTGATGTTTGACATGGATTTTTATTTTGGGATCGTCTTATTTTTGTTTGTGATCTTTTGCTTTAAATATGAATTCTTACTCTTATAGAGGAAGTCATCCTCACTTCTTTTATCTGTTCTATAGATTTTTCGAAGGCTTCACCTCATCTTTGACTATCTTTGACTACCTTGAAGTGCCCCGTAATTCTTCTTCTAGCAACTATAGATTTTATATGCCAAACAAGAGGTCAAGAAGACCTTCCTGATTACATAAGAAGTTAAATTGCTAGGATCATTTGGGCTTGCTAAGCAAACAAAGTGATATATTTATTATATAAAATTTTATAAATACAAGGGGCATACCCCTAATTAATAAATTACAAAAGAAAATTTTGCAGAAGAATTGAAAAAGAAATTAAACACTTCTAAGATTTCCTAAGAAACAGAATAACTGTTTAATTTCTTCAAACTTCGAGGCAAAGAGGTATTAGAATGCCTCAAATATTTTCTTGGAGTCAAGTCTCCTTTAACCAAATGTGTACATTACTAAGCCAACCTTGTTGACATGTGGATTCATCACATCCATGCAGAACTTATTTGAAAAAATTAATAATGTATCACAATAGAACTCTCCCATATAAGTACACTAAGTTGGATGATTTTAAGAGAAAATCAACAGCATCAATCAAGGTTAATAGATTTAAACTTGAAAGAGGCCACATATATTTAGTGTTTTATCATTATCTTTTTCTTTAAATTATAAAACAGAATTTGGGTTTGATAATGGTAAACATACTGATGACAATGGATGTGGATATTGGATTTGAATTGATAAACTAAAATGTTGTAGGTGTTTGTGCGGAACTTGCAAATTAATAACTACCACATGCACCAAAAATGGAAATAAAGGGAAATTTTTTTATTGCTGTCCTAAATCAACTGTATGTTTCATTTCCATCAACATAAAAAAAAAAATACCATTACTAAAAATAATGTCACATATGTATACTATGTTCAATGTTGAAAAATAACTTTTTTTTGATTTTTTTTTTCAAAGTTCATAGAATTTTTTCCTTTACCACTGTGGCATCATATCATGTTTTTGGATGTCATAAAGTGATGTGGTAAAAATAACTTTCCTTACTTAGTAAGGAAAGTGTTTTTCAATATTATTATAATTATTATTAATGTTATTATTGGCTAAACAAAGTGTATTTCATTATCACATGAGACATACTAGCCTTGAGTAGATGTTCAATCTGCTTGAGGGTCATTTTGTCCATATTAGGAATCAAACACTACATACCTCTTGATTTCAATGAAAAAATTAGAGTAAAAAATTATAAATATAAATAAATAACTTAGCAAGAAAAGTATTTTTTTCTTTTCAAAACTTAAACCTAACCATTTATTACTTTAAAAATATCTTAAAACACCTTTCATATTTTATAAAGTTTGAAAAAAAAAAATTTGTACTATAAAAAAGCTCTAGGAAATTCTAGAAAAAAATGAATAATTTAAAAGATGCTTAAATAATTGTTGATATATTTAAAATTACATGTTAAAGAAGGAATAACTAAACGTGCCAAAATGGGTTAAGCAGGTTGATGCTCAAAACCTACACCTAACCCCTTTGATAATCGTGTTAGACGGGTTGACACTATTATGACCCAAACCCACTAACTTCATGTATTTTTCGAGCCGTATTATGTGAGATTGCCATCCCTAGTCTCTAGAACCCGACCCATATATATTTAATTTGCAAGAAAAATAAATCAAATTCAAAGAGATGATGGTTCTTTGACCTCAGCTTCTAGTGATGTTAATGAACAATCCAAAAGAAGAGAAATTTTCCACCTATCCTATACAGATTTAGAGATTGACCAAATAAAATTCCATAATCTTCAAGTACTAATTCAAGTTATTTCAGTACAAAGAGAGGGAAAATAGAGCAGTACCAGATTATTTAATGAGTAATCAGATCTATGTGATTTCTATAAGATTAAGGATTTATGTTACAGAAAAATTGAACAAAAAGGAAAAGGAAATGAAGATTTGTCTTACATTTCAGCTTAAGGGAAGAAGAAATCGAGATCGAGAGGGGATCTTGTGAATATTGAAGTAACCAAACACTCTTCTTTCAACAGTAGAGTGTTATGGAGAAGACGAACTCGAGACCGAGTGGCTGCTTGTGAGTTATTTTCTAGAATGGGGGAGAAGACGAAAATGGAAGGGTTAGGGCATCAGCGGACCAAGAAGATGAAATGATAGGGAATGTTTCTGAAGCGGAGAGGTATTAGCAAATACCGCAACTTTTAAGTTCAGAAACGTTTACTGCTCCATTTTATAACTCGACCTTTGACTTCATACGTGCGGATGTGAGTGAGTATATTTTTCTCGGTAGTATGCCAACAAGTCGGGTCCATTTCAATGTACGCTGATGTTGAAGCACATAATTTATTTAAAAAAAAAAAGAAAGTTCCTCTCTCTTACTTATCCTCTACCTACATATTTATTATTTTAGATTTCTAATCTTAAAAAGGATCGTTGGGTTCACATTAATTATTACATTGACAATTCATAATCATTTAGATTTCATGAAAATATCTATATTAAAAAAATAATAATTATTATTATTTTTTGAATTTGATCCAATGTGTTTAAAATGGACGGGTACTAAACACCTATATTTAAAAATAAAATTCGACAGTGAAAAGTAATTGGTTTTTTTTTTTGTTAAAGTTCATATATTTTACCCTCTACAATCCTATTTTATTGAGTCATGATTTGGAATGTCATAAGGTGATCAGACCTAAAAGTTTATGTTTTTGTATTAGGCAAATTTTGATCTTACTTAATTGGGTCAAAAGTTATAATTTTTACAGACCATGCTGCGCTAAAATACCTTTTTTGCTAAGAAGAATGCCAACGCATAGTTAATCTGATGGATGGATCCTATTGCTTCAAGAGTTCGATATCAAAATTCGAGATAAGAAATGATGTGAGAATGTGGTTGCTGACCACAGGTCCAAGTTGGTAGTTGAGACAAGTTCAGATTCACAGCCAATCTCTAAGAATTTTCCTGATGAACAAATCCTGTCGATCTCCAATCTTTACACGTCTTGATATGTTGACATTGTCAACTATCTCGTGACAGGGCAAACACCCATCTCATGGACCAAACAAGAGAAGATGCGACTTTTTCCAAATCCAAATATTATTTTTGGGATGATTCGTACTTGTTCAAGTAGTTTCCTGATCAAACAATCTGATAATGTGTCCCTAATGGAGATCAAAAGAGTATTTTCCCACAACCATGCCTATGGAGGGCATTTTGGAGGTAAAAAAATTTTTGCAAAAATCCTACAATATGATTTCTACTTGCCCACCATCTTTTAAAATGCACACCTTTACGCTAAATCTTGTTATAGATGCCAACATTTGGGAAAGATTAACAAGAGTAACGAGATGTCCCGACAATCAATCTTGATAATCGAAATCTTCGATAGTTGAGGCCTTGACTTTATGAATCCCTTCCCCATTGCACATGGATTTTAGTACATTTTGGTCGTAATAGACAATGTATCGAAATGGGTAGAAGCCACGACATGTTGAACAAACGATCATAGAGTCGTTTAGTTCCTCAAAGATATAATGTTCACCATATTTGGTACACTCCATGCCATTATCAACGATAGTAGCACATACGTTTGTGATAGAGTTTTTGAAGCTTTAGTGCCCAAGTATGTCATAATGCACAAAATGGCCACCTCATATCATCCACAAACCAATAGACAAGTTGAATCTTCAATTGGGAGATAAAGACCATTTTAGATAAAATAGTCAATCTAACAAGGAAGGATTGGTCCTTACGCTTGAATGATGCATTGTGGGCATACAAAATTGCGTGGAAAACCCCAATTGATATGTCCACATAGTAGATAGTCTTTCGTAAAATGTGTCATCCTCAGTAGAATTGGAACATAAAGCATACTGGACGATGAAACACCTCAATTTTGACCTTGCTAAAACATGTGAAAATCAGAAACTCTAACTCGATGAGTTGGAAGATCTGAGAAATGACACCTGCGATAATGCAAAAATCTATAAAGCTCGTACCAAAACTTGGCACGATAAGCACATTCAAAGGAAGAGTTTTCACCTCGATCAAAAGGTGTTTCTTTACAATTCCAAATTACATCTTTTTTTAGGAAAGTTGAAATCTCGATGGACAGGACCTTTAGTTGTTCATAACATCCATCCCACATGAGATTCTCAATCCCTCAAATAATAGTATCTTTCTGGCCAATGGACAAAGGCTCAAGCTTTATCTCCATCTTCCTGCATCTCAAGAACGAGATTTCTACTAGAGCAATCCTGTGCATCTGGATTCAATTTGTTTATATCTCGTTGAAGACCATAAACTTACCACTTTTTGAGAGGCAACCCTTGATCTATAGTTCGGCTTCCAATTTGATGAGTGGAATGTCATATAGGATATATTTTCTCATCCTCTCTATTTATTTGAACCAACCATAAAAGGAACAGTGTTCAGGGATCTATAAAACTTTTCAAGAAAATTTTCTTGGAAAATTTATTTTTCACACAAGATTTTCTTGAAAAAATAATTTTCTAGGACTTTCCCACATTGGAAAATGTATTTTCCTAAAAAATTCTCTCTATTCTTTTAAAATCGTAAACCCTTCACTTATTTTCCTCAGTTCTTCTTCAACTCTTATACCCTCTCAACTTTGGTCAGTTGTTTCTCTCCCCTCCATCTTTTTTTGAATTTCGACCACGCCATTACAGAGATCATCGTGTGGTGACTCTACTCCGACCTATTGATCATCAACTGCATCGCCATCATTGTGCCACACGTTTTAAAAGTCATATTGCATCCCCTTATGGTGCAGGAGCTTAAATTTTCCAACAGCCTCGTTGATTCCTCCTATTTTTAGCAACCATTCCCCCCCAAACTTGTACTATCTTCTCTGGAGAAGCCTATTAGAAAGTTTTTGAGTCCAACCACGGGGCTTGATTTTTAGATGAGCTCACAGAGTGTGGTTGGGGTGCTCTTTTCTTACATTGACGAGGACAAATAATTTGAGGAGCTCGTTTGGGAGTTTACCGTTCATTTGTATTCGTTGATATCTCTATTCCAACATTCACCATCTCTTTTCGAGGCATCACTCTCATTATCGATATCGACGACATTGATGCTCCCTTAGGGATCAATTTGGTATAGCAAGGGTGGTGCCAAGTAGACCACATTATGGACTTGTATCTTACTAGGCTAGGTCTCAAAACTGAAAAACTTCGGATAGAGAATAATAGGGTCTTATCCAATAATCTCTATGAGAACCAGTATCTGTGTTGGTAGTGGCTTCCCTGCAATGTCTTAGGCACTTGGAACTCTACCCAGATGTACACTGAACATCTCTACTTCCTTTACGTCATCTAGATTCGAGATCCAACCTTCAATATGTCCCACCTTTTGCTTGATACTCTCATCAGTGGTTTGACGACCCAAAGCTGTTTCCCAGCCCTTCCACATCTTATTTTTAACATTTTGGAGCATCGGTTGGGCATCCCCCCTTACCACATTAGCACATGCTAGACGTACAGTGAGGATTCTCCAATTCTGAGGGAAACAGACTTTCAAGCCATTCTGCTTCTTTAACCAATCATAAAGTAATTTTCAAATATCATTTTAACACAAACAAAATTAATTTTTATTTGAATCAACTAAAAAATAAATATAAATAACATTTATTTTAACACATGATGCGGCTCAAAACTAACCACACCAAACACTATACAACACTACCCTACTCAACTCATTTAACTCAACTCGATCACTCGCTTTAAATTAAAATTAAATTCAATTGGATTCACTACAATTTATATATAAAAAAATTGCAAACCACCCTAAACTTACGTCGTTGATTTCAAACCACAATCCCATAAAACTTCTTAATACAAACTACACACTATTATTAACCTTGATAATTTCATAAAGCATTAACAACTCCTATAATTCTAAATTTCGCATTATGATCATTTTAATCCAAATAAAATACATGGTCAACCAAAATCCAGATTGGATCATTAAAATTTTAATAGTGGGAAGGGTTAAACTTCAAACATTCTATGCTCTAGCCTTAATAAAAACTTTATTAGATCTTGATGCCTGATATTAGTTTTTTTTGTCCTTTGGAGCCATAATCAATATAGAACAAGTGGTCAAGCCTTGGAATGTAAGTAGCTAAACACTCATTCTTGGGAAGTCTTTGAGAAAGGATAGATATGCATATGAAGGCAATTAATTTCTTCACTAGTTGAGCTACTATTTGAGAATTAAAAGGTTTTTTGTCCTCTTTATGGATAATCTTCTATTTCCGATCAGTAATACCCTTTTTGATCATATATCATGATGATGAGAAATTTATCTGTTTGGATTATTATTATAATTTTAAATATCCTACAAACATAAGCAAGGATGATGGATTGGGAAGGGGAGGGGTGAATTTGAGCTCTTTTAAATTGTCTCTTTAATAAATTAAATGATATTCTGATGTGATGTGGGGTAGTGGGATGGGAATTTGTTAAAGTCACTATAAATTAAATTTGTTGGATTCAAAGAATTTATAGTAAAACAATTATTTTGAAAATTTAGTATGGAATTTGAAGAAATTAGTGTGAATTTTACTCCTTTTTGTGATGATTATTCTCTTGGGTATGAGGACATGAATAATTCATGTTATCATTAGGGAGTCCATAGAAGAAGAAAATTATTGTTTTTTAGGGAAAATTCCCGAAACAAATAGACAAAAATTGAAAAAACCAAAAACTGTGCACTATTCATTTTTATTACCATTTTTGGAGTTAAAATATTTTCGTTAAAGTGGAATTCTTTTCCTATTCTATAAAATAGTAAATACTTTCCCCCTTTTAATTTCAATAAAATAATTAAAAAAAATGTTTTGTTTTATAAGATAGTGAATTTTTTCCCTACTTTAAGAAAAATATTTTAATTTTAAAAATAATAAATTACTGATTCTAAACTTAAAATGAATAGTGTGACATTTTGGGAATTTTATTCAATGAATATTTTGGTAAATCACCTATCAAATTTTTTTTATTTATCATTAGATACAAAGGATTGAATCCCTAAACATTTGACATAATAAAAATATGAATTTAGACAAAATTGAATAAAAGAACATGGTTCCTACTTTGGTCTCAAGCTTTTGGATATGACCTACATAGAGATAGGGGTCATTGTTTGAAAATGAAGGGAGTATACTTTTGAATGGTTAATGTTGGTATGTCGTGAGTTCAATGCCCAGAATGAACATCCCGCGAGGGCGCACTCTTACTTATCTGGTGCGTGTGATGTCCGGGTATTGCATGTGTCCTTGAACCAGACCATGGTCTCTGGACTGGGCATAGCCTATATATGGGCTCTGTCCGTTGTCTATAACTGGGTTATTAAAAAAAAATAATAATATTTTGGGCAATGTCGAAATTACAATTTCAATGCCATTGAATCTTTTTACCAACTTCAGGGGTAGTACTGTAGTTTGTATTTCATAATCAGGCCCATGTCATCACTTATAAAAGCCAGATAATTCTTATATTCTTGTGGGTTTTTCTCTATATTAAGTAAAAATATTTTTGTTATTCTGTTTCTTCTGATGAAATTGATTTGTTTTAGCTGCGAAGTCAAGCTTTTCGGAGATACTTTGATTGTGATTTCGGTTATGGTTGAAATTTGACGATTTATTTTCAGATTGTTGATGGAATTCGTGATTTATTAGAATGGGTTGGTGAGAGATTTGAAAAAGGTGGAGATTTTGTTCTTGAATTGAAGTTTGAGGTTCAAGAGTTTTTAGATGGTTTATTTGTTTTACTTTACAAACTTAAATTTTTTAAGGAATTCATTTCATGATGAATTCGTTGTGTTTAATTTGCTTTAAATATGAATTCTTACACTTATAGACGAAGTCTTCCTCACTTCTTTTATCTGTTCTACAGATTTTTCAGAGGCTTCACCTCATCTTTGACTGTCCTGAAGTGCCCCATAATTCTTCTTCTTCTAACAACTATAGATTTTATTGGTCAAACAAGAGATCAAGAAGACCTACTAATTACATAAGAAGAAGTTAGATTGCTAGGATCATTTGGTGTTACTAAGCAAACAAAGTGATTTATTTATCACATAAAATTTTATAGATACTAGGGGCATACCCCTAATTAATAGATTACAAAAGAAAATTTTGCAGAAAAATTGAAAAAGAAATTAAACACTTCTAAGATTTCCTAAGAAACAGAATAACAATTGGAGGGTCCAATATTTTCTTGACTTCGTGCTTATTAGAGGGTCTTAAGACTAAACCAATATTTTCTTGGAGCCTCCAATACTTCCAGGCGGTGAGTTATTAGAATGCCTCCAATATTTTCTTGGAGCTGCTGTTGACTTCATGCTTATTGGAGGGTCTAGACCTTCCCCTCCTGATTATCCTAAACAGAAAAAAAAGAAAAAAATTGTTTAAAAAATTAGTCCTAAGGAGAAAATAAAAATATCATCTAACTTAATAAAATAGTAAGTGAAAAAAAAGTACTTGCCTCCAGGCTATTCAAACAAGCTCTTGAATTTCATCACTATCAATCACTCGATGAGCAACATCTGCATCTACATTGCCTTCCACTGGTTCGATACGCTGCATGTCTATAGTTGGAACTTGAGGGGTTATCAAGCTAGTGATACCAGTCCCATCAGGAAATGACCAATTGACTTTATTCTCCAAAGGTCCAAGGTTGTAAAGGAATTTCAGCACAAATTTTGCTCTTTCTTCACGTTCTTGAATGGGGCTCTCAACAAGATGCTTGAATATGGCAAGTGGGAGTTGAGAGAGGAAAAAGTGCAACATGTCCACAAATTGTTGCTCCATGAGACCATATAGTTCGTCGATTGATGAGAAGGTTTGTCTTGGCTGTTGTCCGATGATCAATTCACAAATGTTTCGTATTTCTCTAGCTGCATACTCAACTCTTTTGCTATATTGCGTACCACTACCTGCGTAATACTCTGCATTAAAAAAAAGATTGGAAACTCCATCGCATCTTTTTAATTCTTCAGTAAGCCAAAGTGCGTAATATAAGTCCAATGGAGGTTGAAATTGAGATTGAGAATACAATTTCATTACCAATGGTTTAATGAATTTCTTATGCAACCAATGATATGGGTTGTTCCTCTCCATCCACAATTCTTTTCCCACTACAAGTTTATTTTTATCTTCGGCTGTGATATTCATTTTCTGGTCAATGAAATAAATGATTCCAAAGGCTTCGTCAAATGTACGAATTAGAGAAGCACCTAGGACATCTGGTAATGCAGCTGCGGCTATTCTTATAAAGATTACCACTGAAAGACAAGAAACTTTGTTGGTAAATGGCTCTTCAGATCGACAAGTTTTGGAAAGAAGTTGGATAAGATCATCAGTTGGTATATTCCTTTCATATTTCTCCATCCATCTCTGCATGTCATATTCACAGTTTCTCTGTATCCACTCTTCCATATTATACTCATCACCATTTCTTTGTTCCCCACAACAAATTTTTTTTATTTTTTTGGCACACAAGAAAGGTATCTTGAGCATTAAATATAACAGGTAAGATAGACAGACCACAATCACTTGCACTGCCATGAATACCATATAAACAGTCCTCTTAATAGTTTGGAAGATGATCATGAAAATCTTTATAGAGATTTTGAAGAATGAAATAGTGCGGAGCTTTGAAAATTTTGATAAAATCCACAAAGAAAAAATGTGGAGCTTTGACAAAGTTGATAAAACTTCGTAAGCATTCATTTGCACAAACAAATTTTCGAATATTAACCACCATCTAAATAAGGTGATTGTACCTCCTACTAGGACAGTGAAAATCTGAGTGACTACAACGATCCACATTGACCATTTATAATCGGAAATCCCACATCGAAAATCCACCTTCTTAAGAGCAAGAGATTGAAGTACAGCTTGTGATAGAACTAGTGCACAAAGTACAGATAGCATGCACACAAATAAGCCCGTTGGGGAATTAAGGAAGGCCCATTCAGGGTTATTTGTACAACTATTTGTATAAGTTGACTTCAATATCTGTATCATACTCTCTGACTTTTGAGGGTTCTTTTCTTCAAGTTCATCAAATGGGCTAGAAGAGTGGAAAATTTCCCACCGAGAAGAATCTAAAGTGAACCACAACATTGCAAGCAATAGTAGTATGCATGACATGATTATGACATGTTCGACTATGAACAAGAATATGACACCAGTAACCATTTGGATACAGACATTCACAACAATTGTTACTACGAAGATGCTCAAGGAAAGTATGTTCGAAAGACGTTCAGAATGACTCTGAGTTCCGAGTGAAGGAATGAAAATACACATAGAGATGCATATTAAGACAGTGCCACTAAGCTTAGAGAGTTGGTCTTGAACAGAAGGCATTGATGCGGTCAGATCTACTGGGAGTTTCGAAGCAATTGCAAGAAGAGTGAGCGTAAGGGAGTTGAGTTTTAAAAATCTACATGGTATCCATGGCTTTCTATTATATAATCCATGAAATAAATCACAAATCATAAATAGAAGGCATGCCGAAGTACCTGCAGCTATGTATAGGCCAATTGTTGGCATTGGGGAAGAAAACTTGTCATCATCCCAGGTTCCATTCAAACAAATTTGTTTCACCATTTTTGTTTTCCTTCTTTGGATTCACTGAATTAAGTTGTGCTATTCTTCTTCTTCTCCTTAAATAAAACTCAGACTTGGTATCGTAGTGAAGAGTATCAATTAGATAAAGAAGCTATACTTACATTGTTAGGGAAGTAAAGTAGTTTGCTTTCCTTCTTTATTCTTTTCTTGACATAGAACCAAAGTAGATCCTTGGGAACTAATTGTTAGTGTTCCTATGTTGTCATACCCATGGTTTTAAAGCGCGCCCCACTCTGAGTCTATTTTTACTGTTCATATGGGTTCGAATGAGCAAACATGTAAATCTTGTGTCACATTGACTTGTTTGAGATCCAAGATTACTCGGCTCAAAATTTTCAAAATTCAGACAAGTCAACTAGTTCGGTGTTTTATTCCATATAATAATAATAATCAAATTTCAATAACAATACACTTGTGATTTGTATAGAATAAAATTATATATGAATCCATTTTATATTAGAACAATGAATAATGGATTTTTTGATTGAGTACATATAAATGAATCCATTTATAAGAGAAAAAAATAATTATGTAACTAAAAGTATAAAAATTACAAATCAATCTCAGAGGATTTACTGGTCCGAGATAGGATGAGTCAACTCAATCTCGGTAAGTGCTGAAACAAGATGGAATACCAGGCTTATAACCATTCTGGAATGGAAAAGAGGACTAGAAGTACAACTATACTGATTAGAAATAAGACATTTAACATAGTATGAATCTCTTGGATTAAGCAATCGGGAAAATTGCTCACAATTTACATAGAAACTTAAAGAACTTTATGCTGGTTTTATATTTACTTTAAAAGATGGGAAAATTGCTGGTTTGATGCGGTTAAGGAATGAGCAAATCCAAGTTGTGTTCAGATTCAAGAGTCGTGATACATTGGGGCAATTGCCCCCACTCAACTTTTTTGGGCACTTTAGATATCCTTGAATTTATACTTAAATTCGAGATACCCTTGTATTTTGAACTACTGATATGCCCTGTTTGACCCTGTTGCCCCCACTCCCTCATCTCCCTCCAATTTTTGCCCCCTCCCCTCCAACTAAGTCTAAGTTTGTCCCCACTAAAAGAAAATCGTGGCTCCACCCCTATGTTTAGGCGTTTGGGTTTTGCAAGACTTCTTTTTATTTAGTAGGATAGATATTATTTTAATAAATAAGGTTTTATATTTCTTCTTAGCTTCTCTTAATTATTTTCTTATTCTACATATCTTAAAGGGATATTCATTGACACCCTTTAACTTCTATTTATCAATAATTTAGATAATCAAATATATTCCAAATGGAAAGTGGGATTAAATTTAAGATGGTTGACTGTAATCTATGATCATTGACTATCTGGGAACTTTCAAATCTTCTTGTGTATTGGAAGGAGGCTAAACCTAATGCATTGCGAGTATTTTAGTTGCTAAGTAAGCTTTCCCTTGTTCCTTTTACATTTATTGTCGAATGTTTTTTGCCGACACCCACCATGCCATTCGGGGACTATTGCGTGGAAGCATAACAAGAGTAAAATTAAAATAACAAAACGAGCACACAAATATTTGAGATGATGTACAATAGGTTTGAGTCGTTCTTTTGAGGTTAAGGACTTAGGTCCCCTCAAATATTTCTTAAGGATAGAAGTGGTCCGTTCTAGTCGTGGTATTTCACTATAGAAATACAAATACACATTGAATCTTTTTTAGGACACTGGTATGCTTGATTGTCGTCCTTCCTCCTCTCCTATGGATCATAATCATCATCTTTATACAGAAGTTGGTGATATATTATCAAATCCTTCTTCTTATCAGAGACTCGTAGGCCACTTGATTTATCTGACTAATATGAGATCGCATTTGATCTTTACAGTTAGTGTAGTCAGTCAGTTCATGCATGCCCCGCGCATCTCTAATCTTGATGTTATTTATCGTGTCCTTTGCTATTTGAAGTCTCGTTCTAGTCTTGAGCTTTTCTATTCTTCTATTGCCTAACCACATTTGTCATGTTTTATTGATGTTGATTACGTTGGTTCTCATCACCCATCATAATATACCACACTAAAATATGGAGTTATGATTCCACTAAAAAAAGTTAACGCGTATTTTGTATATATTAATAGTTTTGGGTAGCATGAATTACTCATCCTGCACCGAAAATGGATTTTGTAGCCCAACACTTTACTTCACATCATAATTAAATTTGAAAAGGGTCAAAGTGACAAGGAGAGATGTGGTTAGACATTATCATGAGTTTCTTAGCCACAACTCCAAGAATTATGGCCTTTAAGAACATTCAATCCTTCATCTAGTTTATTTTAATAACATAATTTTTCTTTTGTTTTTGTTTTCTTCCTTATCTAAGGTTTGTAGAAAACTTTGGTAACATTTTTAATTAATCAATTAAAAATTAGTTTACTTCTTTCTTATAAATAATATTAATTGGGAAATATCCATGTTTTTAATAAATGTTAGTAATAAACCTCCACAAAAGATTTGATTTTTTATATTTACTATAAAAATGTAATTTTTATTTTTCTTACGAATATATAACTCGATAATACTAGGTAAATCGTAGGTCTGACTAGGAGGGATGAGGCCAAATGCCCCGATATATACAATATCCCACAAATCACAGACATCAGGCTAGTGTCTATTTAAGAGTTTGTAACCCCTTTCCACGGAATAGTATCAAAGTCTTGTGTGCCTTTTATAGGAGACAAAAAAAGGGATAAACCCCTTCGAGTGTCAAACAAGGGGGTTTGAACTCAAGACACCTCCCTTTTTGGAGAGAGGGCCTCACTACTAAACCCATCACTAGTGGGTTAATTTTGAAAATACTCACAAATACTTATTTGAAGATAAATCTTGCAAGTTAGATTTTATATTTACATGGTTAGGATTGTGCATTTTTACATTAATCATTTTTTCATGAGTCATAGATACCTGAGTCTTTATATATATTTTTTAAAACCATTATTTGTATAGTTTTTATTTATTTATTTTTTATAGGGGCGGGGGGGAGAGGATTATAATCAGATGTGATGTGCTGGCATTATAGCCCAGATACGGGCTCCATCCATTGTCCGCAACTGGATATCAAAATAAATAAATAAATAATAAAATAATTTGGGGCAACGTCGAAATTCCAATTTCCATGCCATTGGAATCTTTTTACTAACTTCAGGGGTAGTACTGTAGTTTTTATTTCATAAGACCTTTGAAGCTAAACACTGAAATCTGAATAGACCTCAAAGGTTTGTCAAAATACCCCACTGATTTGATTTCTAGTCAATTTATTCTTCTTCATTTAATTCGTATATTCTTGTGGGTTTTGCCCTATATTAAGTAAAAATATTTTTGTTGTTCTGTTTCTTCTGATGAAATTGATTTGTTTTAGCTGAGAAGTCAAGCTTTTCAGGGATACTTTGATTGTTATTTCGGTTATGATTGAAATTTGACAATTTATTTTCAGATTTTTGACGGAATTTGTGATTTATTAGAACGGGTTGGTGAGAGATTTGAGAAAGGTGGAGATTTTGGTCTTGAATTGAAGTTTGAGGTTCAAGGGTTTTTAGATGGTTTATTTGTTTTACTTTAAAATCTTAAATTTTTTAAGGAATTAATTTCATGATGAATTCATTATATTTACTCAAATTATAGAGCTTAATTAGTTGGTTACTTTCAAATAGCTTGTTTGGATCTGGGATGGACTTGAAAACTACATTGTCGTTGTTAAGTAGTTCTTTAAAATCTCTAATTTTATTATGTTAGACATTCTTTAAAAAGCTATTTTTTTTAATGTATAATTTACTGGAATTCATTGTTATTTTGAGTAGAATTGAAATTGAGAGATGGATACTATTAATTAGTGTAAGAAATGGTTGGGTAGTGATGTTTGATATGGATTTTTTGCTTTAAATATGAATTCTTACTCTTATAGAGGAAGTCATCCTAACTTCTTTTATCTGTTCTATACATTTTTCGGAGGCTTCACCTCATCTTGGGCTGTCCTGAAGTGCCCCATAATTCTTCTTCTAACAACTATAGATTTTATTGGCCAAACAAGAGGTCAAGAAGACCTACCTGATTGCTAGGATCATTTGGGGTTGCTAAGCAAACAAAGTGATATATTTATCATATAAAATTTTATAAATACAAGGGGCATACCTCTAATTAATAGATTACAAAAGAAAATTTTGTAGAAGAATTGAAAAAGAAATTAAACTCTTCTAAGATTTCCTAAGAAACAGAATAACTGTTTAATTTCTTCAAACTTCGAGGCGATGAGTTATTACAATGCCTCCAATATTTTCTTGCAGCTGCTCTTAACTTCCCTCCTGATTATCCTAAACAGAAAAAAAAATTGTTTAAAAAATTAGTCCTAAGGAGAATAAAAATATCATCCAACTTAATAAAAAAGTACGTGAAAAAAAAAAAGGGTACTTGCCTCCAGGCCATTCGAAAAAGCTCTTGAATTTCATTACCATCAATCACTTGATGAGCAACATCTGCATCTACATTGTCTTCCACTGGTTCGATACGCTGCATGTCTATAGTTGGAACTTGAGGGGTTATCAAGCTAGTGATACCAGTTCCATATGGATATGACCAATGAACTTTATTCTCTAACGGTTCTAGTTTGTAAAGGAATTTCAACGCAAGTCTTGCTCTTTCTTCACGTTCTTGAATGGGGCTCTCAACAAGATGCTTGTGTATGGCAAGTGGGAGTTGAGAGAGGGAAAAGTGCAACATATCCACAGATAGTTGCTCCATGTGACCATATAGTTCGTCAATTGATGAGTAGGTTTGTCTTGGCTGTTGTCCGATGATCAATTCACAGACGTTTTGAATTTCAATAACTGCATACTTAACTTTTTTAATGTATTGGGTACCACTACTTGCAACATACTCTGCCTTATAAAAAGGATTGGAATGTCCATCGCATCTTTTTAATTCTTCAATAAGCCAAAGTGCAAAATATAAGTCCAATGGAGGCTGAGATGGAGACTGAGAATACAATTTCTTTACCAACGGTTTAATGAATGTATTATGGAACCAATGATATGGGTTGTTCCTATTCATCCACAATTCTTTTCCCACTACAAGTTTATTTTTATCTTCGGCTGTGGTATTCATTTTCTGGTCAATGAAATAAATGATTCCAAAGGCTTCGTCGAATGTACGGATTAGAGAAGCACTAAGGACATCTGGTAATGCAACTGTGGCAATTCTTATAAAGATTACCACTGAAAGACAAGAAACTTTGTTGGTAAATGGCTTTTCAGATTGACAAGTTTTGGAAAGAAGTTGGATGAGATCATCAGTTGGTAAATTGCTTTTATATTTCTCCATCCATCTCCTCATGTCGTATTCACAGTTTCTCTCCACTCTTTCATATGACAGTTTTCATCATTTCTTTGTTCCCCACAACAAATATTTTTTATTTTTTTGGCACACAAGAAAGGTATCTTGAGCATTAAATATAACAGAAAAGAGAGACAGGATATAATCCCTACCACTGCCATGAATACCATAGAAACAGTCCTCTTAATAGTTTGGAAGATGCTCATGAAAACCTTTATAGAGATTTTGAAGAATGAAATAGAGCGGAGCTTTGAAAATTTTGATAAAATCCACGAAGTAAAAATGTGGAGCTTTGAAAAAGTTGATGAAACTTTGTAAACATTCATTTCTTCAAATACATCTTTGAATATTAACAACCATCTAAGTATGGTGATTGTACTTCCTACTAGGACAGTGAAAATCTGAGTCACTACAATGATCCACATTGACCATTTATAATCGGAAATCCCACATCGAAAATCCACCTTCTTAAGAACAAGAGATTGAAGTACGGCTTGTGATAGAACTAGTGCACAAAGTGCAGAAAGAATGCACACAGCTACGCCGAGTGGGGAACGAAGGAAGGTCCATTCAGGGTCTCGTTTACAACTATTTATATAAATTGACTTCAATATCTGTATCATAGTCTCTGAATTTTGAGGGGCCTTTTCTTCAAATTCATCAACAATTGAAGAATCTAAAGTGAACCACAACATTGCAAGCAATAGTAGCATGCATGACATGATTATGACATGTTCCACTATGAACAAGAATATGACACCAGTAACCATTTGCATACACACATTCACAATAACCGTTACTACGAAGATGCTCAAGGAAAGCATGTTTGAAAGACGTTCAGAATGACTCTGAGTTCCGAGTGAAGGAAAGAAAATACACAGAGAGATGCATATTAAGACAGTGCCACTAAGCTTAGAGAGTTGGTCTTGAACAGTAGGCATTGAAGTGGTCAGATCTACTGGGACTTTCGACGTAATTGCAAGAAAAGTGAGTGTAAGGGAGTTGAGTTTTAAAAATCTACATGGTATCCATGGCTTCCTATTATATAATCCATGAAATAAATCACAAATCATAAATAGAAGGCATGCAGAAGTACCTGCCGCTATGTATAGGCCAATTGTTGGCATTGGGGAAGAAAACTTGTTATCATCCCATGTTCCATTCAAACAAATTTGTTTCACCATTTTTTTCCTTCTTTGGATTAACCGAATTAAGTTGTGCTATTCTTCTTCTTCTCCTTAAATAAAACTCAGACTTGGTATCATAGTGAAGAGTATGAATTAGGTAAAGAAGCTACACTTACATTGTTAGGGAAGGAAAGTAGTTTGCTTTCCTTCTTTATTCTTTTCTTGGCATAGAACCAAAGTAGATCCTTGAGAACTATTTGTTAGTGTTCCTATGTTGTGTTCGAATGAGCAAACATGTAAATTATCTATCACATTGACTTGTTTGAGATCCAAGATGACTCGGCTTGAATTTTCAAAATTCAGACGAGTCAACTAGTTCGGTGTTTTATTCCATATAATAATAATCAATTTTTAATAACTATACACTTGTGATTGGTATAGAATAAAATTATATATGAATCCATTTTATAATAGAAAAATGAATAATTGATTTTGTGATCGAGTACATATAAATGAATCCATCTTATAAGAGAAAAAAATAATTATTTAAGTAAAAATATAAAAATTACAAATCAATCTCAAAGGATTTATTGGTCTGAGACAGGATGAGTCGACTCAACTATGCTGATTAGAAATAAGACATTTAACATAGTAAGAATCTCTTGGATTAAGCAATCGGGAAAATTTCTCACAATTTACATAGAAACTTGAAGAACTTTATGTAATATATATTAACTTTAAAAAGATGGGAAAGTCTTCAATCATCTGCAATATAATTGGGTATGGAGAAAAGGCGTCCAAAACCGAGGTTTTTGGGCAAATCCAAGTTTTGCTCAGATTCAAGAGTCGTGAGAGTGAGTACCTTTTTCCTTTAATAAAAGGATCTGTTATTAATTAGGATAGGATATTTGTTTAGGTGTTTGGGTCTTGTAAGGCTCAGTTTTTTTTTTCTTTTTTCAAGTAGGATTCTTCAATTATGAAAGTGCATTGTGTTGGTCATTGTAGGATAGATATTATTTTAATAAATAAGGTTTCCAAACGTGGGACCTATTCTTCTCTTAATTATTTTCTTATTCTACATATTTTTTGTGGGCTGCAATTGAGTGCAACTTTGTGGCTACATCAAGGTTAAATAGATATTCATTGACACCCTTACTTTGACTTCTATTTATCAATAATCAAATGTGTTGTGAAAATTCAAATAAGAACAAGATGCACACAACCTGATAGAAGCAGTAGTACTGCTACAACAATCAACTAGCAACAGCATAAATGTATTAACAAAAATAGAATAGTAAAATAATGTAACAAAGAGGATTTATACTAATTCAGTATGCAACGAGCATTCCTACATCCAGTTTCGGCTTGGTCATTCAAATCCACTATTTGCAATGAGAGTTATAGAATACAAGGTATAGAACTCAGAGAATACACCCGAGAAATTACAATAAGCTTACACACTCAAGGTCCAACAATGGCATCTTGTTAAACTGATATCTTCTTTTTCTCACTTTTCTCTCTACATGAACACATATTTTCTCTTTATCTCTTGTTTTTACCACCTCCAATCCTCCTTGGATCCTGCAATATATTCCTTTTTGTATCACAATGTTCTGCAGTACAGTTTGTTATATCCAATCCAATAGAAAAACAGCAATTGTCATCTATACACAAAGGCAAGGAACAAACATTCTTGCCACGCTGGATTAGTGACAAGCCAAATTCGTTGCTAGGTGAGACAAACTAGTCAACGCCTAAAGATTTTGGATCACTATACCACAAATTTCCACCAATTTGTTGTGAAAATTCACACGGATAACAACCCTGCGGACATGCTTACTAAGCCTGTCACTAGCTCTAACTTCAATCTGTACCTGAACATTATTAATGTTCGGACTGTTCTTCATTACTGATTGAACTTGTTCTTGGCCAAAGATTCGCTATGATGTTGGTGCACCTCAAGTGGTTTGGATCAAGGTGGAAATTTGTGGTACAGTGATCCAAAATCTTTAGGTGCTGACTGGTTTGTCTCACCTGGCAGCTGATTTGGCTTGTCACTGATCCAGCGTGGCAAGAATGTTTGTTCCTTGCCCTTGTGTATAGATGACACTTGTTGTTTTTCTATTGGATTGGAGATAACAAACTGTACTGCAGAACATTGTGATGCAAAAAGGAATATATTGCTGGATTTAAGGAGGATTGGAGGTGGTAAAAAAAGAGAAAAAGAGAAAAGGTGTGTTCATGTAGAGAGAAAAGTGAGAAAAAGAAGATATTAGTGTAACAAGGTGCCATTGTTGGACCTTGAGTGTGTGAGTTGATTGTAATTTCTCTGGTGTATTCTCTGAGTTCTATAACAGATTGAACTTAGAGCTAGTGACATGCTTAGTAAGCATGTCCGCAAGGTTGTTATCCGTGTGGATTTTCTCAACTGTAACCTTCCCTTCAACAATAAATCTCGAATGAAATAAAACTTGATATCTATATGTTTCATCCTTTCATGATACATGTGATTTTTTGTCAAATGAATTGTACTTTGGTTATCACAATAAACACTTACCCCTTTCTGATTAACACCAAGTTCACCAATCAGACCTTGAAGTCAAATGGCTTCTTTTACAGCTTCTCTAGCTGCAATCAGTTTAGCCTCTGTTGTCGAGAGAGCTACAACTGGTTGCAAGGTAGCTTTCCAACTGATTGTACAACCAAATAGAGTAAAAACATAACTGGTAAGAGATTTTCTCTTGTCCAAATCACCAGCATAGTCCGAGTCAACATACCCAATCAGCTTCTTCTTCTCATTTGTTTCAGATATTCTTTTATAACACAAACCATAATCTGAAGTACCTTTAAGGTACCTGAAGACCCACTTTACAACCTCCCAATGTCCCCTGTCAGGATTAGCAATAAATCTGCTTACCACACTTGCTGCATACGCCAAGTCAGGTCGAGTGTATACCATGGAGTACATGATGCTCCCAATGGCACTTGCATATGGCACCTGTATCATGTCAGCCTTCTCATCATCGGTTGAAGGTGACACTGCAAATGACAACTTGAAATGGCATCTAAGGGTGTTTGAACAGCCTTAGCTTGAGACATGCCAAATCTATCAAGCAACTTGAGAATGTAGCTGGTTTGAGAAATGAACAACTCACCTTTATTCTTTTTTCTCTTAATTTCCATCCCCAAAATCCTCTTGGCTACTCCTAAATCCTTCATTTCAAATTCCTTGCTCAAAAGTGTCTTTAGCATTTGAATCTCACTCATGCTAGTTGATGCAATTAGCATGTCATCCACATAAAGTAATAGAAATACACCAACACCACCATCTATCCACTTAATGTAGACACAACTATCAAATCACTTCTCAGATAGTTGTTCTTCTTCATAACTTCATCAAACTTAAGGTACCACTGTCTCGGAGATTGTCTTAAACCATACAAGGACTTCTTCAATAAACACACTTTTCCCTCATCACCATGTTTAACAAATCCTTTTGACTGAGACATGAAAATTTTCTCAGCAAGGTTCCCATGTAAAAAAACGGTCTTCACATCCATTTGCTCTAGCTCCATGTCAAATTGAGTAACTAAAACTAGAAGTACTCTAATAGACGTATGCTTGACAACTGGAGAACACACTTCATTGAAGTCAATTCCAGCTTGTTTTGTGAAACCACGCGCAACAAGCCTTGCTTTGAACCTTGGTTTTCCATCCTTTGAGCCATCTTCCTTAAGTTTATAAATCCATTTGCAACTGACCAACCTTTGTCCAGCTGGTTTATCAACCAGTTGCCATGTTTTTGTTTTTCAACAAAGAATCCATCTCCTCTTGCATAGTGAAAGCGCCCTCGATCCGCGGGGTGCTCGGATCCGCTTTTGACCCTTGAAGTTTGGGAGTCGCCACCTAGTTATTATGGTCTAGGAACCAAACTGACTATAAAACGGATAATGAACTAATCTACTACAGAAAATCTGAGTCCGGGGATCATGTTACGGGGTTGGAAGGTGTTAGGCACCAACCCCGCCTGGCCATTACCGGTCTCTACTTATCCCAAATAAATCTACATCGCTAATGACAAACCTAGATTAAAAAATAATGAAAATCTTACCTTCGATCTGCAAAAGTGCTATTTCCTCAGATCTGGTGAAAACGGCTCCTTGTACCGTATTACTTACTTCGTTCTATCTCCGGATCTGATTTCTGATATCCGAGGTAAGGTATCTCCTTCTTGCATCTGGGTGCTTCGAATTTTTTGTGAATTTTTGGGATGTTTTTGAGAGGTTTTTGGGTGTTTTTTAGGCTAAAATCGAAGCAGGGGTGTTAGGTAAGGAGTTGAGGCTCCAAAATTAGGGTTTTGGAGAGGTTGTGGAGGCTTCTTCACCTACTTTTCCTAGGATTTTTTTTATACGAAAATAGGGTGTGGAGGCTCCTATTTATAAAGTTTTTTAGAAGCATTAGGGTTTGATTAGGGTTTCTTTTAGGGTTTCAGTTAGGGTTTCAATTAGAGTTTAGACTTTGGTCTCATGAGATGGACTTAGTCTTTAGGGTTTTAATTTAGGGTTTTGACTTTTAGTCTTATGAGATTGACTTGATTAGTTTATATTAGGGTTTTGATTTAGGGTTTTGACTTTTAGCCTTATGAGATTGACTTGATTAGTGTTTTGATTTAGGGTTCTGACTTTAGTCTTATGAGATTGACTTTAATGTTTTGACTTTAGCCTTACTTGACTTTGGTCTTACTTGATTGACTTTAATGTTTCACTTTACGTTTTTTTTATGATTTATTTATTAATTTCGAAAATTTTAATTATTAAAGTTGTAAAATTACAGTTTTGCCCTCGGAGAGGATTTTTTACGTTTTAAGTCGTTTTTCAATGTTCTGGGATGTTTTGGAATCAGTTTTTCGTAAGGAATTCAATGAGAATGTTAGTTTTTGTCATTTATGAAATTTTTGTATGAAATGGTTATGAATTTTATGAGGGGTATTTTCGTAATTTTGTCATTTTAAGGGAAAATTGGCGAAGTGATTTATTTGATTTCGATTTGTGATTTTATGTGTTTGAATGGGTCTTCCTAAGCGTAACGTAGGTTCTAGGGTTGTTTTGATGTTAGGGGTATTTTGGTAATTTGGTTATTTTTAGTGATTTTATCGTGAAGCTTCTTTTTGGTCTGCAATATGATGATTTCTACGTTTCTGGGATCATATTTTCCTAGCGTAGCGTGATTTCTAAGGTTTTGTCAGTTCGAGATACCTCATCCGGATTTCTAAAACACATCTGGTGACAAAATAAAGCACTGGAATAAACATCTATCATTGGGAACCGTTGCGATCGGGTGGACGAGTTGATTAATTAGGCGAGTGCAAAAATGGGGTGTCTACACATAGCTTGCCGCTACTCCTTTCTTTCTTTGCACTTACACGCTTCCTCATATGATCAGACTTATTTTTTTAAGAGCCTCAGCCGTAAGCAATGCATATGAAATCAGATCTGCATAGCTATATCTTGTAAGTGCCACCCTTGTTCTTCTTGTTCTATCCCTTGCTAATTGATAATCTGCCAAAGCCTCAGGTTGCTCTTCAAATTGTTCATCCTCGGGTTGTTCTACTTCTTCTTCAAGTTTATAATTCTGCTGGTTTTTTGTTCAATCAGTAAGTTCCAACTCAATTCTAGCACTAACATCATGATCTGAACTTGCACTAGTACTACTTTCACCATTTTCTTTCAAGTAGTACTCATCTTCCTTGAAAACCACATCCCTACTGATGAAACACTTTGAAATATGCTTGTCTTGACACCATAATTTATATCCTTTTACGCCTTCAGGATAACCAACAAGCATACACTTTCTAGCTCTAGGTTCGAGCTTACCTTCTTTGGTATGTGCATAAGCCACACAACCAAATATCCTGAGATTATCATAACATGGAGGAATACCTGTCCAAATAACTTCTAGAGTCTTAAAACCAATGGCTGCAGAAGGAAATTTGTTAATCAAATATGCTGCTGTAATTACAGCTTCCCCCCAAAATCGTTTTGGCATATTGGCACTGAATAACATGCACCTTACACGTTCTAGTAGAGTTCTATTCATCCTCTCTGCTAGACCGTTTTGTTGAGGAGTTCCCTTTATTGTCTTGTGTCTCACCATACCTTCTTTGCTATAAAACTCATCAAATTCCATGTTTAGAAACTCTAATCCATTGTCTGTTCTGAGCTTCTTAACCCTCTTTCCCATTTGCACTTCAACCATTTTCTTACATGCTTTGAAATTGCTAAAAGCCTCATCTTTAGTCTTCAAGATGTAGACCCAGACCTTAAGAGAACAGTCATCAATGATTGAAATGAAGTAACAACTACCTCCAAGAGTTTCATGCCTAGAAGGCCCCCACAAATCAGAGTGAACATAGCTGAGAGTCTCCCTTGTTGTGTAAGTTGAATTGCTGAATTTTACCCTTGTTGCTTTACCAAAAACACAATTCTCACAAAACTCTAACTTGTCATCTTTATCACCACATAACAGACCTTGCTTTTGCAGCTCTTGCAATCCTCTCTCACTGACATGGCCAAGCCTACGATGCCATAGTTTTGATTTGGACAACTTTGTATGAGTTACTGTTGTAGCAACTCCAATCACCGTGCAAACTTGCAAGGTGTACAAACCATTGCTTTTTACTCCTTTCCTCACTACCATGGATCCTTTAAAGACTTTAAGAACCATCACCACCTTTGTAGGTTTTACCATAATGATCTAACATGATAAGTGAAATCAGATTTCTTTTCAACTCTGGTATATGCCTTACCTCAGTCAACAATATTTCAGTTCCATCATGTGTTTTCCGTCTCACAGTACCAATACCAATTACTGAGCATGGCTTATTGTTTCCTAGCAACACCTTTCCTCCATCAATTCCCTTATAAGTCTCAAACCAGTCTTTGTTGGGTGTCATGTGAAATGAACGCCCAGAGTCAAGTATCCACTGCTTATCATACTTGTCCGTACCCACAACAAGAACATCTGCACTCTCATAACCAACCTCAACCATGGCATTTACTTGTTCAACTTTTTTATCCTTTTCAGCCTTCTTACCTTTCAGACACAATCTTCTAATATGACCTTCTTCACGACAGAAATAGCATTTTATTTTCTTAGGGCCCTTGGACTTTGATCTGGACTTGCCCCTGCCCTTAAACTCCCTTCTATCAGATCTTCCTCGCACCACCAGCCCTTTACCCGTCTGATCCTTTAGCTCATTCTTCCTTTGCAGCTCCTTGGAACTAAGAGCTCCTACAACATCATCAAGAGTAATAGTTTCCCTGCCATGTTTGAGTATATCAACAAATGTTTCATATGATTTTGGCAGTGAGTGTAACAACACCAAAGCCTTATCCTCATCATCATATTCCACCTGAATATTCTCAAGATCTAGACACAACTTATTAAACTCATCAATGTGATCTTGTAAATCCTTACCATCAGGCATCTTGAAAGTGAAGAATTTAGCCTTGAGATATAAACGGTTTGAGAGAGTCTTAGTTATATACAAACTTTCAAGCTTAAGCCATACCTCAGCTGCTATTTTCATCTTTGTCACCTCCTTCAAAACTTTGTCACTCAAGCTTAAAATAAGTGTGTTGTATGCTTTCTTCATTATATCTTTCTTTTTATCATTCGAGTAAGTTGTTGGCATTTTGGCCTCTCCTTGCAAAGCCTCATCAAGCCCGAGATTGCCTAACCATGCCAGTATCTTCATCTTCCACAAAGAGAAGTTGTTTGACTCATCGAACTTCTCTATTTCCTATTTTGAATTTGCAGCCGCCATACACACCTTTCCTCGAGCACCTTGTAATCTCCTTGAGCTAGACAGATCCGTGAGCCACAACCTAGCTCTCATACCAATTTGTTGTGAAAATTCAAATAAGAACAAGATGCACACAACTTGATAGAAGCAGTAATACTGCTACAGCAATCAACTAGCAACAATAGAAATGTATTAACAAGAGCAAAACAGTAAAATAATGTAACAAAGAGGATTTATACTGGTTCAAAATGCAATGAGCATTCCTACATCCAGTTTCGGCTTGGCTATTCAAATCCACTATTTGCAATGAGAGTTATAGAATACAAGGTATAGAACTCAGAGAGTACACCAGAGAAATTACAATCAGGTCACACACTCAAGGTCCAACAAAATGGGTACAAAGGTTTTATTTATAACTTGGACCATACAACTTCATCCGTTTGTGTAAAAAAAATTATAAACCTTACCGAATAAATTCTAACATTTTGTAAATATTTTGAAATTGTATCTTGTTACGTAAATATTCAGCCAGTTCAGTATTTTAAAGTACAATGAAGGAAAACTTGATGGACAAAACCAGTTTTTAGTTCTTCTATCATATGAGCCATTGTGACAAAGTTCTCTGACCAAAACTTTTCAAAAGAAACATCATTTATATAATCTCCCAAAATTTCCCCAATTTATCTGTATTAATTGAACTGAACCCCCCTACATAATAATTACTGAATCACAACATGGTTACGATGAAGAAACTCTAAAGAAGAGGATGTGAGTTTTTGATTCATAATTTAAATGAATTCCATTGATCTCACAAATGCAATGATAATACCTATAGATTATAATTGTTATATGGAAAATATTCACGACATTGAAATTTCCTTGATTGTTTAAGAACATGAAGTAAATCTAGATCATCAAATATATTCTAAATGGAAAGTTGGATTAACTTTAAGATGGTTGACTATAATCTACGATCATCAACTATCTAGGGACTTTCAAATCTTCTAGTGTATTGGTAGGAGGCTAAATTTAAATCATTACAGGTATTTTAATCGCTAAATGTATCTTTGGTAACACTTCTAAAGTCTGAATGGAGGTGATCCACCATTAAAGTTCAAACTTCAAGAGGTTTGAAACATGTTTGTTAAGGTTGAGACTTCAGAACAAGAAGAAAATTTCAGACAAATAAAATCAATGATGGAAAGTCACTAGATGGAACTTCAAAAATCACGAAAAAAAAATTATTCCTAAAACACTACATGAAAACTGGAAAATTCAACAGAAAAAATTAACAGGCCAAGGCCCATGAATTTTAGAAACTGAATTTTGACGGTCTAGGACCATCGAAATTCTTAATGTTCGTAGATTTGACAACTTAGAGCTATCAAATTTCTCCCATCCTTTATTAATTTGACATTCTCGACCCGTCGAAAAAAAGAATTTGACAATGAAAAATTCGACTCTAATTCGACCCGTTGAATTTTATGAAATGTGCTGGCCTCATCAAATTTGGGGTTTTTTCACATTATGAAATACCCTCCGAAAAATCTTGATTTCTATCCCTTATCCATTCTTTATAGATACCCTAAAACTCTTATTTTTATGTTTTCTACCTCTCCTTTCTCTACAACTCTTCCATCAAGATCTGCCCAGGTATGAACATCTACTACTGTTATATTGGTTTCTTTAATGGTATATGTATTTTGGCTATTTTGGATGAAGCTCATATTTTCTTGAGTTTTATAAGGTTTATTGTGATTTTTGGATGTAATTTCATTTGGATTTCTTCATTTTATGTTGTTGAATTATGAATTTTTTTTGGTTTTTGATTTTGATGACCTTAGCATTATGGTTCAAAAAATTTTAACCATTTGACCAATAATTCACATTGGATCATCAACAAAACACATAACACAACCCAGATTAGTAGAAAGTGAACTATTTTGTTTGTATCTCATTACTTTTTTTATGGGTACCATTTTAGTAGCTTTTCCATTAATTAACTTCTCAGAGGATTTTGTGTTCTACAATTTTATCTGAAACCTCAAACTTTTATTAGGTGTGGGAAAATCATAAGGTTGTATGCTAAACCTCTATGATATCTGATAAGAAATTGAGCTAGAGAAGCTGAGATTATCTATTGTTCTTGGGGCCATAATAGCTATGTGAAGCTAGTGTTGCCACCATTAGAGATCAAGGTCTTGCAGATAAAACACACCGAACAAAAAAAATAAGTAATTAGAGAAAAAAAATTAGTCATAAAAGGTAGTCCTGAACTACTAAATATAAAAGTTGCTCAACGACCCCAACAACCAAAATTTTATGTTCTTAAAAAATTTTGCTAACAATTTATTAGAATTAAAAAAGGGTAATATTGTCAAAATGACCATTATATTTTAAAATTCTGTTATAATCAGAAGCTCTTAAAAATGATTAAAAAAATAAATTTTCAAGAATAAGATTTCAGAAAATAGACTCTAGACTTCAGACTTCAGAAGTGTTACCAAACAAACCCCAAGTAAGCTTTCCCTTGTTCCTTTTACATTTATTGTCGAATGTCTTTTGAGATAATTAATCCCTTTCCAATGCAGCAAAATCAAATTGCGAAATTAAAAGACCATGACTCAAGAATTGATACCCACCAAGGCCAATTGGGGACTGTTGTATAGAAGAGTAACAAGAGTAAAGATAAAATAACAAAACGAATACACAAGATTTACATGGGTTGGCAAATTGCCTATGTCCATGGAGGAGAGGGAGAAAAATCCATTAGAAACAATAATGATTACAGACTCCCTGTCCACTGCTGAAAAGAACCTCATAGCACAAAAACATAAAAAAACCCTACTCGAAAATACAATATATACCCAAAACTTTTGTCGCCAATTGGGCCGAGCCCACTAAAAATACTAGACATCTCTGCATCGAGAAAGGTCCTTTTTGATACTAAATTGCCTCTTGAATTCCAAGCCCAATAAGAATACTAGACATCTCACAACAAGGACCCATTGTAGGATTTTCCATTTTATTTTAATCTGCTTAGGCTGATCAAGCAATGCTTTATTGGTTTCATTGGACATGAGTTGTACATCCTTTCGGAGATGAATTTGATTTTTGAAGTTATGGAAACATTTCCAATCCTACCCAAAATTGAAAACATTTCAAAACATGGTCTAAAGTATGTAGGTGAGCCAAACACATTGGTAGCCATTGCTTTAGAAATATTTGCATGAAAAAGATTCATACTTTAGTCCACAGACCTTTCCAAATTGGCCCTGTCCCAACCTGGTCGTAGTTTGTCCCCATCAATAAACAAGCTAATTTTTTGCCTATCTTTGCCTTTGGTACGGACAAGGCATACTGAGAAAAAGCAATTTTGGCTTGCCCTCACTTCACCTAAGGACAAATAGAAGCATTGTGGAGACCATTCTACTTTTAACCCCGCTAACCCTTTTTATCTTGGTACCACAAGATATTTTACCTCTTTAGCCTAACTTAGCACCCTACCCTTGATTACAAGGTAATTGTACCAATTCTCTCATCTTTGACTTTGTTCATTCTACTTTTTACCCCATTACATAAGAAGATTTAACTAAAAACCGAACCTTTTCTCCTTAAATCAATAAGTCCCTCTTTTAGCTCTTTCCATTAGAAAAAAAATCAATTGAAGTTGTGCCTCTTGGGAATCAAAGATTCAATTTGGGAATTAGATTTCACAATAAAATTGAAATTTCTGAGTTGATTTCATATTGCTTTCTATTACATTGTAGTGAAATTAAAAATTCAATATTTTCGATTATTCCTTTAAATTCTACAAGATTTATTTGTTAGACCCATGTAACATGTGACCTATTGACCTTGGTCAATTGACTTCCACGATTTTGTTTCCAAAACGCACAAGGATTCTATAATATTTAGAAATATAAATATTAATAGAATTCCAATATAATTAGAACTCCATATTCTTCAAGGTTTAGTTGGAGACGTTGATGGATAGGAAACCTATTAAGAGAATGATTCTAAGCCCTCAACCTTCGTCTATAAAGTGGATCGGCTAACTCATATTGAATACGTTGAACACATAAAGATTTGTGGAGAAACAACAAAATAAGAAAAGTGATATCCATCAATCACTAACCCAAGAAATTCACTTAAAAAGAAGGGAGAAGGTGAGTTTAGCAATTAAAGGGATCAAATTCGATTGGAGTTTCAAAAGGCTACGAGGAACGTGGATTGAAATACGCACCTCCAAACATATTGAATCAAAGATTAAATTGTGATGGCACAAAGTAAGTAATCAATCATAAGAAAATAAAGAACGAGTAGAGATCGCGAGCAAAGTAGAACACGGGCAAGAATATGAAGAAATATGAATAAACTTTAAAAAGGTTGAAAATGTTTTGACAATGCAAAGGTGTATTAGAACATGAAATCCAACGTTAAGAATTCTCTCACCATATCAACCTTACTATTATAAATTATCATTGTCAGATTGAAAATGATCCAACACCATTATTCAATTTCAATCACAAAGTGTGGGCCCCTCCACAAATAGAATCTTGATCAAAATTCACTTTAAACCTGACTCGTCCGAGTTGTCTCAATGATCCAACCAATGATGACTATGTCATGGTCCTCAACTCATTGAGGATTCAGTGAACACATTCCCAATAAATTGTTATCTGATGAATTTTCTAGGGCTGGCATATCTTATATGCTAGGCCTACTCCGTGATGAACATATACTCGAAGAATTAACTTGATTTGTATTTTCTTTTGAGTTTGAAAATGCTCAAATTTATTGGTTAAGAATCATACTGATGCTCACTTCAAATTTATCAATGATTCATCATTTCTTAAAATGTTTGACAGATTTTGCCAAAATGAGCGTTAGGTTAAGATCTTGAACACCTAGATTGAATTGGATGTGCTTATACCATTCCAAAAAATTTGATCCGATAAGAATTGGGATGGTAGATGCATGAAAGTGCAATGAACCAAGAACTAAAATTGAATACTGATAATACTCTAATAAGTTCCTTGAGTTTTATTTAATAATGATGAACTTATTAATATCACCTAAATTTATCATTTAGGTTAAACTAGGTATATTTATTATTCACTCATTTTTAGGATAATAAACTAATTAGATTATCTTATAAGGCTAATATAATTTATATAATTTATATAATTTATTCAGTTAGTTTTGTTACCTTTGTGTATCCAATTTTAATTATGTTAAATTCATGTAAATTATATTATCTTACCAAAATTTCAATTAGTTAAATGAAATTCTCCTTTGGACTGATGCTATTTACCTAATTGAGTCTACAAGTATAAATATTATTATTGTATAATGTCACCCCAATGACGAAAATTTAATACAGTTAGATATTCCATAAATTTTACTAATTTAAGTTATTTTGGGGAGCTACAAAATTAATAAAATTTATGTACATCTAAATAGTCGTATAATATATACTAAATCTTTAGGTTATTCTCAAAAGGTTCCAAGAACAATAATATTGCACAAAAATTTTATTATGGAAACTTATTGAGCAAGAAACATTCCATCAATGATAATAGAGAATTAATAATAATTGACAGTCTTGCAACTAACTAATTCAAACAAGGTTATTGATAATTCCAAAATAAAATTGAAAATCTGAATTATATAAATTTGATGAAGTCCAAGCAAAATCAAAATCTCAAATCTATAAGTTATGACATCAAAATGGAAATCCAAAATTTATGAACATGATATCAAAATCGAAATTTGTTATCTATTAGTCATGATATCTGTAAGCATCAAAAAAATTTAAGAGACCTTGCAACTATATAAATTATCGAAAAGTCCTTAAAATAAAATTTAGGCCTATACATTTTTATTTAGACCCATTGATTGAGATGGACGTCATATGATTTGGGTTTGGGCTATCGCAGATAAAATCCATGATCTAAAACAAAGTTAAGTGATCTACATATTAAATGTTGGGCCCCACACCCAAATAAATGAGTTTGGGCCATCAACAGTCCATAGAATCTTTAAAATTGATTTTAGACGAATTTAACCTTAAACAAACCAATCAAAGCTCTTTAAGTTAGGGCATAATTAGAAACTTAAACTATCTTTAAATCTATAAATATCAAAAGCCTCCCTCATTAAGAGGGGATCTGAATCATTTTCTCTCAGAAAACAGAAGCTCTCCCTCTAGAGAAAAAGAAGCTCTCAAGCCCTTCTCTAGAGATAAAACAAAGCTCAAAACACTTCATAAGACTCAGACTCTAATTAAAGAGAAAATCAATCCTAAAGCTCTTCTTTGGAAGCCAAGAAATCATTCTCAATCGATAAAGCAATAAGTTCAAAGAGACGAAAATCTATAGAAGTCTCTAAAGAAAATCAAGCACAAATAAAGTTATCGTAAAAGTAGCATTTTCAAACGATCACGAGTGAAATCCTGAGAGAAAAAAGGTACACACGTCTTCCTTATTTTAGAATTTGACTATTAATAAAAGGAAAACATGAAGATTTGTACACTCATTTTTATCAAATCAATAAAATTATTTGCAATCTTATTTCTCAAAATTTGAGGTAGATTTGTAAAATTTATTATCGACAATATCAAAATCAAAAATCTATTATCTATTAGTCATGATATCAAAATTGAAAATCTGAGATTTCACGTAGTACTTAAACTTATGTCTTTGATTTCAAACAACAATCCCATAAAACTTGTTAATACAAACTACATATTCGAGCTGTAGATGATAATAAAATAATGAATAAAAGAAAACCTTGGCAATCAAGGGTAGAACCACAGAGATAATGTTAATCCAAAGTATTTTTTTTTACTTCTAATCATATTCAATTTTAACAAGTGATTTAAAAATAGTTTGCAAGAGAGGATTTATCTAAAATAAACTACTAAAATAAAATCTTAAGAATATGAAAGAGAAGCGTAAATCAATTGCATCCACCTTCATAAATTTTATCAGTGAATTCTGGTTCTCTATTTATCTTAATCCATTAAACAAAGCTAATGTTTGTGGATCAAAAAATCAAGCAATTAAAATATAAACGAGACCAAAAGTATGCAATAGTTTAGATCAAGATTATTAGGTATATATTAACTATTCTCTGTAGAGTATGGTTCTTCTTAAATTTATCAAAGAAAAAGACCATCAAAACTTTGAAAATATTTAATATTCAACTTAATAATAAATACATATACTATCACAATAAAACTATTAAATCATTATAAGAATAGTAAAACACTAACAAATCTTACTCAGACTTTCTCAACCAATATATCGGAGGTTAAGCCAATAGTCATCGCAAAAATAATAAAATAAAAAATAAAATAAAGAAAGCATGAAAAGAAAAAGAGATGAAAGAAAAATAATTATCTTTATTTCTTCTTGACTTGAAACTAGCAGAGCCTCCTTACAACTTTTATAAAACTAAGAAATAAAGAAAATAAAAACTAAACTAATTCTCTAAAATCTAAATTCTTTAACTCTTAGTCTGTTTTTCTATTTATAGAAAGACTAGATTAGGGTTTTCTATTGAAATTAAGATTTCGGAGACATCCCGTGTTTACAAAAAATACTAAAAATAATCTATTACGAATAGTGTTCCGCCACTTAGCTTCAGTACGAAAATTGAGGCTTGACCTTCTTCATTGACCAAGCTGCCATCGTTGACCCTAACGCTAGAAAATCCTGAGTTTTTGATTTGTATCTCGAGGAAAAATAATTAATATAATTTTGAGAAAATCCTAAAAGTGGGACTTAAGGGTAAAATTTTAGGATGTTTCTGATCATTTTTAATTGAATCTGACATCGTCATTGGATTCAAAATGATCGAAAAACATATTTTAGCCTGTAAGCATGCTCAAATGAGAATCCGAAGAAAAAAGTTGTAAAATCATTAATTATCGAGTCGGATCAGGCTAAAGTAATAACTTTTTACTAGAGCAAGAATTTTTAAAATTAGATCATACCATTGAATTTGTAACGAGAAATTATAGAAAATTGACTATTTACTTATCATTTTTGGAACCTAAATAGTCAAATTATCGTCAACAAGGGAAACAACGTCAATTTTAAGGTCCCATTGGGCAAAAAATGTAAAAAACATTTAGAGACAGAATTTGTAGAAATTGACCATACGATTATATCCGAAATAAAAAATTAGACAAAATAGAGTATTCATTAGATGGTTAAGTTATCGTCAAATGAAACAATAGGTCAAATATCGATTTCGTCTCAAAAATTTATATAAATAAAATTTTAAATTGTTTTACTTTTCATATTCATTTTAAACAAGACAAAACCAGCCCACGAAACTTGTAAAAAAAATTTATTTTTTTTCAAATTTTCAAACTCAGATCCGTCGCGAACGGGTCGTCGTTGACTTCCACTGTAAAAGGAAAAAAGGTCCGTAACCTCAACATGTACAAAACCCACCCAACTTCTTCTCGTTTCCTCTTCTTTGTTGTCTCGTATCATCAAAAATCAATCGTATATATATATATGGGTCAGGTTCAAACGACAACCATTTTAACACACATATAGACAACGTGTTTTGTCTTATATGGGTAAAAATGCTTGGAATGGGCTGATTTTTTGTGAGGATGATCTCTGTGGTGAGGAGATCATCCTTGCCAAAAATCAGCTCATTATGAAACTTCTAGACCGTCCAATTTTTGTTGAAAAAGTATAGACCGTCCAATTTTTGTAAATCAATTTTGATAGGGTTACAGGTTTTGGAATGGGATGATTTTTTGCCAGGATGATCCCCTCATCACAGAGATCATCCTCACAAAAAATCAGCCCATTCCAAACATTTTTGCCCATATAAGACAAATACGTTGTCTATATGTGTGTCGCAATGTGTGTTGCAGGAACCCGACCTTATATATATATATATACGAAAATTTCGTACCTTCGACCTTAGATTTCATCTGTTTCGGGGTCAAATCGTCCTCCGTCGTAAAAGGGAAAAAGGACGACAACATTGAGATCTTCAAAATTACAAGGTCAAATTAAAAAAAATTAGTCACCTCAAAGTCTGATCAGTCTCGATTTTCGTGTCGATCGTCTCGATTTTTGTGCACGCACTTTAATCCTTTAGCACGGAGATGGTAAGGGTATGAAATGGTAAAATGACAGTCATATCTGAAGGGTGATGTCTGTATTTTACATTATTGTGTTGTGCGTAGGTTAGTGAACAGATATCCAGGGATAATGTTACTCGTTGCATGTTTATTTACTTTCTGTTAGCACGATGTGCTGTTTACTTTTTCATTCCTTTATTTATTTTAGACTGGGTGGCCACAGTTGCATGGTAGGAAACTAGATATCTATTCTCAACTTTATATTGTTAATTTCTCTTTTGTTTTCAAATAAAAATAATATATATATGTAGTTATTTTGTGACTAGTTAAAGAGTCTGTGAATGCCTAAAGGGATAGTACGTCATATCATCTGGAATGGTGTACTATCCTGGGATGTACGATAGGGACCACCTAGCTCATATGTGGTATGGGATGCATATGAGTGTGAAGTCACAACTAGAATCTGGATTTATTCCTCTCTATCTTTACTAGTGAATTGATAATGTAAATATGGTCGTATACGAATGGTTTGTATATTTGGGAATCACATATACGCCTGATAGGCAGATACAAAGATGATTAGTTAGTGATCACTAACAATGTATAGTAGTCGAACGTTCTGACACATCGAAAAGAGACCCATTACTTACGGTCACATCAAACGGCAAGTCTGAACCGGATAAATGGTCTCACAAGTGTGGTAATCAGCAACCAACCACAAAATCAGGAACTAATACTTTATTATGAAACATCATGTCCCGATTAGGAGTGACCTAGGTTTGAATCCCAACTCTCGAATTTCACTACTCCACCATTATGTATTGTGTATTGTGTATCTCTTGCCTTATTTTGAAATATAAAATGAAATCCATGTTTAATGTTTCCATTTGGTCAATTAAATTTGTATAAAAATAAAATGCTATAGTGAGTATTGTTAATTGATGTAATGTCAGTTTTAAAATGTTTAGTTGCTCATCCCTAATTATATGTACCAGTTAATCGTAGTTTCTTTTGTAAAACTTTACATATTTTAAAATGACTCAGTATGTTTATTCGTTCATCTTAATATAAGTTATTAGTAGAAAATTGTTTATTTCCCTATTGGATAACCATTGTTACTTATCCTTTCCTTCTACATTTTTTATAGTTTCAAATTCAGAGCTTGACAAGGTAGGTATAGAGGACGAGTGAGGATCATCTGGTGGGTCAAATAAACGACTAGAGTCATTTTCATGGTAAGCACTGAACTATACCTAGCGGTATCAGGTTGTCTAGATAGTAATATAGATTTTGGTTTTAAGCGTTAAGAATTTTGTTAGAGTGAGGAATTTCTATATAATCGTGAATATAAAGTTCTTCTTCCGTACTCTGATTTTTATACGTTATTAGATGTATATAAGCTTCTGCTAGTATTATATTTAGTATGTATATATGTAGGATATTGTTGTAGACACCCCATTTTTGCACTTGCCTGATTAATCAACTCGTCAACCCGATCGCAATGGTTCCCAATGATGGATGTTTATTCCAATGCTTCATTTTGTTACCAGATATGTTTCAGAAATCTGGATGAGGTATTTCGAACTGACAAAACTTTAGAAACCACGCTACGCTAGGAAAAGACTACCCCAGAAATATAGAAATCATCATCTTGCAAACCAAAAAGAAGCTTCACGATAAAAATCACTAAAAATGACCAAATTATGAAAATACCCCTAACATCAAAACAATCCTAGAGCCTACATTACGCTTAGGAAAATCCATTCAAATACATAAAACAACAAATCGAAATCAAATAAATCATTTTGCCAATTTTCACAAAATTTGACAAAATTACGAAAATACCCCTCATAAAATTCATGGTCATTTCACACAAAAATTTTCATAAATGATAAAAATCAAGATTCCCATTGAATTCCTTACAAAAAACTGATTTCAAAACATCTGGAACATTGAAAAACGACATAAAATGTAAAAAATCCTCTTCGAGGGTAAAACGGTAATTTTACAACTTTAATAATTAAAATTTTCAAAATTAATAAATAAATCATTAAATAATGTAAAGTGAATCATTAAAGTCAATCAAGTAAGACTAAAGTCAACCTTAAAGTCAATTAAGTAAGACTAAAGTCAAGATATTAAAAACCAACTAAGAAAGACTAAAGTCAAAGTATTAAAGTCAATCTCATAAGACTAAAGTCAAAATCCTAAATCAAAACCCTAATCTAAACTAATCAAGTCAATCTCATAAGACTAAGGTCAAAACCCTAATCTAAACTAATCAAGTCAATCTCATAAGACTAAAGTCAAAACCCTAAATTAAAACCCTAAAGACTAAGTCAAAACCCTAATTGAAACCCTAAAAGAAACCCTAATCAAACCCTAATTCTCCTAAAAAACTTTATAAATAGGAGCCTCCACACCCTATTTTCGTATCAAAGAAAAAATCTTAGAAAAAGTAGGTGAAGAAGCCTCCACAACCTCCCCAAAACCCTAATTTTGGAGCCCCAACTCCTTACCTAACATCCCTACTTTGATTTTAGCCTGAAAAATACCTAGGAACCTCTCAAAAACACCCCAAAAATTCACAACAAATTTGAAGCACCCAGATCCAAGAAGGAGATACTTTACCTCGGAGATCAGAAATCAGATCCGGAGACAAAACGAAGAAAGGAGTACGGTACAAGGAGCCATTTTCACCAAATCTGAGGGAATAACACTTTTGCAAATCGAAGGTAAGATTTTCGTTATTTTTTTTATCTAGGTTTTGTCATTAGCGATGTAGTTTTATTTTGGATAAGTAGAGACCGGCATTGGCCGGACGGGGTTGGTGCCTAACACCTTCCAACCCCGTAACATGATCCCCGGATTCAGATTTTCTGTAATAGATTAGTTTTTTATCCGTTTTAGAGTGAGTTTGGTTCCTAGACCATAATAACTAGGTGGCGACTCCCAAACCTCAAGGGTCAAAAGTGGATCCGTGCACCCCCGCTGATCAAGGGCGCTTTCAGTGGCGACTCCACTGGGGACTATTGAGGATCAAACTTGAAAAATCCCAAGTATGGGAGCATTTCTAAGATGACCTAGTTTTTTTTTTATTTAGTTTGATTTATTTTATTTATTTTTTCTGTTTATTTATTTTTGTGACTTGATTGTAGATGATTTTAGGTATTGTATTTTTTTTCCAATTAAGGATCACTTTTTGATGACCCCTAAATAATGAAAGATTCAAATTGACATATGAAAATGATGGAATGATGAAGGTTGGGACAGTAATGTTAAAACATTTTTACAAAACATTCGAGTGAGAATTAAGTCTGGGAACCTTTAATAAAACTTAGATCTCATCGAGTAGATTAATTTAGAACTTGAGTTCACTCAATTTCGTTATCGAAAGCCTTAGATATCATCGATGCAAGTTCAATCTGTAAATCTGGAATTGTTGCTGAATGAAAGTTGGGACAGTAATGTTAAAATATTTTTATAAAATATTCTAGTGAGAATTAAGTCTGGGAACCTCTTAATAAAACGTATATCTCATCGAGTAAATTAATTTAGAACCTGAGTTCACTCAATTTCGTTATCGAAAGCCTTAGATATCATCGAGGCAAGTTCAATCTGTAAATCTGGAATTGATTCTGAATGAAGATTGGGACAGCAATGTTAAAATATTTTTACAGAACATTCTAGTGAGAACTAAGTCTGGGCATTTATTAATAAAATGTAGATCTCATCGAGTAGATTAATTTAGAACCTGAGTTCAGTCGATTTCGTTATCGGAAGCCTTAGATATCATCGATGCAAGTTTTGATTGTATTTTCCTAATTCATAGAAAATCTGAATTTATTTAATGTTAGCACAATTAATGTTCCTAAGAGTGAGCTCATCTCAACCATTGTCATTCTATCATCAATGTAATATCTATTGGAATCTTGATTTATTTTGGATCACCCAAAAGTGATCATTGATTGGACCTTAAAAATTATAAAAATTATGCCTATTGCAACGTTTGTTTGATTAATTATTATATGACATGCTCATTAATTGATTTGCCATGATCTTGATTGATATTTTTTGATGTGCATGCTTTGATCTTAATCTTGATGTGATGAATTATGTGGGTAATATTCATATGATATTCATGTTGTGATGGTTTAATTAGGCCTATGGACTCATTTATTTGAAAAGGCCCCGGGCACACCCCACCCTGTTTTGCACACACCACATGCACATATACTGTTTTACCCACTTACACGTCCCATATAGCCAATGTGGCACTAGTGCGTGGCCTGGTCTCTTCGGAGATGCGACGTCATTCATGAAAACCACAACTCCGATCACGTACCTTAGGGTATATCAAACTGGGGCATCAATACTGTCTGATCAGGTGATTCTGAGAGATATATTGATGCACCCAGGCTGGAGCGACCTGAGCTTTTGACCTATTGTAAGCCACACAGTCACATGTCCCGATTGCCAACGTAGTACTAGTACGTGGTCGGTCCCCTCGTGGGATGCCAAACCATTTTTGAAAGCTACAACTCTTGACTCGTACCCATAAGTATATAAAAGATAATCCAAGTATATCAATTACACTTTTTGGTCAAAATCGGTGCCTAAGCGAGATCTTGCCCCGCTGTACCCTACTGTACGAGGGGGATAGACTACGTCTATTCTAGACGAGAGGTATTTAAGTGGGCCTTGCTCAGCATTGTGCGCTACCTTTCAACTGGAGATCAAACTAGCTGTTTTTGACTTCAGAGAAGTGAATTGAGATTTTAGATTATCACCTATACGGTATATCAAACCAAGTCACCATGTATCGAAAGGTATATAGGTGTGCTTGGGCAAGGATGGCCAGATAAAAATGCATTGCACGTAGTAAGCTTAGAGTCTAGAAACCTTCCCTTGTAGGCCACGACTCGAACTTATCGTGGGTGCTCCCGGGTTGTTCATTGAATGGAACCTATGATTGATGAATATATGTGAATGATGTGAATGATGAGATCAGAGTGTATGATTGTCCTCAAGAATCAAAAATATTACTTTTGGAAATTAAAATGGGTGCACCGACCCAATAAAGATTCCAGTCCATCTCGATCCAACAATCATAATGGGCCGGGCCATTTAGATCAAAATGGAAATCAAATTTTCAAAGAAGAAAAATGGTTTACAAAAGGCAAGTATTTTCCAGAAGAAGTGTTTTCTAGAAAAAGTGTTTTCCATAAGAACAAGATTTTTCAAAGAAAAAATATTTTCCAGAAGACAATGTTTTCTAGAGGAAAAGAAAATGAAGGAAAAACGATTTACAAAAGATTTATTTTTTGTATGGAATTTGAAAACGTATTAAAATATGTTGATTGCAAAAAATAATCAGATTTGTGAAAATTATTATTCAATAAAAACATTATTTTCAAGAGTGCAGTAAAATTATTTTCCTTCTGAATAATCATTGAATGGATGAATTGTTTAATGGATTGGTGCACAAAATTCAATAAAATCTCAGGGTTCATTTAAAATGTTATCAAGGGGGTGACACTGAAATTGATTAAATTCATCTTCAAAGAGGTTTAAGGGTTATCATTGTACCTAAGCTCAATCGTCCATCGTCTTATAAGTCTGGTCAGTTAGAACAAACGTCAATATCAAGTCAATAGTCAGAAATGATCTCAGAAGTTCTCAACATCGCCCAGTTGTTCCCTAAAGATGATAGGGCTTCAATCCTACCAGTTGTAAGCAATATCTCAGTCCTTAGTCCTAATCAAACTCGTGTGGGTACTTGTCTTGAATTTTCATCAGTCATTTGGGTTAGCTCGAGTCATTTTTTCCAACAAGGTTATGTCTTCCTTGGATTGAGTTTACTCTTTTCCTATTGAGTCAAGTTAGTTCATCGAGTCTATAGAGGTGTCTGTCGCCCCATCTGAAATTGATCGGATAAAGGAAATTTTTGAATATCTCGAGCGCATTAACGAATTAACTAATAATTTGATAGATATCTTTTCCGAACAAGAAGATAAGAGTCGGACTCAACCTTTAATCGAGAAAGGAAATGTCTTTGACTTCGGAATAAAAAATAATTCCTAAAGAGTTTCAAATAGAAACCATCCTATCCCTAGAGGAACACGAAGGGATAATGAATTTACTCAGAAATTTCAAAAGACTTGTTCACGTGGTCTGATGAGGATATGTTAGGTGCAAGCTTGGGTGTTGTTCGACATGGAATAGATACTTGCTCGATGAACTAAAAACACCAACGAGTTCAAAGAAGATGTTACAAAACGTTTCAATGTTGTCCTCATTGCAGTTATCATAAGTCAATACAGGGTACCTTTGGGATTGATATCTGATAACGGGTCACACTTCAAAGTCAAGGATTACTTTGTGATCAAAGTTCAAGATCAGACATCATCTCCCTACCGTCCTCAGATTAATGGAGTGGTTGAAGCAAATAGTTAATAAGATTCTCAAAATAATCATCATGAAAATGTGTCGATCGCACCGGGAATGGTCAGAGAAGCTGTCATTCACACTGGGGCATATTGTACTTCAATACAGTTTTCCACTGAAGTCATTCCCTATTCTCTAGTGTATGATATGGAAGCAGTCTCACCAGTTGAAATGGAGATCCCGTATATCAAGGACTTGATGGAAAGTCAATTGTTAGAAACAAACTGAGTCCGACATCAGTACAAAGAACTGAACATAACTGAAGAAAATAACCTAAAAACTTTGTACTATGTGCAGGCTTATCAAAAAAAAGTCGCCCGTGTATTTGACAAAAAGATCAAGGCCCGTCACTTACAAGTCGGAGATTTGGTACTCAAAGAGAATCAGGCATTTATTTTTGACCCCAGAGGGAAGTTCAAATTTAACTGGGGAGATCTACTCATCATAAAAAATATTACTTGGAAAAACTGTCAGACTTCAAGACCATGATGAAATCGAATTACCAGAACTAACCAACCTTGATCAAATCAAATGGTACTACATTTAAGGAGGCTATTTTTGGCCGAATCAATCTTCATATTACCCAGTTCAATATATCATTTCTCAACCCCTTTGCAGCCTTTTCAAAAAGAAAAGTTATGCCTTTTTCTTTCTCAGCCCGATCACCTAACTTAGGGGAGGGAAGATTCGAACTATGTCTTGGTCTGATCCCAAAATTCTGGGATACGTAGGCAACCTGAAAAGTTACTTCAGGCCCGACCACATCAAAATGAAAAAAAATAGATTCATCGACAAAGAAAAAATCTGAAAGGAAAAAAATTCAAAAGAAAAATAAATATCTTCAAAATGGGGAAGAAAATTCAAAGTAAAATAAAAGAAATGCCACACAAGGGGCATTCGGATTTTTGAACATCAAAATCCCTTTCTTTTTATACCCAGACCTAAGCTTACCCATGAAAGTTCTCTTAAGTACCATGCGAAAAATCAAGGAAGATAGCAAAGCCTAATCAGACAGCAACTCCAGAAGTTCAGAAAGGAAGAAGAAGAAAAAAAATTTGCTGAGTTGAAAATCCAAAAAGGGCGATTTAGGCAAAAATTAAGGCAAGCTCACAAGGTTGAAAATTTGAAAGGACGACCTTGACAACAATTAGAGCAAAGAAAAGAGAAAAAATTGTAAGCTCACTAAATCGAAAACCTAAAAAGACGATCTAGGTAAAAGCTAGAGCATGCTTGCTGGATTGAAAACCTAAAAAGGCAATCTAGGCAAAACTTAGAGCAACGAAAAAAAAAAAAATTTCCATTGAGTTGAGAAGTTGAAAAGGCAGTCCGAGCCAAAACATCAGAAGTCCGAATGATCAACTTTCAATACCCAGTTTGAATCAAATATAGACTCAGTGGATACAAGTATCTCGTCTATGATTGATCTGAAGAGTTTCATGTCCCCAAGATAACCGACGGGGAGAAAGAACAAATTCTATGATGAATTTCAAAAATAAATATTCTGTTCTAATTTCTTTGAGCCTGACTCAAAATCTTCAATATAAAAAGTCAAAATTAAAAGTTAAACCTTTATTGCGCTTGTGGTAATCAAGGATTTCAAATTTTAATAACAAGGGCACTTCCTTTTTCTAAAGAGTACAGTTTCCCCCCTTACACTAGGGGCATTCGTTTTCAGATTGTATTCAATTATCCCCAGTGCCATGTTTCCTTATACAAACTAGGGGCATTTTGATTCTGAAACCTGGTCAATTCCGACCCCAAAGGATAAGATTAACTTTGAATTAAAGGTTACCCTTTTGATAGCAATTTTGAAAACTCCTAAGATTCAAATAAGTTAAATTGTTTACCGGACCTTCATAAAATCCAGCTTTTTATTTTAAAAAAAGAATCAAATACAAGGTTAATCCCCTGTTTGTTCCCTAAAAAATTAGTTCATTACTCTTTCACCCTGGGAAGGTAGAGTAGGACTCCCAAAAAGCTTAGTTCATTACTCTTTCACTCCGAGCAGGTAGAGTAGAACTTCCCAAAAGAAATTAGTTCACTACTCTTGCACCCTGGGCAGGTAGAGTAGGACTCCCAAAAAGCTTAGTTCATTACTCTTTCACTCCGAGTAGGTAGAGTAGAACTTCCCAAAAAAAAATATTAGTTCATTACTCTTTTACCCTGGGTAGGTAGAGTAGGACTCCCAAAAAGCTTAGTTCATTACTCTTTTACTCCGAGTAGGTAGAGTAGAACTTCTAAAAAGCTTAGTTCATTACTCTTTCACTCCGAGTAAGTAGAGTAGAACTTCCCAAAAAAAATTAGTCCCTTACTCTTTCACCCTGGGTAGGTAGAGTAGGACTCCCAAAAAGCTTAGTTCATTACTCTTTCACTCCGAGTAGGTAGAGTAGAACTTCCCAAAAAAAATTACTTCATTACTCTTTCACCCTGGGTAGGTAGAGTAGGACTCCCAAAAAACTTAGTTTATTACTCTTTCACTCCGAGTAGGTAGAGTAGAACTTCCCAAAAAAAAATTAGTTCATTACTCTTTCACCCTGGGTAGGTAGAGTAGGACTTTCAAAAAGCTTAGTTCATTACTCTTTCACTCCGAGTAGGTAGAGTAGAACTTTCCAAAAAAATTAGTTCATTACTCTTTCACCCTGGGCAAGTAGAGTAGACTCCCAAAAAACTTAGTTCATTACTCTTTCACTCTGAGTAGGTAGAGTAGAACTTCCCAAAAAAATTAGTTCATTACTCTTTCACCCTGGACAGGTAGAGTAGGACTCCAAGAAAAATAAGATCATTACTCTTTCACCCAGGGTAGGTAGAGTATAACATTCAACTTTTTATCAACTTTTGTTCAGATTTATCTCAAATCTCATTAAAATTTTCTTGAGTTTTGTTTTACTCAGATTTTACTCATTTTCACACAGTGCACACACTTGCACATTTGTTCATCAGTCAAGGAGAATTTTCTAAAATTCAAGGATCTGACACTGTCAGTGAGAGTTCACGCTCAAGGAACTGACAACCTTTTAGTTCGGGGAGAGCTTTACCCTCAAGGATCCGAACACCCCGACGAATTGCTAAATCAGGCTGCAAAATGAACTGTCACTAGCTTTGGCATTCGGATATCGCACTATCTACCGAAATAGATTTGCTATCTAGTTGCTTCAACCTTCTGCCAAAGAGGGGCATCTGTAGACACCCCATTTTTGCACTCACCTGATTAATCAACTCATCAACCCGATCGCAACGGTTCCCAATAATAGATGTTTATTCCAATGCTTCATTTTGTTATCAGATATTTTTCAGAAATCCGGATGAGGTATCTCGAACTGACAAAACTTTAGAAACCACGCTACGTTAGGAAAATACTACCCCAAAAATATAGAAATCATCATCTTGCAAACCAAAAAGAAGTTTTACGATAAAAATCACTAAAAATGATCAAATTACCAAAATTCCCCTAACATGAAAACAACCCTAGAGCCTACATTACGCTTAGGAAAACCCATTCAAACACATAAAACAACAAATCGAAATCAAATAAATCATTTTACCAATTTTCATAAAATTTGACAAAAATATGAAAATACCCCTCATAAAATTCACGATCATTTCACACAAAAAATTTCATAAATGATAAAAATCAACATTCCCATTGAATTCCTTACAAAAAACTGATTCCAAAACATCCTGGAACATTGAAAAACTACTTAAAACGTAAAAAATCCTCTTCGAGGGCAAAACGGTAATTTTACAATTTTAATAATTAAAAAGTTTGAAATTAATAAATAAATCATTAAATAATGTAAAGTGAAACATTATAGTCAATCAAGTAAGACTAAAGTCAACCTTAAAGTCAATTAAGTAAGACTAAAGTCAAGATATTAAAAACCAACCAAGAAAGACTAAAGTCAAAGTATTAAAGTCAATCTCATAAGACTAAAGTCAAAACCCTAAATCAAAACCCTAATCTAAACTAATCAAGTCAATCTCATAAGACTAAGGTCAAAACCCTAAATCAAAACCCTAATCTAAACTAATCAAGTCAATCTCATAAGACTAAAGTCAAAACCCTAAATTAAAACCCTAAAGACTAAGTCAAAACCCTAATTGAAACCCTAAAAGAAACTCTAATCAAACCCTAATTCTCCTAAAAAACTTTATAAATAGGAACCTCCACATCCTATTTTCGTATCAAAGAAAAAACCCTAGAAAAAGTAGGTGAAGAAGCCTCCATAACCTCCCCAAAACCCTAATTTTGGAGTCCCAACTCCTTACCTAACATCCCTACTTCGATTTTAGCCTGAAAAATACCTAGGAACCTCTCAAAAACACCCCAAAAATTCACAACAAATTTGAAGCACCCAGATCCAAGAAGGAGATACTTTACCTCGGAGATCAGAAATTAGATCCGGAGACAAAACGAAGAAAAGAGTACGGTACAAGGAGCCGTTTTCACCAAATCTGAGGGAATAACACTTTTCAGATCGAAGGTAAGATTTTCATTATTTTTTTATCTAGGTTTTGTCATTAGCGATGTAGTTTTATTTGGGATAAGTAGAGACCGGCATTGGCCTGGCGGGGTTGGTGCCTAACACCTTCCAACCTCGTAACATGATCCCCGGATTCAGATTTTCTGTAGTAGATTAGTTTTTTTATCCGTTTTAGAGTGAGTTTGGTTCCTAGACCATAATAACTTGGTGGCGACTCCCAAACCTCAAGGGTCAAAAGTGGATCCGTGCACCCCCACGGATCGAGGGCACTTTCAATTGTCGATTTTGTTTATCGGGTGAAACAGGTTGAACGCTTTAGAATGCTAACATAAACATATGAGACTATGCCAAAATTTTGAGGTGCCACTTAATGTCTCGAGATCTAACATGGGATTTTGTATTAGCGTTTGGCAGGACTTCACAAATGGTATCAGGGCATAACATTAGATCCATATGGGATACAGATCTATTATGTTTTAGAGCATTAGCTGATACCACAAGTATTAGAGTGATATTCATAAAGTATCACTAGGAATTCGAAATTCGAGCTCATTAATAGTTTCGTATTGGAATTACGAGTTCTTCCGTGTCTACAAGTCTATAGAGCTTAGTAAGCCTATGATAGGATTCTATGTTTGTTCTGATGGTAATGGAAATGGAGTCCATTACTAAGTTCCAGGCTACGGTAGTAATTCATAGTTAAGTAAGAGCAATTTTTGCATTAGTCTGATAAGTGTCTTGTTACGAATAAACACAAGCAAGATGAGTGGACGAGGCAGAGGCCGAAACACAATAGAGACGAGACATATTCTGGATCAGACTATTGACTTGATAGCACAATCAATGTCATTAATAGGATAAATGGCTGAGTGTCATGTCAAGTTCAAAGAGGAAATATGAATAATACAACCACCACCACTTCGAAGCCAAATAGAAGGAAGGCAATTAGTGTATAATAAGAGTCAAACAATTACGAAACTAGCAAATTCTTAAGAAAAATAACAATACGTGAGTAGTGATATTATAGAAATACCAACTCAATGGATGGAAGAATTTTAAAAGAAACAACAACATATACTACTAAATCAATCGGAAGAAAGAGTTGTGGTATATTACGAATGTGCCAAATTAGGATATAAAGGAGAGCAATGTTCGGGTAGACATCAACCGATTAAGGATGTGTGGCCCAAAAAGATGTAGACAAGCTAATTCAGGGAATAATAAGGCCATCAAATTTTAATAAAGTTGATAACATACTTGTACTACCCCGAATAGACAAGACTAACGATCGAAAGCAAGAAATGATACAAGACTTACCACAATTGCAAGGTGCACCACTAAATCTAAGAAATAAGGGAGCACTGGATCTCTTCGCATGAAGCAAGTACTATTCAATACTAGTTCCTCTAGATCATATAATTCTATTGAGATTTTGCACACTTACTAGAGCTAGAAACTATTGACATAGGTCGAGTAATGAAATCATCAACACCATAGGGAGACTATGATTGATAAAAATTTATTGAGGTAGTATGGGCAAAGAATGTTGATGAAATAAGCACGGTAAGATAGAGTAGAAAATGAAATATTGAATTGAATATAAGGATAATGGCGTATTGGGAGTGGAGATTTTAATGCAGTTTGCATATTTTGTATTAGTAAATATTCGTATTATAGCAGGGATATATTAACTATGGATGTTGTGTATTATTTTATTAAAAAATATTAAATGGTGTGCAAATAGTAATGGTGTGTTTGCGATAAGTCTATGCATTTATAAATAATAGTCATGGCAAGTATGAGTAAAACATAATAGATAGTGTAATTGGTGAGAGAAGTAAAGGTAAAGAATATAGAAGATGGGAAATGATTGTTGCAGGTAGATACTGGTGGAAAGTGATATGATGTAAATTGATTGCTATCTTAGGGGTATATAAATAATAGATTAATTGGAGTATAAGTTTAAGTTGAAGTGATTAATTAATGAATGTGTTGGAGTGGCGTAATACAGCTGACATAAGGTTACGAGTTATAAATGAGATTGGCTTAGGACTAAGAATAGAAGATAATTATACATATCATGTTAGTGGAATGGCAACAAAGCTTGAGAAGATATGATTTCAATTTCGAGGATGACATTTTTATTACGGGAGGCAGAATGTAAAATCCCGAATTTTTAATTCGTATCTCGAGGAAAAATAAATAATAGAATTTTGAGAAAATCCTAAAAGTGGGACTTAGGGGTAAAACTTTAGGATATTTCTAATTATTTTTAATAAAATTTGACCTTACCATTAGATTTAAAATGATCGAAAAACATACTTTAGCCTATAAGCACGTTCAAATGTGAATCCGAATAAAAAAATTGTAAAATCCTCAAGTACCGAGTCGGATTAGGCTAAAATAATGACTTTTTACAAGAGTAAGAATTTTTAAAATTTGATCATACCATTGGATTTATAACGAGAAATTATAGAATATGGACTATTTACTTATCATTTTTGGAGTTCAAAAAGTCGAATTATCGTCAAAAACGAAAACGACATTAATTTTAGGGTCCCATTGGGCCAAAGGTGTAAATTTTTTTAGAGATAGAATTTGTAAAAATTGACCATACCATTTGATCCAAAATAAAAAATTAGACAAATCGTCACTTTTGGAGTCCAGACGGTCAAGTTATCGTCAAACGAAACAATAGGTAAAATATCGATTTCTTCCCAAAAATTTATATAAATAAATTTTAAAATATTTTTTTACTATTCATATTCATTTTAAACAATCCAAAATCATCCAACGGAATTTCAAAAAAAATTATTTTTTTTCAAATTTTCAAACTCAGATCCGTCGCGAACGGACCGTCGTTGACTTTCGTCGCAAAAGGGAAAGAGGTCCGCAGCCTCGACATCTATAAAACCCACCTAATTTCTTCTAATTTCCTCTTCTTTTTCATCTCGTATCATTAAAAATCAGTCGTATATATATACGGGGATTTTATACCTTCGACCCTAGATTTCATCTGTTTCGGGGCCAAATCGTCCTCCGTAACAAAATTAAGAAAGGACGATGGTATCGAGATCTTCAAAACTACCAGGTCAGATTCAAAAATTAGTAGCCTCAAAGTCTGATCAGTCTCGATTTTCATGTCGATCGTCTCGATTTTAGCGCACGTACTTCAATCATTTCGCATAGAGATGTTAAGAACTCTAAATCTCTATCGATAACTGTAAATTTATGAAAATTGCATTTAAGATTTTATCGAAAATTTGTTATATATTTTCTAAATTTAGAATTCTTTTCCATTATTTCAAATTCACGCAAGAACTTGCATATTTGATATGTTTACTTGTATTTGATAACAAATTATACGTAGGTAGGATATATCACTGGGTTATTTCCGTCAGTTGGGTCTTGTGCACCGCTTGGACCCCGTTTTGATCTAAGTTTTATAATTTTTCAATATTATTGATAAAAATGAATTTCATAGTTGAAAAAATAATTTAATATTCAATGAACTCATATTGAGTTGATGAATATCATAAAGTAGATATTTTGTTTAAGAGATTGAAAATTATAAAAAATTGAAAATAGGAAAGAAGGGTAGAGTCACACCCGAGGGGTGATATTTGCATTTTACATTGTTGTGTTGTGTGTAGGTTAGTTAACGGATATCCAGGAATAATGTTACTAGTTGTATGTTTATTTACTTTCTGTTAGCGCGAGGTGTTATTTACTTTTTTGTTTCGTTATTTATTTTATATCGGATGGCCATAGTTGCATAGTAGGAAACTATATATATATAGGGTCATGTTCAAGGGACATATGAGAAAACATATGTAAAAATAATGTAACATTAATAAAATTTTAAAATATGGGTTAGAAGTTTCGGATTGGGCTGATTTTTTGTGAGGTTGATCTCTATGATGGGAAGATCATCTGAGAAAAAATCAGTTCAATCTGAAATTTCTAACCCCATTAAAAGTTATTTAGAATGTGGACCGTCGATTTTTTACTAATTTTTATCAATAATTTATAAATCACTTTTGATGAATTTAGAAGTTTCTGATTGAGCTAATTTTTTGTGAAGATGATCTTCTCATCATAGTGACCATCCTCGCAAAAAATCAGCTTAATCGAAAATCTCTAACCCATATTTTGAAAATCCATTATTTTTTCATATGTTTTTACATATGGCCCTTGAACTGTCCTCATATATATATATATGTAACTATTTTGTGAGCTGTTAAAGAGTCTCTAAATGCCTAAAGGGATTGTATGTCATATCATCCAAAATTGTGTACTATTTTGAAAAATACGGTAGGGACCATCAAGCTCATACCTGGTATGGGACACGTATGAGAGTGGAGTCACAATTGGAATCCGGGTTTATTCCTCTCTATCTTTACCAGTGAACTTGTAATGTAAAGGTGGTCGTATACGAATGGTTTGTATATTTGAGAATCACATGGACGCCTGATAGGCATAGACGAAGATGATTAATCAATGATCACTAACAATTTATTGTAGTCGAACGTTCTATCACATCGAAAAGAGATCCATTGCTTACGGTCACGTCAAAGGTCAGCTTGAGCCAGATAAATTGTCCCACAAGTGTGGTAAACAGCGACCAGCTACAAAATCAGGAACTAATACTTTATTATGAAACATCATGTCCTGACTAAGAACGATCCAGTCGTGAATCCCAACTCTCTAATTCCTTTACTCCACCATTGTGTATTATGTATCTGTTGTCTTATTTTGATATATAAAATGAAATGTATGTTTAATGTTTTCATTTAGGCAATTAGATTTGTATAAAAATAAAATGTTATAGTGAGTACTGTTGATTTATGTAATGCTAGTTTTAAAATGTTTAGTTACTCATCCCTGGCTATATATATTACTTAATCATTGTTTCTTTTGTAAAACTTTGTATATTTTAAAATGACTTAGTATGTTTATTTGTTCATGTTAGAAGATGTTATTAGCAGAAATTATTTGTTTCCTTATTGGGTAACCATTTGTTACTCACCATTTCCTTCTCTATTTTTTTAGTTTCAAATTCAAAACTTGGCGAGACAGGTATAGAGCATGAGTGAGGATCATCTGACGGGTTAGGTAGGCGATTAGAGTCCTTTTCATGGTAAGCACTGGGCTATGCCTAGCGACGTCAGGTTATTTAGGTAGTAATACAGATTTTGGTTTTGAACGTTTAGAAATATGTTAGAGTGAGAAATTTCTGTATAATCGTATATGTAAACTTCTTCTTCTGCACTCTGATTTTCGTACGTTATTAGATGTATATAGGCTTCCGCTAGTATTATCTTTTGTATGCATATATGCAGGATATTGTTGATTTTGTTTATCAGGTGAAACAAGTTGAACGCTTTGAAATGCTAATATAAACAGAGGAGACCATGCCAAAATTTTAATGCATCACCTAGTGTCTCAAGATCGGACATGGTGTTTTATGTTAGCATTTGGCGGGGTGCCACAAACGTCACGATAAAATTTTGGTCAATTGACTTGACTTTTGGTCTACGATCTTGTTTTAGATATTAGATCACAGTAGTAACTTCAGATTTTCTTGATTTACCTTGAAACTTTGCGAATAATTTCTATTACACGTAAATAATAGTAATTAGTTCCAAATTACATATTTTAGTTGAAATCAATGATAAGTATGACTAACCATGCATTATGTCTAATGAGGGGATATAGTATACAATTTATCTATAAAATTCATGTAATAAGGGCTCTAAAAATGATTTTTAAGACCCTGATCATACTCTCAAAGCTAGATTTTGCTAGTCCTGAGAAAAAATAAAATAAAAACTAAATTACAAACCATTTTCGTAGGTTACATGATTGCATTTAACGCATATATCAAGCCCTTAAACCCCTAGGTTACTCTTACTAGACGAGTTTGACTCGTGAGAATTTGTAGTTAATATACCCATAAAAATTCAAACACTTTAAAAAAATATTAAAAATAAAACTTAATGTATGTAAATCGAACATAACGATATTTCACAAATCAATAAAAGATCTATACGTTTGAGCAAAGTTCTAGTTTTCACTCCTCAGTTTAGAAAATTTCAAGAGTAACTTGAGTGCTTGTGTAATTTTTCTGATTTTTCTTTTTAAAAGCAACATCTTTTTAGGAATAAGATTTCACCTCTTAACTACTAAGAATGGTCGGTTCTACTTAAGTTCTAACTCGAAACTAAGCATCTTGTCTAGGATTCTGAGAGGTGTAGATGTTCACTTTAATACCTCTTTTCTTTTTGTACTTTTTCAGCTCAAACATTTTTTGCTTTGATTTGGTCTTTTTCACATATTTTTGTTTTTTCTTTTCTCAACTTTTTCATACTTCACCATTTTTTGTGGTCTTTTAAAAAAAAAATAGGTAGCCCTTTTCAAGATTATTGTCTAAGTCATACTATCTCCAGTTCTATTTTTCTTCTAATCATCCAATCAAAGTGTAGATACGCGATCCTCGATTACGAGTACCATGTCTACTAAGAATTTCAGTCGCCACCCTTCATATTGTAAGTGGGTGTGAATGGTTATCCAATATCCATTTTTCAGAAAAAAACGTCATTTTTGGCACGTAGTGACTCTCGATAGATAAGGTACCGATCAACTTTGAGATCGAGATAAGCGACTCGATTGGAGAAAATGGAAGATGTTAGGCATCCTTTTCTCTTCGCCAAGTAACGGTAACCTCAACTCAACTCGATCTAATATTTGGATAAAAATGTAAACAAAATGAAGTGCCACGTGTCAACAACATGTACCCTAAGTAGGGATTTTTTTTAGCTTGATTATAGGATCATTCCATTGATAGAAATGATCCTTATAAATCTTTGCCTCACATGTGATTTGAAAAAAAAGTGTTGGCTGTGGTTACGGGCCCATTCTCATGAGGTGAGAATGATCCGAGTTCCGGTTGCCTCAAAAATAATTTAAGGATAAAATCGGTTTTATTTTAAAAGGGATTACAATCTTTATACTTTTGACCGAACCGGAGTCCAGTCTATGGGAGATAAGGGAGGGGGAGTATTCATCCTAAGTCCATCTAAAAATAAAATAACATAAAGAGATGAGGGGATAATAGAAGAGGGATGAGGAGAGGGTAGAATAATAGAGAGGGCGGGGGGGGGGGGGGGTAGTTTCTTTTGAACCCACCTTGAAGCTTCTCTTTTCTTCTTTTCTTCTTCTTCTATGTCTTCTTGAGTCCTTAGTGATTTAGGAAAATATCCCTTCTTTTTTGTTTTGTTTTGTGTAATTGAAAGAGTAAAGAAGAGTTGATGAGAGAATTGAGATGAGTGTAGTATTATTTTGTTGTGAGATTTAGGGAGAGAAAGTTGGTGAGTGAGAATTCGTAAGGGAGAATTGGTAAGACTTGGTGATGAGAATTGGGTCCATTCTTAGGAGAGAAAAGGGGTATTTATAGGTGTTGGGAAGATACTTTGAGGATATAATGGGGTAAAGTGTGGGAGAGTAGAGAATGACACATGTTTTAAAGGTGGGGGGTATGAAATTAGGAGTTGAGAGAGGGGTAATTATGTAATGAAAGTAAATGGGTTGTGTTTTAATCCAAATGGTTTGGATCTTACCCAAACCATTTGGGTGGAGTGTTTGGTGAGATGAGATGAGTGATATGTAACAGAGATAATGGGGGTGTAAGGTGTTAGGTACTTGATTGAGTGTTGGATTGATTGAGGAGGTGAGGTATTTAAATTTAGGAGAATGGGTTATGTAAGGGGGTGTAAGGGGTTAGGTGTTTAAGTTTTTTAGAGAATTGAAGGGATGATGACATGTGGCCAAATAAATGAGAGATGGGTTGATTAGATGAATTGATTAGTGAGGGTAGGTATTTGATTGAAGAGGAGGAGTGTTGGCTAGGTTAAGGAGAATAGATTTTATAAGAAATGATGAGGGGAGGTGTGAGTTGTGATGTGAGTTGGTGGAGTGATTAGAGAAAGGTGATGGGTTAGGGTGTAGGGATATGGGTTGTGATGTAAGTTTGTGGAGGGTTTTAGGAGAAAGTGATGGGTTAGGGTGTAAAAGATATAGGTTGCGATGTGGGTGGTTGATGGTGTTAGAGAATGGTGATAGGTTAAGTTAGGATAGGGTATGGGTTGAGATGATTTTTGGAGGGAAGTGATATGGTAGATGAATTGTTTAAAGAAAGGTGATGGGGGTAGGTGATTAAATGAGGGAGGTGAGAAGGGATGATGACATGTGTCACCTTTTGATGATAAAGTGGTGATTGGTTTAATGTGGATGATGGTTTAAGGGTTAAGATTGTGGGTTGGATAATGAATAGGATATGGATAATGATTTGTGGACTTTGTAGTATTGGGCTTGGGTTTTAAATGTGACTTTGAATTAAAAAAATTGGTTATAGATTACTTTGGAAATGGTTATGAGGGTTTAGGTTGGTTTTAGATTTTTTAGGTGATGTGAGATTAAATTTAGGTTAGGGGGGAAGGTGAGATATTGATTTTGGAGGATTGAGGATTTATGGGCCTTAGGTGGGCTTAGGGTATTTTCGGATTTGGAAGTGGAACGATGGAGGATAGAGAAAGTGGTAGGTGTCCCAAGTCTCATTTTTTCAATTTTATTCACTTTTTGAGGTTTTGGAAATCATTGGATTGGTCAAAATGCCACGTGTTAGCTAATCGGGCTTTTTAGGCCCGTTGAAAAATTTTAATGGAAATTAGGTATTTCTGGATACAAGAGCAGAGTGGTGAAGGTTGGGAAGGTGTAGGGTAGGTCAAATCCCTTTGGTGGGTCTCCTAAACCATTAGGAGGTCTAAGGGGTCTCGCTTTGATCAAAATGTCATTTTTTAATGTTTTAGGTCTTTGAGGCCCATTGACAAATTTTGTTAGAAAATTGATATTTTTGGATTTTGAGAGTGGAATGGGGTAGATGGGAGTGTATCAAGTCTTTTTAGGTGGGCCTCGACTCGATCAAAATGTTATTTTTCACTGATTTGGGCCTTTGAGGCCCATTGATGAACTTTATTGAAAAATCAGTATTTTTGGGCCCTTTCGAGTATGAGCCTATTCAAATTGGGGTGTCTACACAAAGAACAAGAAAGTTATAGTTCATTATATTTGATTTCCCCTAACACTACAAACAGAGAAGAGGGTCAACACTTGTTCTATAAAATCTTATTTTTACTTAATCAGAAGTGTTGTGAATTTTCAAAGTATTCTTTTGATTTTTTTGATGAGAAATAACTAAAAAGAACTTATGATCAAATATTAGGACATGAGCTGAAATTTGAAATTCATATGTAAACAGTACATAGAAAGAGTTTGAAGAAAATATTTTACAAGTGTTAAATTTTCTTTTTTTGATTTTTTTCAATTTTTTTTGAAAATATGAAACTAAGCTAGCAATGAAATGCAATGCAATTGTGAGCTAACTTAATACCCTCAAACCTAAATGACATATTATCCTCAATATGCAAGCTGTAAGGAAAAAAAGAGAGGGGTTAGATCACACCTGAATCGATGTTGACATTAATTGACAAACTCATGTTACGACTAATCTGAAAAGAGTGAGAGTTATAACAATAATAATTTTTGAAATAGGGTTGCATAAAATCCTACCTAAGAATTGAAAAATAACCTAACTAAGAAATTAAAAATATCCTAATTAAAATAAAACGTATTCTAATCAAGGGCTGCCTCCCGAAAAGTACTAAGTTTATTGTCTTCAGCCAAACAACGACATGAGGCTAATCCTAATACACAGGATCCCTCATAAAGAAATCTTTTTCTTGGGGTAGAAGTGTGAGAAATGGCTTGAGCCGTTGACCATTGACTTGGAAAATACTATCGTCCGTTGTATTGAGTATATCAATGTTCCCATGGGAATTAATTTTATGGACCACAAAGGGTCTTGTCCATCGAGAATTTAATTTTCTGAGAAATAGGTGGAGGCGAGAATTATAGAGTTATACTTGCTAACCTATATGGAAGGACTTTATTTTAATGTATTTGTCATGCCAGGCCTTCGTACAATCCTTGTACAGTTGAGCACTATCATATGCATCGTTACGCAGTTCTTCAAACTTAGAGAGTTGAAATTTTCTGTGCTCTCTTAATTTGGCAAGATCAAAATTAAGATATTTTATAGCCTAATACGCATGGTGTTCAAGTTCTACCGAAAGGTGACATGCTTTGTCAAAGATGAGATGATAGGAGGACATGCCAATCGGAGTTTTGAAAGTAGTATGATATGCCCACAAGGTGTCATTTAATCGTTAAGCCCAAGTCTTTTGTGATGGATTTACTATTTTTTAAGAATGGTCTTAATTTCGTGATTGGATATGTCGACATGTCTATTCGTTTGAGGGTGATATGGAATGGCGACCTTGTGAGTAATAGCGTATTTATGCATGAGGCTTTCAAAAACTCGATTGCAGAAGTGCTTACCTCCCTCACTAATAATCGCCCTTGGAGTACTGAAGCGAGAAAATATGATATTTTTAAGGAAGTTCACAACGACTTTGTGGTCGTTGGTCCAACATGCTGTTGCTTTTACCCATTTAAACACATAGTCAATGCGACTAGAATAAATTGGAATCTGTGCGAAATAGGAAAGGGTCCTATGAATCAATACCCCAAACATAAAAAATTTTGATGATCAAAATGGTTGTTGAGGCATTTCATTCCTTCCACTAATCTTTCCTAAATGTTGGCATCCATCACAAGACTTAACGAAGATATGGGCATCACGAAAAAGTGTTGGCCAATAAAAATCGCATTGCAACACTTTTGCTACTATTTTCTTGCCTCCAAAGTGTCCATCACAGGCATGGTTGTGACAGAAATCAAGTATATGTTGCTAATCATGGTCAGAAATACATCGACAAATTATTTGATCTGGACAATACTTAAATAAGTACAGATTGTCCCAGAAGAACCATTTAGCTTGGGTGAGAAATCTCAGTCGCTCTTGTTTCTTCCATGAGGTAGGTATTTGCCCAATCATCAGGTAATTGATAATGTCAGCGTACCAAGGTATATCCAGTTTGGAGATAGACATTACTAGTTCATCTAAAAAATTCTCAGAGATTGGGAGGGAGTCAGAACTTGTTTCAACTACCAGTCTGGATAAGTGGTCGGCAACCACATTCTCGCATCCTTTCTTATCTCGGATTTCGAGATCAAATTCTTACAATAAAAAAATAATCAGATTAGCCTTACCTTTGCATTTTTCTTGGAAATAAGGTATTTCAGCGCTACATGGTTAGTGAAGATTATAACCTTGGATCCTATTAAGTACAAAGCGGAATTTTTCCAGAGCAAAAACTAATGCTAGTAGCTCTTTCTCAGTTGTTGAGTAGTTGAGTTGGGCATCGTTTAGCCTTTTGCTCGCATACTAGATAACATAGGGGAGTTTTTCAACTCATTGTCCCAATATAGCACCTCTTGCATAGTTTAATGCATCACACATCACCTCGAAGGGCAAATTTTAGTTTGGTGGTTGGATGATAGGTGTTGTCGTCAACTCAGTTTTGAGTTTGTCAGATGCGTTAAGATAGGCGGTAGAGAGTTCAAAGTTTGTGTCTTTAGATAATAAGTCGTACAGAGGTTTGTAAATCTTTTCCAAATCCTTAATGAAACACCTGTAAAAGCCTGCATGCCCTAGGAAAGAACAGACTTCCTTTACAGTTTTAGAGGGAGGTAGATTAGCGATAAGGTTAATTTTTACCTTATCTACCTCAATTCCCTTGTGGGATATGATGTTTCCCAATACAATCCCGAAAGTGACCATGAAATGGCATTTCTCCTAGTTTAACACCAGATTATTTTCGCGGCATCTAGCTAAGACTAACTTTAAGTGATGTAGGCAATTGTCAAAGCTAGATTCGAAGACTAAAAAGTCATCTATGAAGACTTTAAGAAGTTTTTCTACCATATTGAAAAAATGCTCAACATACATCGTTGAAGGGTTGCAGAAACATTGCAAAGCCTAAAGGGCATACGTTGATAGGCAAAAGTCTCGAAGGGATATGTGAAAGTTATTTTTTCTTGATCTTTAAATGCTATCAGGATCTGATTATACCCCAAGTATCCATCAAGAAAGTAGTAATAGGCGTGTCTAGCCAAGCGTTTGAGCATTTGATCTATGAATGGGGGAGGGAAGTGATATTTTCATTTCATATAGTTCAACTTCCTGTAATCTATACAAACTTGCCACCTAGTTTGGATACGAGTTGGTGCTAGTTCATTGTCCTTGTTGGTCACAATAGTGACACCGAATTTCTTTGGGATCACTTGAACGGGACTTACCCATTTACTATCAGAGATGGGGTATATAATACTGTATCTAGCAATTTGAGGACTTCTCATCGAACAACATCTTGTAAAACCAGATTCAGTCTCTTTTGTGATTTTTTCGATTGTTTGTATTTGTCTTCGATGTGTATTTGGTGCATAACTATAGAAGGATCGATACCCGTGATATCAGCTATGGTCCAACTAATAGCTTCCTTATGTTCACGTAGGACCTCTCATAACTGCTCTTTTTGAGACTTTTCTAAGTCAGGTGATATGATTACAGGGAAGGTTTCGACTTTCCCTAAGAACGCATATTTCAACATGTTAGGCAACTGTTTGAATTCAAGTTTAGGAGTCTCTTCAACTGAAGGTGGGGATGAAGATGTGAGGAGACTCTCTATTTTAGGTTGTCGATTTGCAAAGTCCATTTCAGGGACGGATTCTAGGAGGGCATTTACCTCTTTGATGGACTGTTCTTTATCAAACTCGAGGTCAAATTGATCTGAGTATTCTTTTAGTGGGTCAATATTCTTCGCTTCCTAGAATATTCTGTTGACCAATGTATCAATCATATTGACCTCCTCTATATCATCCATGTCAGAGGATTGACACTTGTTGTGGAAGACATTCAATTTTACTTTCATGTCTCCAAATGCTAAGGTTATGATCCCGTTTTTACATTTGATGATAACATCAGATGTGGCTAAGAACAATTGACCTAAGATGACCGGAACATGATTGTCTGGGTTCATGATAGGTTTAGTGTCAAATACTACAAATCAGCGGGGAAATAAAAGTTTTTAACCTTAATTATTACTTCATCCACTATTTCTTTGAGAATCTTAACTGATCTATCTATCAAACTGAGAGTGATATCTATAGGTTTGAGTTCCCCTAACTCTAGTTGTTTGTAGACAAAAAAAGACAAAAGATTCACACTGGCCTTTAGATCTACTAGACATTTCTCAATCATTGTTTTCCCTATATGCACATAGATTGTTGGACAGCCTGGATCCTTGAATTTAGGTGTAATTGTCTGTTGAATCGAACAAGACGATTGGACTGTCATTGTAGCCTCTTTAGGCATAATAGTTTTTTTTTTACCGTAGTGAAATCTTTAAGGAACTTAGCATATGAAAGGATTTAACGGATAGCGTCTAGAAAAGGGATGTTAATCTGAACATTCTTGATGACTTTAAGAATACCTTCTAATTGCTTTCCCTTTTTATTTTCTGCTAATCTGTGTGGAAACGGGGCTTTGGGAATAGTAATTTCTTTTTCCATTGGAGGAGTTTCTTTTTGTTGGTTATCTTCCTCTGTTGAAGGTGCACTTTAGGTATCCTTTTGTATTAGGACCTCATTGGGTATAGGCACTTGGTTATCCACTAGCTTACCAGAACGTAGTGTGTGGACTGTTTGAATAGAGTCATTAGAGGAACCAGGTTGATTTGCTATTTCATACTATTCTTTTGGGACAGTTCATCTTGGGTTAGGCATAGTTTGACTTGGAAATTGTCCTTTGTTTCTTTCCGCAAGAGAGAGAAAGATAATTGTCTTAGTTGAACCTCAAGATTTTTAATTGATTATACTTGGCTCTAATTCATTTGAGCGTGGCTCTGATTAATTTGATCTTGGTCCTGCATAAATTTCTTTATTTGTTGAGTTGTAAGTTGAAATTGTTGTTGTTGCTTAAACATCTTTATCACCATTGTTTCTAATGCAAAGTTTGTTTATGCAACTAGGAGAGAATAGTTGGTTATAGGTTGACAACAATCGTCCTTTGATCAGACGAATAGGGTGAAGAGTAAGATGTTTGTGGAATCAAAGAAAGGTTCGCATTGGATTGAGACTGCCTATTATAGCTATTTTGAAAACTAGGAGCATCACCCCTTTGGATAGGTTCGTTCTGATGATATGAGAAGTTGGGGTGAAACATATTGTCAGGGTGGTAAGTCTGATTATATGAATTTGGAGTGGGTTTTCTAAAAGTACTATATGACCCAATGGCATTGGCTTGTTCTGTATTGGCCATAGAACAATTCTCCATGAGGTGGTCAAAAGTTTTGCATATGTTACATGCGAAAGGTATCTCTAAATTGACTTGGAGTTCAAGATGTACCTCTTGTTGGTTAGTTTTGATGCTGAAAGCATCAAATTTCTTATTTAAGTTTTGCGTAGTACTAATCAGAGTAGTTATTACATTTTTGAGATCAGGATCACTTTTGATCTCTTACATTCCTGGTTTATTGGTTCCAAAGTTACTCCTATCAGAGTCTCCTAAATTGATGCTCCAATTTTAAGAATTTTCAGCGAGTTTTACGAGAAAATCGTAAGCTTGATTTGGAGTCTGGTTTATGAATTTTCCGTTGTGCATAGATTCTAAAAGGATACGTTGGGCTGTCGTAAGACCGCGATAGAATAAATTTACCAGTTGGACTTTGTCAATCCCATGATGTGGGCATTTTACAAGCTGGTCATTAAATCTTTCCCAAGTTTGGGAAACTTCTTCATCGGGTTTGCCCTTGAAATTCTTAATGGCATTCTTGATTTGTTATGTTTTTGCCATTGGAAAGAACTTGACCATGAATTTACAAGATAACTCGTCCCAAGTAGTGATCGAGTTAGAGGGTATCGAGTTCAACTATGCTGCTGCATGATTTTCTAGAAATATAAGGAATAACCTTAACTTGACATTTTCATCATCGTGGTGACCATTTCAAAAGGTTTGACATATGGTCAGAAATTTGTTCAAATGGTTATAGGGTTGTTCACTCTCGAAACCATGAAACTTAGGGAGCATATTGATAGTGGTTGTCTTAATTTCGAATTGTGCCACATTGGTTGTTGGCAAGGCAATACATGAAGGGGGAGTGGCTTTAGTAGATGCGAATAATTCGTTAAGAGTTCGTTGATCTTCTTGGATCACTTGAGGTGGGACAATTAGTTGAGCCATCTCGGGTGGCTGAGAGATAAATGGGAAATCAAATTTTCTTCAAGTCCCTTTAAGTCGATGAGATCTTGTGATCTCAGGATCGAATGATTCAAGTGGATTCTTTTGAAATCTCTTACCTAACATGCACTAATGATGATTATAGATAGTAAGGACGAATTTCACACATGTTTGATGGGTTCCTATTAGACTAGATAGCTCTTAACTATTTCAAAGGGATAGTTTGAGCCTTCAATCCAGTTTTCTAAAATCAAAATTAGCCAATTTAATCCCCAGATGAGAAGTGGTACACGATGCTAAACAATGGTACTCTTAAATCAACTTGACGTAATCTATCCCCCTAGTACAGTAGGGTACAGCGGGACAGGATTGTGTTTAGGCACTGACTTCGATCAAAAAATGTAATTGGTGCAACTTAGGCTAGCTTTGCGTATTGAGCTCGATGGGACCTATAGTCAAGTCTAATCAAATTTTAATTAAATTTAGGCTTGTGGGAATTAATTTTCTAATAAGGCAAGAATGCAATGATGAAATCCAATTCTTATGTTGTTTAATCCATCTTCGTAAGAGTGCCCTTTTTATTAATGTGCAATCGAAAGTGTTAGTTAATTAACTCAAATTCAATACAGAAACCCACTTATAAGGGATGCGTGGAGGTTGTGAATTTTACCTTCTGTTTTATATGGGCGTTGATCGAGTTGAGTCAACTCGGACCACCAACACCAAACTCGGTGTACGAACCCGAGGAGTCGAAATAGCTATGTCCCACTGTCGTCCTCCCGTAATTCTATTACAATCCAAGCCTTCTCGGAATAATTAAAATTAAATTCTGCAAATAAACTAAAAACTTTTAAAAAATGAAAAAAAATCTTAATGTAGTTCTACTTTAAACAAAAATAAATTTCAAAGTCTTCGCCAAAGAATCGGATCTAAGTGGTGGAATAAAATTTTCCAATCACGTTGTTCCTCGTCAAATTTTTCGGCTAAAAACAGAAGACAAATCAAAGTTAGAATTCTAGAAAAATTATATGTTCATTGAAATCTAGAAGTCTGAAGAAAGATTCTATAAAAATTTGAAGCACGAATCTTGAGGTTTGACCTAGGCGCCACAAATTGACTTACGTAATGCAAAATTTTTTTGGATGAAATTGACTCAAATTTTAGGGTTTTGTTCGCACTGACTTTAAGAATCCATAAGTATTTTCTTTTGAATTTTTCTGAAATAAAAATTTTGATCGGTAAAAAATAGAATCAGATTTTCGGATAAAAATAATAATGGATTACACCATTGTCCCCGGCAGCGGCGCTAATTTGTTCGAGTTGTAGATGATAATAAAATAATGAACAAAAGAAAACCTTAGTAAGCAAGGGTCGAACCACAGAGACAACGTTAATCGAAAGTATTTTTTTGTACTTCCAATCCAATTCAATTTTAACAAGTGATTTAAAAACAGTTTGTAAGAAAAGATTTATCTAAAATAAACTACTAAAATAAAAAATTTAAGAATACGAAAGAGAAGCATAGATCAATTGGATCCACCTTCACAAGTTTTATTAGTGAATTCTGATTCTATATTTATCTCGATCCACTAAACAAAGTTAATATTTGTGGATTAGAAAATCAAGTAATTAAAATATAAATGAGATTAAAAGTATGCAAGAGTTTAGGCCGAGATTATTAAGTAAACATTAACTATTCTCTGTAAAGCATGGTTCTTCTTGAACTTATCAAAGAAAGAGATCATCAAAAATTTAAAAATATTTAATATTCAACCTAATAATAGATACTTACACTGTTACAATAAAACTATTAAATCATTACGAGAACAGTAAAACACTGATAAATCTTGCTCAGGCTTCCTCAACCAATCTACTGGAGGTTTAGCCAATAGTCATCACAAGAACAATAAAGCAAAAAATAAAGTAAAAAAAATATGGAAAGAAAAAAAGATGAGAGAAAGAAATTATCTTTATTGCTTCTTAACTTAAAACTGACAGAGCTTCCTTACAACTTTCCTAAAACTAAGAAAGAAAGAAAATAAAAATTAAACTAATTCTCTAAAATCTAGATTCTTCAACTCTTAGTCTGGTCTTTTATGTATAAAGAGATCAGATTAGGATTTTCTGTGAAAATTAGGGTTTCGGAGACATCCCATGTTTTCAAAAAATACTAAAAATAATCTATTGTGAATGGTGTTCCGTCGCCAAGCTTCAATACAAAATTCGAGGCTTGACCTTCTTCGTTGACCGCGCCGCCACCATTGACCCTAAAGTCACGATAAATTTTTGCTCAATTGAATTGACTTTTGGTCCACGATCTTGTTTTAGATCTTGAATCACAGTGATAACTTGGGATTTTCCCGATTTGTCTTGAAATTTCACGAATAATTCCTGTTACACGTAAATAATAGTAATTAGTTCTGAACTACATATTTTAATTGAAATCAATGATAAATATGGACTAATCATGCATTATGTCTAATGAGGAGATTTAGTCTGCAATTTATATGTAAAGTTCATGTAATAAGGGCTCTAAAACCAATTTTCTAGACCCTGATCACTACACACCATAATTAACCTTAATAAATTAGAAAGCATTAACAACTCCTAAAATTTTGAATAACAACTCCTAAACTTTTGAATTTCTCATTGTGATTATTTTAATCTAAATAAAATACATGATCAGCCAAAATCCAGATCGAATAATTAAATTTTAATTGTGGGAAGGGCCAAACTTCAAACATTCTATCAAGGCATTCTATGTTCTAGCCTTAACAAAAGCTTCTTTGGATCTGGATGCTTTATATTAATTTTCTTTTGTCCTTTGGTGCCATAATCAATATAGAACAAGCCTTGGAATGTAAGTTCCTCAACACTCATGCTTGGGAAGCCTTTGAGAAAGGATAGATATTCACATGAAGGCTATTAATTTCCTCTCTAGTTGAGCTACTGTTTGAGAATTACAAGATTGTTGTCCTCTTTGTAGAAAATCTTTTATTTCCGTTCAATAATACCCTTTTTGATCATATATCATGATGAGGAGAAATGTAACTATTTGGATTATTATTATAATTTCAAATATCCTACAAACATATGCAAGGATGATGGATTGGGGAGGGGGGAGGGGGGTTTAATTTGAGCTCTTCTATATTGTATCTTTAATAAATTAAATGATATTTTGTTATGAGTAGTGAGAATTTGTTAAAGTCACTATAAATTAAATTTGTTGGGTTCAAAGAATTTATATTAAAACAATTATTTTGAAAATTCAGTATGGAATTTGAGGAAGTTAGTGTGAATTTTACTCCTTTTTGTGATGCTTATTCTTTTGGGTATGAGGATATGAATGCATATTCATGTTATTATTGGGGATCCGTAGAACAAGAAAATTATTGTTTCTTAGGGAAAATTCCCCCCAAAAATAGACAAAAATTGAAAATTTCCAAAAATAGTACACTGTTCATTTTTATTATCATTTTTGGAGTTAAAATATTTTCATCTCTTTTGCTATTCTATAAAATAGTAAATACTTTCCGCCTTTTAATTTCAATAAAACAGTTAAAAAAAATGTTATGTTTTATAAAATAGTGAATTTTTTCCCTAGTTTAAGAAAACTAGTTTAATTCTGAAAATAATAAATTACTTATTCTAAAATTAAAATGAATAGTGTGCCATTTTGGGAATTAAAATGAATAGTGTGCCATTTTGAAAATTTTCAATTTTCAATGCATATTTTGGTAAATCACCTATCAAATATTTTTTTTATCATAGGGTATAAAAGATTGTATCCTAAACATTTGAAAGAACAAAAATATGAATTTAAACAAAATTGAATAAAAGACCATGATTCCTTCTCTGGTCTCAAGCTTTTGGGATGTGACCTACATAGAGATAGGGGTCATCACTTGAAAATGAAGAGAGTATACTTTTGATAGGTCGTGAGTGCAATACCCACTATGAACATTCCGCAAGGCCGCACCCTTCTTTACCTAGTGCATGTGATGTGCAGGCATTGCAAATATCCCGGGACTAGTCCTTGAACAAGACCATGGTCTATGGACGAATCATAGCCCAGGTATGGGCTTTGTCCGTTGTCCACAGGATACTGGATGATCAGAAAAATAAAATAAAATTTAATAATTTGGGGAAATGTCGAAATTCCAATTCTCAATGCCATTGGAATCCTTTTACATACTTCAGGGGTAATACTGTAGTTTAGACAATTGTAAGGGGTATTTCATCATCAGACCTTGTTATGAGTTATAAAAGCCAGATAATGCTTCTCCTGGTAAGATCTGTGAAGCTAAACACTGAAATCTGAATCGACTTCAAAGGTTTGTCAAAATACCCCACTGATTTGATTTCAAATCAGTTTATTCTTCTTCATTTAATTCGTATATTCTTGTGGGTTTTGCCCTATATTAAGTAAAAGTATTTTTGTTGTTCTGTTTCTTCTGATGAAATTGATTTGTTTTAGCTGCGAAGTCAAGCTTTTGAGGAATACTTTGATTGTGATTTCGGTTATGGCTGAAATTTGGAAGATTTATTTTCAGATTTTTGATGGAATTCGTGATTTATTAGAATGGGTTGGTGAGAGATTTGAGAAAGGTAGAGATTTTGTTCTGGAATTGAAGTTTGAGGTTCAAGGGTTTTTGGATGGTTTATTTGTTTTACTTTAAAAACTTAAATTTTTTAAGGAATTCATTTCATGATGAATTCATTGTGTTTACTCAAATTATAAAGCTTAACTGGTTGGTTACTTTCAAAGAGCTTGTTTGGATCTGGGATGGACTGGAAAACTACATTGTTGTTGTTAAATAGTTCTTTAAAATCTCCAATTTTTTTTTTTTTTTTGAAAAGTATCCAATTTTAAAATCTCCAATTTTATTATGTTAGACATTCTTCAAAAATCTATTAATTGGTGTAAGAAATGGTTGGGTAGTGATGTTTGATATGGATTTTTGCTTTAAATATGAGGTCTTACTCATATAGAGGAACTCATCCTCACTTCTTTTATCTGTTCTACATATTTTTCAGAGTGCTTCACCTCATCTTTGAGTGTCTTGAAGTGCCCCATAATTCTTCTTCTAACAACTATAGAGGTCAAGAAGACCTACTGATTACATAAGAAGTTAGATTGCTAGGATCATTTGGGGTTGCTAAGCAAACAAAGTGATATATTTATTATATAAAATTTTATAAATACAAGGGGCATACCCCTAATTAATAAATTACAAAAGAAAATTTTGCTGAAGAATTGAAAAAGAAATTAGACACTTCTAATATTTCCTAAGAAATAGAATAACTGTTTAATTTCTTCAAACTTCGAGGCAAAGAGGTATTAGAATGTCTCCAATATTTTCTTGGAGCTGCTCTAGACTAAACCAAGACCTTCCCCTCCTGATTATCCTAAACAGAAAAAAAAAATTAATAAATAAAAATTAGGTTAAAAAAATAGTACTAAACTGAAAAAAAAAAAAAAAAATCATCTAACTTACGAAAAAAAAAGAAAAAAGGTCTTGCCTTCCATGCTATTTAAACAAGCTCTTGAAGTTCATCACCATCAATCACTCGATGAGCAACATTTGCATCTACATTGCCTTCCACTGGTTCGATACGCTGGATGTCTATAGTTGGATCTCGAGGGGTTATCAAGCTTGTGATACCAGTTCCATATGGAAATGACCAATGAACTTTATTCTCTAACGGTTCAAGTTTGTAAAGGAATTTCAACGCAAGTCTTGCTCTTTCTTCACGTTCTTGAATGGGGCTCTCAACAAGATGCTTGTGTATGGCAAGCGGGAGTTGAGAGAGGGAAATGTGTAACATGTCCACAAATAGTTGCTCCATGTGACCATATACTTCGTCGATAGATGAGAAGGTTTGTCGTGACTGTCGCCTGATGATAAATTCACAAATGTTTCATATTTCACTAACTGCATACTTATCTTTTTTTATCTGTTGCTTACCACTTAACCGAAAACACTCTTCTTTAAAAGAAAAATAGGAAGGTTCTTGGCATCTTTTCAATTCTTCAATAACTGTGAAATATAAGTCCAATGGAGGTTGAAATTGAGATTGAGAATGCAATTTCATTACCGATGGTTTAATGAAGTTCTTATGGAACCAATGATCGGGGTTGTTCCTCTCCATCCACAATTCTTTTCCCACTACAAGTTTATTTTTTTCTTCTGCTGTGATATTCATTTTCTGGTCAATGAAACAAATGATTCCAAAGGCTTCTTCAAATGTACGAATTAGAGAAGCCCAAAGGACATCTGGTAATGCAATTGTGGCTATTCTTATAAAGATTACCACTGAAAGACAAGAAACTTTGTTGGTAAATGGCTCTTCAGATTGACAAGTTTTGGAAAGAAGTTGGATGAGATCATCAGTTGACAAATTCCTTTTATATTTCGCCATCCATCTCTCCATGTCATATTCACAGTTTCTCTGTATCCACTCTTCCATATGACAGTTTTCACCATTTCTTTGTTCCCCAAAACATTTTTATTTTATTTTTTTGGCACACATGAAAGGTATCTTGAGCATTAAATATAACAGAAAAGATAGAAAGCACATAATCATTTGCACTGCCATCAATACCATAGAAACAGTCCTCTTAATAGTTTGGAAGATGATCATGAAAACCCTTATAGAGATTTTGAAGAATGAAATAGTGCAAAGCTTTGACAAATTTGATAAAATCCACGAAGTAAAAATGTGGAGCTTTGACAAAGTTGATAAAACTTCATAAACATTCATTTCGTCAAATACACCTACGAATGTTAATAACCATCTAAATATGGTGGTTGTGCTTCCTACTAGGACAGTGAAAAACTGAGTCACTACAATGATCCACATTGACCATTTATAATCGGAAATCCCACATCGAAAATCCACCTTCTTAAGAACAAGAGATTGAAGTACAGCTTGTGATAGAACTAATGCACAAAGTGCAGAAAGCATGCACACAGATAAGCCTGTTGGGGAATCAATGAAGGCCCATTCAGGGTTTTGTGTACAACTATTTATATAAACTGACTTCAATATCTGTATCATACTCTCTGAATTTTGAGGGGCCTTTTCTTCCAGTTCATCAACAAGGCCAGAAGAGTGGGAAAGTTCCCACCTAGAAAAATCTAAAGTGAACCACAACAGTGCAAGCAATAGTAGCATGCATGACATGATTATGACATGTTCTACCATGAATAAGAATATGACACCAGTAACCATTTGCATACAGACATTCACAACAATCGTTACTACGAAAATGGTCAAGGAAAGCATGTTTGAAAGACGTTCAGAATGACTCTGACTTCCAAGTGAAGGAAAGAAAATACACATAGAGATGCTTATTAAGACAGTGCCACTAAGCTTAGAGAGTTGGTCTTGAACAGAAGGCATTGAAGTGGTCAGATCTACTGGGAGTTTAGAAGCAATTGCTAGAAGAGTGAGCGTAAGGGAGTTGAGTTTTAAAAATCTACATGGTATCCATGGCTTCCTATTATATAATCCATGAAATAAATCACAAATCATAAATAGAAGGCATGCAGAAGTACCTGCCGCTATGTATAGGCCAATTGTTGGCATTGGGGAAGAAATCTTGCCATCATCCCATGTTCCATTCAAACAAATTTGTTTCACCATTTTTTTTTTCCTTCTTTGGATTCACCGAATTAAGTTGTGCTATTCTTCTTCTCCTCCTTAAATAAAACTCAGACTTGGTATCGTAGTGAAGAGTATGGATTAGGTAAAGAAGCTATACTTACATTGTTGGGGAAGGAAAGTAGTTTGCTTTCCTTCTTTATTCTTTTCTTGGCCTTGAACCATAGTAGATCCTTGAGAACTATTTTTTAGTGTTCCTATGTTGTCATACCCATGGTTTTAAAGTGCTCCCCAGTCCGAGTCTATTTTTAGTGCTCATATTGGTTCGAATGAGCAAACATGTAAGTCATGTATGACATTGACTTGTTTGAGATCCAAGATGACTCGGCTCAAATTTTTCAAAATTCAGAAGTATCAACTAGTTGGGTGTTTTATTCCATATAATAATAATCAATTTTTAATAACTATACACTTGTGATTTGTATAGAATAAAATTATACATGAATCCATTTTATAATAGAAAAATGAATAATTGATTTTGTGATTTGAGTACATATAAATGAATCCATCTTATAAGAGAAAAAAATAATTATTTAACTAAAAATATGAAAATTACAAATCAAGCTCAAAGGATTTACTTGTCCGAGACAGGATGAGTCAACTCAATCTCGGTAAGTGCTGAAACAAGAAAGGATACCAGGGTCATAACCATTCTGGAATGGAAAAGAGGACTAGAAGTACAACTATACTGATTAGAAATGAGACATTTAACATAGTGCGAATCTCTTGGATTAAGCAATTGGGAAAATTGCTCACAATTTACATAGAAACTTGAAGAACTTTATGCAATATATATTTACTTTAAAAGATGGGAAAGTCTTTAATCATCTACAGTATAATTGGGTATGGAGAAAAGGGGTCCAAAACCGAGGTTTTTGGTTCTGTTTCCAATATGCTGGTTTGATGCGGTTAATGAATGAGCAAATCCAAGTTGTCTTCAGATTCAAGAGTCGTGAGAGTGGGTACCTTTTCCTTCAATAAGAAAATCTGTTATTAACTAGGATAGGATATTTGTTTAGGTGTCTTGCAAGACTCCTTTTTGTTTAGTAGTATTCTTCAATTATAAAAGGGCATAGTGTCAGTCATTGTAGGATAGATATTATTTTAATAAATAAGATTACAATTTCTTCACAAAGGATTTGATCCTTTGGTACTCTTCTGTGAGCAAGGTTTCCGAACGTGGGACCTCTTTCTTCCTAGCTTCACTACAGTAAAATAGGGATATAGCGATGGCCGTGACTGTCGCTATTGGGAAAAAAATTGTTGCAAAATCATATAGCAACAGCCACCCTGGCCATCGGTGGTCGTTGCTAAAACCTCCAATGCTGTATGTATCATTGACAGCCAACTATTCCCAAAACTGTCATTATATATAGGACTTATAGCAACAGCCACTATATAAATGTGGAATGATCCATAATCCAAGTAGGGTTATGAATGGGTGTATTGGAACGATTGATTAATCAAAATACTTGAACACGATTAATTAAAATGTGGGTTCCATGAGAACCCAATTCCTGAACTCCCTTGAAACCAAAGGAAATGTTGAAGGCCTTGTACACTAGCAAAACCTAATCATACGTCCAAACACTTATTTAGGGGTGCCATTTTTGGCAGAATGAGTGCGGATTAAAGAGCATTTCTAGAAGTCACAAATCACAGCAGCAAAAGATATATTGTTGCATTGTCAGTTTGCCACTATTTTATTTTCTTGTTGTAAGTTTTCATTCATAATGGTCTGACTAACTGAAAAATTAATCTAGGTGCTTTTTAGCTACTGTAATTGCAAGAAGACATCCATCGGCAATTTAAAATGGATACCAGTGACCCTGAAAATGATGTTGAATCACATATACTGTCAAACAAGGACACACATAAGGCAACACACACAAACACAAACCTGTCAAGTGATGCTGAATCTTAAATTTATCATCTTATTTGATCATATTATTGTTGATATTTTTCAATAACTGATTTATGCGTTGTTTTGCTATTTTCATCGATTAGTATAACAGATCCAATTCAAACCTTACATTGTTAAGTATAAGAACATATCCATAATTGGAAAATCAAATATATCATGCAAAATCAGATCATACAAGCTCCATTGCAATCCAAAATATTTCAAGCAATCAATATATACTTGAGAAGAAAGGAATAAAGGATAACAGCAGATAAGATGGAAACTATTTTTCCTTCTATGGAAATGAAACAACAAAGAAACATAATCAATTATCATACATTTCTCCATCTTTGCTGGTTATATATAAGGAAAGTAGTACCCTAATCATTGGCAGTTACTTACTATTAGTAGGTGAAACACATCTGGACACAGAAATGACGAGTTCGTGTTTGATGACACAGAAATTCCATTAAGAGTGACTCGTTCACAACAGTGACAGCATATGAAGAAGGCAGGAAAAAGGAGATGGTGCTTGGGATATGCATGCCAGTCAAGTATACAGTTGATCCCTCAGTGTGGATGAGGGTTCAAGGTCAGGTCCCTTCACCCAATTTTGCCTATCGAAGTGATGCAAGTTAAGTCATTTAACAGAGAAAAATTCCTCTTACTTATTCAAATTAAATTACATGCTTCAAAATATAGGAATATATCGATATCAAGATTGATACGAAATATATCGGATAAAAAACCTAAATCTTCAATCCAAATCTAAATATATCAGATAAAAAATCTGAATCTTCAATCCAAATCTAAATATATTGGATAAAAAATCCTAATACAATCTATATAAAGAAAAGAGGGATTAGAGAGAGTACCTAGCCTGAAGTTGCAATAATTCCTAGCTTGTTGCGTGAGGTGATGCAGCAGGTGACCGTGCTTTTGTGATTACTTTGAGCTATCAGAGATAGGTACTGAGATCGATAGATCACTTCGAGCTATCAGAGACAGGTAACGAGATCGATAGATCACTTTGAGAAATGAGAGATTAGATACAGAAAGAACGAGGATCAAATCTAGATCGAAATCGATCGATCAAATAGAGTAGGAGATGAGATCTATTGAGGGAGACAGATCGATTGATCGATCAGATAGAGGAAAATATATGATCGAGAGAGAGAGAGAGAGACTATGAAAAAGAGATGGAGAGGTCGATTGATCGAGATAGAGAGAAGTCAATCGTTCGAGAGAGAAAGAACGAGGTCGATCGAGAGAGAGACTGTGAGAAAGACATGGTGAGGTCGATTGATCAATCGAGAGAGAGACAGAGAGATAGAGAGAAAATGAGAGATGAGATCAAGAGAGAGATAGTGAGAGTGAGATCGATAAAGTGACAGGAAACGTGATCTAAGGGCCACGGAATTGTGAGTTTTAAAATTCGTTGAGCCATACTACTGCTTAATTGATGAGCTTTAAAACCTTTTGAAGAATACCTTAGGTCAAGCCCATTCTCGAAAGGTTCTTGATGCTCTTAGACTCGACCTACATAAAAATGGGGTGTCTACATCGGTTACAAGAAAAAAGTTTGAGTATTGCTTGAACTTGCTTAATCTCATTGTTTGTTGATATTAAAGGACACCTCCCCACTTGATGTACATGACGATGGAAGATTTCTCATCAAGGTGGAGGTGTTATAAACACGTCGAGGTACCAATGTTTCCATTGGATGAAGATTTTTTTCGTCAATGTAGAGTTTGTTGAAGTTATGACTCAAAAAAATTAAGTCTTGTTCAAATATGTGTGTTTTTTGGGTCGGTCCAAGGTAATTTTGGTTGGTCTTGTAACTTATGTAAGTGGGCCAATTATGTATTGCTTTTAAAAGGGGTTTTATATTCTTTTGTTGTAACTCTAAGTCTTTTGTAAGTTTAAGTCTTTTCTAGAGAAGATATTAGAGAAAAAAAAGAAAATCCAAGAGATGAGAGGTTGAAAGATTTGGGAAAATTGAGATCTAGAAGAAGCTGAAGTTAATTGATAGAGGTGTTTCCCTGTATAGATTTGTCACATTTTTCTTCATAGTGAAATTGAGCTCCAATGCTCAAACCTCCGTGGACGTAGCCTTTGGGTGAATCACGTAAAATCTCATGTTGTGGGTATTGTGTTCTTGCTCTTTCTTTGTGTGATTCTTTATCTTCTTTGCATTTGCTACTATTAGTTGGGTTATCCTTTATTTCCATTATCAAACAAGGTATTGGAAGGTATGGCATATAAGATGTTTGGTGAAGTATCCAATAGGTATTTGATCAAATTACTAATTGAGCTTCACAAAGGTGTTCACATACACAACAAAAATGAGATAATTTTAGATTCCTAATATGCAATTATCACTCATCTTTGTTTCATCAACAAATATTTTTAAGTTAAATCATATTTGATTGGAGTCCATATGTATTGTCGCGATCAAGAAAGGTCTCCAATTGGCGATAAATGACAGGGTTGTGTCACCCTCAACAATGTCATCAAAACCATACAAAGCCCCTGTAGGGAACAACTTCTAATGAAAATCTCGAACAACTCTCGATTTTTCTCCAAGGATCCTTTCAGGTATTAAACACATCTCCTATAAACAAAACTTAATTTTGAGTCTAAATTTGTTCTTTTTCATAGACTTATTTTATCATTTCTTTTTTGTTTACGGGAATTATGTAGTGCAAGGGTCAATTGACACAAATTCTAGAAAATTCTTTAGAGAGGACGAAGTAGTCATATGCTTTGGAAGACAGTCAATTTATATTGAATGCCATGGAAGCCATGTAGATTTTGAAGAAGATTAGAAGGGTAGAAGTGGGAATTTACTCTGATAAGTACTAACAAATTTGCTTTAGGTTGGTAATTATCCTTGACTTGGGATCAAGTAAAACAAAAAGTCTTTGTTATAAGATTTATGAAATTATGAGAAGACCAAAGTGGTGGAATTATTGGAGAGTTGCAAAGGGGTAAAAGACTAAAAATGAGGGATTTCTTGAGGGAAAAGCTACTAAGAAGGGGGGGGGGGGTTAAGGGGTTATTTTCCCTAATAAAAAATTCAAGCACACATGGGTTTCAAACTACCTAACTGAATTTGCTGAACCTAAGGTTCGGCCAAGCGAAAAATCCTTCTAAAAATGGCTTTTGAACCATGCTACTACTTGACTGATGGGCTTTTGAAACATTTGGAAGAATACCTTAAGTGAAGCCCATTCTCGAAAGGTTCTTGATGCTTTCGGACTCGGCTTAGGTAAAAATGGAGTCTCTACATCGATTACAAGAAAAAAGTATGAGAATGCTTGAACTTGCTTAATCTCATTGTTTGTTGAAATTGAAGGACATATTCCCACTTGTGGTACATGAAGATGAAAGGTTTCTCATCAAGGTGGAAGTGTTATAAACATGTCGAGGTTCCAACATTTCCAATGATTGAAGATTTTTTCATCAAGGTGGAGATAGTTGAAGTTATGACTCAAAAAAATTAAGCTATGTCCAAGTATGTTTGTTTTTTGGGTCGGTCCAAGGTAATTTTGATTAGTCTTGTAACTTATGTAAGTGACCCAATTATGTGGTGTTTTTAAAAGAGTTTTATATTCTTTTTTTGTAACTCCAAGTCTTTTGTAAGTTTAAGTCTTTTTTAGAGAAGGGAATAGAAAAAGAAAGAAAATCCAAGAGATTAGAGGTTGAAAGATTTGGGAAGATTGAAATCTAGAAGAAGGTGAAGCTAACTGATAGAAATGTTTCCTTGTATAGATTTGTCACATTTTTCTTCATAGTGAAATTGAGCTCCAACGCTCATACCTCCGTGGATGTAGCATTTGGGTGAACCATGTAAAATCTCGTGTTGTGGGTATTGTATTCTTACTCTATCTTTGTGTGATTCTTTATCTTCTTTGTATTTGCTACTATTAGTTGGGTTATCATTTATTTCCATTATCAAACAAGGTCTTGGAAGGTGTGGCATATAAGATGTTTGGTGAAATATCCAATAGGTATTTGATCAAATTACTAATTAAACTTCACAAAGGTGTTCACATACACAACAAAAATGAGGTAATTTTAGATTCTTAATATGCAATTATCACTCATCATTGTCTCATCAACAAAATTTCTAAGTTAAATCATATTTGATTGGAGTTCATATACATTGTCGCGATCAAGAAGGGTCTCCAATTGGCGATAAATGACAGTGTTGTGTCACCCTCAACAATGTCATCAAAAGCATACAAAGCCCCTGTAGGGAACAACTTCTAATGAAAATCTCGAACAACTCTCTGTTTCTCTCCAAGGATCCTTTCAGGTGTTAAACACATCTCCTATAAACAAAACTTAATTTTGAGTCTAAATTTGTTCTTTTTCCTAGACTTCTTTGATCATTTTTCTTCTTTTTTGTTTACGGGAACTATGTAGTGCAGAATATCCATGAGATCAAGAACCCAAACTTCACACAAATTATATGCAAACATCTTAAAGGAAACTATGTTCTACTTTCCACATAGAAATATAGTAGTCATGTCGTAAAGAAATGCTTAACCTTTATGGGAATGGAAAGTGTGCTTTTGGATCTCCTCTACAGTGTAAAATTGGATCAATTAGCCAGACATGAATTCGGGCACTATGTGATCCAAACAACACTAAGGATCACAATGGTGAAATGTTTTTTTGCTTCCTCTTCTTTTCTTCTCTTTTGCCTCCTTTACTTTGCACATTGATTTAAGGTCTAAAACAACAAAAATTGCTGCTTTTTTATTCCAGAGGGAGCACGATATTCTTTTCAAAAGACTTGTAAAGGCCTTAATCCCGCATTTGCATAAACTTGAAAACTGTCTGAATGGAAGAAATGTGTTTAATTTGACCAATAAAGGCTATCATACAGGGATAATTTAGTCACTGGAAGGATCAAGTACATATAGAAAGTGTCCAATAAACTATGTTTGTTTGTTTTCTAATGTGTTTTTTTTTTATTTTTTTTTTATTTTGTGAAAATGACACTTTGTGTCAATTTGTAATTTAGGTGTATGGTATATATATTCTTTTTTGCTAAACTTAGATAGTTTGATATTCTGGTGATTTTCACTATGTAATACTTGGCTGTTAGTATAAATCTTTGATGTTGTTGTTAATTTTTCATATTTTTGGGCAGTATTTCTTGGTGATGATAGACTATGTTTTTTTCTCAATTTTGAGTGAAAATTCAAGTTACAAACACTTTTACGTGGTTCCCTCAATATTGAGGTATATCCATAGATCACACCGATTCCACTTTGAAGAGAAAACTCGCGGTTACAGATTACACCCTTTCATCAAAAATAAGAAATATAAATACCCCAAGAAGGTGTAAAGGCATGCCTTCATTTACAATACATCCTTGTTGACTAGTACAATTAAGCTTCACAAACCACAACATGTATTGTATTTAGGGACATAAAAATTAAGGCAATATTATATTCCTCTCATTTGCAACCTAATTGAAACTTTTGATCGTAAAATTGATGAATTGTTAGTCATCTTGGGGAGTCATGATATATACAATAAGTTATAATATATAATTTTACACTACCAATAAAAATAAATCTATTCAAAATAATAAGAAAGACACTATATTCCATGCCATACTAGAGAATTGAAGAAAAAAATATTTTATTTTTTTCACTACTAAGAAAGCAAAAAGATATATTTATAATATAAAATTTTATGATTACCAAGGGAATACCGCTAACAAATTACAAAAGAAAAATCTGAAAAAGACTTGAAGAAGAAATTCAACACTTATAAAATTTCTTGACAAACAGAATAATCTTAAATTTCTTTCTACGTCAAGGCGATGGAGGTATTAGAATGCCTCTAACATTTTCTTCAAAACCTCTCCGGACTTCATGCTTATCGGAAGGCCCAATTCAAACTAAGACCTTCTCATCCTTCTGATTTTCCTAGTCAGAAAAGAAACTGTTCAAAACAATGTTTCTAATTAAGGACATTAAAAAAAAAATCTTCTAATTAATGCTAACAAATAAGTAAAAAAATAAATTATGTACTTACATTCCATGATCACTATAGGAAAAATGACTTATTGCAACAATTTTTAGTGACGGTCAGATTTTGACAGTCACTATAAAGTAAGATGAAATCAGATCTCACTCTCTCTGTCTCTTCGTCTCAAACGAAAATAACATCTTTGTCTTAAACTCGATCTCTCTGTTTCTCTCTCATCTCAAACTCAATCTTTCTGTCTCTCATTCCAAGCTCGATCTCTATGTCTCTCATTTCAAGCTCGAAAACGAAGTCTCTCTGCCTCTCTCTCATCTCATACTCGAACTTAAGATCTCCTTTGAAAGAGATCTTCAAATTAAGGTCTCTCTCTGTCGATCTTTCTCTTTCTATCTCTCTCTCTCTCTCTTGATCACTCAAACGTGTGAGGGTTCAATTTAAACGGATCCGATCCGATCCGATCCGATCTCGACCTCCCGAAATTTTATGAAATATATTTCCTTTGATAGAAAAGATATGTTTTCCTACATATTTTGATGATTTTTCAGTTGAATTAATCCTTAAACCCTAGATTTTTCTTTTTTGTTATAGAATTTGAACTCTCGGTCTCACTTAGTGATTTTTTTTTATTAGTATTTATTTTGATCTGTGAGGTTGAACTCTCGGTCTCTCTCTCTCTCTCTCTCTCTCTCTCTCTCACTGTGTATAATCTTAATTTCTATAGTGTTAATTCAAATTTTGGTTCAATTGCAAACCAAACCCCAAATTTCTCATTTTTATAGCTAAGATTTTAATCAAAGAAAGTGGTACTATTGATTATGATGTAGCAATCGAACCCTAAACCTTTCATTTCATTTTCTAATTTTTTAATATCGAGAGGGGATCAACTCAGTTGAGCTTTAGCACCGAAAGGTGGGTTAGTCATGAATTTGAGTTATTTTCCATCTCTCAAATTGCATATCTTGAATTGGGGTTTTCTGGTACTATTCTCCATATCTGTTGAGTTATTGCAGTATTTTTTTGTTTCAAGTTTTTCAAATTTGACTTATTTATGTCTGTTTTGTTGCTTAGTGTTAGAATTTTCCAAGTTCTCGAAGTAATTTAAGAGTTGAAAATTTATTTTTCACATCTTTCGAATAAGTTCCTAATTGTAAGAAAGATATGACTAATTAGAGCTATTTAATTGAATTCTAAATTGGCTTCAAACAACTACTTACAGATTTTCAATCTAACTCAACTTGGAATCATTCATTGTATGTCTTTCTTGATTCTCTTATTATTTTTACTTTATTTACAACTATTATATGAAACTAGTTAGAAATGCAATATTCTTGCCTGAGTGTGGTTTAAATTTGCAGCCCCTCAAGAAACAGAGCATGGATGCCCTACGTGGCTGTTTAGAAATCACATGGGCTATCTTTAATATAAATCAAAATGTAGGGGGGTTAATAGCTGATTTTTTTTTCTTAAAAGAAGTTAAGTGGGAGCTATAGCCCCCATGTATCTCCGCCCCTGCCATGTATCCTACGATGCATGGTGTTCCACCATGTCAATGTAAACTTTCTTTGTATTTGAACACAATTTAAATTTGTTTGTATTAAGGTAGATGTTATGCTATCACATCGGACTCATAAAGTTACGACTTGATTAATATTCCATTCTTCATGACAGGTTGTATTCTAGAAAGCTATCCGTATTTACTACAAAGTTTACATTTATTCTTCCCTTCTAGTGTACAAAAAGAAAACTCAATTCAATTTTTCGAGGGACAAAAGAAGATATAGCTTCACCTCTCTATCTCTCGTACTAAAATAAATTATACCAAATTAGTTAAGCATAAACCTTCACATGGAACATTATAGCTTCTGATCATGAAGGTGAAAAAAAGCCAATTTTGTTACTAATCTAAAGTGTTTTTGTTACAAATGATGTTCCGTAAAACCAAAGGCTTCATCTCCATCAATTTAGTGATATCATAATCATCCTCAATGTGTATCCCAAGTATTCCGGATTGGCTTATTCCATCGTTCCACACCATTGTTTTCAAATGCATGTGAGGCTTACGCCTTGAGATGCGTTTTAGAGTGAGGCTCGTTAAAAACTCCCTGAAGCGCAAGAAAGAAACGTGAAAGCAATTGAGGCTTACGCCTCAAAGCATGGGCTACCCAAAAGGCATACACCTCAATGTGAGGCTTACTCTTTGCTTGAATTTCTAGTTAATTTCTTTTTTTTTTTTTTTTTTAAATCATATTTCTACTATCTTCTTCTTCTTCTTTTCTTTGTTGTTGCTGCCATACATCATGATTGGAGCATATTTAGATATAAATTCGAATAATAATAGTATATGCTAAATGAATTGTTGAATTGATTTAATTCATAATTCGCTTTTGTAGTATTTAGTATTATGAAGAGAAAGTTATTAAAAAGAAGTCTAAAGTTACATTTTGCAATAAATATAAAATAATTATTTGCTGCAGAAACTTTTAGTTATTTAAATATAAAATATTTCTTTCTAATTGAAAATATAATATAAAATATTTTATTTTATTATTAACACAGGAGATTAAAACTTGGAATTTGATTATGTGGATTTGTAACTTGAAATTCCAAAATATATGGTAGCTACCTGTTTTATTTTAATATTAATCATTCAAATATATTATAGTATTTATTTAAAATCCATATATGATATGACATAGTAAACAATAAATCTATTAGGTGATTTAGTGGGATAATGTCTTTGATGATAGAAGGGATTGTTTGATTTCCACATGTAAGCATGCCCCCATGATGAGGTACTACGTGAGAGTAGGGGGCATGATCCCATTTTCAAGTTTGCTTTATGTGAGTCCCTCACGTTCCTTTAGAATGTTTGGGTTGAGCTTGAAAAACGTGTCCATCTTGTTGAATAGATAGATATTGGGTTAACAAAAAGCTCAATAAAATTGTTTGAACACACACCCATTAAATATATATTTAACACATTATTAAAATATTTATAGAAATTTAATAAATTTATGTTCTTTGATTAAATATTTCGTCAATAGTTGAATAGTTGTTTCCCTAGTTTTAGTTGTATGTGACCATGTGCTTTTGGTTTAAATGTAATATTGCCGTGAAGTGGATATGTCGATAGATAAAAGTTGGATTCAGTTGCCTAAAGCCCCTAAGTATGAAGCAGGAGTTAACAATTTCTTGGATTTTGCATTTTCTCATTCAAGGTTCGATAATACGATTCAATGTCCTTGCGTCGAATGTCTCAACATGCTGGTAAAGAATATAATTGATGAGTTTAAAAAGGGTGATGATATGCAAGGAATGTTACAAGATGCATTTGAAATCCCAAATTTTGATTGTGAAGAGATTAATGAGTCGAATGATGACAGTCCAGATGAACCAAAGGATAATGCAAACAAGTTTTATGAAATATTGAAAGTTGTCAAGATTGAGTTATATCCGGATTGCACTAAATTTTCAAAATAATCTTTTATTGTTAAGTTGTTAGATCTGAAATGTCTTAATGGATGGATTAACAAATCATTTGATATGATACTTGAATTGTTAAAAGATGCATTTCCTATTGGTGAAAAGTTGTCAAAGAATTATTACGAATCGAAGAAGATCCTGTGGGATCTTGACTTACATTATAGGAAGATACATTTGTGTTCAAATGACTGCATATTATACTGGAAGGACTATGAGAATGCAAATGAATGTGTAGTATGTGGCGAGTTTAGATAGAGATCAATTGGATGTCAATCAACCGAAGAACCTTCCCGTTCATCTACAAAAGGCAAGAAAATAGTTGCAAAGATTTTGCGTCATTTTTCGTTAAAACCGAGGCTTTAGAGGTTGTTTATGTCTTCAAAAATAGTCGGGAACATGAGATGGCATTTTGATAGTCATATAAAAAAAGATGTGTTCAGGCATTTGGCTGACTCTATGACGTGGGAAGTTTTAGACAAAGAGTATCCGTCTTTTGATTTTGAACATCGGAATGTTAGACTTGGATTGGCAAGCGATGACTTTATTTCTTTCAATTACATGAGTACTTCTCACAGCACATGGCCTGTTATTTTGATTCCGTATAACTTGCCTCCATGGATGTGTATGAAACCAACTTCTTTTATGTTGTCATTACTCATTCCAGGTCCTAAAGCTCCTGGGAATGACAACGATGTCGATATAAAATATTGTTTAATGACATCAACATCGATGTAAAATATTATTTAACTAATAATTGTTTTTTTGGTAATTAACCCCTTTTTAACTCCACCAATGTAAAATTAAATATTTTACATTGCCGGTCCCAAGCTCGGATAAAAAACGAGAGGAATTTCTAAATAAGGTAATTTTCTTTTAACGTTACATGTTTCTATTTTATCATTAATATAAGTTACTGTTGACTTCATCTATGCTTGTCTTCAACCAAGCATTGATATATTTGAAGCATTTGATAAGGTTAGCAAACATTTTCTTGAAATGAATTTGAGAACTCCAATTGGTGGTTGCATGTTTCTTTTTGCTTTTCTTTTTTTTTAAATTGTCTCTGTAGTTTCGATGCAGTTACTTGTTATGAAATGAGGGGGTAGAGTTATGCTTTCAATGTTAATGGCAAGTATATTCAAATTCATCAGTAAGTGCAATGATAAGAAAGGGTTTTCTAGGACGGAATGTTATTTTGGTAACCTGAGAAAAACTGTAAGTTTCATGGTCCTATAATGGCAGAAAATATCAGTTTTATTATTTGTTTTGCAGATGAAAACAGTAGGGTCAAATGTACTCTTCGCTGCTCTAACTGAAATATCAGATTGTGTTTTGAAGGGAGCAGAAACATATGATTTTAATGGAATGGTACTATGTTGTTTATGTTGCTGGACTGAAATATTAGATTGTGCAATTCTGCTTTATTTTTATTTAGTTTATCTTTTCTCACTAAAATATATTTGTAGGATTTGGTTAAGATAATGAATAGTGAGATCAAGAAGAATACAGATCTGACCCTAGCGAAACCTAGTCAATCTAGTCGGCTTGATATTGCTCATGTGAGAATTGGTCTAATGTTATTTACCTTGTCATTGAACCACGGTCCATGTGAGAATTGGTCTAATGTTATTGCCTACAATATTAAGTACAGATAGAAAAGAAAGTGGTCCATATAAATCTGTAATCTACCTTAATGCACTTTGTTTCTGATCTTAAGTCAATATGTTTGGTAATGCAATTATATATCAAAGGGTACTTTAAAGCTATGTTGGATAAAATGTATGGAAAATCAAGTTGCAGCAGTTGTGGCTAATGCGGGGATGGATGACAATGATAAAGTCATGCCCGGTCAGCAATGGCTTGATGAGAGAAGGTTCTTTCAGGTATTCTTTTATGGGCTGATTTTAAATGCAATCATATCTTGTTTCTTATTCAAAGGGACGTGTGATATGCAGAAGGGTATTATAGTACTATAGGATGTATTAGAATAAGGTGTATTCCGATACACCAACTAATCTTCTAAGATTAGGATAGAATATGATAAGATTAAACTAGGTTCCCTTATGATAGAGTTTGATTATGCTGGACATTTTCCAAAAAGGTCAACTAATCAATCAATGAGATCACGGGGTGTTTTAAATGCTATTATAAACATGTGGTGCTCCTGGTAAGATAAGCTTTTGAGGATGCCATTTATGTTAATTTCATTTATATGTAGTGGAAGCTTCTTTTTCTTTTTAACATTGTATGCCCTGCATTTTGGAAAGGAATGACAAGAGTGCAATGTAGCCATGAAATCAATACACTTGCATGCTTCTGCTGTCATTTTTCATGTTTAGTTACAATTATATCTGGTGAAGTTAGAAACATGGATTTAAATATATATAAAAAATTAAAATTTCCCATCGAGTTGCTGAAGGCATGCTTATCTTTCTTTCTTAAGAAATATATAAATTTAAATCTAGTATAAATATATCATTATGATTTTATAGTTGGTTAATTCATACATGCACATGGTATAAAAATTTGCATTCAGACTGATTGATTGACATCGATAAGCTTGAACAATCACATGGTAGCTTGGTTGAGCATCTTGATGGTCATACAGATATTGTTCACAAGCAACTGAACGACGAGTGGTTACCTTGGTCAGATCCTGAACCTCTTTAGTGTTTGTAGAGAAGATCTTAACTCGGGGCTTAGACGCATAGCTCAGTTGGTTTGACACATTGCAAAGCAACTTTGAGGTCATGAGTTCAAGTCCAGCTTACCCATAAATAAATAAAAAACAAGAATGTTAACTCGGTTCCTACAGAAAATCTATTAATATATTTTCCTCTTTTTAAAACATGATAGTTGGTTAACAAGGGTATGAAAAAAAGAGATTTGTTATTGCAACGTTATTGGAGAAGGGAGGATGATGGAACATATGGTAGTTATGAATTTAAAAGAATGTTTCGATATTCTTGGGTGACTTCAGAGTTCTGACTCCTTTTGGTTTTCTGTCACAGTAACTCTTTACCACTTACAGAAGGTGTCTACCCCAAAAAGGCTACGTCTGTGCCTGCCTTAAAAGTAATGTATGCTTTGAATTTGGATATAGAAACATTAAAAGTTTTCTTAAAACATTAAACATTTGCCTACCTTCATCTCTTTTTTCCCTCAACTTCTATCGATTTTATGATGAGAAATTAAAGTTGGCAAGTAAAGGCTTTTATGCATAGAGAGAATTCTGTGGCCCCTAATTAACACCCTTTATGATTTATTAGGGAGTCTGGAAGGAAAAGGGACAAAGCAATAATGGAACATCTCATGAACCAAAATTCTTGAAATGATTAAGTTCTAATCAACAATTTTAAACGTTATAAATGCTACATTTCAGTAGCAAATAAATGTAAGTTGATTAAGTTCTAATCAATCGAACATCTGACCCATTTAGCAATTAAAACGATGGAAGTATTGAGTGTTTCTTATATAGATATTCAATAATTGAGTTGAGAATTGAGATTCAGAGCTGAAGATAAAATCCAGATAAGTTTGAAATTCTAAACAAACATGAGAAGAAAGACTAAAATGCCTAAATTTCAACTTATATATAAGAAAGATTGCAAATTTTAAAACTTTCTTTAACAAAAATCAAACAAATGTTTCTACAGCAATAATTTAAAGAATTAAACATAAACTCACTTAAACAAAGAATAGAAATGAGTCGAATTAGATATTAAAAATATCAAAAATTGTTTCTTAAACAGTAAAACCTAACCTCATCAATATTGTTTTATGTTGGAATTTAGAGGGTTGAATTGGAAAATCCTTTAATATTCATTTAATTGCAATCATATGGTAAATTAATCTATTAACCATAGGGTATTTAAATCCTATGTTTGCTTTATGCTTTATACTTTATTGCTTTTAGTTTAGTTGATAGTTTTGGTTTTGCCTTGAGTAATTTTAGTCCCACATCGACTAGGAGAAGAATTGATTTGCAATTCTTAAGTAGTTGTGTTTCTAATAGCTTTAAGTGGATAGAAGTAGTGGGCGGGCTCACGCAAACACAGGGGTCCAAGAGGAAAACCCATGGTTCTAATTGGAATTTGGATCCACCGGTCTGAAAACCTTAATGCTTGTGCGCACGTACGACGTGCGCGGAGGGGGGGTGCAAAATCTCGGATTTACACTTCATGTGGGTGCGCGCAAAGGTCCGTTTTTATTTAAAAATTCTAGACGTTTTTTAAATTTAAATTTTATTTTGAACTAGTGTGTTTATTCTGAACCAGCACAATGTGACTGTTCGGAACCAGTTTGTGACTGTTCTAAACAGTCACTTTCTCTTTTATTTATATAAATTGTTTAGTCGATTTAAACTACTTGATTTTCCCTGCTCTTATATATTTTCGAATTATCAGTAATTTATTATTCGTTGTGAGAGCACACAACATCATCGAGTTCGAAGTTACGTTCCAATTTAGAGTACCCTTTTGGATACGTGGGTTGTTGAATCCTGCAGAATGAACGCCTACAGACTGTGGTACCGTAGCAGAGGCGAATTTGGTTTTAAGACAGTGCTTTGTGCACGCCTCAACCATTTCTTTTTAGGTAATATTTCTTTTTTTACATTCAATTTCGAGAAATCAGTATTCAGAAACAATAATCTAAAATGAAAATTTATTTTTTACTGATTTCTATGGAGACAGTCTCTAATTCCGTGCACAGTGAAAAACTCGATAAATTCGATGGAAAGAATTTTAAATTCTGACAACAGAAAATGTTGTTTTATTTAACAACACTACATTTGGCTCATATCATCACTCAAGAACCAGTTTCTTTAGATGATGATGAGGAGGACCAAATCAAAATAACCGAATATCCAAAATGGGAACATTCCAATTTCATGTGTCGGAATTATATCCTAAATGGATTAAGTACTGTTCTTTATAAGGTGTACTCCTCTATTGAGTATGCCAAAACATTGTGGGAAATTCTTGAAAAGAAATATACTTTAGAAGATGCCGACACAAAAAAATTTGTTGTTGGGCGTTTTCTAGATTTTAAGATGGTAGACTCTAAGTCAGTTGTATCACAATCCGAACAGCTCCAAATCCTTATTCATGAGGTTCATGCTGAAGGCATGAGTATAAGTGAAGGATTCCAAGTTGGATCGATAATTGAAAAATTACCACCATCTTGGAAAGACTTCAAAAATAATTTGAAGCATAAAAGAAAGGAAATGGGACTCGAGGATCTAATGATAAGACTTAGAATTGAAGAAGATAACCGAAAGAATGAGAAGAAGAGTAAAACAAACTCTATGATTTCTAAAGCGAATGTAATGGAAGAAGAACCTTCCAAATTCACTAGAAAGTTCAAACCCGGATTCCAGAAAAAATATGTAAAGAAAAACTTGCATGGTCCAAAAGCCAATATCTAGAAGATCAATGGAAATTGTTATTTTTGCAATAAACCTAGACACCGGACTAAGGACTGTCGCAAAAGGAAAAATCAGCAACACCATCAGAAACATGAACAAGCCAATGTGATTGAAACTCAGAATCTATCAGCGGTTATTTCAGAAGTGAATTTGGTAGGAAATACCAATGATTGGTGGTTGGATACGGGAGCCACCAAATACATATGCTCTGAGAGAGGCATGTTTTCCTCTTACAACAACGTTGGAGATGAAAAGTTATTCATGGAAAATTTTTCCACATCCGCTGTAATCGAAAAAGGAAAAGTGAATGTGAATTTCACATCTGACAAAGTTCTGACTCTGAATGACATGCTTCATGTTCCAGACATTCGAAGAAATCTGGTTTCAAGTTCTCTTTTAAGTAAGAGAGGCTTCAAAATGGTGTTTGAGTCTGATAAATGTATAATTACAAAGAATGGAATGTTTGTAGGCAAGGACTATCTATGTAATGGATTATTTAAACTCAATGTAATTTCTGATTCTATTAATAATATTAATTCTTTTGCTTATGTTTCTGAGTATTCTAATATGTGGCGTGTTAGATTAGGCCATGTTAATAATAAATCAGTTATCAAATTAATGAATAGTGATATGATTCCTAAAATACATATTGATGTACCTAAAAAATGTGAAATTTGTGTTGAATCAAAATTTACTAAAAAACCTTTTAAAAATATTGAAAGATGTACAAAACCTTTAGAATTAATACATTCTGATTTATGTAATCTCAAATACATTCAATCTAGAAACGGTAAAAAATATTTCATAACTTTTATTGACGATTGCACTAGATTTTGTATGATATATCTGTTAAGTAGTAAAGATGAAGCATTGGAAATGTTTAAAATTTATAAATTAGAAGTTGAAAATCAACTTGAAAATAAAATTAAAATTTTAAGATCTGACCGAGGAGGAGAATATGAATCTAATCCTCTAACTATATTTTGTCAAGAAAATGGAATAATACACCAAACTATTGCTCCTTATTCTCCCCAACAAAATGGTATAGCAGAGAGAAAAAATAGAACTTTAAAAGACATGGTAAACTCTTTACTTGTTAGTTCAGGTGTACCTTTAAATTTATAGGCAGAAGCTCTTTTAACATCTTTTTATATTTTAAATAAAATTTCATTAAAGAATTCTGAAAAATCACCTTATGAACTTTGGAAAGGTATAACACCTACTTTTAAATACATGAAAGTGTGGGGGTGTTTAGCCAAAGTGGCTGTACCTTTACCTAAAAGAACAAAATTAGGTTCTAAAACTATAGATTGTATTTTTATTGGATATGTTATTAACAGTAGTGCGTACAGATTTCTTGTATATAAATCTGATATAAATGATATTAATCCTAACACTATAATTGAATTCAGAGATGCTAAATTTTTTGAGGATATGTATCCTTATAAGGATAAAATTGAAAAACCATTCAAAAGATCTCACATTGAATTATCTAATAATGAATCCAGAGAACAAGAGTCTGATATAGAACCTAGGAGAAGCAAGAGAACTAGAACAGCAACATCCTTTGGACCTGATTTTATTAGTTTTCTCTTAGAAGGAAATCCTCAAACTTTTAAAGATGCAATTTCAACACTTGAGGCTCCATTTTGGAAATAAGCTATAAATAGTGAAATAGATTCAATTATAAGTAATAACACTTGGGAATTAGTTAATCTACCTCCTGGTAATAAAACAATTGGTTGTAAATGGATTTTTAAAAGGAAATTAAAATCTGATAGAACTATAGATAAGTATAAAGCCATATTAGTGGCTAAAGGGTACAAGCAAAAAGAAGGCATTGACTTTTTTGACACTTATTCTCCTGTTACTAGGATCACTTTTATTAGAATTATTATTGCTATAGCTTCCATTTATAAATTAGAAATTCATCAAATGGATGTAAAAACTGCATTTTTAAATGGAGAACTTGCTGAAGAAATATATATGGATCAACTAGAAGGATTTGTAATTAAAAGACATGAAAATAAAGTTTTTAGATTAATTAAATCCTCATATGGTTTAAAACAAGCTCCAAAACAGTGGCATGAAAAATTTGATAATATAATAATATCAAATGGATTTAGAATCAATGAAGCTGATAAGTGTGTTTATTATAAAATTATATTTGATTCTTATGTGATTATTTGCCTATATGTAGATGACATGCTAATTTTTGGATCTAATATAAATGTTATAAATCAAACTAAGAAATTATTGTCTAGAAATTTTGACATGAAAGACTTAGGTCCTGCTGATGTAATTCTTGGAATAAAAATTTTTAGAAATAATAATGGATTTGGTTTATCACAATCTCACTATATTGAAAATGTTCTGAAACTTTTTAATCAGTTTGATTGTATTCCTGCAAAAACACCTTTTGATTCAAATTGTAAGTTGATGAAAAATATTGGTAAAGGTGTTTCTCAATTAGAATATTCTTAAGTTATTGGTTGTTTAATGTATATTATGAATTATACTAGGCCTGATATTGCATATTAAGTAAATAGATTAAGCAGATACACTAGCAACCCAGGACATGATCACTGGGAAGCTTTGGTGAGGATCATGAGATACTTAAAGTATACCATGAGTTACAGGCTGCATTATGATAGTTATCCTACCGTATTAGAAGGATACAGTGATGCCAATTGGATATCAGACTCGGAAGAGTAGAAATCCACTAGTGGCTATATTTTTACACTTGGAGGTGTAGCAATCTCATGGAAATCCACCAAGCAAACGAGCATAACTCGTTCCACTATGGAATCTGAGTTTAATGCCATGGACAAGATTGGAGAAGAAGCTGAGTGGCTAAGGAATTTTCTTGTTAACATTCCTATTTGGCCTAAACTAGTATCTGCAATATCTATTCACTGTGACAACCAAGCTGCCATTGCGAGGGCCAAAAATAATGTATATAATGGCAAGTCAAGGCATATTAAACGGAGACACAACTCTGTAAAACTACTCTCTAATGGAATTATTTCCATTGACTTTGTAAAGTCTAAGGAAAATTTGGCGAATCCTCTAACAAAATGATTATCTAGTTAGTTGCATCGACTTCGAGGGGAATAGGCCTAAAGCCTATTGATTAAAAATGATTTCAATGGAAACCCAACCTAATTGATTGGAGATCCCAAAAAATAGGTTCAATGGGAAAATCAGTTGAATGTAATTTAAAAAGAAAACACTAATGGAACAGAGTGCTCCAAGTCCATTCCTATGAAGTGTTTAGTATTGCCTGTAAAACAAAAATGTTGAATTATAATTCTTAATGTTGCCTATACTTGTAAAAGTGGAGTATATCAAGGTACTTCTCATAGGAACACCTAAATGAGTGTAGAATTGGGCCGATTCTATGAGAGTTAAGGTTAAGCTTTCTAAAGCACTCATGATACCAGGATATGTTCAGGGCCAAAATGAACACCATCGATAGAACTTGATAGTTGATTGAGTAACCTGTGCGTATAGTCTATTGTTTAAGTTTACACTAAAGGTTGACAGTTCAAGGCTTAAAGTCCACTTATCGACTTGTAAATCCGATAGACTTATACTAGGTAAGGTTCAAGTCCAAAAGACACCTATACTGAAACATAGTTGTTCAAAGTGCTATCTCTTTATGTATTTTTATTTTGAGTTTTCTGCATTCATGTGGGGGATTGTTGGAATTTAGAGGGTTGAATTGGAAAAACCTTTAATATCCATTTAATTGCAACCATATGGTAAATTAATCTATTAACCATAGTATATTTAAATCCCATGTTTGCTTTATGCTTTATACTTTATGCTTTATGCCTTTTACTTTATTGTTTTTAGTTCAGTTGATAGTTTTGGTTTTGCTTTGAGTAATTTTAGTCCCACATCGACTAGGAGAAGAATTGATTTGCAATTCTTAAGTAGTTGTGCTTCTAATAGCTTTAAAGTGGATAGAAGTAGTGGGCGGGCTCACGCGAGCACACGGGGGTCCAAGAGGAAAACCCATGGTTCTAATTGGAATTTGGATCCACCGGTCCAAAAATCTTCATGCGTCTGCGAACGTACGACGTGCACGCAAGGGGGGTGCAAAATCTCGGATTTACACCTGACGTGGGTGCGCGCAAAGGTCCGTTTTTATTTAAAAATTCTAGACATTTTTTTAAATTTTATTTTGAACCAGTGTGTTTATTCTGAACCAGCACAATGTGTCTGTTCGGAACCAGTTCGTGATTGTTCTAAACAGTCACTTTCTCTTTTATTTATATCAATTGTTTAGTCGATTTAAACTACCTGATTTTCTCTGCTATTATATATTTTCGAATTATCAGTAATTTATTATTCGTTGTGAAAGCACACAACATCGTCGAGTTTGAAGTTACGTTCCAATTTAGAGTACCCTTTTGGATACGTGGGTTGTTGAATCCTGCAGAACGAACGCCTACAGACTGTGGTACCGTAGCAGGGGCTAATTTCGTTTTAGGACAGTGCTTTGTGCACGCCTCAACCATTTCTTTTTAGGTAATATTTTTCTTTTACATTCAATTTCGAAATTAAGATTTGTTCTAACTTCTTCTCTCTTTGCCATAAGAAATCAGTATTCATAAACAACATTTTATTTATCGAAGATCAAGAAGAGAAGATATTTTCTCGATTTCAAAGAAGATAACCATAGTAATGTTGTTCATCTATAGAAGATCAAGAGATACCTTCATGATTCCCTTGAGTAAAATTAGTTTAACATGCTCAAATTACATAGTCAAGCAAAATAGGGATGGAATTACATCATTTGGAAACAAACTAATAAACATTTTTAGGGATTTTTAGGATTTTTGAGAGAGATGGACTTACAGATGAGATCTGGAGTGGTTTGATCGGTGACACTGATGAGTGAACTTCAATTCGTAGGATTTTTTACATGAGCTCTAATTTCTTCTTCGATTTGAGCTTTGAGAGATTAAAAATCCATTGACGAAGTGACAATAGCTCGTTTGGTGCTTTTGATCGATCTGAAATGGGAGATTGAGGGACATTAGTGAAAGTGAGCGATCGCTTGGTGCTCTCGATCACTCGAAGTTCTCGAATGTCTGGTTTGCTCAAGCGAAATCAATAGGGAAAGTTATCTGTGAGTGAGTGTAAGTGTCTTCTACAAATTTTTTCGATCTGGTTTTCGTTTGAAATGCTGAGAATGAAGTCTGTTAAGAGTTTAGACGATGAGGTTTTTTGTTTATTTAAAAAAAACAATTCAGTGGTTCATTGGGCTCAGATTGTCAAAATTCGTTGTTGGGCTTAAATTTGGGTTTTGGGCCGGTAAAAGTAAACGTTGGTTTTGGGCCACCGATTTTAACGCTATAATAGTAATGAATTTGGGCTTTTTTGACGTTGTGAGAATTTGGATTGGCAACTAGATTTATGAAAGTTAAAGACGAGAGGCATTTGGGTCTTTTAATTGTTGGTAGTTGGGGTTTAGGTCATCAATTTCAAAACATAGGGGTATCTCCAATATTTAGCAATATGTAATGGGGGGCATGAGTAAAATCAAAATTTTTTAATTTTTATAGCGACGGCATGGTTTTTAAACTCGGTATCACGTCTCTTCTCGTTCAGCTCCGACACCGAGTCGTCTCGGATGAGTTTTCCGATACCTTTGAGACATCTCGTAAGATAACTCGAAAAATTGTACGTGAGACGTAAAACTCAGTCAAAAAAATGACTTTGTGAGTGGGTTTCGTTCAGCTCTGATACCGAGTTAACTCGGACGATATGTCTCGGTTTTGGACGAGTTTAAAAACCATGAGTGACGATCAAAACCGTAGCTGAAGGCCAATTTTTTTTAAAAAAAACAAATACTCTATAGCAACGGTCAATAGTGGTTGTCGCTATAAGTCTTACATATAATGACAAATTTGGGAATTATTGGCCGTCGATAATAGATACAGCGTTGGGGATTTTAGTGACAATCACCGACGGCCTTGGTGGCAGTCGCTATATGTATTTGTGACAGTTTTTTTACGCTATATCCTTGTTTTATTGTAATGTTATTTATTGATGTCTCTACAATAAAGAATCCTTGTGCAAGTCAAAAATCTAACAACCCCTTAGTACCCAACGAAAAATATTCTCTGTGATACGTATATATGAATCCAGCTTATAGTAGAAAATTATAACTATTTAATTACAAATATAAAAATGAGTACAATTCAATCTCAAAGGATTTAATGGTCCGAGACAAGACAAGTCAACTCAATATCGGTAAGTGCCAAAAAAAAGATGGGATACCAGGTTTATAAACTTGCTGGTGTATAAACCTATAATCTTTGAAGTTATAAAAAGGAAAAGAAAAAAAAAATCAAATTCCAAACCTAAGCTATAAGTCATCTTTAAAGGAAGTGGGAAAAAAATTGATATTTCATTGACTTTTTCAAGCTAATGGATCAATCGACTTCAGAAGTCATTCCCAAATAATCTATATTTATAGGTATTAGATAATAAATATTTAAATCATTAAAAATAAATTATTTTTTATCAAAATACAGAATCTGGTTGAATTGGCCAAATATTTATAAATTTGATTGATATTTTAACAATTTTGGAGACTCAACTCGAATCTTGGATGAGTCATACCAGCACAGAGGGTTTTGAAACCATGTTTTACATGGAAAATTTGGTTGAGTGTTTTAATATGATATTAAAAAAAAAAAAGGGAACAAAACAATGGTGCTTTAGATTTTTGTTCCTTTATATATCAATCCAACGGCTCATTGTAACACAAAATTCTTCATGGTTAAGCTCAAATACATAATTTATTAAAAGTGCTAAGAGATCTTCGAGGTCCAAAAAAATTGATCTGAATCAATAAAGATTTGAGATATGTGAAAATAGCCCTGGCCGAACCCTCTACTCTCATAGGTAGAGAGTTCAGCCCTATGAGTCGCACCCTTTGACTTGCTCTCATTGGTTCGATCTTAGGTCCTATAAATTGACTTTCAGTCTCATGCATAGCTTGATCTTAAAGTTCTTGATCTGGTCCCAAGAGATTGACCTTGTAAACCAAGTCTTAAGGGTTTAACCACAAACACCACAAGAAAATAGTGAACCAGGAGCCAAATTATAGAACGGATTTTATCCGTTTTTAAAACCGTTTTAATCGTGTTGTAAGCATCCCATTTCCCGTCTTATTATTGGGAACGAACCACTCTCTGTCTCAGTCGATCTCTTTCTCTCAGTCAATCTCTCGCTCTCTCTCAGTCGATCTCTCTCTCAGTCGCTCCCTCGATCAACCTCTCAATCTCTGTCTCCGAGGAATATTACATCGTAGCTCTTTATAGAGAGATTTAGCCCAAATCTCAGAGTGCCACAATGTCAATTGTCAAACCTGAGAAGGCACATCTCGCTCTCTCACGGGTTAGATTTTCGTTTTATTGATTTTTATATTTTGATATTCTCTCGGATAATTTCTAATCAGTAATTTCGATCTTTTTTTGCATTAAAAACCCTAATTTTCCCCAAATTTTTGATTTTTTTGATGATCTGTGGATGATTAGTTGTAGAGATTTGAAGATAATTGTTTCTGATCTTCCTTCCTGGAGCTAGATTTACATGGATCATGTTGAGTTGAACACGGAGCAGGTATGTAATTGAATCGTGCTTCGCTTCAATTTATTGTGTGATTTCTGATTCTGATTCACTTTGTTAAGTTCTTCATCTAAGCTCTCAAAAAACTCTTTCACATTTTCAATCCAAATTAAAATCAAATCGAAGCAAACTGTGAGATTGAATTTAAATCAGTTTGAATTTTGATTCTGATTTCAAATAAAAATTATAATTTTTTTACCTCAACTTCTTCAAAAAATAACTGAACAAGCTCTGTTTGATACAATATATCCCTCCAAATGTTTTGATGGAACTTGGACAATAGAGTTGGTCCAAAGTAAAGGTAGAATTGTATGTATATTTGTTCTGCATAATAAGAACATCACGTTTCACTAAATGATCTCTTATGTTGAACACTCATTGGCATGTATCAGATGTTTGTGAAAATGGTTGTTACAGCAAAATCTTGATTAATTTTTCCTTTTTTTTGATGTTGTAATATTTATATATATGGGGACACAGTTTTACTGTGTCCATCATTCTACAAGTCTTCTTAGAATGTGTTTAACACTATCTTTAGATTTTGTTATAATGTATATTGCAGTACTATAAATAATTGCATTTGTATCTGATGCTTTTTCCAGGGTTATCATGTATGGCACCAACACATTTTCTTGTCTATCTGACAAACATTGTACCTATAATTTGTACTCAACTGCCTACCTCTTAATTATTTTAAGCACATTAAGAGTTACTTTGTAATGGTTTTCACAGAATACAACAAGTGAGAATATTAAGGCTGTCCAAGAATGTGATTTTGCACTTGCTGAAAATGGTGTATTGTCTGAGGAAATACTTTTGAACTCTAATGTATTTATCGAATTTAAGTTGGCTAGGAGTCGAGAAGTAAGTCTTGTTATTTTAAGTTTTTAACTATGTGATGATGCTTCCTTTTGATTTCAACTTTGTAATTCTAATAGACTTCCAATTTTCTATTCTCTTGTCTAACCCCTTCGTATTTATTAGGAGGTAGCTGCTGATGAAGATAGTGTGAGGAAGGTTTGTTTGTATCTTAAAGATGAAGTGATCCCTAAGTTTGTTCAAGATCTTTGCACGCTTGAGGTTTCACCCATGGATGGTCAGACATTAACTGAAGCATTATATTCTTATGAAATTAATGTCCATTATATTGGAAAAGCAAGCATTAGCTGAATATGTGGATGTTCCTTGTGCATAAAGGACATGTTGTTTAACTGCCTTTTCCATGCATTTTCTCTTAAACTGTAGAAATTAGGAAAGTAAGCCTTTCTTAATTCCAATTTGAAGATTTGTTATATTTCTTTTTTTTCTTTTTAATCTAATCCCTACTTTGTTCTCTCTGATGAGTCTGAATCATGTTCTCTAGATAGCTGATATGACTAGGCATTTACGTCATATTTGGGACCTTTGTGTTGTCGAAATTGTTGTTAGGTCTGCAAAACACATTCTCAAGGTGAGCCTTCTTATCTGCTTAACTATTTATGTTCTTAAAGTTTTTTCTACAATTTTGAGATATTGGGTTTGAACCTTTACCATCGCACATTTAGTTGCAGTAAAATTATGAAATGTTGCCATTGCATGTAAATAGAATGTAACTTCATTCAATAGATCTTCCATGTTTGAAACTTGAAAGTAAAAACATGGTGGTTTTGATGCCAATCTTTAATGCTCTCAACCCTGCTTTTTCTACGTACTTTGCTGCTTTTACAATAAACAGGCTGTCCGATCAATATACAATATTTATTTGCTTAGAGCCTAGCACCCACCTAATGGTATATTATCAATCCACCAGATACTAGGTGCTGGCAAAGGTAAAAATGTGGCAGATTGAGATTTTGATGTTGGAATCCAATTATATATATATATATATATATATATATATATATATCTTTTCTTGTATTTAGATGGATGCAATTTCTAGCAAACTGAAAAACAAGACCTAAATTAAAGTTCTATCATCTCAATTATTATTGGTTTAGCGTTTCATTCCCAAATCTTAAGTCTTGTAGTTTTGACATTTCATCATGGACTGATTTGTTCTGGCCATTCACTAGAAGGCAATTTTTGTATGCACTCCTGCTAGAAATTGTATCCTTGTTCTTTGCTTCTATGTCTATGAAGAAATTGTAATTTCAACTCATTTTTGTTACTCTCCTGATTCTGGGCATTTCTGGAAAAAGCTATATATATATATAAAAGGAACAAAAGCAGACGATAAAACTGAAAATTAAATTATTTATGCGTTGCTATTTTTCTTGTGTTAAGTTTTTTTTTTTTAATCAGGTGCATTTTGCAAATTCAATTTTTTTAGTGGGTAAGCCTAGATTTGAACCCAATACCTCAAAGTGCCATTGCAATCTGTAAATCAACTAAGCTACAGGTCCAAAACTGTCTGAAATCAATGAATTGATGTTTTATGAAGAAAAAGGGCAAGCAAATATTGATTGAAAAATAAGGGAACAGGAAAAGAAAAGGAAGCAAATTTGATGTGGTGTTTTGGGTACTAATGTGACGCTATAGATTAGAGAGAGAGAGGGAGAGAGTGAATGGTTTTTGAAGTTGCTTGCTTTGGCATCCATGTTGTATTCTACATTTTGGTTTCTTTTATGATCTACAATGTGCATGTTTGGCTCCCTTTTCAAATTATTTTGGGTTTATAATTTGTATAAACCTTGCTTTATAGTTCTTTTTTCTTTCTGTGTATTTAAATATGAAGAGTTTCTTTTACATTCACTGTATACTTAATGTTAGTTCAAACCATCCCATTACTTCAGTTAACTAGAATATTTCGGCCTTTGCGACTTCATAATTTTAGAAAATCTTCTCAATTTAAATATTTTCTTTTTTAAATAAATATTTGGTTGTGATTTCGTCATTTTTAATTTGACTTAGTCTATCTACTGGTTTTTTAGCTGCTGATGTCAACTTGTGGAAACAACGGCATGTTTCATTTGGGATCATTTTTGTGGCTACAGTTGCATGGCTCATTTTTGAGCAGTCGGGATTGTCCCTTTCATCAATCTCTTCAGACGTATTCCTGATTGTAATCATAACTCAGTTTCTTCGTGCCAATTATGTTGTTCTTCGAAATAAGTAAAGCTGTCTTCTATGCCTCTTTTTTTTTTTTTTAATAGTTATTTTAGTTTGGAATTGTGATTTGTGTTTTACTGTTTGAACTTTCTTTTCATTATTTTTTTGAGCAGACAACTTCAACCATTGCCCGAATTGGAATTGTCAGAGGAAATGGTCTACAGTGTTGCAGCCACATTTTGAGTTAAAATCAATTACATGCTGCTTATGGCTCATGACATCACTCTTGGCAAAGACTTTGTACTATTCTTTAAGGTAAGTGAGAACTACTATAGGTTGGAGGATGTGATATATTTGTCCATTAGAGACCATCCTTGAGTCTATCAATGACAGTTGGGTACAGATGGTCCACGTGCAGGGAGTGGGAACTTTTCAGAGTGGAGAATGTGAGAGATAATTCAGTAGACTGTCCTTGAGTCTATCAATGGAAAGTGGGTACACATAGGCCATTTGCAGGGAAGTGGTACTGAAAGCGCCCTCGAGCCGCGGGGTACGCGGATCCGCTTTTGACCCTTGAGGTTTGGGAGTCGCCACCTAGTTATTGTGGTCTAGGAACCAAACTGACTCTAACATGGATAAAAAGAACTAATCTACCACAAAAAATCTGGATCCGGGGATCATGTTACGGGGTTGGAAGGTGTTAGGCACCAACCCCGCTCGGCCATGGCCGGTCTCTACTTATCCCAAATAAATCTACATCGCTAATGACAAACCTAGATTAAAAAAATAATAAAAAAACTTACCTTCGATCTATAAAAGTACTATTCCCTCAGATCTGGTGAAAATGGCTCCTTGTACCGTATTCCTTACTTAATTCTATCTCCGGATCTGATTTCTGATCTCCGAGGTAAGGTATCTCTTTCTTGGATCTGTGTGCTTCGAATTTGTTGTGGATTTTTAGGATGTTTTTGAGAGGTTTTTGGGTGTTTTTTAGGCTAAAATCATAGCAGGGGTGTTAGATAAGGAGTTGGGGCTCCAAAATTAGGGTTTTGGAGAGGTTGTGGAGGCTTTTTCACCTACTTTTCCTAGGATTTTTTCTTTTATACGAAAATAGGGTGTGGAGGCTCCTATTTATAAATTTTTAGAAGCATTAGGGTTTGATTAGGGTTTCTTTTTAGGGTTTCAATTAGGGTTTAGACTTTGCTCTCATGAGATGTACTTAGTCATTAGGGTTTTGATTTAGGGTTTTGACTTTAGTCTTATGAGATTGACTTGATTAGATTAGGGTTTTGATTTAGGATTTGACTTTAGTCTTATGAGATTGACTTGATTAGTTGAGATTAAGGTTTTGATTTAGGGTTTTGACTTTAGTCTTATGAGATTGACTTTAATACTTGACTTTTAGTCTTACTTAATTAACTTTAATTTTGACTTTAGTCTTATTTGATTGACTTTAATATCTTGACTTTAGTCTTGCTTGATTGTTTTTATATTTTTGGAGAACCCCTCTCTATTATATCTTTAATTCTTTGGACCCCCAAATGGAAAGGTCCTTAAAGAAATATCTTACGAACCCTCAACAATTTTGCCTGAAAGCCTGATTGATCGATTTTTTTGTTCATATTTTAAAATTAATTTTATTAATGTTTCACTTTAATTATTTAATGTTTTATTTATTAATTTCGAATTTTTTAATTATGAAAATTGTGAAATTACTGTTTTGCCCCCGGAGAGGACTTTTCACGTTTTAAGTCGGTTTTTAATGTTCTAAGATGTTTTAGAATCGATTTTTCGTAAGACATTCAATGGAAATATTAGTTTGTGTCATTTATGAAATTTTTTGTGTGAAATGGTTGTGAATTTATGAGGGGAATTTTCGTAATTTTGTCGAATTCTGTGAAAATTGGCTAAACGATTTATTTGGTTTCGATTTATTATTTTATGTGTTTGAATGGGTTTTCCTAAGCGTAATGTAGGCTCTAGGATTGTTTTGATGTTAGGGGTATTTTGGTAATTTGATTGTTTTTTAGTGATTTTTATCGTGAAGCTTCTTTTTGTCTGAAAAATGATGATTTCTATGTTTCTGGAGTAGTATTTTCCTAGTGTAGCGTGGTTTCTAAGGTTTTGTTAGTTTGAGATATCTCATCCGGATTTTTGAAACACATCTGGTAACAAAATAAAGCAATGGAATACACATCCATCATTGGGAATCATTGCGATCGGGTTGACGAGTTGATTAATCAGGCAGATGCAAAAATGGGGTGTCTACAGATGTCCCTCTTTGGCAGAGGGTTGAAGCAAACTAGATAGCAAATCTATTTTGGTAGATAGTGCGATATCCGAATGCCAAAGCTGGTGACAGTTCATTTTGCAGCCTGATTTAGCAATTCGTCAGGGTGTTCGGATCCTTGAGCGTAAAACTCTCACCGAACTAAAAGGTTGTCAGGTCCTCAAGCGTGAGCTTTCACTGACAGTGTCAGATCCTTGAATTTTAAAGAATTCTCCTTGACTAAAAAGTGCAAGTGTGAGTGTGTGTACTGTGTGAAACTGAGTAAAAATGTGTCAGGTCCCAGAGATCTTCTCTCACTGACAATAATGATTCAAAATTGAAATGTGTTTATGCATCGAAAGCAATCATGGTAAGGTTGAACAATAAAGTAATTGGAGTCATAACAATGTAGGAACTTCGTTAAATCATATTTGAAATTCTTTTTTTAGAGCACGAAAAGGTATGAGTCTCGTTTATAGGACTTGAACCTATTGTAGCCACGCTAACAATCCTGTTAATTCAATATGATTCAAACAAAGCTGGAGTCTCATTTCTCGGACTCTAAATAAGGTTTACAGGAACTTAAACAATCCTATTAAATATGGAGTCTCGTTTCTCGGACTCGAGCTAAGGTTTGCAGGCACTTCAAAAAGCCTATGATTCAAAACGTTGGAGTCTCGTTTCTCAGACTCGAACTTAGGTTTATAGGCACTTCAAAAAACCTATATATTATTCAAAAAGTTAGAGTCTCGTTTCTCGGACTCGAACTTAGATTTATAGGCACTTCAAAAAGCCTATTCATTCTATGATTCAAAAAGTTGGAGTCTCGTTTCTCGGACTCGAACTTAGGTTTGTAGGCGCTTCAAAAAGCCTATTCATTCTATGATTCAAAAAGTTGGAGTCTCGTTTCTCGGACTCGAACTTAGGTTTGTAGGCACTTCAAAAAGCCTATTCATTCTATGATTCAAAAAGTTAGAGTCTCGTTTCTCAGACTCGAACTTGGGTTTGTAGGCACTTCAAAAAGCCTATTCATTCTATGATTCAACAAGTTGGAGTCTCGTTTCTCGGACTCGAACTTAGGTTTGTAGGCACTTCAAAAAGCCTATTCATTCTATGATTCAAAAAGTTGGAATCTCGCTTCTCAGACTCGAACTTACTAAGCCACGTTTCTCGAGCTTAGATTTATAGGAACTTAAACAATCCTATTAATTCATTCTATGATTCAAAATCGAGCTCAAAGTTTGAAAGATCAGGCCTTTATTGGCTTATCATGTATCTGGATTCGTAATTATCATTGGGCTTTGCAGGACTTTTAAACTTTTGTATGATTTTCTTTTTATCATGTGATTAAGAACAAAAACTTTGGAAATAAATTACCTTAAAAAATGCCCCTAGTTTCAAGGTTGGCTTTAACTGGGACTTGACTACGAGACTGATGGAATGGATTACGCTTGAAAAATATGGACTCTGATGTATGATAGATAGAAGAACTGACATTCTCTTAAATTTAAGACTCTTAAGATTATCATATGTGCAATAAAGAATTGATCATTTTCTTTCGAATTTCTCTTGAAAAATGCTTGAGCTGGACTTAAAAAATCTTGATAAATATTAGAATAAAAGATCTTCCTCTTCAAAGTTGTTGATGATTCTACATTAGCGAACACTTGAACAAGTAAACATACTTTTGAAGATCCTACAATGTTCAAGATGACTTCTGATTTTTTCAACTTCAATATTGTCTTTGTCGGATGTGAGCTCTTGGCTAAAAGACAAATATCGTGGCTTGAATGGTTCTGCAGTTTCTGCACAAGCTTCCTTCTGAATTTTTCTTCTTGACGGGACCTTTCCTCCCATTTGATGATGCCCTAATTTTTGCCTAGATCGCCTCTTTAGGTTTTCAATCTAGCGGGCTTTGTTTTTTTTTTTTCTGATGATGCCTTGATTTTTGCCTAAGTCGCCTTTTCAGGTTTTCAACCTAACAGGCTTTCTTTTTTATGGTTATGCCCTAAATTTTGCCTAAGCCGCCTTTTCAGGTTTTCGACTTAGCGGGCTTCTCTTTTTTTTCTTGATGATCTTGTATAACCAACTCGACAACTTCTCAGTTCCCTGCACCTTAACCGAGTCAATTAGCCTTCAGGAGGACTTAATAGGTGGGCTTAGGATATGGTTTAGAAAGAAAAGATATAAGGCTCAACTTCCCAAAATGCCCCAAGTTTGATATTCTCTCTTTCCAATCAATTATTTTGATTTTTTTTCTAAATGCCCCTAGTTTGGCATTCTTTTCTTTTTATCAATTATTTTGATTCTTTTTTTTAATGCCCTTAGTTTGGCATTCTTTTCTTTTTATCAATTCTTTTGATTCTTTTTTCTAATGCCCTTAGTTCGGCATTCTTTTCTTTTGAACATTTCAATAGTAGATTTTTCTTTTGGATGACACTTTCCTTAAGAGAATACATTTTTCTTTTTATGACCGGGCCTGAAGTAACTTCTCAGGTTGCCTACGTACCCCAAATATTTCTTTTTTTCCTTTTGGGATCAGGTTAAAACGTAGTTCATACTAAGATTCCTTCCCAAGGTTGGTCGGCGTGGTTTAGAAAGAAAAGGTTATTGATTTTTTTTTTTTTTTTTTAAAAAATTACGAGGGGCTAAAGAAGGTTATATATATATATTTTTTTGGGTAAGATAGGAAAATGATTCGACCAAAGGAGGCCTCCTTTTGTGAATGCTGCTTAACTCGGTCAAAGTTTTAGGAATTCGATATCTGGATTACTCTGTCAACTAAGATTTCCTTTTGGAGAATGAATATTCTTCAGTCTTCTTCTGAGAAAGAGTAATCTTCAGTCTTCTTCTATGGAGTTGAGTGAGACTGAGTTCTTTGTATTTGACATTGACTCGTTCAACTATTTCCAAACTTCAAAAGAAATCTCATATTCTTTTGTGAATGAGAACTTTCTTCACTTGAGTGAAAAACATGGTACATCCACTTGTAAGTCTTAGCATCTTTGTTGATGCTTTTAGCTATATCATCTTTGACCGATAATCTTTGACTTTGAAATCACTCTTGACTTGATCTATGTTTTTGTGTAATTCATCCATATATCCTTATGAGATAATGCAAGAAATATTGTTGAATTTCTCAAGTAAGTTTACTATTCTCTCATGTTCTCTTGAGGATAATGTATCACCAATTCGCACTTCTTGAGTGTACTCTTTAATTCCAATATTTATTAAGTTCAGTTAGTGAGCTTTAAGTCATTTTTCATTTTAGATTTTATGTTCACATCATTATTGTACACAAGATAATCAAAAGCTTCTTTATTTATTGGAATTGAAAAGAACATAGACTGACAAACCTTACTAAAACCCAAAAATAAAGATGACTAACTGAATTCAAAGACTGACGCAACTAAAGCTAAAAAAACTAAGATGACATCATTATGAATGGAGGGACACAATTCTAGAATCTATGCCACTTCAGTTATCTTCGATGGATGACTTGAATTTGCCTGTTTTTACTATCTCTTCATATTCTTGTCATATGCGGGACAACCCATTGTTTCAATAATTTCTCTATTCTTCAGTCCTGTCACTGCCTTAGAGTAGTTGAGTTCATTCTGGCATGGAGCGAATGCACTGTTTAGACCGATTGGGTGAATAAAGGAAACTGGGTCAACTGATTCGGGTTTGGATATTGATATTAGGTTCAGAGTAGGAGGGGGTTGATTTTGAAAGGTAGTGAAAGGGTTAGTCTTAACATTGGGAGTAGTAGGAGTGGGTATGGTGACTTTTCCTTGCTTAATAAGGTCTTGGATAGCATGTCGGAGAGTAATACACCTGTCAAGAACATGACCAGACATCTGATGGAATTCACAGAATTGCCCATTATCCATGTTTGGGGGAAGAGGATTTGGTAAAGGCTTAAATTGTAAAGGTGCCAGTAATCCCCTTTTCATCAATTTTTGATAAGCAACACTAAGGGACATTCCAAGATTGGCAAACTGTCTCCTAGGCTTAGCTTATGAAGGCTGAGTAGCTTGTGGAGATAGTGCGAAGGAGGTGTTGGCTACTTGTAAGGAATTGACATTAGGTTTGAAATGTTTGGGTTTTGACTCAGACGAGTTACCAAAAAGTCCCAAAGAGTAAGCATCTTCAACTTGATTTCCAGCCTCAAGAAGGGATTGAAAAGTAGGCAAGTATTGAGGCATCAAGTACTTGGCATAATTTGGAGTGAGATTCCTGAGGATAATCTTGACTTGTTCCTTCTCTTGAGGTCGGTCCCACAGTTGAGCGGCTTTAGCTCTCCATCGAGCAATGAACTCAGTGAAAGTTTCTCCGGGTTTTTGTTTAGTAGTTTCTAGGTCTCTTCTTGTAAGTTTAATATCTGTGTTGAATGAGTACCGACCAATAAACTCCTTCATCAATTCATGTCATGTTCTTACCCGAGATGAGTGCAATGACATTAACCAGCGTAGTGCAGGACCTATCAGGGTTCTTTGAAAAAGTTGAGTCATCTGTTCTTCACTTAGACCCTGAGATTGCATTATGCCGACATATACTTTTAAGTGAGTCCTAGGGCATCCAATACCGTCAAACTTCTCCATATCAGGCATTGTGAACTTTTCTGTTAGACGGACCATGGGAAACAAGGTCATTGACCCTAATCCAAGAGTAAGATCATCAGGGTCTTTGATGTTCTTCAAAGCAGTTTCAACTTGAGTTATTCGATGAGGTAGGACAGGGTCTACGTGTAGCTGATCATCTTCTTGGTTTTCAACGAGGTCAAACACATCCTGAGGTTCTATAGATTTATCTTTTCCCTTTTCAATTTTCAGGGATTCAATTTGTGTTTGGACAGAGGCAATAATCTGGGCTTGAAAAGATTCTAAAATCTGACGGAACGCAGCTTCATCCATGGTACTCGTTTCTTCTTGTGGCAATAACTGACTACTTGGCAATGGTACTCTAGAAAGACGATTCTTTTCACGGACCTAAAGTGGTACAGATGGAGATTTAGAACGTTTAGGACCAATTATCACCTGATTGGAAGTAAACCAAGGTTAACCATTGACTCTAAAGGTTTGACTCTTAACCACATGATTAAAGTTTTGACATAAAATAGTCCAAGTCTGACGGAAAATCGAATCCAAATGCACCATAAGTCTATAGTGACCAAGAAAGTGAGAAAGGTTAGATGCGGGTCTACCCCTGATTGGGATTGAACCTTTGATCAGATAAATTAATTTGATCTTAAGATCGAATCTTTCTAGATAAAGTGGTCTGGATCTTTAAAAGTGAAACCAATTAGTCCAACTGATTTGGTATCGATCAGTTTGATCCATTTGTCCATTGGGTCAACTGGTTTAAGTGGTTCAAATTAATCGGTACATTTCACCGATTGGGTCGGACCGATGTTGTGGGTTTTGTTTGATTATTCTGAATCGGTTTGCCCACCTACCTGTTGGTTGGATTGAATAAAGCAACCCGGGAACACCCATAGTCAGTTCGGGTCGTGACCTATAGGAAGACTTTTAGACTCTAGGTTTACTACGTGCAATGCATTTTTATCTAGCCACCCTTGCCCAAGCACACCTATATACCTCTCGATATGTGGTGACTTGGTTTGATATACCGTATAGGTGATAATCTAAAACCTCAACTCACTTCTCTGAAGCCAAAAACAGCCAGTTTGATCTCCAGTTGAGAGGTGGCGCACAATGCTGAGCAAGGGCCCACTTAAATACCTCTCGTCTAGAATAGACGTAGTCTATCCCCCTTGTACAGTAGGGTACATCAGGGCAAGATTTTGCTTAGGCACCGGTTTTGACCAAGAAGTGCAATTGATATACTTGGATTATCTTTTATATACCTATGGGTACGAGTCAAGAGTTGTAGCTTTCATAAATGGTTTGGCATCCCACGAGGGGATCAACCATGTACTAGTACTACGTTGGCAATCGGGACATGTGATTGTGTGGCTTACAATAGGTTAAAGGCTCAGGTCGCTCCAGCTTGGGTTCATCAACATACTTCTCAGAATCACCTAATCAGATGGTATTGATGCCCCCAGTTTGATATACCTTAAGGTACGTGACTAGAGTTGTGGGTTTCATGAATGACGTCGCATCTCCGAAGAGACCGGGCCACGCACTAGTGCCACATTGGTTAAATGAGATATGTAAGTGAGTAAAACAGCAAACGTGCATGTGGTGTGTGCAAAACAGGGTGGGGTGTGTCCGGGACCTTTTTCAAACAAATGGGCCCATGGATCCAATCAAACCAATCATACATTTAATCAAAATCAAAATCATTCAAATCATATGAATATTCAATTAAGATCACATTATTCCCATCACATAAGCACATTACCATTACGATCAACATCAATCATGTATTTCAAGCAAGATCATGGTAAATTAATCAATAAATATGGCATATGATAATGATCAAACAAACATTGCAATAGGCATAATTTTTATAATTTTTAAGGTCCAATCAATGATCACTTTTGGGTGATACAAAATAAATCGAGATTCCAATAGGTGTTACATTGATGATAGAATGACAATGGTTGAGATGAGCTCACTCTCAAGAACATTAATTGTGCCAACATTAGATAAATTCAGATTTTCTGTGAATTAGGAAAATACAATCTGAACTTGCATCGATGATATCTAAGGCTCCTGATAACGAAATCGAGTGAACTCAAGTTCTAAATTAATCTACTCGATGAGATCTACATTTTATTAATAGGTGTCCAGACTTAGTTCTCACCAGAATGTTCTGTAAAAACGTTTTAACGTTGCTGTCCCAAATTTCATTCAGAAATAATTCCAGATTTACAGATTGAACTTGCATCGATGATATCTAAGGCTTACGATAACGAAATTGAGTGAACTCAAATTCTAAATTAATCTATTCGATGAGATCTACATTTTGTTAAAGGTTCCCAGACTTAATTCTCACTAGAATGTTCTGTAAAAAAGTTTTAACATTGCCGTCCCAACTTTCATTCAGAAATAATTCCAGATTTACAGATTAAACTTGCATCGATGATATCTAAGGCTTCCGATAATGAAATTGAGTGAACTCAGATTCTAAATTAATCTACTCGACGAGATCTATATTTTATTAAGAGGCTCCCAGATTTAATTCTCAGTAAAATATTCTGTAAAAAAGTTTTAGCGTTGCTGTCCCAACTTTCATTCAGAAATAATTCTAGATTTACAGATTGAACTTGCATCGATGATATCTAAGGCTTCCGATAACGAAATTGAGTGAACTCAGATTCTAAATTAATCTACTCGACGAGATCTATGTTTTATTAATAGGCTCCCAGACTTAATTCTCACTAGAATATTCTCTAAAAATGTTTTAATATTTCTGTCCAACCTTCATCATTCCATCATTTTCATAGGTCAATTTGAATCTTTCATTATTTAGGGGTCATCAAAAAGTGATCCTTAATTGGAGAAAAAAAAATGCAATACCCAAAATCATCTACAATCAAGATAAAAAATAAATAAACAGAAAAAATAAATAAAATAAGTCCAACTAAATAATAAAAAAAGCTAGGTCATCTTGGCAATGCTCCCATACTTGGGGTTTTTCAAGTTTGACCCTCAATAGTCCCCAGTGAAGTCACCACTGAAAGCGCCCTCGATCCGCGGGGTGCGCGGATCCACTTTTGACCCATGAGGTTTGGGAGTCGCCACCTAGTTATTGTGGTCTAGGAACCAAACTGACTCTAACATGGATAAAAAGAACTAATCTACCACAAAAAATCTGGATCCGGGGATCATGTTACGGGGTTGGAAGGTGTTAGGCACCAACCCCGCCCGGCCATGGCCGATCTCTACTTATCCCAAATAAATCTACATCGCTAATGACAAACCTAGATTAAAAAAATAATAAAAAAACTTACCTTCGATCTGCAAAAGTACTATTCCCTCAGATCTGGTGAAAATGACTTATTGTACCGTATTCCTTACTTAATTCTATCTCCGGATCTGATTTCTAATCTCCGAGGTAAGGTATCTCCTTCTTGGATCTGGGTGCTTCGAATTTGTTGTGGATTTTTAGGATGTTTTTGAGAGGTTTTTGGGTGTTTTTTAGGCTAAAATCAGAGTAGGGGTGTTAGATAAGGAGTTGGGGCTCCAAAATTAAGGTTTTGGAAAGATTGTGGAGGCTTCGTCACCTACTTTTCCTAGGGTTTTTTCTTTTATACGAAAATAGGGTGTGGAGGCTCCTATTTATAAAATTTTTAGAAGCATTAGGGTTTGATTAGGATTTCTTTTTAGGGTTTCAATTAGGGTTTAGACTTTGGTCTCATGAGATGGACTTAGTCATTAGGATTTTGACTTTAGTCTTATGAGATTGACTTGATTAGATTAGGGTTTTGATTTAGGATTTGACTTTAGTCTTATGAGATTGACTTGATTAGTTGAGATTAAGGTTTTGATTTAGGGTTTTGACTTTAGTCTTATGAGATTGACTTTAATACTTGACTTTTAGTCTTACTTAATTAACTTTAATTTTGACTTTAGTCTTATTTGATTGACTTTAATATCTTGACTTTAGTCTTGCTTGATTGTCTTTAAATTTTTGGAGAACCCCTCTCTATTATATCTTTAATTCTTTGGACCCCCAAATGGAAAGGTCCTTAAAGAAATATCTTACGAACCCTCAACAATTTTGCTTGAAAGCCTGATTGATCGATTTTTTTGTTCACATTTTAAAATTAATTTTACTAATGTTTCACTTTAATTATTTAATGTTTTATTTATTAATTTTGAATTTTTTAATTATGAAAATTGTGAAATTACTATTTTGCCCCCGGAGAGGACTTTTCACGTTTTAAGTCAGTTTTTAATGTTCTAGGATGTTTTAGAATCAATTTTTCGTAAGAAATTCAATGGAAATATTAGTTTGTGTCATTTATAAAAATTTTTGTGTGAAATGATTGTGAACTTTATGAGGGGCATTTTCGTAATTTTGTCGAATTCTGTGAAAATTGGCTAAACGATTTATTTGGTTTCGATTTATTATTTTATGTGTTTGAATGGGTTTTCTTAAGCGTAATGTAGGCTCTAGGGTTGTTTTGATGTTAGGGGTATTTTGGTAATTTGATAGTTTTTTAGTGATTTTTATCGTGAAGCTTCTTTTTGTCTGAAAAATGATGATTTTTATGTTTCTGGAGTCGTATTTTCCTAACGTAGCGTGGTTTCTAAGGTTTTGTTAGTTTGAGATACCTCATCCGGATTTCTGAAACACATCTGGTAACAAAATAAAGCAATGGAATACACATCCATCATTGGGAATCATTGCGATCGGGTTGACGAGTTGATTAATCAGGCGGATGCAAAAATGAGGTGTCTACAGGTACCCACCACTATTTGGGTTTGATCTCCTTTACCAAAAGTTTTCTTGATCAGGTGAATTGCAACTATCCAATCTATCACATTTTTTGGTGGTCAGAATGCAGAAACTGGAAAATAGCTATAAAAAGAATTATTATCGAATGTGTCTAAAGCAGTGTTGATTTGGATGGATCAAATGGTTGGTCGCACGTGTTGTCTGTGTACCGACTAGAAATTCTCTTTAAATATGAAGCCTAGAAATGCTCAGGTACCCCCACTGATATAAATATGGAGATACGCTTAACAAGCTACTATTTATCTGACAGGTGGTGGTTTGTCTATGGTTCTTGTCTGTCATTGGTAGCTGCTTCTCATTCTTCACGCATGCATATATTGGTTTGGCTCTGCCCGACTCGCTTCATTGGTAATATAGGAGGAGCCCGGGGGTGTGAATGTTTATTTCCTTACAATCAGAATTTCATCAAACTTTCATTTGTTTCGCTAAAACATCTCATGGCCAAACCCTATGGTGAAGAACCAATAAGTTTCTTAAACTAATTATTGTATAGCTTATTGTTTTTAGCAATGTTTCTATCTGCATGTATATCATATATATTTGTCGTATTTTTGTCCATTGAAACAAAATTAGTGGAAATATAATGGTTAATTGACATGTGACATTGATACAGATGTGTTAAAATAATAAACTGTAACCATGAATGGGATTTGAATTACGATATTACCAGTTCTTCACGATATGTATTCCTTATCCCTAATATTATGGTCAGTACACAATTCTAGTTTTTGCATTTAATTTCATCAACCAGCATTCTTTCATCTAAAAATTACAAACACCAAGGGATCTGTACCTATACATTTTTTGTTGGTAAGTACCAAGGAACCTATAGTTGAATGAGTAGTTAGTCCTTACATAGGCATAACTAATGCAAAATGATACTGACGTAGGGCCAATCCCTATGTATGTACGTATGTAATGTCTTTTAGTGCATGAGCTTGTGTACCAATGCTTGTTGAACTTGAGACTTGCGTGCAAGGTCATTTCAAATCCATTGAGAAATTCCTGTTTGCTGGCACACACACATGTAAGCCCTCATATATCTCTGAGCTGAGGCTTGGTATTGGCTTCATTTGTCTCCATCCAGTGGTCACATGCATTTAACATTAAGCATTTGCGTGATGAAAAAGGAGCTGATTGCTACTGTGACAACACAGAGCATTTTCCTTGCATGTATCTTATATTCTGTACAATATTGCAATGCATACTAATCTTCGGTTTGATTTTTCATTTTGAATGGCTGACAGGAACTATCATGTCAATCACAGTACGTGCCTTGTACAATAAATATGAAAAACACATGGATAGATATGCTGGGTTGGTGCATCGGAAATTCTCAAAGCACTATAGAATTATGGGCGAGAATGTTATTAGCAGACTTCCAAGGAGCTTATCCAAGAACAAAGATGCATAAATCCCATCGGGTCACTCGTGAGTTTCCAAGTTACATTAGTTTGGCATTTTCAAGGTTCACATGTTGTGTTTCAATCTTCATCGTTATAGCTTCTCTGATTCCTTCCATTGGACTAACCAGAGAGAAATATTCTGCTTCTTGTTATTGTGTGATGTGGTATTCTTTTTCTGTTACATGGTAAATTACCATGTTTATACTCGAAACTTAGTTCCTTTTGCATCATTACATGCAAATCAATCAGGCCTTATGCTTATCCATGTAGCAATCATTAACCTTATGAATACAACTAGAAATAATGTTAAGAATAGAATAAATATTGTATATTTGGGTCTTCTCACTCATTGTAACTTTTTTTCTGTATAAATGTATGTGATAGAGAACCTTAGTGTTCTCTATTTGGGTCTATTTTGACCGTGGGTAATAGGTGCGTAGAAAAAAAAATTAAAAATTAAATTTTTTTTTTAAGTTTAGATAACGGTTTATGATTACTTTAGATATCGATTTGTAACCGACGTATAAAGTCTTAGACTTAAAACATCAGTCATATAGACATCGGATTTTAAAGCGATGTCTAAAGTGTATTGGATTTTGGTGTTCGGTTATTAGTACTTACAGATTTGGAACGGTTTTTAGCGGTTCCAAATCATGAGATCTACCATTGTCGACGCCTCGACCAGAGATGGTCCATCAACCGTTTCAGACTGTCTTAGGAACTGTTATAACCAGTTCCTAAATTCCAATTTTGTTGTAGTGAAAGGTTCCTCTCATGAACCTCTCTATCAAGGAGGAGAGTGCCACCTACATTGCTAACTCAGATCCTCCAAGCTTCGACATGATCATAAGATTTAAGAGGAATGATTCATGCCCCTTTGATATAATTTTGGCCAACGCCCCAGACGTCCTATATCATGTTGGCTCACAGCCCAACAAACCTTTGAAATGTGGCGCAATGACATCAATGATAGAGAGAGTTTCTCTCTCTTGCCCACTGCCCACATATTTATTTTTTTAGATTTCAAATATTCATATTCAAAAAATAGAAATTAAAAAAATATTATTTTTTGAATTTGATCCAAATGTTGAAAATTGACGGTCACTGTGCACCCAAATTTTTAAAAAGCGAATTCAACGGTGAAAAATAATTATTTTTTATTTTAATGTTCAAAATTATATAATTTTGTCCTTTACAACGCCATTGCATCAAATCATGACTTTTAATGTCACAAGATTATCAAATCAATTTTTTTTTTTTTTTTTTCACTGTGGGTAGGAGAGAGAAAAGGGCGTCGGGCGTAGGCCAAAGACAACGTGCATTTAGCATTACTCATTTTCAAACAAATCGTATGCCTATTGACATTATTCTTCTTGTCTGCACTAACGGAAGATATAACATAAATAACCTATATCTTTCAACTTGTAACTAAAACTCATTTAGTTTTCATCCCCAAATCAATTATCTTCAACTATTCAACTTAAATAGAAAATCAATTTTAACGTATTTAAGCTCATTTTCATTCCATCATTTTGAACATTACCTTATTCCTTTGTACAACCTGGAATTTTTTTTTTTTTTAAATCTTATGATCGAAAGTTATACTAGATTAATCTTAAGGTTCAAAATCAGGATAAACTGATTTTGGGAAGAGAAATCAAAGTAGAGTTTTTTATTTTAGGTTGAAGACTGGGGTATTAATGTCATTTCTGCATAATGTCTCTTAAATAAAACTGAGTTGCATGCAAACATTTTGATCAATATTTGACATATCCTATTTTTTTTTTCAAATTGATGGCATTACCGTATTCTCTCATAGACAAAAAAAAAAAAAAAAAAAAAAAAAAAAAGAAAAATCAGTTATCTCAAAGCTTTTCAATCTTACCAGTCCCCCCAAGAAAATCTTTCATACCCCCAACACATTAAAGAAGAAAAAAACTGACAAAAGGCTTGAAGAAGAAATTCAATACTTCTAAAATTTCTTGACAAGCAGAATAATTTTAAATTTCTTTATACTTCTAGGCGATGAGGTATTAGAATGCCTCTATACATTTTCTTGAAACTGCTCTTGGCTTCAAGCTTATTGGAGAGCCCAATTCAGACTAAGATCTTCTCATCCTTCTGATTCACCTAATCAGAAAATAAAATGTTAAAAAAAATGGTTCTAAGCAAATTAAAAAAATTCATCTAATTAAGAAATAAGTTAAAAAATGTACTTAAGTTCCATGCTACTCAAACAAGCTCTTGAATTTCATCATCTGCATCAAAATTGCCTTCCACTGGTTAGATACACCGAGTGTCTATAGCCGGAACTTGAGCGGTTGTCAAGCTATTGGCACCAATTCCATCAGCTAATGAATGATGAACTTGAATATATGTCGCAGGAGCTTGAGGGGTTATCAAGCTAGTGATACCAGTCCCGTCAGGAAATGACCAATTAACTTTGTTCTCCAACGGTCCAAGTTTGTAAAGGAATTTCAGCCCAAGTCTTGCTCTTTCTTCACGTTCTTGAATGGGGCTCTCATCAAGATGCTTGAATATGGCAAGTGGGAGTTGAAAGAGGAAAAAGTACAACATGTCCACAAATAGTTGCTCCATGTGACCACATAGTTTGTCGATTGATGAGAAGGTTTGTCTTTGTTGTCCGATGATCAATTCACAGACGTTTTGAATTTCCATAACTGCATACTTAACTTTTTTGAGGTGTTGCATACCACTAAAGGTAAAATACTCTGCTTTATAAAAACGATTGGACTGTTCACTGCATCTTTTTAATTCTTCAGTAAGCCAAAGTGCGAAATATAAGTCCAATGGAGGTTGAAATGGAGACTGAGAGTACAATTTCATTACCAACGGTTTACTGAATGTATTATGGAACCAATGATAGGGTTTGTCCCTATTCAACCACAATTCTTTTGCCATTACAAGTTTATTTTTGTCATCGTCTGTGGCATTCATTTTCTTGTCAATGAAATAAATGATTCCAAAGGTTTCATCCAATGTGCGAATTAGAGAAGCACCAAGGGCATTTGGTAATGCAACTGTGGCTATTCTTATAAAGATAACCACTGAAAGACAAGATACTTTATTGGTAAATGACTCTCGAGATTGAGAAGTTTTGGAAAGAAGTTGGACGAGATGATCAGTTGGGAAATTCTTTTGATATTTGTCCATCCATCTCCTCATGTCATATTCACAGTTTCTCTTTATCCAGTCTTGCAGCTTCATGGCACGGTCTTCATCGTTTCTTTGTTCACCAAAACAAATTTTATTGATTTTTTTGGCACACATAAAAGGTATCTTGAGCATCAAACATAAGAGACAAACCAGTATGACCATAATGATTTCCACCGCGACGAATACCATAGAAACATCCCTCTTAATAGTTTGGAAGATGGTCACGAAAACCATTATAGAGATTTTGAAGAATGAAATAGTACGAAGCTTTGGCAATTTTGATAAAACCCACGAAGTAAAAATGTGGAGCTTTGAAAAAGTTGATAAAACTTCGTAAACATTTTTTCCGTCTTCAAATACTAGTAGGGCTAGTAACAACAATCTAAACATGATGGTTATACTTCCTACTAAGACAGTGATAATCTGAGTCACTACAACCATCCACATTGACCATTTATAATCAGAAATTCCACATTGAAAATTCACCTTCTTAAGAACAACAGATCGAAGTGCAGCCTGTGATAGAACTAGGGCACAAAGTGCAGAAAGCACGCACACAACTAAACACGTTGGAGAAGTAATGAAGGCCAATTCATGGTTTTGTGTACAACTAGATATATAAAATGACTTCAACATCTGTATTATACTCTTACTCTCTGAATTTCGAGGGTCCTTTTCTTCAAGTTCATCAACATATCGAGAAGTGTGGGAAATTTCCCACTTAAAAGAATCCAAAGTGATCCACAACAATGCAAGCATTAATAGCATGCATGACATGATTATGACATGTTCAACTATGAACAAGAATATGACACCAGTAACCATCTGCATACAGACATTCACAACAATCGTTACTACAAAGATGCTCAAGGCAAGCATGTTTGAAAGACGTTCAGAATGACTCTGAGTTCTGAGTGAAGGAAAGAAAATACACATAAAGATGCATATTAATACAGTGCCACTAAGCTTGGACAGTTGGTCTTGAGCAGTAGGCATTGCAGTGGTGAGATCTACTGGGAGTTTCGAAGCAATTGCAATATGAGTGAGTGTAAGGGAATTGAGTTTTAAAAATCTACATGGTATCCATGGCTTCCTATCATATAATCCATGAAATAAATCACAAACCATAAATAGAAGGCATGCTGAAGTACCTGCCGCTATGTATAGGCCAATTATTGGCATTGGGGAAGAATACTTGTCGTCATCCCATGTTACATTCAAACAAATTTTTTTCTCCATTTTCCTTCTTTCGATTCACCAAATTAACTTGCGCTATTCTTCTTTTCCTCCTTAAATATAACTCAAACTTTGTTGTGAAGAGTGTGGATTAGGATAAAGACCGATACTTAGATTGTTGGGGAAGCGATACTTACATTGTTAGGGAAGGAAAGTAGTTTGCTTTCCTTGTTTCTTTTTCTCTCCACATAGAACCAAAAAGGATCCTTGAGAAATATGAATTGGTTCATTTTTTTGAAAATTCAACTGATTCAACTAGTTCTATGTTGTATTCCATGCATAAAAATAATTGATTTTTTAATAATTATTATACACTTGTGATTTATATAAAATAAGTTGTTGTGATTGAATACCTATATATGAATCCATCTTATGATAGAAAAAAAAAAAAAAAAAAAAAAACTAATTATTCAACTACAAATATAAAAACTGTAAATCTATCACAAAGAATTCAATCGTAAGTGCCGAAACAAGATGAGATACCGGGTTTATAAACATGATGATATGTAAACCAATCAGCCCTAAAGTCATAAAAAGAAAAAAAAAATGACAACTACCAAAACTAAGCTATAAGCCATCTTTAAAGGAATATTTAATTTTCTGGAACTTCTTAAAGCAAATGGATCAGGCAACCTGATAGATATTTTCAAGAAATCCTCGAGATCAATAAAACTTGATCAATGAAATCAAGAAATCCTTGAGATATGTGAAAATAGCCCAAGGAGAACCCTCTACGCCCATAAGCCATGAGTAGAGAATTAGGCCCTATGAGTTGCACCCCTGATCCAATTGTTTGACTAGCACTCATTGGTTCGATCTTAGGTCCTATAAATTGGTCTTCAATTTGGTCTCATGCATCACTTGATCTTAAAGTTCTAGTTCTCATGGACTGGTCCCAAGAGATTGACCTTGTAAACCAAACCCCATGGGTCTTCCAACCTACGAAAAAGACTTCAAGTAATTCCCAATAGGAGAGTGCCATCTACGTGGCTCACTTAGATCCTCCAAACTCCAAAATGATGTAGTAGCCACCCAAGCTATACAAATCCAGATCAAGCTTATATGGACCCTCAACAACCCACATCCATCTCTCTCTCATCTAAATCCAAAAGGAAACCCATTAGGTCCAACTTGACCCAAAACATTAAGTCCCAAGCTAGAGAACTTTGGTCTCTCTCTCTCTTTCCTATCTTGAATTTTGGTGTTGTCTTGGAAAGTGGTCCCTTCTCTCTTGAAAATTTAGTTTTACTTGGAAAATTTAGCTTTCTTTTAATGTTGTTTATTAGAGTACTTAATTACTAGTTGCTGGAAATTTTCCTTGTAATCTCTTTATAAGCCTGAGAATTAAATGGAAAGATGATTGTTGATATTGATTAAAAGAAGTTTTTTTCTTACTTACACACCATAGCTTTGGAGTGTTGGAGTTGAGTGATTCCTCTTTGAAGGTGTGATTCCCTTCTATGGCTGTTGAGTCAAGTGTTCCATTAGCGGAGAACATTTATGAATAAGAACTTGGTACCCCCAATTCACAATTGCCCATCTAAGTCTATAAAAGGTAACATGCTCCATCATGGAGAGCTATTTTGAACTCTCTCGTGTTCTCAATATTTACTTTGTTCTGCAACTTATTTGCTCATTGACTTGGTCACCACCACACCAATGTCTCTACAACTCAAGTTGTTTCAACCATCAAGATGTAAAAGAGGACCGGAAGAACAACCAATGATTAGAAATCAGTCATTTGTCATAGAACGAATCTCGAGGAGTGGGTGATCAGGAGAATTGCTCACAATTTATGTAATATACATTAACTTTAAACGATAGGGAAGGCTTCAATCATCTACGCTCTAAAGAGAAATGGGAAGAAAGACATTGAAAAAACACATGATATCCAAACAGTTTAAACACCACAATCAAATGGTAGAGATTTATCCTCGGAATAAGTATCTCCAAGATATGTGTTATCAAGATACGCATTAATCAGAAACACATGCATAATTATGTGATGAAGCGTGGAAAACTCTAATCAGATCTGATCAACAAAAAAAAAAAGAAAAAAAAGTCATGATTGCAAAATTGGATATTCAATTAAGGAACAATAGAAAGAACAAGATGAGGCTTAATAAGAAATCAATATTAATGACATAATTTTTACTAAATTACAGCTGTTACCGATAATTCTTTTGCTTAATGATCCATCCTTGCAAACAGATGAATCGTTCCAGCTGAAAAGTCCATTTACATTACAATGGGATTATTTTGAAAGAGGCAATAAAAACCATCTTTTTAATTAGCAAAGGTAGATTACAAATGAGTCATTTGCATTTGTGCCCACTGATATGTTTATATAGTCAGTGTAATAGTACCAAGAACCACTTCCCAACATAGGTAAAGATACTATATACAAATTTTTTGAGAGCAAGCTATCACACACAGCAAGTGTTCAATTCATCATGTTGGACACACAAAACATTGAAGACTGTAAGGCTGGTTTCCCACTTTTTCTGTTTATTATTCCCATTTTCTTGCTTTTGCATTGCATTTGCAGCATCAGAGGTGACCAACCAATAATATGAATATCCTTCTTGGTCATAATGGGTCCCCAGGAAATTTGTAACTCTGAAAATGCCAGACACAAGGCCCATTCAACATCTCCCAATATGGTTTGCAGTCACTCTTACCGGTGCTGATGGCAAATCTGGCAAGTGGTCGAAGACTTGACATTGGCGAAGGTGCAGTACTCGCAAATCCAATGGGTTGAGTCATCCACACTCTGACCTGGGTCGATAGATCGGGAGGAGGTCGTGCCCGTACCCCTACCACCTTTTCCTTTGCTCCCCCCACCCTAACTCTTGGAACTGGCAGCCCTGCTGCAGGCACCATGTGAGTCCACATCTGAAAGACCATTCTCCAGTGCTCGGACCAGGTTCAAAAAGTAATTCCGAGTCACACTGTTTTCATTCAAAATATACAGAAAATATCAGACAATTTCTGTCTCCAAACCAATGTTTTGAAAACCGGACCAGTCATTGACAAGTATGATTGACCAAGTCGATCCATCTTCAAAGTGCATGAATTTTAGAAGATTGTGCTGTAATTTTTCCAATGTAGCAATCCATTTGGGTCCATTGATTAAAATCTTGGTAAGTCTGATCATTTAGGCGTGTGTTTTTGTGCCTTGAAATTTAGCTAGGGCACCCACACCATAGCCAATGATTTTTGTCCTATATGGATTAGAAGTTTCAGAATGAGCTGATTTTTGATGAGGATGGTCTCCTTTTGATCAGATGTACACATTACTAAGCCAACCTTGTTGACATGTGGATTCATCACATCCATGCAAAACTTATTTGAAAATTAATAGTGTATCACAATAGAACTCTCCCACATAATTACACTAAGTTGGATGTCAGAGAAAATCAACAGCATCAATCATTGTTAATAGATACAAACTTGAAAGAGGCCACATATTTAGTGTTTTATGATTGTCTTTTTCTTTAAATTATAAAACTGAATTTGGATTTAGTGGTAAATATGCTGATGACAATGGATGTGGATATTGGATTTGAATTGATAAACCACAATAGTGTAGATGTGCGTGCAGAACTTCCAAATTAATAACTACCACATCCACCAAAAATGGAAATAAAGGGAAATTTTTTTATTGCTATCCTAAATCAACTGTAAGTTTAAATATAATTTATTTGTACTAAATCAACATGTATTTTAAAGTTTTTTTGTAAAATTATATCTTACATGAATCTTTTTCTAGTCAAGAAAAAATGAATGCGATTTTTTCAAGTGGGAAAGACTACAACATCACTAGATGTAGAAGAAGGAAAGAAATAACTGAGAGAAAAAATAAAAAAAGATATCGAAGACCTTTGTGACAATATTGTAGATCTCTATAATAATTAGAAAGAAAAATTAGATAAATTAGAAATTAAAGGCTAGAATAGATCTCAGTAATGTTTAAAGGTGTGCAAATATAGTTGTTGGGTTATGTCTTCTATTCTTGTATATGGAGAGTTGTCGTGGATTCAACCTGGATCTTTTGATGATTGGCAATGTGTGGGGTTACCCCACCATTAATTGGGGTCCGGGGGCTTCGCCCCCTGGCAAAATATTGGGCCCATTTGGTTTGGATTTGGATCCGACCTGTTTAACTTCTTTGTAACCCTAAGAATATAAAGAGTAAGAGATAAAACCCCAAAAATGTGAGAGAGCTATACAAGAAGCAGAGAGAAATTGTAACCTAGTTTTTTCTTTGGGTATCATAGTAAAATCATCGTTGTAGCCCGTGAATGTAGGTTGATGCTTTGACCGAACCACGTATATCTTGTGCCTAGTAAGATTATTGTGTTCTTGTTGATTTATACTTTGGATTATAGAACTCTTTCTAACAAATTGGTATCAGAGCTATGATTGCGAAGTATGATGTCGAAAAATTCAATGGAATGAACGATTTTAATCTATGGCGGGTTTAGATGAAAGTTTTGCTTGTTCAGCAAAGTTTATCGAAGGTGCTATTGGGAAAGCGATAATTTGCCTGAATCATTGAAACCAGAACAAAAAAAAGGAGATCATGGAGAAGGCACACAATGCGATTCTCTTGTCTTTGGGGAATGAGATCATATGAGAAGTTGATAATTCAGACACGACAGTTTTACCATGGACAAAACTGGAAACTCGGTACATGACAAAATCTTTCACAAATCAGTGGTATCTAAAGAAACGGTTTTACACCTTGCAGATGCGAGAAGGTACTTCTATTCCTAATCATCTTTTGATGAATATAACAATATTCTTTTGGATTTAAAGAATGTTGGTGTTAAAATTGATGAAGAAGATCAGGCTATACTTTTGATTTGTTCTCTACCACCCTCGTATGAGAATTTCATTGATACCCTAATGTATGATAAAACTACTGTTTCGATTGAGGAGATTAAATCTGCTTTAAATTCTAAGGAATTGAAAAAAATATATATGGAATTACAGAAAGCTCAGGTGAAGATTTATTTGTTAGGGGGAGATCAAATCATAGAGGGCACCATAATGGAAGAGGACGGTTTAGATCAAAATCAAAGACTAGAAAGTTAAAGATTTTCAATTATCATCAAGAAGGACATTTTAAAAGAGATTGTCCGGAGTGTAAAAAGAAGAGAAAACAAAATCATAATACCATGATGCTGGTCATGCAACAGTGGCAGATGGAAACAGTGATAACAGTTATGTACTCTCAGTTTCTACCAATCTCTCCAATGAGAAGTGGATTCTTGATTCGGCGTGCACCTATCATATATATCCCAATAAGGACTAGTTCACAACCTATCGACCTTTGATGGGGGTGAAGTTCTTATTGGAAACAATGCTGCTCGTTAGGTAGTGGAGATAGGCACAGTTCGGGTGAAAATGTTTGACGGTATTGAGAGGACATTATCAGATGTCAGGCATGTTCCAGAATTGAAGAAAAATTCGATTTCCTTAGATATGCTAGACTCAAATGGCTGTTGTTAGGGGATGGAGCTATTCGGGTTTCTAAGAGTGCTCTTGTGGTAATGAAATGACTTAAGAAGAATAGGTTGTACGCATTACAAGGATAGACAATTACAGGTACGACATCAATATCAACAGTAAATTTAGACATCACTAGATTGTGGCATATCCACCTCGGGCATATGAGTGAGAGAAGGATGACAATATTGAGCAAATATGGTTTGCTTGACAAGACGAAAATTGGAAAATTGAACTTCTGTACGCATTGTATTTTTAGAAAGCAGTGCAGAGTAAAATTTAGTACAGGTATCCACAGAACCAAGGTACTATGGATTATATCCATTCTGATTTATGGAGTCCTCTGGTTGTATCACATGATGGAAGCAAATACAATACGTTCATCGATGATTTTTCGAGGAAAATCTGGATATTTATTTTGAAGAGCAAAGATGAAATTTCTATCAAATTCAAGCAATGGAAGACACTAATAGAAAAACAAACTAAAAAACAGATCAAGAGATTGAGAAGTGATAACGATTTGGAATTTTGCTCTGGAGAGTTCGACGAGTTCTACAAAAATGAAGGTATTGTGCAGCATCACACAATACAGAAGACACCACAACAGAATAAAGTTGCAGAACGAATGAACAGGACTCTACTAGGCTAAAACTATTAACACAGCTTGTTATCTGATAAATAAGTCTCCTAATAGTGCTATTGAGTTCAAAACACCAGAGGTGTGATCGGGGTCTCCTGGTACATATTCTAGGTAGAGGATATTTGGATGTCCAGCATATATGCTCATGTAAATGATGATAAGCTTGAACCAAGGGTAAAGAAATGCATATTTCTTAGATATCAGGCTAGAGTGAAAGATTACAAATTGTGGTGCCTAAATGCGATTGGGAAAAAGTTTATTATCAGTAAGGATGTGACATTCAATGAGTCTGTCATATTCAGTACGAAGGAGGTACTCGATACTGAGGGACCTCATGGTGTCATTGAATAGGTGGAGCTAAAGGCTCTTGTTTTGAAAAATAATAGTGCAGATGATCTAGATCAAGAAGATGAAGAACCACGACAGGATCCTACAATCGGGGATGAAGTTCAGTTACAACAGTACAGCTTGGCTAGAGACAGACAAAGATGCAAGTTAGGCCACCTCAGAGATTTGCTCATGCAGATTTGGTGGCTTATGCACTTAGTGTGGCAGAGACTATGGATGATGAGGGGTCATGAACCTATCAGAAGGCCATCACATGTGAGGAGTCAACACAGTGGTGTGTTGTCATGAGTGAGGAGATTGAGTCTCTTCACAAGAACCAAACATGAGAAATTGTTGAGAAGCCAAAGGGTCAGAAGATTGTGGGATGCAAATGGGTCTTAAAAAAAAAGGAAGGAATTCTAGGTGTTGAAGATGCTAGGTTCAAAGCATGATTAGTGGTAAAGGGATATACGCAGCGGGAAGGTGTGGATTTCACCGAGGTTTTCTCGCCTCTGAAGAAACATACTTCTATCAAGGTACTCCTTGTCATGGTTGCCTTATACAATTTAGAGCCTGAACAACTTGATGTAAAACTGCTTTTCCACATGGTGAGTTAGAAGAGCAGATTTATATGCATCAGCCAGAGGGATTCATTATTCAGGGGAAAGAAGATCATGTGTTTGCTGAAAAAATCTTTATATGATCTGAAGCAAACCAGTATACAATGGTATAAGAGATTTGATACTTTTATGGTAGGAAACAACTATTCCAGGAGTAAGTACGACAGCTATGTTTATCATGGGAGGCTCACAAATGGTTTGTTTATGTACTTATTGTTATATGTAGATGACATATTAATTGCATGCAGGGAAACCTCTGAGATTAAGAAGTTGAAGGTTCGACTCAGCAGTGAGTTTGAGATGAAAGACTTAGGGATTGCAAAGAAGATTTAGAGTATAAAGATTCATAGGGATAGAGGAGCAGGTAGATTGTATGTATCACAAAGGAAATACATTGAGAGGGTGTTGGATTGCTTTAGGATGCGAGTCTAAGTCTGTGATTACCTTTCTACCAGCTCACTTTAGTCTCTCAACTCAGATGTCCCTGCAGATAGAGGAGAAAGTGGAGCACATGTCTCATGTTCCTTATGCTAGTGCTACTGGCAATCTTATGTATGCCATGGTTTATAGAAGGCCTGATATTTCACATGCGGTTAGTGTAGTCAGCAGATACATGGATAAATCTGGGAAGATCCATTGGTAAGCAGTCAAATAGATGTTGAGGTACTTAAAGAGTACTACAGGAGTTGGTTTGCTATATGATAAAAGCAATGACACTTCTGAGAGTATTGTTGGGTATGTCGATTCTGATTATGCTGGTGATCTAGATAGGAAGAGATCTTTGACAGGTTATGTTTTCACTCTTTGTGATAGTACCGTCAATTAGAATGCAATTTTGCAGTCAACAGTGGCATTGTCTTCCACAGAGGCTGAGTATATGATAGTTACAAAGGCAGTGAAGGAGGCAATATGGTTGTAGGGCTTGGTTATTGATTTAGATTTGGAACAAAGTGTTACTACGGTATTTTGTGACAGTCAGGGTGCCATATATAAGACCAAAAATCAGATGTTTCATGAGAGAACTAAGTATATTGATATTAGATTGCACTTTATCCGAGATGTAGTTGCTCAGGGTACTATTGTAATAAAAAGATTGATACAGCGAAGAATCCAGTAAATTTAATGACTAAGGTCATCCCAAGTATCAAGTTTAGGGGCAACCTCAACTTGATAGGTGTTTACAATTCTTGAGGCCCTAGTGGGGCGAGGCAAAAATGGTTTCTTTTTTTGGAATTGAAGCCAAGGTGGAGATTTGTTGAGTTATGTCTTCTATTCTTGTATATGAAGAGTTGGCGTGGAATCAACCCTGATCTTTTGATGATCCGTTAACGACTCATATGACGTGTTTAATTGGTAATGTATGGGGTTTCCCAACCATTACCTAGAGTCCGAGAGCTTCACCCCCAGGTAAAATATTGGGCCCATTTGGTTTGGATTTAGATCCGACCCGTCCCGTTTAACCTCTTGGTAACCCTAAGTATATAAAGGGTAAGAGATGAAACCCTCAAAGGGTAACAGAAATACACGAGAGGCAGAGAGAAATTGTAACCTAGTTTTTTTTTTTTGTTAGCATAGTGAAATCGCCGTTTTCGCCTATGAATATAGGTCGATGCTTTGACCCAACCACGTATATCTTGTGACTTGTGAGATTCTTGTGTTCTTGTTGATTTATACTTCGGATCGTAGGGTTCTTTCTAACAATAATGATTTGGATTTGGATGTAAATTGCTCACTTACTAACATGTAAATTGATTTTTGAATTATATTTAGAGACTTGCTATTGGCAACCCAACTATTACTTATTGCCATGGATAGACAGATTTGACATGCCTCTCCATCTAGTCAATTTTCTTCAAAAAACTTGTGTGAAATTATATTATATCAATGGGCACCTATGGAATACTATTCGGATTGATCTGGAAAAAATGTAGGTTTAAGATTTGTCAAAGGTCTAGGAAAACTTGATTATTGAATCAAATACTGTGACTTTAATTTAAAGGGCATAATTGCTGTCGTGCTCTTGCAAAGTATTCCTCTTCAACCATCAAATTCAATAACAAGAGAGAACCATTAATTAGTTTCCACTCAACTTCTTTATAACTAAAAAAAACGAAAAGGTGTACACTTGAAGTCTCTGTCAACAAACATGCTTCACTTCCCATCCAAAATGACAAAAAGGGTGTACAAAGTACGTGTTAATCAGATTCAAAAATGAAAATAAACCCATCCTAGTGTTACATTTACTCTTTTTCCTCTCCTACAAATCCTCAAATCAAAAAGTTAGAGAAGCCAACAGCAGCTTGAGCAGCCGATACATGCTAAATATGGATGATATGCGGCCACAAAATGATCAACCCTTTCCTGTCAATTAAAAACCTGGTTCTCAATACATGATATAGTATACTGTTTTGGTAAAACATCCCAAATCATGTGAAATGAACCAAAATGATGCATAGGGTAATCTTTATTGATGGAAGAATCCATGGAATTTTCATAGCACTTCTTTCATACATACAATACAATAAAAGGGCATTACTGTACCTAACCAATGGAAGGCATTGTGGTAAATTGGGTATCCATGAAAGTCTTGATGGATCGGTCCTTGGAATGACATTGTTAACTCAGATGGTCTATTTGGATAGAAATTTTCCACCTATCTTATCCAGATTTATAGATTGACCAAATAAAAATTCCATAATCTTCAAGTACTAATTCAAGATATTTTACTACAAAGATCGAGGAAAAATAGAGCAGTACCAGATTATTTAATGTGTAATCAGATATATGTGATTTCAATAAGATTATAGAAAATTTGAACAAAAAGGAAAAGGAAATGACGTTATTATAATAATAATAAAAAATCGGCACTTTAAGTGCCAATTTTTTTAATATCTTATTATTAAAACAAAATTTGATTTTTTTTTTTTTTTCATTAGGTACTTGAAGTGTCAAAATGTTTTTAAATTTTAAGAAAGTAAAATAAAATAGAAAAGTTTGACAATTAATGTGTCGAAATTTTTTTATTTTTTTTAATTTATTAAAATTCGACAGTTTACTTATTTGTTCAAGTGAAAAAGAATTAGAATAAATTGAAGAGGATAGGTGCAAAGAAAAATATTTTTTAAGATTTCTCTTACTTCTTTGAGTCCATTGAGAGAGAGATGTTGGTTGAGTAAGTTGACAGAGAGTCATTAGATATGATTGACGACGCACGGTGGTTTATAGAGATTTTGTATTCGATTAGGCGGGGAAAATTCAGAAGTGTACTTTATTGTCGTTACGGGGGTCTCTACTGTTTTATGTCACCTCCTCCTTAAAAAATTATTTTACTGGGTAGGGCCAAAACTGTTGTACTATTTACATTTGACCCCATAAATTGAAAACTTCTTTCTAAAATCTACTTCTATCATCTAACGTAGCCTCACAACTATGTTTCCATCTCAATTTTACGAGTCCACATATTTTGTCGTACTCTTGTCACGTACTTTCATTAGGATTTCCCTGTGTTCTACTTTTGATGAAACATGAAGAACGAGATCAAAAGTTTTTCAAAGTCATGATTTCACTAATATAAAGTAGTGAAATTGCTGATATTTGTTGTTAAATTGACAATCTCACTTGTTATAAGTAGACGATCCTGCAAAGATCACATAAACCAACAAGATTGCTGTTTTGGAAAAAAAAAAATTAGTGATTTAAAGTGCCACATCAGCCGTGTATTAAAAATCGGATGCATTCATCGTTATTCTTGTTTTTTAAATGAACACATGGTAGTTTATCGTTGTTCAACACAATCATTTGCAAATAGCAAACTCCAACTCCAAGCTACACTAATAGTATTGTATAGCAAGTGGGTGTACTTGATATTATTTTCAAAGTTGCCAACACAATGGCGTAACTTGCGAGCTCTTGCATTTAATCATTAATAACAAACATTGGATTAAAGGTTTATTAGCTATTATTAATCCTTTACTGGTACAAATATCCACTACACCTGCTATTCTACAAAGCTATCCATTCAGCTCCAATTTTCAATTTTCAATTTAAGACAGTCGTTTTTCCCAATACCTTTGGACAGTCGCAAATGAAAAACCACTCCTTTTAAAAAGACTATTGTTGCGACAGATAGAGTAGTTGTTTTATTAAAAAATGACTTTTATGGGCGGTCGTTTTTAGTGTTTTATGACGTAGTGAGTGCCCAAAACGAAATCTGAATTTTATGGATATAGCATTCAAAACAAAATCTAAAGTTTATGGGTATAATAACCATAAAATTTCTACAAGATTTCAAAAAGAATCTAGACAATATGGCAACAGTCATGCATGAATAGACTTTAATCCAAGATATAGAAATTAAAGGACCTATGCTCTGATACCACATGTGAGATTTATAAAATTCTAAATCTTTATTCACATAACTATAAATCTATAATTTACCAAGAGCAAGAATCATTTATATATCTCAAGAAATATATTCATGTTCCTAAAGATCAAAAATTTAACATACTTACCTTATGTCATAAGTTAAATCGATGATCCAAGACATAGTTGGAGATGTGCCTTTTGTAATCCACGTGTCAATCATCCAATGTGCACAAATCCCCAAGTTGTGAACCTTGATCCATGTGTTCTTTAATTTTTCAAACCCACCTTCTCTATCCACTTTATATTGGATCGGCTAGGGTTTTAGTGATTGATGCATATCACCACAATTCAAGACCCAACCTCTTTCCACATATTATGTGTATGCCTATTTTATTATGGGGTATCAATCAACTTAAATAGATTGAAATAGAGGGCTAGAGGGCCAAGAGATCCTCTTTTAATAGGAATCCTATCTATCATCAATTTCTACAATAATTTCCTACTAAAACCTAAAAAGTATTTCTAATTCAAATTTAATTGGGATTTATCCTTATTTATTGATGTTTCTACAATAAATTTTTTTTTATGCAAATTAAAAACCTAAAAATGTGTAGGTCAATTGAGCCACACAGTCATTGAGTTCTAACAACCCCTTAGTACCCAACGAAAGATATCCTCCATAGTACCTATATATGAATCCATCTTATAATAGAAAATTATAACTATTTAACTACAAATATAAAAATGGGTACAATTCAATCGCAAAGGATTTAATGGTCCTAGAAAAGATAAGTTGACTCAATCTCGGTAAGTGCCAAAACAAGATGGGAGACCAGGTTTATAACCTTGCTGGTATATAAACCAATAATCTTTGAAGTTATAAAAAGGAAAAGACAAAATTACGAAAAGAAAAAAAAAAGTCAAATTCCAAGCCTAAGCTATAAGCCATCTTTAAAGGAAGTGGGAAAAAAATTGATAACTCATGGACTTTTTCAAGCTAATGGATCGATCGACTTGAGAAGTCATTCCCCAATTATCTATATTTATAGGTATTAGCTAATAAATATTTAAATCATTAAAAATAAATTATTTTTTTATCAAAATACAAATTAATCTGGTTGAATTGGCTGAATGTTTATAAATTTGATTGATATTTTAACAATTTTGGAGACTCAATTCGGATCTTGGACGAGTCATATAACAAAATTTTAGGATTTTAGTGGGGGTCAAAAACCGCATGAGTGAGTCCTATAGTGACGGTAAGAAACCGCCGCTAATAGTGTATTACCGTCGTTATAAATATGAATGAGACCTATAGTGGCAGTTAAAAACCGCCGCGATTTAGTTTTTTACCAAATATAATTTTGAATGTTTATAGTGGCAGTAATGGCCACCGCTAATAAGAATTTTTTTTTTTTTTTAATTTTAAAATTATTTGTAATTAAATACCTATTTTTATACAACCAGTCAATTAAACACAATTACTTAGTAAATCAAATTAGTTAAGAGGCAAGTATAACAAAATAATAAGTCGATTGAATTAAGAGTCAATGCTTATAAATCCATGTTTATCACTTAAAAAACAAAAACTATCTATCATAATTGTTGTTGTGGACACTAATCATTGTCGGGTTGATTGTGCTGCTCATCAACCTACAATTCATATACATTAATCAAATTAGTCATATCAATAAATATTTATTTATTTATTAATAAAATATTTTAAAACACAACATATTCTATTATCAGTGAGAATTTACCTTTCTCTTTAGAGTAATGATCAATTCCTTGAGTCTCTCCACCTTAGCATCTCTCACAATCTGTTGTTGTTCCAAAGACTTTAATTTCTTCTTCAACCTATATACCTCAATAGAATCGCTAGAGGAATTTTTAGAATATGATGCAAATAATTTGTTAGGAGTCAGTCTCAGGCCGACACCACGAACACGACCATGTTTATTAGGACCCAAGACTTGAGATAATACATCATTTCGACATGTAATATCTTGAGAATCGTTTGGTAATAAACTCAAAAGTTCTTTTATCTTGTCCTGCAAAATATTTTAAAAATTCTTAGTATCTTCAAATTAAGATATTAGCATAATTGATTAATGCTTGATGAAAATTATCTAAAATTAAACTTACAATCTTCTCTGTCGTTGCCAAATCATTGGGCTTGTGTGTTATGAGAAATAAGATTGCTCGACTTGGCTCAGAGAATCAGAGAAGTTTTCTCAAAAGAAATACAATCACAACCAATCCAAGAAAACACCATTAACTAAATGACTTAATTTTTTTTTTAAATATCAGAAGTAAGTATACTTTACATAAAGCAGCAAATCAGATTGTCACAATGTTAATTAATGAACACAAATAGCTTGGTAATATATCCTAATTAAAAAGGTTATAGAACATCAAGGGAACTAATGAGAGTACCTGATGAAAAAGCTGATCTAATGAGATCCCCACACCAACATTCTGAAAGCATATGGACATCTACCTTGTTTACAATCCTCTAAAAGAAATCTATGCAACCATCTTGGAGCTTTAAATGTTCACCAGCTCGTCTTATATCTTCTAGACTTAAACCACTCAGAAATTTCGACCCAATCACTCCTGAATTCACTATTGTCTCAACTCTTGAAAGTTGTTCTAATGTTTTGCATAGGCTCTCGTAGTTAAATCCCTCATACCAACCATGCCTGTTGTGCCCACTCTCCCTAAGCCCACGTTACCACCTTTGCCTACTATTCCAACATTGCCCAAGCTAACCTTGCCACCATTGCCAAGCACCCAATTGCCTTCTTTGCCCAACTCTGCATTACCTCCACTCCTTACATTGCCTAGAATGCCCACAATTCCTAAGGTCACATTACCTCCACAGCCTACAAATCCTTTGCCCACCATACCAACGACATTCCCCACAATTCCAACCATCCCAACCACAATTCCTTCAATCCCTTTCCTCTCCCCTCCCCCTTCAACCACTAGCCCATAAGATGTTCAAGTTATATATGGTTAGAATACATTGATGATGCCAGTAGTCTATATTGGAAGGCATTTTACCAATGTTATCTGGTTTCTTTGGTTTTGATTTTCAGTTTAGTTAAATTTATCTATGTGAGTTTGATTGGATAGTTTTTCTTATCTATTTGTATGATTATGTAATTCCCTTTGATTTGTTGTCTATCTTTTGAAATAATAATGGACTGCTATATTCCTTTTTAAAATTTTCTTCTAAATAAGAATGTTTCTTCTAAATAGGGTTTTGAAACCATGTTTTATATGGAAAATTTGGTAGAGATTTTGAATATGATATATAAAAAAAAGAATAAAAATAATGGTGCTTTCAATTTTTTTTTCCTTTTATATCAATCCAACAGCTCATTGTAACACAAAATTCTTCATGGTTAAGCTCAAATACATAATTAATGTAAGACCAAAAAATGACACATTCCATGGGATTATTAAAAGTCCCAAGAGATCTTCGAGATCCATAAAAAAATTGATCTGAAATCAAGAAAGCCTTGAGATATGTGAAAATAGCCCAAGGCCGAACCCTCTACTCTCATGGGTAGAGAGTTCAACCCTATGAGTCGCACCCTTTGACTTGCTCTCATTGGTTCGATCTTAGGTCCTATAAATTGACTTTCAATCCCATCAATGGCCTGATCTTAAAATCCTTGGTCTGGTCCCAAGACATTGACCTTGTAAACCAAGCCTTGAGGGTTTAACCAAAAAGGTTCCTCTCATAAACTTCTCTATCAAGGAAGAGAGTGCCACCTACATTGCTCACTCAGATCCTCCAAGCTTCGACATGATCATAAGATTTAAGAGGAATGATTCATGCCCCTTTGATCTTATCACCCACCCCCTCTAACTTTTAATGGATATTTTAGATACATTATGGCTCCTCCCCCACCCAATATTTTGACCTATTTGGATACCCCTACAAACTTTGGTGGATATTTGAAAGAGAAATGCTAAATTCCGTTTTGGCCAAGGCTTCAAACACCCTATATCATGTTGGCTCACAGCCCAGCAACCCTTTGACATGTGGTGCAATGACATCAGCAATAGAGAGAGCTTCTCTCTCTCGTCCACTGCCCACATATTTTTTTAGATTTCAAATCTTAAAAGGGTAGTTGTCACATTGACAATTTAACATCACAGCCTTTTATATTTTATGAAAATATTCATATTTAAAGAGAAGAAAAAAAAATATATTATTTTTTGAGCTTGATCCAAAGTGTTGAAAATTGACAGCCACTGTGCACCCAAATTTAAAGAAAAAAAATGAAATCAATGGTGAAAAATAACATTTTTTTTTGTTAAGTTCATATAATTTAGTCCTCTACAACTCCATTGCATCAGATCATGTTTTTGAACGTCACAACATTATCAAATCAAGAAGTTTGCTTTTTTTCACTATAGGTAGGAGAGAGAAAAGGGCGTCAGGGGCATTGGCCAAAAACAGCGTGCATATGGTATCACTCATTTTCAAACAAATCGTATGCCCTATTGACCTTATTCTTCTTGTCTACACTAACAGAAAATATAACGTAAATAACCTATATCTTTCAACTTGTAACAAACTCATTTAGTTTTCATCCCAAAATAAATTATCTTCAACTATTCAACTTTTATAGAAAATCAATTTTAATGTATTTAACCTCATTTTCATTCCATCATTTTGAACGTTACCTTATTTCTTTGTAGAACTTGGAATTTTCGTTTTAAATAAATCTTACAATCGAAAGTAATACTAAATTAATCTTAGGGTTCAAAATCAGGATAAACTATTTACCCAACAGGTAGAAGATGACTGATTTTGAGAAGAGAAATCAAAGTAGACTTTTTTTTATTTTAGGTTGAAGGGTGGGGTATTAATGTCGTTTTCACATAATGTCTCTTAGATAAAACTGAGTCACATGCAAACATTTTGATCAATATTTGAGATACCCTATTTTTTTATTTTTTTTTATTACATATATATTGATGGCATTAACCCTTTATGTTCAATAATAAAAAAATGCAATGTCGAATTCTCTCTTAGACAAAAAAAAAATCACTCATCTTGAAGTTTTTCAATCTTACAAATCCCCCCAAGAAAATCTTTCATACCCCCAACACATTAAAGAAGAAAAAAACTGACAAAAGGCTTGAAGATGAAATTCAATACTTCTAAAATTTCTTGACAAACAGACTAATCTTAAATTTCTTTATACTTCTAGGCGATGAGGTATTAGAATGCCTCTTAACATTTTCTTGAAGCTGCTCTTGGCTTCATGCTTCACCCAATTCAGGCTAAGATCTTCTCATCCTTCTCATTCACCTAATCAGAAAAGAAAATGTTTAAAATAATGGTCCTAAGCACATTAAAAAAATTTATCTAATTAATTCTAAGAAATAAGTTAAAAAAGGTACTTACATTCCATGCTACTCAAACAAGCTCTTGAATTTCATCATCTGCATCAAAATTGCCTTCCACTGGTTCGATACACCGAGTGTCTATAGCTGGAACTTGAGCGGTTGTCAAGCTATTGGCACCAATTCCATCAACTAATGAATGAAAAAGTTGAATAGATGTCGCAGGAACTTGAGGGGTTATCAAGCTAGTGATACCAGTCCCATCAGGAAATGACCAATTAAATTTATTCTCCAACGGTCCAAGTTTGTAAAGGAATTTCAGCCCAAGTCTAGCTCTTTCTTCACGTTCTTGAATGGGGCTCTCAACAAGATGCTTGAATATGGCAAGTGGGAGTTGAGAGAGGAAAAAGTGCAACATGTCCACAAATAGTTGCTCCATGTGACCATATAGTTCATGGATTGATGAGAAGGTTTGTCTTGGCTGTTGTCCAATGATCAATTCACGGACGTTTTGAATTTCAATAACTGCATACTTTACTTTTTTGTGGTATTGCATACCACTAATTACACTATACTCTGACTTATAAAAATGGTTGGAATGTCCAACACGTTTTTTTAATTCTTCAGTAAGCCAAAATGCGAAATATAAGTCCAATGGAGGTTGAAATGGAGACTGAGAATACAATTTCATTACCAACGGTTTAATGAATGTATTATGGAACCAATGATAGGGGTTGTTCCTATTCATCCACAATTCTTTTCCCACTACAAGTTTATTTTTATCTTTAGCTGTGGTATTCATTTTCTGCTCAATGAAATAAATGATTCCAAAGACTTCGTCGAATGTATAAATTAGAGAAGCACCAAGGGCATCTGGTTATGCAACTGTGGCTATTCTTATAAAAATTACCACTGAAAGACAAGAAACTTTGTTGGTAAATGGCTCTTCAGATTGACAAGTTTTGGAAAGAAGTTGGATGAGATGATCAGTTGGGAAATTCCTTTGATATTTGACCATCCATCTCCTCATGTCAAATTCACAGTTTCTCTGTATCCACTCTTGCAGATTCATGTCATGGTCTTCATCGTTTCTTTGTACACCAAAACAAATTTTATTGATTTTTTTGGCACACATAAAAGGTATCTTGAGCATCACATACTAAAGAATACCCAGTATGATCATAATCTTTTCCACCATGATGAATACCATAGAAACATTCCTCTTAATAGTTTGGAAGATGGTCACGAAAACCATTAGAGGGATTTTGAAGAATGAAATAGTTTGGAGCTTAGACAAATTTGATAAAACCCACGAAATAAAAATGTGGAGCTTTGAAAAAGTTGATAAAACTTCGTAAACATTTATTCCGTCTTTAAATGCTATAAGGGCTAGTCTTTAAATGCTATAAGGGCTAGTGACAACAATCTAAACATGGTGGTTACACTTCCTACTAGGACAGTGATAATCTGAGTCACTACAACCATCCACATTGACCATTTATAATCAGAAATTCCACATCGAAAATCCACCTTCTTAAGAACAACAGATCGAAGTGCAGCCTGTGATAGAACTAGGGCACAAAGTGTAGAAAGCATGTACACAACTAAACACGTTGGGGAAGTAACGAAGACCAATTCATGGTTTTGTGTACAACTAGATATATAAAATGACTTCAACATCTGTATTATACTCTTACTCTCTGAATTTTGAGGGTCCTTTTCTTCAAGTTCATGAACAAATCTAGAAGTGTGGGAAATTTCCCACTTAAAAGAATCCAAAGTGATCCACAACAATGCAAGCATTAATAGCATGCATGACATGACTATGACATGTTCAACTATGAACAAGAATATGACACCAGTAACCATCTGCATACAGACATTCACAACAATCGTTACTACAAAGATGCTCAAGGAAAGTATGTTTGAAAGACGTTCAGAATGACTCTGAGTTCCGAGTGAAGGAAAGAAAATACACATAGAGATGCATATTAAGACAGTGCCACTAAGCTTGGACAGTTGGTCTTGAGCAGATGGCATTGAAGTGGTGAGATCTACTGGGAGTTTCGAAGCAATTGCAATAAGAGTGAGTGTAAGGGAATTGAGTTTTAAAAATCTACATGGTATCCATGGTTTCCTATCATATAATCCATGAAATAAATCACAAACCATAAATAGAAGGCATGCTGAAGTACCTGCTGCTATGTATAGGCCAATTATTGGCATTGGGGAAGAATACTTGGCGTCATCCCATGTTACATTCAAACAAATTTGTTTCTCCATTTTCCTTCTTTGGATTCACCTAATCACATTGTGCTATTCTTCTTCTCCTTCTTAAATATAAGTCCGACTTGGTAGTGAGGAGTATGGATTAGGGTAAAGAAGCGACACTTACATTGTTGGGAAGCGATACTTACATTGTTAGGGAGGGAAATCAGTTTGCTTTCCTTGTTTCTTTTTCTCTCCATATAGAACCAAAAAGGATCCTTGAGAAATATGAATTGGCTCAATTTTTTAATAATTATTATACACTTGTGATTTATATAAAATAAGTTGTTGTAAACCTGAACGATATTTTCAAGGAATATTTAATTTTCTTGGACTTTGTCAAGCAAATGAATCAGGCAACCTGATCAATATTTTCTAAGTATTGGACACTCAACTCAAATATTGGAGTTGTGATACCAGCCTCAGAGGGTATTCAAACCCTGTTTTATATGGAAAATTTTGTGCATGTGCATTAAAGTAGTTTGAATATGATATAAAAAAGAATATAAAAAAATGGTGCTTTCGAAACAATTTCTTATATATCAATCCAATTGCTCGTTATAACACTAAAATCTTCATAGTATGGCTCAAATACATAAATTATGTAAGATCAAAAAAGACACATTGCACGGGATTCTTAAAAGTTCTAATAAGAGATCCTCCAGATCAATAAAAGTTGATCAATGAAATCAAAAAATCCTTGAGATATGTGAAAATAGCCCAAGGAGACCTTCTACTCCCATGGGCCATGGGTAGAGAATTAGGTCCTATGAGTTGCACCCTTGATCCAATTCTTTGACTAGCACTCACTTGGTTCGATCGTAAGTCCTATAAATTGGCCTTCAATTTGGTCTCATGCATCGCTTGATCTTAAAGTTCTTGTTCTCATGGACTGGTCCCATGGGTCTTCCTACCTATGAAAAAGACCAAGTAATTCCCAAAGGAAGAGAACTATGCCTCAAGGGTTCAACCACAAACACTACTTGAAAAAAAGGGATCGATGTGAAGGTCCATCAAATGTGGCTAAATTAAATTGACCTTGGCGAGTTTATCCATTTTCTTTTTAACATAGTGCAAGGTTCCTCTCATGTATCTCTCTATACATCCAATAGGAGAGTGCCACCTACGTGGCTCACTTAGATCCTCCAAGCTCCAAAATGATGTAGTGGCCACCCAAGCTATACAAATCCAGACCAAGCCTATATGTACCCTTTACAACCCATTTCCATCTCTCTCTTATCTTAAATCCAAAAGGAAACTCGTTAGGTCCAACTTTTGACCAACCCATGACCCAAAACTTTGAGTAAGTCCCATGCTAGAGAACTTTGGTCTGTCTCTCTCACCTCTCTTGAATTTTGTTGTTTTGTTGGTAACTGGTCCTTTCTCTCTTGAAACTTTAGTTTTACTTGAAAACTTAGCTTTCTTTTATGTTGTTTATTACAGAACTTAATTACTAGTTGCTGAACATTTTCCTTGTAATCTCTTTATAAGCTTGAGAATTAAATGGAAAAATGGTTGTTGATATTGATTAAAAAGAAGCTTTTTTCTTACTTACACACCATAACTTTGGAGTGATGGAGCCGAGTGATTCCTCTTTGAAGGTGTGATTCCCTTCTATGGTTTTTAAGTGATTCCTCTTTGAAAGTGTGATTCCCTTCTATGGTTGTTGAGTGATTCCCGATTATCATTTTTTATTTTTCTATTTTCCCTCACCAATTCCCAGCCACAAAGATCTCCATTGTCTCCACCACCTTTTCTTCATCTTTACTTCATTTTTTATCCCCTGTAATCAGCTCACAAATCAGTCCATGACCCACCATTTTGTCCATTTGTCAGCCCTTATTTTCCATCAATTTCATTCTAAAGCTTCATCCAAACAATTCTACAACATTTTCACCCTTGCAGTCCGAATTCCCTTTCGTCCTACATCACAACACGATCATAAGACTCAAGTCAAGTGTTTCATTAGAGGAGATGAGTCCACCGCATTCCATTATTTCTCTATCAAGTCCATTACTCATGTTAGTTAAATGCAAAAGTTATTGGAGAACATTTATGAATAAGAACTTGGTACCCCATATTCATAATTGCCCATCTAAGTCTATAAAAGGTGACATGTTCCATCATGGAGAGCTATTTTGAACTCTCTTGTCTTCTCAATATTTACTTTGTTCTGCAACTTATTTGCTCATTGACTTGATCGCCACCACACCAATGTCTCTACAACTCAAGTTGTTTCAACCATCATGATGTAAAAGGGGGGCGGAAGAACAACCAATGATTAGAAATCAGTCATTTGTAATAGAACGAATCTTGAGGAGTGGGTGATCAGGAGAATTGCTCACAATTTATGTAATATACATTAACTTTAAATGATAGGGAAGGCTTCAATCATCTACCCTCTAAAGAGAAGTGGGAAGAAAGACATTGAAAAAACACATGATATCCAAACTGTTTAAACACCACAATCAAATGGTTGAGATTTATCCTCGGAATAAGTATCTCCAAGATTTGTGTTACCAAGATACGCATAAATCAGAAACACATACATAAAAAACCCTCATCTTTATGTTATGAAGCGTGGAAAACTCTAATCAGATCTGATCAACAAAAAAAGGTCATGATTGCATAATTGGATATTCAATTAAGGAACAATAGAAAGAACAAGATCAGGCTTAATAAGAAATCAACATTAACGACATAATTTTTACTAAATTACAGCCGTTACCGATAATTCTTTCACTTAATGATCCATCCTATTCCAGCTGAAAAGTCCATTTACATTACAATGGGATTGTTTTAAAAGAGGAAATAAAAACCATCATTTAAAGGGGGGAGGGGGTGTTAATTAGCGAAGGTAGATTACAAATGAGTCATATGCATTTGTACCCACTGATATGTTTATATAGTCAGTGTAACAGTACTATATACAAATTTTTTGAGAGCAAGCTATCACATACTCTAAGTGTTCACTTCATCATGTCAGACACACAAAACATTGAAGACTGTAAAGCTGGTTTCCCTCTTTTTCTGTTTATTATCCCCATTTTCTTGCTTTCTCTATTTTATATAATTTTTCGTTCCGAATCTAATGGCATAGTCATATTTTATAAATTCTATCTTTAACAAAAATTTACTTTTTTTTTATATTTTATATAAATTTTCATTCTGAATCTAATGGGATCCTAAAATTGACGTCATTTCCATTTTTTTACAATAATTCAACTTTTTAGACTCCAAAAATGACTAGTAAATAATCTATTTTCTATAATTTTTCAACACAAATCCAATAGTGTGATTGAATTTTAAAAATTCTTACTCTAGAAAAAAGGCAATTAATTTTCTCTCGAGTTGAGCTACTATTTGAGAATTACAAGATTTTTTGTCTTCTTTATGGAAAATCTTCTATGTCCATTCAATAATACCCTTTTTGATCATATATCATGATGAGGAGAAATGTATCTGTTTGGATTACTATTATAATTCAAATATCCTACAAATATAAGCAAGGATGATGGATTGGGAGGAGGTGGGTTGGGAGCCCGGGGGGGGGTTTTGAATTTGAGCTCTTTTAGGTTGTATCTTTAATAAATTAAAGGCTATTCTGATATGATGGGTAGTGGGGTGGGAATTTGTTAAACTCACAACAAATTAAATTTGTTGGGTTCAAAGAATTTATAGTAAAATAATTATTTTGAAAATTCAATATGGAATTTGGAGAACTTAGTGTGAATTTTACTCCTTTTTGTGAAGATTATTCTTTTGGGTATGAGGATATGAATAATTCATGTTATCATTGGGGGCTCCATAGAAGAATAAAATTATTGTTTTTAGGGAAAATTCCCAAAAACAATAGACAAAAATTGAAAAACCTTAAACCAGTACACTATTCATTTTTATTACCATTTTTGGAGTTAAAATGGGGGAGTTAAAATGGGGAATTGTTTTCCCATTCTATAAAATAGTAAATTCTTTCCCCCTTTTAATTTCAATAAAACAGTAAAAAAAAATGTCCTATTTTATAAAATAGTGAATTTTTTCCTTAGCTTAAGAAAAATATTTTAATTCTGAAAATAATAAATTACTCATTCTAAAATTAAATTGAATAGTGTAGCATTTTAGGAATTTTCTATTTTCAATTCATATTTTGGTAAATCACCTATCAGAATTTTTTTTATTATCATGAGGTACAAAGGATTGAATCCCTAAACATTTGAAATAACAAAAATATGAATTTAGACAAAATTGAATAAAAGGACATGATTCCTTCTTTGGTCTCAAGCTTTTGGGATATGACCTACAGAAAGATAGGGGTCATTGTTTGAAAATGAAGGGAGTATACTTTTGAATGGTTAATCAGACTTACTTTTGAAAATGAACATTCCGCGAGGGTGCACCCTTACTTATCTGGTGTGTGTGATGTGCAGGCATTGTATGTACCCCGGGACTAGTCCTTGAACAAGACCATGGTAAGAGCATGGTCTATGGATTGGGCATAGCCCAAATACAGGGCTCCGTCCACCGCACACAACTGGATTAACAAGAATAAAAATAAAATTAAAATTAAAATAATTTGGGGCAATGTCGAAATTCCAATTTCCATGGCATTGGAATCTTTTTACCAACTTCAGGTGTAGTACTGTAGTTTGTATTTCATAATCAGACCATGTCATGAGTTATAAAAGCCAAATAATGCTTCTCCTGGTAAGATCTTTGAAGCTAAACACGGAAATCTGAATGGACCTCAAAGGTTTGTCAATATACCCCACTGATTTGATTTCAAATCAATTTATTCTTCTTCATTTAATTCGCATATTCTTGTGGGTTTTGCCCAATACTAAGTAAAAATATTTTTTGTTGTTCTGTTTTTTTTGTTGAAATTGATTTGTTTTAGTTGCGAAGTCAAACTTTTGAGGGATGCTTCGATTGTGATTTCGATTATGGTTGAAATTTGATGGTTTATTTTCAGATTTTTGACGCAATTCGTGATTTATTAGAACGGGTTGGTGAGAGACTTGAAAATGGTGGAAATTTTGTTCTTGAATTGAAGTTTGAGCTTCAAAGGTGTTTAGATGGTTTATTTGTTTTACTTTAAAAACTTAATTTTTGGTGAAATGGGTTGGTGGGTTTTTGTGGAGGCTGTAATCTTGTGATTTATTAGGAAATGAATTCGTCATGTTTACTCAAATTTTAGAGTTTAATCAGTTGGTTACTTTCAAAGAGTATTGATTATTTGGATCTGAGATGGACTTGAAAACTACATAGTTGTTGTTAAATAGTTCTTTAAAATCTCCAATTTTATTATGTTAGACATTCTTAAAAAATCTTTTTTTTTTTTTTTTTCAGGAAAAAATGTTACTTTTTTGTTATAATGTACTGGAATTCATTGTTATTCTGAGTACAATTAAAATTGAGAGATGGATAATATTAATTGGTGTAAGAAATGGTTGGGTAGTGATGTTTGATATGGATTTTTATTTTGGGATCATCTTATTTTTGTTGGTGATCTTTTGCTTTAAATATGAATTCTTACTCTTATAGAGGTAGCCATCCTAACTTCTTTTATCTGTTCTACAGATTTTTCGGAGGCTTCACCTCATCTTTGACTGTCCTGAAGTGCCCCTTAATTCTTTTTCTAACAACTATAGATTTTATTGTCAAACAAAGTGATATATAAAAATTGCTAGGTTGATTTGGGGTTGCTAAGCAAATAAAGTGTTATATTTACTATATAAAATTTTATAAATACAAGGGGCATACCCCTAACTAATAGATTACAAAAGAAAATTTTGCAGAAGAATTGAAAAAGAAATTAAACACTTCTAAGATTTCCTAAGAAACATAATTAACTGTTTAATTACTTCAAACTTTGAGGCGATGAGTTATTAGAATGCCTCCAATATTTTCTTGGATCTGCTCTTGACTTCATGCTTATTGGAGGGTCTAGACTAAACCAACACCTTGCCCTCCTGATTATCCTAAACATAAAAAAAAAAATTTGTTTAAAAAATTAGTCCTAAGGCGAAAATAAAAATATCATCCAACTTAATATTAAGAAAAAAAGTACTTGCCTTCCATGCTATTCAAACAAGCTATTGAATTTCATCACCATCAATCACTCCTGATTCACCTAATCAGAAAAGAAAATGTTTAAAATAATGGTCCTAAGAACATTAAAAAAATTCATCTAATTAATGCTAAGAAATAAGTTAAAAAATGTACTTACATTCCCTGCTACTCAAACAAGCTCTTGAATTTCATCATCTGCATGAAAATTGCCTTCCACTGGTTCAATACACCGAGTGTCTATAGCCAGAACTTGAGCGGTTGTCAAGCTATTGGCACCAATTCCATCAACTAATGAATGATGAACTTGAATAGATGTCGCAGGAACTTGAGGGGTTATCAAGCTAGTGATACCAGTCCCATCGGGAAATGACCAATTAACTTTATTCTCCAACGGTTCAAGTTTGTAAAGGAATTTCAGCACAAGTCTTGCTCTTTCTTCGCGTTCTTGAATGGGGCTCTCAACAAGATGCTTGAATATGGCAAGTGGGAGTTGAGAGAGGAAAAAGTGCAACATGTCCTCAAATAGTTGCTCCATGTGTTTGAGCAGTCCGTCGATTGATGAGTAGGTTTGTCTTGGTTGTTGTCCAATGATTAATTCACAGACGTTTTGAATTTCAATAACTGCATACTTAACTTTTTTGACGTGTTGCATACCACTAATTGCAACATACTCTGCATTATAAAAAGGATTGGAATGTCCATCGCATCTTTTCAATTCTTCAGTAAGCCAAAGTGCGAAATATAAGTCCAATGGAGGTTGAAATGCAGACTGAGAATACAATTTCATTACCAACGGTTTAAGGAATGTATTATGGAACCAATGATAGTGGTTGTTCCTATTCGACCACAATTCTTTTGCCATTACAAGTTTATTTTTGTCATCGTCTGTGGCATTCATTTTCTTGTCAATGAAATAAATGATTCCAAACGTTTCATCCAATGTGTGAATTAGAGAAGCACCAAGGGCATTTGGTAATGCAACTGTGGCTATTCTTATAAAGATAACCACTGAAAGACAAGATACTTTATTGGTAAATGACTCTCGAGATTGAGAAGTTTTGGAAAGAAGTTGGACGAGATGATCAGTTGGGAAATTCCTTTGATGTTTGTCCATCCATCTCCTCATGTCATATTCACAGTTTCTCTGTATCCAGTCTTGCAGCTTCATGTCACGGTCTTCATCGTTTCTTTGTTCACCAAAACAAATTTTATTGATTTTTTTGGCACACATAAAAGGTATCTTGAGCATCAAATATAAGAGAAGACCCAAGAAGACCATAATGATTTCCACCACGATGAATAACATAGAAACAATCCTCTTAATAGTTTGGAAGATAGTTGCGAAAACCATTATAGAGATTTTGAAGAATGAAATAGTGCGGAGCGTTAACAAATTTGATAAAACCCACGAAGTAAAAAAGCGGAGCTTTGAAAAAGTTGAAAAAACTTCATAAGCATTTGTTCTGTCTTCAAATGCTAGGTGGACCGTTAACAACAATCTAAGCATGATGGTTATACTTCCTACTAGGACAGTGATGACCTGAGTCACTACAACGAACCACATTGACCATTTATAGTCAGAAATTCCACATCGAAAATCCACCTTCTTAAGAACAACAGATCGAAGTGCAGCCTGTGATAGAACAAGGGCACAAAGTGCAGAAAGCATGCACACAGCTAAACACGTTGGGGAAGTAGCGAAGACCAATTCATGGTTTTGTGTACAACTAGATATATAAAATGACTTCAACATCTGTATTATACTCTTACTCTCTGAATTTTGAGGGTCCTTTTCTTCAAGTTCATGAAGAAGTCTAGGAATGTGGGAAATTTCCCACTTAAAAGAATCCAAAGTGAACCACAACAATGCAAGCAATAATAGCATGCAAGACATGATTATGACATGTTCAACTATGAACAAGAATATGACACCAGTAACCATCTGCATACAGACATTCACAACAATCGTTATTACAAAGATGCTCAAGGAAAGTATGTTTGAAAGACGTTCAGAATGACTCTGAGTTCCGAGTGAAGGAAAGAAAATACACATAGAGATGCATATTAAGACAGTGCCACCAAGCTTGGACAGTTGGTCTTGAGCAGAAGGCATTGCAGTGGTGAGATCTACTGGGAGTTTCGAAGCAATTGCAATAAGAGTGAGTGTAAGGGAATTAAGTTTTAAAAATCTACATGGTATCCATGGCTTCCTATCATATAATCCACGAAATAAATCACAAACCATAAATAGAAGGCATGCTGAAGTACCTGCCGCTATGTATAGGCCAATTATTGGCATTGGGGAAGAATACTTGGCGTCATCCCATGTTACATTCAAACAAATTTGTTTCTCCATTTTCCTTCTTTGGATTCACCTAATTACATTGTGCTATTCTTCTTCTCCTTCTTAAATATAACTCCGACTTGGTAGTGAGGAGTATGGATTAGGGTAAAGAAGCGATACTTACATTGTTAGGGAAGGGAAGGAGTTTGCTTCACTTAGAACCAAAAAGGATCCTTGAGAAATATGAATTGGCTCATTTTTTTGAAAATTCAACCGAGTCAACTAGTTCTATGTTGTATTCCATGCATAAAAATAATTGATTTTTTAATAATTATTATACACTTGTGATTTATATAAAATAACTTGTTGTGATTGAATACCTATATATGAATCCATCATATAATAGAAAAGAAAAAAAAATAAAAAATTATTCAACTACAAATATAAAGACTGTAAATCTATCTCAAAGGATTTAATGGTAAGTGCCAAAACAAGATGAGATACCAGGTTTATAAACATGATGGTATGTAAAGCTCTAAAGTTATAAAAAGAAAAAAAAATGACAAATACCAAAAGTTTAATTTTCTTGGACTTTTTCAAGCAAATGGATCAGGCAACCTGATCGATATTTTCAAAATAATGGAGACCAAACTCAAATCTTGGACTTGTCATACCAGCCTCAGAGGGTATTCAAACCATGTTTTATATGGAAAATTTTGTGCATGTGCATTAAAGTAGTTTGAATATGATATAAAAATAAATAAAAAAATGGTGCTTTCGAAACAATTTCTTTATATATCAATCCAATTGCTCATTATAACACTAAAATCTTCATAGTTAGGCTCAAATACAAAAATTATGTAAGATCAAAAAAGACACATTGCACGAAATTATTAAAAGTTCTAATAAGAGATCCTCGAGATCAATTAAAGTTGATCAATGAAATAAAGAAATCCTTGAGATTTGTGAAAATAGCATAAGGAGAACCCTCTACTCCCATTGGCCATGGGTAGAGAATTAGGCCCCATAAGTTGCACCCTTGATCCAATTCTTTGACTAGCACTCATTGGTTCGATCTTAGGTCCTATAAATTGGCCTACAATTTGGTCTCATGCATCGCTTCATCTTAAAGTTCTTGTTCTCATGGACCGGTCCCAAGAGATTGACCCTGTAAACCAAACCCCATGGGTCTTCTGACCTGTGAAAAAGACTACGTAATTCCCAAAGGAAGAAACCTATGCCTCATGGGTTCAACCATAAACACTAATAGAAAAAAGGGGATCGATGCCAAGGTCCGTCAAATGTGGCTAAATTAAATTGACCTCAGCGAATTTATCCATTTTTTTTACATAGTACAAGGTTCCTCTCATGTACCTCTCTTTATCCAATAAGAGTGTGCCACCTACGTGGCTCACTTAGATCCTCCAAGCTCCAAAATAATGTAGTGGCCACCCAAGCTATACAAATCCAGATCAAGCTTATATGGACCCTCAACAACCCATATCCATCTCTCTCTGATCTAAATCCAAAAGGAAACTCATTAGGTCCAACTTTTGACCAGCCCATGACCCAAAACATTAATTCCCATGCTAGAGAACTTTGGTCTCTCTCTCTCTCTCTCTCCTCTCTCTCTCTCTCTTATTTTGTTGTTGGCTTGGAAAGTGGTCCTTTCTCTCTTGAAAATTTAGTTTTAGTTCGAAACTTAGCTTTCTTTTAATATTGTTTATTAGAGAACTTAATTACTAGTTGCTGGAAATTTTCCTTGTAATCTCTTTATAAGGTTGAGAATTAAATGGAAAGATGGTTGTTAAAATTGTTAAAAGGAAATTTGTTTCTCCATTTTCCTTCTTTGGATCACCTAATTACATTGTGCTATTCTTCTTCTCCTTCTTAAATATAACTCCGAATTGGTAGAGAGGAGTATGGATTTGGGTAAAGAAATGATACTTACATTGTTGGGGAAGGACAATAGTTTGCTTTCCTTTTTTCTTTTCTTTACATGGAAGCAAAGTGGATACTTGAGAAATATTTACAAGTGATCCTGTGGTGTAATACCCATGGTTTTAAAGCACGCTCGAATCTGACTTCCGTTGGGCTAGTCATATTGGTCCGAAGGCAACATTTAAATCACCTATCACTTTGACTTGTTTGAGATCCAAGATGACTCGACTCAAATTTTTTAAAATTCAGCCAAGTCAATTAGTTCGATGTTTTATTCCAAAATTAATCAATTTTTTTAATAGTTATACACATGTGATTTATATAAAATAACATGTTATTTAGTACCTATATATGAATCCATTTTATATTAGAAAAAATAAAAATTGATTTTGTGATTTGAATACCTGTAAATCAAAACCTTGCACTACTTTGGGATTTGTGACGATGTCTTGCTATCTTCACTCCTTATACCCCGTGGTTGTGCCTGCAACAACACCTATCTGACACCAAAGTCAGAACTTTAGTACAAAAAATAGTGTAAATGTCAGAGGGGGAGAATCTCATATCTTTTAGTGCCTCTATCCATGTATTTATGGAAGTGAAACCTTAGGATCAATTTTATTTTTATTTTTATAACCTTTCAATTATGCCCTTATCCCTTTTAGTAGGTTGTTTTGATTAGAAATATGCCTAGTCCAGATGCCATTTTTATTTCTTCCATTTATTTTGGAATTTTCCTCTAAATTAGAAAACTTCCGAATTTGAATCTGCAATATCTCTGATTTTTAAAGATTTCGACTAATTGAACCATCCTACTATACATCATTGACCCAATATTCTCCCGACCAATCGAAATCCAAACCTATGGCTGATTTGCGACCGAACCACCAACCTTATCCTTGTATACATTAGATCGGATTTCTATATCTAACCTGAATCCTTAGGTGCCACATGCCGCCCATGTTAGATTTATAACATTCTAAATCTTTATTCACATTATTATAAATTTATAATTTATCAAGATCAAGAATCATTCATATATCTCAATAAAAATGTTCATGTTTCTAAAGATCAAAAGTTTAGGATACTTACCTTGTGCTATAAGTTAAATCAATAATCCAAGACATAGTTCGAGATGCGTCTTTCATAATCCATGTGCCAATGATCCGATGTGCGTAAATCCCCAAGTCGTGAACCTTCCAGACTTACCTTCTCTCTCCTCTCTATGTTTGATCGGTTAGAGTTCTAGAGATTGATAGAGATCACCATAATTCAAGACCCAATCTCTTCTTATGTTTTATGTGTATGCATATTCTATTACAGGGTATTGATCCACTTAAATAGATGGAAATAGAGGGCTTAGAGATCCTCTTTTAATAGGATTCATGTCCATCAAGATTTCCTAATAAAACGTAAAGAATATTTCTAATTCTAATTTAATTGGGATTTATCATTATTTATTGACGTCTCTACAATATAGAATCTTTATGCAACTCAAAAACCTAAAAACGTGTAGGTCAATTGGGTTACACAATTATTGAGTGATAGAATTCTACCACTAAGCCCATTAGATCGATTGTGTTAAAGTGAATTTTATTTTACAAAATAATTCACTTATGAAAAGGACTCAATTTAAGAGTCCATAACCAAAAATATTTTTACACGTGATCACGAATTTTGAAATCTTGTCAATAATCCCAATATTCAATTAGATACTATAATACTATATTTCAGTTAGACATTAATGTGAATTTCACTACGTCATAATGAGTAAAAAGCGACAGGGTTTTTGAGAAAAAAACGCCAGCTTTGAGCCATCGTTTTAAGCGACGAATTACAACAGTCGCTAATTTCAAGAAACTACTTTTTTCGCCTCAAACTCGACTCAACTCAGACTCTTTTTCGTTTGACTTGTATCGTTATTATTGCCTCAGACTCGACTCACACACTCGATTTTCTTCGATCGACTCTCTCAGTCTCTCTCTTTCACTAACACTGGTTTTCGTTCGATCGATTCTCTCTCTTTCACTCACACTAGATTTCGTTCGATTGACTCTCTTTCATTCACAGAATCGATCTAACTTTGAACATTAATTCTTCGCTCGATCTCTCACTCAAATAATCTCGGATTTTGAAGAAAAATAACTAGGGTTTCCAGACGCAATCAGATTTCAAAATCATTGATCTAGGGTTTCGATCTCTCACTCGACTCTCTCAAACTACTAGGGTCATCTTTAGCAAATTTGAAGAAGAAAGAGATACGGATTCGCCCATCTTAAATTATTTCTTATGTTTGAAGGCATTAAAAGTTTTTAATTGATATTATGTTGGAAAATACTCTTATTTGAATAGTCTCTTCCTAATTTCTAATTGTAGCTATTCATATCATGTTTATAGAATCGACTAAGATCTACCAACAAATCCCTAGCCACGATTGAGTTTTCTAACTCTATTGTGACTAAACAACTTGAAGTTAATCTAAAACTAATATTTGAAAGAATTGAGTAGTTCTAATGTGTTCATGCCTGGGGGAATGTTTGGAAAACTTGTAAAATGAGACTAGCTGGGGAAGTATCCAATTTAAGCAGTAGGTAGATGATCTACTCTTGTTGAAATTATTTGTTTAATCTAGTATGTCCACATTGCAAAATTATTTGTTGAAATTGGGAAATCTACTCTTGTTAAGATTGTTGTTTCACATCTAATCAAGTGAGAGATATTGCTAAATTACTTGTAGAAGAAATTGGGAAATCTACTCTTGTTAAGCTTATTGTTTCATATTTAATCAAGTGAGAAATATTGCTAAATTATTTGTGAAAATTGGGAAATATACTATTTAATGAATTAGTGTTTGGTGGAATTGAGATAAAAAGTAAAGTTTCCAATTCCATTTTGGATCAATTGGAGTGTACTAAGGTGTTTATTTACTCCAATTTCTGAACACTTTATTAAAATAAACATAGACGGTTTGTTATCTATAGTGGTATACCTTTGTCTTCATTGGTAGAGATAGCAATGGGTGTTTCTTGTTAGGTGAAGTTAATACTAGTGGTATCAATTACACATGGGGCTCTATGCGATTTTTGAAGCATTGAAATTTTTAAATCAAAAGGGAATATATATATATATGACAAAGAACAAATTTAAAGGTATCATGAATAGAATAAAAATGAATAATTCAAATATATATTTGATGGTAAGAATTCGAGTTTCATTATTCTTTGAGGATTACCATGAGTGAAGGTAGGGAACAACGGTATTTATTCTGAGGTGGTAGCTCACCAATATGATAAACTAATCAACACTAGATGTCCTTGTGCAAAGTCTCACCACTCACGCTTGAACCAATCAATAGGCTCGTTTTATGCAGTGTCAAGCCAAATGTGCTTGATCACTCATCACCCAAGAGAATCATTGCCTAATGGCCTATATGAACTTGGTTAATACAAGTTGATTCATCAATTTTCTTGTGTGCCTGATCAAATAATTGAGGCTCTTAGTGAGGACTCACTTGCTTTGTATCCATTACATTCAATTGCATATGGTGCAATTAAATAATATAGACAATACTCCAAATATAGTTGCACTCATTAACGAGCCTATGGACTATAGGTTATCTTACTACAATAGAGATGTCATGCTAAATCATGTTAGCTATATCATGTACACTTTTTGTAACATTATTTTAGGGGATAAGGCTGCTAGGAAAGTCAATGTCATGATACTTCATCCAGTTGTTGAGCATCTAACGAAAGTTTAAGCACACAGGCTCAACTCTTAGAGCAACAAGCCAAGAGGAATCATATGTATGAATTGGTTATATAAATACTCTAGGGAGACCCTCCAGAAGTTGTCTTGTTAGTGGAATTAGAGAAATTGGAAGGATAAAGAGGTTTGTTCTAGATTGAACCAGCTTATATGTGACTAAGATGTTCTATGTTGAATCAATGTTTTAATTCCATGACGGCCTAGAAAAAGATTAGAGATTATGATGAAAAACTGACGTGGAATTATGCTATTTGGACTTTAAAAAGATTTATTGCCATTCTTTTATAGCATGATGGTTGTGGTTAGAAGCCTTCTAAACATTGGGCATTCTCTTGCCTCTCATTGCATTCTGTGCTATCGTATCCTAGAGGATAATGATCCACTAAGTGTTCTTATAGCAGCTCAATTGGTAGGACTACCCAATGGATTTTGCTATATCAACTGATTATAGAACACCTTCTAAGGTATCTATAGCATGCTATGTGTAGCATTTTCTACTGCTATTTTTCTCCATTTTGAATCAATTAGAGTGTATTAAGGTATTTATCAACTCCAATTTCATATCAGTTTATTAAAATAAACATAGACAGTTTGCTATCATTATTGGCAAACTTCGGCTTCATTAGTAGAGATAGAAATAGGTGTTTCTTATTTATGCACTAGGTGAAGTTAATGCTAGTGGTATCATTTACATGGACCTCTATGCGATCTTTGATGTGTTGAGATTTGCAAACATTGCTGCAGTGGAAAATACAAATATATCATGTTTTGATTCACGTTTTCTACAGTGGAAAATACAAATACATCATCAAAGAAGTAGATAAAACTTATAAATTACATAAAACAAGGAAAAGGAACATAAGTTGTCCTTAAAGTACATCCATGATAGTCTCTTTCTTTCGGCATTCGTGTTGATGATCATTAAATAAGCTGAAATTTAACCATTTCAAAGCAATGGTTGGGTGTAACTAGTTCCAACAATTGGCTTTTATCTTTAAAATAGGATGGTCTCAGCATTTTCTATGTTAATTAAGGAAGCATGAATAGTATATTTTGTTAGAGTTCATTCTTGTATGTGCCTTTGATACAACGTAAGTTTGTGTTTCTGTGCAACTAACATCATTCTTTTTTATTCTTATTCACTTAGATTAGATATTTGTTCTTTTGTTTCAAAATCAACAGACCATTGCTGTTATTCAAACTGGCGATGGCCTTCTCCAATTAGACTTTTGCCAGATTGTGAGTTATTGATCTCACATCGTTCTTTTTTATACTCTTGTTAAGCTTTTTACCTACGTATGTTTTATGATTTTTTTTATAACTACTTTTTTCTTTGTTAACTAACCTCTTCTTAACTTCGTTAATGTAAAATTATATGTTTTACATAGCCGGTCCCAAGCCCAGATAAAGGAGGAGGGAAAAGGATGGTCCCAAGCCCGGATTATAGATATAGTTTTTCTTCTCCTGTTTTGGTTATTACTTCTTTGGTTGCTATATTTACATATGTCAGATAGTACCCGTACCTTAATCTTTCTGACAAATAGATGTCAAGTTTGCTAAGGAAGTAGCACTAGTTTAAATCTTTACTCTACTTCTTTTATATGACAATTTTTTCTCTTAACTTATCATTGGACTTAGAAGGAGATGACAATGCAAGTTGTAATTGGTTGGCTTTTAGGGTGAAGCACAGATAGTTCTCTCCGTTAACTTTTGGCTCTGTTTTTCTATCTGTGTTTCAGCCAGGTAGTAATGTGCTTCTAGGAGATGGAGAATTTTTGTTAATATTTGTTGTATGAATGTCAGATTTTAGTTAGTTTGTTATTGTGAACTATTTGAAAAGGGGTGAAAATTTTATGATGTGTCGAGGTTTTGGGAATGGTTGGAACTTGTAACTTCTCTCTATGTATCCCCTGACTTCATGCAGGGGATGGGTTGGTCAGGCACTTGCTTTGCTTCTTCTCTTTATTGCAATCTTTATGCTACTTACACGATGGTGTAACCAAGGCAGGCCTATAGATGCCATCAAGGTAGCAGTCTATCTAATGAATAAGATGGAGCAGATTTTGGTAGTTCAGAATGCAATTTTCCAAGTCGATGAGACTATCCAGAATGGGAACATCATTCTCCTCAAATTGAGAGGCTTATTCTTGTAGGTTTTCCCTCAGGTATTGCTCTCTTTTCTTTGCCATTGGTAGCTTCTATAGCTTTTATACTTTAGAGGCATTCTATAGCTCAACGTTCATGTTCTTGTGTAGAACATGAATGTTGAGCAACTGGTGCAAGGCAACTACCTATGATGATGGATTGCATTGGACATTGAGCTACTGTTCTTTTGGATGGCTCATAGCCAAAAATCAATTTTAGCTTCAGGTTTAACATATGGGTTCACGGCTAGCTAGTTTGTAGAGTAGGTATAAAATTCGTTTACTAGTGTTTACTTCATTGTTTTCCTATTCAAATGTTATTTACCATGTGTTAGAAGAACCTCTTTACTTAATTGATTCTACTTAATTTGATTTCTCATTTTTGTTAAAGTAGAACAATTACAAGGTTTTAAATAAATGTGTTGGATAAAATGCTCCTCGTTTGGATTCCTCATTTTTTAAAGTAGGCTTCTCATTTTTAGTTCCTGATTCGGAGATTTAGAAGAGCATAGAATGCTCTTCAGGATAGAATTGAGTTGCTAAAATATGAATTGGTATGATTTCTTTTCATTGATGGGTAATTTATGTTTGATGACACGAACATACATGTCTTCTTATGACCATTTCTCCCGACACCATGAATTTTATAGGATCAGATCGAGATTGTTAAGGAAACGGATAACGAAAAACTATACTCGAGGTTGAATGATGCTTATAATTCTAATGATGACTTTGAGGAGGTGCGTGAGTGTGTTTTCTAGCCTAACATATCATATTAATTACATGTTAACATGAATCCCATCTTTATTTGGAGATCGGTCCTTCTTTGTGTATATAATGAATTGAGTTTCTCTTATCAGGACGAAGGTTAACAGGCATATATTGGAACATAAAGGGATGATGACGAAGCGGACACACTGATTGAGAAGCTCACCTAAAAAGGAAAAGATGAACATCTCTAAATCTCCGTTGGGAAATCCATGATAGAAGATATGTGCTTAAGAAGACTCAAGCATTAGGTTTACGTTCTCTAAGTTTCTCCTAAACCATGCACAAGACATCTTGATGGCAAGATAAGCTAATGGGCATTACATTCAACAATGAATCTCCAGCAGAGTTGATCTAAATTCAATTGCATTGACTTTGGGTATATTCTTAAGGAAAATGCTGAACTAACTTCCTATGACATTGCACTGATGTGGAACATAAATGTTTAATCTTACATCTCGAGGAAAAAATCTATGGCCCACTGCCACATCAACATAGAGTTGAGAGCAGTGTGGAACGAAGTCAGTTTAGAACAACTCTATTATCAAATTATGAAACCATAAAATTAATTTTTTTTAATTATAAATTTAGAAAAACGACTGCCATTAACAGTCATTTTTGCCGACTGCTTAAAACCGTCGTTTTTTTCGACGGTCTAAAATCGTCATTTTTTCCGACTTTAATCAGCAGTCGCATTCTAATTGCGAGTCATTTTAAAACGACTGCACTTGCAACTATAAGGGCTGTCGTTTTTCTCAAAAACGACTGTCCAAGACAGTCGTTTATCCCACATTTTGACGTAGTGTTATGACGGTTGTATGTCATTTATATCATATTTCCTTCCATGTACCACACCATTAATACACTTCCTAATATAGTCTTTAATTGTGTCATTGTTATTTTTCTTGACAAGACATTTCTTATATTACTTAAATTTATAATATAAATGGAAATAAAAAATAAACAGAAACAAAATTCTAGTTAGTACTAATGTTAATGTCAATTACATAATCACTTCAAAATAATATATTCTAAATACATAATAGATTTCTCTAAAAGACCCATCCTAATAACATGTTCTTTATAAGTTTTTGTAATAACCCTTTTGTCAGTAAATCAGGTGTCATTTGAGTGGCACTACTATTCCCTATTAACACTAATTATTTCTGGATTCTCTCTCTCTAACCACCAAGTACTTGACCTCCATATATTTCGCATCGTTCAAGTACTTTCCATTCTTAGGGAAAAATGCAGGTGAGATACTATCATCATATGTCTTCAACGGCTCACCTATAGAGTCAACAACCCCAAGTTTTGAGATAAAATTCCGCAATCATGGAGCATAATATCCCAAGGCCTCAAAGCATGTCGCGAACCCAATCTCCATAGTAGATGAAGTGGTAATACTCTACTTCACGTTCCTTCACAAAATAGCTCCACCCACTAGAAAAATACGAAATCTAATGTAGAATTTCTATTATCAGAGTATTCGACAAAATCTAAATCTGAGTGCTCGATCACCTTAGATAATTTGATCTCTTGTAAATAAGCATATAGTCTTTTGTCCCTTGTAAATATCTCATAACCTTTTTTTGTAATTTTTCAATAGTCCATTCTTGGGTTATTCTAATATCTATCTAACATCCCAATTGCAAAATTGATATCCGATCTGGTAAAGGTCTAAGTGTACATCAAACTCCCAACAGTTAAGGTTCATGGAATAACTTCTATTTATTCATTTTGCTGACATTGCATCAAGTTGAACTTGTCTCCCTTTCAAATAGGTGTGTCATTGATAGAACAAGATTACATGTTATATCTCTCTAAGACTCATTGATATATCCTTTATAAGCCAACTTTAATAATCCTTGAGATCGATTCCTAAAGATTTCTACACCAATGAAATATGTTGTCTCACCAATATCAACTTGAAATTCTTAATGAGATAATTATTGGTTTAGTGCAACAAACAAAGATTACTACTAGTTAACATAATATCATCCACATACAAAATCAACATAATAAACTTGATCCTACGACTTTCAGATTTATACACTAGACAACAATGTTTTCCTTAAATCCAAAAGATGAAATGGTATTATTGAACTTTACATACCATTACCTTGTGAAAGCGCCTTCGATCCGCGGGGTGCGCGGATCCGCTTTTGACTCTTGAGGTTTGGAGTCGCCACCTAGTTGTTAAGGTCTAGGAACCAAACTGACTCTAAAAAAAAAGACAAACTAATCTACGAAAGAGAAAAAGAGTCTGGGGATCACGTTACGGGGTTGGGAGGTGTTAGGCACCAACCCCGCCCGGCCAAAGCCGATCTCTACTAACTTCACAAGTATATCACATTGCTAACAACCTAGATAAAAATAAAAATAAAAAATTACATACCTTTCCAATAGCAAGGATTTTGTTCCCTCAGATCTGACAAAAATAGCTCCTTGTACTGTACTCCCTTGCTTCGTTTTGTTTCCGAATTTGACTTCGGATCTCCTAGATCAAGGTATTTCCTTGTTTCTGAATCTGAACTCTTCAAGTTTGTTGCGGATTTAGGGGTATTTTTTGAGGGATTTTAGGTGTTTTCTAGACTAAAATTGAAGGGGGGATGTTAGGTAAGGAGTTGGGGCTCCAAAACTAGAGTTTATGGGAGGCTAGGGAAGCTTCTAGACCTACTTCTCTTAGGGTTTATGATTTGATACGAAAATAGGGTGTGAGCACCTCTATTTATAGATGTTTTTTAGGGTTGATTTGGATAGAGTTAGTGTTTAATTAGAGATCTTTTAATTAGAGTTGTGTTTTAGTTAAAATTGTTTTAGGTAGAATTGTGTTTTAATTAGAATTGTTTTAGGTATAATTATTTTTAAGTTAGAACTCTATTAGATAGAGTTATTATTTAATTAGATCTCTATTATGACTTTTGGTCTTATTTGATTGACTTTTAATGTTTTGACTTCAGTCTTAATTGATTGACTTTTAATATCTTGACTCCAGTCTTGCTTAATTGACTTTAATTTTGACTTCAGTCTCACTTGATTGACTTTAATACCTTGACTTTAGTCTTGCTTGATTTACTTTTAATTTTTGGAGAACCCCCTTCCATTATTTCTTTAATTCTTTGGACCCCCAAATGGAGGGGTCCTTAAAGAAATATCCCACGAACCCTCAACAATTTTGCCTGAGAGTCCGATTGATCGATTTTTTAGGTTCAAATTTTTAAATTAATTTCGTTAATGTTTCACTTTAATTATCTAATATTTTATTTATTAATTTCGAATTTTTTAATTATGAAAATTATGAAATTACTGTTTTACCCCCAGAAAGGACTTTTCACGTTTTAAGTCGGTTTTTAATGTTCTAGGATGTTTTAGAATCGGTTTTTCGTAAGGAATTCAATGAGAATATTGGTTTGTGTCATTTATGAAAATTTTTATGTGAAATGGTTGTGAACTTTATGAGGGCATTTTTGTAATTTTGTCAAATTCTGTAAAAATTGGTGAAATGATTTATTTGGTTCCAATTTGTTATTTTATGTGTTCGAGAGAGTTTTCCTAAGCGTAACATAGGCTCTAGGGTTGTCTTGAGGTTAAGGGTATTTTGGTAATTTGGTCAATTTTTAGTGATTTTTATCGTGAAGCTTCTTTTTGGTCTGCAAGATGATGATTTCTATGTTTCTGGGGTCGTATTTTCCTAGCGTATCATGGTTTCTAAGGTTTTGTCAATTCGAGATACCTCATCCGGATTTCTGAAACACATCTAGTAACAAAATAAAACAATAGAATACACATCCATCATTGGGAATCATTGCGATCGGGTTGACGAGTTGATTAATCAGGCGGATGCAAAAATGGGGTGTCTACAGATGCCCCTCTTTGGCAGAGGGTTGAAGCAAACTAGATAGCAAATCTATTTTGGTAGATAGTGTGATATCCGAATGCCAAAGCTACTGACAGTTCATTTTGCAGCCTGATTTAGCAATTCGTCGGGGCGTTCGGATCCTTGAGGGTAAAACTCTCCTCGAACTAAAAGGTTGTCAGGTCCTCGAGCTTGAACTCTCACTAACGATGTCAGATCCTCGAATTTTAGAAAATTCTCCCTAACTAATACAAAAGTGTACGTGTGTGCAATGGTGTGATGTTGTATGAAACTGAGTAAAAATGTGCCAGGTCCTAGAGATCTTCTCTCACTGACAATAATGATTCAAAATTGAGATGCACTTATACAACGAAAACAATCATAGCAAGGTTTAACAAAGGTAATTGGAGTTATAACATTGTAAGAACTTCGTTAAATCCTATTTGAAATTCTTCTTTAGAGTTCGAAAAAGTTTGAGTCTCATTTATCGGACTGGAGCCTATTGTAACCAAGCTTCTCAGGCTAAGGAACTTAAACAATCTTATTAATTCAATATGATTTCAAAAAAAGCTGGAGTCTCGTTTCTCGGACTCTATCTAAGGTTTATAGGAACTTTAAACAATCCTATTAAATATAGAATCTCGTTTCTCGGACTCGAGCTAAAGTTTGCAAGCACTTCAAAAAGCCTATGATTCAAAACGTTGGAGTCTCGTTTTTCGAACTCGAACTTATGTTTATAGGCACTTCAAAAAGCCTATATATTATATGATTCAAAAAGTTGGAGTCTCGTTTCTCAGACTCGAACTTAAGTTTGTAGGCACTTCAAAAAGCTTGTTCATTCTATGATTCAAAAAGTTGGAGTCTCGTTTCTCGGACTCGAACTCAAGTTTATAGGCACTTCAAAAAGCCTATTCATTATATGATTCAAAAAGTTGGAGACTCGTTTCTCGAACTCGAACTTAAATTTGTAGGCGCTTCAAAAAGCCTATTCATTCTATAATTCAAAAAGTTGGAGTCTCGTTTCTCGGACTCGCACTTAGGTTTGTAGGCACTTCAAAAAGCCTATTCATCCTATGATTCAAAAAGTTGGAGTCTCTTTTCTCGGACTCGAACTTAGGTTTGTAAGCACTTCAAAAAGCCTATTTCATTATATGATTCAAAAAGTTGGAATCTCGTTTCTCGGACTCGCACTTACGTTTGTAGGCACTTCAAAAAGCCTATCCATTCTATGATTCAAAAAGTTGGAGTCTCGTTTATCGGACTCGAACTTACTAAGTCACGTTTCTCGAGCTTAGATTTATAGGAACTTAAACAATCCTATTAATTCATTTTATGATTCAAAATCGAGTTCAAAGTTTGAAAAATCAAGCCTTTATTGGCTTATCATGCATCTGGATTCATAATTATCATTGGGCTTCACCGGACTTTTAAACTTTTGTAAGATTTTCTTTTTATCATGTGATTAAGAACAAAAACTTTGGAATTAAATGACCTTCAAAAATGCCCCTAGTTTTAAGGTTGGCTTTAACTGAGACTTGACTACGAGACTGATGGAATGGATTACGCTTGGATTCTAATGTATGACAGATAGAAGCACTGACATTTTCTTAAATTTAAGACTCTTAAGATTATCATATGTGCAATAAGAATTGATCTTTTTCTTTCGAATTTCTTTTGAAAAATGCTTGATTGGACTTAAAAAATCTTGATAAATATTAGAATAAAAGATCTTCCTCTTCAAAGTGGTTGATGATTCTACATCTTCCATTAGCGAACACTTGAACAAGTAAACATACTTTTGAAGAACCTACAATGTTCAAGATGACTTCTGATTTTTTCGACTTCAATATTGTCTTTGTCGGATGTGAGCTCTTGGCTAAAAGACAAATATCGTAAATGGTTCTGCAGTTTCTGCACAAGCTTCCTTCTGAATTTTTCTTCTTGACGGGACCTTTCCTCCCATTTGATGATGTCCTAATTTTTGCCTAGATAGCCTCTTTAAGTTTTCAATCTAGCGGGCTTTATTTTTCTTTTTCTGATGATGCCTTGATTTTTGCCTAGGTCGCCTTTTCAGGTTTTCAACCTAGCAGGCTTTATTTTTTATGGTTATGCCCTAAATTTTGCCTAAGCCGCCTTTTCAGGTTTTCGACTTAGCGGGCTTCTCTTTTTTTTCTTAATGATCTTGTATAACCAACTCGACAACTTCTCAGTTCCCTACATCTTAACCAAGTCAATTAGCATTCAGGAGGACTTAATAGGTAGGCTTGGGATATGGTTTAGAAAGAAAAGATATAAGGCTCAACTTCCCAAAATGCCCCTAGTCTTATATTCTCTTTTTTCTGTCAATTATTTTGATTTTTTTTCTAAATGCCCCTAGTTTGGCATTATTTTCTTTTTATCAATTCTTTTGATTCTTTTTTCTAATGCCCCTAGTTTGGCATTCTTTTTTTTTTTTTTTTTTTTTTTTGCTAATGCCCCTAGTTTGGCATTATCTTCTTTTGAACCTTTAATAGGGGATTTTCCTTTTGGATGATACTTTCCTTAAGAGAATATATTTTTTCATGACCGGGCCTGAAGTAATTTCTCAGGTTGCCTACGTACCCCAAATATATTTATTTTTTCTTTTGGGATCAGGTCAAAACGTAGTTCATACTAAGATTCCCTCTCAAGGTTGGTCGGTGTGGTTTAAAAAGAAGAGGCTATTGATTTTTTTTAAAGGCTGCGAGGGGCTAAAGAAGGTTTTTTTTTTCTTTTTTGGTAAGATAAGATAATTGTTCAACCAAAGAAGGCCTCCTTTGGTGAATGCTGCTTAACTTGGTCAAAGTTTCAGGAATTCGATATTTGGATTGCTCTGTCAAGTAAGGTTTCCTTTTGAAGAATGAATATTCTTTAGTCTTCTTCTGTGAAATCGAGTATGATCGAGTTTTCTGATTATTCAACTCTTCTAGAACTTCAAGAAAATCTTTTATTCTTTTGTGAAAGAGAAACTCACTTCTTTTGAGTGAGAAACATGGTAGATCCACTTGTAAGTCTTAGCATCTTTGTTGATGCTTTCAGCTATATTATCTTTGACCGATAATCTTTGACTTTGAAATCACTCTTGACTTGATTTATGTTTTTGTGTAATTCATCCATATATCCTTATGAGATCATGCAAGAAATATTGTTGAATTTCTCAATTAAGTTTACTATTCTCTCATGTTCTCTTGAGGATAATGTATCACCCATTTGCACTTTTTGAGTGTACTCTTTAATTCAAATATTTATCGAGCTTGATTAGTGAGCTTTGAGTCATTTCTCATGTTATGCTCAAATCGTTATTACACGCATGATAATCAGAAGCTTCTATATTTTATTGGAATTGAAAAACATAGATTGACAAACTCGACTAAAACTTGAAAATTGAAGAAAAACTAACGTAACTGAAACAACTAACTGGATTTAAAGACTGACGAAAACTGAATTGAAACCTAAAGAAAACTAGGGACAATTATCTACAAAGAGAGAATGTCTTTCTGAGTGGATGGACTACTTGGATTTGACATTAGTACTTTGACTAAACGACTCTTTTAAAGGACCCAAAATAACACAGATGAGGGTTTAGAACATTTAGGGGCACCTAAGATTAACCATTGATTCTGAAGGTTTCACTCTTAACCACATGATTAAAATTTGGATATATAATAGCCCAAGTTCGGTGGAAAATATCGAATCCAAATGCACCATAAGTCTATAGTGACCAAGAAAGTGAGAAAGGTTAGATGCGGGTCTACCCCTGATTGGGATTGAACCTTTGATCAGATAAATTAATTTGATCTTAAGATCGAATCTTTCTAGATAAAGTGGTCTAGATCTTTAAAAGTGAAACCAATTAGTCCAACTGATTTGGTATCGATCAGTTTGATCCATTTGTCCATTGGGTCAACTGGTTTAAGTGGTTCAAATTAATCGGTACATTTCACCGATTGGGTCGGACCGATGTTGTGGGTTTTGTTTGATTATTCTGGATCGATTTGCCCACCTACCTGTTGGTTGGATTGAATAAAGCAACCCGGGAACACCCATAGTCAGTTCAGGTCTTGACCTATAGGAAGGCTTCTAGACTCTAGGTTTACTACGTGCAATGCATTTTTATCTAGCCACCCTTGCCCAAGCACACCTATATATCTCTCGATACGTGGTGACTTGGTTTGATATACCGTATAGGTAATAATCTAAAACCTCAACTCAATCTTCTAAAGTCAAAAACAGCCAGTTTGATCTCTAGTTGAGAGGTGGCGCACAATGCTGAGCAAGGGCCCATTTAAATACCTTTCGTCTAGAATAGACGTAGTTTATCCCCCTCGTATAGTAGGGTACATCGGGGCAAGATCTTGCTTAGGCACCGGTTTTGACCAAGAAGTGCAATTGATATACTTGGATTATCTTTTATATACCTATGGGTACGAGTCAAGAGTTGTAGCTTTCATAAATGGTTTGGCATCCCACGAGGGGACCGACCACGTACTAGTACTACGTTGGCAATCGGGACATGTGACTGTGTGGCTTACAATAGGTTAAAGGCTCAGGTCGCTCCAGCCTGGGTGCATCAACATACTTCTCAGAATCACCTAATCAGATGGTATTGATGCCCCCAGTTTGATATACCCTAAGGTACGTGACTGGAGTTGTGGGTTTCATGAATGACGTCGCATCTCCAAAGAGATCGGGTCATGCACTAGTGCCACGTTGGCTAAATGGGACGTGTAAGTGAGTAAAACAGCAAACGTGCATGTGGTGTGTGCAAAACAGGGTGGGGTGTGCCTAGGACCTTTTTCAAACAAATGGGCCCATGGATCCAATCAAACCAATCATACATTTAATCAAAATCAAAATCATTCAAATCATATGAATATTCAATTAAGATCACATTATTCCCATCACATAAGCACATTAACATTACGATCAATATCAATCATGTATTTCAAGCAAGATCATTGTAAATTAATCAATAAATATGACATATGATAATGATCAAACAAACATTGCAATAGGCATAATTTTTATAATTTTTAAGGTCCAATCAATGATCACTTTTGGGTAATCCAAAATAAATCGAGATTCCAATAGGTGTTACATTGATGATAGAATGACAATGGTTGAGATGAGTTCACTCTCAAGAACATTAATTGTGCCAACATTAGATAAATTCAGATTTTCTGTGAATTAGGAAAATATAATCTGAACTTGCATCGATGATATCTAAGGCTCCCGATAACGAAATTGAGTGAACTCAAGTTCTAAATTAATCTACTCGATGAGATCTAAATTTTATTAATAAGTGCCTAGACTTAATTCTCACCAGAATATTCTGTAAAAAAGTTTTAACGTTGCTGTCCCAACTTTCATTCAGAAATAATTCTAGATTTACAGATTGAACTTGCATCGATGATATCTAAGGCTTCCGATAATGAAATTGAGTGAACTCAGATTCTAAATTAATCTACTCGATGAGATCTACGTTTTATTAAAGGTTCTCAGACTTAATTCTCACTAGAATATTCTGTAAAAAAGTTTTAACGTTGCTGTCCCAACTTTCATTCAGAAATAATTCCAGATTTACAGATTGAACTTGCATCGATGATATCTAAGGCTTCCGATAACGAAATTGAGTGAACTCAAATTCTAAATTAATCTACTCGACGAGATCTATATTTTATTAAAAGCTCCTAGACTTAATTCTCACTAAAATATTCTGTAAAAAAGTTTTAACGTTGCTGTCCCAACTTTCATTCAGAAATAATTCCAGATTTACAGCTTGAACTTGCATCAATGATATCTAAGGCTTCCGATAACGAAATTGAGTGAACTAAGATTCTAAATTAATCTACTCGATGAAATCTATATTTTATTAAAGGCTCCCAGACTTAATTCTCACTAGAATATTCTCTAAAAACGTTTTAATATTTCTGTCCAACCTTCATCATTCCATCATTATCATAGGTCAATTTGAATCTTTCATTATTTAGGGGTCATCAAAAAGTGATCCTTAATTGGAAAAAAAAATGCAATACCCAAAATCATCTACAATCAAGACAAAAAAATAAATAAAATAAATCCAACTAAATAATAAAAAAAACTAGGTCATCTTGGCAATGCTCCCATACTTGGGGTTTTTCAAGTTTGATCCTCAATTGTCCCCAGCAGAGTCACCACTGAAAGCGCCTTCGATCCGCGGGGTGCGCGGATCCACTTTTGACCCTTGAGGTTTGGGAGTCGCCACCTAGTTGTTAAGGTCTAGGAACCAAACTGACTCTAAAAAAAAAAGACAAACTAATCTACGAAAGAGAAAAAGAGTCCGGGGATCACGTTACGGGGTTGGAAGGTGTTAGGCACCAACCCCGCCCGGTCAAAGCCGGTCTCTACTAACTTCACAAGTATATCACATTGCTAACAACCTAGATAAAAATAAAAATAAAAAATTACATACCTTTCCAATAGCAAGGATTTTGTTCCCTCAGATCTGACAAAAATAGCTCCTTGTACTGTACTCCCTTGCTTCGTTTTGTTTCCGAATTTGACTTCGGATCTCCTAGATCAAGGTATCTCCTTGTTTCTGAATCTGAACTCTTCAAGTTTGTTGCAGATTTAGGGGTGTTTTTGGAGGGATTTTAGGTGTTTTCTAGACTAAAATTGAAGGGGGGATGTTAGGTAAGGAGTTGGGGCTCCAAAACTAGAGTTTATGGAAAGCTAGGGGAGCTTCTAGACCTACTTCTCTTAGGGTTTATGATTTGATACGAAAATAGGGTGTGAGCACCTCTATTTATAGATGTTTTTTAGGGTTGATTTGGATAGAGTTAGTGTTTAATTAGAGATCTTTTAATTAGAGTTGTGTTTTAGTTAAAATTGTTTTAGGTAGAATTGTGTTTTAATTAGAATTGTTTTAGGTATAATTATTTTTAAGTTAGAACTCTATTAGATAGAGTTATTATTTAATTAGATCTCTATTATGACTTTTGGTCTTATTTGATTGACTTTTAATGTTTTGACTTCAGTCTTAATTGATTGACTTTTAATATCTTGACTCCAGTCTTGCTTAATTGACTTTAATTTTGACTTCAGTCTCACTTGATTGACTTTAATACCTTAACTTTAGTCTTGCTTGATTTACTTTTAATTTTTGGAGAACCCCCTTCCATTATTTCTTTAATTCTTTGGACCCCCAAATAGAGGGGTCCTTAAAGAAATATCCCACGAACCCTCAACAATTTTGCCTGAGAGTCCGATTGATCGATTTTTTAGGTTCAAAATTTTAAATTAATTTTGTTAATGTTTCACTTTAATTATCTAATATTTTATTTATTAATTTCGAATTTTTTAATTATGAAAATTATGAAATTACCGTTTTGCCCCCAGAGAGGACTTTTCACGTTTTAAGTCGGTTTTTAATGTTCTAGGATGTTTTAGAATCGGTTTTTCGTAAGGAATTCAATGAGAATATTGGTTTGTGTCATTTATGAAAATTTTTATGTGAAATGGTTGTGAACTTTATGAGGGCATTTTTGTAATTTTGTCAAATTCTGTAAAAATTGGTGAAATGATTTATTTGGTTCCAATTTGTTATTTTATGTGTTCGAGAGAGTTTTCCTAAGCGTAACATAGGCTCTAGGGTTGTCTTGAGGTTAAGGGTATTTTGATAATTTGGTCAATTTTTAGTGATTTTTATCGTGAAGCTTCTTTTTGGTCTGCAAAATGATGATTTCTATGTTTCTGGGGTCGTATTCTCCTAGCGTAACATGGTTTCTAAGGTTTTGTCAGTTCGAGATACCTCATCCGGATTTCTGAAACACATCTAGTAACAAAATAAAATAATAGAATACACATCCATCATTGGGAATCATTGCGATCGGGTTGACGAGTTGATTAATCAGGCGGATGCAAAAATGGGGTGTCTACACCTTGAAGTTTGTTTAAGTTCGTAAATGAATTTATTAAGTTTGCAGGATATTTTTTTTATTTTTTTGTGAACCCTTCAAGTTGATCCATGTAGATTTTTTCATCCAAACTTCTATTAAAAAAAGTTGTTTTCACATCCATTTGGTGTAATTCCTAATCATAATGAGTCACCAATGTCATAATGACTCTTAATGAGTCTTTCTTTGAAACTGGAGAAAAAGTTTGAATGCAATTGATATCTTTCTTTTGACTAAAACCTTTGGTCACAAGTCTGGCAATAAAAAGTTTCTTGACATTGTTTTTTGCGACGTGCTTGGTCTTGAAGGCCAATTTACAATTGACTTTCTTACTTTTAAAAGGCAATTCAACGAGATCTCAAATACGATTCTAATCTATATATTTTAACCCTTCTTTCATGACATACATCCACTTAGAAGAATCATTATTTTTCATTACTTTGGAAAATGTAATCAGGACTTTATTTATCTTAATTTTATAATTAGATTCATGTAGATATACCACGTAATCATCTGAAATGTGAGGTCTCCTTTTTCTAATAGATCTTCTTAAAACTATCAGTAGTGAATCTTCGATCATAATGTTGGGTCCTAAAGGAGTGGTGAGCTAACTTGTTCTAACTATTATCCAGTCTCCTCAAGTTGTTGACCATCTTGAAAATGAATAATTTCTTGAAGATTAAGAGACGGTAAGATATTTACTCTTATTACTTCAAGAGTTATTTTATGTGGTTCTATACTTTCACTAATTTCACCATTTTTTAGGAATCTAACATCTTTTATTTCAATTATTCTCGTACTATAGTTAGGGCAATAGAATTTGTATCCTTTAGACTTTTATGGATTCCCAATAAAATATTCAAAAATAATCTTAGGATCTAATTTATTTTCTTATAGATTGTAAATCCTTATTTTCGCTAGACAACCCCAAATATGTAAATGTTCTAAATTAGATTTCCTTCTAGTCCATAACTTGAAAGGATCTTTAGGAACTATCTTACTAGGAATTTTGTTTAAAATATACATAACAGTTTTTAATGCTTCTCCCCACAAGAATTTTAAAATTGTTGAATGACTCAACATATTTCTAACCATATTCATAAGCGTACAATTATGCCTTTTAGCCATATCATTCTGTTGAGGCATATTAGGCATTGTGTATTGTACACAAATACCTAATTTTTCTAAGAATTTAACAAAGGTATCAGGATTCTAGCCTTATTCATTAAATCTACCATAGTATCATCTATCTGACCTAACTATTTTAATTTTTCTATCTAACTGTCTTTCTTCCTTAATTATAAATATCTAGAAGATATTCACAGATTGAGAAAAATCATCTATAAAGGTGATGAAGTATCTTTCTCCACTTAGACATGTAATAAGAAAGGGACTACAAATGTCTGTGTGTATAATCTTAAGAAGTTCATTACTTCTTATGACTTCTTACTTAGTATGTTTGGTTTACTTTCTTGTAATGGAATCTATGCATACCAAGAAATCTATAAAGTCCAAATTGTCCACAACTTTATCTTTATCATCAATTTCTCTATCATAGTTCTGGAGATGTGCCCCAGACATTTATATCGCAAGATGGAGGAATTTTCATTTATCAAACCACGTTTCAAATCATTAATCGAATGAAATGTAACTAAAGACTAACATAAACATCATTCAAATTTATTTTCTATAAACTATCAAATAATATCTCAGATCCAACTAAAACTGAATGTAAAAATAATTTTACGTCTTTTTTCAAAAGAAATCGAATAACCTAAACTATCTAGTATAGATAAAGAAATCAAATTCCAAGATATAGTAGGAACATAAAAAGTGTTATCTAGATACATCTGATGATTAGTATCCAATTGTAGACACCCATTTTTGCACTCACCTGATTAATCAAGTCGTCAACCCGATTGTGATGGTTCCCAATGATGGATGAATATTCTAATATTTTTTATTTGTTACTAGATATGTTTCAGAAATCAGATGAGGTATTTCAAGCAAACAAAACTTTAGAAATCACGCTATGCTAAATATGACCCAACAACGTAGAAATCATCAATGTGAGACAAAAAAAAGTTTTGCGAAAAAAATCGATAAAAAATGATCAAATTACCAAATGCCCCTAACATAAAAAACATCCCTAGATCCTACACTACGCTTAGGAAAACCCTTTCGAACATCAATAAAACAACAAATTAAAACTAAATAAACTATTTCGCTAATTTTCACCAAATTCGACACAATTATGAAAATACTCCTCACAAAATCCATGATCATTTCACTCCAAAAATTCATAAATGACAAACCAATACTTCCATTGAATTTCTTACAAAAAACTGATTTCAAAACATCCCAAAACATCGAAAAACGACTTCGAAACGCAAAAGTCCTCTTGGAGGAGAAAACGATAATTTTCCAATCCTAAAAATTCAAAGTTTTGAAATTAATAATTAAAATATTAATGAACGTAAAGTGAAATTTTAATAAATTAAATTTAAAATTTTAAACAAATAAAATTAATTAATTAAGCCCACGGGCCAAATTTTAAGTGGTAACCCATTTGTTCAAATGAAGCCTACCTGATATTTATTAAAAAACCCCTTCTATCTGGGAGACCAAATAATTAAAGATATAGTTAAGAGGGTTCTCCCAAAAACTTAAAAAATATATTCTTTCATTGTACGTATGAATCAAAACCCTAAAATCCTATTTCAAAATCATAATCTAAGAAACACAATTAAATCATAATTAAACAACCTTATCTTATCTACAAGAAACCAAGTCAAACTAAAAAGCTTCTAAAAAACTCTATAAATACGAGCTTCCGCAACCCAATCTCCCAGGTCAAGAGAAATCCTAGGAAAAATAGGTCAGAAACACCCGCTAGCCTTCCCAAAACCCTAAATTTGAAGTCCGAACTCCCTACCTAACATCCAAAACCCAGTTTTTGCTCAAAAAACACCTAAAAACCTCCAAAAAATATCTAAAAAATAAAAAAATACTCAGATGTAAGAGGAGGATACCTCATCTTAGATATCCGAAGCGAATCCAGTGACGAATAAAAAGTAGGAAAACTCACACGAGGACGATCTCCGTCAGTTCTAAGAGAAACAATTGTCACAATCAACCAGATAATTGTTTATTAATTAATTTATTTATTTTTAGGTCTATTTAGCAATGTAATTTTTTTTATAGAAAAAGTAGAGACCGGCGTTTGCCGGGCGGGATTGGTGCCTAACTTCTGTCTCGGAATAAGGGTTAAACTTTCATATTTATAGGTATGGAGTCATTAGGGTTTAAGAGTTCCAAAATCCGTCTCTAATTCGACCCCAAAAATTAACGTGTAAAGCTGGAAACGTAAGCAGGTCATAACCTCCCAATATATCATGCCGCAGCTTGTATTTTCATATTTCTGTTGTGCAATTCTTGAATTCTTGTCGTGACCTCATTTTCTATCAAGCTGCAGCTTAAACACTTTTTTTAGCTTGTATGCTTAGCTTCCTTTTTATGAAAGTAAACAAATTTGAGTCCAGAATTTTTCTTAAACGAATGCAAACATCCCAATGTTCTATATTGTTCATAATCTGTAAAATAAGCATAAAAATTAAATAAAAACATATAATCACATAAAAAGTATAAAACTAACTAAAATTAAATAAAAACAACTAAAAGACTCTAAAATTAACAAAATATTATATTTAAAAGTGATTAATTCGTAGGTATAAAACCTACTCATCAGTACGTATGAATTAAAATCCTAAAACCCTAATTCAAAACTTTAATATAAGAAACACAATTAAATCATAATTAAACAACCTTATCTTATCTAAAAGAAACCAAGTCAAACTAAAAAGTTTCTAAAAAACTCTATAAATATGAGCTTCCACAACCCAATCTCCCAGGTCAAAAGAAACCCTAGGAAAAATAGGTCAGAAACACCCCTAGCCTTCCCAAAACCCTAAATTTGAAGTTCGAAATCCCTACTTAACATCCAAAACCCAGTTTTTGCGCTAAAAACACCCAGAAACCTTCCAAAAAATATCTAATAAATCAAAAAATACTCAGATGTAAGAAGTGGATACCTCATCTTGGATATCTGAAATGAATCTAGTGACGAATAAAAAGTAGGAAAACTCACACGATGACGATCTCCGCCAATTCTGAGAGAACCAATTGTCATAATCAACCAAATAATTATTTATTTATTTATTTTTAGGTCTGTTTAGCAATGTAATTTTTTTTTGAGAAAAAATAGAGATCGGCGCCGGATAGGATTGGTGCTTAACACCTTCCAATCCCATAACATTATCCTCGAACCCATATTTTCTTTTTTCATAGATTAATGTTATTTATCTGTTTAGAGTCATGATCCGATTACTAGATCGTAAATCTAGGCAGCGACTCTTAAACTCAAAAAAAAAAGTGGATCCGTAACCCGTGAATGGAGGGCGCTTTCAGTGGTGATTCCACTGGAGATAGTTTAAGGATCAAACTTGAAAACCTCAAAAATTGTTGTATTGTTATTGGATTAGTTTTTATATTTTAATTATTTTTTTGTTTAATTAATTTTATTTTTTTAGAGATGTTAGTAGAATCTTTTGGTTAAATAGTTTTTTTTTTTAATATTTATTTTGGATTTTTTATATTGTCGAAAATTTCAAAATTTCACTTCCAAGAATAATGAAAGATTCAAAATGACATGAGATCTATGAAGAGAGAAAGAGAAACAAATAGTGGCTTGCTATAAAGAAATTTGTAAAATGATAATAATAATAATATTTTTGTTCTTTTCTCTCATCGGTGGTGTTGTACGCTGTTAGTAACAGCAAGAATAAAAAAAAAAAAAAAAAAAAAGGAAATGAAACTTTGAAAAAAGAGAAATCTAGTAAAGGGCAGAGCAGCCACACACGTTAAAAGAAAAAAATGAGGCTCTTTGGACGGAGGTATATATATAAAAAATACATATATTCCCCCAACACCACCACCAACACCCTGCCTTTCTCTCTCTCTGTATCACGGTCTTTGGGAGAGGTTTTGAAGATAACTGTAACAACTACTTGTTGGATTGGATGGATAAGGAGAAGAATGTGTGACTGACTGACTAAGTCAGTTGTTTTGAAGACAAGAACTCAAGGACAGTACCACCACCGCCATCAATGGAATCGAATGGGTTTCATCCTTTGGATGAGGAATCTCTAGTCGAATACATAAAAAATACACCTTCCATGTACTCAAAGCTCGGCAATCATCTCGAAAACTTGAACATTAAAGAAGTTGGAGATGGAAATCTAAGCTTCGTTTACATCATCGAAGGATCTGCTGGTTTTTTCATCGTCAAAAAGTTGCTGAATTTTGTGGGAACATGGAGTCATGTAGGCTCACTGAGCAGGCTGTTCAGGAGGATAATAAGTTGAAGCTTGAAAATGCTGAGTTGAAATCCATGGTATGTGAGAGAGCACAAGCCCTAATACGTGGAGATCTACATACTGGTTCTGTCATGGTAAAAACAGGGACAATGTTTGACAATGTTTTAGTTTCCGATGATCTGGATTATACGAAGAAGTTGGCTGAAGGAACATGGGGCAAGCAGAAAGATGCTGAGAAGGCAACGTTTGATGAGGAAGAGAGAGAGAGAGAGAGATTGAGTGAGGTGTAGATCTGAGTGAGTCTGGCAGCAACATATATAAAAGTGGTTTTGTTTTTTTTTGGGTTGCTGGCAGCAACATAAAAAAAAATAAAATAAAAAAATTTGTGAAGTATGTGTTGCTGGCAGCATGTTAGGTGGGTTGATAGCAACAAAAGAGCTGTGTATTGACAACAAAACAAAAAAAAATAAGCACGTGGCAGCAACACATATTTTATTTTAAAAAAAATTCGAGATTTACTTGTCAAATTCGTTGTTGCATTTGGATTAAAAAGGGAGGGACGGGGGGGACTATTTGCTTTCCACACTAGTTTAGTAAGGTTTCTTTCTTATTAAGAGTTATTGATTTTGCCACGTGGTATCCAAGAGTAATCCAATGCCACGTGCTTGTGGTAGATGAAATTTTAAGAATTTTTAAAAGAAAAATTTCAAGAAAATTCTTAAAAATTAATTTTCATTTTGAATTTTGAATTTGATTTCATAGCCGCTCATTTTCAAAACATTGGATTAAGGTTAAAAAATGTGAATTTCGTTTTTTGATCCAAACTTTTCCATTAAATCTAGAAGACTGTGACATTGGATTGCAGACATGATGGACCACGTTAGTTTAATGACCTTTGGCTAAATTTTGAAGCCTTATTGTGATAGTCGAGCTAGTTTAGTCCTCACCCAAAGTTTTCTTAGGTAACAAACTTGATTAAACATGAGAATTTTTGTGTTAAAAATCAACAAGAAGGTTCACCAAGCATTTCTCTCGAAAAAAAAAAAAAAAAAAGAGTTTTTCGTGTACCTATGATTGATAGATGATTGATTTTTTTTTGTTATCATGATTGATTGATCATCATTATTCTCTCTTGCACTACCTTGATTGATATGTTATGATCTCGATTGATATAATTTTTTTTTATTGCGTGCCTTGATCTTGATTTTGATGCTATAAATTTTGTGCTCTGATCAATATTTATGTGATATCCATGCATTTGAAATTGATCTGGCCCATGGGCCTATTTATCTGAAAAATGCCCCAGGCACACCCCATCCTGTTTTGCACACACCACTGGCATGTTTATTTTATTACATTGCACGTTTCCATGTCCCTTATACTCAACGTGGCACAAGTGCATAGCCCAGTCTCCTCGTGAGGCGCGACGTCATTCATGAAACCACAACTCCAGTCACGTACCTTTATGGTATATAAAACTCAGACATCGATATCGTTTGATCAGGTGACTCTGAAAAGTATATCGATGCACCCAGGCTGGAGCGACCTAAGCCTTTATCCTATTGTAAGCCGTAAAATCACATTTCCTAATTATCAATGTAGTACTAGTATGTAGTCGATTCCCTCGTGGAATGTTAAATTATTTATGAAAGTTATAACCCTAGACTCTTACTTATACGGTATGTCAAAATTAATCTAAGTTCACCAACTGCACTTCTTGGTTAAAATCAGTACCTAAACGAGATCCTACCTCAATGTACTACAGTATAAGGGGGATAGATTACGTCTATTCTAAATAAGAGGTGACTTAAGAATGTTCTTGCTCAGCATCGTGCGCCACCTCTCAACTAGGGATTAAACTGGTTGTTTTTTACTTCAAATATTTGAGTTGAAGTCTTAGATTACCACCTATACGGTATATCAAACCAAGTCATCACATATCGTTTGATTGAGTACGCTTGAAAGGTATATAGGTGAACTTGGGCAAGGGTGGTCAGATAAAATTGCATTGCACGTAGTAAACCTAGAGTCTACGAGCCTTCCTATAATTCATGACCCAAACTGACTATGGGTGGTCCTAGGTTACTCTATTCAATCAAACCAACAGGTAAGTGGACGAACCGGTCCAGATCATTCAAACTAAACTCGCAATATCGGTCTGACCCAATGTGTGAAATGTAAATCAATTGCCTAATCGACAAATAGATCAAATTGATCAACACCTAACCGATTGGACTAATTGGTTTTATTTTCAAAGAATCAGATCATTTTATACCAAAAAAATTCGATTTTAAGATCAAATTAATTTGTCTAATCAAAGGTTCTATCCCAATCAAGGGTAGACCCGTGACTAACCTTGCTCACCTTCTTGATCACTATAGACTTATAATACATTTGGATTCGATATTTCCCACAAAACTTGAGCTAACTTATATCAAAATTTTAATCATGTGGTTAAGAGGCAAACCTTCAAAATCAATGAATATTCTTGGTTTACTTTCATAATTTCTCATCGACGTTCTAAACCCCCATCTATGCCACTTTGGATCGGTCAAAAGAGTCATCTAGCCAAAGTACCAATGTTAAGTCCATGTAGTCTAACCTTGCACCATAGTATTATGCCCATCCACTCAGAAGGACCTCCCCGCTTTGTACATAATTGCCCTTGAGTTTTCTTTTAGTTTCAATCCAATTTTCGTCAATCTTTAAATTCAGTTAGTTGTTTCAGTTACGTTAGTCTTTTTTTAATTTTCAAGTTTTAGTCAAGTTTGTCAGTCTGTATTTTTTTAAATTCCAATAGAATAAAGAAGCTTCTGATTATCATGCATGTAATAATGATTTGAGCATAATATCAAACATAAGGAATGCCTCAAAACTCACAAATTAAATTTGATAAATATTAAAATTAAAGTGCAAATTGGTACAACATGATCTTCAAGGGAATATGAGAAAATAATAAACTTACTTGAGAAACTCAATAACGTTCTTGCATAGTCTCATGAGGATTTTCAAAGTCAAAGTTCATCGATCAATAATGATGCAGTTGAAATCATCAACAAAGGTGCTAAAATCCGTAAAAAGGGATCCATCATGTTTTTCATTCGAGAGAGGAGAGTTCTCATTCACAAAAGAATAAAAGATTTTTTCGAAGTTCTAGAAGAGTTGAACAGTTAAATACAAAGAACCCAATCACACTCAATTCCGTAGAAGAAGACTGAAAAGGTATTCATTCTTAAAAGAAGACTTTACTTAATAGAGCATTCAAGACATCAAGTTTCTTAAACTTTGACCAAATCAAGTAGTATTTCTCCAAAGGATGTCTTTTTTGGTCGAACAATTTTCCTGTCTTACCAAGAAAAGAAAACCTTCTTTAGCTCCTCACAGCTTCTAAAAAAGTTCAATAGCCTCTTCTTTCTAAACTACACCAACCAACCTTGGGAACAAATCTTTGTATGAACTACGTTTTGACCTGATCCCAAAAGAGAAAAGAAATATTTGGGTACGTAGGCAATCTAAGAAGTTACTTCAGGCCCGATCACCCAAAAAAATGTATTCTCTTAAGAAAAATGTTATCCAAAAGAAAAATCCCCCATTGAAAAGTTCAAAAGAAGTAATGCCAAATAAGGGGCATTAAAAGAAAAAGTCAAAAAAATTGACAGAAAAGAAAAGAATGCCAAGCTAAGGGCATTAAAAAAAAGAAAATCAAAAAAATTTACAAAAAAAAAAAGAATACCAAACTAGGGGCATTAGAAAAAATAAGAGAATATCATACTAGGGGCATTTTGGAAAAGTTGAGCCTTATACATTTTCTTTCTAAATCATGTCCTAAGTCCCACCTATTAAGTCCTTATGAATGTTAATTGACTCGGTTAAGGTGCAAGGAACCAAGAAGTTGTCAAGTTGAATATTCAAGATCATCAAGAAAAAAAAAATAAGCTTGCTAGGTTGAAAACCTGAAAAGGAGACCTAAGCAAAAATTAAGGTACACAAAAAAGGAAAAATCCCACTGAGAAGAAAAATTCAAAAGGAAGTTGTCGAGTTGGTTATTCAAGATCATCGAGAAGAAAAAGAACCCCCCTAAGTTGAAAAACCCAAAATGGCGACTTATGCAAAAGTTAAGACATAACTATAAAATAAATAAAAAAGCTTGCTAAGTTAAAAATCTGAAAAAGTAACCTAGGCAAAAATCAAGGCATCATTAGAAAAAGAAAAATAAAATCCGCTAGATTGAAAATCTAAAGAGGTGATCTAGGCAAAAATTAAGACATCATCAAATAGGGAAAAATATTCCATCAAGAAGAAAATTCAAAAGGAACCTTGTGCAAAAATTAGGAAATACAGTACCAGTGAAGCCACAACATTCGATGAAAACAATGTTGAAGTCGAAGAAACTTAGAAGTCATCTTGAACATTATAAGATCTTTAAGAATATGTTTACTTGTCCAAGTGTTCGCTATAGGAAAGTGTAGAACCATCGACCACTATGAAGAGAAAGATCTTCTATTCCAATAATTATCAAGATTTTACGTCCAGCTCAAACATTTTTTTAAAGGAAATTCAAAATAAAATGATCAAATTCTTTATTGCACATGTGATAATCTTAAGAGTCTTAAAACTTTAAAGAAATGTCGATTCTTCTATCTGTCATATATTAGAGTCCATAGTTGCTCGTTCATATTTTTCAAGTACAATACATTCCATCAATTTCGTAGTCAAGTTCCAATTAAAGTAAACTTTGAAATTAGGGGCATTTTTGAAAGTCATTGTGATTCCAAAGTTTTGTTCCTAATCACATGATAAAAAGGAAAATCTTGTTCAAAAGCTTCAAAGTTCAACGAAGCCCAATGATAATCTAGATGCATAATATACCAATAAAGACCCAATCTTTCAAACTTTGAGCTCAATAATATTGAATTTTTAACTAATTAAAGTTTGAGAAGCGTGGCCCCAATAAGTTCGAGTCCGAGAAACGAAACTCCAATTTTTTTTAATCAAAGAATGAATTAATGGGATTGTTTAAGTTCCTATAAACCTTAACCAAAGTCTGAGAAATGAGACTCCTGTTTTATTTGAATCATAAAATGAATTAACAGGATTGTTTGAGCTCTTGTAAACCTTAGCCAGAGTCCGAGAAATGAGATTCCAATTTTGTTTGAGTCATATAATGAATTAACAGGATTATTTAAGTTCCTGTAAACCTTAGTCAAAGTCCGAGAAATGAGACTCCAGCTTTGTTTGAATCATAGAATAAATTAATGAGATTGTTTAAGCTCATGTAAACCTTAGCCAGAGTTCGAGAAACGAGACTCCGACTTTGTTTAAATCATAGAATGAATTAATGAGATTGTTTAAGTTCCTGTAAACCTCAACCAGAGTCCGAGAAACGAGACTCCAACTTTGTTTGAATCATATAATGAATTAACAGGATTGTGTAAGTTCTTGTAAACCTTAACCAAAGTCCGAAAAACGAGACTCCAGTTTTGTTTGAATCATAGAATGAATTAATGAGATTGCTTAAGTTCTTGTAAACCTTAGTTAGAGTCCGAGAAACGAGATTCCAACTTGAATAGAATTTTTTAAGTTCCTTCCAAATCTTAGCCCGGGAAACGTGGCGTCATGAAACTTGAGTTCGATAAATGAGATTCAAATTTTTTCGAACTCTAAAAAAGAATTTCGATAGGATTTAATGAAGTTCCTATATCACGTGATTCTGATAATGTCATCACTCCAATTACCTTATTGCTCAAACTTGCCAAAATTCATATCATATGACTGTTTTTATTGCATAAGTGCATTTCAATTAAAATCATTATTGTCAGTAAGAAAAGATCTTTAAGATCTGACATTCTTTTTAATCGAAGAGAGTTTATTCTCAATGATCCGATAGAATACTCAATGAGCATCACACCATTACACACGCATGCACTTTTGCCTTAGTTAGGAAGAATTTTTCAAAATTCAAGGATTTGACATCGTCAATGAGAATTCATGCTCGAAGACCTGACAAACTTTTAGTTTGGGAAGAGTTTTACCCTCAAGGATCCGAACTTCCCGATGAATTGCTAAATTAGGCTGCAAAATGAACTATCGCTAGTTTTGGTATTGGGATATCGTACTATCTACCAAAGTAGATTTGCTATCTAGTTTGCTTCAACCCTCCACCAAAGAGAGGCATCTGTAGATACCCCATTTTGGCACTCGCCTGATTACTCAAGTAGTCAACCCGATTGTGACGGTTCCTAATGATGGATAAATATTTTAATACTTTTTATTTGTTACTAAATATCTTTTAAAAATTTAGATGAGATATCTCAAGCAGACAAAACTTTAGAAATTACCCTACGCTAGAAAAAATATGACCTAACAACGTAGAAATCATCATTGTGAGATAAAAAGAAGTTTTACGAGAAAAATCGATAAAAAATGACCAAATGACCAAAATACCCCTAACATAAAAAACATCCCTAAAGCCTACACTACGCTTTGGAAAATCCTTTCGAGCATATAAAATAATAAATTAAAGCTAAATAAACTATTTTATCAATTTTCACCTAATTCGATAAAATTACGAAAATACCACTCACATAGTCCAAGATCATTACACTCCAAAAACTCATAAATGACATAAACCAATACTCCCATTTAATTTCTTACAAAAAATTGATTTCAAAATATCTCAAAACATCGAAAAATGACTTCGAAATGCAAAAGTCCTCTTTGAGGGCAAAACAGTAATTTTTCAATCCTAAAAATTCAAAATTTTGAAATCAATAATTAAAATATTAATGAAAGTAAAGTGAAACCTTAATAAATTAAATTTAAAATTTTAAACAAATTAAATTTAAAATTTTAAACTAATAAAATTAATTAATTAAGCCCACAGGTCAAATATTAAGTGGTAGCCCACTTGTTCAAATGGAGCTCACCTGATATTTATTAAAAGATCATTTTATCTGGGAGTCCAAATAATTAAAGATATAATTAAGGGGGTTCTCTTAAAAATTTCAAATTTCCTTTTCGTGCCATATGCGCTTAGACTTGACTTTTTCCCATTTTTTTTTCTATCCATAAAAGTGTCCTCGATCCGCGGGGTGCGCGGATCCGCTTTTGACCCTTGAGGTTTGGGAGTCGCCACCTAATTATTATGGTCTAGGAACCAAATTGACTCTAAAACGAATACTGAACTAATCTACTACAGAAAATCTGAATCCGGGGATCATGTTACGAGGTTGGAAGGTGTTAGGCACCAATCCCGCCCGGCCATTGCCGGTCTCTACTTATCCCAAATAAATCTACATTGTTAATGACAAACCTAGATTAAAAATAATGAAAACCTTACATTCGATCTGCAAAAGTGTTATTCCCTCAGATCTGATGAAAACGACTCCTTGTACCGTATTCCTTACTTCATTCTATCTTCGGATCTGATTTCTGATCTCCGAGGTAAGGTATCTCCTTCTTGGATCTGGGTGCTTCGAATTTATTGTGAATTTTTGGAATGTTTTTGAGAGGTTTTTGGGTGTTTTTTAGGTTAAAATCGAAGCAGGGGTGTTAGGTAAGGAATTGAGGCTCCAAAATTAGGGTTTTGGAGAGGTTGTGAAGACTTCTTCACCTACTTTTCCTAGGATTTTTTCTTTGATACGAAAATAGGGTGTGGAGGCTCCTATTTATAAAGTTTTTAGAAGTATTAGGGTTTGATTAGGGTTTCTTTTTAGGGTTTCAATTAGGGTTTAGACTTTGGTTTCATGAGATGGACTTAGTCTTTAGGGGTTTGACTTAGGATTTTGACTTTAGTCTTATGAGATTGACTTGATTAGATTAGGGTTTTGATTTAAGGTTTTGACTTTAGTCTTATGAGATTGACTTGATTAGTTTAGATTAAGGTTTTGATTTAGGGTTTTGACTTTAGTCTTAGGAGATTGACTTTAATACTTGACTTTAGTCTTACTTGATTAACTTTAATTTTGACTTTAGTCTTATTTGATTGACTTTAATATCTTGACTTTAGTCTTGCTTGATTGACTTTAAATTTTTGGAGAACCCCCCTCTTTTATATCTTTGATTCTTTGGACCCCCAAAATGGAGGGATCCTTAAAGAAATATCTTGCGAACCATCAACAATTTTTCTTGAAAGCCTGATTGATCAATTTTTTGGTTTAAATTTTATAATTAATTTTATTAATGTTTCACTTTACATTGTTTAATAATTTATTTATTAATTTTAAAATTTTTAATTATAAAAATTATGAAATTACCATTTTGCCCTCGGAGAGGATTTTTTACGTTTTAAGTCATTTTTCAATGTTCCAGGATGTTTTGGAATCAATTTTTCGTAAGGAATTCAATGGGAATGTTGGTTTTTTCATTTATGAAGTTTTTTTTGTATGAAATGGTCGTGAACTTTATGAGGGGTATTTTCGTAATTTTGTCAAATTTTGTGATTTTTATCGTGAAGCTTCTTTTTGGTTTGCAAGATGATGATTTCTATGTTTCTGGGGTCGTATTTTCCTAGCGTAGCATGGTTTCTAAGTTTTGTCAGTTCGAGATACCTCATCCGGATTTCTGAAATATATCTGGTAACGAAATAAAGCATTGGAATAGACATCCATCATTGGGAATCATTGCGATCGGGTTGACGACTTGATTAATCAGGCGGATGCAAAAATGGGGTGTCTACAATCCAATATTAGTCTCGAAGGTCTTCGTTTCCGTGTAGAAGCAAACTCTCCAAATTGTAAACAACCTTCTCTTATCTAAAAGAAACCAAGTCAAACTTAAAAGCTTTCAAAAAACTCTATAAATAGGAGCCTCCACAACCAAATTTCGCAGGTCAAGAGAAATCCTAGGAAAAATAGGTTAGAAACACCCCCTAGCCTTCCCAAAATCCTAAATTTGAAGTCCCAACTCCCTACCTAACATCTAAATGCCATTTTTTGCTCAAAAAATACTCAGAATTCCTCCTAAAAATAAGAAAATACTCAGATGTAGGAGGAGGATACCTCATCTTGGAGATCCGAAGCGAATCCAGTGACGAATAAAAAGTAGGAAAACTCTCACGAGGACAATCTCTGTCAGTTCTAAGGGAACCAGTTGTCGCAATCAACCAGTCAATTATTTATTTATTTATTTATCTTTAGGTATGTTTAGCAATATAATTTTTTTGGGGAAAAATAAAGACTGACATTTGCCAGGCGAGATTAATGCCTAACACCTTCCAATCCCTTAACATTATCCCGAAACCCGTAGTTTCTTTTTTCGTAGATTAGTGTTATTTATCTGTTTAGAGTCATGATCTGATTCCTAGACCGTAAAACTAGATGGCAACTCCAAAATCCCAAAAAAAGTGGATCCACAACCTACGGATCAAGGACGCTTTCACCAATACCAAGTGATAGGCTTCCACAGCTAGCATTTGCGCTCCGAAACGGCTTCTTATGGAGATAGACTTCTTATTTTACATCGACTTACTATTTGAAAGGAATCTCTGCATCGAATTTGTAATATAAACTCCTGAATCAATCTACCAAATATTTGAAAGAACTTCAGTTAGATTTGATTTATAACATACAAAAGAAAGAAACATACCTTTCTTTTCGAATCAATTGATGCGTGTTGTGCACTCCTTCTTCACGTGTCCAGCTTTGCCACAAAAATAGCACTTGACACTATTGTTATTTTTACTTTTAGCCTGATTTACATTCTCAAGCCCTTTACTTTTCCCTAATAGATTTTTTTTTTCCATTTTTTTGACTTTTATCCTTTGTTACTCACTCCTTGAGTCATCACAAAAATAGACTATTTCTTTTTCTGTCATATACTAGTCAGTTCGTTCACGCTCCATTTATCTTTATTGGTGTTGTAATGAATCTTGAAGGGATTGAATTAAGTTGGGAGAGAATTAAAAATAAATTGTACTAGGAAATAATCATCCATGCTTATTTCTAATTTTTTAAGTTTTGCAATCTTGTTAGTCATGTTAAGGATATGATTTTACATTCCTCGTGCCCCATCATACTTCATAATCGTCAATTCAGTCATCAAAGTGCCCACAAGTGATTTACTAATATATTTGAACTTTTCTTCCACTTTTTAGATGCTCATGTGCATTGTCAGTTTATTGATAGGGATGTCTTAATGTTGTTAGCGATCATCATCCTCATAAATATCAAATCAAATCTATTTGATCTTTCTCAAGCGTGAAGAAAATTATCATGTTCTACCATACTATTCTCAATGAGGTTTGCACGCTTCATAGAAATAACTGCTAGGTCAAGATCCTTCTAGACACCCCATTTTTGCACTTGTCTGATTAATCAACTCGTCAACCCGATTGCGACTGTTTCTGAAAGCGCCCTCGATCCGCGGGGTGCGCGGATCCGCTTTTGACCCTTGAGGTTTAGGAGTTGCCACCTAGTTATTGTGGTCTAGGAACCAAACTGACTCTAAAATGGATAAAAACGAACTAATCTACTATAGAAATCTGAATCCGGAGATCATGTTACGGGGTTGGAAGGTGTTAAGCACCAATCCCGCCCGGCCAATGCCGGTCTCTACTTATTCCAAATATAACTACATCGCTAATGATAAAACCTAGATTAAAAAATAATAAAAAACCTTACCTTCGATTTGCAAAAGTACTATTCCCTCAGATCTGAAAAACAGTTCCTTGTACCGTACTCCTTGCTTCGTTTTGTCTCCGGATCTGATTTCTGATCTCCGAGGTAAAGTATCTCCTTCTTGGATCTGGGTGCTTCGAATTTGTTATGGATTTTTAGGATGTTTTTAAGAGGTTTTTGGATGTTTTTTAGGCTAAAATCGGAGTAGGGGTGTTAGGGAAGGAGTTGGGGCTCCAAAATTAGGGTTTTGGAGGGGTTGTGGAGGCTTCTTCACCTACTTTTTCTAGGGTTTTTTCTTTGATACGAAAATAGGGTGTGGAGGCTCTTATTTATAAAGTTTTTAGAAGCATTAGGGTTTTGACTTAGTCTTTAGGGTTTTAATTTAGGGTTTTGACTTTAGTCTTATGAGAATGACTTGATTAGTTTAGATTACGGTTTTAATTTAGGTTTTGAATTTAGTCTTATGAGATTGACTTGATTAGTTTAGATTAGGGTTTTGATTTAGGGTTTTGACCTTAGTCTTATAAGATTGACTTGATTAGTTTAGATTAGGGTTTAGATTTAGGGTTTTGACTTTAGTCTTATGAGATTAACTTTAATACTTGACTTTAGTCTTGCTTAATTGACTTTAATTTTGACTTTAGTCTTATTTGATTGAGTTTAATATCTTGACTTTAGTCTTGCTTGATTTACTTTTAATTTTTGGAGAACCCCCCTCTATTATGTCTTTGATTCTTTGGACCCCCAAATGGAGGGGTCCTTAAAGAAATATCCCACGAACCCTCAACAATTTTGCCTGAGAGTCCGATTAATCGATTTTTTAGGTTCAAAATTTTAAATTAATTTCATTAATGTTTCACTTTAATTATTTAATGTTTTATTTATTAATTTTAAATTTTTTAATTATGAAAATTGTGAAATTACCATTTTGCCCTCGGAGAGGATTTTTTACGTTTTAAGTCGTTTTTCAATGTTCCAGGATGTTTTGGAATCAGTTTTTCGTAAGGAATTCAATGGGAATGTTGGTTTTTGTCATTCATGAAGTTTTTTGTATGAAATGATCGTGAACTTTATGAGGGGTATTTTCGTAATTTTATCAAATTTTGTGAAAATTGGCGAAGTGGTTTACTTGGTTTCGATTTGTTATTTTATGTGTTTGAACGGATTTTTCTAAACGTAATGTAAGCTCTAAGGTTGTTTTGATGTTAGGGGTATTTTGGTAATTTGGTCATTTTTAGTGATTTTTATCGTGAAGCTTCTTTTTGATTTGCAGGATGATGATTTCTATGTTTCTGGGGGAGTATTTTCCTAGCGTAGCGTGGTTTCTAAGTTTTGTCAGTTCGAGATACCTCATCTGGATTTCTGAAACATATCTGGTAACAAAATAAAGCATTGGAATAGACATCCATCATTGGGAACCTTTGCGATCGGGTTGACGACTTGATTAATCAGGCGGATGCAAAAATGGGGTGTCTACAGATGCCCCTCTTTGGCAGAGGGTTGAAGCAAACTAGATAGCAAATCTATTTTGGTAGATAGTGCGATATCTGAATGCCAAAGCTAATGACAGTTCATTTTGCAGCCTGATTTAGCAATTCGTCGGTGTTCGGATCCTTGAGGGTAAAGCTCTCCCCGAATTAAAAGGTTGTCAGGTCCTTGAGTGTGAGCTCTCACTGACAGTGTCAGATCCTTGAATTTTAAAGAATTCTCCCTGACTAAAAAGTGCAAATGTGCAAGTGTGTGTACTGTGAAAACTGAGTAAAATCTGAGTATAATTTTAGCATAATTTGAGTATAAACTGAGCATAACTTCGAGAAAACCCTCGGCGATAACTGAGCAAAATCCAAGATAACCCTTGGCGGAGACTGAGCAAAATCCAAGATAACCCTTGGCGGCAACTGAGCAAAATCCAAGATAACCCTTGGCGGAGACTGAGCAAAATCTAAGATAACCCTTGACGGCAACTGAGCAAAATCCAAGTTAACCCTTGGCGGAAACTGAGCAAAATCCAAGATAACCCTTGACGGAAACTGAGCAAAATCCAAGATAACCCTTGGCGGCAACTGAGCAAAATCCAAGATAACCCTTGGCGGAAACTGAGCAAAATCTAAGTTAACCCTTGGCGGAGACTGAGCAAAATCCAAGATAACCCTTGGCGGAAACTGAGCAAAATCTAAGTTAACCCTTGGCGGAGACTGAGCAAAATCCAAGATAACCCTTGGCGGCAACTGAGCAAAATCCAAGATAACCCTTGGCAGAAACTGAGCAAAATCCAAGATAACCCTTGGCGGATACTGAGCAAAATCCAAGATAACCCTTGGCGGCAACTGAGCAAAATCCAAGATAACCCTTGGCGAAAATTGAGCAAAATCCAAGATAACCCTTGGCGGAGACTGAGCAAAATCCAAGATAACCCTTGGCGGCAACTGAGCAAAATCCAAGATAACCCTTGACGGAGACTGAGCAAAATCCAAGATAACCCTTGACGGAGACTGAGCAAAATCCAAGATAACCCTTGGCGGCATCTGAGCAAAATCCAAGATAACCCTTGGGGGCAACTGAGCAAAATCCAAGATAACCCTTGGCGGAGACTGAGCAAAATCCAAGATAATCCTTGGCGGAAACTGAGCAAAATCCAAGATAACCCTTGGCCACATCTGAGCAAAATCCAAGATAACCCTTGGCGGCAACTGAGCAAAATCCAAGATAACCCTTGGCGGAGACTGAGCAAAATCCAAGATAACCCTTGGCGGAAACTGAGCAAAATCCAAGTTAACCCTTGGCGGAAACTAAGCAAAATCCAAGATAACCCTTGGCGGCATCTGAGCAAAATCCAAGATAACCCTTAGCAGGGACTGAGCAAAATCCAAGATAACCCTTGGCGGAAACTGAGCAAAATCCAAGATAACCCTTGGCGGCATCTGAACAAAATCCAAGATAACCCTTGGCGGCAACTGAGCAAAATCCAAGATAACCCTTGGCGAAGACTGAGCAAAATCCAAGATAACCCTTGGCAGAAACTGGGCAAAATCCAAGATAACCCTTGGCGGCAACTGAGCAAAATCCAAGTTAACCCTTGGCGGAAACTGAGCAAAATCCAAGATAACCCTTGGCGGCAACTGAGCAAAATCCAAGATAACCCTTGGCGGCAACTGAGCAAAATTGGCACAGGAATGAAGGACTTTTGGGAAAGAATGAATGAATTTGGAAAAGACTGATCAGGGTGAATTGAATAAATCTGGAAGATACTGAATCTGGAAGAGAAATGATCGAATCCAGGAATGATTGGATCTGGGAATACCATATTAGTTGATCTCTGGACACAGTCAAATGTGAGATCCGAAGTGCTTTTGTTTGAACCTCAAGGATTTATCCAAAAGTTTTATGAATTTAAAACCTAAGTTTTTTATTTCTTTTGAACCTCAAAAAATTTTCGAAAAACTGTTATCAAGAGGGTTATCTTAAATTTGGGGTTCTCATTATCTCTTAGGATTAACATTGCTCAAGAAAAAAATGTCCCTAGTTTGACAATAAACATGGCATTGAAAATAATTGAACACATCATTAAAAAATGCCCCTAGTATAAGGGGGGAAATTACATATCTAGAGAAAAAAGAAAAAATGCCCCTTGTATGAAGGTTTGAAATATTTGATTACCACAAGCGCAATAAAGATCCAACTTTTAATTTTGATTAATTTTATTAAAGATTTTGAGTCAGGCTCAAGAGAACAAAATATTTCCTTTTGAGACTCATCATAGAATTCACCATTCTCTCCATTGGTTCACTTGGGGAAGTAAGAATTTTCAGATCGATCGTAGACAAGATACTTGTGGCTTCTGAATCTATGCCTGGTTTAAGCTGAGTATTGAACTTGATTATTCAAATTTCTGATGTTTCAGCTCGAACTGCTCTCAGCTTGGGATTTTCTTCTTCTTTTTTTTTTTTTTTTTTAATTGCTCTAACTTTTGCCTAGATCGCCTTTCCAGGTTTTCAATCTATCGAGCTTGCTCTAACTTTTGCCTAGATCGCCTTTTCAGGTTTTCAATCTAGCGAGCTTTTTCTTTTTTCTTGGCTCTGATTGTTGTCAAAGTTGTCCTTTCAGATTTTCAACTTTGCGAGCTTGCCTTAATTTTTGCCTAAGTTGCCCTTTTCGGGTTTTCATCTTAGCAGGTTTCATCATTTTTTTTTTATCTTTTTCTTTTCCTCTGACCTTCTGGAGTTGCTGTCTGATCATGCTTTGCTATGTTCCTTGACTTCTCGCACGGTACTTAGGAGGACTTTCATGGGTAAGCTTAGGACTGGGTATAAAAGAAAAGGATTTTAAGGCTCAAAAACCCAAATGCCCCTTGTGTGGCATTTCTTTTTTAAAAATTTTCTTGAATTTTCTTTCCCATTTTGGATGATATTTCTTTTTCTTTTGAATTTTTTTTCTTCATTTTTTATTGTGTGGGAAATATATTTTTTTTATTTTGATGTGGTCGGGTCTGAAGTAACTTCTTAGGTTGCCTACGTACCCCAGAATTTTGGGATTAGACCAAAACGTAGTTCGAATTTTTCCCTCCCCTAGGTTAGGTGAACGGGCTGAGAAAGAAAAAGGCATAATTTTTTTTTTTTTGAAAATACTGCAAAAGGGTTGAGAAAGGATATATTGAACTGGGTAATAGGAGAATTGATTCGTCCAAAGATGGCCTCCTTAAATGTAGTACCATTTGATTCGGTCAAAGCTGGTTGACTCTAGTAGTTCACTTCCATCATGATCTTGAAGTCTGACGACTTTTCCAGACAATATTTCCTTAATGAATGAATTTTTTCAATTTAGACTTTCTCCTATAATCGAGGAGGAGTGTTCAATTTTCTTTGAAGTCTGATAGTTAAATCTTTGACTTGTAAATGATGAGCTTTGACCTTTTTGTCAAATGCACGGGTGACTTCTTAGATAAGCTTGCACATGGTACAAGGCTTTAACTCATTTTCTTCGATCAAGTTTAATTCTTCATACTGCTGACGAACCCAATCTGTTTCTAACAAATGATTTTTCAACAAAAACCTGAGAGACGAAATTTCCATTTCAACTGGCAAGACTGCTTCCATGCCATACACTAAGGAGTAGGGAGTAGCTCCACTAGAGGATCGAATTGAAGTTCGATATGTCCATAGCGTGAATGATAGTTTTTCTGACCAATTTCGATGTGATTGACACATTTTCTTGATGAAAGTTTTGAGACTCTTACTAACTGCTTCAACCGTTCCATTGATCTGAGGACGGTAGGGGGATGATTCGTACTTCCGGATCTTCAATCATAGAGTAATGATTTATGCTTTGAAGTACAACCCATTATCAGAGATCAGTTCAAAAGGTACCCCCATATCGACTGATAATATGTGATTTGAAACTCAAGATGTAGTAAGGATAAGGCTGATACATTTTATAACATCTTATTTGATTCCATTGATATAGACGAGTATCCATTCCATGTTGAATAACACCCAAGCTTGTACCTAGCATACCCTCATATGATCACACGAACAAGTCTTTTGAAATTTCTGAGTCAATTCATTATCCTCTTGTGTTCCTCTAGAGATAAGATGGTTTCTATTTGAATCTCTTTAGGAATTTATTTTTGTTCCGAGGTCAATGACCTTTGCTTTCTTGAGCCCGACTCTTATCTTCTTATTTTTGAAGCTAGATTATTAGTTAATTCGTTAATGCGCTCGAGATATTCAAAAATTTCTTTTGTACGATCAATTCAGAAGGGGCGACAGACACCTCTATAAACTCGACGAACTAACTTGACTCAATAAGAAAGAGTAGCCTCAATCTAAGGAAGACATGACCTTGCTAGAAAAAAGGACTCGAGCTAACCCAAATGACCCATGAAAACTCAAGACTACCCAAAACGGGCTTGATGAGAACTGAGACATTACTTACAACCGGTAGGATTGAAGCACTATGATTTTCAAAGAACAATTGGATGATGTTGAGAAATTTTGAGGTCATTTCTGACTGTTGACTTGATATTGACGTTTACTCTAACTGACCGGATTTACAACCCTACCTAGAGGATTGACGATTGAGCTTAGATACAATGATAACCCTTAAACCTCTTTGAAGGTGAATTTAACTAATTTCAGTGTCACCCCCTTGATAACATTTTAAATGAACCCTGAGATTTTACTGAATTTTGTGCACCAATCCATTAAAAAGTTCATCCATTTAATGATTATTCAGAAGAAAAATGATTTTACTGCACAAATAATGTTTTCATTGAATAACAACTTCAAACATATTTCAATAATTTTTCATGCAAATATATATCTTTTGTAAATCATTTTTCCTTCATTTTCTTTTCTTTTGGAAAACATTTTCTTCTGGAAAACATTTTTTCTTTGAAAAATAGTTTTTATTTGGAAAATATCTTCTCTTGGAAAATCTTGTTTTTATGGAAAATATTTTTTGGAAAATGTTTTTTCTTAGAAAATTTTTTTTTTTAGAGAATAACACTTTTTTTTGAAAAACACTTCTTTTGAAAAATATTTTTTTTCTGGAAAATACTTTCCCTTTGTAAACTATTTTTCTTCTTTGAAAATTTGATTTCTATTTCAATTTAAATGGCCCGGTCCATCAGGATTGTTGGATCGAGTTGGGCTGGGTCATTTGCAAGAGATGGATTTTTTATTGGGTCGGTGCACCCATTTTGATTTTCAAAAACAACATTTTTTATCCTTGAGGACAATCATACACTCTGATCTCATCATTCACATACATCAATTTCATCATTCACATGCATTCTGATATCATCATTCACATACATTCATCAATCAACGGACTCCATTCAATAAACAACCCGGGAAGACCCACGATAAGTTCGAGTCGTGACCTACTGAGAAGGTTTCTAGACTCTAGGCTTACTACGTGCAATACATTTTCATCTAGCCACCCTTGCCCAAGCACACCTATATACCTTTCGATACGTGGTGACTTGGTTTGATATACCGTATAGGTGATAATCTAAAACCTCAATTCACTTCTCTGAAGCCAAAAACAGCCAGTTTGATCTCCAGTTCAGAGGTGACGCACAATGCAGAGCAAGGGCCCACTTAAATACCTCTCGTCTAGAATAGACGTAATCTATCCCCCTCGTACAGTAGGGTACAGCGGGGCAAGATCTTGCTTAGGCACCAATTTTGACCAAGAAGTGCAATTGATATACTTATATTACCTTTTACACCTACGGGTACGAGTCAAGAGTTGTAGCTTTCATAAATGGTTTGGCATCCCACGAGGGGACCGACCACGTACTAGTACTACGTTGGCAATCGGGACATGTGACTGTGTGGCTCACAATAGGACAAAGGCTCAGGTCGCTCCAGCCTGGGTGCATCAACATACTTCTCAGAATCACCTGATCAGACGGTATTGATGCCCCAGTTTGATATACCCTAAGGTACGTGACTGGAGTTGTGGGTTTCATGAATGACGTCGCATCTCCGAAGAGACCGGGCCACGTACTAGTGCCACGTTGGCTAAATGGGACGTGTAAGTGCTCAAAACAGTAAACATGCATGTGGTGTGTGCAAAACAGGGTAGGGTGTGCCCGGGGCCTTTTTCAAACATATGGGCCCATGGGCCAGATTATGTCATCACATATGGATATTAAATGAATATTGATCAAGAAAATAATCCAAAACCCATCACATCGAAATTAAGATGAAATTAAACCCATCACAAATATATCTGTCAAGATCATGGCAAATCAATTAATGAGCATGGCATATAATAATTGATCAAACAAACATTGCAATAGGCATAATTTTTATAATTTTAAGGTCCAATCAATGATCACTTTTGGGTGATCCAAAATAAATCGAGATTCCAATAGGTGTTACATTGATGATAGAATGACAATGGTTGAGATGAGCTCATTCTCAAGAACATTAATTGTGCCAACATTAGATAAATTCAGATTTTCTATGAATTGGAAAAATACAATCTGAACTTGCATCGATGATATCTAAGGTTCTCGATAACGAAATCGAGTGAACTCAAGTTCTAAATTAATCTACTCGATGAGATCTACATTTTATTAATAGGTGTCCAGACTTAGTTCTCACCAGAATGTTCTGTAAAAACGTTTTAACGTTGCTGTCCCAACTTTCATTCAAAAATAATTCTAGATTTACAGATTGAACTTGCATCGATGATATCTAAGGCTTCCGATAACGAAATTGAGTGAACTCAAGTTCTAAATTAATCTACTCGATGAGATCTACGTTTTATTAAAGGTACCCAGACTTAATTCTCACTAGAATATTCTGTAAAAAAGTTTTAACGTTGTTGTCCCAACTTTCATTCAGAAATAATTCCAGATTTACAGATTGAACTTGCATCGATGATATCTAAGGCTTCCGATAACGAAATTGAGTGAACTCAGATTCTAAATTAATCTACTCGACGAGATCTATATTTTATTGAAGGCTCCTAGACTAAATTCTCACTAGAATGTTCTGTAAAAAAGTTTTAACGTTGCTGTCCCAACTTTCATTCAGAAATAATTCCAGATTTACAGATTGAACTTGCATCGATGATATCTAAGGCTTCCGATAACGAAATTGAGTGAACTCAAATTCTAAATTAATCTACTCGACGATATCTATGTTTTATTAATAGGCTCCAAGACTTAATTCTCACTAGAATATTCTCTAAAAACGTTTCAATATTTCTGTCCAACCTTCATCATTCCATCATTTTCATAGGTCAATTTGAATCTTTCATTATTTAGGGGTCATCAAAAAGTGATCCTTAATTGGAAAAAAATGCAATACCTAAAATCATCTATAATCAAGAAAAAAAAATAAATAGAAAAAATAAATAAAATAAATCCAACTAAATAATAAAAAAAACTAGGTCATCTTGGCAATGCTCCCATACTTGGGGTTTTTCAAGTTTGATCCTCAATGTCCCCAGTGGAGTCGCCACTGAAAGCGCCCTCGATCCGCGGGGTGCGCGGATCCGCTTTTGACCCTTGAGGTTTGGGAGTCGCCACCTAGTTATTGTGGTCTAGGAACCAAACTGACTCTAAAATGGATAAAAAGGAACTAATCTACTATAGAAATCTGAATCCGGAGATCATGTTACGGGGTTGGAAGGTGTTAAGCACCAATCCCGCCCGGCCAATGCCGGTCTCTACTTATTCCAAATATAACTACATCGCTAATGAGAAAACCTAGATTAAAAAATAATAAAAAACCTTACCTTCGATTTGCAAAAGTACTATTCCCTCAGATCTGAAAAATAGTTCCTTGTACCGTACTCCTTGCTTCGTTTTGTCTCCGGATCTGATTTCTGATCTCCGAGGTAAAGTATCTCCTTCTTGGATCTGGGTGCTTCGAATTTTTTGTGGATTTTTGGGATGTTTTTTAGAGGTTTTTGGGTGTTTTTTAGGCTAAAATCGGAGTAGGGGTGTTAGGGAAGGAGTTGGGGCTCCAAAATTAGGGTTTTGGAGGGGTTGTGGAGGCTTCTTCACCTACTTTTTCTAGGGTTTTTTCTTTGATACGAAAATAGGGTGTGGAGGCTCTTATTTATAAAGTTTTTAGAAGCATTAGGGTTTTGACTTAGTCTTTAGGGTTTTAATTTAGGGTTTTGACTTTAGTCTTATGAGAATGACTTGATTAGTTTAGATTACGGTTTTAATTTAGGGTTTTGAATTTAGTCTTATGAGATTGACTTGATTAGTTTAGATTAGGATTTTGATTTAGGGTTTTGACCTTAGTCTTATAAGATTGACTTGATTAGTTTAGATTAGGGTTTAGATTTAGGATTTTGACTTTAGTCTTATGAGATTGACTTTAATACTTGACTTTAGTCTTGCTTAATTGACTTTAATTTTGACTTTAATCTTATTTGATTGACTTTAATATCTTGACTTTAGTCTTGCTTGATTTACTTTTAATTTTTGGAGAACCCCCCTCTATTATGTCTTTGATTCTTTGGACCCCCAAATGGAGGGGTCCTTAAAGAAATATCCCATGAACCCTCAACAATTTTGCCTGAGAGTCCGATTAATCGATTTTTTAGGTTCAAAATTTTAAATTAATTTCATTAATGTTTCACTTTAATTATTTAATGTTTTATTTATTAATTTTGAATTTTTTAATTATGAAAATTGTGAAATTACCATTTTGCCCTCGGAGAGGATTTTTTACGTTTTAAGTCGTTTTTCAATGTTCCAGGATGTTTTGGAATCAGTTTTTCGTAAGGAATTCAATGGGAATGTTGGTTTTTGTCATTCATGAAGTTTTTTGTATGAAATGATCGTGAACTTTATGAGGGGTATTTTCATAATTTTGTCAAATTTTGTGAAAATTGGCGAAGTGGTTTACTTGGTTTCGATTTGTTATTTTATGTGTTTGAACGGATTTTCCTAAACGTAATGTAAGCTCTAAGGTTGTTTTGATGTTAGGGGTATTTTGGTAATTTGGTCATTTTTAGTGATTTTTATCGTGAAGCTTCTTTTTGATTTACAGGATGATGATTTCTATGTTTCTGGGGGAGTATTTTCCTAGCGTAGCGTGGTTTCTAAGTTTTGTCAGTTCGAGATACCTCATCTGGATTTCTGAAACATATCTGGTAACAAAATAAAGCATTGGAATAGACATTCATCATTGGGAACCTTTGCGATCTGGTTGACGACTTGATTAATCAGGCGGATGCAAAAATGGGGTGTCTACAGTTTCCAATGATGGATGAATATTCTAATATTTTTTATTTTGTTACTAGATATGTTTCAGAAATTTAGCTGAGGTATCTCAAACAAACAAAATTTTAAGAACCATACTACGCTAGGAAAATATGACCCAAAAACATAGAAATCATCATTTTGAGACAAAAAGAATCTTTACGAGAAAAATCACTAAAAATTGATCAAATAATCAAAATACCCCCGACATCAAAACATCCTTAGACCCTACATTACACTTAGAAAAAAAAATTCGAACACGTAAAACAAAAAATTAAAACCAAAAAAATCGTTCACCAATTTTCACGAAATTCAACAAAATTACTAAAACGCGCTCATAGGGTCCACGACCATTTCACGCCAAAAACACATAAGTAATACAAACCAATACTCCCATTAAAAATCTTTATAAAAAACTGATTTCAAAACATCGAAAAATGACCTCTCAATGCAAAAGTCCTCTTTGAGGACAAAACGATAATTTTGAACCATTAAAATTTAAAATTTTAAAATTAATAATTAAAACATTAATTAACGTAAAGTGAAAACTTAATAAATTAAATTAAAAATTTTAAATAAATAAAGCCCACGGGCCAACTTTTAAGTGGTGGCCCATTTATTTAAGTGGGGCCCACCTGATATTTATAATAAGACCCCTCCATTTAGGGTCCCAAAAAATATAATTAGGAGTTCTTCAAAAAATAAAAAAAATATTCATTGTATGTAAGAATTAAAATCATAATTTAAAACCCTAATTAACCTTATCTTAAAGAAACTTAGTCAAATTGAAAAACTTCCAAAAAACTCTATAAAAAGGAGCCTCTACAACTTAATCTTGCAGGTCAAAAAAAATCCTAGGAAAGAGAGGTCAAAAACTCTCATTAATCTTCCCAAAACCCTAAATCTGAAGTCCCAAGTCCCTATCTAACACCCCAAACGCTATTTTTTACTCAAGAAACACCAAGAAATCCTCCAAAAACACCCATAAACCCTTAAAACACCTAAAAAATTAGAAAATACTCAGATGTAGGAGGAGAATACCTCATCTTGAAAATCGAAAAGGGATCCAGTGATAGAGAAAAAATAGGAAAACTCACACGATAACGCTCTTCGCCAGTTTTGAGGGAACCAATTGTCGCAATCATCCGGGTAAGTTAGGTTTATTTTATTTTATTTTTAAGTTGTTTTCAACAATGTAATTTTTAAAAAAAGTAAAAATCGACGTTTGCCGACGGGATCAGTGTCTAACACCTTCTGATCTTGTAACGTGATCTCCGGACCCATAGTTTCTTTTGGTAGATCAGTATTTCCCTTTCTATTTTGAGTCATGTTTTAGTTCCTAAACCATAAAATTAGGTAGCGACTCTCAAACACCAAAAAGGGATTCGCGCCACGCTGATTAAGGGCGTTTCAATCTTGAACACCAGGAATGAATTGGATGTGCTCATACCATTCTAAAAAATTTGATCAGATAAAAATCAAGACGATAGAGGCATAAGAATGCAATGAACCAATAAGTTAAATTAAATAAGAATAATACTCTAATAAGTGCCTTGAGTTTTATTTGATAATGATGAATTTATTAATATCACCTAAATTTATTTTTGGGTTAAACTACGTTTATTTATTGTTCACTCATTTTTAGTGTAATAGTCTAATTAGATTACCTTATAAAGTTAATATAATTTACATAATTTATTCAGTCAGTTTTATTATTTTTGGTATCTAGTCCTAATTTTGTTAAATAAAATTGTATTACTTTAACCAAATTTCAATTAATTAAATGAAATTTTCCTTTGGACTAATCTTATTTACCTAATTGAATCTCTCATTGTAAATATTACTATTCTTTAATGTCATTCTGATTACTCAAATTTAATTCAACTAGGTATTTCATAAATTTTACTTTTTAGACTATTTTGGCAGCTACAAAATTAATAGAATTTATATATATCTGAATTGACTAATAATATTTACTAAACCTATAGGTTAGTCACCCAAATGAAAATCAAAATCTGAAATTTATGGGTATAATACCCAAAATGAAATCTAAAATTTGTGGGTATAGTGCCCAAAACGAAATCTGAAATTTATGGGTATAGTACTCAATACCAAATCTAAAATTTATGGGTATAATAACCATAAAATTTCTATAAGATTTCAAAAAGAATCTAGCCAATATGGTAACAATCATGCATGAATAGACTTTACTCCAAGATATATAAATTCAAGAACCTATCACTACGTGAAAACTGGAAAATTCAACAGAAAAAATTGATGGGCCAAGGCCTACGAATTTTAGAAACTGAATTTTGACAGTTTTGGATTGTCAAAATTCTAGATTCCAGATTTGATGGCTTAGAGCTGTCAAATTTCTCCTATCTTTCATTAATTTGATAGTTTTGATCTGTCAAAAAAAAAATTTTGACAATGAAAAATTCGATGCCAATTTGACCCTTTTGTTCGTCAAATTTGAGCTTTTTTCACATTGTGTATACTCTGATACCATATGTGAGATTTATAACATTCTAAATCTTTATACACATAATTATAAATCTATCACTATAGGTAAATTGAGAAATAGCAACGACATTAGCAAACAGCCGACTTATTTCCGTTGTTGTGTAGCACTATAGCGACGGAAAAAAAATGTGGGTGTAGAGTTTTTAAATCTTGCCTAATTTCTTCTCGCATTTTATTTCTCCGTCTATTCTCGCGTTTTATTTCGAAACCTCACAACTCCCTCTCTCAGATCCATCGAGCAAGCTCGCCCTCTCTCTCGATCTAAAATCTCACAACTCCCTCACTTAGATGCGATTGAACAAGCTCGCCCTCTCTCTCGATCTAAAACCTCACAACTCCCCCACTTAGATTGGTCGAGCAATCTCTCTTTCAATCCAAAACCTCACAACTCACTTACTCAGATTGATTGAGAAAGCTCGCCATCTTTCTCTCGATCCCTTCTGGTTCTTCTTAAATGAATCAGACTACTTGAAATATAGGATTTCTCTGTGATCCCATGTCGATCTCTTTTGGTTATTCTTCTTAAACTAATCAAACAGCCTAAGATCTAGGGTTTCTCACCGATCAAATCAAGGTAACTCTCTCTTTGTGTTTTTGTGTGTGTTGTGGATCAAGGGGTTGTTGAAAACGAGCAATGTTGATTTTATTTTTCCTACTTAAGTCAAGAGATCTAAGGTATTCGATTTCACAAAACCTAATTGAAATTTACTTCTTCAACAGGCGATGTTACTACTGTGAGGGTTTTTTGTTTCAATTGTGAGGTTTCCTTCTAGGTTTTTAATATTAAGACAAGATCTGCTTAGTTGAGCTTCCTGTACCGACATGTAGGTTTTTTAAGATCTCATTGGTTGAGATTAGGATACCATAGCTCTGATCTCAACCACATTTTGATAGAAATCAGATTTCAGTTGAGTTCATGATTTAATTTCAGTTTAAAAAACTTAGATTTAGGGTTTCACTTTGATTTTTTTAGAATTAAACCTTAATTTCAGTTTAATCGTCTGTTTCAGTCGGTCTTGACTCTCTCTCTCTCTCTCTCTCTCTATCGAGTCTTTTGTTAAGATCCCCAATTGGATTAACCAAGTAAGTAATTCATTGTGATAATGAGGTTCAATTATTTTTTTTGGATTTGAACTAGTTTTGATTTTATTTATGAACTTGTTTTACTTAGTTTGACAAGCTCTTTGTGAAATCAACAATAAACAATCTGGGTGAAGAACAAGACATCTACACCTCATCATAGATCATTCGGTTCAAAACATGAATCCTATGCCACAATCTATTTCTTCATACTTCATTCCCATTTTGATTAATTCTAGTGATTATTATTGGAAAATCTATAATAAAATGTTGGGTGAATTACTATTTCGTGAGCTAAAATTAGTTATTTACGATTCTCGCCCTCTGTTCATTTTAATTACCAAAATGTGAACTATCACGTTTTCATTAAAAAAAAATTCAGAAGTGACTATTTCGCAGGTTTATAATGAAATTGTCACTTTAAACCTACGAAATAGTCACTTTAAAAATCTCCAAATTCGTAATGCCCTTTGCAATGGCTGCTTATGTTTCAATTTTCTTTCTGGTGTTATGAATAAAGACATATTATTACTATAACTTGGAAGCAGCTGATTGAGTTAATGGAACTTCTTATGAAAGAATTAAGTGTCCTTCTTCTTACAAAATTACACTGAACACTGCATTGTGCACATTGGTTATTTTACTCTTCCCCCTTATTTAGTCTATTGTGATGTCATTTTTTTATATAAGTAAATCTCATTTTTTTTAATGGTGGAACATTTTTATTTGCTAATGTAATCCATAAACAACTCCAGATTGACAGACAGTAAATGAAGGAGTGACTATGGGTAGTGACACATCTCCAGATTGACAGAGAAGTGATGCACACCCAGTTACTTGAGGCTTTTTGTCTTCAGTGGGATCATGTTCCAACCTCTTCAGCTTCTAAATGGAAGTAACAGTGATATCAAGTACCGAGGTTCTATTTCAGCGCCAACATTCTGATAAAGTTTGTAAGTTCAAGCTTTCTTCTATGTTCTATGTCATTCATTTTAGTGATTTGTGTCATCATTTTTAATGTTTGGGTATCGATTTTTTGGGACTCAATATGATAATGTGAGGTAAAGATTGTTATGTTCTTTGATTTGATCTATTGGATTTTGTGATGTAGAGAAATAGAATGTTGCATGTTCTTTTATTCGAAGTGTTGACACAGAACATGGCCAATTAAGTCCACCAACGATCAATGCTATAGTCAAATCAATGTAATTTTCCAACACAAAAATTGTATAAGGCTAGATTCTATGGGTATTTATCATAAAATCTAATCAGTGACCAATAATCTACTTCAATTGATCCTATTCTGCTTAGGGTGTACATTCAGTTTTCTTTGACTAGGCTCATGGTGTACATTCAGTTTACTGTGACTAGTTCTAATTATTGCTTCATTTGGTTTGATGTTGAATTGTTGATCTGACACACTTTAAGTGAAATAAAAGTCACTTTTCTTTGTTGTGTGCAATTGACTATAGATTTCATTCTATTTAATACCTTGGACTTGAGCTATTTCCATAGCTAAGAAATTGATACTGATAGGGCCGTGATTGAAAAATTACTTGATTGTTAATCTGGTGTGTGGGGATTAGTGTGTCTAACAGCCCTAGACTGTAAAGAATTTGCATCATTATTCATATTGGATCATTCATCCAAAAAAAAGTTCTAGTTTTGTGTTGACTCGCTCTATAATCTCATCAACTAACACTACACCAGCTTCATTGTGGAAGAATTAATTGTGAATTTTATTTGTAGATATGATATAATTTCAGAAATTATCATTGTTGCTAATATGCTTTACCTTGAACTTGATTTGTAAATTGTTGACTTCTAAGAGATTTTTTGTTACTACTATTTAATAATTTAGGGTTTTAATTTCGAGCTCAATGGAGATGTGGTCGAAGAAGATGATGAAAGGCAGGCATTGCAAGACATAATCAACAATTCCAATTTGAGTGAAGGCTATCTCAATCTTGCTGGAGCTATTGCAAATGCTTAATTACAAGAGCTCCTTACCAGCTGAGTTTGGTATGCATTCTAGTGTAGGCAAGTGAGTTTCAACACACACCCACAAGCCCATTCTCCTTTGATTCACATAGTATTTGTGAATCTAATAAAGAGAAGTCCTCTCATTTCTCATTTGTAGTTTTGCCTATAGCACATTCTTATCTATCAAGGTATCACAAACTCAATTGAGGTGCTTTAGATGTAATATCAGGTGTTTTAAAGTTGTCTTAGTGTTGCATGTCAATCTTACGAAGAACGAAGTGTTTGGAATGGGTGGGTGTTGGTGATAGTTCAAAGCTATTATAGCCTCAATCTTGGGATTTCTCTACAAATGGTACAAAACCTAAGATTTGTAGGGTCAAAAGCATCAAATTTCATTCATTTGTAATTAGTACATTTGGTCATGAAATAGTTTTACTATATAATAGTTTAATATATGACAAAGTGATGGTCTGTTTTGTATGTATTTTTGTTTGTTTTTGAAATCTTAAGTCTCTAATAAGATTTGCCCAATTCAATGACATGGCGCTTAAGGCAAGCTTTTTCTAATTAAATTTTCTGAGTATGTCTGAACTTGTGTGGTCTCATTGCACTGGCTTGCATGGATGTCTTTTCCGGCTCGTGAGGCGTGATTCTGCCTCTTGCCCTGTTATTGTATACCAATGCCTGTCTAGGGGTTCACAATTCTATGGCGCTTATGCATATTCTTGCTTATTTTCTGTTGCATATCCTTGCAATTTCTTGGATGAAAGAAGTTGTACTTGGTTTTTTTTTTTATAAGTATAAGATTTTATTGATTAAAAAGACTAGAGGCTGAGGTGGCCCCTACCCAAGACAAAAAGAAGAAAAAACAAAGAAAAAAGCGACAAAGAGAAACAACAAAACAGCCCACAACAACAAAGCTAAAGATTAATCATTGCAAAGAGCCTCCCACTTGAAGACATAATCTTCAACTAATGGGATGTTCACTGTGAGGATAGTTCCTAGATATGTCAAATGCTATGCAGAAGTGCCCAAAGTCCTTTTGAGACTCCCACATATACGAGGGGAGCTCCTTTCAACCTTAGAAAGGTTTTACATCATGTTAGATACTTCTATATATATAAACTATTAAGATTACAAGATGCTGGATAGGGATTTAATCCAATTCATGTGGTGTCATCCCTTTTAATCAAAAATCTTAAAATTGTTATAATCAAGTTTGTAGATGAATTTAGGAAGTTGAATGCCATTGAAATGTATTGTTTACTAGTGTATGTGCTTTTGATCTTGGTTTTGCTATTTATTTTATTTATTTATTAAATTTAACAAATTTTCAGATTGTAATAATTTAACTTGTCACATAAAATTTTAACTGTAAAGCCTTTTCTGTTGGATCTATATGTGTAGTTGTAGTTTTGTTTGTCTATCTACTTAATTTCATAGAATCTAATCCATTTACACAACATTGCGTAACCCATAGATTGTTTCTTGATCAGTTTGCTTGACTGTTCAGTAAAGTAACAGGTACTTAAAATGGAGACTCAAGTGCTTAACTGTTTGGGCTTCCAACTATTAACACCAACCATACAGACCTTCCTCAGGTGACCTCAGCTTATCCCAATTCTTTCCTATCAATTACTGAATGAATTTCTCCTAATGTAGTTCCACTGAAGTTTATAATGCACTCTTCTTCCCTCATATTTTACCTTTTATTTTTCTTTTTTGTAAGTGATTCCTTCAAGAGACTTAAGCTTCTTATAAGGTAAATTATCTGGTTTCCATCATATCCAACTTACATGGCTACATCCAAATGAAAAAAGATTTCACATTTTGATTTCTGTTTAGTAACAATCTAGCTCGCAAATTTACAATCTGATTTGTAGGCCCCAAGTCTAGAGTTGGAGTTCTTGGCCAATTATCTAGCAGAATTGTCTTTGGTTGAGTATGAGTTCCTGAAGATCCTTCCTTCTCTTATAGCAGCATCTGCCGTATTTTCCATTTTTCTCACTTGCATGGTTACATTATATGATACATCATAGATACGTTGTTTCACCTTAGAGAGGTTATGATATATGATACATCATATGTATGATGTTTTCACCTCAGAAAGCTATAGTGGAGATTTGGCTCTAGATTGTGTTGAATGGAGAAATAGGATTTGATGTTGCCAACCCGAATATTTGTTAGGCATGATGATAGTGATGACTTCAGAAGGCTGAGACATTGTTGAATGTCCCTTCCCATTCTGTTCATGTCCAACTATTCTAAGCCTCTCATATCCATGGAGTACATGTGTACATAGCTGTGCATGTGATATTTTAAACTGCGTACTGTTATTTTTTTACTAATGGATTTTGTTTTCTCAAATGTTATGTCAGTACTTTGTGGAGGCTGGGGCTATTGCTGTGAGGTGTGTCCGCAAAGAAGATTTGCGCCACGTTGCCAAGGAGTAAACCTTCTAGAGGAGATCCTTTCGTAAGCCTTAGACCATGTTATGAGAGCCTTGTGTTGGGGCGATGACATAAGCCTCCAACTCCTTTGGGAACATTGATCCATACCTTTGGCCTATGCTACCTGGTTTGTCGATATCATTGAAGATTATTACAATTTTTTTATATAATAAATATTAGATGTGCTTGATGTCATCCCCAACTAAAATATTATTATCTAATTATACATTTATACCCTAAGCATTTTTTTTCTATTATATTTATTACTAGAATGTTGATATGATTGTAAGATTCATTTTAGCCTAAACATATATTGTGACTAAAATATAATAGAAAAGACCTGAACGAAGAAAAGACCTGGCTTTAAATAGATTGACAAGGCATTGATGTTCCTGAGATTGTTGTTTTTTTTTTTTTTGTACTCCTTTTTCTTACATCTCATCTCCAATAATTTTCGCATTCTTACTTTATCCTGGCTATCTTGTGCTTGCTCTATGATCCTTCTTTGGCAGGTTTCAACATTTGCTGATATGGAAGGAAACGAAACGTTTGATTCGTCACTCCTTGTATCTGCGGATGAAGTTGTGGAAGAGCACATAGCTGATGATGATGTGATTATGATAAAAACATTATACAAAGTTGACATGTCTTCCATTACTGGGGTGAGTTGAAGGTTTGGTTCTCTCTACTTTGTTGTCCTGTGTTAGGTCTATGTTGTCTACACCATTGTTAGGTTGAGTCAGCTCCACAATGTCATTCAGAGTAATATGACAGCAGTATCTCTTGATCATTTGTTGTGGTGGTTTCTTCATACGGTCTTTATCCTCATGTGGTGTCTACATCGCCTCTATTGCTTAGCTAGTGTTTTTCTATTTCCTTTCTTTATTTCATGAGCATGGGGGGACAGTGAGTGTAGGCGTTATGGTTTTAGGTGTTTATGCATGAGAAAATATGCTATGTGATACAGAGTTAATTTAAGGGCAATGTGCGGGTTTGATAATTGCAAACGTAGTCTACTTGTATTGGGTGGTAGTGGTTCTTGTTACAAATGCAAATGCCACATCAGGATGTGTGTCAGAAGGAGAGTTAGAAAGTCACGACTCTTTAGGGAAATATAGTCATAGATAAAATGGTGAGATTAGATTGTATCACTTTAATTTGCATCTTCCCATTGCTTTGAACATGCCCAAACCATCTCAGCTGACACTTTCTTAGTTTATTGTTTGTTGCCATTTGGATTTTGAGCTATTTCTCTAGATTTTTGTACACAAGATCAAATGGTTTAATTCCACGAATTTGTTTCTTCTTTTTGTTAGGCTAATCAGTCATGGTCACCGTCACACTTTCTTAGATACTCGCAGAAGATGGCAAACCAGTTAGTCTTGACATAGTATTCTTATCACAAATTGTCTCTGTTATCTTCTGTCTTGATTCAATTTATCTGATATCTTACTTTTTCTCCTTGCAGCCTTTACATGTAGGTGAAGAAGCAGTCTGTTGTTTGCTGAGGTTTTAGGTTTGTTAGGTTTCAATTTGTTTTTGTTTTAATTATATTTTTTCTTTTGTATTAACTATGTAGTAATAACCTCACATTACCCATTCCGGAAAAGTAATTTCCATTTTCAGCCGTTTTTTAACCTATATTTATTTGTATTCTTACCATGCAAGCATTCTGGTTCTTACCCAGTCATTTAGCAATTATATGAAAGGAATTTAACGTGTTGTAGTTGGTGACAAGTGGTTTTAATTACTCAATGTCCATTAAATTTTGTAACATAAAAGTAAAATCAGTAGCTCATCAAGGATGTCTAGTGACAATTTGTGTCATAGTCCAGTAATAGGTAACAATTTCAAAACATATTCAGCAATGCTGATGTCTGGGGTCAAGGTCATTAATTTCAAAACATAGGGGTATCTCCAATATTCAGCAATACATGAGGGGGCTGGTGTAGAATTAAAATTTTTTTTTTTCAAAACCTTTTATAGCGACGGTATTTTGGCTCTATAGCGACGGTCAAGGCCGTCGCTATAGCCCTATTTTACTGTAGTGTATAATTTTCCAAGAGCAAGAATCATTCATATATCTCAAGAAATATATTTATATTAAAGATCAAAATTTTAGCATACTTACCTTGTGTCATAAGTTAAATCGATGATTCAAGATATAGTTGGAGATGTGTCTTTTATAATCCACGTGTCAATTATCCAATGTGCACAAATCCTCAAATTGTGAACCTTGATCCATGTGTTCTTTAATTTTTCAAAATCATCTTCTCTGTCATTTTTATATTAGATCGGCTAGGGTTCTAGTGATTGATGGAGATCACCACAATTCAAGATTCAATCTCTTCTTCCGTTTTATGCATACGCCTATTTTATTATAGGGTGTTAATCCACTTAAATAGATGGAAGTAGTGGGCCTAGAAACCCTCTTTTAATAGATTCTTATCCATCATCAAGGTTTCCTATTAAAACCTAAAAAGTATTTCTAATTATAATTTAATTGGGATTTATCCTTATTTATTGATGTCTCTACTATAAAGAATTCTTGTGCAAAATGTGTAAGTCAATTGGACCACACAGTTATTGGGTTCTAACAGTCCCTTAGTACCCAACAAAACAAGATGGGATACCAGGTTTATAAACTTGCTGGTATATAAACCAATAATCTTTGAAGTTATCAAAAGGAAAAGACAAAATTAAGAAAAGGTGTAAAAAAAAAAAAAAAAAAATCAAATTTCAAGATAATGGATCGACCGACTTGAGAAGTCATTCCCCAATAATCTATATTTATAGGTATTAAATAATAAATATTTAAATCATTAAAAAAAATTATTTTATATCAAAATACAGAATCTGGTTGAATTGGCTGAATGTTTATAAATTTGATTGTTATTGTAGAATCATAAGGGATCTTCGAGATCCATAAAATAGTTGATTGGAAACCAAGAAAGCCTTGATTATCACATTGACAATTTAACAACACAGCCTTTTATATTTCATGAAAATATTCATATTCAAAGAGAAGAAATTAAGAAAATATTATTTTTCAAGTCTGATCCAAGGTGCTGAAAATTGACACCCACCGTGCACCCAAATTATAAAATTAAAAAAAAAAAAATTATTTCAGTGATTTTTTTTGTTTTTTTTTTTTTTTAAGTTCATATAATTTGCCCTCTACAACTCCATTGCATCAGATCATGTTTTTGAATGTCAGAAGATTATTAAATCAAAAAGTTTACTTTTTTAAATTATGGATAGGAGAGAGAAAAGGACGTCAGGGGCATTGGCCAAAAATAGCGTGCATGTAGCATTACTCATTTTCAAACAAATTGTATGCCCTATTGACCTTATTCTTCTTCTCTGCACTAACGGAAAATATAACATAAATAACCTATATCTTTCAACTGGTAACTAAAACTCATTTAGTTTTCATCCCAAAATCAATTATCTTCAACTATTCAACTTTTTCAGAAAATCAATTTGAATGTATTTAACCGCATTTTCATTCCATCATTTTGAGCATTACCTTATTCTTTATTGAACTTGGAATTTTCTTTTGAAAAAAAAAATCTTATAATCGAAAGTTATACTAGATTTATCTTAAGGTTCAAAATCAGGATAAACTTTTTACCCAAGAGGTAGAAGATGACTGATTTTGGAAAGAGAAATCAAAATAGAGGTTTTTTATTTTAGGTTGAAGGCTGGGGTATTAATATCATTTCCACATAATGTCTCTTAGACAAAACTGAGTCAAACGCAAACATTTTGGTCAATATTTGAGATACCCTTTTTTTTTTTTTTTTTCTTATTGATGGCATTATAACATAATAATAATAAAATGCATTACCGAATTCTCTCATAGGCAAAAAAATCTTGTCCCCCCCCCAAGAAAATCTTTCATACCCCTCCAACACATTAAAGAAGAAAAAAACTGACAAAAGGCTTGAAGAAGAAATTCAATACTTCTAAAATTTCTTGACAAACAGAATAATCTTAAATTTCTTTATACTTCTAGGCGATGAGGTATTCGGATGCCTCTTAACATTTTCTTGAACCTCATCTTGGCTTCATGCTTATTGGAGAGCCCAATTCAGACTAAGATCTTCTCATGTTCTCATCCTCCTGATTCACCTAATCAGAAAAGAAAATGTTTAAAATAATGGTTCTAAGCACATTAAAATAATTCAACTAATTAATGCTAAGAAATAAGTAAAAAATGTACTTACGATCCATACTACTCAAACAAGCTCTTGAATTTCATCATCTGCATCAAAATTGCCTTCCACCGGTTCGATACACCGAGTGTCTACACCCGGAACTTGAGCGGTTGTCAAGCTATTGGCACCAATTCCATCAACTAATGAAGGATGAACTTGAATAGATGTCGCAGGAACTTGAGAGGTCATCAAGCCAGTGATACCAGTCCCATCAGGAAATGACCAACTAACTTTATTCTCCAACGGTCCAAGTTTGTAAAGGAATTTCAGCCCAAGTCTTGCTCTTTCTTCACGTTCTTGAATGGGGCTCTCAACAAGATGCTTGGACATGGCAAGTGGGAGTTGAGAGAGGAAAAAGTGCAACATGTCCACAAATAGTTGCTCCATGCGACCATATAGTTCGTCGATTGATGAGTAGGTTTGTCTTGACTGTTGTCCGATGATCAACTCACAGACATTTTGAATTTCAATAACTGCATACGTAACTTTTTTTATGTGTTGCCTACCACTAATTGCAAAATACTCTGCATTATAAAGAGGATTGGACTGTCCATCGCATCTTTTTAATTCTTCAGTAAGCCAAAGTGCAAAATATAAGTCCAATGGAGGTTGAAATGGAGACTGAGAATACAATTTCATTACCAATGGTTTAATGAATGTATTATCGAACCAATGACAGGGGTTGTTCCTATTCAACCACAATTCTTTTGCCATTACAAGTTTATTTTTATCATCATCTGTGGCTGTCATTTTCTTGTCAATGAAATAAATGATTCCAAAGGTTTCATCCAGTGTGCGAATTAGAGAAGCACCAAGGGCATCTGGTAATGCAACTGTGGCTATTCTTATAAAGATTACCACTGAAAGACAAGATACTTTATTGGTAAATGACTCTCCTGATTGAGAAGTTTTGGAAAGAAGTTGGACGAGATGATCAGTTGGGAAATTCCTTTGATATTTGTCCATCCATCTCCTCATGTCATATTCACAGTTTCTCTTTATCCAGTCTTGCAGATTCAAGTCACGGTCTTCATCATTTCTTTGTTCACCAAAACAAATTTTACGGATTTTTTTGGCACACATAAAAGGTATCTTGAGCATCAAATATAAGAGAAGACCCAAGAAGACCATAATGATTTCCACCACGATGAATAACATAGAAATAATCCTCTTAATAGTTTGGAAGATAGTTGCGAAAACCATTATAGAGATTTTGAAGAATGAAATAGTGCGGAGCTTTGACAAATTTGACAAAACGCACGAAGTAAAAATGTGGAGCTTCAAAAAAGTTGATAATACTTCATAAACATTTATTCTGTCTTCAAATACTAGTAGGGCGAGTAACAACAATCTAAACATGATGGTTATACTTCCTACCAGGACAGTGATAATCTGAGTCACTACAACCATGCACATTGACCATTTATAATCAGAAATTCCACATCGAAAATCCACCTTCTTAAGAACAACAGATCGAACTGCAGCCTGCGATAGAACTAGGGCACAAAGTGCAGAAAGCATGCACACAACTAAACACGTTGGGGAAGTAACGAAGACCAATTCATGGTTTTGTGTACAACTAGATATATAAAATGCCTTCAACATTTGTATTATACTCTTACTCTCTGAATTTTGAGGGTCCTCTTCTTCAAGTTCATCAACAAATCGAGAAGTGTGGGAAATTTCCCACTGAAAAGAATCCAAAGTGAACCACAACAATGCAAGCAATAATAGCATGCATGACATGATTATGATATGTTCAACTATGAACAAGAATATGACACCAGTAACCATCTGCATACAGACATTCACAACAATGGTTACTACAAAGATGCTCAAGGCAAGCATGTTTGAAAGACGTTCAGAATGACTCTGAGTTCCGAGTGAAGGAAAGAAAATACACATAAAGATGCATACTAAGACAGTGCCACTAAGCTTGGACAATTGGTCTTGAGCAGAAGGCATTGCAGTGGTGAGATCTACTGGGAGTTTTGAAGCAATTGCAATAAGAGTGAGTGTAAGGGAATTGAGTTTTAAAAATCTACACGGTATCCATGGCTTTCTATCATATAATCCATGAAATAAATCACAAACCATAAATAGAAGGCATGCTGAAGTACCTGCCGCTATGTATAGGCCAATTATTGGCACTGGGGAAGAATACTTGGCGTCATCCCATGTGACATTCAAACAAATTTGTTTCTCCATTTTCCTTCTTTGGATTCACCTAATTACATTGTGCTATTCTTCTTCTCCTTCTTAAATATAACTCTGACTTGGTAGTGAGGAGTATGGATTAGGGTAAAGAAGCGATACTTACCTTGTTGGGGAAGTGATACTTACATTGTTAGGCAAGGAAAGTAGTTTGCTTTCCTTCTTTCTTTTTCTCTCCACATAGAACCAAAAAAGGATCCTTGAGAAATAAATTGGCTCATTTTCTTGAAAATTCAACCGAATCAACTAGTTCTATGTTGTATTCCATAAAAATGAACAATTTTTTAATAATTATTATACACTTGTGATTTATATAAAATAAGGTAATGTGATTGAATACCTATATATGAATCCATCTTGTAATAGAAAAAAAAAATTATTCAACTGCAAATATAAAAACTGTAAATCTATCTCAAATGATTTAATGGTAAGTGCCGAAACAAGATGAGATATGGGGTTTATAAACATGATGGTATGTAAACCAATCAGCTATAAAGTTATAAAGAGAAAAGAAAAAATGTCAAATACTAAAATTAAGCTATTATCTTTACAGGAATATTTAATTTTCTTGGACTTTGTCAAGCAAATGGATCAGGCAACCCAATCGATATTTTCAAAATATTGGAGACTCAACTCATATCATGGACTTGTCATACCAGCCTCAGAGGGTATTCAAACCATGTTTTATATGGAAATTTTTGTCTATGTTCATTAAAGTAGTTCGAATATGATATAAAAAAGAATAAAAAAAAAATGGTGCTTTCGAAACAATTTCTTTATATATCAATCCAATTGCTCGTTATAACACTAAAATCTTCATAGATAGGCTCAAATACATAAATTATGTAAGATCAAAAAAGACACATTGCACGGGATTATTAAAAGTTCTAATAAGAGATCCTCGAGATCAATAAAAGTTCTTGTTCTCATGGACTGGTCCCAAGAGATTGACCTTGTAAACAAAACCCCATGGGTCTTTCAACCTATGAAAAAGACTTGAGTAATTCCCAAAGGAACAGACCTATGCCTAAAGGGTTAAACCACAAACACTACCTGAAAAAAAGGGGATCGATGCCAAGGTCCGTCAAATGTGATTAAATTAAATTGACCTCCCTTTTCTTTTTTAACATAGTGCAAGGCTCCTCTCATGAACCTCTCTATATGTCCAATTGGAGAGTGCCACCTACGTGGCTCACTTAGATCCTCCTACACAAATCCAGACCAAGCCTATATGGACCCACTACAACCCATATCCATCTCTCTTATCTAAATCCAAAAGGAAACTCGTTAGGTCCAACTTTTGACCAACCCATGACCCAAAACATTGACCAAGTCCCATGCTAGAGAACTTTGGTCTCTCCCTCTCCTCTCTTGAATTTCGTTGTTGTCTTGGAAAGTGGTCCTTTCTCTCTTGAAACTTTAGTTTTACTTGAAAACTTAATTACTAGTTGCTCAAAATTTTCCTTGTTATCTCTTTATAAGGTTGAGAATTAAATGGAAAAATGATTGTTGATATTGATTAAAAGGAAGTTTTTTTTCTTACTTACACACCATAGCTTTGGCGTGATGGAGTTCAGTGATTCCTCTTTGAAGGTTTGATTCCCTTCTATGGTTGTTGAGTGATTCCTGACTATCATTTTTTATTTTTCTATTTTCCTTCACCAATTCCCAGCCACAAAGATCTCCATTGTCTCCACCACCTTTTCTTCATCTTTACTTCATTTTTTATTCCCTGTAATCAGCTCACAAATCTGTCCATGACCCACCATTTTGTCCATTTGTCAGCCCTTATTTTCCATCAATTTCATTCTAAAGCTTCATCCAAACAATTCTTCAACATTTTCACCCTTGCAGTCCGAATTCCCTTTCGTCCTACATCACAACATCATCGTAAGACTCAAGTCAAGTGTTCCATTAGAGGACATGAGTCCTATCAAGCCCATTTATGAATAAGAACTTGGTACCCCCAATTCATAATTGCCCATCTAAGTCTATAAAAGGTGACATTCTCCATCATGGAGAGCTATTTTGAACTCTTTGTCTTCTCAATATTTACTTTGTTCTGCAACTTATTTGCTCATTGACTTGATCGCCACCACACCAATGTCTCTACAACTCAAGAAGTATCTCCAAGATATGTGTTATCAAGATACGCATAAATCAGAAACATATGCATAAAAAACCCTCTTCTTTATGTGATGAAGCGCGGAAAACTCTAATCAGATCTGATCAACAAAAAAAAAGTCATGATTGCATAATTGGATGTTCAATTAAGGAACAATAGAAAGAACAAGATCAGGCTTAATAAGAAATCCACATTAACAACATAATTTTTACTAAATTACAGCTGTTACCGATAATTCTTTTGCTTAATGATCCATCCTTGCCAACAGATGAATCGTTCCAGCTGAAAAGTCCATTTACATTACAATGGGATTGTTTTGAAAGAGGCAATAAAAACCATCTTTTTAATTAGCAAAGGTAGATTACAAATGAGTCATTTGCATTTGTGCCCACTGATATGTTTATATAGTCAGTGTAATAGTACCAAGAATCACTTCCCAACATACGTAAAGATACTATATGCAAATTTTTTGAGAGCAAGCTATCACACACAGCAAGTGTTCACTTCATCATGTCAGACACACAAAACATTGAAGACTGTAAGGCTGGTTTCCCCCTTTTTCTGTTTATTATTCCCATTTTCTTGCTTTTGCATTGCATTTGCAGCATCAGAGGTGACCGACCAATAATATGAATATCCTTCTTGGTCATAATGGGTCCCCAGGAAATTTGTAACTCGAAAATGCCAGATGCAAGGCTGATTCAACGTCTCCAAATATGGTTTGCAGTCACCTTTGTGGAGGAGCACAGGGACTGGAGCACTTACCGGTGCTGATGGCAAATCCAATGGGTTGAGTCATCCATACTCTGACTTGGGCCGATAGATCAGGAGGAGGTCGTGCCCTTACCCCTACCACCTTTTCCTTTGCTCCCCCCACCCAAACTCTTGGAACTGTCAGCCCTGCTGCAGGCACCGTGTGAGTCCACATCCAGTGCTCGGACCAGGTTCAAAAAGTAATTCTGAGTCACACTGTTTTCATTGAAAATATACAGAAAAAAATCAGACAATTTCTGTCTCCAAACCAATGTTTTGAAAACCGGACCAGTCATTGACAAGTATGATTGACCAAGTCGATCCATCCAAACCAGTCCGACTGGTAGGTCAATCCATTTTCAAAGCACATGAATTTTAGAAGATTGTGCTGTAATTTTTCCAATGTAGCAATCCATTTGGGTCCATTGATTAAAATCTTGGTAAGTTTGATCATTTGGGCGTGTGTTTTTGTGCCTAGCAATTTAGCTAGGGCACCCACACCATAGCCAATGATTTTTGTCCTATTTGGGTTAGAAGTTTCAGAATGAGCTGATTTTTGGTGAGGATGGTCTCCTTTGATCGGATGTACACATTACTAAGCCCACCTTGTTGACATGTGGATTCATCACATCCATGCAAAACTTATTTGAAAATTAATAGTGTATCACAATAGAACTCTCCCACATAATTACACTAAGTTGGATGTCAGAGAAAATCAACAGCATCAATCATTGTTAATAGATACAAACTTGAAAGAGGCCATATATTTAGTGTCTTATGATTCTCTTTTTCTTTAAATTATAAAACTGAATTTGGATTTGATAGTGGTAAATATGTTGATGACAATGGATGTGGATATTGGATTTGGATTGATAAACCACAATGGTGTAGATGTGGGTGCGGAACTTGCAAATTAATAACTACCACATCCACCAAAAATGGAAATAAAGGGAAATTTTTTTATTGCTGTCCTAAATCAACATGTATTTTAAAGTTTTTTTGTTAAATTATGTCTTATATGAATCTTTTTCTAGTCAAGAAAAAATGAATGTGGTTCTTTCATGTGGGAAAGACTACAACATCAATAGATGTAAAAGAAGGAAAAGAAATAACTGAGAGAAAAAAAAGATATTGAAGACTTTTGTGACAATATTGTAGATCTTTGTAATAATTTAAAGATAAATTAGAAAGTAAGAGCTAGAATAGATCTCTGTAATGTTTGAAGGTGTGCAAATATAGTTGTTAGGTTATGTTTTCTATTCTTGTATATGGAGAGTTGTCGTGGATTCAACCCAGATCTTTTGATGATCCGTTAACGACCCATATGACGTGTTTAATTGGTAATGTGTGGGGTTTCCCCACCATTAACTGGGGTCCAGGGGCATCGCTCCCAGGAAAAATATTGGGCCCATTTGGTTTGGATTTGAATCCGACCTGTTTAACCTCTTTATAACCCTAAGTATATAAATGGTAAGAGATAAAACCCTAAACGGGTGAGAGAGATATACGAGAGGCAAAGAGAAATTGTAACCTAATTTTTTCTTTGGTTATCATAGTAAAATCGCTATTTTAGCCCGTGAATGTAGGTCGATGCTTTGACCAAACCACGTATATCTTGTGCCCAGTAAGATTCTTGTCTTCTTGTGATTTATACTTCGAATCATAGGGTTCTTTCTAACAACTGGTATTAGAGCTATGGCTGCGAAGTATGATGTCGAGAAATTCGATGGAAAAAACGATTTTAATCTATGATGGGTTCAGATGAAAGTTTTGCTTGTTCAGCAAGGTTTATCAAAGGCGCTATTGGGAAGCAATAATTTGCCTGAATCGTTTAAACCAGAACAGAAAAGGGAGATCATGAAGAAGGAACACAATGCGACTTTGTTGTCTTTGGGGAATGAGGTCTTGCGAGAAGTCAATGATTCAGACACGGCAGTTTTACTATGGACAAAGCTGGAAACTCGATACATGACAAAATCTCTCACAAATCAATAGTATTTAAAGAAACGATTTTACACCCTGCGGATGCGAGAAGGTACTTCTATTCCTGATCATCTTCATGAATATAATAGTATTCTTTTAGATTTAAAGAATATCATTGTTAAAATTGATGAAAAATATCAAGCCATACTTTTGGTTTGTTCTCTACTACCCTCGTATGAGAATTTCGTTGATATCCTAATGTATGCTAAAACTACTGTTTCGGTTGAAGAGATTAAATCTGCTTTAAATTCTAAGGAATTGAAAAAGAAAGTAGATGGAATTACAGAAAGCTCAAGCAAAAATTTGTTTATTAGGGGGAAATCAAATCATAAAGGGAACCATGATGGAAGAGAACGGTTTAGATCAAAATCGAAGACTAGAAAGTTAAAGTGTTTAAATTGTCATCAAGAAGGACATTTTAAAAGAGATTGTCCGAAGCGTAAAAAGAAGAGAAAACAAAATCATAATGACCATGATGCTGGTGATCCAACAGTGGCAAATGGAAACAGTGATAGCGGTTATCTACTCTCAGTTTCTACCAATGTCTCCAGTGAGAAGTGGATTCTTGATTCAACTTGCACCTATCATATATATTCCAATAAGGACTGGTTCACAACCTATCGGCCTTTTGATGGGGGTGAAGTTCTTATTGGAAACAATGCTGCTTGTAAGGTGGTAGGGATTGGCACAGTTCTGGTGAAAATGTTTGACGCTATTGTGAGGACATTATCAGATGTCAGGCATGTTCCAGAATTGAAGAAAAATTTGATTTCCTTAGGTATGCTAGACTCAAATGGTTGTTGTTAGGGGATAAAGTTACTCGGATTTCTAAGGGTGCTCTTGTGGTAATGAAAGGGTTGAAGAAGAATAGGTTGTACGCATTGCAAGGACAGACAATTACAGGTACGGCGTCAATATCAGCAATAGATTTAGACACCACTAGATTGTGGCATATGCACCTTGGGCATATGAGCGAGAGAGGGATTACAATATTGAGCAAATAGGGTTTGATTGATGAGAAGAAAATTGGAAAATTGAACTTCTGTGAGCATTTTATTTTTGGGAAGCAGTGTAGAGTAAAGTTCAGTACGGGTATCCACAGAACCAAAGGTACTGTGAATTATATCCATTCTAATTTATGGGGCCCATCTCTGGTTGTATCACATGGTGGAGGCAGATACATGTTGACGTTCATCGATGATTTTTCGAGGAAAGTCTGGATATTTATTTTGAAAAGGAAAGATGAAGTTTTTGTCAAATTCAAGCAATGGAAAACACTAATAGAAAAACAAATTGAAAAACAAATTAAGAGATTGAAGACTGATAACGATTTGGAATTTTGCTCTAGAGAGTTCGACGAGTTTTACAAAAATAAGGGTATTGTGTGGTATCACACAGTACGAAAGACACCACAACAGAATAAGGTTGCAGAACGAATTAACATGACTATTGGAAAGGGCGCAGTGTATGCAATCAACTTCTGATTTGCCAAAGCAACTTTGGGCTGAAGTTGTTAACACAACTTGTAATCTGGTGAACAGGTCTCCTAATAGTGTTATTGAGTTCAAAACTCCAAAGGTGAGGTCGGGGTCTCCTGGTACATATTCTGGGTTGAGAATATTTGGATGTCCAACATATGCTTATGTAAAAGATGGTAAGCTTGAACCAAGGGCAAAGAAATGCATATTTCTTGAATATCAAGCTAGAGTGAAAGATTAAAGATTAAGGTGCCTAGATGCGACAGGGAAAAAGTTTATTATCAGTAAGGATGTGACATTCAATGAGTTTGTCATGTTCAGTGCGAAAGAAGTACTCAATACTGAGGGACCTCGTGGTGTCATTGAACAAGTAGAGCTAGAGGCTCCTATTTTGAAAAATAATAGTACAGATGATCTAGATCAAGAAGATGAAGAACCATGAAAGGATCTTACAATCGGGGATGAAGTTCAGTTACAACAGTAAAGCTTGGCTAGAAACAGACAAAAGAGGCAAGTTAGGCCACCTTAAAGATTTGCTCATGCAGATTTGGTGGCTTATGCACCTAGTGTGGCAGAGACTATGGATGATGAAGGACAATCTACCTATCAAGAGGCCATCACATTTGAGGAGTCAACACAGTGGTGTGTTATCATGAGCGAGGAGATTGAGTCTCTTTACAAAAATCAAACATAGAAGATTGTTGAAAAGCCAAAGGGTCAGAAGATTGTGGGATGCAAATGGGTCTTCAAGAAAAAGGAAGGAATTCTAGGTGTTGAAGATGCTAGGTTCAAAGGACGATTGGTTGCAAAGGGGTATACACAACGGGAAGGTGTGGATGTCACCAAGGTTTTCTCGCATGTGGTGAAACATACTTCCATCAAGGTACTCCTTGCCATAGTTGCCTTATACAAATTAGAGCATGAACAACTTGTTGTAAATATTACTTTTCTACATGGTGAGTTAGAAGAGTAGATTTCTATGCATCAGCCAAAGGGATTCATTATTTAGGAGAAGGAAGATCATGTGTGTTTGTTAAAAAAATCTTTATATGGCCTGAAGCAGACTCCTAGAAAATGATACAAGAGATTTAATAATTTTATGGTAGGAAACAACTATACCAAGAGTAAGTACGACAGCTGTGTTTATCATCGGAAGTTCACAAATGGTTCGCTTATGTACTTAGTATTATATGTAGATAACATGTTGATTGCATGCAAAGATACCTCTGAGATTAGAAGGCTGAAGGTTCAACTCAGCAGTGAGTTTGAGATGAAAGACTTGAGGGCTACAAAGAAGATTTTGAGTAGGGAGATTCATAGAGATAGAGGAGCAAGTCGATTATATGTATCACAAAAGAAATACATTGAGAGGGTGTTGGATTGCTTTGGGATGCAAGAGTCTAAGTCTGTGAATACTCCTTTAGCAGCTCACTTTAGACTCTCAGCTCAAATGTCCCCGCAAACAGAGGAGGAGGTAGAGCACATGTCTCATGTTCCTTATGTTAATGTTGTTAGCAGTCTTATGTATGCCATGGCTTATACCAAACTTGATATTTCACATGCAGTTAGTGTAGTCAACAGATACATGGATAAACCTGGGAAGATCCATTGGCAAGCAGTCAAATGGATGCTGAGGTACTTAAAGGGTACTACAGGAGTTGGCTTGTTATATGATAAAAGCAGTGACACTTCTGAGAGTATTGTTGGGTATGTTGATTTTGATTATACTGGTGATCTAGACAGGAAGAGATCTTTGACAGGTTACATTTTCACTCTTTGTGGTAATACCATCAATTGGAAGGCAACTTTGCAGTCAACAGTCACATTGTCTATCACAGAGGCTAAGTATATGATAGCTACAAAGGCAGTAAAGGAGGCAATATGGTTGCAAGGCTTGATTACTGATTTGGGTTTGGAACAAGGTGTTACTACGGTATTTTGTGACAGCCAAGGTGCCATACATCTGACCAAAAATCAGATATATCATGAGAGGACCAAGTATATTGATATTAGATTGCATTTCATCCAAGATGTAGTTGCTCAAAGAGCTATTGTAGTGAAAAAGATTGATACAGCGAAGAATCCAACAGATTTAATGACTAAAGTCATCCCAAGCATCAAGTTTAGGGGTAGCCTAAACTTGATAGGTGTTTGTAGTTCTTGAGACCCTAGTAGGGTGAGACAAAAGCGGTTTCTTTTTTTGGAATTGAAGCCAAAGTGAAGATTTGTTGGGTTATGTCTTCTATTCTTGGAATCAACTTGGATCTTTTGATAATCCGTTAACAACCCATATGATGCGTTTAATTAGTAATGTGTGGGGTTTCCCTACCATTACGTAAGGCCCCCGGACAAAGTATTGGGCCCATTTGGTTTGGATATAGATCCAACCCGTTTAACCTCTTTGTGATCCTAAGTATATAAAGGGTAAGAGAGATATACAAGGCAAAAAGAAATTGTAACCTAGTTTTTTTTTTTTTCGGTTAACATAGTGAAATTGCTGTTTTCGCCTATGGATGTAGGTCGATGCTTTGACCCAACCACGTATATCTTGTGTCTTGTGAGATTCTTGTGTTCTTGTTAATTTATACTTCGGGTCATAGGGTTCTTTCTAACAATAGTTATTTGGATTTGGATGTAAATTGCTCACTTACTAACATGTAAATTGATTTTTGAATTATATTTAGAGACCTACTATTGGCACCCCAATTGTTACTTATTCCCATGGACAAACTGATTTGGCATGTCTCTCCATCTAGTCAATTTTCTTCAAAAAACTTGTGTGAAATTATATTATATCAATGGGCACCTATGAAATACTATTCGAAATTCTCTAAAATGTAGCTTCAGAAGTCTTGTCTAGTAGATATGATCTGGAAAAAATTTAGCTTCAAGATTTGTCGAAGGTCTAGGTAAACTTGATTATTGAATCAGATACTATGATTTTAATTTAAAGGGCATAATTGTGGTCGTGTTCTTGCAAAGTATTCCTCTTCAACCATCAAATTCAATAACAAGAGAGAACCATTAATTAGTTTCCACTCAACTTCTTTATAACTATAAAATAAAAAATAAAAAAATAAAAATAAAAAAGGTGTACACCTCAAGTCTCTGTCAACAAACATGCTTCACTTCCCATCCAATATGACAAAAAGGGTGTACAAAGTAAGTGTTAATCAGATTCAAAAATGAAAAGAAACCCATCCAAGTGTTATATTTACTCTTTTTCCTTTCTTACAAATCCTCAAATCAAAAAGTTAGAGAAGCCAACAGCAACATGAGCAGCCGATACATGCTAAATATGGATGATTTGCGGCCACAAAATGATCAACCCTTTCCTGCCAATTGAAAACCTGGTTTTCAACACATGATATAGAATACTGTTTTGGTAAAACATTCCAAATCATGTGAAATGAACCAAAATGATGCGTAGGGTAATCTTTATTGATGGAAGAATCCATGGAATTTTCATAGCACTTCTTTCATATATGCAATACAATAAAGGGGAATTACTGTACCTAACCAATGGAAAGATTGTGTACAAATGGCGTTGTGGTATGTTGGGTATCCATGAAAGTCTTGATGGATCGGTCCTTGGAATGACATTGTTAACTCAGATGGTCTATTTGGATAGAAATTTTCCACCTATCTTATCCAGATTTATAGATTGACCAAATAAAAATTCCATAATCTTCAAGTTCTAATTGAAGATATTTTACTACAAAGATCGAGGAAAAATAGAGCAGTACCAGATTATTTAATGTGTAATCAGATATATGTGATTTCAATAAGATTACAGAAAAATTGAACAAAAAGGAAAAGGAAATGAAGATTTGTCTTACATTTCAGCTTTAGAGAAGATGAAATCACAACATTGAAGTTATGGAGAAGACGAACTCGAAATCGAGTGGCTGCTCGTTCTAGAATGGAGGAGAAGACGAAAAATGGCTGCTGTGTGGTTTAGGAAAGTGAGGGAGAAGAAGAAAATGGAAGGGTTAGGGAGAGGGGCTGTTTATGACGTTATTATAATAATAAAAAAAATCGGCACTTTAAGTGCCATTTTTTTTAATATCTTATTATTAAAACAAAATTTGATTTTTTTTTTTTTCATTAGGTACTTGAAGTGTCAAAATGTTTTTAAATTTTAAGAAAGTAAAATAAAATAGAAAAGTTTGACAATTAAAGTGTCGAAATTTTTTTTTTTTAATTTATTAAAATTCGACAGTTTACCTATTTGTTCAAGTGAAAAAGAACTAGAATAAATTGAAGATGATAGGTGCAAAGAAAAATATTTTTTAAGGTTTCTCTTACTTCTTTGAGTCCATTGAGAGAGAGATGTTGGTTGAGTATGTTGACAGAGAGTCATTAGATATGATTGACAACGCACAGTGGAATATAGAGATTTTGAATTGGATTAGGCAGGAAAAATGCAGAAGTGTACTTTACTGTCATTACAGGGGGTCTCAATTGTTTTATGTCACCTCCTTAAAAAATTATTTTACTGGGTAGGGCCAAAATTGTTGTACTATTTACATTAGATCCCATAAATTGAAAACTTCTTTCTAAAATCTACTTCTATCATCTAACGTAGCCTCACAACTATGTTTCCATCTCAATTTTATGAGTCCACATATATTGGCGTACTCTTGTCACGTACTTTCATTAGGATTTCCCTGTGTTCTACTTTTGATGAAACATGAAGAACGAGATCAAAAGTTTTTCAAAGGCACGATTTCACTAATATAAAGTAGTGATATTGCTGATATTTGTTGTTAAATTGACAATCTCACTTGTTATAAGTAGACGATCCTGCAAAGATCACATAAACCAACAAGATTGTTGCTTTGGAAAAAAAATTTAGTGATTTAAAGTGCCACATCAGCCGCGTATCAAAAATCGGATGCATTCATCATTATTCTTGTTTTTTAAATGAACACATGGTAGTTTATTGTTGTTCAACACAATCATTTGCAAATAGCAAACTCCAACTCCAAGCTACACTAATAGTATTGTATGGCAAGTGGGTGTACTTGATATTATTTTCAAAGTTGCCAACACAGTGGCATAACTCGCGAGCTCTTGCATTTAATCATTAATAACAAACATTGGATTAAAGGTTTATTAGTTATTATTAATCCTTTACTGGTACAAATATCCACTACACCTAGTATTGTACAAAGCTATCCATCCAGCTCCAATTTTTAATTTTCAATTTAAGACAGTCGTTTTTCCCGACACCTTTGGATAGTCGCAAATGAAAAACCACTCCTTTTAAAACGACTATTGCTGAGATGGATAGAGTAGTTGTTTTATTAAAAAACGATTTTTATGGACGGTTGTTTTTAGTGTTGTATGACGTAGTGATTGCCCAAAACGAAATCTGAATTTGATGGATATAGCATTCAAAACAAAATCTAAAGTTTATGGGTATAATAACCATAAAATTTCTACAAGATTTCAAAAAGAATCTAGCCAATATGACAACAGTCATGCATGAATAGACTTTAATCCAAGATATAGAAATTAAAGGACCTATACTCTGATAGCACATGTGAGATTTATAACATTCTAAATCTTTATTCACATAACTATAAATCTATAATTTACCAAGAGCAAGAATCATTCATATATCTCAATAAATATATTCATGTTCCTAAAAATCATAAGTTTAACATACTTACCTTGTGTCATAAGTTAAATCGATGATCCAAGACATAGTTGGAGATGTGCCTTTCGTAATCCACGTGTCAATCATCCAATGTGCACAAATCCCCAAGTTGTGAACCTTGATCCATGTGTTCTTTAATTTTTCAAACCCACCTTCTCTATCCACTTTATATTGGATCGGCTAGGGTTTTAGTGATTGATGCATATCACCACAATTCAAGACCCAATCTCTTTTCACATATTATGTGTATGCCTATTTTATTATGGGGTGTCAATTAACTTAAATAGATTGAAATAGAGGGCTAGAGGGCCAAGAGATCCTCTTTTAATAGGAGTCATATCCATCATCAAGATTTTCTACTAAAACCTAAAAAGTATTTCTAATTCAAATTTAATTGGGATTTATCCTTATTTATTGATGTTTCTACAATAAATTTTTTTTTGTGCAAGTCAAAAACCAAAAAATGTGTAGGTCAATTGAGCCACACAGTTATTGAGTTCTAACAACCCCTTAATACCCAACGAAAAATATCCTCCATTTTAACTATACATGAACCCATCTTATAATAGAAAATTATAACTATTTAACAACAAATATAAAAATGAGTACAATTCAATCTCAAAGGATTTAATGGTCCTAGACAAGATAAGTTAACTCAATCTCGGTAAGTGCCAAAACAAGATGGGAGACCAGGTTTATAACCTTGCTGGTATATAAACCAATAATCTTTGAAGTTATAAAAAGGAAAAGACAAAATTACGAAAAGAAAAAAAAAAAGTCAAATTCCAAGCCTAAGCTATAAGCCATCTTTAAAGGAAGTGGGAAAAAAATTGGTATTTCATAGACTTTTCAAGCTAATGGATCGATCGACTTGAGAAGTCATTCCCCAATTATCTATATTTATAGGTATTAGATTATAAATATTTAAATCATTAAAAATAAATTATTTTTTTTATCAAAATACAGAATCTTGTTGAATTGGCTGAATGTTTATAAATTTGATTGATATTTTAACAATATTGGAGACTCAATTCGGTTGTTGGACGAGTCATATAACACTATAAAATTTTAGGTTTTTAGCAGGGGGTCAAAAACCGTCGCAAATACCAAAAAACCGCCCCTATTATTAATAGTGATGGCCACGTGTACCACCACTATTGGTGGTGTAGTTAAAGGCCATATGGAGCTTTATAATGGCGGTTAAAAACCGTCGCTAATAGTTATATTACTGTGAGTAAGTCTTATAGTGACGGTCAAAACCGCCGCTAATAGATTGTATTACCGTCGTTATAAATATAAATGAGACCTATAGTGGCAGTCAAAAACCGCCGCTAATTAGTTTTTTACCATAGCTATAAATATAATTTTGAATGCTTATAGTGGCGGTAATGGCCACCGCTAATAAGATTTTTTTTTATTTTTTAATTTCTTTTATTTTAAAATTATTTGTAATTAAATACCTTTTTTTATACAACCAGTCAATTAAACACAATTACGTAGTAAATCAAATTAGTTAAGAGATAAGTATAACAAAATAATAAGTCGATTGAATTAAGAGTCAATGCTTATAAATCCATGTTTATTACTTAAAAACAAAAACTATCTATCATGATTATTGTTGTGGACACTGATCATTGTCGAGTTGATTGTGCTGCTCATCAACCTACAATTCATATACATTAATCAAATTAGTCATATCAATAAATATTTATTTATTAATAAAATATTTTAAAACACAACATATTCTATTATCGGTGAGAATTTACTTTTTTCATTAGAATAATGATCAATTCCTTGAGTCTCTCCACCTCAACATCTCCCACAATCTATTGTTGCTCCAAAGACTCTAGTTTCTTCTTCAACCTATGTATCTCAGCAGAATCACTAGAGGAATTTTCAGAATATGATGCAAATAATTTGCTAGGAGTCAATCCTAGGCCGACACCACGAACATGACCATGTCTATCAGGACCCAAGACTTGAGATAATACATCATTTCGACATATAATATCTTGAGAGTCTTCTGGTAATAAACTCAAAAGTTCTTTTATCTTGTCCTGCAAAATATTTTAAAAATTCTTAGTATCTTCAAATTCAGATATTAACATAATTGATTAATGTTTGATGAAAATTATTTAAAATTAAAGTTACAATCTTCTTCGTCGTGGCCAAATCATTGGGCTTGTATGTCATGAGAAATAAGATTGCTCGACTTGGCTCAGAGAATCAGAGAAGTATTTTCAAAAGAAGCACAATCTCAACCAATCCAAGAAAACACCATTAACTAATGACTTAATTTTTTTTTAAATATCAGAAGTAAGTATACTTTACATAAAGCAGCAAATCAGGTTGTCACAATGTTAATTAATGAACAGAAATAGCTTGGTAATATATCCTAATTAAAAATGTTATGAGAACATCAAGGGAACTAATGAGAGTACCTGATGAAAAAGCTGATCTAATGAGATCCCCACACCAACATTTTGAAAGCATATGGACATCTGCCTTGTTTACAATCCTCTTAAAGAAATCTATGCAACCATCTTGGAGCTTTAAATGTTCACCAGCTCGTCTTATATCTTCTAGACTTAAACCACTCAGAAATTTTGACCCAATCACTCCTGAATTCACTATTGTCTCAATTCTTGAAAGTTGTTCCAATGTTTTGCATAGGCTCTCATAGTTAAATCCCTCATACCAACCATGCCTGTTGTGCCCACTCTCCGTAAGCCCACGTTACCACCTTTGCCTACTATTCTAACATTACCCAAGCTAACCTTGCCACCATTGCCAAGCACCCAATTGCCTTCTTTGCCCAACTCTACATTACCTCCACTCCCTACATTGCCTACAATGCCCACAATTCCAAAGGTCAGATTGCCTCCACAGCCTGCAAATCCTTTGCCCACCATACCAACGACATTCCCCACAATTCCAACCATCCCAACCACAATTCCTTCAATCCCTTTCCTCTCCCCTCCCCTTCCCCTTCAACCACTAGCCTATAAAATGTTCAAGTTATATATGGTTAGAATACATTGATGATGCCAGTAGTCTATATTGGAAGGCATTTTACCTATGTTATCTGGTTTCTTTGGTTTTGATTTTCAGTTTAGTTAAATTTATCTATGTGAGTTTGATTGGATAGTTTTTCTTTGTTTGTGGTCTATTTGTATGATTATGTAATTCGCTTTGATTTGTTATCTATCTTTTGAAATAATAATGGACTGCTACATTCCTTTTTAAAATTTTCTTCCAAATAAGAATGTTTCTTCTAAATAGGGTTTTGAAACCATGTTTTATATGGAAAATTTGGTAGAGATTTTGAATATGATATATAAAAAAAAGATAAAAATAATGGTGCTTTCAATTTTTTTTCCTTTTATATCAATCCAACAACTCATTGTAACACAAAATTCTTCATGGTTAAGCTCAAATACATAATTAATGTAAGACCAAAAAGTAACACATTCCATGGGATTATTAAAAGTCCTAAGAGATCTTCGAGATCCATAAAAAAATTGATCTGAAATCAAGAAAGCCTTGAGATATGTGAAAATAGCCCAAGGCCGAACCCTCTACTCTCATGGGTAGAGAGTTCAACCCTATGAGTCGCACCCTTTGACTTGCTCTCATTGGTTCGATCTTAGGTCCTATAAATTGACTTTCAATCCCATCAATGGCCTGATCTTAAAATCCTTGGTCTGGTCCCAAGAGATTGACCTTGTAAACCAAGCCTTGAGCGTTACCAAAAAGGTTCCTCTCATAAACTTCTCTATCAAGGAAGAGAGTGCCACCTACGTTGCTCACTCAGATCCTCCAAGCTTCGACATGATCATTAGATTTAAGAGGAATGATTCATGCCCCTTTGATCTTATCACCCACCCCCTCTAACTTTTAATGGATATTTTAGATACATTATGGCTCCTCCCCCACCCAATATTTTGACCTATTTGGATACCCCTACAAACTTTGGTGGATATTTGAAAGAGAAATGCTAAATTCCGTTTTGGCCAAGGCTCCAAACACCCTATATCATGTTGGCTCACAGCCCACCAAACCTTTGACATGTGGTGCAATGACATCAGCAATAGAGAGAGCTTCTCTCTCTTGTCCACTACCCACATATTTTTTTAGATTTCAAATCTTAAAAGGGTAGTCGGGACAATTTAACATCACAGCCTTTTATATTTCATGAAAATATTCATATTTAAAGGGAAGAAATTAAAAATATATTATTTTTCGAGCTTGATTCAAAGTGTTGAAAATTGACAGCCACCGTGCACCCAAATTTAAAGAAAAAAATATGAAATCAACGGTGAAAAATAACTTTTTTTTTGTTAAGTTCATATAATTTTGTCCTCTACAACTCCATTGCATCAGATCATGTTTTTGAACGTCACAACATTATCAAATCAGGAAGTTCGTTTTTTTTAACTATGGGTAGGAGAGAGAAAAGGGCGTCAGGGGCATTGGCCAAAAACAGCGTGCATATAGCATCACTCATTTCAAACAAATCGTATGCCCTATTGACCTTATTCTTCTTGTCTGCACTAATGGAAAATATAACGTAAATAACCTATATCTTTCAACTTGTAACAAACTCATTTAGTTTTCATCCCAAAATCAATTATCTTCAACTATTCAACTTTTATAGAAAATCAATTTTAATGTATTTAACCTCATTTTCATTCCATCATTTTGAACATTACCTTATTTCTTTGTAGAACTTGGAATTTTCCTTTTAAATAAATCTTACGATCGAAAGTAATACTAGATTAATCTTAAGGTTCAAAATCAGGATAAACTATTTACCCAACAGGTAGAAGATGACTGATTTTGAGAAGAGAAATCAAAGTAGAGTTTTTTTATTTTCGGTTGAAGGCTGGGGTATTAATGTCATTTTCGCATAATGTCTCTTAGATAAAACTGAGTCACATGCAAACATTTTGATCAATATTTGAGATACCCTATTTTTTTTATTTTTTTTATTATACATATATTGATGGCATTAACCCTTTATGTTCAATTAAAAAAAAAATGCAATGCCGAATTCTCTCATAGACAAAAAAAAAAAATCACTCATCTTGAAGTTTTTCAATCTTACAAATCCCCCCAAGAAAATCTTTCATACCCCCAACACATTACAGAAGAAAAAAACTGACAAAAGGCTTGAAGATGAAATTCAATACTTCTAAAATTTCTTGACAAACAGACTGATCTTAAATTTCTTTATACTTCTAGGCGATGAGGTATTAGAATGCCTCTTAACATTTTCTTGAAGCTGCTCTTGGCTTCATGCTTCACCCAATTCAGGCTAAGATCTTCTCATCCTTCTCATTCACCTAATCAGAAAATAAAATGTTTAAAATAATGGTCCTAAGCACATTAAAAAAATTCATCTAATTAATTCAAAGAAATAAGTAAAAAAATGTACTTACATTCCATGCTACTCAAACAAGCTCTTGAATTTCATCATCTGCATCAAAATTGCCTTCCACTGGTTCGATACACTGAGTGTCTATAGCTGGAACTTGAGCGGTTGTCAAGCTATTGGCACCAATTCCATCAACTAATGAATGATAAAGTTGAATAGATGTCGCAGGAACTTGAGGGGTTATCAAGCTAGTGATACCAGTCCCATCGGGAAATGACCAATTAACTTTATTCTCCAACGGTCCAAGTTTGTAAAGGAATTTCAGCCCAAGTCTTGCTCTTTCTTCACGTTCTTGAATGGGGCTCTCAACAAGATGCTTGAATATGGCAAGTGGGAGTTGAGAGAGGAAAAAGTGCAACATGTCCACAAATAGTTGCTCCATGTGACCATATAGTTCATGGATTGATGAGAAGGTTTGTCTTGGCTGTTGTCCAATGATCAATTCACAGACATTTTGAATTTCAATAACTGCATACTTTACTTTTTTGCGGTATTGCATACCACTAATTACACTATACTCTGACTTATAAAAATGGTTGGAATGTCCAACACGTTTTTTTAATTCTTCAGTAAGCCAAAGTGCAAAATATAAGTCCAATGGAGGTTGAAATGGAGACTGAGAATACAATTTCATTACCAACGGTTTAATGAATGTATTATGGAACCAATGATAGGGGTTGTTCCTATTCATCCACAATTCTTTTCCCACTACAAGTTTATTTTTATCTTTAGCTGTGGTATTCATTTTCTGCTCAATGAAATAAATGATTCCAAAGACTTCGTCGAATGTATGAATTAGAGAAGCACCAAGGGCATCTGGTAATGCAACTGTGGCTATTCTTATAAAAATTACCACTGAAAGACAAGAAACTTTGTTGGTAAATGGCTCTTCAGATTGACAAGTTTTGGAAAGAAGTTGGATGAGATGATCAGTTGGGAAATTCCTTTGATATTTGACCATCCATCTCCTCATGTCAAATTCACAGTTTCTCTGTATCCACTCTTGTAGATTCATGTCACGGTCTTCATCGTTTCTTTGTACACCAAAACAAATTTTATTGATTTTTTTGGCACACATAAAAGGTATCTTGAGCATCACATAAAAAAGAATACCCAGTATGATCATAATCTTTTCCACCATGATGAATACCATAGAAACATTCCTCTTAATAGTTTGGAAGATGGTCACGAAAACCATTAGAGGGATTTTGAAGAATGAAATAGTGCGGAGCTTAGACAAATTTGATAAAACCCACGAAATAAAAATGTGGAGCTTTGAAAAAGTTGATAAAACTTCGTAAACATTTATTCTGTCTTTAAATGCTATAAGGGCTAGTGACAACAATCTAAACATGGTGGTTATACTTCCTACTAGGACAGTGATAATCTGAGTCACTACAACCATCCACATTGACCATTTATAATCAGAAATTCCACATCGAAAATCCACCTTCTTAAGAACAACAGATCGAAGTGCAGCCTGTGATAGAACTAGGGCACAAAGTGTAGAAAGCATGCACACAACTAAACATGTTGGGGAAGTAACGAAGACCAATTCATGGTTTTGTGTACAACTAGATATATAAAATGACTTCAACATCTGTATTATACTCTTACTCTCTGAATTTTGAGGGTCCTTTTCTTCAAGTTCATGAACAAATCTAGAAGTGTGGGAAATTTCCCACTTAAAAGAATCCAAAGTAATCCACAACAATGCAAGCATTAATAGCATGCATGACATGACTATGACATGTTCAACTATGAACAAGAATATGACACCAGTAACCATCTGCATACAGACATTCACAACAATCGTTACTACAAAGATGCTCAAGGAAAGTATGTTTGAAAGACGTTCAGAATGACTCTGAGTTCCGAGTGAAGGAAAGAAAATACACATAGAGATGCATATTAAGACAGTGCCACTAAGCTTGGACAGTTGGTCTTGAGCAGATGGCATTGAAGTGGTGAGATCTACTGGGAGTTTCGAAGCAATTGCAATAAGAGTGAGTGTAAGGGAATTGAGTTTTAAAAATCTACATGGTATCCATGGTTTCCTATCATATAATCCATGAAATAAATCACAAACCATAAATAGAAGGCATGCTGAAGTACCTGCTGCTATGTATAGGCCAATTATTGGCATTGGGGAAGAATACTTGGCATCATCCCATGTTACATTCAAACAAATTTGTTTCTCCATTTTCCTTCTTTGGATTCACCTAATCACATTGTGCTATTCTTCTTCTCCTTCTTAAATATAAGTCCGACTTGGTAGTGAGGAGTATGGATTAGGGTAAAGAAGCGACACTTACATTGTTGGGAAGCGATACTTACATTGTTAGGGAGGGAAATCAGTTTGCTTTCCTTGTTTCTTTTTCTCTCCACATAGAACCAAAAAGGATCCTTGAGAAATATGAATTGGCTCAATTTTTTAATAATTATTATACACTTGTGATTTATATAAAATAAGTTGTTGTAAACCTGAACGATATTTTCAAGGAATATTTAAAGGAATATTTAATTTTCTTGGACTTTGTCAAGCAAATGAATCAGGCAACCTGATCGATATTTTCTAAGTATTGGAGACTCAACTTAAATCTTGGAGTTGTGATACCAGCCTCAGAGGGTATTCAAACCCTGTTTTATATGGAAAATTTTGTGTATGTGCATTAAAGTACTTTGAATATGATATAAAAAAGAATATAAAAAAATGGTGCTTTCGAAACAATTTCTTATATATCAATCCAATTGCTCGTTATAACACTAAAATCTTCATTGTATGGCTCAAATACATAAATTATGTAAGATCAAAAAAGACACATTGCACGGGATTCTTAAAAGTTCTAATAAGAGATCCTCCAGATCAATAAAAGTTGATCAATGAAATCAAAAAATCCTTGAGATATGTGAAAATAGCCCAAGGAGACCCTCTACTCCCATGGGCCATGGGTAGAGAATTAGGTCCTATGAGTTGCACCCTTGATCCAATTCTTTGACTAGCACTCACTTGGTTCGATCTTAGGTCCTATAAATTGGCCTTCAATTTGGTCTCATGCATCGCTTGATCTTAAAGTTCTTGTTCTCATGGACTAGTCCCATGGGTCTTCCAACCTATGAAAAAGACCAAGTAATTCCCAAAGGAAGAGACCTATGCCTCAAGGGTTCAACCACAAACACTACTTGAAAAAAGGGGATCGATGTGAAGGTCCATCAAATGTGGCTAAATTAAATTGACCATGGCGAGTTTATCCATTTTCTTTTTAACATAGTGCAAGGTTCCTCTCATGTACCTCTCTATACATCCAATAGGAGAGTGCCACCTACGTGGCTCACTTAGATCCTCCAAGCTCCAAAATGATGTAGTGGCCACCCAAGCTATACAAATCCAGACCAAGCCTATATGTACCCTTTACAACCCATTTCCATCTCTCTCTGATCTAATTCCAAAAGGAAACTCGTTAGGTCCAACTTTTGACCAACCCATGACCCAAAACTTAGAGTAAGTCCCATGCTAGAGAACTTTGGTCTGTCTCTCTCACCTCTCTTGAATTTTGTTGTTTTGTTGGAAAGTGGTCCTTTCTCTCTTGAACCTTTAGTTTTACTTGAAAACTTAGCTTTCTTTTATGTTGTTTATTAGAGAACTTAATTACTAGTTGCTGAAATTTTTCCTTGTAATCTCTTTATAAGGTTGAGAATTAAATGGAAAAATGGTTGTTGATATTGATTAAAAAGAAGCTTCTTTCTTACTTACACACCATAACTTTGGAGTGATGGAGTCGACACAATGTGAAGAAAGCCCAAATTTGACAGCCTTGGGCTGTCAAATTTCATAAAATTTGACAGACCAAGAGGTCAAATTGGTGTCGAATTTTTTATTGTCAAATTTTTTTTCGACGGATCGAAACTGTCAAATTAATAAAGGATGAGAGAAATTCGACAACTCTAAACCGTCAAATCTGAGAACATCAAGATTTTCAACGGTCCTAGACCGTCAAAAATCAGTTTCTAAAATTCATGGGCCTTGACCCGTCAATTTTTTATGTCGAATTTTCCAATTTTCACGTAGTGCGAGTGATTCCTCTTTGAAGGTGTGATTCCCTTCTATGGTTTTTCAGTGATTCCTCTTTGAAAGTGTGATTCCCTTCTATGGTTGTTGAGTGATTCCCGATTATCATTTTTTATTTTCCTATTTTCCCTCACCAATTCCCAGCCACAAAGATCTCCATTGTCTCCACCACCTTTTCTTCATCTTTACTTCATTTTTTATCCCCTGTAATCAGCTCACAAATCAGTCCATGACCCACCATTTTGTCCATTAATTTGTCAGCCTTTATTTTCCATCAATTTCATTCTAAAGCTTCATCCAAACAATTCTTCAACATTTTCACCCTTGCAGTCCGAATTCCCTTTCATCCAACATCACAACACGATCATAAGACTCAAGTCAAGTGTTTAATTAGAGGAGATGAGTCCACCGCGTTCCATTATTACTCTATCAAGTCCATTACTCATGGTAGTTAAATGCAAAAGTTATTGGAGAACATTTATGAATAAGAACTTGGTACCCCCAATTCATAATTGCCCATCTAAGTCTATAAAAGGTGACATATTCCATCATGGAGAGCTATTTTGAACTCTCTTGTCTTCTCAATATTTACTTTGTTCTGCAACTTATTTGCTCATTGACTTGATCGCCACCACACCAATGTCTCTACAACTCAAGTTGTTTCAACCATCATGATGTACAAGGGGGGCGGAAGAACAACCAATGATTAGAAATCAGTCATTTGTAATAGAACGAATCTTGAGGAGTGGGTGATCAGGAGAATTGCTCACAATTTATGTAATATACATTAACTTTAAATGATAGGGAAGGCTTCAATCATCTACCCTCTAAAGAGAAGTGGGAAGAAAGACATTGAAAAAACACATGATATCCAAACTGTTTAAACACCACAATCAAATGGTTGAGATTTATCCTCGGAATAAGTATCTCCAAGATATGTGTTACCAAGATACACATAAATCAGAAACACATGCATATAAAACCCTCATCTTTATGTTATGAAGCGTGGAAAACTCTAATCAGATCTGATCAACAAAAAAAGTCATGATTGCGTAATTGGATATTCAATTAAGGAACAATAGAAAGAACAAGATCAGGCTTAATAAGAAATCAACATTAACGACATAATTTTTACTAAATTACAGCCATTACTGATAATTCTTTCGCTTAATGATCCATCCTATTCCAGCTGAAAAGTTCATTTACATTACAATGGGATTGTTTTAAAAGAGGAAATAAAAACCATCTTTCTAAAGGGGGGAGGGGGGTGTTAATTAGCGAAGGTAGATTACAAATGAGTCATATGCATTTGTGCCCACTGATATGTTTATATAGTCAGTGTAACAGTACCAAGAACCACTTCCCAACATAGATAAAGATACTATATACAAATTTTTTGAGAGCAAGCTATCACACACTCTAAGTGTTCACTTCATCATGTCAGACACACAAACATTGAAGACTGTAAGGCTGGTTTCCCTCTTTTTCTGTTTATTATCCCCATTTTCTTGCTTTCTCATTGCATTTGGAGCATCAGAGGTGACCAACCAATAATATGAATATCCTTCTTGGTCATAATGGGTCCCCGGGAAATTTTAACTCGAAAATGCCAGACGCAAGGCCGATTCAACGTCTCCCAATATGGTTTGCAGTAACCTTTGTGGAGGAGTATGGGGACTGGAGCACTTACCGGTGCTGATGGCAAATCTGGCAAGTGGTCGAAGACTTGACATTGGCGAAGGTGCAGTACTCGCAAATCCAATGGGTTGAGTCATCCACACTCTGACTTGGGCCGATAGATCAGGAGGACGTTGTGTCATTGCCCCTACCACCTTTTCCTTTGCTGCCCCCACCCAAACCCTTGGAACTGGCAGCCCTGCTGCATGAACCGTGTGAGTCCACGTCTGATAGACCATTCTCCAATGCTCGGACCAGGTTCTCAAAGTAATTCCGAGTCACACTGTTTCCATTCAAAATATACAAAAAAAATCAGACAATTTCTTTCTCCAAACCAATGTTTTGAAAACCAGACCAGTCATTGACAAGTATGATTGACTAAGTCGATCCATCCGAAGCGGTCTGACTGGTGGGTCAATCCATTTTCAAAGTTCATGAATTTTACAAGATTGTGCTGTAATTTTTCCAATGTAGCAATCCATTTGGGTCCATTGATTAAAATCTTGGTAAATTTGATCATTTGGGCATGTGTTTTTGTGCCTAGCAATTTAGCTAGGGCACCCCCACCTTAGCCAGTGGGTTTTGTCCTATATGGGTTAGAAGTTTTAGAATGAGCTGATTGGAGATGAGGATGGTGTCTCTGGTCTCCTTTAATCAGATGTACACATTACTAAGCCAACCTTGTTGACATGTGGATTCATTACATCCATGCAAAACTTATTTGAAAATTAATAGTGTATCATAGTAGAACTCTCCCACATAATTACGCTAAGTTTGATGTCAGAGAAAATCAACAGCATCAATCATTTTTAATAGATACAAGCTTGAAAGAGGCCACATATTTAGTGTTTTATGATTATCTTTTTCTTTAAATTATAAAACTGAATTTGGATTTGATAGTAGTAAATATGCTGATGACAATGGATGTGGATATTGGTTTTGGATTGATAAACTACAATGGTGTAGATGTGGATGCGGAACTTGCAAATTAATACCACATCCACCAAAAATGGAAATAAAGGGAAATTTTTTTATTGCTGTCCTAAATCAACTGTAAATTTAAATTTAATTTAAATTTTAAATTAATTTAATTTAATATAATTTAAGTTTGTACAAAATCAACATCTATTTTAAAGTTTGTTTTTTGTTAAATTATGTCTTATATGAATATTTTTCTAGTCAAGAAAAAATGAATGCGGTTTTTTCATGTGGGAAAGTCTACAACATCAATAGGTGTAAAAGAAGGAAAAGAAATAACTGAGAGAAAAAATATATATATCGAAAACCTTTGTGACAATATTGTAGATCTCTATAATAATTAGAAAGAAAAATTAGATAAATTAGAAATTAAGGGCTAGAATAGATCTTTATAATGTTTGAAGGTGTGCAAATATAGTTATTGGGTTATGTCTTCTATTCTTGTATATGGAGAGTTATCGTGGATTCAACCCGAATCTTTTGATGATTCGTTAACGACCCGTATAACACGTTTAATTGGTAATATGTGGGGTTTCCCCACCATTACCTGGGGTCCGGAGGTATTGCCCCCAAGTAAAATATTGGGCCCATTTGGTTTGGATTTGAATCCAACCCGTTTGGCCTCTTTATAACCCTAAGTATATAAAAGGTAAGAGATGAAACCCTAAAATGGTAAGAGAGATATACGAGAGGCAAAGAGAAATTGTAACCTAGTTTTTTTTTTTTGGTTATCATAGTGAAATCGTCGTTTTCGCCCGTGAACGTAGGTCAATGCTTTGACCGAACCACGTATATCTTGTATCTTGTGAAATTCTTGTGTTCTTATTGATTTATACTTCGGATCATAGGGTTCTTTCTAGCAAACTGGTATCAGAGCTATGGCTGCAAAGTATGATGTCAAGAAATTTGATAGAAGGAACAATTTTAATCTATGACGGGTTCGAATGAAAGTTTTGTTTGTTCAGCAAAGTTTATATAAGGCGCTATTGGGAAGCGATAATTTTCCTGAATCGTTGAAACCAAAACAGAAAGAAGAGATCGTGGAGAAGGCAGACAATACGATTCTGTGGTCTTTGAGGAATGAGGTCCTGCAAGAATTCGATGATTCAGACACGACAGATTTACTATGGACAAAGATAAAAACTTGATACATGACAAAATCTCTCACAAATTGGTGGTATCTAAAGAAACGGTTTTACATCCTTGGGATGTGAGAATGTACTTCTATTCCTGATCATCTTGATGAATATAATAATTTTCTTTTGAATTCAAAGAATGTTGGTGTTAAAATTGATGAAGAAGATCAGGTCATACTTTTGGTTTGTTCTCTACCACCCTCGTATGAGAATTTCGTTCACACCCTAATGTATGGTAAAACTACTGTTTCGATTGAGGAGATTAAATCTGCTATTAATTCTAAGGAATTAAAGAAGAAAGTAGATGGAATTACAAAAAGCCCAGGTGAAGGTTTGTTTGTTAGGGGGAGATCAAATCATAAAGGGAACCATAATGGAAAAGGACGGTTTAGATCAAAATTGAAGACTAGAAAGTTAAAGTGTTTCAATTGTCATCAAGAGGGACATTTTAAAAGAAATTGTCCGGAGCGTAAAGGGAAGGGAAAACAAAATCATAATGACCATGATGCTAGTGATACAGCAGTGGCAGATGGAAACGGTGATGTACTCTCAGTTTCTACCAATCTCTTCAGTGAGAAGGGGATTCTTGATTTGGCGTGCACCTATCATATATGTCCCAATTAGGACTAGTTCACAACCTATTGGCCTTTTGATGAGGGTGAAGTTCTTATGGAAAACAATGCTGCTTGTAAGGTAGTGGGGATAGGCACAGTTCAGGTGAAGATGTTTGATGGTATTGTGAGGATGTTATCAGATGTCAGGCATATTTCAGAATTGAAGAAAAATTTGATTTCCTTGGGTAGAGTTATTCAGGTTTCTAAGGGTGTTCTTGTGATAATAAAAGGGCTGAAGAAGAATGGGTTGTACGCATTGCAAAGACAGACAATTACAGGTTTGGCGTCAGTATCAACAATAGATTTAGACACCACCAGATTGTGGCATATGTGCCTCGGGCATATGAGCGAGAGAGGGATGACAGTATTGAGCAAACAGGGTTTGTTTAACGGAAAGAAAATTGGAAAATTAAACTTCTGTGAGCATTGTGTTTTCGAGAAGCAGTATAGAGTAAAGTTCAATACGGGTATTCACAGAACCTAGGGTAATGTGGATTATATCCATTCTAATTTATGGGGTCCATCTCCGGTTGTATCACATGGTGGAGGCAAATAAATGTTGACGTCCATTGATGATTTTTCGACGAAAATCTGGATATTTATTTTGAAGAGCAAAGATGAAGGTTTTGTCAAATTCAAGCAATGGAAGACACTGATAGAAAAACAAACTGGAAAACAAATCAAAAAATTGAGAACTGATAATAGTTCAGAATTTTACATTGGAGAGTTAGATGAGTTCTATAAAGATGAGGGCATTGTGCGACATCATACAGTACGGAAAACATCACAACAGAATAGAGTTGCAGAACGAATGAACAGGACTCTATTGGAAAGGGCATGGTGTATGCAATCAACTTCTAGTTTGCCAAAGCAGTCTTGGGTTGAAGTTGTTAACACAGCTTGTTATCTAGTAAATAGATCTCCTAACAGTGCTATTAAGTTCAAAACTCCCGAGGAGGTGTGGTCAGGGTCTTCTGCTATATATTCTGGGTTGAGGATATTTTGATGTCTAGCGTATACTCATGTAAATGATGGTAAGTTTGAACCGAGGGCAAAGAAATGCATATTTCTTGAATATCAAACTGGAGAGAAAGGTTACAGATTGTGATGCCCAGATGTAATAGGGAAGAAATTTCTTATCAGTAAGGATGTTATATTCGATGAGTCTGTCATATTCAGTGCGAAGGAGATATTCGATACTGAGAGACCTCATGGTGTCATTGAACAGGTGGAGCTAAAAGCTCCTATTTTGAAAAATAATGATACAGATAATCTAGATCAAGAGGAAGTCAGATTCGGGCCTATAGATAAACTCCTATTGGGTTCTAACAGCCCCTTAATACCCAACGAAAAATATCCTTTGTAATACTTACATATGAATCCATCTTATAATAAAAAATTATAACTATTTAACTACAAATATAAAAATGAGTACAATTCAATCTCAAAGGATTTAATGGTCTGAGATAAGATAAGTCAACTCAATCTCGGTAAGTGCCAAAACAAGATGGGATACCAGGTTTATAAACTTCCTGGTATATAAACCAATAATCTTTGAAGTTATAAAAAGGAAACGACAAAATAACGAAAAGAAAAAAAAAGTCAAATTCCAAGCCTAAGCTATAAGCCTCTTTAAAGGAAATGGGAAAAAAATTGATATTTCATGGACATTTTCAAGCTAATGGATCGATCGACTTGAGAAGTCATTCCCCAATAATCTATATTTATAGGTATTAGATAATAAATATTTAAATCGTTAAAAATAAATTATTGTACATCAAAGTACAAAATCTGGTTGAATTGGCCGAATGTTTAGAAATTTGATTGATATTTTAACAATATTGGTGACTCAATTTGGATCTTGGACGTGTCATACCAGCCCAGAGGGTTTTGAAACCATGTTTTATATGGAAAATTTGGTAGAGTGTTTGAATTTGATATATAAAAAAGAATAAAAATAATGGTGCTTTCGATTCTTTTTCCTTTTATATCAATCAAACGACTCATTGTAACACAAAATTCTTCATGGTTAAGCTCAAATACATAATTTATGTAAGACCAAAAACTGACGCATTCCATGGGATTATTAAAAGTTCTAAGAGATCTTCGAGATCCATAAAAATTGATCTGAAATCGAGAAAGCCTTGAGATATGTGAAAATAGCCCAAGGCCGAACCCTCTACTCTCATTGGTAGAGAGTTCAGCCCTATGAGTCGCACCCTTTGACTTGCTTTCATTGGTTCGATCTTAGGTCCTATAAATTGACTTTCAAGCCCATCCATGGCTTGATCTTAAAATCCTTGGTCTGGTCCCAAGAGATTGACCTTGTAAACCAAGCCTTGAGGGTTTAACCACAAAGGTTCCTCTCATGAACTTCTCTATCAAGGAAGAGAAAGTGAGTACCACCTTGTCACGGCCCTATTCTTTTCGAAGCGAGGTCGTGCGGCGCAAGGGGGTCAAATCCACTTGCAAGCCTGTAAAATGATCGTACACCACACACACGTAGCTAGCAAACAAGTAAATGAGGCAACACGAGGCAAAGCCCGGAGGAAACTTTGTTGATATATTATTGATTACACGGTGCAACGCGTTACAAAAGCAATAGATGCGTTACCAGCAATTGATGATCCTATGACACGCGGGACTTCCACGGAGCTGGGATTCAACAACGTGGGTGTAGGCCGGGGATTGGGATAGCACTGACATCCTTCCTACAAGGTAGATATCTTTCCTTATCCAGGTTTCCAGAAGGAAACATCAAAAGTGGAGGTCATACTCCCTTATTACGAAAATGCCACTAAGCTAACAAGGGTGCCCTGGCACGGGGCTGACATGTACCCTAAGCTAACAGATATGCCCTGGTAGGGGGGCTGACATGACTTCATAATGAGCCTTACATAGTATTACATGGGTGCTCCCGGGTAACTCCGGGGCGAGCTACACCTAAACTCTAGGTGTCAGAGTACATGATCGTTACAGTCTCCCCCACCTATTCTGCAGACGTCCTCGTCGCATTGTCCCTGAGAAACTCTTCAATCTTCTGCTTGAATGGATATAGGTTCTCTGCTCTTTCCCAGGTGGCTTCACATTCTGGCAAGTTCTTCCATGTGACGAAGTACTCTATGTGCTGCTGCTTGCTTGAACTGCTGCTGACTTGCCGTTCGACGAGAACTTTGTCGACAACACGTTCCGGCTGGATTGTTGAACGAGAAGGTGAATGTGTTAGAATGCTGCGCACTGGATCTGCTGGATCTGCGTGGAATGGCTTGAGACAACTGGCATGGAAGACAGGGTGAATGTTGCGTAACCAGTGTGGTAACTTCAGCTTGTAGGAGACCTTGCCGACTCGAGAGAGGATGAGCATTGGACCTTCATAACGCTGTAGTAGACCCCTGTGTGCTCGCTGTACTCGGTTGAACCTTCTCAACTGATCTGTCTTGAGTAGAACTAAGTCACCAACTTTTAAACGATCTGGTCGACAATGTTCATCAGCCCATTTCTTCATCCGCTTAGACGCTTTTTCAAGGTAAGATCTGACAATTTCATTGTTGTCCTGCCAAAACTTAGCAAACTTGTACGCCCTTGGACACTGTCCCTGATATCCTGAAACAATAGTATGAGGAGTTAAAGGTTGTTGGCCAGTAATAAGTTCAAAAGGACTCTTGTTGGAGGAAGAGCTCTTCTGAAGGTTGAAACAGAACTGTGCGACATCAAGTAGATTCGTCCAATCCTTTTGGTTGGCAGTGACAAAATGCCTGAGATACTCCTCCAACATGGCATTAAATCTTTCAGTCTGCTCATCTGTTTGAGGATGTCCACTGGTCGAAAAGTCAAACTGAGACCCAAGTAATCTGAACAATTCGGTCCAGAATCTCCCTGTAAATCTTGAATCTCTGTCGCTGACAATGTTCTTGGGCACACCCCAATACTTGATGACATGTTTGAGGAACAAGTGCACTGTTTCTTCTGCTGAGCAATATGTCGAGGTTGGTATAAATGTAACATATTTGGAGAAACGGTCCACAACCACAACGATGGATCCATACTCTGCAACCTTCGGCAAACCTGAGACAAAGTCCATAGAAACACTTCCCAAGGCCTTTGGGGGACTGGAAGCGATTCCAGTAGCCCGATTGGTTTTTCGCGCTCGATCTTGTCTTGCTGGCAAATGAGGCAGGTCTTCACATAATCTAACACATCATCACGGATGTTCGGCCAGTAGTATCCTCGCTCCAAGAGAGCTAATGTGCGGCGCCAGCCCGGATGGCCAGCCCATGGAGTGTCATGACACTCCCTCATCAGTTCTCGTCTTAGCCCGTCCGCACGTGGAACAAACATGCGGCTCTTGGTGGTATATAACAACCCATTCCGAAGCCAGAAACGGTGTGCTTTCCCCTTCTGCACCATATCCAATATGGCCTTCGCCTGGGGATCACTGTTCAAACCATCCTGAATTCTCTGCTGTAAAGTGTTGGTAACCTGAGAAACTTGTCGCTAAAGTGCTGCTAGCTCTGCTTTGCGACTCAAGGCATCGGCTACGTTATTGTTCTTTCCTGGTTTGTAATCCAAGGCCAAGTCAAACTCTGCGAGGAATTCTTGCCAACGAGCCTGTTTTGGTGTCAACTTCTTCTGAGTTAGGAAATGGCTCACAGCCACATTATCAGTCTTCACATGAACCTGTGATCTTAACAAATAATGTCTCCAAACTCTCAAACAGTGGACGACGACTAACAACTCTTTCTCCTGTGCGGTATAACGTCTCTCAGCATCATTGAGCTTCCGACTTTCATAAGCAAGTGGATGCCCATCCTGTAATAACACTCCTCCGATAGCAAAGTCAGATGCATCTGTCTGAACTTCAAACGGCTTGGTGATGTCGGGTAGAGCTAAGACTGGATCTTGCATAACAGCAAGCTTGAGGTCTTCAAACGCCTCATGACACTTGTCCGACCAGGACCAAGTGTGATCTTTCTTCAACAGGTCTGTGAGAGGTGCGGCCCGTTTGGAATACCCTTGGACAAAACGTCTGTAATAGTTCACAAGACCGAGGAATGACCTGAGTTTTGTGACGGTAGATGGGATTTTCCATTCATCAATAGCTCACACTTTCTCCATGTCCATCCGGATCTGTCCATTACCCACAACGTGACCAAGAAACATAATCTGCTCTTGAGCGAATGAACACTTCTCTAGCTTGACATACAACTGATTGTCGCGAAACACTTGAAATACCTTGCATAAATGTTGAACGTGTTCTTCTAAGGTAGAACTGTATAACACAATGTCATCGAGATATACCACAACAAACTTGTCGAGGTACGGTCTGAAGAGGTCGTTCATCAAGGTGCAGAATGTCGCAGGTGCGTTCGTAAGGCCGAAAGGCATAACTAAGAACTCATAAGCACCATACCTGGTAGAACAGGTAGTTTTCGGCTCATCTCCATCTGCAACCCGTACTTGATAGTACCCTGATCTCAAATCCAACTTGAAAAAATACTTGGCTGCCCCAAGTTGATCAAACAAATCGGCAATCAGTGGAATCGGATACTTATTCTTGACGGTACCCTTGTTCAGCGCTCGGTAGTCTACACAAAGTTGCAATGACCCATCATGCTTCTTCTGGAATAAAACAGGCGCCCCATAAGGTGCCTTCGAAGGTCTGATAAATCCAGACTCCAGAAGTCCATCAAGTTGCTTGCGTAGCTCAGCTAGTTCCGGAGGACTCATCCTGTATGGCCCCTTTGCAGGAGGCTTGGTACCAGGTACTAGTTCGATTTGATGATCAATCGGCCTACGTGGCGGTAGGGTCTTCGGAAGCTCTTCCGGCATAACATCATCAAATTCAGTCAAAACCTGTTTAACCAATGGGGGAGTTGAACTATAGTCCTGATCATCAGGTTCAACTCGTAAGGTAGCAAGAAACGTTTGCTCACCTTTCTTCAACCCTTTCTTCAGCTGAAGGGCTGAGATCATCTTTCCCTCTTCTTTACCTGTAGAGAGAGGAATGAAGCTTGGACTTTCACCTAGCAAGCCCAAGGTGTTGGCAAATGGCATTGGAACGGCCCTGTTCTGTCGCAAGAAGTCCATCCCAATGATAACTCGGAACTCATTGAGTAGAACTACGAGAAGATCTAGCTTACCCTTCCATGGACCTATCTTGATGGCCACGGACTTGGCCGACCCTTGTATAGGAGTGGCCTCAGAGTTAACAGCTTTCATTCGGCTTGAATCCTTTTCGAGCCGGATATTGAGGCGCTTCACCTCTGCAGGGGCAATGAAGCTATGTGTAGCTCCCGTATCAACCATTGCTTGGGTGGTCTTACAACCAATCTCCAGATCAACATACATGAGACCCTTACGCTGACAGATCTTCTGAGTCTCAGAGGTCTGTTTCATTGCATTCAACAGATGCATAGCTCCCATGTGAGAAGATTCATCCTCATCTTTCTCACTTGAACTCTCGTGACTAGGGTCACTCTGGGAAGCTAACAATGCGTTCAACTTGCTTCTTTGCGGGCAATTGAACGTCTTATGAGGACCACCACACAAGTAACACTGAATCATGTTGCGGTGATTGCTGGACTGGGTACCTGTGTTCTTCGAAGGGGAGGAATCCCGGTGGGATCTCCTGCTTGGACTGTGTCTAGATCCTCTATTTTTACCTTTGGAAGACCCATGTGTGCGTTCACTCTGTGAAGAGTACCCTTTCGACTGATTGGATACCTTCTTTCTATTCCCATCCACGGGAGAATAATCTGTCAACCGCTCAGCTGCGGCGATAGCAGTCGTGAGATCTTGCACACGTTGCCTCTGTAGTTCTATCTAAACCCAAGGCTTAAGCCCTTCTGTAAATGAGAACAGCTTGTCTTTCTCTGACATGTCACGGATATCAAGCATCAATACAGAAAATTGCTTGACGTAGTTGTGCACTGTACCTGTATGTTGGAGTTGCCTCAACTTTCTACGGGCAATGAACTCCACATTCTCGGGGTAGGAACTGATTCTTCAGCTCCTTCTTGAGGTCTTCCCATGTATCGATGGAGCATTGGCCACTCTCCATCTCGGTGTACTTGGTTCGCCACCATAGTTTAGCGTCACCTGCAAGATACATAGAAGCAGTTGTTACTTTTACCTCTTCTGAATCCGGTCGAGCTGCACGGAAGTACTGTTCCATATCAAACAGGAAATTCTCAAGCTCTTTCGCATCGCGTGCACCACTGAAGGCGCGTGGCTCGGGGACTCGCAAGCGCGAGGGAGGAGCATCACTACCGGTAGGCCGCTCGTTACCAACGGCTCTTACCAGGAGGCCTACTTTTGTAGTGAGCTCCGTGATCTGTTCCTGTAAATTGGCTATGGTTCCTCGGGTATCTTCCTCGAGGTCAGTCACTCTAGCTCGGAATGTCTCGGATCTTTCCTCCAGCGTGTTCTGTCGATCATCCAATCGCGCAATACCATCAACAATACCGGATAGCATACCTATCTTTTCCTCCAATACCTCAATGCGGTCCTTGTTTGTACGTGGTGCTGGTGTTGGTGTGATTGGAGCGGGTTGGTCCGCGGTACTAGTAGTTCCTCTTACCATTGTTCGCGTGAACTAATGGAATCTCGGGAGAAGAGCTAAGGGGAAACCAACTGTGCTCAAACAACTGTAGCTCTGATACCAACTGTCACGGCCCTATTCTTTTCGAAGCGAGGTCGTGCAGCGCAAGGGGGTCAAATCTACTTGCAAGCCTGTAAAATGATCATACACCACACACACGTAGCTAGCAAACAAGTAAATGAGGCAACACGAGGCAAAGCCCGGAAGCAACTTTGTTGATATAATATTGATTACACGGTGCAACGCGTTACAAAAGCAATAGATGCGTTACAAGCAATTGATGATCCTATGACACGCGGGACTTCCACGGAGCTGGGATTCAACAACGTGGGTGTAGGCCGGGGATTGGGATAGCACTGACACCCTTCCTACAAGGTAGATATCTTTCCTTATCCAGGTTTCCAGAAGGAAACATCAAAAGTGGAGGCCGGTCATACTCCCTTATTACGAAAATGCCACTAAGCTAATAAGGGTGCCCTGGCACGGGGCTGACATGTACCCTAAGCTAACAGATATGCCCTGGTACGGGGGCTGACATGGCTTCATAACGAGCCTTACATAGTATTACATGGGTGCTCCCGGGTGACTCCGGGGCGAGCTACACCTAAACTCTAGGTGTCAGAGTACATGGCCGTTACACACCTACATTGCTCACTCAGATCCTCCAAGCTTCGACATGATCATAAGATTTAAGAGGAATGATTCATGCCCCTTTGATCTTATCACCCACCCAACTTTTAAAATATTCCCTCCCACCCAATATTTTAACCTAGTTGGATACCCCTTCAAACGTTGATGGATATTTTAAAGAGAAATGCTAAATTGACGCTGCTTTTGGCCAACACTCCAGACGCCCTATAACGTATTGGATCACAGCCCAACAAACCTTTGACATGTGGCGCAATGACATCAGCAATAGAGAGAGTTTCTCTCTTGGCCGCTGCCCACATATTTATTTTTTTAGATTTCAAATCTTAAAAGGGTCATTGGTCCCACATTGATTATCACATTGACAATCTAACGACACAGCCTTTTAGATTTCATGAAAATATTCATATATGAAAAAAAGAAAGTAAAAAAATATTAATTTTTGAACTTGTAGAAAGTGGACAGCCACAGTGCATCCAAATTTGAAAGAAAGAATTCAACAGTGAAAAATAACTTTTTTTTTTTAAGTTCATATAATTTTGTCCTCTACGACTCCATCAGATCATGATTTTAATATCACAAGATTATCAAATCAAAAAGTTTTTTTTTTTTCACTATGGGCAGGAGAGATAAAAGGGCATTGGGCGTTGGCCAAAAACAATGTGCATTTAGCATCACTCATTTTCAAACAAATCGTATGCCTATTGACATTATTCTTCTTGTCTGCACTAACGGAAAATATAATATAAATAACTTATATCTTTCAACTTCTAACTAAAACTCATTTAGTTTTCATCCCAAAATCAATTATCTTCAACTATTCAACTTTTATAGAAAATCAATTTTAACGTATTTAACCTCATTTTCATTTCATCATTTTGAATATTACCTTATTCCTATGTACAACTTGGAATTTTCTTTTTAAAAAAATCTTATGATAGAAAGTTATACTAGATTAATCTTAAGGATCAAAATCAGGAAAAACTTTTCCCCCAAGAGATAGAAGATGACTGATTTTGGGAAGAGAAATCAAAGTAGAGGTTGTTATTTTAGGTTGAAGTTTGGTGTATTAGTGTCATTTCCGCATATTGTCTCTTAGATAAAACTGAATCACATGCAAACATTTTTTATCAATATTTGAGAAACCCTATTTTTTTTTTTAGATTGATGGCATTCCCTTTTATGTTCAATCACAAAAAAATGCATTATCGTATTCTCTCATAGACACAAAAAAAAAAAAAAATGTTTAAAATAATGGTTCTTGGCTTCATGCTTATTGGAGAGCCCAATTCAGACTAAGATCTTCTCATCCTTCTCATTCACCTAATCAGAAAGGAAAATATTTAAAATAATGGTTCTAAGCACATTAAAAAAATTCATCTAATTAATGCTAAGAAATAAGTTAAAAAATGTACTTACATTCCATGCTACTCAAACAAGCTCGTGAATTTCATCATCTGCATCAAAATTGTCTTCCACTGGTTCGATACTCCGAGTGTCTATAGCCGGAACTTGAGCGGTGGTCAAGCTATTGGCACCAATTCCAGCAACTAATGAATGATAAAGTTGAATAGATGTCGCAGGAACTTGAGGGGTTATCAAGCTAATGATACCAGTCCCATCAGGAAATGACCAATTAACTTTATTCTCCAACGGTCCAACTTTGTAAAGAAATTTCAGCCCAAGTCTTGCTCTTTCTTCACGTTCTTGAATGGGGCTCTCAACAAGATGCTTGAATATGGCAAGTAAGAGTTGAGAGAGGAAAAAGTGCAACATGTCCACAAATAGTTGCTCCATGTGACCGTATAGTTCATCAATTGATGAGTAGGTTTGTCTTGGCTGTTGTCCGAACATCAATTCACAGAGGTTTTGAATTTCAATAACTGCATACTTAACTTTTTTGTCGTGTTGCCTACCACTAATTGCTAAATACTCTGCATTATAAAAAGTATTGGAATGTCCATTGCATCTTTTTAATTCTTCAGTAAGCCAAAGTGCGAAATATAAGTCCAATGGAGGTTGAAATGGAGATTGAGAATACAATTTTATTACCAACGGTTTAATGAATGTATTATGGAACCAATGATAGGGGTTGTTCCTCTCCATCCACAATTCTTTTCCCACTGCAAGTTTATTTTTATCTTCGGCTGTGGTATTCATTTTCTAGTCAATGAAATAAATGATTCCAAAGACTTCGTCGAATGTACGAATTAGAGAAGCACCAAGGGCATCTGGTAATGCAACTGTGGCTATTCTTATAAAAATTACCACTGAAAGACAAGAAACTTTGTTGGCTTCAGATTGACAAGTTTTGGAAAGAAGTTGGATGAGATGATCAGTCAGGAAATTCCTTTGATATTTGTCCATCCATCTCCTCATGTCATATTCACAGTTTCTCTGTATCCACTCTTGCAGATTCATGTCACGGTCTTCATCGTTTCTTTGTACACCAAAACAAAATTTCTTGATTTTTTTGGCACACAGAAAAGGTATCTTGAGCATCACATAAACAAGAACACCCAGTATGACCATAATGATTTCCACCATGATGAATACCATAGAAACATTCCTCTTAATAGTTTGGAAGATGGTCATGAAAACCATTAGAGGGATTTTGAAGAATGAAATAGTGCGGAGCTTTGACAAATTTGATAAAACCCACGAAATAAAAATGTGGAGCTTTGAAAAAGTTGATAAAACTTCGTAAACATTTATTCCGTCTTTAAATGCTATAAGGGCTAGTGACAACAATCTGAACATGGTGGTTATACTTCCTACTAGGACAGTGATAATCTGAGTCACTACAACCATCCACATTGACCATTTATAATCAGAAATTCCACATCGAAAATCCACCTTCTTAAGAACAACAGATCGAAGTGCAGCCTGTGATAGAACTAGGGCACAAAGTGCAGAAAGCATGCACACAACTAAACACGTTGGGGAAGTAACGAAGACCAATTCATGGTTTTGTGTACAACTAGATATATAAAATGACTTCAACATCTGTATTATACTCTTACTCTCTGAATTTTGAGGGTCCTTTTCTTCAAGTTCATGAACAAATCTAGAAGTGTGGGAAATTTCCCACTTAAAAGAATCCAAAGTGATCCACAACAATGCAAGCATTAATAGCATGCATGACATGACTATGACATGTTCAACTATGAACAAGAATATGACACCAGTAACCATCTGCATACAGACATTCACAACAATCGTTACTACAAAGATGCTCAAGGAAACTATGTTTGAAAGACGTTCAGAATGACTCTGAGTTCCGAGTGAAGGAAAGAAAATACACATAGAGATGCATATTAAGACAGTGCCACTAAGCTTGGACAGTTGGTCTTGAGCAGATGGCATTGAAGTGCTACTGGGAGTTTCAAAGCAATTGCAATAAGAGAGAGTGTAAGGGAATTGAGTTTTAAAAATCTACATGGTATCCATGGCTTCCTATCATATAATCCATGAAATAAATCACAAACCATAAATAGAAGGCATGCTGAAGTACCTGCCGCTATGTATAGGCCAATTATTGGCATTGGGGAAGAATACTTGGCGTCATCCCATGTTGCATTCAAACAAATTTGTTTCTCCATTTTCCTTCTTTGGATTCACCTAATTACATTGTGCTATTCTTCTTCTCCTTCTTAAATATAAGTCCGACTTGGTAGTGAGGAGTATGGATTAGGGTAAAGAAGCGATGCTTACATTGTTGGGGAAGCGATACTTAAATTGTTAGGGAAGGAAAGTAGTTTGCTTTCCTTCTTTCTTTTTCTCTCCACATAGAACCAAAAAGGATCCTTGAAATATGAATTGGCTCATTTTTTTGAAAATTCAACCGAGTCAACTAGTTCTATGTTGTATTCCTTATAAATAATCGATTTTTTAATAATTATTATACACTTGTGATTTATATAAAATAAGTTGTGATTGAATACCTATATATGAATCCATCTTATGATAGAAAAAAAAAAAAAAAATTTATTCAACTAGAAATATAAAAACTGTAAATCTATCACAAAGGATTCAATGGTAAGTGCCCAAACAAGATGAGATACCAGGTTTATAAACATGATGGTATGTAAACCAATCAGCTCTAAAGTTATAAAAAGAAAAAAAAAATATTGACAAATACCAAAAGTAAGCTATAAGCCATCTTTAAAGGAATATTTAATTTTCTTGGACTTTTTCAAGCAAATGGATCAGGCAACCTGATCGATATTTTCAAAATATTCGAGACTCAACTCTAATCTTGGACTTGTCATACCAGCCTCAGAGGGTATTCAAACCATGTTTTATATGGAAAATTTTGTCTATGTGCATTAAAGTAGTTTGAATATGATATAAAAAAGAATAAAAAAAATGGTGCTTTTGAAACAATTTCTTTATATATCAATCCAATTGCTCGTTATAACACTAAAATCTTCATAGTTAGGCTCAAATAGAAAAATTATGTAAGATCAAAAAAGACACATTGCACGGGATTATTAAAGTTCTAATAAGAGATCCTCGAGATCAATTAAAGTTGATCAATGAAATCAAAAAATCCTTGAGATATGTGAAAATAGACCAAGGAGAACCCTACACTCCCATACTCCCATAGGCCATGGGTAGACAATTAGTCCCTAGCAGTCATTGGTTTGATCTTAGGTCCTATAAATTGGCCTTCAATTTGGTCTCATGCATCACTTGATCTTAAAGCCTCAAGGGTTCAACCACAAACACTACTTGAAAAAATGGAATCTATGCCAAGGTCCGTCAAATGTGGCTAAATTAAATTGACCTCGATGAATTTACCCTTTTCTTTTTAACATAGTGCAAGGTTCCTCTCATGAACCTCTCTATATATCCAATAGGAAAGTGCCACCTACGTGGCTCACTTAGATCCTCCAAACTCCAAAATGTAGTGGCCACCCAAGCTATACAAATTCAGACTAAGCCTATATGGACCCTCTACAACCCATATCCATCTCTCTCTGATCTAAATCCAAAAGGAAACCCATTAGGTCCAACTTTTGGCCAATCCCTGACCCAAAACATTGAGTAAGTCCCATGCTAGAGAACTTTGACCTCTCTCTCTCTCTCTCTCATCTCTTGAATTTTGTTGTTGTCTTGGAAAGTGATCCCTTCTCTCTTGAAACTTCAGTTTTACTTGGAAACCTAGGGTAATTTGGAAGATGAAGGGTATTTTAGTAAAGATGAAGGTATTTTAGTAATTTCCTTCATTTTTTTAAGATTAAGTTTGGTTGGAAATTTGATTTAAAATGAAAGGTATTTTGGTAAATACACTTGAGTCATTTTATGTTTTTGACTTCTCACAAAAATCATTTGAAGAAGCCTCTCTTGAGTGGCTTCTGTTAGGAACTACTTTTGGGTTTCAGTTAAAATCCGGGGGAGAAAAAAAAATCCAAACAAACATCATTCATCTGACTTTTTTGACTTAAAAGCAACAAAAAAAAAATTGACTCCTGAAACTCAAATGAACAAGTCCTTACTAGAGAACTTAATTACTAGTTGCTGGAAATTTTCCTTGTAATCTCTTTATAAGCTTGAGAATTAAATGGAAAAGTGGTTGTTGATTTTGATTAAAAGGAAGCTTTTTTCTTACTTACACGCCATAGCTTTGGAGTGATGGAGTTGAGTGTCTCCTCTTTGAAGGTGTGATTCCCTTCTATGGTTGTTGAGTGATTCCTGATTATTATTTTCTATTTTTCTATTTTCCTTGACCAATTCCCGGCCACAAAGATCTCCATTGTCTCCACCACCTTTTCTTCATCTTTACTTCATTTTTTATCCCCTGTAATCAGCTCACAAATCAGTCCATGACCCACCATCTTGTCCATTGTCAGCCCTTATTCTCCATCAATTTCATTCTAAAGCTTCATCCAAACAATTCTTCAACGTTTTCACCCTTGCAGTCCGAATTCCCTTTTGTCCCACATCACAACACGATCATAAGACTCAAGTCAAGTGTTCCACTATTAAAGGATTTTGAACTCTCTCATCTTCTCAATATTTACTTTGTTCTGCAACTTATTTGCTCATTGACCTGATTGCCACCACACCAATGTCTCTAGAACTCAAGTTGTTTCAACCATCATGATGTAAAAGAGGAGCGGAAGATCAACCAATGATTAGAAATCAGTCATTTGTCATAGAACGAACCTTGAGGAGTGGGTGATCAGGAGAATTGCTCACAATTTATGTAACATGCATTTAACTTTAAATGATAGGGAAGGCTTCAATCATCAGCAATGGGAAGAAAGACATTGAAAAAACACATGATATCCAAACCGTTCAAACACCATAATCAAATGGTTGAGATTTATCCTCGGAATAAGTATCTCCAAGATATGTGTTACCAAGATACGCGTAAATCGGAAACACATGCATAAAAAACCCTCATCTTTATGGGATGAAGCGTGGAAAACTCTAATCAGATCTTATCAACAAAAACAAGTCATGATTGCATAATTGGATATTCAATTATAGCTGTTACCGATGATTCTTTGGCTTAATGATCCATCCTTGCATACAGATGAATCGTTCCAGCTGAAAAGGCCATTTCCATTACAATGAGATTGTTTTAAAAGAGGCAATAAAAACCATCTTTTTAAAGGGGGGGAGCAGGGGTGTTAATTAGCAAAGGTAGATTACAAATGAGTCATTCGCATTTGTGCCCACTGATATGTTTATATAGTCAGTGTAACAGAACCAAGAACCACTTCCCAACATAGATAAAGACACCACATACAAATTTTTTGAGAGCAAGCTATCACACACTCCCAAGTGTTCACTTCATCATGTCAAACACACAAAACATTGAAGACTGTAAGGCTGGTTTCCTCTTTTGCTATTTATTATCCCCATTTTCTTGCTTTCTCATTGCATTTGCAGCATCAGAGGTGACTGACCAATAATATGAATATCCTTCTTGGTCGTAATGGGTCCCCGGGAAATTTTAACTCGAAAATGCCAAAAGCAAGGCCGATTCAACGTCTCCCAATATGGTTTGCAGTCACCTTCGTGGAGGAGTACGGAGACTGGAGCACTTACCGGTGCTGATGGCAAATCTGGCAAGTGGTCGAAGACTTGACATTGGCGAAGGTGCAATACTCGCAAATCCAATGGGTTGAGTTATCCACACTCTGACTTGGGCCGATAGATCGGGAGGAGGTTCACTATGTGAAAAAAGCCCATATTTGACGGTCTTAGCCCATCAAATTTCTCAAAATTTGACGGACCATTCCGTCAAATATTCTCTTGTAGAATTTTTTTTTTTTTACGGCCTTGGACTATCAAATTATTGGAGAATGAACTTCAAAAAAAATATAAAAAATCCAGTATGACCGCCGAATTTGGAGGTTTAACAAACAATAGCACGGTCCTCTAATTCACCAATCACAATAAACGAAATAATAAAAAATAAATAAAAACATAAATAAAAAATCATAAAACAAGCTCCAAATTAAACTAAACAACTCAAAATTCATATCATATATTGAAATTCCATTATTAAACAAGCTCTAATAAAAGTAATTGGGCACTAACAAATGAAATTTAGTCACATAATTGCTTAGAAATAAAATACAATTAGAAGCAAATGGTAGTGATGCTTTTCATCTCTTCTAGCTCTCTTTGCTCTATCGTGTCCTCTTATTTTCTCAAGGTTTTGATTTTCCCTACATTGCCACTGTTTCCTAGATCAGATACTTTTTATTGGTTCGATTTTGAGATGGTTGAAGACTTCGTCGCCATGTCAGACATATGGTTGTTTGAGATGACTGCTTTAGAATTCATTTTTGGTAAACCTCCTCTCCTCTTTGAAAATGACCAACCTTTTACCGTGTCTGATTTTACAAGGATGGAAAGCCCATTACTCATCTTTAATTTTACGAGGAGTAAATAATGAGAGAGAGAGAGAGAGATAACCTCAGAAATGTTGCAATTTGACTTTGTAATCAACTAAGCTAGCAGTAAAAATTCACCATGCCTATTCTGAAGATCCCGGGGTTTCAGCTTACGGAAATAGACGAACTGAGTAAGTATCTGGAAAAACTGTTAAGGTTCTATATTATTGTTTGCCACTTACACACTAAATTTCTAAATATATATATATATAGAAATAGATATATATTATTTTACAATCGAGAAGAGTTGAAAATCCCACAATAGAGATCTGAAACAAGACTCGATAATTAAATTTCCATAGAAATGAAATGGAATCAGCATAATATATATACTTAAAAAAAAAAAAAGGATACAAAAATGTCAAGAAGAATACATCCTCCTGCATCTACCAGCCATGGTAGATTTGGTCTGATTTTATACCAGTCCAAGCTGCTCACAAGAATGCTACAAAAAGATATGAAAACAAAACAAAACAAAAAATATATTGGTATATATTTCATCCATAGAAGACCGGAATCATTTTATATACAACTATATTGTTGTAATTTGAAGTTGAATTGAAAGGGAAGAGTCACCTCGTTACATACGTCCCATTTCCAACTAATGCAAAGATGAACATTAATGGATTAAGCCCCTGCATGTTATGGTAATATCAGAAGTCAGAAATATTCACAGCTTCCATAGTACACATGAAAGAACTCAAGATTGAAAGGAAATACCTCAACATTGCCCTTTCGGATCTGCAAATTGATTAGAAACCAAACATCAAGTTATATTCAATCATATGTTTAATAAATGACAATTAGTATACAAAATTGCAACTTTATTGGTGGAAGACTAAAAAATGTAAACCTCACATTTAAGTAAATCTGTGAAAAAGTTAAAAGTATATATATGTAGCAGTGTAGACAATCTTTATGTTATTTTCTAGGTTAAGATGCATTACTAGTTTGCTAATTTGCAATCAGTTAGTTAGAACAGACAGACGCCATTAAGTTCTCTATTTTAACTTTTTCCATTTTTATTACTATTCACTCCATAAGTTGTTCTTGAGGAAAGCACAGTGATCACTTTCAGTGACAAGAATGTCCAAATCACAAGAACCTTCAAAAGTGATCTCCCTCAAGGAGAAAATGCTATCACGTCCAAAAGAGAGACCATAGACAGAAGGAAGGGTAATCGAATGATTAATGATCAAGATTAGCATTGTAGTCCAAAATGTAGAATGTTAGTCACAAGAAACAATGAGAGCAATCAAATAAGTAATAAAATGTAAAGGGAACAAGACATAAAATTTATATGGTTTGGCAAAATTGCGTACTTCCACAGGAAGATGGGATCCTTTTTACTATTTATGTGTCAAACAGGATTACTAATTACCATCACTGTCTCACCTACATGAGCCAAAATTGAAATTTACTCAACAAAAACCCTAAAATGAGTTTATTATGAATTTATATTCAAAATTGGCCCTATAGCAGAAGTTAAAGTTGCTCAAGAAGCCCCATATACCAACTGAATACGAGGCATGAACACAACACAGAACAAAAATACTAAATTTTAAGGAATGGGAGAATTCCAACTGGGTATGTAAACTGTTAGCTAGACTAGAAGCATGGTGTACAACTGGGTTCTCAAAAATTCCAAACGTAACTAATTAGAATTCACTCGATAGATGTTCAACTCAACTACAAACATTTAAATAATCAAAAATAAAATTTCATATAAAAAGAAATCTCAAAACATGTTATTCTTGGGCAAACTATTCTTTATCTTAGTTCTCAGAAGAGTCAATGTTACGGGCCCACAAGCCATGAGCCACGAGCACGAGCACTGACGTTCTTGCTCAATTGCCTCTGAGATTGCATATTACCTTCCACTAAACAGGTTATTTTCTTTGCAACATTGCCCCACAAAACATGGACCTGGAAACATTCAATGTTCCAGACTGTCTAAAAATAGCTAGGAATATCTCCAAATAGGCAATTAAGTAAAAATGTCAATTGTTCCAATCATGTTTTCCATTGTTAAAATTATAAATCCTTGAGATATTTCATTTGAATAAATTTAAGATGAAGCACTTACTTGATGTGGGTTGTGGAGACTAGATAGTGTTGGAAAGCAAGTGAAAAATAAGTTAGAAAATTCAGAATATCAATCTGAATACTTAGTTGCCTAATTATAAAGGAGAAAACTTGATGTGTTGGTCATAAATACTTGGTCACTTGTTATGACCAACCAAATGTAGCCAAGTGGTTCACAGTTTTGGGCCAATTCTTACCCATATCTTGACTTGATACTTGATAGTGACCCCAGCCATCAGATTTGATAAATTTATACGAAGGTTAGTCATGCATGAGTATATTAAAACTGAAACCAAATTTGAGGGAATCAATAAAAGTAAATTTATACGAAGGTTAGTCCCAATGAATACCATTAGAATTAAAAGTCTCTTTTGGGTAAAATCTAGTTACTGATCTGATTCCATCAGTCTGTCCTGCGCCCACTTGCCAATCTGCAAGGCCATTTGCCCATTTTTACCCATTAATTCAAAAGTGGTAGTATTTATAATGATGTTAAAATATAACATACAAAGTACCATAAACTATAAATGCAGCAATGGTATAACTAAATCCATGCACACAATTAGACTCGCACAACCTATGGTTTCATACACTTTATCCCTACATGCATACACCAAATAGTTAATATTTGGTCAACAAAGAAAAGCAGGACGAACTCCATCAGAAGATAAACATCGCATGTCCATGACATATATGAAATTATGTAATGTGCCCCCTCCGCAAACTTAAAACATCACCAAATTCTATACTAGAAGATATTAAGGAACGAGGTTCGTTTTTTCGTACCTGTGGCCAGCATGTTGGAAGAGTAAGCCTGGAGTATATGGCATCATCCTTGTTCCAACACGTTCTTTCTTTTTACTGAACTGGAACACAAGAAGTAATTTTAATTTTAATTTTGAAATATAAAGGGGGGACATTGTTTGTTTCATGATTGTGTTGATTTTCAAGATAAACTTGTACCCTTGAACACAATCAGATGGGGAAAGGTTGTTACATGTCTATAGATTGCTATACCTTATCATGATCCCAAATATTTAAGAGACCATCCTCTGCAGTACTGCCAAAAACAGACGATCTGTCCGGACACCACTGAATAATAAATAAATTTTCAGTTACAAAAGAAAGGAGGTGAAAATCCAAGCATCAATACAGAATAACAATGCAATCATAAGAAAGAGATAAGCCAAGAAAATTATCCCATACCCAGTTAGAATAAGGTTTACATCATGAGGGTTCCAATCAACATAGTGAAGATCAGCATTATGAGCTTTCTCGACCTGCCCACCCAAGATAAATAACACCCAAAGAAAATCAGAATCAAAAGGAGGCATTGTCTAATAAAGAATTGTGCAGTTCAGGTCTGGGAGCTTCCCCTAATCTTCCTTCTGGATCGGATCCGATCACATTAAAGTATCTAACAAATTTGCATACACTGAAATTAGTCTCCTTGCGTAAAATGACCAAGTAATTCTGCTAATCCAGAGATCTTTCAAGTTTCGACAGCATATATCGTGCATTATCAAATAGAATAGTGGCTTATTTTAGAAAAAGAGAAGATTATATGCAACCATCTTTCAATAACCTCTGTTTATTTACTTAGAAGCATATAGATCAGAGTAGGCAAGGACTCGCAATAAAAGTCTTGATTTTTAGGTTATTTAGTGTTTTGGTCTGTGAGACCTCTCAAGGGTTTTGGAGGTACTTGAGATCAGTAACTGCAAAACATACCTAACTAAGACCAAACAAAATGGAAATGTTCACACCAGATACGGTTTTCAAGCATGCGAATGAATCCGTTTTGCTTTGACCAAGTAGGATGTAGGCCAATTCAAAGTAGAATATGATTTTCTTTTCTTTTATTTTATTTCTTTCAATGGTTAAAAGAAAATTGAGTATGACATCACTCAAGTGAGACAAATATATAAGTATTATGTTTCCAAATCACCCAGCCTTAATATCATGACAGCCATGTCGGAATTGCTCGAGAAATCCAGGATGATGTCTTCAGCCATCTTCTTGGCTTTTTCATATGGGTTGACAGGGACCTGAATACACATAAATAGGTGGAGATATCAATTGTATTAGAATGCAACTTCTCTATTTTCTTGCCTTCCCAAAAAAGAAAATTTCACACCATCAAAGTCCACTCTATTTTACTGAAAGACATGGCTATAGATAGAACTAAAAGGAAGAACACAACCAATTAACTCAATTAACAATATTTGCTCGAAATGCAACTTCATTTCTAAATATTCTTTTGTCCCTTCCAAATACACAATAATCTCAATGAAACCAACAAACTTTTTATTTATTCCTCGCTTTTTAAAATGCTCTCTTCATATTTTCCTTCTCATTTTAAAATAAGATGTCTCTAGAAAGAAACTGCATCTATTCACAAAACCACTCATCTAAATAAAAAAAAACAAACCTCTTGATGGAAGTTGGATCATCACTTCCATCTTCAAGTGAAAACTAAGGCCGAGATCAAAAAAAAAATTATGCTAGCCTAAGTGGTTTTGGACTCAATGAACTTAAATAAAGTTGCATAAATTGAGATTGATAAATAAATGTACCTTTTTCTATGTAGAACAGTTTCAGCTATCTATCTACATTTTAAATAAGAGATATGTATTTCCCTACTTTTTGAATGTGCAAAATAAATAATTACTCACCCATGAATATTTAGATCTATGAGCTTGGACAGAAATTTGAACAAACAAAACTCCATTAACAACCTCTACAAACAAGACAAGACCCAAAACTCCAATAACAAGGACAAAGAATAAATCGATCCGAAGGCCCAAAAACTCAATCCTAATCTAAGAAAATTCTATGAGAATTTATTTTGGGTCAAAGATGAAAGCTCAAAGAGGTTATGCTCATATATTTGCAGTGGTTAAGTAAAGATTGAATACTCGTTGTCCAACCAACACGCTACCAGGAACATAGTTTTGTGCATTGATCACATAAACCCCATGTAAATTAATACCATAAATTAATTCGTTGAGATCAGAATATGTGATTGGTACTATGCTACATTTCCAAGAAAAACAAAAGAGAGAAAAAAAAAAACAGTACCAATGTGTCTATGAATTTTTCGGCGAAGAAATTCAATTACTTTGGCAAACTTGTCTGATCCCGCTATCTACCAATCCAATAGTTATTAGCAGGCATAGGCACATTATTAATGAAATTTCTAATGATCCAGTCTGGAAGATTTTCAAGATCAATTTAAACTGATCAGCTAATTGCCATAATCGGATTAATTAACTGTTTTTTTAATCTAATCAAGGTAAGCGTTCTAAAATTTTCTTCAGAATTAAAGTGAATAATGAAACTTTGTTGGAATCTATCCAGGGTTTTTTATTGTTACAACTTGCAACTATCAAATTGAGAAATAAATGATTCTAGGGTTCCAAAAATTAAGTTCAAACATCCCCAATTCTCAGACAGTTTAAGAAAATTGGAAGCAAAAGTAAACCTCAATCATGAATCATGATGGTATATAGATAAATATGAACTTGGAAAGGAAGAATAAATACCTTGAACTTGGCTTGCTTAAGTATCGGAACATCTCCAATTGCCCTCAGATGGACAACCACTGCAGGAGAAACCAGAAACAGGTTGATACCTCTATTAACGAACTTCAAAAAATATGAAACCCTAAACCTAATCTTGAGATCAAACAGAGAAGAGATTTGGAGGGATTTGTCAATGGAGGAGAGACAAACCTCTGCGGACTAAAGTCGATAGGTCACTTCGAGCTATCAAAGATAGGTAGCGATGAGATACAGAGAGAACGAGGATCAGATCGAGATTGAGATCGATCGATCAAATAGAGTGGGAGATGAGATCTATCGAGGGAGATAGATCGAGATATCGATCGATCGATCAGATAGAGGGGAATATAAGATCGAGAGAGAGAGATGGAGAAGACGATCGATCGAGAGAGAGAGAGATGGAGAGATCGATCAATCGAGAGAGAGAGAGAGAAAGAGCTAGGTCGTTCGAGAGTACAGTGAGAGACAGAGAGAACGAGATACAGTGAGAGAGAGAGAGAGGAGATCGAGAGTACAGTGAGAGACAAGAGAGAATGAGATACAGTGAGTGAGAGAGTGAGAAAGAGAGGAGATCGAGAGAGAGAGAGAGACTGAGAGTGAGACCGGAAACGTGGTTCACAGGCCATGGTTTTTGAGGTTTAAAATTCGTCGGGCCAGGCCCAACAAATTTTTTGATTAAAATTCGGAATTTTCACGTAGTGGTTGTGCCATTGCCCCTACCACCACCCAAACTCTCGGAAATGGCAGCCCTGCTGCATGCACCGTGTGAGTCCACATCTGATAGACCATTCTCCAGTGCTCGGACCAGCTTCTCAAAGTAATTCCGAGTCACACTGTTTTCATTCAAAATATACAGAAAAAATCAGACAATTTCTGTCTCCAAACCAATGTTTTGAAAACCGGACCCGTCATTGACAAGTATGATTGACCAAGTTGATCCATCCAAAGCGATCCGACTGGTGGGTCAATCCATTTTCAAAGAGAATGAATTTTAGAAGATTGTGCTGTAATTTTTCCAACGTAGCAATCCATTTGGGTCCATTGATTAAAATCTTGGTAAGTTTGATCATTTGGGCATGTGTTTTTGTGCCTAGCAATTTAGCTAGGGCACCCACACCTTAGCCAATGGTTTTTGTCCTATATGCGTTAGAAGTTTCAGAATGAGCTGATTTTTGGTGAGGATGGTGTCTATGGTCTCCTTTAATCAGATGTACACATTACTAAGCCAACCTTGTTGACATGTGGATTCATTACATCCATGCAAAACTTATTTGAAAATTAATAGTGTACCTCAATAGAACTCTCCCACATAATTACGCTAAGTTGGATGTCAGAGAAAATCGACAGCATCAATCATTGTTAATGGATACAAACTTGAAAGAGGCCACATATTTAGTGTTTTATGATTATCTTTTTCTTTAAATTATAAAACTGAATTTGGATTTGATAGTGGTGAATATGTTGATGACAATGGATGTGGATATTGGATTTGGATTGATAAACTACAATGGTGTAGATGTGGGTGCGGAACTTGCAAATTAATAACTACCACATCCACCAAAAATGGAAATAAAGGGAAATTTTTTTATTGTTGTCCTAAATCAACTGTAAGTTTAACTTTAATTTAAAGTTTAAATTAATTTAATTTAAGTTTGTACTAAATCAACATGTATTTTAAAGTTTTTTTTGTTAAATTATGTCTTATATGAATCTTTTTCTAATCAAGAAAAAATGAATGCGGTTTTTTCATGTGGGAAAGACTACAATATCAATAGATGTAGAAAAAGGAAAAGAACTAACTGAGAGAAAAAAAAAAGATATTGAAGACCTTTGTGACAATATTGTAGATCGCTGTAATAATTAGAAAGAAAAATTAGATAAATTAGAAATTAAGGGCTAGAATAGATCTCTGTAATGTTTGAAGATGTGCAAATATAGTTGTTGGGTTATGTCTTCTATTCTTGTATATGGAGAGTTGTCGTGGATTCAACCCAGATCTTTTGATGATCTGTTAACGACCCGTATGACACGTTTAATTGGTAAAATGAAGGGTTTCCCCACCATTACCTGGGATCCGAGGGCATCGCCCCTGGGTAAAATATCTGGCCCATTTGGTTTAGATTTGGATCCGACCCGTTTGACCTCTTTGTAACCCTAAGTACATAAAGAGTAAGAGATGAAACCCAAAAATGGTAAAAGAGATATACGAGAGGCAGAGAGAGTGTAACCTACTTTTTTCTTTGGTTATCTTAGTGAAATCGCCGTTTTCGCCCGTAAACGTAGGTCAATGCTTTGACCAAACCACGTATATCTTGTGTCTTGTGAGATTCTTGTGTTCTTATTGATTTATACTTCAGATCATAAGGTTCTTTCTAACAAACTGGTATCAGAGTTATGACTGCAAACTATGATGTCGAGAAATTCAATGGAAGGAACAATTTTAATCTATGGCGAGTTCGGATGAAAGTTTTGCTTGTTCAGCAAGATTTATATATGGCGCTATTGGGAAGTGATAATTTGCCTGAATCATTGAAACCAGAACAGAAAGAGGAGATTATGGAGAAGGCAGACAGTGCAATTCTATTGTCTTTGAGGAATGAAGTCTTGCAAGAAGTCAATAGTTCAAACACGGCAAATTTACTATGGACAAAGCTAAAAACTCGATACATAACAAAATCTCTCACAAATCGGTGGTATCTAAAGAAATGATTTTACATCCTATGGATGTGAGAATGTACTTCTATTCCTGATCATCTTGATGAATATAATAGTATTCTTTTGGATTTAAAGAATGTTGGTGTTAAAATTGATGAAGAAGATCAGGCCATACTTTTGGTTTGTTCTCTACCACCCTCGTATGAGAATTTCGTTGACACCCTAATGTATGGTAAAACTACTATTTCGATTGATGAGATTAAATCTGCTTTAAATTCTAAGGATTTGAAGAAGAAAGTAGATAGAATTACAGAAAGCCCAGGCAAAGGTTTGTTCGTTAGGGGGAGATCAAATCATAAAGGAAACCATAATGGAAGATGACAGTTTAGATCAAAATCAAAGACTAGAAAGTTAAAGTGTTTCAATTGTCCTCAAGAAAGACATTTTAAAAGAGATTGTCCGGAGCATAAAAGGAAGGGAAAACAAAATGATAATGACCATGCTGCTGGTGATGCAGCAGTGGCAGATGGAAACGGTGATAACGGTGATGTACTCTCAGTTTCTACCAATCTCTCCAGTGAGAAGAGGATTCTTGATTCGGCGTGCACCTATCATATATGTCCCAATAAGGACTGGTTCACAACCTATCGGCCTTTTGATGGGGGTGAAGTTCTTATGGAAAACAATATTGTTTTGTAAGGTAGTGGGGATAGGCATAGTTCGGGTGAAGATGTTTGACGGTATTGTGAGGACATTATCAGATGTCAAGCATCTTCCAGAATTGAAGAAAAATTCGATTTCCTTGGGTATACTAGACTCAAATGGCTGTTGTTACAAGGAAGGGGATGGAGTTATTCGGATTTCTAAAGGTGCTCTTGTGGTAATGAAAGGGCTGAAGAAGAATGGGTTGTACGCATTGCAAGGACAGAGATAATTACAGGTATGGCGTCAATATCAACAATAGATTTAGACACCACCAGATTGTGGCATATGCGCCTCGGGCATATGAGCAAGAGAGGGATGACAATATTGAGCAAACAGGATTTGCTTGACGGGAAGAAAATTGAAAAATTAAGCTTCTGTGAGCATTGTGTTTTTGGGAAGCAGTGCAGAGTAAAGTTCAATACGAGTATTCACAAAACCAAGGGTACTGAGGATTATATCCATTCTGATTTATAGGGTCCACTTGCGATTGTGTCACATGATGGATGCAAATAAATGTTGACGTTCATCAATGATTTTTCGAGGAAATTCTGGATATTTATTTTGAAGAGCAAATATGAAGGTTTTGTCAAATTCAAGCAATGGAAGACACTGATAGAAAAACAAACTGGAAAACAAATCAAGAGATTGAGGACTGATAATAGTTTGAAATTTTACTCTGGAGAGTTAGACAAGTTTTATAAAAATGAGGGTATTGTGCGGCATCACACAGTACGGAAGACACCACAACAGAATAGGATTGCAGAACGAATGAACAGGACTCTATTGGAAAGGGCGTGATGTATGCAATCAACTTCTAGTTTGCCAAAACAATTTTTGGTTGAAGCTGTTAACACAACTTGTTATCTAATGAACAGGTCTCCTAACAATGCTATTGAGTTCAAAACTCCAGAGGAGGTGTGATCGGGGTCTCCTACTACATATTCTGGGTTGAGGATATTTGGATGTTGAGCATATACTCATGTAAATGATAGTAAGTTTGAACCGAGGGCAAAGACATGCATATTTCTTGAATATCAGGCTGGAGTGAAAGGTTATAGATTGTGGTGCCCAGATGCAACATGGAAAGTTTCTTATCAGTAAGGATGTGACATTCGATGAGTCTGTCATGTTCAGTGCGAAGGAGATACTCGACACTGAGAGACCTCGTGGTGTCGTTGAACAGGTGGAGCTAAAAGCTCCTATTTTGAAAAATAATGGTACAGATGATCTAGAACAAAAGGATGAAAAATCACGATAGGATCCTACAATTGGGGATGAGGTTCAGTTACAACAGTACAACTTGGCTAGAGACTGACAAATGAGGCGAGTTAGGCCACCTCAAATATTTGCTCATGCAGATTTGGTGGCTAATGCACATAGTGTGACAGAGACTATGGATGATGAGGGGCCATGTACCTATCAAGAGGCCATCACATGTGAGGAACCAACACAGTGGTGTGTTGTCATGATCGAGGAAATCGAGTCTCTTCACAAGAACCAACATGGGAGATTGTTGAGAAGTCAAAGGGTCAAAAGATTGTGGGATTCAAATAGGTTTTCAAGAAAAATGAAGGAATTCTAGGTGTTGAAGATGCTAGGTTCAAAGCACGATTGGTGGCAAAGGGGTATACGCAGCGGGAAGGTATGGATTTCACTGAGGTTTTCTCGCCTGTGGTGAAACATACTTCTATCACAGTACTCCTTGCCATGGTTGCCTTATACAATTTAGAGCTTGAACAACTTGATGTAAAGACTATTTTTCTACATGGTAAGTTAGAATAGAAGATTTCTATGCATCAGCCAGAGGGATTCATTATTCAGGGGAAGGAAGATTATGTGTTTGTTGAAAAAATCTTTATATGGCTTGAACCAAACTCCTAGACAGTGGCATAAGACATTTGATTCTTTTATGGTAGAAAACAACTATAAGAAAAGTAAGTACAACAGTTGTATTTATCATCGGAGGCTCACAAATGGCTCGTTTCTGTACTTACTGTTATATGTAGATGACATGTTGATTGCATGCAAAGATACATCTAAAATTAGGACGCTGAAGGCTCAACTCAGCAATGAGTTTGAGATGAAAAACTTAGGGGCTGCAAAGAAGATTTTGGGTATGAAGATTCATAAGAATAGAGGAGCGGGTAGATTATATGTATCACAAATAAAATACATTGAAAGAGTGTTGGATTGCTTTTGGATGCAAGAGTCTAAGTCTGTAAGTACCCCTCTAACAGCTCACTTTAGACTCTCAGCTCAGATGTCCCCGCAAACAGAGGAGGAGGTGGAACACATGTCTCATCTTCCTTATGCTAGTGTTATTGGCAGTGTTATGTATGCCATGGTTTGTACTAGGCTTGATATTTTACATGCAATTAATGTAGTCGGCAGATAAATGGATAAACCTGAGAAGATCCATTGGCAAATAGTCAAATGGATACTGAGGTACTTAAAGGGTACTATAGGAGTTGGTTTGCTATATGATAAAAGCAATAACACTTCTGAGAGTATTGTTGGGTATGTCGATTTTGATTATACTGGTGATCTAGACAGGAGGAGATCTTTGACGGGTTACGTTTTCACTCTTTGTGGTAGTACCATCAGTTGGAAGGCAACTTTGAGTCAACAGTCGCATTGTCTACCATAGAGGCTAAGTATATGACAACTACACAGGCAATAAAGGAGGAAATATGGTTGCAGGGCTTGGCAACTGATTTGGGTTTGGAACAAGGTATTACTATGGTATTTTGTAATAGCCAAAGTCATATATTTGACCAAAAATCAAATGTATCATAAGAGGACCAAGCATATTGATGTTAGATTGCACTTCATCCAAGATGTAGTTGCTCAAGATGCTATTGTAATGAAAAAGAATGATACAACGAATAATCCAGCAGATTTAATGACTAAGGTCATCCCAAGTATCAAGTTTAGGGACAACCTGAACTTGATAGATGTTTGTAGTTCTTGAGGCCCTAGTAGGGCAAGGCGAAAACGGTTTCTTTTTTTGGAATTGAAGCCAAGGTGGAGATTTGTTGGGTTATGTCTTGTATTCTTGTATATGGAGAGTTGTCGTGGATTCAACCCGGATCTTTTGATGATATGTTAACAACCCATATGACGCATTTTATTGGTAATATGTGGGGTTTCCCCACCATTACCTTGGGTCCCCGGGGCTTCTCTCTCGGGTAAAATATTGGGCCCATTTGGTTTGGATTTGGATCCGACCCGTTTAACCTCTCTGTAACCCTAAGTATATAAAGGGTAAAAGATGAAACCTTAAAAGGGTAAGAGAGATATACGAGAGGCGGAGAGAAATTGTAACCTAATTTTTTTCTTTGGTTATCATAGTGAAATCGTCATTTTCGCCCGTGGACGTAGGTCAATGCATTGACCCAACCACGTATATCTTGTGTCTTGTGAGATTCTTGTGTTCTTGTTGATTTATTCTTCGGGTCATAGGGTTCTTTTTAATAATAGTTTTTTGGATGTGGATGTAAATTGCTCACTTACTAACATGTAAATTGATTTCTGAATTATATTTAGAGACTTGCTATTGGCCCCCCAACTATTATTTATTCCCATGGATAGACTGCTTTGGCATGCCTTTCCATCTAGTCAATTTTCTTCAAAAAACTAGTGTGAAATTATATTATATCAATGGACACCTATGGAATACTATTCGACATTCTCTAAAATGTAGCTTCAGAAGTCCTGTCCAGTAGATATGATCTGGAAAAAAATGTAGCTTCAAGATTTGTCAAAGGTCTAGGAAAAATTGATTATTGAATCAGATACTGTGATTTTAATTTAAAGGGCATAATTGTGGTCGTGCTCTTGCAAAGTATTCCTCTTCAACCATCAAATTCAATAACAAGAGAGAACCATTAATTAGTTTCCTCTCAACTTCTAATTAAAAAAAAAAAAGGTGTGCACCTAAAGTCTCTGTCAACAAACATGCTTCACTTCCCATCCAAAATGACAAAAAGGGTGTACAAAGTACATGTTAATCAGATTCAAAAATGAAAAGAAACCCATCCAAGTGTTATATGTACTCTTTTTCCTCTCCTACAAATCCTCAAATCAAAAAGTTAGAGTAGGCAATAGCAGCATGAGCAGCCGATACAAGCTAAATATGGATGATTTGCGGCCACAAAATGAGCAATCATTTCCTGTCAATTGAAAACCTGGTTTTCAATACATGATATAGTATACTGTTTTGGTAAAACATCCCAAATCATGTGAAATGAACCAAAATGATGTGTAGGGTAATCCTTATTGATGGAAGAATCCATGGAATTTTCATAGAACTTCTTTCATATATGCAATACAATAAAAGGGAATTACTGTACCTAACCGATGGAAGGATTGTGTACAAATGGCGTTGTGGTATATTGGGTATCCATGAAAGTCTTGATGGATCGGTCCTTGGAATAACATTGTTAACTCAGATGGTCTATTTGGAAAGAAATTTTCCACCTATCTTATCCAGATTTATAGATTGACCAAATAAAAATTCCATAATTTTCAAGTACTAATTGAAGATATTTTACTACAAAGATCGAGGAAAAATAGAGCAGTACCAGATTATTTAATGTGTAATCAGATCTATGTGATTTCAATAAGGGTATGTTTGGTAACACTTCTGAAGTCTGAAGTTTGAAGTCTGAAGTCTGAAATCTGAAGTCTGAAATCTGAAATCTGGAATCTTATTCTGGAAAAGTTGTTTGTTTATAACTTTTAAGAGCTTCTGGTTACAAATAGAATTTTAAAACATAATGGTCATTTTGACAACATTACCCTTTTATAATTCTAATAAATTGTTTTTACCAAAAACCATAACATGTTACGCATAATGAAACTATCAACATATTTCAAATTAAATAATCCAAAAGTATTGTTTTTAAATTGAATTCATACTTGAGAAATTACATTCTAACAAAGTAATACTCAAACAATAAACAATCATTCATTTTCTAGTTGAATTGCAATTTGATCACGTAAAGTGATCATATCAGCTTGTGCTTGCGATGAGAATATGTCATTATAACATGGTGGATCATGTGATGGTTCGGATTCTACTAAAGAATTACTCTTTTCGTCGACATCAACTTCATATTGTTGAAACAACTCATCATGGAGAGAAACACGACGTAAGAAATTGTGTATTGCCATGCATGCAATAACAATGTCCCGTTGAGTGTGATAATCATATGAAGGCATTCTGTTCAAAATTGGGAATCTTTTTTTCCATACACCAAAGGTCCTCTCAATGACATTCCTTAATCGAGCGTGTGCATGATTAAATTTCTCCTTTCTACCCATTGCACGCGTTCCTCGATATGTTCTTAGCCAATAGCGTGTGTTACGATATGGAGTCATAAAACCTCTAGTGTGCGTGTATGCAGCGTCGCATAAATAATACATATCTGCAACAAATATAAAACATATGTAAAATTTATATTATTGATTATAAGATTAATTTCAAAAATATAATTTGAAAATACATACCTAGAGGAGGTATTGGAAAATTGTTAATCGGGTTACGCAGTGTTTCATTTAATACCCTCGAGTCATGTGCAATTCCTTCCCATCCAGCCATCACATATATGAACTTCATATCAAAATCACACACCGCCATTACATTTTGAAAACATTTTCCCTGTCCCCTTCCTCTAAATGGGACTTGTTGATCAAGCGGAATGTGCGCATCAATTAGTGTGTCATCTAATGCACCGACAGCACCCTTAAATGGCCCTTCTCTCAAATGTACATGAGATCGAATTTCTTCCATTGGCTTGTCAAATGCTGGGGGGACTATTATCTCTCGTGCAAACTGTATCATTGCATCCAACACTTCATGAAAATACCTACTTACGGTTTCTCCAGAATGTTGGAATCGATATTTTACTAATCGATTCCGACAATTATGACATATTGTCATAAAAAACATTGTCATTTTCTCTTCTATGTCTATATATCTACTATCATTTAACCAATTTTTATCTCGAAAATATTGACATAATTGTACAAAAGCATTCTTCTCCATCCTAAATATCTCGTACATTTGTGTTGAAGATCCTTCCAAAAGTTCTCGCACATATGCTTTGCCAGAAAGTGATGATGTGCACAACCTTTGTCGAACATTCATACGATTTTTAAGTTTAAGCATAAAAAGTAATGTTACCAATCTCATCAACAACCATTGTTTTGGCGTCATTATCACTAAACACAATGAAAAATTAAAAAAAGTTAGTATTAATTGAAGCTGTAAAAAAAGATTTTTCAAACATGCAATTTATTTAGTAAGTTAAAACATGCATATTCGATTAGGTAACAAGATAATAATTCCAATTAAACAATCAAAAATTTCATAATATCATCAATGATAATAACTCCAAAAAAATCATCTATATTAACTATAAAAAAATATCAAAATTTAAAAATAACCATCCACAGTAACTATCCAAAAATATCAAAATATCAAAATAACCAATACATCATTGATTTTTATTAAAAAAATGTTTGACTTCAACTAATTATTTACAATAAACTCCAAAAATTGAACCCTCTCTGCTTCATTATCCAAGTCCATAAATGCGTATTCCAATTTCGGTAGTTGTGCAAATTTCAATATAGCAACATGATAAGTATGAATACTTATCACTCCTAAGTTCTTCAAATCCTTCATAACTTCATTCACATCTTTAAAACAAGGTCCCTTGTTAGCCTCTTCTTTATTAATCTGTTCTTCGATGACATTAATAAGCCTTTCCAAGTTTTTTTCAATAGTGTCACCACTATTCGAATTCCTACGTTTCTTCTTCATCGGACCTTGTGATGTATTCTCTTCAAGTGGGGTATTAGGGGTGCCTTCCACACTTACACCTTGGAAGTATGTATCCCCTTCTCCTAAAAATGAGTCACCATAAGTGTCTTCAGCGTCCAAATTTGTGTACTCCATAGGTTCAGGACCATTCACATCGCTATCAACAATAGGGCGTGGGATCGATGAGAAGGGGCTCCATGCTTTATCGCCATTTGAAAGAGTACTTTCAAATACACCCATCATCAATTCAGCATCTACAAGAGGTTTGTTCCTAAACTTCTTAGCTTCGGGAATTCTCTATTTCAAACAATAATATAAAAATAATTAGACTAAGTCTAGTTAATCAAGTTAAAAATATGTACATAAGATTAGAGACTTGCCTCTAAGACATCATCCCACTTCTGCGGAGGCCAATTTATAGTATTGATATCCGCACTAAGTCCATGCCCGGACAATCCAACAAGTTTTCGCCATATGTTGTAATCAGCCCTCAAGTAATCATATTGATTCTTGAACACTTTATGACTAAAATTCACTCCCCATGCCTTATTGAATTCAGATTCTAATCTTTTCCATGAAGCACTGGTAAGAGATACTCCTCTGTACCCTTCCTTGTTCACCTCACTTAAGCACAACTCAAGAAAGTGTTTCCTTTTCGATTGGTCTGTAGAAAAGTCTGCTCTATCAACACTCTTTTCTTTATCTTTATTTTTGTGAGCCATATCTATGAATAACAATGAAATGGAAGTATAAATCAAATGGAGCCAATACCACAACAATATATCTAATGACCGAGCTTTATGCAAGAAGAAAAACAAAAAAGAAAGAATGAAAGATGTTAAAAAGGGTTCGATTTCTACTTTTTATTCGATTTCTCCATAATAGGTTCGGTTGGTTGTTTGAAATTTTGGGATTTTGTTGAAATTTTGATTTTTGTTATTGTTTCATTATTTCACAATTACAAATCTTAGAAGATTTTTATTTTTAATGGATCTTTGTTTTAATTTTTCATCGTAAATTTATATATGTGGGGAGTTCAAACTTTAACATGATGATCTCAACAAATAATAGATATTGGAATATAGGAAGAATCCCAATAATATTCAAATTTCAAGATTAATTTATATATGTGAGGAGTGTAAACTTTAACATGGTGGTCTCAACAAATAATGATATTGGAATATAGGAAGAATCACAATAATAGACATGCACATTATCATAGATGATTTTCACCCATATATTAAGAAAACACATATGTTTTCTATGTATGGCACGCAGCCCAATATGTTTGTTTTTCCAATAAACACTGGTTAAAAAATCTAAAACTATGGTTACAAAACCTGAAACTATGGTTATGGTTAAAAAATCTGAAACTATGATTAAAAAATCTGAAATTATGGTTATGGTTAAAAAATCTAAAACTATGGTTAAAAAATCTGAAACTATGATTAAAAAAATCTAAAACTATGGTTATGGTTAAAAAATCTGAAACTATGGTTAAAAATTTTGAACCAATTCTTTTTTGATTATTTTCCAATAAATACTGGTTAAAAAATCTGAAACTATGATTAAAAAATCTAAAACTATGGTTATGGTTAAAAAATCTGAAACTATGGTTATGGTTAAAAAAATCTGAAACTGTGGTTAAAAAATTTGAATCAATTCTTTTTGGATTGTTTTCCAATAAACATTGGTTAAAAAATCTAAAACTATGGTTACAAAACCTGAAACTATGGTTATGGTTAAAAAATCTGAAACTATGATTAAAAAATCTGAAATTATGGTTATGGTTAAAAAATCTGAACCAATTCTTTTTGGATTGTTTTCCAATAAATACTGGTTAAAAAATCTAAAACTATGGTTAAAAAATCTGAAACTATGATTAAAAAAATCTAAAACTATGGTTATGGTTAAAAAATCTGAAACTATGGTTAAAAAATTTGAACCAATTCTTTTTGGATTGTTTTCCAATAAATACTGGTTAAAAAATCTAAAACTATGGTTAAAAAATCTGAAACTATGGTTAAAAAATTTGAAACAATACTTTTTAGATTGTTTTCCAATAAACAATGGTTAAAAAATTTGAAACTATATGATTGAAAAATCTGAAACTATGGTTATGGTTAAAAAAATATGAAATTATGGTTAAAAAATTTGAATCACTTCTTTTTGGATTGTTTTCCAATAAACATTGATTAAAAAATCTGGAAATATGGTTAAAAAAATCTGAAACTACATGGTAAAAAATCTGAATCAATTCTTTTTTGATTTGGTTTTCTCAATATTAGATTCACATGGTGTGATTAATCAAGAAAGAATAATAGAGTGGTGGTAGATGCACATACCTGCGTAGGTCTTGACGGCCGAGTTGGAGAGGAAGGAGATGAAGAAGAGAGAGGAGGTAAGGGTTTAACGTTTTTTTTATAAGGGATAATAAATAGAAATATATTTTTTTATAAGGGTATTTTAGGTAAAAATATTTTTTTAAGAAATCAGAAGTATCCTCCAGCGACTTTCTATCGCTGAATTTTTTCCGCTGAAATCGACCTCTTTTTCTGAAATCTGAAATTTAACAAACATCTTTAACAAAGCTGAAGTCTGAATTTGAACGGTGGACCACCTCCATTCAGACTTCAGAACTGTTATCAAACACAATCTAAGATTACAGAAAAATTGAACAAAAAGGAAAAGGAAATGAAGATTTGTCTTACATTTCAGCTTTAGAGAAGACGAAATCACAACATTGAAGTTATGGAGAAGACGAACTCGAAATCGAGTGGCTGCTCGTTCTAGAATGGAGGAGAAGACGAAAAATGGCTGCGGTGTGGTTTAGGAAAGTGAGGGAGAAGAAAAAAAATGGAAGGGTTAGGGCGTCAGAGGAACAACAAGATGAAATGAGAGGGGCTATTCATGACGTTATTATTATAAATAAATAAAAATCGGCACTTTAAGTGCCGTTTTTTTTAATGTCTTATTTATTAAAAAAAAATTTGATTTTTTTTTATTGGGTACTCGAATTGTCGAAATTTTTTTTTATTTATTTATTAAAATTCGAGAATTTAACTATTTGTTCAAGTGAAAAAGAATTAAAATAAATTGAAGATGATAGGTGCAAAGAAAAATATCTTTAGGGTTTCCCTTACTTCTTTGGGTCCCTTGAGAGAGTGACGTTGGTTGAGTATGATGACAGAGGGTCGTTAGATATGATTGACGACGCACGGTGGTTTATATAGATTTTGAATTCGATTAGACGGGGAAAATTCAGAACTGTACTTAACTGTCGTTACAGGGGTCTCAACTCTTTGAAATCTACTTCTATCATCAGACGTGGCCTCACAACTATGTTTTCATCTCCATTTTATGAGTCCACATATTTTGTCGTACTCTTGTCACGTATTTTTATTAGGAATTCCCTGTGATCAACTTTTGATGAAACATGAAGAACGAGATCAAAAGTTTTTCAAAGGAACGATTTCACTGATATAAAGTAGTGAAATTGCTGATGTTTGTTTTTAAATTGACAATCTCACTAGTTATAAGTAGACGATCCCATAGAGATCATCACTATATAAACCAACAAGATTGTTACTTTAGAAGGAAAAAAAATTAGTGATTTAAAGTGCCACATCAGTTGTATATAAAAAATCGTGTGCATTCATCATTATTCTTGTTTTTTAAATGAACACATAGTAGTTTATCGTTGTTTAACACAATCATTTGCAAATAGCAAACTCCAACTCCAAGCTACACTAATATTATTGTATGGCGAGCGGGTGTACTTGATATTATTTTCAAAGTTGCCAACACAGGGGCGTAACTTGCGAGTTCTTGCATTTAACCATTAATAACAAACATTGGATTAAAGGTTTATTGGCTATTATTAATCCTTTACTGGTATAGATATCCACTACACCTGGTATTGTACAAAGCTATCCATCCAACTCCAATTTTTAATTTTCAATTTTTTTTTCAAATCATATATACATTTTGATTTCTTCCTTTGACTGTGATTTGTAGGTGTTGAATTTGAACATTTTATCATCATAGGATTGGGCTACCCACGGGCCTGGTTATAAAACCTATGATATCAAAATGTTCCCGAAATCCAATTAAAGGTCGGGCCTACTACTTCCCCAGTGGACTTGGCAAGCTGCAGACATGAGATTTTCATTTTCAAAGATCTCTACTACTTGGATTTGGAATAGTCATCATTCTTTTTTAGAAGAGGGTGTAAATTGGCACAAGAAAAATAATTTGAAAAAAAATCATTTTTTATAGTGACTCTTGTACAGATAATGGTGTTGGTCTACCTAAGATTTAGATAAGGGGTCTATTTTAGAAAATAAGGAAGATGTTATGCATTTTATTCCCTCCACCATAAGTAGTAACCTTAGATTCGGTCGTTTTTCAAAAAATGAATAAAAGAGTTGAAAAAATTGGTTTTGTGCTCTCGAGTGCGAGGGACTTTTGATTTTGGCTTAAACCAATGAGGGCTTCTTTATTAAGGAAGGGGCCCTATTATGGTTCATGCCTTTGGATATTTTGAAAACTTTAGACTCAAAATATTTTATGATGGGTGCAAAACTGTAAAGATTTTAAGAAATATTTTTTTTAAAAAGATTTTCAACCCTTATCCTTTCGATCGAGTAGAAGCCCAATCTACCGGGTGTAGGTGAAGGTATCTATTATATCTTAGGATTGTTCTAAAAGAAAAATAAAATAAAATAAAAAAAGGAAAATAAGGAAGAAGTAGAAAAGGGGAAGTATGGAGGGGGAAGAAAGGGGATTAATTTATTTATTTTTGTCCTTACTCTACCTTATTCTTGTTTTTTCTGCTTTGATTCTTCTTCTTTGTATTTTTGAGGTATTTTTCTTTGTCTTGACTTGAGTAGCTTATAGTGTAGAATTTGAAGGTTGATGGATTTTTTTGTGTTAAGAGTTTATGGGGTTAATGTAGTGAGTTGAAGAGTTCTTTTTTGAAATTAGGAGAGATGAGAATTTGGGTGCATTAAAATTGAGAGAGTTAAGAGTTGATAGATGGGTTTTTTGAGTATCTCTTTTTTGAGAGAATGATGGGGATTTATAGAATTGTGGATGATTTTTTGGGGGTAAAAAGGTCCAATCCTAAAAACAAATGAAAATGACATTACTTTTGTTTTATTTTTTCATTAAATTTTCCAACTGTAGGAGGGTAGAAATGAAATTTGTCTTAAAGTTTTAGGATGTTGGTTGAGAGAATGACTTGTGAAAGGAAGACATGAAGATATGAGATGTGGATGGTGTTTAGAATATTTTATTGAGAGTTAAGAGACATAGGGGACATAGGGTGATGGAGTAGAAAATATTTGACTTCTTTGTAATGTTGAGCTTAGAGCTTTTTGTAAATATCGCATAAAGTAAGGTTGGATACATATTTTTGAAATGGGACAATGGGAGAGTTCCATGTGTGTACTTGAAGCTTCTACCTTTTGAGGGTAGAGTTGGAACTTCTATTATCTTTAGAAATTTCACTAAAGTCTAAAACACATTTTTAGTTTGACTTTACTTTTTGAGAAAATCATTCTTGAGATTTCTCAAGGGAGTTGACTCTTTAATGAAATTAGAGCATTAACCCACCAATGAGGATCATTCTTGGGTGTTGGAGCTTATGAGAGACCACCATGTGTCCTCTTTTGGGGAGAGGTATAGGACCATGGGCTTTAAGTGTTGGCATGGATCTAGCATGGCCTTGCCATTGGATTGAGTCATGGGTTTAGGTTATGAGCTTGGGTTTTGAAATAGGCTTTGAGGGGATTTTGGACTTGGGCTTCTTGCGGTTTTCATTTAGACCGAATCCTTCTTCTACATGATTTTTGATCTTCCGGGCTTGATTAAGGCAAAAATAGGGTGTCTACAATATGAAAGCAAAAAAACATAAAATAAAACTACTTGTAAGTAAAAGAAGGGGATTAGATAGAAGTGAGTGAATGAGATGGGGATTACATTAAGAAAAACTGAAAAATAAGTCTTCTTCTCTTTCTTCTTATTCTTGGTTAGAGCTTTTTAGATAGGTGAGATGAGATTTGGGTAGAGTTTTGATAGGCTAGAGGGTTTTGAAGACAAGATTTGACAGAATTTTGGATCACTTGGACTCCTCCTCTTCTTGTCTTGGAAGGGACTTCTATTTATAGGATTTTAAAAGACCCTTAGGGATAAATTTGTCATAAATCTTCAAATTCCTAATAATTTCATTAAAACCTTAATGAAAAATCACAATTACTCCTCTCACTAGTCTTGATGGTCTTTCACTTATCTATAGGTCTCACCAATCATATGATCAAGAGATAGATTAGTAAAAGCCCGATGATTTCTAAAGAACTTCTTGAGGAGGCTAGAATGGTCCTAGATGTTAGGCTTTTGGTCAATTGTGAAAGAACCAAGCTACATGACATGTAAATAAGTGAAGGATTTTTGGGTTCTTTGGTCACTTCTCTTGATAGAGTCTCTAACAAATTATGGGTGCAAGGGTCAATTGACATAAATTCTAGAAAATTCTCTAGGGAGGACGAAGTAGTCATAGGCTTTGGAAGATAGTCAATTTATATTAAATGCCATGGAAGCCATGTGAATTTTGAAGAATATTAAAAGGGTAGAAGTGGGAATCCACTCTAATAAGCCCTAACAAACTTAGGTTAAGTATGTAATTATCCTTGAGTGGGGATCAAGTAAGACTAAAAGTCTTTGTTAGAAGATTTAGGAAATTATGAGAAGACGAAAGTGGTGGAATTATTGGAGAGTTGAAAAGGGGTAAAAGAGTAAAAATGAGGGATTTCTTGAGGGAAAACTACTAAAAAAGGGGGGGTTAAGGGGTCATTTTCCCTAATAAAATTTGAGTACACATGGGTTTCAAACTGTCTAATTAAATTGGCTGAACCTAAGGTTCAGCCAAGCCAAAATTCCTTTTAAAAATGGCCTTTGAGCCATGCTACTACTTGACTGATAAGCTTTAAAACCTTTTGAAGAATACCTTGGGTCAAGCCCATTCTCGAAACGTTCTTGATGGTCTTGGACTCAGCCTACGTAAAAATGGGGTGTCTACATCAATTATAAGAAAGAAGTTTGAGTATTGCTTGAACTTGCTTAATCTCATTGTTTATTGATATTGAAGGACACCTCCTCACTTGATGTACATGATGATGGAAGGTTTCTCATCAAGGTGGGGGTGTTATAAACACGTCGAGGTTCCAATGTTTCCAATGGATGAATATTTTTTTTGTCAAGGTAGAGATTGTTGAAGTTATGACTCAAAAAAATTAAGCCTTGTTCAAGTATGTGTGTTTTTTGGGTCGGTCCAATGTAATTTTGGTTGGTCTTGTAACTTATGTAAGTGGCCCAATTATGTGGTGCTTTTAAAATGGATTTTATATTCTTTTATTGTAACTCTAAGTCTTTTGTAAGTTTAAGTCTTTTCTAAAGAAGATAGTAAAAAAAAAAAAAAAAATCCAAGAGATGAGAGGTTGAAAGATTTGGGAAGATTGAGATCTAGAAGAAGTGAAGCTAATTAATAGAGGTGTTTCCTTGTATAGATTTGTCACATTTTTCTTCATAGTGAAATTGAGCTCCAATGCTCATACCTCTGTGGACGTAGCCTTTGGGTGAACCATGTAAAAACTTGTGTTGTGGGTATTGTGTTCTTACTCTTTCTTTGTGTGATTATTTATCTTTTTTGCATTTGCTACTATTAGTTGGGTTATCATTTATTTCCATTATCAAACAAGGTCTTAGAAGGTATGGCATATAAGATGTTTAGTGAAATATCCAATAGGTATTTGGTCAAATTACTAATTGAGCTTTACAAAGGTGTTCACATACACGACAAAAATGAGGTAATTTTAGATTCCTAATATGCAATTATCACTCATCTTTGTTTCATCAACAAATTTTTTAAGTTAAATCATATTTGATTGGAGTTCATATACATTGTCGCGATCAAGAAAGGTTTCCAATTGGCCATAAATGACAGGTTTGTGTCACCCTCAACAATGTCATCAAAACCATACAAAGCCCCTGTAGGAAACAACTTCTAATGAAAATCTCGAACAACTCTATATTTCTCTCCAAGGATCCTTTCAGGTATTAAACACATCTCCTATAAACAAAACTTAATTTTAAGTCTAAATTTGTTCTTTTTCCTAGACTTCTTTTATCATTTCTTTTTTGTTTACGGGAACTATGAAGTGCATGACAAAAATTTTAGAAAATTCTCTAGGGAGTGAAGTAGTCATATGCTTTGGAAGATAGTCAATTTATATTAATGTCATGGAAGCCATGTGGATTTTGAAGAAGATTAGAAAGGTAGAAGTGGGAATCCACTCTGATAAGTCCTAACAAATTTGGGTTAGGTAGGTAATTATCCTTGAGTGGGGATCAAGTAAGACTAAAAGTCTTTGTTATAAGATTTAGGAAATTATGAGAAGACGAAAGTGGTGGAATTATTGGAGAGTTGAAAAGAGGTAAAAGAGTAAAAATGAGGGATTTCTTGAGGAAAAAACTACTAAGAAGGGGGGTTAAAAGGTTATTTTCCCTAATAAAAAATTCAAGCACACATGGGTTTCAAACTACCTAACTGAATTTGCTAAACCTAAGGTTTGGCCAAGCCAAAAATCCTTCTAAAAATGGCCTTTGAGCCATGCTACTACTTGACTAATGGGCTTTTGAAACATTTGGAAGAGTACTTAGGGTCAAGCCCATTCTCGAAAGGTTCTTGAAGCTTTCGGACTCGGCTTAGGTAAAAATGGGGTCTCTACATTGGTTACAAGAAAAAAGTATGAGTATTGCTTGAGCTTGCTTAATCTCATTGTTTGTTGATATTGAAGGACATCTCCACACTTGAGGTACATGAAGATGAAAGATTTCTCATCAAGGTGGAAGTGTTATAAACATGTTGAGGTTCCAACGTTTCCAATGATTGAAGATTTTTTTCATCAAGGTGGAGATAGTTGAAGGTATGACTCAAACAAATTAAGTTATGTCCAAGTATGTTTGTTTTTTGGGTCGGTCCAAGGTAATTTTGATTAATCTTGTAACTTAGGTAAGTGACCCAATTATGTGATGTTTTTAAAAGGATTTTATATTCTTTTGTTGTAACTCCAAGTCTTTTGTAAGTTTAAGTCTTTTCTAGAGAAGATAGTAGAAAAAAGAAGAAAATCCAAGAGATGAGAGGTTAAAAGATTTGGGAAGATTGAAATCTAGAAGAAGGTGAAGCTAACTGATAGACATGTTTCCTTGTATAGATTTGCCACATTTTTCTTCATAGTGAAATTGAGCTCCAACGCTCATACCTCCGTAGACGTAGCCTTTGGGTGAACCATGTAAAATCTTGTGTTGTAGGTATTGTGTTCTTACTCTTTCTTTCTGTGCTTCTTTATTTTCTTTGCATTTGCTACTATTAGTTGGGTTATCCTTTATTTCCATTATCAAACATGGTCATGGAAGGAGTGGCATATAAGATGTTTGGTGAAATATCCAATAGGTATTTGATCAAATTACTAATTAAACTTTACAAATGTGTTCACATACAAAACAAAAATGAGGTAATTTTAGATTCCTAATATGCAATTATCACTCATCTTTGTCTCATTAACAAATTTTTTAAGTTAAATCATATTTGATTGGAGTTCATATACATTGTCTCGATCAAGAAGGGTCTCCAATTAGCGATAAATGACAGGGTTGTGTCACCCTCAACAATGTCATCAAAACCATACAAAGCCCCTATAGGGAATAATTTCTAATGAAAATCTCGAACAACTCTCTGTTTCTCTCCAAGGATCCTTTCAGGTGTTAAACTATAAAACCCCAAGCTTTCAATTCGTATCTCGAGGAAGAATAAATATTGTAATTTTGAGAAAATCTTGAAAGTAGGACTTAAGGGTAAAACTTTAGAATATTTCTGATCATTTTTAATAGAATCTAACCTCACCATTATATTCAAAATGATAGAAAAAAATACTTTAGCCTGTAAGTACACTCAAATGCGAGTCAGAACAGAAAAGTTACAAAATCCTCAATTACCGAGTCGAATCAAGCTAAAATAGTAACTTTTTGCTAGAGCAAGAATTATTAAAATTTGATTATACCATTGGATTTGTAACAAAAAATCATTGAACATAGACTATTTATTTGTTATTTTTGGAGCACAAAAAGTCGAATTATCATCAAAAATAAAAATGACGTCAATTTTAAGAGTCACCTCAGGCCAAAAATGTAAATTTTTGTTAGAGATAGAATTTGTAAAAATTGATTACACCATTAGATTTGGAACGAAAAATTAGGTGAAATAGAGTATTCATTCATCATTTTTGGAGTCCGGACGGTCAAGTTATCGTCGATCGAAATAATAGGCGAAATACCGATTTCGTCCTAAATTTTATATAAATAAAATTTTTAATTTTTTTTTTATTTTTCGTCTTCTCCAACCTGTCCAAATACAGCCAATAAACTTTTAAAAAAAAATTATTTTTTTTAAACTTCAACCTCAGATTCATGACAAATGGCTTGTCGTCGACGACCGATACAGAAGGGAGAAACGTCCGCGTTCTCTACAAAACCCACCCAACTTCTTTCTATTTCACTTTCTTTTTCACCATGTATCGTAAAAAATCAGCCATATTTATATACATGGATTTCGAAACTTCGACCTCGGATTTCATCCATTTCGGGATCAAACCGTCCTCCGTCGTAGAAGGGAGAAAGGACGACGGCATCGAGATCTTTGAAACCACCGGGTCAGATTTAAAAATCAGCCACTTCAAAGTTTGAACCACCTTGATTTACGTGTTGTTCACCTCGATTTCCACTCAAGCACTTCGGTCTTTTCGCACAGAGATAGTAAGGAACTCTCAATTTCTATTAGTAATCATAGATTGTGAAAATTGCATTTAGGATTTTATTAAAAATTTGTAATATGTTTCCAAAAATATAGAATTCAATCGGTTATTTCAAATTCACATCAGAACTTGCATATTTGATATGTTTAATTGTATTTTTTAACAAATTATACGTGGGTAGGATATTTCACCGGGCTATTTCTGATAGTTGGGTCCTGTGCACCGCTCGGACCCCATTTTGATCGAAGTTTTGTACTTTTTCAATGTTATTGATAAAAATAAATTTCATAGTTGAAAAAAAAATGATTTAATATTCAATGAACTCATATTGAGTTGATGAATATCAGAAAGTGGATATTTTGTTTGAGAGATTGACAATTGTAAAATTTGAAAAAAGGGAAAAAATGTTTGAAATGATAAAATGTCAGAGTCACTTTCGAGGGGTGATGTCTCCATTTTACATTGTTGTGTGTAGGTTGGTAAACGGATATCCAGGGATAATATTACTGGTTGCATGTTTATTTACTTTCTATTAGCGCGAAGCGCTGTTTACGTTTCCGTTATGTTATTTATTTTAGGCTGGGTGGCCACACTTGCATAGTAGGAAATTGGATATCCATTCTTAACCTTGTATTGTTAATTTCTCTTTTGTTTTCAAATGAAAATAATATATATATATATATATATATATATATATATATATATATAGTTATTTTGTGAGCTGTTAAAGAGTTCGTGAATGCCTAAAGGGATAGTGGCATCATATCATCCGGAGTGGTGTACTATCCTAAGATGTACAGTAGGGACCACCAAGCTCATACGTGGTATGGGACGCGTATGAGAGTGGAGTCACAATTGGAATCTGGGATTATTCCTCTCTATCTTTACCAGTGAACTCGTATACGAATGATTTGTATGTTTGGGAATCACATGCACGCCTGATAAGCATAGACAAAGATGATTAGTCAGTGATCACTAACAATCTATAATAGTCGAACGTTCTGACACATCGAAAAGAGACCCATTGCTTACGATCACTTCAAACGGCCAGCCTGAGCCAAATAAATGGTCCCGCAAGTGTGGTAAACAACGACCAACCACAAAATCAAGAACTAATACTTTATTATGAAACATCATGTCCTGACTGGGAGCGATCCAGTCGTAAATCCTAACTCTCTAATTTCACTATTCCACCATTGTGTATTATGTATCTGTTGTCTTATTTTGATATATAAAATGAGATACATGTTTAATATTTTCACTAAATCAATTAGTCTTGTCTAAAAAGGAAATGTTATAGTGAGTACTGCCGATCGATGTAATGTGAGTTTTAAAACGTTTAGTTGCTCATCCGTGACTATATGTACCAGTTAATCGTAGTTTCTTCTGTAAAACTTTGTTTATTTTAAAATGATTCAGTACGTTTATTCGTTCATGTTAGGAAAGGTTATTGGTAGAAATTGTTTTCTTCCTTACTGAGTAACCATTACTCATCATTTCCTTCTCTATTTTTTAGTTTCAGATCCGAAATTTGGCGAGACAGGTATAGAAAACGAGTGAGAATCATCTGGTGGGTCAGATGGACAGCCAGAGTCTGTCACTTGGTGAGTATTGGGGCTATACCCCTAATGGTGTCATATTTGTCTAGGAATATTATGGGTTTTTTATTCGAGCGTAAGGATTTTTTTTAAAGTGAGAAAATAGTTGTATAATTCTATATTTTGTTATCCTTCTGCACTCTGATCTATCGTACGTTATTAGATGTATGTAAGCTTCCGCTATTGTAATATTTTATATGTATATATGCAGAATTGTATGTCGTTTATCAGGTGCAGGTTGAACGCCTTGGAATGCTAACATAAATAGAGGGGACCATGCCGAAATTTCGAGGCACCACCTTGTGCCTCGAGATCTAACATGGGGCTTTGTGTTAGCATTTGGCAGGGCGCCACATAACAAAATCTCCTATAACAAAACTTAATTTTGAGTCTAAATTTGTTCTTTTTCCTAGACTTTTTTTTATCATTTTTCTTCTTTTTTGTTTACAGGAACTATGTAGTGCAGAATGTCCGTGAGATCAAGAACCCAGATTTCACAGAAATTATATGCAAACATCTTAAAGGAAACTATGTTCTACTTTCCACACAGAAATATAGTAGTCATGTCGTAGAGAAATGCTTAACCTTTATGGGAATGGAAAGTGTGCTTTTGGATCTCCTCTACAGTGAAAAATTGGATCAATTAGTCAGACATGAATTCAGGCACTATGTGATCCAAACAACACTAAAGATCACAAAGGTGAAATGTTTTTTTGCTTCCTCTTCTTTTCTTCTCTTTTGCCTCCTTTACTTTGCACATTGATTTAAGTTCTAAAACAACAAAAATTGCTTCTTATTTATTCCAGAGGGAGCACGATGATCTTTTCAAAAGACTTGTAAATGCCTTAATCCCACATTTGCATAAACTTGAAAACGGTCTGAATGAAAGAAATGTGTTTAATTTGATCAATAAAGACTATCATACAGGGATAATTTAGTCACTGGAAGGATCAAGTACATATAGAAAGTGTCCAATAAACTATGTTTGTTTGTTTTCTAATGTGTTTTTTATTTTTATTTATTTATTTATTTTTATTTTGTGCAAATGACACTTTGTGTCAATTTGTAATTAAGGTGTAGGGTATATATATTCTTTTTTGCTAAACTTAGATAGTTTGATATTCTGGTGATTTTCACTATGTAATACTTGGCTGTTAGTATAAATCTTTGATGCTGTTGTTAATTTTTCATATTTTTGGGCAGCATTTCTTGGTGATGATAGACTATGCTTTTTTCTCAATTTTGAGTAAAAATTCAAGTTACAAACAATTTTACGTGGTTCCCTCAAAATTGAGGTACGTCCATAGATCACATCGATTCCACTCTGAAGAGAAAACTTGCGGTTACAGATTACACCCTTTCGCCAAAAATAAGAAATATAAATACCCCAAGAAGGTGTAAAGGCGTGGCTTGATTTACAATACATCCTTGTTGACTAATACAATTAAGCTCCACAAACCACAACATGTATGCATAAAATTAAGGCAATATTATATTCCTCTCATTTGCAACCTAATTGAAACTTTTGATTGTAAAATTGATGAATTGTTAGTCGTCTTGGGGAGTCATGATATATACAATAAGTTATAATATAGAATTTTACACTACCAATAAAAATAAATCTATTCAAAATAATAAGAAAGACACTATATTCCATGCCATACTAGAGAATTGAAGAAAAAAAATATTTAATTTTTTCCACTACTAAGAAAGCAAAGAGATATATTTATAATGTAAATTTTATGATTACCAAGGGAATACCGCTAACAAATTACAAAAGAAAAATCTGAAAAAGACTTGAAGAAAAAATTCAACACTTATAAAATTTCTTGACAAACAGAATAATCTTAGAATGCCTCTAACATTTTCTTCAAAACTTCTCTGGACTTCATGCTTATTGGAAGACCCAATTCAAACTAAGACCTTCTCATCCTTCTGATTCTCCTAATCAGAAAAGAAACTATTCAAAACAATGTTCCTAATTAAGAACATTAAAAAAATTCTTCTAATTAATGCTAACAAATAAGTAAAAAAAAATTTATGTACTTACATTCCATGATCACTACAGGAAAAATGACTTATTGAAACAATTTTTAGTGACGGTCAAATTTTGACAGTCACTATAAAGTCATTTAAGATGAAATCGGATCTTACTCTCTCTGTCTCTTCGTCTCAAACAAAAACATCTTCGTCTTAAACTCGATCTCTCTGTTTCTCTCTCATCTCAAACTCAATCTCTCTGTCTCTCATTCCAAGCTCGATCTCTATGTCTCTCATTTCAAGCTCAAAAACGAAGTCTCTCTGCCTCTTTCTCATCTCATACTCGAACTTAAGATCTCCTTTGAAAGAGATCTTCAAATTAAGGTCTCTCTCTGTCGATCTCTCTCTTTCTATTGATCTCTCAAATGTGTGAGGGTTCAATTTAAACAAATTCGATCCGATCTCGACCTCCCGAAATTTTATGAAATATATTTCCTTTGATAGAAAAGATATGTTTTCCTACATATTTTGATGATTTTTCAGTTGAATCGATCCCTAAACCCTAGATTTTTTTTTTGTTATAGAGTTTGAACTCTCGGTCTCACTAAGTGATTTTTTTAATTATTATTTATATTGATCTGTGAGGTTGAACTCTCGATCTCTCTCTCTCTCTCTCTCTCTCTCTCTCTCTCTCTCTCTCTCTCTCTCTATATATATATATATATATATATATAATCCTAATTTCTATAGTGTTGATTCAAATTTTGGTTCAATTGCAAATCTAATTCACATTTCTATAATTTTAATTCAATTTTTGGTTTAGTTTCAAACCAAACCCCTAATTTCTCATTTTTATAGTTAAGATTTTAATCAAAGAAAGTGGTACTATTGATTACGATGTAGCAATCAAACTCTAAACCCTTGATTTCATTTTCTAATTTTTTAATATCGAGAGGGGATCAACTCAGTTGAGATTTAGCACCGAAATGTGGGTTTGTCATGAATTTGAGTTATTTTCCATCTCTCAAATTGCATAGCTTGAAATGGGGTTTTCTGATACTACTCTCCATCTCTGTTGAGTTATTGTAGTATTTTTTTGTTTCAAGTTTTTTGAATTTAACTTATTTATGTCTGTTTTGCTACTTAGTGTTATAATTTTCCAAGTTTTCGAAGTAATTTAAGAGTTGAAAATTTATTTTTCACATCTTTCGTATAAGTTCATGATTGTAAGGAAGATATGACTAATTAGAGTTATTTAATTGAATCATGAATTGGCTTTAAACAACTACTTGTAGATTTTTAATCTAACTCAGCTTTGAATCATCCAGTGTATGTCTTTCTTGATTCTCTTATTATTTTTACTTAATTTACAATAATTGTATGAAACTAGTTATAAATGCAATATTCTTGTCTGAGTGTGATTTAAGTTTGCAGCCCCTCAAGAAACAAAGCATGAATGCCCTACGTGGCAGTTTAGAAATCACATGGGCTATCTCTAATATAAATCAAATTGTAGGGGTTAATGGCTGATTTTTTTTTCTTTAAAGAAGTTAAGTGGGGGCTATAACCCCCATGTAGCTCCGCCCCTGCCATGTATCCTACGATGCTTGGTGTTCCACCATGTCAACGTAAACTTTGTTTCTATTTGAACACAATTCAGCATTGCGGACTTCGGGATCTGCAACCTCGAAACACAGAATATTATCAAATAAGGTAGATGTTAAGCTATCACATCGGACTCCTAAAGTTACGACTTGAGGAAAATTCCATTCTTCATGACAGGTAGTTTTCTAGAAAGCTGTCCGTATTTACTACAAAGTTTACATTTATTCTTCCCTTCTAGTGTACAAAAAGAAAACTCAACTCAATTTTTCGGGGGACAAAAGAAGATATAGCTTCATCTCTCTATCTCTCATATTAAAATAAGTTATACCAAATTAGTTAGGCATAAACCTTCATATGGAACATTATAGCTTCTGACTATGAAGGTTAAAAAAAGCCAATTTTGTTTCTAAACCAAAGTGTTTTTATTGCAATGATGTTCCGTAAAACTAAAGGCTTCGTCTCCATCAATTTAGTGATATCATAATCATCCTCAATTTGTATCCCAAGTATTCCGGATTGGCTTATTCCATCGTTCCACACCATTGTTTTCAAATGCATGTGAGGCTTACGCCTTGAGATGAGTCTTAGAGCGAGGCTTGTTAAAAATCCCCTGAAGCGCAAGAAAGAAACGTGAAAGCAATTGAGGCTTACGCCTCAAAGCATGAGGTACCCAAAAGGCATACACCTCAATGTGAGGCTTACTGTTTGCTTGAAATTATAGTTAATTTTTTTTTTTTTTTTGTTAATAATCATATTTCTACTTTCTTCTTCTTCTTCTTTTCTTCGTTGTTGCTGCCATACAACATGATTGGAGCATATTTAGATATAAATTCGAATAATAATAATATATGCTAAATGAATTGTTGAATTGATTTAATTCATAATTAGCATTTGTCGTATTTAGTATTATGAAGAGAAAGTTATTAAAAAGAAGTCTAAAGTTACATTTTGCAATAAATATAAAATAATTATTTGCTGCAAAAGCTTTTAGTTATTTAAATATAAAATATTTCTTTCTAATTAAAAATATAATATAAAATATTTTATTTTATTATTAACGTAGGAGATTAACACTTGGAATTTGATTATGTGGATTTGTAACTTGAAATTCCAAAAATATATGGTAGCTACCCTGTTTTATTTTAATATTAATCATTCAAATATATTATATTATTTATTTAAAATCTATATATGATATGACATAGTAAACAATAAATCTATTAGGTGATTTAGAGGGATAATGTCTTTGATGATAGAAGGGATTGTTTGGTTTAAAAGTAATACTGTCGTGAAGTGGATATGCCGATAGATAAAAGTTGGATTCAGTTACCTAGAGATACCTCTAAATATGAAGTAGGAGTTAATAATTTTTTGGATTTTGCATTTTCTCATTCAAGATTTGATAATGCGATTTAATGTCCTTACGTCAAATGTCTCAACATGCTGGTAAAGAATAGAGAAAACGTGCATGGTGACTTATTATGTATGGGATAGATAAGAGATATATACATTGGACACGTCATGGTGAGACATTCGAAGATGAATATAAAATTGATGAGTTTAAAAAGGGTGATGATATGCAAGGAATGTTACAAGATGCATTTGAAATCCCAAACTTTGATTATGAATAGGTTAATGAGTCGAATAATGACAATCCAGATGAGCCAAAGGATAATGCAAACAAGTTTGATAAAATGTTGAAAGTTGTCAAGGTTGAGTTATATCCGGGTTGCACTAAATTTTCAAAACTATCTTTTATTGTAAAGTTGTTACATCTGAAATGTCTTAATGGATGGAGTAATAAATCATTTGATATGTTACTTGAATTGAGCATTTTCTATTTGTGAAAAGTTGCTAAAGAATTATTACAAATCGAAGAAGATCCTGCGGGATCTTGGCTTATATTATATGAAGATACATTCGTGCCCGAATGAATGCATGTTATACTAGAAGGACCATGAGAATGTAAATGAATGCGTAGTATGTGACGAGTTTAGATGGAGATCAATTGGATGTCAATCAATTGAGGAACCTTCACGTTCATTTACAAAAGACAAGAAAATAGCTGCAAAGATTTTGCGTCATTTTTCGTTAAAATTGAGGCTTAAGAGGTTGTTTATGTCTTCAAAAATAGTCGAGAACATGAGATGGCATTCCAATAGTCGTATAAAAAACGACGTGTTGAGGCATCTGGCTGACTCTATGACGTGGGAAGATTTAGACAAGGAGTATGCGTCATTTGATTTTGAACTTCGGAATGTTAAACTTGGATTGGCAAGTGATGACTTTACTCATTTCAATTACATGAGTACTTCTCACAACACATGACATGTTGTTTTGATTCCGTATAACTTGCCTCCATGGATGTGTTTGAAACCAACTTCTTTTATATTGTTGTTACTCATTCCAGGTCCTAAGGCTCTTAGGAATGACATCGATGTCGATGTAACATATTGTTTCATAACATCGACATCGATGTAAAATATCGTTTAACTAATAACTGTTTTTTGTGTGTAACTAACCCCTTTTTAACTCCGCCCGGATAAAAAGGGGGGGGGGGGGATAAGGTATTATTAATTTCTAAATAAGGTAATTTTCTTTTAACGTGACATGTTTCTATTTTATCATTCATATAAGTTATTGTTGACTTCATCTATGCTTGTCTTCAACCAAGCATTGATATATTTGAAGCATTTGATGAGGTTAGCAAACATTTTCTTCAAATGAATTTGAGAACTCCAATTGGTGGTTGCATGTTTCTTTTTTCTTTTTCTTTATTAAATTGTCTATGTGGTTTCGATGCAATTACTTCTTATGAAATGAGGGGGTAGAGTTATGCTTTCAATGTTAATGGCAAGTATGTTCAAATTCATCAGTAAGTGCATTGATAAGAAAGGTTTTCAAGGATGAACATTATTTTGGTGACCTGGGAAAAACTGTAAGTTTCGTGGTCCTATAATGGCAGAAAATATCAGTTTTATAATTTGTTATGCAGATGAAAACAATAGGGTCAAATGTACTCTTCATTGCTCTAACTAAAATATCAGATTGTGTTATGAAGGGAGCAGAAACATACGGTTTTAATGGAATGGTACTATGTTGTTTATGTTGCTGTACTGAAATATTAAATTGTGCAATTCTGCTTCATTTTTATTTAGTTTATCTTTTCTCACTAAAATATATTTGTAGGATTTGTTTATGACAATGAATAGTTAGATCAAGAAGAATACAGATCTGGCCCTAGCGAAACCTAGTCAATCTAGTCGGCTTGATATTGCTCATGTGAGAATTGGTCTAATGTTATTTACCTTGTCATTGAACCACGGTCCATGTGAGAATTGGTCTAATGTTATTGCCTATGATATTAAGTACATATAGAAAAGAAAGTGGTCCATATAAACCTGTAATCCATCTTAACGCACTTTGTGTCTAACTTTAAGTCAATATGTTTGGTAATGCAGTCATATATCGAAGGGTACTTCCAAGCTATGTTGGATACAATGTATGGCAAATCAAGTTACAACAGTTGTGGCTAATGCGGGGAAGGATGACAATGATAAAGTCATGCCCGTTCAGCAATGACTTGATGAGAGAAGGTTGTTGCAGTTATTCTTTTATGGGCTGATTTTAAATGCAATCATAACTTGTTTCTTATTCAAAGGAACGTGTGATATGCGGAAGGGTATTATAGTACTATAGGATATATTAGAATAAGGTGTATTCCAATACACCGACTAATCTTCTAAGATTAGGATAGAATATGATAAGATTAAACTAAGTTCCCTTATGAGAGAGTTTGATTATGTTGGACATTTTTTGAAAAAGTCAACCAATCAATCAATGAGATCACGGGGTGTTTTAAATGCTATTATAAACATCTGGTGCTCCTGGTAAGATAAGGTTTTGAGGATGCCATTTATGTCAATTTCATTTATATGTAGTGGAAGCTTCTTTTTCTTTTTAACATTGTCTGCCCTACATTTTTGGTAAGGAATGACAAGGGTTTAATGTAGCCATGAAATTAATACACTTGCATGCTTCTGCTGTCCTTTTTCAAGTTTAGTTACAATTATATCTGATGAAGTTAGAAACATGGATTTAAATATATAAAAAAAATTAAAATTTCCCATCGAGTTGCGGAAGGCATGCTTATCTTTCTTTCTTAAGAAATATATAAATTTAAATCTACTATAAATATATCATTATAAATTTTATGGTTGGTTAATTCATACATGCACATGGTATAGAAAATTTGCATTCAGACTGATTGATTGACATGGATAAGCTTGAACAATCACATGGTAGCGTGGTTGAGCATCTTGATGGTCATACATATATTGTTCACAAGCAGCTGAACGACGATTGGTTACCTTGGTCAGATCCTAAACCTCTTTAGTGTTTGTAGAGAAGATCTTAACTCGGGGCTTAGACCCATAGCTCAGTTGGTTTGAAACATTGCAAAGCAACTTTGAGGTCGTGAGTTCAAGTCCAGCTTACCCATAAATAAATAAAAAATAAGAATGTTAACTCGGTTCCTACAGAAAATTTATTAATATATTTTCCTCTTATTAAAACATGATAGTTGGTTGCCAAGGGTATGAAAAAAAGAGATTTGTTATTGCAGCATTATTGGAGAAGGGAGGATGATGGAACATATGGTAGTTATGAATTTAAAAGAATGTTTTGATATTCTTCGGTGACTTTAGAGCTCTACAAATAAAAAACTGACTCCTTTTGGTTTTTTGTCACAGTAATTCTCTACCACTCTGTGTTTCACAGAAGGTGTCTACCCCAAAAAGGCTACGTCCGTGTCCGCCTTAAAAGTAATGTATACTTTGAATTTGGATATAGAAACATTAAACGTTTTCTTAAAACATTAAACATTTGCCTACCTTCATCTCTTATTTCCCTCACCTTCTATCAATTTTATGATGAGAAATTAAAGTTGGCAAGTAAAGGCGTTTATGCATAGAGAGTATTCTGTGGCCCCTAACACCCTTTATGATTTATTAGGGGGTCTGGAAGGAAAAGGGACAAAGCAATATATGATGGGAAGGAGAAATCACTCCAAGAGATAATAATAATAATAACAATAATTAGCATATTAAAGCTATTGCATTTTGGTGTAAGGTGTCTTTTTTGAGGACTTTGTATTTTGATGGGACCTCATGTTTGGACCCAAAGTAAATTTTGATGTTTCATCATGTACAATACCAGTAGGATGGACAGACTTGTCTCATCCTCCCATCTTGACTCAAGAATTTTCTTATATTTCTACGATACAAATATTTGATCCTTGAAGTCCTTGCATTGTTTAAAATGTATTAATGAGTTACATTTTTTGGTTCTATTGTAAGTGGGGGATACGTAATTTTTTCTGTTCACTAAGGGAAACAATCGGTTGTAAAGCACATGCTTGCTATTGATTGGAAATTCTGGAAGTCTTATCTGCGAAAATCAAAGCAAAAGCTAGAACCATCCAAATGCTTGAAAGGGTAGCAAGTAGTACTTCTATTGGTGAAGCATAATAGGATATCTCCGGATTATTCTTGATTATTCTTGACTTACTAAATTATTCTTGTAACGTTCTAGATTAGGATAGTTGAGACTTTCTAGATTATTCTTATAATATTCTAGATTAGGATAGTTGTGACTTTCTAGATTATTCTTACAATCTTCTAGAATAGGATAGTTGGGACTTTCTAGATTATTCTTGTAATGTCTATAAATACCCTATTGGGGCATTTGTAATAATCATCTAAGAATTCTCAATCAAATAAGATCTTTACATGGTATCAGAGCTTCAAGGCTAACGCCACCCATTCCTTAACGCTAGCCGATCACACCTCCATCACAAAAAAAAAATTCTTTCTAAGTCATGGCCTCCACTCCAACCACATCGTCATTAACCACCCCCCCACCCTACCATCATTAATCCTCTAGACAACACCACACACCTCATTGCTATTAATGTTTCGGCACAACACCTCTAAAATTCACATCCACAAATTACACCGCATGGAGGCTCCAATTTCAAACGCTTCTCATCAGCTATGACTTACTCGGGTTTATTGATGGAACAAAGCCATGTCCACCTTCCACCATCATGAAAAATGGTATCTCATCGCCTAATCCTGATTATCTCCTATGGATCCGTCAAGATCAACTCTTGCTCAACGCCATCATCGGCTCTCTCACACCGTCACTAATCTCATTCATTACTACTGCAAAAACATCCTATGATGCCTGGACGACTCTTTCCAACACCTATGCTAAGCCGACTCGTGGTCGCATTCTTGGTCTCAAGGCCTGTCAAAGGCACTCAGTTTATCACTGAGTATATGCAAGGTATTAAAATCACTGTTGATGCACTAGCCCTTATGAACGTCTAGGTTGATTCTGAAGATCTTGTCATCAAAATTCTTAATGGCCTCGACGAGAACTATAAAGAACTCTCTAATGCTATTCAAGCACGAGAAACATCCATCTCGTTCGATGAGCTATATGAGAAACTACTCAATCATAAAGTACAACTGGTGGCCAAAATAGATTCATCTTCTTCTATCCCTACCATGGCTTTTCCTGCTACTCGGTCTTCCCCACAGAGTTATGCTTCATTACCCCAGCCATCACGTGGTCCTCCTTACTCCTTTAACCAAACTCGAGGTCAGTCAACACGATTATCACACGCCTCTTTAACATCTCGACCTCCATTTTTCGTCGACAATCAAGGACAACGCCCGTATCTCGGTCACTGCCAGTTGTGTGAACAACACGGCCATTCTACAAAACGTTGTTCCATTTTCAAGCATATTCCATGGACTCCCACTACCCAACAGTCACGTCCCCGGCCTCGTCCAGCCTATAAGATGCCAAGTGCTCACACGGCCACTCATCCATCGGCTTCTTCAACACCATCTGAATGGATCCTAGACTCGAGTGCTTCTCATCACGTCACTACTGATCTTGCGAACCTTTCGCTTTACTCTCCTTATGATGGTTTTGATGACATTATCATCGGTAATGGTAAAGGCCTGATCATTACTCATACTGGCTCCCTAAACCTACCCACTTCATCCTCATTATCCTTCCCAAATACTCTTTGTGTTCCAATTATGACAAAAAATCTTATCGTTATCTCCCAATTATGTAACACTAACAATGTTGTTGTTATATTTTCCATGTCTGGCTTTCAAGTGAAGGATCGTCAAACAGGAGTCCTTCTTCTCCAAGGACCACAGAAGGACGGAGTTTATTATTGGCCGGTCACGACGGGCTCGTCAGCTCCACCACGTGCTCTCTTGTCTATCACTTACTCCCTGTCTTTGTGGCATTCCCGTCTTAGTCACTCATCCCACAAAATTATTCGTCATTTAGCCTCATCTAATGTTTTTTCTTTATCTTCCTGTCTTCTATTAAACTTTTCTTATAATTTTTGCAAAATTAGTAAAAGTCACAAGCTTCCATTTTATGAATCTACCCTTTCATCTTCAACACCCCTTGAATTAATTTTTTCTGATGTGTGGTCTTCTCCTATTCTCTCCGTTGATGGATTAAAGTATTATGTTGTTTTTGTTGACCACTTTACTAAGTACATATGGTTATATCCTCTAAGGCGAAAAATGGATGTTCTTGAAACCTTTATCATATTTAAGTCTCTTGTGGAAAACTACTTAAAAACTAAAATAGTTACCTTATATACAGACAATGGGGGGGAATATATTGCACTCCGTTCATTTCTTGCATCTAGTGGGATTACACATCTCACAACACCTCCGCATACTCCTGAACACAATGGCTTTTCAGAACGTCGACACCGTCATATTGTCAATACCGGCCTCACCCTCCTTCATTATGCATCCATCCCTCTTACTTTCTGGCCCTTTACTTTTGCCATAGCTAACTATCTCATCAACCGCATGCCCAAATCCAATCTCTCCATGATGTCTTCATTTGAAAAATTGTTTGGTCATTCCCCTAACTTTCAAAAGTTTCGTGTCTTTGGTTGTCAGTGTTACCCATGACTGCTTCTGTATACCGCTCATAAATTGGAACCTCGATCTCGTGCTTATGTCTTTCTAGGCTAATCCTTAACACAAAGTGCATATATCTGCTATGATCGATATTTCTCCAAAATATTTACTTCTCATCATGTTGAGTTCGTCGAAGATGTTTTTCCATTTTCCATGCCCGTCTCATCTGTCCCACCCTCGAGTCCTTCGTCATCTTCCTCTCTTTTCTTTAAAGTCCCGTCTACCTCACGTGGTGGTGCTACCAATTCGCCTCTCTTGCTCAATAATGAACCCTCATCCTCGGTCTCGCTCACGGCCTCCAACGTTGATTCCTCACCGTCGAACTCTTCCTCTGTCCCTCCCATTCCCCCAATCACTTCTACCTTGCCCAGACCCATTTCCAATAGCCACCCTATGCTTACCCGCTCCAAAAATAACATTCACAAATCGAACCCCAAGTATTGTCTTATCTCTTCCCATCCACCTATTGACTTTGAGCCCACAAGTGTAACTCAAGCCCTTACTAATCCACAATGGCGCTTTATTATGTCCACTGAGTTTGATGCTCTCCTTCGGAATGGTACGTGGGATCTTGTTCCTTCTAGTGGTTCACAGAATATAGTTGGTTGTAAATGGGTATTTCGAATCAAGCGCAATCCTGATGGATCTATTGACAAAGACAAAGCATGCCTTGTTGCCAAGGGTTTTCACTAAAGACCCGACATTGATTACTATGAAACTTTCAGCCCGGTTGTTAAGCCCACTACTGTTTGTCTTGTTCTGAGTTTGGCACTGTCACGCGGTTGGGCTCTTCGGCAACTTGACGTCAATAATGCTTTCCTCCATGGTAATCTTGATGAAGAGGTCTATATGGCACAGCTACTTGGCTTTATTGATGCCAATTTTGCCTCTTATGTTTGCAAACTAAAGAAAGTCATCTATGGTCTTAAGCAAGTACCTCGGGCGTGGTATCAAGAACTTTGTAGCTTTTTGCTTCAATTGGGCTTTGTTCATGCCCAGTCGGACATGTCTCTCATTGTGTTCAACCACAATGGTCTCACTACTTACTTCTTGGTGTATGTTGATGACTTAATTATCACGGGTAGCAATACTGTTTTTGTTTCTCGCGTCATTGATCAACTGGCTGTCAGGTTCTCTATCAAAGACTTGGGATCGTTATCCTACTTTCTCAGTATCGAAGTTCTCTCTCACAAAAACTCATGTTTCCTCTCCCAACAGAAATATATTGTGGACATACTTGCTCGACACAACATGCTCTTTTCTAAATTGGTTCAGACACCTCTTGCAGTTGGTATTATACTTTCACTTTATGATGGCTCTCCCCCTGTAGACACCCCATTTTTGCATCCGCCTGATTAATCAAGTCGTCAACCCAATCGCAAAAGTTCCCAATGATGGATGTCTATTCCAATGCTTTATTTTGTTACCAGATATGTTTCAGAAATTCGGATGAGGTATCTCGAACTGACAAAACTTAGAAACCACGCTACGCTAGGAAAATACGACCCCAGAAACATAAAATCATCATCTTGTAGACCAAAAAGAAGCTTCACGATAAAAATCACTAAAAATGACCAAATTACCAAAATACCCCTAACATCAAAACAATCCTAAAGCCTACATTACACTTAGGAAAATCCATTCAAACACATAAAATAACAAATCGAAACCAAATAAACCACTTCACCAATTTTCACAAAATTCGACAAAATTACGAAAATACCCCTCATAAAATTCACGATCATTTCACACAAAAAATTTCATAAATGACAAAAATAAACATTTCCATTGAATTCCTTATGAAAAACTGATTCTAAAACATCCTGGAATATTGAAAAATGAATTAAAACGTAAAAAATCCTCTCCGAGGGTAAAATGGTAATTTTACAACTTTAATAATTAAAAATTTCAAAATTAATAAATAAATCATTAAAAAAAGGTAAAAAGAAACATTAAGGTCAATCAAGTAAGACTAAAGTCAAGTAAGGCTAAAGTCAAAACATTAATGTCAACCAAGAAAGACTAAAGTCAAAGTATTAAAGTCAATCTCATAAGACTAAAGTCAAAACCCTAAATCAAAATACTAATCAAGTCAATTTCATAAGACTAAGGTCAAAACCCTAAATCAAAATCCTAATCTAATCAAGTCAATCTCATAAGACCAAGGTCATAACCCTAAATCAAAACCCTAATCTAAATTAATCAAATCAATCTCATAAGACTAAAGTCAAAACCCTAAATTAAAACCCTAAAGACTAAGTCAAAACCCTAATTGAAACCTTAAAAGAAACCCTAATCAAACCCTAATGCTTCTAAAAACTTTATAAATAAGAGCCTCCACACCCTATTTTCGTATCAAAGAAATCATAAACCCTAAGAGAAGTAGGTCTAGAAGCTCCCATAGCCCCCCATAAACCCTAGTTTTGGAGTCCCAACTCCTTACCTAACATCCCCCCTTCAATTTTAGTCTAGAAAACACCTAAAATCCCTCCAAAAACACCCCCAGATCCGCAACAAACTTGAAGAGTTTAGATCCAAAATCGAGGAGATACCTTGATCTCGGAGATCCGAAATCAAATCCGGAGACAGAACGAAGCAAGGGAGTACGGAACAAGGCTATTTTTGTCAGATCTGAGGGAGCAAAATCCTTGCTATCGGAAAGGTATCAGTTTATTTTTTATTATTTATTTTTTCTATCTAGGTTTTTAGCAATGTGATTTACTTGGAAAGTTAGTAGAGACCGGCTTTGGCCGGGCGGGGTTGGTGCCTAACACCTTCCAACCCCGTAACGTGATCCCCGGACCTTTTTTCTCTTTGGTAGATTAGTTTGCTTTTCTTTTAAAGTCAGTTTGGTTCCTAGACCTTAACAACTAGGTGGCGACTCCCAAACCTCAAGGGTCAAAAGTGGATCCGCGCACCTCGCGGATCGAGGGCGCTTTCAGTGGCGACTCCACTGGGGACTATTGAGGATCAAACTTGAAAAACCCCAAGTATGGGAGCATTGCCAAGATGACCTAGTTTTTTTTATTATTTAGTTGGATTTATTTTATTTATTTTTTCTGTTTATTTATTTTTTATCTTGATTGTAGATGATTTTGGGTATTGCATTTTTTTTTCTCCAATTAAGGATCAGTTTTTGATGACCCCTAAATAATGAAAGATTCAAATTGACCTCTGAAAATGATGGAATGATGAAGGTTGGACAGAAATATTAAAACATTTTTAGAGACTATTCTAGTGAGAATTAAGTCTGGGAGCCTATTAATAAAACATAGATCTCGTCGAGTAGATTAATTTAGAATCTGAGTTCACTCAATTTCCTTATCGGAAGCCTTAGATATCATCGATGCAAGTTCAATCTGTAAATCTGGAATTATTTCTGAATGAAAGTTGGGACAGCAACGTTAAAACTTTTTTACAGAACATTCTAGTGAGAATTAAGTCTGGGAACCTTTAATAAAACGTAGATCTCATCGAGTAGATTAATTTAGAACTTGAGTTCACTCAATTTCGTTATCAGAAGCCTTAGATATCATCGATGCAAGTTCAATCTGTAAATCTGGAATTGTTTCTGAATGAAGGTTGTGACAGCAACGTTAAAACGTTTTTACAGAACATTCTGGTGAGAACTAAGTCTGGGCACCTATTAATAAAATGTAGATCTCATTGAGTAAATTAATTTAGAACTTGAGTTCACTCGATTTCGTTATCGGGAGCCTTAGATATCATCGATGCAAGTTCAGATTGTATTTTCCTAATTCACAGAAAATCTGAATTTATCTAATGTTGGCACAATTAATGTTCTTGAGAGTGAGCTCATCTCAACCATTGTCATTCTATCATCAATGTAACACCTATTGGAATCTCGATTTATTTTGGATCACCCAAAAGTGATCATTGATTGGACCTTAAAAATTATAAAAATTATGCCTATTGCAATGTTTGTTTGATCAATTATTATATGCCATGCTCATTAATTGATTTGCCATGATCTTGACAGATATATTTGTGATGGGTTTGATTTCATCTTAATTTCGATGTGATGGGTTTTAGATTATTTTTTGATCAATATTCATTTGATATCCATATGTGATGACATAATCTGGCCCATGGGCCCACGTGTTTGAAAAAGGCCCCGGGCATACCCCACCCTATTTTGCACACACCACAAGCACGTTTACTGTTTTACCCACTTACACGTCCCATTTAGCCAACGTGGCACTAGTGCGTGGTCCGGTCTCTTCGGAGATGCGACGTCATTCATGAAAACCACAACTCCAGTCACGTACCTTAGGGTATATCAAACTGGGGGCATCAATACCGTCTGATCAGGTGATTCTGAGAGGTATATTGATGCACCCAGGCTGGAGCGACCTGAGCCTTTGACCTATTGTAAGCCACACAGTCACATGTCCCGATTGCCAACGTAGTACTAGTACGTGGTCGGTCCCCTCGTGGGATGCCAAACCATTTATGAAAGCTACAACCCTTGACTCGTACCCGTAGGTATAAAAGATAATCTAAGTGTATCAATTGCACTTCTTGGTCAAAACCGGTGCCTAAGCAGATCTTGCCCCGTTGTACCCTACTGTACGAGGGGGATAGACTACGTCTATTCTAGACGAGAGGTATTTAAGTGGGCCCTTGCTCAGCATTGTGCGCCACCTCTCAACTGGAGATCAAACTGGCTATTTTTGGCTTCAGAGAAATGAATTGAGGTTTTAGATTATCACATATACAGTATATCAAACCAAGTCACCACGTACCAAAAGGTATATAGGTGTGCTTGGGCAAGGGTGGCCAGATAAAAATGCATTGCACGTAGTAAGCTTAGAGTCTAGAAACCTTCCCTATAGGTCATGACTCGAACTTATCGTGGGTGTTCCCGGGTTGTTTATTGAATGAATGCATGTGATTGATGAATGTATGTGAGTGATGTGAATGATGAGATCAGAATGCATGTGAATGATGAGATCAAAATGCATGTGAATGATGAGTTGAATGCATATGGATGATGAGATCAGGAATATGCGGGTTTGTCCTCAAGGATAAATTTTTTGTTGTTTAACCTAATTTGAAATTACAGTATCATTGGGTACACCAACCCAATAAAAAATCCATTTTTAAACTTGACCCAGTCCAACTCGATCCAACAATCCTGATTGATCGGGCCATTTAAATTGAAATAGAAATCAAATTTTCAAAGAAGAAAAATAGTTTACAAAGGGAAAGTATTTTCCAGAAAAAAATATTTTTCAAAAGAAGTGTTTTCCAAAAAAAGTGTTATTCTCTAAAAAATGTTTTCTAAGAAAAAACGTTTTTCAAAAGATATTTTCCATAAAAACAAGATTTTCCAAGAGAAGATACTTTCCAAATAAAAAACTATTTTTCAGAGAAAAAATATTTTTCAGAAGAAAATGTTTTCCAAAAGAAAAGAAAAAGAAGGAAAAATAATTTGCAAAAGATCTATTTTTGCATGAAAAGTTTTTATGGACCTTGGAAAACTACCAAAAAATGTTGCAAAAAAATAATCAGATAAAAATATTATTTTCCAATATTTTTCAAGAGTGCAACATAATTATTTTTCTTCTGAATAATCATTGAATGGACGAATTTTTTAATGGATTGGTGCACAAAATTCAATAAAATCTCAGGGTTCATTTAAAATGTTATCAAGGGGATGACACTGAAATTGGTTAAGTTCACCTTCAAAGAGGTTTAAGGGTTATCATTGTATCTAAGCTCAATCGTCCATCGTCTAGCTAGAGTTGTAAATCCGGTCAGTTAGAGTAAACGTCCATATCAAGTCAATAGTCAGAAATGACCTCAAAATTTCTCAATATCGCACAGTTGTTCCATGAAGATCATCGTGCCTCAATCCTGTTGTTTGTAAGTAATGTCTCAGTCCTCAGTCCTAATCACACTCGTGTGGGTACTTGTCTTGAGTTTTCATGAGTCATTTGGGTTAGCTCGAGTTCTTTTTTCTAGCAAGGTCATGTCTTCCTTAGATTGAGTCTACTCTTTCCTATTGAGTCAAGTTAGTTCATCGAGTCTATAGAGGTGTCTGTTGCCCCATCTAAAATTGATCGGATAAAAGAAATTTTTGAATACCTCGAGCACATTAACGAATTAACTAATAATTTGATAGATTTCGTTTCTAAACAAGAATATAAGAGTCAGGCTCAACCTTTAATCGAGAAAAGAATGTCTTTAACCTCGAAACAAAAAATATTTCCTAAAGAGATTCAAATAGAAACCATCTTATCCCTAACGGAAGACGAGGGGATAATGAATTTACTCAGAAATTTCAAAAGACTTGTTCGTGTGATCATAGGAGGGTATGTTAGGTACAAGCTTGGGTGTTGTTCAACACGGAATAGATACTCGTCTATATCGATGGAATCAAAGAAGATGTTATAAAATGTATCGGCACTACATCTTGAGTTTCAAATCACATATTATCAGTCGATATAAGGGTACCTTTTGAACTGATCTCTGATAATGGGTCGTACTTCAAAGCATAAATCATTACTCTATATTTAAAGTTGAAGATCCGGAAGCACAAATCATCCCCCTACCATCCTCAGATCAATGAAACGGTTGAAGCAATTATTAAGAGTCTCAAGACTATCATCAGGAAAATATGTCAATCACATCGAGATTGGTCTTAAAAACTACCATTTGCACTATGGGCATATCGAACTTCAATTCGATCCTCTACTGGAGCTACTCCCTACTCCTTAGTGTATGGCATGGAAGCAGTCTTGCTAGTTGAAATGGAAATTCCTTCTCTGAGGGTCTTGTTGGAAAGTCAGTTGTCAGAAATAGATTGGGTTCGCCAGCGGTATGAAGAATTGAATTTGATTGAAGAAAAACGACTAAGAGCTTTGTATCACGTGCAAGCTTATCAAAGAAGAGTTGCCCGTGCATTTGATAAAAAGATCAAGGTTCGTCACTTACAGGTCGGGGATTTAGTACTCAAAGAGAATCGGGCACCTATCTTTGACCCTAGAGGGAAGTTCAAACCAAATTGGGGAGGTCCGTACATCATCAAGGAGATACTACCAGGAAAAGCTGTCAGGCTTCAAGATCATGATGGAATTGAGTTACCAGAACCAACCAACCTTGACCAAATCAAACGGTACTACATTTAAGGAGGCCATTTTTGGCCGAATCAATTTTCCTATTACCTAATTCTTTATCTCCTTTCTCAACCCCTTTGCAGCCTGTTCAAAAAGAGAAAAATTGTGCCTTTTATTTCTTAGCCTGATCACCTAACCTAGGGGAGGGAAAAATCCGAACTACGTTTTGGTCTGATCCCAAAAATTTGGGGTACGTAGGCAACCTGAGAAGTTACTTCAGGCCCGACCACATCAAAATAAAAAAAATAGATTCCCTGACAAGAAAAAAATCTAAAAAGAAAAAATTCAAAAGAAAAAGAAATAGGGAAGAAAATTCAAAAGCAAAATAAAAGAAATGCCACACAAGGGGCATTTTGGGTTTTGAGCCTCAAAATCCCTTTCATTTTATGCCTAGTCCCAAGCCTACCTATAAAATTCCTCCTAAGTACCGTGTGAAAAGGTCAAGGAGGGTAGTAGAACATGATCAGACAGTAATTCTAGAAGGTCAGAGGAAAAGAAAAAGATAAAAAAAAATGATGAAGCCTGCTAAGTTGAAAACCCGAAAAGGGCGACTTAGGCAAAAATTAAGGCAAGCTCGCAAAGTTGAAAATTTGAAAGGACAACTTTGGCAACAATCAGAGCCAAGAAAAAAGAAAAAGCTCGCTAGATTGAAAACCTGAAAAGGCGATCTAGGCAAAAGTTAGAGCAAGCTCGCTAGATTGAAAACCTGAAAAGGCGATCTAGGCAAAAGTTAGAGCAAGCTCGATAGATTGAAAACCTGGAAAGGCGATCTAAGCAAAAGTTAGAGCAATAAAATTAAAAAAAAAAAACAGAAGAAAATCCCAAGCTGAGAGCAGTTCGAGCTGAAACATCAGAAATTCGAATAATCAAGTTCAATACTCAGCTTAAACCAGGCATAGATTCAGAAGCCACAAGTATCTTGTCTACGATCGATCTGAAAATTCTTACTTCCCCAAGTGAACCAATGGAGAGAATGGTGAATTCTATGATGAGTCTCAAAAGGAAATATTTTGTTCTCTTGAGCCTGACTCAAAATCTTTAATAAAATTAATCAAAATTAAAAGTTGGATCTTTATTGCGCTTGTGGTAATCAAATATTTCAAACCTTCATACAAGGGGCATTTTTTCTTTTTCCTCCAGATATGTAATTTCCCCCCTTATACTAGGGGCATTTTTTAATGATGTGTTCAATGCCATGTTTATTATCAAACTAGGGACATTTTGTTCTTGAGCAATGTTAATCCTAAAAAAATAATGAGAACTCCAAATTTAAGGTTACCCTCTTGATAGCAGTTTTTCGAAAAAACTCTTGAGATTCAAACTCAGGTTTTAAATTCATAAAAATTTTGGATAAATCCTTGAGGTTCAAACAAAAGCACTTCGGATCTCACATTTGACTGTGCCCAAAGATAAACTAATATGGTATTTTTTCATTCCTAGATCCAATCATTCTTGGATTCGATCATTTCTCTTCCAGATTCAATATCTTCCAGATTTATTCAATTCACTCTGATCAGTCTTTTCCAAATTCATTCATTCTTTCCCAAAAGTCCTTCATTCCTTCGCCAATTTTGCTCAGATGCCGCCAAGGGTTATCTTGGATTTTGCTCAGTTGCCGCCAAAGGTTATCTTGGATTTTGCTCAGTTTCCGCCAAGGGTTATCTTCGATTTTGCTCAGATGCCGCCAAGGGTTATCTTGGATTATGCTCAGTTACCGCCAAGGGTCATCTTGGATTTTGCTCAGTTGCCGCCAAGGGTTATCATGGATTTTGCTCAGTTTCCGCCAAGGGTTATCTTGGATTTTGCTCAGATGCCGTCAAGGGTTATCTTGGATTTTGCTCAGTTTTCGCCAAGGGTTATCTTGGATTTTGCTCAGTTGCCGCCAAGGGTTTTCTTGGAATTATGCTCAGATACCGCCGAGGGTTTTCTCGGAACTATGCTTAGATGCCGCCAAGGGTTTTCTTGGAATTATGCTCAGATGTCGCCGAGGGTTTTCTCGGAACTATGCTCAGATGCCGCCAAGGGTTTTCTTGGAATTATGCTCAGATGCCGCCGAGGGTTTTCTCGGAACTATGCTCAGATGCCACCAAGGGTTTTCTTGGAATTATGCTCAGTTGCCGCCGAGGGCTTTCTCGGAATTATGCTCAGATACCGCCAAGGGTTTTCTTGGAATTATGCTCAGATGCCGCCTAGGGTTTTCTCGGATTTATGCTCAGATGCCGCCGAGGGTTTTCTCGGAATTATGCTCAGATGTCGCCAAGGGTTTTCTTGGAATTATGCTCAGATGCCGCCGAGGGTTTTCTCGGAACTATGCTCAGATGCCGTCAAGGGTTTTCTTGGAATTATGCTCAGATGCCACCGAGGGTTTTCTCGGAACTATGCTCAGATGCCGCCAAGGGTTTTCTTGGAATTATGCTCAGATGCCGCCGAGGGTTTTCTCGGAACTATGCTCAGATGTCGCCAAGGGTTTTCTTGGAATTATGCTCAGTTGCCGCCGAGGGCTTTCTCGAAATTATGCTCAGATACCGCCAAGGGTTTTCTTGGAATTATGCTCAGATGCCGCCGAGGGTTTTCTTGGAATTATGCTCAGATGCCGCCGAGGGTTTTCTCGGAATTATGCTCAGATGCCGCCAAGGATTTCCTTGGAATTATGCTCAGATGCCACCGAGGGTTTTCTCGGAACTATGCTCAGATACCGCCAAGGGTTTTCTTGGAATTATGCTCAGATACCACCGAGGGTTTTCTCGGAACTATGCTCAGATGCCGCCAAGGGTTTTCTTGGAATTATGCTCAGATGCCGCCGAGGGTTTTCTCGGAACTATACTCAGATGCCGCCAAGGGTTTTCTTGGAATTATGCTCAGTTGCCGCCGAGGGCTTTCTAGGAATTATGCTCAGATACCGCCAAGGGTTTTCTTGGAATTATGCTCAGATGCCGCCGAGGGTTTTCTCAGAATTATGCTCAAATGTCGCCAGGGGTTTTCTTGGAATTATGCTCAGATGCCGCCGAGGGTTTTCTTGGAATTATGCTCAGTTTCCGCCGAGGGCTTTCTCGGAATTATGCTCAGATACCACCAAGGGTTTTCTTGGAATTATGCTCAGATGCCGCCGAGGGTTTTCTCGGAATTATGCTCAGATGCCGCCAAAGGTTTTCTTGGAATTATGCTCAGATAACGCCGAGGGTTTTCTCGGAACTATGCTCAGATGCCGCCAAGGGTTTTTTTTTAATTATGCTCAGATGCCGCCGAGGGTTTTCTCGGAAATATGCTCAGTTACCGCCGAGGTTTTCTCGGAACTATGCTCAGATGCCACCAAGGGTTTTCTTGGAATTATGCTCAGTTGCCACCGAGGGCTTTCTCGGAACTATCCTCAGATGCCGCCAAGGGTTTTCTTGGAATTATGCTCAGTTGCCGCCGAGGGCTTTCTCGGAATTATGTTCAGTTTAAATTTACTTCATTTTTTACTCATTTCCAATTCAAACTCTTTGAAATCTATCTCAGATTTTGAGCCCACACACTTTCACAGTTGTTACATCAGTCAAGGAGAATTTTTTTTAAAAATTCAAGGATCTGACACTGCCAGTGAGAGCTCGCGCTCAAGGACCTGTTAAATCAGGCTGCAAAATGAACTGTCACTAGCTTTGGCATTCGGATATCGCACTATCTACCAAAATAGATTTGCTATCTAGTTTGCTTCAACCCTCTGCCAAAGAGGGGCATCTGTAGACACCCCATTTTTGCATCCGCCTGATTAATCAAGTTGTCAACCCGATCGCAAAAGTTCCCAATGATGGATGTCTATTCCAATGCTTTATTTTGTTACCAGATATGTTTCAGAAATTCGGATGAGGTATCTCGAACTGACAAAACTTAGAAACCACACTACGCTAGGAAAATACGACCCCAGAAACATAGAAATCATCATCTTGTAGACCAAAAAGAAGCTTCATGATAAAAATCACTAAAAATGACCAAATTACCAAAATACCCCTAATATCAAAACAATCCTAGAGCCTACATTACACTTAGGAAAACCCATTCAAACACATAAAACAACAAATTGAAACCAAATAAACCACTTCACCAATTTTCACAAAATTCGACAAAATTACGAAAATACCCCTCATAAAATTCACGATCATTTCACACAAAAAATTTCATAAATGACAAAAATAAACATTTCCATTGAATTCCTTACGAAAAACTGATTCTAAAACATCCTGGAATATTGAAAAATGACTTAAAACGTAAAAAATCCTCTTCGAGGGCAAAATGGTAATTTTACAACTTTAATAATTAAAAATTTTAAAATTAATAAATAAATCATTAAAAAAAGGTAAAAAGAAACATTAAGGTCAATCAAGTAAGACTAAAGTCAAGTAAGGCTAAAGTCAAAACATTAATGTCAACCAAGAAAGACTAAAGTCAAAGTATTAAAGTCAATCTCATAAGACTAAAGTCAAAACCCTAAATCAAAATACTAATCAAGTCAATTTCATAAGACTAAGGTCAAAACCCTAAATCAAAATCCTAATCTAATCAAGTCAATCTCATAAGACCAAGGTCATAACCCTAAATCAAAACCCTAATCTAAATTAATCAAATCAATCTCATAAGACTAAAGTCAAAACCCTAAATTAAAACCCTAAAGACTAAGTCAAAACCCTAATTGAAACCTTAAAAGAAACCCTAATCAAACCCTAATGCTTCTAAAAACTTTATAAATAAGAGCCTCCACACCCTATTTTTGTATCAAAGAAATCATAAACCCTAAGAGAAGTAGGTCTAGAAGCTCCCATAGCCCCCCATAAACCCTAGTTTTGGAGTCCCAACTCCTTACCTAACATCCCCCCTTCAATTTTAGTCTAGAAAACACCTAAAATCCCTCCAAAAACACCTCCAAATCCGCAACAAACTTGAAGAGTTTAGATCCAAAATCGAGGAGATACCTTGATCTCGGAGATCCGAAATCAAATCCGGAGACAGAACGAAGCAAGGGAGTACGGAACAAGGCTATTTTTGTCAGATCTGAGGGAGCAAAATCCTTGCTATCGGAAATGTATCAGTTTATTTTTTATTTTTTATTTTTTCTATCTAGGTTTTTAGCAATGTGATTTACTTGGAAAGTTAGTAGAGACCGGCTTTGGTCGGGCGGGGTTGGTGCCTAACACCTTCCAACCCCGTAACGTGATCCCCAGACCTTTTTTCTCTTTGGTAGATTAGTTTGTTTTTCTTTTAGAGTCAGTTTGGTTCCTAGACCTTAACAACTAGGTGGCGACTCCCAAACCTCAAGGGTCAAAAGCGGATCCGCCCACCCCGCGGATCGAGGGCGCTTTCACCCCCCACGAATGCTACTTTGTATCGACAGGTTATTGGAAGTCTTCAGTACCTCCTTGTCACGCGCCCAGACATTGCTTTCGCAGGTAACAAACTCTCACAATTTATGCATGCACCGTCTGAAGGTCATTGGGGTGCTGCCAAACGTCTACTCCATTATCTAAACAGTACTCGTGATCTTAGACTTCGCCTTCGTGCAAGCACTTCTTTGTCCCTTCACTGTTTCACCGATGCTGATTGGGCGGGGAATTCTGATGATCGCACATCTACAGGGGTCTATGTTCTCTTTCTTGGTCCTAATCCCATCTCCTTGAGCTCGAAAAAGCAACGCTCTGTGACCCGTTCCTCTACTGAAGCTGAGTACAGAGCAATTGCCTCTGCTGCATCAGAAGTCTAGTGGGTTAGTTCTCTACTTGCTGAACTTGGGGTCTCACTCCCCTCGCCACCAGTTATTTACAATGATAACATTGGCGCAACGTACCTTTGTGCTAATCCCGTTTTTCACTATCGCATAAAGCACATCTCCATTGATTATCATTTTGTCCGGGATTTTGTATAACGCTCTTTGCTTTGCGTGTCCCACGTTTCTTTCATTGATTAGCTTGCCGACACTCTTACAAAGCTTCTTTATCAGACTCGACTGCGTGACTTAGTTTTCAAGACTGGTGTCTCCTTTGGATCACCATCTTGAGGGGGCCTGATAGGATATCTCCGAATTATTCTTGATTATTCTTGACTTACTAGATTATTCTTGTAATGTTCTAGATTAGGATAGTTGGGACTTTCTAGATTATTCTTATAATATTCTAGATTAGGATAGTTATGACTTTCTAGATTATTCTTACAATCTTTTAGAATAGGATAGTTGGGACTTTCTAGATTATTCTTGTAATGTCTATAAATATCCTATTGGGGCATTTGTAATAATCATCTAAAAATTCTCAATCAAATAAGATCTTTACAAAGCATAGTTTCAGTTTTTTTTCTCCTTTATAGTCCAACATGGATAAAATTTCAAAAAAAAAAAAATTTTGGCAGTACTGAGAGAAATGTTTAGAGCCAAACTAGGAAAGCAACCCTTCTTTGGGTTGCTTCAAAGTGAAAAAGAGGACAACAAGGTTGAAGTTAAAATCCAAGCTAAGAATAGGAACAATGAGGAGGAGAATTCAGTCAAAAAAAAAAGTGGAAAAAGCGTCTTCTAAACATGCGAGCCTTGGGGAATTGAATGATGCGGCAGATGAGTTCTTTGATGCCAAGTTTGCTGTACACTTGTGAAGCTAAGGTAATTTCAGGGTGCGGTTGATGTAGCACGGAAGGCCAACAGCTCAAAGACATGGAAGGAAGTTTGCTTTGCCTGCGTTAATGCTGAGGAGTTCCACTTAGCACAGATACGTGGGCTAAACATCATTATACAGATTATATTTTTTCTTGAGTGTGGCATTTGGAATGCTTATTGCAGGAGTTTCAAATTGTAGACTAGAATTTGGATTGGCAATTAGATTTATGAAAGTTGAAGACGAGGGGCATTTGGGTCTTTTCATGTTGGTAGTGGGGGTTTAGGTCATCGATTTCAAAACATAGAGGTATCTCCAATATTCAGCAACATGTGATGGGGGGCATGTGTAAAATCAAAAAAATTTAGTTCTTATAGCGACGGTCAATAGTGGCTGTCGCTATAAGTCTTACGTATAATGACAAATTTGGGAATTGTTGGCCGTCGATAAAGTGTTGGGGGTTTTTAGTGACAATCACCGACGACCATGGTGGCAGTCACTACATGTATTTGTGATGGTTTTTTTACGCTATATGCTTATTTTATTGTAATGTTATTTATTGATGTCTCTATAATAAAGAATCCTTGTGCAAGTCAAAAATCTAACAACCCCTTAGTATCCAACGAAAAATATTCTCTGTGGTACATATAATGAATCCATCTTATAATAGAAAATTATAACTATTTAATTACAAATATAAAAATAAGTACAATTCAATCTCAAAGGATTTAATGGTCCGAGACAAGATAAGTCAACTCAATCTCGGTAAGTGCCAAAACAAGATGGGATACCGAGTTTATAAACTTGCTGGTGTATGAACCTATGATCTTTGAAGTTATAAAAAGGAACAGGAAAAAAATTTTGATAATAAATATTAAAAATTTGATATTTCATGGACTTTTTCAAGCTAACGGATCAATCCACTTCAGAAGTCATTCTCCAATAATCTATATTTATAGGCATTAGATAATAAATATTTAAATCATTAAAAATAAATTATTTTATATCAAAATACAGAATCTGGTTGAATTGGCCAAATGTTTATAAATTTGATTGATATTTTAACAATTTTGGAGACTCAACTCGAATCTTGGATGAGTCATACCTGCACAGAGGGTTTTGAAACCATGTTTTACATGGAAAATTTGGTAGAGTGTTTTAATATGATATTAAAAAAAAAAAGGGAATAAAAACAATGGTGCTTTCGATTTTTGTTCCTATACATATCAATCCAACAGCTCATTGTAACACAAAATTCTTCATGGTTAAGATCAAATACATAATTTATTAAAAGTGCTAAGAGATCTTCGAGATTTAAAAAAATTGATCTGAAATCAAGAAAGACTTGAGATATGTGAAAATAGCCCTGGGCCGAACCCTCTACTCTCATGGGTAGAGAGTTCAGCCCTATGAGTCGCACCCTTTGACTTTGGCTCGATCTTAGGTCCTATAAATTGACTTACAATCCCATGCATGGCTTGATCTTAAAGTTCTTGATCTGGTCCCAAGAGATTGACCTTGTAAACCAAGCCTTACGGGTTTAACGACAAAGGTTCCTCTCATGAACCTCTCTATCAAGGAGGAGAGTGCCACCTACATTGCTCACTCAGATCCTCCAAGCTTCGACACGATCGTAAGATTTAAGAGGAATGATTCATGCCCCTTTGATATAATTATCATGTTGGCTCACAGCCCAACAAACCTTTGAAATGTGGCGCAATGACATCAGTGATAGAGAGAGCTTCTCTCTCTTACCCACTGCCCATATATTTATTTTTTTAGATTTCAAATTTTTAAAGGGTTGAGATTTCATGAAAATATTCATATTCAAAAAATAGAAATTAAAAAAAATATTATTTTTTGAACTTGATCCAAGTGTTGAAAATTGACGGTCACCATGAACCCAAATTAAAAAAAAAAAAAGAATTCAACGGTGAAAAATAACTATTTTTTATTTTAATGTTCATATAATTTTGTCCTTTACAACTCCAATGCATTAGATCATGACTTTTAATGTCACAAGATTATCAAATCAGAATTTTTATTTTTATTTTTTCACTATGGGCAGGAGAGAGAAAAGGGCGTCGGGCATAGGCCAAAAACAGCATGCATTTAGCATTACTCATTTTCAAACAAATCGTATGCCTATTGACATTATTCTTCTTGTCTGCACTAACGGAAAATATAACATAAATAACCTATATCTTTCAACTTGTAACTAAAACTCATTTAGTTTTCATCCCAAAATCAATTATCTTCAACTATTCAACTTTTACAGAAAATCAATTTTAACGTATTTCATTCCATCATTTTGAATACCTTATTCCTTTGTACAACCTGGAATTTTCTTTTTTTTTAAATCTTATGATCGAAAGTTATACTAGATTAATCTTAAAGGTTCAAAATCCGGATAAACTGATTTTGGGAAGAGAAATCAAAGTTGAGGTTTTTATTTTAGGTTGAAGGCTGGGGTATTAATGTCATTTTTGCATAATGCCTCTTAAATAAAACGAAGTCGCATGCAAACATATTGATCAATATTTGAGATACCCTATTTTTTTTCAAATTGATGGCATTACACCTTTATGTTCAATAAAAAAAAATGCATTACCATATTCTCTCATAGACAAAAAAAAAAATCACTCATCTCAAAGCTTTTCAATCTTACAAGTCCCCCCAAGAAAATCTTTCATACCCCCAACACATTAAAGAATAAAAAAAACTGACAAAAGGCTTGAAGAAGAAATTCAATACTTCTAAAATTTCTTGACAAGCAGAATAATCTTAAATTTCTTTGTACTTCTAGGCGATGAGGTATTAGAATGCCTCTTAACATTTTCTTGAAGTTGCTCTTGGCTTCATGCTTCACCCAATTCAGACTAAGATCTTCTCATCGTTCTGATTCACCTAATCAAAAAAGAAAATGTTTAAAATAATGGTCCTAAGCACATTAAAAAAATTCATCTAATTAATGCTAAGAAATAAGTTAAAAAATGTACTTACATTCCATGCTACTCAAACAAGCTCTTGAATTTCATCATCTGCATCAAAATTGCCTTCCACTGGTTAGATACACCGAGTGTCTATAGCCAGAACTTGAGCGGTTGTCAAGCTATTGGCACCAATTCCATCAACTAATGAATGATGAACTTGAATAGAGGTCTCAGGAAATTGAGGAGTTATCAAGCTAGTGATACCAGTCCCATCGGGAAATGACCAATTAACTTTATTCTCCAACGGTTCAAGTTTGTAAAGGAATTTCAGCACAAGTCTTGCTCTTTCTTCACGTTCTTGAATGGGGCTCTCAACAAGATGCTTGAATATGGCAAGTGGGAGTTGAGAGAGGAAAAAGTGCAACATGTCCACAAATAGTTGCTCCATGTGTTTGAGTAGTCCGTCGATTGATGAGTAGGTTTGTCTTGGTTGTTGTCCAATGATCAATTCACAGACGTTTTGAATTTCAATAACTGCATACTTAACCTTTTTGACGTGTTGCATACCACTAATTGCAACATACTCTGCATTATAAAAAGGATTGGAATGTCCATCGCATCTTTTCAATTCTTCAGTAAGCCAAAGTGCGAAATATAAGTCCAATGGAGGTTGAAATGCAGACTGAGAATACAATTTCATTACCAACGGTTTAAGGAATGTATTATGGAACCAATGATAGTGGTTGTTCCTATTCGACCACAATTCTTTTGCCATTACAAGTTTATTTTTATCATCGTCTGTGGCATTCATTTTCTTGTCAATGAAATAAATGATTCCAAAGGTTTCATCCAATGTGTGAATTAGAGAAGCACCAAGGGCATTTGGTAATGCAACTGTGGCTATTCTTATAAAGATAACCACTGAAAGACAAGATACTTTATTGGTAAATGACTCTCGAGATTGAGAAGTTTTGGAAAGAAGTTGGACGAGATGATCAGTTAGGAAATTCCTTTGATGTTTGTCCATCCATCTCCTCATGTCATATTCACAGTTTCTCTGTATCCAGTCTTGCAGCTTCATGTCACGGTCTTCATCGTTTCTTTGTTCACCAAAACAAATTTTATTGATTTTTTTGGCACACATAAAAGGTATCTTGAGCATCAAATATAAGAGAAGACCCAAGAAGGCCATAATGAGTTCCACCACGATGAATAACATAGAAACAATCCTCTTAATAGTTCGGAAGATGGTCGCGAAAACCATTATAGAGATTTTGAAGAATGAAATAGTGCGGAGCTTTGACAAATTTGATAAAACCCACGAAGTAAAAATGTGGAGCTTTGAAAAAGTTGAAAAAACTTCATAAGCATTTGTTCTGTTTTCAAATGCTAGGTGGACCGTTAACAACAATCTAAGCAAGATGGTTATACTTCCTACTAGGACAGTGATGACCTGAGTCACTACAACGAACCACATTGACCATTTATAATCAGAAATTCCACATCGAAAATCCACCTTCTTAAGAACAACAGATCGAAGTGCAGCCTGTGATAGAACAAGGGCACAAAGTGCAGAAAGCATGCACACAGCCAAACACGTTGGGGAAGTAGCGAAGACCAATTCATGGTTTTGTGTACAACTAGATATATAAAATGACTTCAACATCTGTATTATACTCTTACTCTCTGAATTTTGAGGGTCCTTTTCTTCAAGTTCACGAAGAAGTCTAGGAATGTGGGAAATTTCCCACTTAAAAGAATCCAAAGTGAACCACAACAATGAAAGCAATAATAGCATGCATGACATGATTATGACATGTTCAACTATGAACAAGAATATGACACCAGTAACTATCTGCATACAGACATTCACAACAATCGTTACTACAAAGATGCTCAAGGAAAGTATGTTTGAAAGACGTTCAGAATGACTCTGAGTTCCGAGTGAAGGAAAGAAAATACACATAGAGATGCATATTAAGACAGTGCCACTAAGCTTGGACAATTGGTCTTGAGCAGAAGGCATTGCAGTGGTGAGATCTACTGGGAGTTTTGAAGCAATTGCAATAAGAGTGAGTGTAAGGGAATTGAGTTTTAAAAATCTACATGGTATCCATGGCTTCCTATCATATAATCCATGAAATAAATCACAAACCATAAATAGAAGGCATGCTGAAGTACCTGTCGCTATGTATAGGCCAATTATTGGCATTGGGGAAGAATACTTGGCGTCATCCCATGTTACATTCAAACAAATTTGTTTCTCCATTTTCCTTCTTTGGATTCACCTAATTACATTCTGCTATTCTTCTTCTCCTTCTTAAATATAACTCGGACTTGGTAGTGAGAGTATGGATTAGGGTAAAGAAGCGATACTTACATTGTTGGGGAAGCGATACTTACATTGTTAGAGAAGGAAAGTAGTTTGCTTTCCTTCTTTCTTTTTCTCTCCACATAGAACCAAAAAGGATCCTTGAGAAATATGTATTGGCTCATTTTTTTGAAAATTCAACCGAGTCAACTAGTTCTATGTCGTATTCCATAAAATAATCAATTTTTAATAATTATTATACACTTGTGATTTATAGAAAATAAGTTGTTGTGATTGAATACCTATATATGAATCCATCTTATTATAGAAAAAAAAATATTCAACTACAAATATAAAAACTGTAAATCTATCTCAAAGGATTCAATGGTAAGTGCTGAAACAAGATGAGATACCGGATTTATAAACAAGATGGTATGTAAACCAATCAGCTCTAAAGTTATAAAAAGAAAAAAAAAATGTCAGATACCAAAATTAAGCTATAAGCCATCTTTAAAGGAATATTTTATTTTCTTGGACTTTTTCAAGCAAATGGATAAGGCAACCTGATCGATATTTTCAAAATATTGGAGACTCAACTCAAATCTTGGACTTGCCATACCAGCCTCAGAGGGTATTCAAACCATGTTTTATATGGAAAATTTTGTCTATGTGCATTAAAGTAGTTTGAATATGATATAAAAAAGAATATAAAAAAATGGTGCTTTCGAAACAATTTCTTTATATATCAATCCACTTGGTCGTTATAACACTAAAATCTTCATAGTTAAGCTCAAATACATAATTTATGTAAGATCAAAAAAGACACATTGCACAGGATTATTAAAAATTCTAATAAGAGATCCTCAAGAGCAATGAAATCAAGAAATCCTTGACATATGTGAAAATAGCCCAAGGAGAACCCCTCTACTCCCATGGGCCATGGGTAGAGAATTAGGCCCCATGAGTTCCACCATCGATCCAATTCTTTGACTAGCACTCATTGGTTGGATCTTAGGTCCTATAAATTGGCCTTCAATTTGGTCTCATGCATCGCTTGATCTTAAAGTTCTTGTTCTCGTGAACTGGTCCCAAGAGATTGACCTTGTAAACCAAACCCCATGGGTCTTTCAACCTATGAAAAAGAGTTGAGTAATTCCCAAAGGAAGAGACCTATGCCTAAAGGGTTAAACCACAAACACTACTTGAAAAAAGGGAATCAATGCCAAAGGTCCGTCAAATGTGACTAAATTAAATTGACCTTGGCGAATTTATCCTTTTTTTACATAGTCTCTATATATCCAATAGGAGAGTGCCACCTACGTGGCTCACTTAGATCCTCCAAGCTCCAAAATGATGTAGTGGCCTCCCAAGCAGTACATATCCGGACCAAGCCTATATGAACCCTCTACAATCCATATCCATCTCTCTCTAATCTAAATCCAAAAGGAAACCCATTAGGTCCAACTTTTGACCAAACCATGACCCAAAACTTTGAGTAAGTCCCACGCTAGAGAACTTTGGTCTGTCTCTCTCTCCTCTCTTGAATTTTGTTGTTATCTTGGAAAGTGGTCCTTTCTGTCTTGAAACTTTAGTTTTACTTGAAAACTTAGTTTTCTTTTAATATTGTTTATTAGAGAACTTAATTACTAGTAGCAGGAAATTTTCCTTGTAATCTCTTTATAAGGTTGAGAATTAAATGAAAAAATGGTTGTTGATATTGATTAAAAAGAAGCTTAATTCTTACTTACACACTATTGCATTGGAGTGTTGGAGTTGAGTGATTCCCTTCTGTGGTTGTTGAGTGATTCCCGATTATCATTTTTTATTTTTCTATTTTCCTTTACCAATACCGAGCCACAAAAATCTCTATTGTCTCCACCACCTTTTCTTCATCTTTACTTCAATTTTTATCCCCTGTAATGAGCTTACAAATCAGTCCATTACTCACCATTTTGTCCATTAATTTGTCAGCCTTTATTTTCCATCAATTTCATTCTAAAGCTTCATCCAAACAATTCTTCAACATTTTCACCCTTGCAGTCCGAATTCCCTTCCATCCTACATCACAACATGATCATAAGACTAAAGTCAAATGGTCCATTAGAGGAGATGAGTCATCACCGCGTTCCACTATTACTCTATCAAGCCCATTACTCACGTTATTGGAGAACATTTATTAATAAGTTGGTACCCCAATTCATAATTGCCCATCTTTTAAGTCTTAAGTCTATAAAAGGTGACATGCTCCATTATGGAGATGGAGATGGAGATGGAGATGTATTTTGAACTCTCTCGTCTTCTCAATATTTTACTTTGTTCTGCAACTTATTTGCTCCCACCACACCAATGTCTCTACAACTCAAGTTGTTTCAGAAGATCCAAGTTCAACCATCATTATGTAAAAGAGAACCGGCAGAACAACCAATGATTAGAAATCAGTCATTTGTCATAGAACGAATCTTGAGGAGTGGATGATGAGGAGAATTGCTCGCAATTCAAGTAACATACATCAACTTTAAATGATTGGGAAGGCTTCAATCATCTACGCTCTAAAGAGAAATGGGAAGATAGACATCAAATAAAAAACACATGATATCCAAACCGTTTAAACACCACTATCAAATGGTTTGAGATTTATCCTCGGAATAAGTATCTCCAAGATAGTTATCAAGATATGCATAAATCAGAAACACATGCATAAGCATGGGAAACTCTAATCAGATCTGATCAACAAAAAATAAGTCATGATTGCGTAATTGGATATTCAATTAAGGAACAATAGAAAGAACAAGATCAGGCTTACTAAGAAATCAACATTAACGACATAATTTTTACTACAGCTGCGATGATTCTTTTGTTTAATGATCCATCCTTGCAAACAGATCAGTCGTTCCAGCTGAAAAGTCCATTTACATTACAATGGGATTGTTTTAAAAGAGGCAATAAAAACCATCTTTTTAAAGGGGGGGGAGGGGGGGTGTTAATTAGCAAAGGTAGATTACAAATGAGTCATTTGCATTTGTGCCCACTGATATATTTATATAGTCAGTGTAACAGTACCAAGAACCACTTCCAAACATAGATAAAGATGCTATATACAAATTTTTTGAGAGCAAGCTACCACACACTGCAAGTGTTCACTTCATCATGTCAAGACACACAAAACATTGAAGACTGTAAGGCTGGTTTCCCTCTTTTTCTGTTTATTATTCCCATTTTCTTGCTTTCTTATTGCATTTTCAGCATCAGAGGTGACCGACCAATAATATGAGTATCTTTCTTGGTCGTAATGGGTCCCCAGGAAATTTGTTACTCGAAAATGCCAGACGCAAGGCCGATTCAACGTCTCCCAGTATGGTTTGCAGTCACCTTTGTGAAGGAGTACGGGGACTGGAGCACTTACCGGTGCTGATGGCAAATCTGGCAAGTGGTCGAAGACTTGACATTGGCGAAGGTGCAGTACTCGCAAATCCAATGGGTTGAGTCATCCACACTCTGACTTGGGCCAATAGATCGGGAGGAGGTCATGCCCTTACCCCTACCACCTTTTCCTTTGCTCCCCCCACCCAAACTCTTGGAACTGGCAGCCCTGCTGCAGGCACCGTGCGAGTGCACGTCTGATAAACCATTCTCCAGTGCTCGGACCAGGTTCTCAAAGTAATTCCGAGTCACGCTGTATCATTCAAAATATACAGAAAAAATCAGACAATTTCTGTCTCCAAACTAATGTTTTGAAAACCGGACCGGTCATTGACAAGTATGATTGACTAATTCAATCCATCCAAAGTGGTCCGACTGGTGGGTCAATCCATTTTCAAAGCACATGAATTTTAGAAGATTGTGCTGTAATTTTTCCAATGTAGCAATCCATTTGGGTCCATTGATTAAAATCTTGGCAAGTTTGATCATTTGGGCGTGTGTTCAAGGCGCCTAGCAATTTAGCTAGGGCACCCATGCCATAGCCAATGTTTTGTCCTATATGGGTTAGAAGTTTCATAATGAGCTGATTTTTGGTGAGGATGATCTCTATGGTGAGTTCTCACCAAAAATCAGCTCATTATGAAACTTCTAACCCCATCAAAAGTGGTTTTCAAAAAAATGGACGGTCCCCGATTTTTCAACTTGTTTTGATGGGGTTAGAAGTTTCGGAATGTGCTGATTTTTGGTGAGGATGGTCTCCTCGCCATAGAGATCATCCTCACCAAACATCAGCCCATTACGAAATTTTTAACCCATATAAGAAAAAACATTGGTATATGATGTGGGCTCCCTTACTAAAAACTGGGGTGCCTATAAAAGTACCCTTTTCCATTAGTTTATAAAATGGATCTGAAATATTCACCAAATTGTGAAGAGGTATTTAAAAATACCCAAAAATTGGACCAGTCCTTTCACAAACCAGGTCAGCTCACTAGTTACACCAGATGAACCGGTTGGACTAGGTTGGCCAATTGGTTTGTTTTAAATTGGATTTTTTCTGTTGACTCAACCTGTAGAAGCTAATGGGTCTGGTCCAAAAGGCCAGTCCGGTTTTTAAAACACTGGTCCAAACACATTATCTGTTAAGGAGCTGTGTTGCATGGACTCTTCTGAAGAGGGTGAAATATCCATGTCAGACAAGTGTCTGTTCTGACACTCCAGACTCCAATGCAACACTACTTCCTTAGTTGAAAAAGCATGATTAAATACAGAAAATGCTGAACTGACTTTCTTCGACATGCACTGATGTGGCAGTGTGCAGATAACCATAAAAGAAATTCCTTGTATCTCAAGGAAAAAAATCTATGGTTTTCAACACATCAGCGCAGTGTTGAAGGAAGTCAGTTTAGAATGACTCATAAATTACATTATAAAAAAACAACCATAAAAGTGCAATATCACCAAGCCCACTGAGCCACCCTTCTTAGATCATCCTCCAGATTATTTTAAATTGTCAAAAATTATGTAGCAATTGGATGGTTACGATTGCCTGATCAGGTCAAACTTAGGCCCAAAATATCTCCTAATTGAACCCCCAAGTGGCAGATAGTTGCCGATGAACCCTCCCTCCACCCCACGCCAATCCCTAAAGACTCCACATATGTGCAGCTGTGTTGCTTAAAGACAGTATTTACAGTGGATAAGAAGACTAGACTCACCATTAGATATCCCCATTCAAAACTAAAAAGAAGACTGAACGAAATATTCCCAATTTTCTAGTCTAAATTAAAGGGATTGTTGGTTACTGGTGCAAGCCTTCTACATCAACTTGCATACCGAAAAAATAATTCAAAGTTTCAACTGGAACTCATGTCTCCCCATTAGGAAAATCATTAGGATTTACTGAGGGACAAACTGTTTCACTTTCGAGTGAAGCCGGAGATGGACCATCATATGTGGAGTCTTTAGGGATTGGTGTGAGGTGATTAGGTGAATGGAGGGTTCATCAGCAACTGGGATCTTCCCCATTCAAAACTAAAAAAGAAGACAAACCAAAATATTCCCAATTTTCTAGTCTAAATTAAAGGGAGTGTTGGTTACTGGTGCAAGCCTTCTACATCGACTAGCATGCCGACAGATAATTCGAAGTTTCAACTGGAATTCATGTCACCCCGTCAGGAAAATCTTTAGAATTTACTGAGGGACAAAATGTTTCACTTCCGAATGAAGCCAAGGATGGACTATCTTATCCCAGTTTGGAAGTTTATACAGTCCCCCCTCCCCCCAAAATAAAATAAAATCCATGCAAGAATATTTGTTTTTTCTATAAAGATGGAAATAGCAATAAGCTTGACAACAATATAAGGTAGACTGCAGACAAATGTGTTGACAATCATTTACCCCAAAAGACCGATCTGATGGAGAATGCACAACTAGGAATAAAAAAGGGTCACGGGTCGAATTGGGGCACGATACGTGAGCACGTGATAACCAGGAGCGGAGGGGGATAACACAACACTCTACACTCCCCCACCCATAAGAGTGGAAAATTCCTTCGAGGAGACTTGAACTCATAACCTATATGAACCTAACACTCTAATACCATGTTAATAAACATTTACTCCAAAAGACCAATCTAATAGAGTAGGCACAACTATGAATATAAGAGGGTCATAGGTTGAATTGGGGCATGATATGTGAGCACCTGACACTCGAGAGTGGAGGCGGATAAAACAACACTCCCCCTCACCCATAAGGGTAGAAAATTCCTCCGAGGAGACTCCAACCCATGACGTATACGAACCTGACGCTCTAATACCACGTTGGCAAACCATTTACCCCAAAAGACGGATCTTATGGGGAAGGCGCAACTATGAATACAAGGGTGTCACAAGTGGGGCATGAAACGTGAGCACGTGACACCCGGGAGGGAGCGGAGGAGGCAGATAACACAACACTCAACAAAATGAAGACTCAAAAGGAAATAAAATGGACAAAGTAAAAGCAAAAGTTCTCCAATAGTCAAACCAACAATGGGATATGGGATCTGCTGCATACTGCAAAACAATCCATTGAAGAGAATAAAAGAAAAAAAATAAGAGGAAAGAAAAAATGTAACAAAGCAAACAATAGTGATATGGATGGCTAAATCCTGGATAAACTAAATATGCCATACAAGGTTAAATCAAAGGTTCAGATTGCAAAGATGAAGGGTAAGGCACATCCCACATCCCTCAATATCCACTTATTCATGAAAAAGGGGAGTTTTAGATATAAATTAGAGTTTGTCCGTGCAGTAGGCATCCTCTTTGGGATTTAGAGGGTGAAAGAGGAAAAACAATAAATTTGGAAGGGCATTATTGGAAAGGGAAAAAAGAGGAAAAGCAATATAGAAAGTTGTAGGGGTAGAAGAGAAAAGACAATAAAGTTGGGAGAATTCTTGGCAAGAGGAAGAACAAAGAAGACAAAGGAGGAGGGACAAACGTCCTCGAGATACATTGCTTATGGGGTATGAATCTTGAGACAAAGGAGTGAGATCCACCATTGTGTTTTATTATACAGATATATTTTTATTAAAAATTGTAACTTTCCATAGTTCTAAGATATTTATGGATAAATATAATTATTAAAAATAGTAACTTTTCCTAGTTCTAGGATAATTATGGTATGCCTGGATCAAAAAAAACCCCGCCCTCAACCCCAACACCCCAAAAAAAAAAAATTCAACCTAGAAATTACCTGGTCAGACCAGCTAGCTTTGTACGGAACTCATTGAAGTCTTTGGATGGACATTCTGCATTAAGATAAACTTGTAATTCCTTCTCTACACATTGATGGAGCCGTTCTAATCCAGCCTCAGCCTCACCTACAGAACCAAATAGAGAAGTAAGAACAATGCACATTGTGGAATGATGATGCTTGTTTTGGATCAGAACTATAAATAATAATAAAAATTTTATATAAAAAAAAAAACCACAAACAACGATAAAAGCAGAACGAAGCTACCTTGCAGGTACTCAAAGAATTGTCTCTTCGCATGTTCATGCTCAGGAAGGTAAAATCCATAGGCATAGGTCCACTTCAACACACGCCTGCATTCGATTATCTGCAGACACACCAAATGTTGAAGTAAATATATCAGATTTCAAGTGGAAAAAGGAACATGGATTTACTAAACTCATTAAAAACAGGCTTACCGATCTTTAAAAAAAAAAGGAAGATGGATTTCAAGTGGTGATAGTTACTAAGATTTACCTGTAGCCACGCCTCTGTTATGAATTTGAGCTGTGACTCGGGCTGACATTGTTTGTCACTCAGCTTCTCGATCTGCAAAAAACCAAGTCTTCAACTACCTCAAAAATTTACTTCTATCTCAGATCAGTATCTTTAAACAAATTATAGCAGCACAAAAACAAAATTGATTCTCTCGACAATAATAAGAATTTTTGACGGTAGGTTGGAAAAAGACTATACTCCCTACTCTTGGTCATGGTTGTATTAAGAAGTAGGAACCACTGTTATCGGTCCATCCTCCCATGTAGATATTAACCTGCTAGGGGGGCCCTAACCATCAGATATGTGGCATTTTTTTGTTGCCAGAAGGTTACATGAAATTCCAAAATGGTTTTTAAATGAAGTTCGAAAACTAATGATTAGGATCCATCATAATGGATCAATTTTAGGCCTGAAACTCCTCAAACCGGCCTGTTAAACAGTTGATTGCATATCCCTGAATGTGAAGCACCTTTTTTTTTGGATTGGTAGGAAGTTTCACTAGAAATCAAAAGAAAGATAAGTTCAAGCAGAAACCTACCAATTATAAAGAGACAAGAAATAAGGGATACAAAAACGGTACAATCAATCTCTCTCCCCTTTAGACCATCTCTCCTGAACATTAAGTCCTTAAAAAAGCTACCCCAGAAGTCCTTAAAAGACTTTACACCAGAAGACTGAATGTGAACCGCACAAGTACCATGCTTTACAGAGTTTACCACATTCTGGTATTTTCTTTCTGCGAAGGTATCATCCCAACTTGAAGAACCAAATTAAAAATATCACTACATCTTTTCTTTTATTTTTCTTCTTTGTAATATCCAACAAAAATTAGAAATGACAATATTGATGGAATTTATTAAAAAAATCACATCAAAAGATAAAATAATGGACAGTCCATTGAGATTGTTTACACATGTACATGAAAGACCAACAAAACCCAGTGCGACAGAGTGCTTTTGGGCAAGTAAAAGGATCACAGAAGGTGCACAAAGTCCAAATATGACGTGGATTTCATTAGAAAGGGAAAAAAAATTAAAGACACATGCTATGACAAAAGATATAGCTCCAATAAAGTTGAATGGAAAAAAACAAATATTCATGCCACTAGCTCCACTATTTGGGATAAAGAGTAGGTGATGACAATGCCAACAGTTTGCATCTGGTGATTAAAAAATTCAACAAAGGGTCCCACACAAGCCAAATCGTCAAGTACGCAGTAAAACATGGCAGCAGATGAATCAAATAATAGTGATTAAAAAAATCAACAAAGGGTCCCACACAAGTCAAATCTTCAAGTACGCAGTAAAACATGGCACTAGAGGAATCAAATAAACTCAAAAAACGCCCAACCAAACAAAAGAGAATAAAGAAAAAGAAAAAAATAACAATAACAAATAAGAATGGTTGAGGAAGAACATAACTAGATCCTCTTTTGAGAATAAATCTGCTGTGAATATTTTTAAGCCGGTTGAGTGCACAATTGCTTCCAACAAAGTCAGTAATAACTAGCTTAGCCATTGTATTATATAAGATTGCTTGAACATACGCATAGTAACTTGATCAAATCAAGAAAAAATTGTGAAGATACAAATATATTTAGTGTCAAATTATATTGGAATTTTTAACTTATGCATTTCAATATCATTTCTAGGACTAATTTGATTGGACTCAGATGGCAGAAGTCCCTCTAAATCAGAAGGCCATTTGACGAACTAATAATGAATTTTAGATATCTCACCTGACCAAAATATGGAAGAATAAAGAGAATTTCACTTACATCCACAGCTTGCATTTTCTGTAAATCTGAAAGTGCCTTTTGCCTTGACTGACATTTTGGGAAGGGAAAAAAACCAAGATTTCAAATTACAGTCAGATATATGATAAGAAATTCAGCAAGTGCAAGTGTCAGCAAGTAAACAGATTTGAGTTGTTCTATGTAACAAGGAAATCAATTTATGAGCTTTCTAATGTTGGACACATGTCAGACATGTTGACATACTTAAATCACTTTTAATTTATTCAAATAATTTTTTCAGCTATAAGTTATATTGTTTATCAGCATATCTAAATACACTCTTTATTTACAGCAGAAACAACATGAACTAAACTATTAAATAAAAAGTCATTCAATATATAAAATAAACTGTATGGACTTGCTGACATAACAGATTTTGTGGAGGCCAGTATCCCTGAAACTTTCATGCCTATGTTGGACAAAGACACATGTCCATATCTTTGTTAAATAGGAAATGCATAATGGATTAAAAGAGAAAATCATGAAATCCATTAGCCAGAATATTATTTCAAAAACCACATACAGTTTACTTAAAACAACAGTAGCAAAGAGAATAAACTACCTTTTTTTTGTTTTGAACTAGCTATGAAAGTGAATTGATATGACAAAAAAGTTTTTTATTTTCTTCATAGGTAAAATAACAAAAATGTTATTACTATCAACGTAGTCAAGCCAAGTGCTTTGGTGAGCCTCAGGTGCCCTCTCAAGACAAGGTGTGCCGAAGGTGCGGTAACACATGTGAGGCGTACCAAGGGGCACACCTTGACAGTGTCTCAGTCAAGGTACAAGAAGCACCAGGTTTACACCTCACTAAAAGCTGGATAAAATAAATTTATTTTGTTTAAATAAAACATAATTTCATATTTAATTGTATAATCTTTACACAAAAAAGATTTATTTGGGAGATACTATTTTTTACTATTAAAAATGTTGAATGTTTTACATTTTTTCACTTTAATTCAGTTTGAGCCCGTTAGAGCTTAGTCAACTTAGGCTCAATAGGGGTATAAAGTTAGTCTAAAGTAGAGCCCGCCTCTTTAGGGTCGGGTTAGAACTCAACCAAGCCAGGCCCAAACCCGCCCACAGATGGCCCAAATTGATGATGTGTTGTAGCAGCAACAATACATGTTGGGAGCTTGCTTATTGTTATTCCTCTAATTTTTCTGCTAGTGTTGATCGTTCTTCTTCCTCTTCTTGAAGTGCTAAATTCTTTAACTTGTTTATAAAACTCGTATTTATACATATTATAATTGAAAAATATCTAGAACACATCTTTCAATATTAATTGTTTGATAATTTACAATAACATATACTGTGCCTTGTGCCCCAAGCACCAATGAGGCCTTTAGGCCTAAGTGCGCCTTTTGCCCCTAACTACACTGATTTCTCTTTTGAAAGACAAAAAATAAAAAATAAAGAAAATAATACAAAGGCCTAAATCCTAAGGTCTAGAAAACTACTTCAAAGTTGAAGCTCAAGGTGTGTTTGGAGAGAGGCTCACTGAAAATACCTTGAGGAACTACGAAGAAACGTTAAAATATATATATATATATATATATATATATATATATATAGACATGCGCCTCAGACCAAGAGGTATGAAAAGGCATATGCTCTAGTGTGTGTGTGTTTGTGGTTGTGGTGAAAACGTAACACCTCACATGTCAATTTTCCACTTTTCCCAGGATTTTTAAAATTGCATAATCTTAGTCGCATTTCCTTTTATTTACTTCAATTTCTTTTCTTATTCTTCTTTTCTTTTATTTCTTTATCGCTGCAAGAATGCAACATTATTGGAGCATTTACAAACAACTTGAATATAAAATAGTAATAAATACAAAAAATAATATTTAGTTATATCTTTGTGATAAATATACAATAGTTAATTGAATGAAGTAGCTTATGCAATTATAAAATGTTTCTTTCTTGTATAAATATAAATATTCACTATTGTTGTCCCCGCTTTAGTCTTTTAGTTTCGGTGCCCTAGGTCTAGTTAATTGTTATCACTGTCCTCTATGACATTTCCTTAGCTTCCCTGGCTCAAGTCTGGCAAGACATTGTTTTTAGCATTGTTGGCCCTGGTGCATCATGTCGGTGTCATGCACTTGGTCAACATAGGTCCTTGAGATCACTACTTTCCATACAGAGAAACACGCTACTTCACCATCCAACACCTTCGGTCTCGCCATCTTATATCACTATCTAATTATTGCCATTACCATGTTTATTGTGTCATGCACCAAAATCACCGCACCTCGTTGCTCTTTAGGCACCATATGACTTTCAACTGAATCGAATGGTGAATAGACCACTCTCCTCACTAGGAAGTCCCTACTCTAAGGAATGTTCATCAGAAAACGAATGTGGCTTCTTATGCCTCAAGACAATTCCAACGAGAAAAGTGACGATCATCGACACCTGATGAGATGGCCTGATAGCCTTCACTTTACACAAGTGACTAATGTACATAGAGAAAATTACATAGGTTTACATATATGCTTACATTCATGAGTTAGATGGCAAGCATAGTCCATAAATGAGGTAAAGAGTAAAAAGACGGCATATAATTTATAATGGAATCATGTTCATTGTAATCATTTTGTGCTATACCTGGACGCAGAAAAAATGGGTGATAACTAAGAGAGAACATAGAAGCCCACATTTATGTAATGTAGTCCTAAGTTTGGAGATGTCACCAAAAACTAATAAATACACAATGGAAGTAAAGAAAAATGCGTACTCCCAAAATATAGACTATGAAAATGCTCAAACTATTAAATACAAGGGGGTAATATATAGCAAGCACCAAAGAGTTGAAATATGCTTAGTAACATTGCTGACACATATTGAAACCATGCCCCACTTTCAGCACAATAACAAAGATAAGAGAGTCGACAAAAAAGCGCATACCGACTGGTTGGTTGCCCATCTTTCATAATAATGAGTGTATCTTTCTAAAGAGTTCTTAGCCATCTCTCTCCTTTTCTCAGTCTCATCATACTGTAAGCAATAAAATAAATAAAGGATGGAATTAGTAAAACACAAGATAATATCACATGTTCAATTGACCATATCAGACCAAAATATTATTTTAAATGACAAACAGCAAGAACAGTAGCATGTACCACTCCCTCTTGCTTTGCTGTCTCATAGCGATTGCATGCATAGAAACCACCTGTCCTCTCACCATGATCCGACCATGAACCAAGGCATAGCCTTCAAGCACAAATAAGTAAAGGTCATGCATAAAGAGGAAACAAGATAGAAGACCATGCAAAAAAGAAGAAATGGCTAATCTAGGGCAGTGTAATTGAAGATTCACATCAGTGTAGCAAAAGCTTAGACCATTGATGCCTAGATCCATAAGCAGGCGCTAATCACCGTCTTTACATGCAATTTAATATTGTGTTCTACACACAAATAAAATGCTCATAAACTTACATATAAATGACTCCGATAGGTAACTTTCAAGGAAAAAAAATCTCTTCTTTATTCACATTTATGAACCATCTCATTTTGATGTTTTTATAACCGATCGTTTGTGCAATGCATAAACAACCCTCTAACCCTCTCTATATCTCTTGCCTCTTTATAGGAGAGGGATTGAATGTGCAACACAAGAAGAGTCTCTCTTAGTTTAGTGTAGGGATTGTGTCAGCATTTAGCTTTGTTCTTCAATTTCTACCTTGGCCTTCTATAGCTATGTGCTTTAATATTGTTTCCTTCAATCTTTTTAACATAGTATCCCTGTTCTTTATTTCTTATGAAATATATAAGTAAATAAATAAATCTTCACTCGAGTAACAATTTTCTTCATACAGAGTGCATGCAAATGAGCATTTGTTTCTATAAGTAATAATTTTCCTGTGACCAAAAAGAAACAGAAGTGATTACTGATTAGGGAAAGAAAAATCCATATCTACAAATATATTTATAATAAAGGTATAACAATTTTACCAGCAAAACTCGAATTTACAAGGAGGAGTGCAAGTAATATGCATGCAACCCTGATTTTTCTCAATTGGCCGCTTGCATTTCGGACAAGGCTTGGAATTGGCTAATATCCTGATCATTGCATCAACAAAAAATATTAGTATAGGTGCAGAAAATATGGAAAATCGATACTTATCAAAAGAGAGAGAGAGAGGGAATATGGAAAATCGATACATCGAAAGATGAAATATTTGCCAAGACAAATGCTTAAATTCCAACAATAATGAACCGAAAAGTACATTGATACATACATTATTCAACTGAACATGAACTAGAAAAATAATCAATCAACATTGAAGTAGGGAGTGGGGGTCTAAATAAGATAATTCTCATTAATTTAAAGGAGTTTGTTAATGGAAGAAATCTAGGAAGTAGGAACACCAAAGAGGGGAGCAGAAAGGTCACTGACAGACGTTGCTAGTTTTAACTCCTTATTTTTTATGATATAAAATAGAACAGAACCTATTTTTGTTCTCCAATACCAACTGAACTCACTGCCTCAGTTAACCCTTTTAAGGTACGTTTGAAAATTCAATGTTTCTTGCTGGGAGATCACTATATAAATTCCTCTTTTCTCCTCTTCCATTTGTAAAGTGGAGACAAAATAATGGCAGGAACGCTCAGTAAGGAATTACGTGTGTGGAACTTAAAAGGAAATATTTTTAGGGTCTTGTTTAACCTTCGCCCCTAAGAACTGCAAGTAAGTGAAAGGATTTTCAAAATAAATAAGAGAGCACATAGAAAAATGACAAAGCAGAGGACTGTATAAATATAGCTCATATTTGATGGTAATAGGCTATAATAGCAAAGACAGTCAATGGACAATGGCCATGCAATTCTCATTAATATAAAGTTCGCATTTTTTTTTCTTTTTTTCTTACTAAATGTATCTAGATTGAACATCCTACAACATAGAGAAAAAAAGTATTAAGAAGGAAAACCAGATCGATGACAATATGTGTGTACAAGGAAAAATTGTCTAAACCATCCTTGACTAAAGAGTCAGAGAAAAAAAGGTATGGCCAAACAGAATCTGCTTCTATCCAAAATATTTGCAAGTCTATGATTCTTAACAAATTTCGGATCCCCAGTCTATATTCTTCTCCGAGGATCCCTCCACAATTAATGAAATTACAGCCACATACCATGCATGAAATAATCATTAGATGAACCATATGATATGCAACAACTTTCTTAATTTTTTTAAAACTCAATATTCACAGAAACATGGTTCAAAGAGGATCTTTGAACCAGGAGATAATAGCCAACGGCCCAAGATTCATAAGCAAGTCAGATCAAGCATATGAACACACAAAAGAAGAATCCAACGAACATAACCATTACTCACCATGATATTAAATTTGGACTAAAAAATCCACAAATTCAAAGCACAGGAATCCAAGACAATGCAATAACACAAAAAGTGCTCATTAATACAAATTTAGATACTATGGTCTTATACTGTACCAATTCATGTTTTCAGACTCTGCACTATTCTTTAAAATCCACTTGGCCACGGTGCCACAATCCACTGGGCGGTGAGCTTCCTCAGTGCACTACAAGGTTATATTGCAAAAGATTTAGAGAGCTCAAATGATACACAACCACTACTGCTGAGGGGGGAAAATAATCTATATTTACCAAACTACTCAGAAGAAACTTACGTTCCAACAAAAGCTATAAGTGCAGTGGCAAGAAACATCATAGCTCCCACTACCAATAACAAAATCTACAGCATAATCGCAGCCTGGAGCAGGGCACCACTTGGTCTAGAAAAAGAAAAGGAAATATTAACAACAATGAAGACAGCAAGAAAAATAATTACCTAAATGCTAGAAAAAGTTAATAGACAAATGAACAGTATTAGTGATGAAAATCAATATTTGAAGCAAAGCTCAAATTCAATGTTATAAGCCTGAGCATGTTGAACACTAAGGCTAGGAAAGGAGGAACTACGATGCTTATGCAATAATGGAGTAACAGGGTTCGTTTAGCCAACCCAAAATCTTTGGGATAAAGGTTCGCTGATGATCAAAGTTTTGAGACTTGGATCTACCTTTCTATTGTCTTCGACAAAAGACCTAAGGAGGTAACGGGAATACTTCTCCTTATCTTCATCAGAAGCCAATATGTTGATCATGTCTTGACCAATAGCAGCACCACAAGATGGATCGGGACATCGCAACATCAAACATCCGGGGCCATCATTAATTGATGTGCTTATGTAACCTATAAGAAGGGGGGAAAAACTAAGATTATCTCAGCAGTAGTAGTATTACTATTTTTTTCTCAATTTAAACAAAACAAGGGGTATGCAAAAAACTGTACCAATCACAAGTGTTTTGACCAGAATTAAATCATTGGAATAAATTTTGCAAATCTTACTATTAATAAGTTCTCAACTAAAGAACATTGAGATGAAAGTTATCAACTTGCAACTAAGCAACTAAAGTTCGTCACAGGGAGAGTTAGGTCGGTTAAAATATAGATTTCAGTGGAGGGAAACAATAGTAAATGTAAAAATAATTTTTCTAAACGAACAGGTTTGTAGTACACCCTATGTGACCAGCAACAAGTTTAAGTGGCTTAAATTCAGAACTAATAAAAAAAAATGAAAATTTCAATTCTACGTTCTTAAGAGAAATTAAAACCAGACCTGTCCAGCACAAGCTACAAAAGGGATGACCACAAGCAGCAGCATTAATCCTATCACAAGGATAGGTTTCAAAACAGATCCCACAAGTCAGCTGCAACCATGAGCACGTGCTTCAAATAAATACTGAGCAGAAATGGGAATAATAGAAGAATATAGCATACTACCCTAGCAGAAGACGTCCACATCTTCTAGACAAATATCATTATCAAGTTAAAGATTGAATCACCAAATAACAAGTAGATCACTTACTTCCTTAGCATTTGGAAATTGGACAACTGGTTTCTCTAACAAGCCAACAATCTTGCGAACTTCTTCTTCATCCGCAAACCATGCATCATGCACTTTACTAACACTCCTACGTAATCCAAATACATAAACTTCTTCAGAACATGAAAAAAAAATAGTAAAAGTTAGGTTATCCAAAGTCTATCATATAAGGATGAAGCCTAAAAAGTGACAACTAGATAGAATGAAATGTGCAGCACATGCGCACACTTTGCATCACGTGTACAAGGAAATCAAAAACTAAAAAAGTATTCCTACTGAATTAGGATGCCTAGCATTAAACTCGTACAAGGAAAGAAAAAAAACATCTAGAAAGAAAATAAAGATCTATTTACATTGCAAGCACAAAAGGGATGGAATTTTACCAATTATAGTGGCGGAGGAGTATGCTAGCTGAAACTCTTGATATGGAAAGAACAGTAGCTATCCTTGTGACATCTTCCTCCTGATGTCGACGTATCTCAGCCTCACTCAAAATGGTATAATTCTGCTGAAATGAGAACAGAACAGTTTGAATTGAAATCAAATAAAAAACAACAAAAATAATAGGAAACAAATTTCAAAAAAAAACATGGGAAGGGAGAAGAGGATAGATAAATTCCAATCCTCTTCTACATTAAAGCATGTCCTCAAAAATATTAAAGTTGAAATGACGTAAACTTCATAGAATCCAAACACGCATATGCACACAAATACATATGCATATCCCTTAAAAATGGTAATTTTAGAAAAACATGCGCACATGCATCTATGTCATATGCTTAACTATGCCAATTTCACAAAGCAAGACCAACAACCACACCAAAAAAAAAGATGAAGAAATAAATAAATATTTAGTACAAGAGGTAGCAAGTCCCCAACGAGTATCATGAAAATTGTGAAACAGTCACTACATGATAGGTCTCTTTACACATTTACTCTAGTTAGATTTCCCATTCATCACCAAGACAATTTATATTAAGATCCTGGCCTCATAAGAAAATCCCAAAATCAGAAAGACTCTAAACAAAATGACAAATAACTCATATTGGCAAAGATGCAAATAACAAATTCTTTTCCCACTTAATCGTATGTAAGATACAAACTACAAAGCTCTATAAGGGAATCTTCCCTTTCTTTTATCTATTTATAAAATTTCATAGATTATCAAATAGGAGCAGTAAGCCCACCCCAAACCTTTGGGATAAGGAATTGATGATGATGATCAAATAGTAGGTGTAAACATCTCAGCAAATTTTCACTTTATTGTTAATTAATACAAAATAAAATCAGCTCCAAACTTACTTATCAAAAAAAAAAAGCTCCAAACTTGGTCACATTCGGTTCATTTAGATGTCCGGTTTGCGGCAAAAATGTGCCCATTCAGTCCAAGAAACATCAAACAAGGAGATCCAGTTTGAATTGGTCTTAAAAGATGAAACCCTAAATATTGCAAACTTAAAAACTAAAGATTAATAATTCAAGTTCAATCTCCATAAGAGAGGCCGACCATGAACAACCAATGCACTATCTTTTTGTCCAATTACAATACAAAACATTTTCCCTAATTAAACCTAAAAAATCATACATTATCCACAAAATTGACCACTTTTTTATTCAATATTTAACTGAAAAGCTCAATACTTTACACTAAACCTTTAAACTGTAACAAAATAATGGATAGAACCCTTCAGTCCCAATTTCAACATCAAATCATCACAAAACAACAAATTATTACCAAAACAAAAGGCAGAAAAAATAAAAATCTCTAATTAAAAAGAACTTCTTAAACAAAATCGAAGACAAAGTTTATAGAAACAGAAAAGGTGCAAGTTTTTAAATCTTGGAGACAATAATTCACCTGTTTTCGATGCGATGTGGTGTCATCCGAATCATCAGAGTCGTTATCGATGAACTCATAGTCTCCTTCATCGTCATCGCTCGCCATGGCTGTATCTCCGCTGTAGAAGTCGTCAAGAGAGTCCACATCGTTCGCATCATGCATGTCATCCTCTGAATCCATCCCGATCAAACCAGAAATCAATAAAATCCTAGATTTTCTCCCAAATTAGGGCACAATATTAAAAAAATTACTCGCAAGTTAGGGCACAATAAAAACGCGCCAAATCGAACAAAATCGCGATTGATATTTGCAGAGGAGTCGATCGATGAGAGACTGAGATGATCGGTTTGAGGAGAAATCGAGAAACCCAAAGTGAATTTATCGAAGATTGCTGGAGAGAGAGAGAGGGAGAAGAAAAATCAATCTAATGGAGACTTTTTTCGCCACTATTTTCCTTTTGAGAGCTACTATTGATACCCCAACTTTTACTTATTACTCTCCGGTTAAAAATAAAAGGTACTACCATCGACATTCCAACTTTTACTTATAACATTCCGCTTAAAAATAGAAGGTATCTTTTCCAAAACGTGCACAACTTACGTCCAAATTCCGATTTCGCTATACTGTTAATTTTAATCCCAAAACATGCTTTTTCAATGAATTTGTCACCATTATAATCAAACGAATTCATTGATAATTTGTCAAGATCCCTGATAAAGTAAAATTGTTGGTATTTTATTAACGAATGAATTCGTAGATTATAAAATGATGAATTTAATACAAAAATATGTTTTGTGAATTACAATGAGCAATATACCAAAATCAGAATTTCGTCATATTTAATACATGGAATGGAGATTCACCCAAAATAAAATAAGTGAATGATTGAATGATTGAGAACAAGTAAAAGTTAGAGTGCAAATGGTATCTCTCTTTCATTTGTTTGAATGAGTGTTATAATGTTTTGCACTGTTGATTAATAATTGATCCAAATCTTTGTAATGTTTGGATAGTTTGTTTTAAATTAATAGGGGTGTGATGAATAATGAAGGGTGAATCTCCATTTCTTGCACTTGCTCATTTTAATTCTTAAAACATGTTTTTACAGTGAATTCGTCACTTTTATAATCTACGAATTCGTTGATCAAATACTAGCATTTCAATTGTTGATACATTATTCATTTTAATTCCCAAAACATGCTTTTATATTTATAATCTACGAATTAACTGATAAAATACCAATGATTTTGCTAGTAATTTATCAGCGAATTCATTGATTATAAAAGTGACAAATTCACTGGAAAAACATGTTTTGGGTATTAAAATGAATGGTGTACCGGAACCAGAATTCTGACAATTGCGCACGTGTTGTGAAAAATCCCAATAATGAAAGAATTTGAGGTGTAATAAGTAATAGTTGAGGTGTCAATAACAGATCTCTTTCTTTTTTTAATATTATTATTCTGTTTTGTTTGGCTTGATTTTTGTTTAGAGTCATGATAATATGACGCCCCCTTCTAATGTATGCTCCCCTACGCCCCCATCATAGAATCGTAGAACAATTTCCTCGGGATACACAAGAAAAAGATTTATAACTAAGTGTATCCCAAGGCAACTAATTTACGATTCTATGATGGGGGCGTGAGTCAGAGGGGGTGTTAGAACATCATTACACTACTGTTTAACTCCCTAAGAGGAATCTCCCTTTTAGATAGAAAGTTTGATGAAGTATTAAAAAATTAAAGAATGGTTTGGAAAAGGTGGTTGGAGTCTGAATTGGAATTGGGTAGGATAGATAGATATAGATATATATATACATATCGTTCCGTGGACTAAATATGACATAATGTGTTAAATAATTTTACAAATTGATGATATTTACTCTTAATTTCTCATGATTGATTAATGTTAATTTAATTAATATGGTATAATTAGTTGAATTTTCCTTCTTCTAGGTCTTGGAAGTTCAAAATGGAAGAAAATAGTTAAAGATAGATTTTTTGTGAATAAAAATGCAAAAAGGTGGAGGAGCAATTATGGGACAAGTTAAATGAAGGGTTAAAGAAAGAAATAAAGAAAAATTTTCAAAAAGTGGAAATCTCTACACATTCTCTTATGTAAAATAACAAAAGACTCTAATATTTTGTCTTCTAAAAAATATCTTACATCTCTCATATTTTTCTTATTTTCAAAAAGTGGAAATCTCTTCACATGGTTTTATTATGACGACAAAACAAAATAATAATAATAATAATAATGGAGTTTCCTATGCAAAGAAAACAATGGATCCGGATTCACCAAGTGATTATGAGATCTTTTTTATTTCTTTCCCCTCTTATTTTCTTTTGTTGGTTGTTGGATGATTTTTAGGAGGGTGGAAGATTGAAAAAAAAAATCCAAAATGCACAAAATGTGTTTGTTGTATGATCTCAGACACAATGTGAAACAAAGTGATGTGGATGTGCATTGACTGGAAGTTTATGGCCAACAAGGTGAAATCTCTTCTTCGATGACAAATTTTACTAAGGTTTAAAAACTAGGAGCATGTCAGCCTGATTACAAGATCGAGCCAATCATGGCTCTGATACTATGAAAATATTTTATAACTGAAATTTTCGGATCATTACACAACCTTGTAACTACTACTACCTAACCACACATTTTAGTCATAAGATAATGATTCGGTATATCTTGATGCACCTTAATACACTACATCATAATTGATATTCTAACATGCAAAGACCAAAGTGATTGTTGGGTTCAGATAGCAAGTTTAAGTAAAACAACCCTCATAAATGAGAAATCACAAAAAATACTTACCTTTATGAAAGAACATATATTTTTTTTAAAGATATTTACAAAAATGTGACTAACTTTTGATGAATTTACAATTCCAACTTACTAGCCATTTTAATTATCAAAACATGAACAATAACAATAGCTAAGGTTTTAAAGTGATTGTATACACTTCATGTTTGTCTAGGCAGAGCCTGAGAGCTCTAAAAATCTTTCAAAGAAGGGCTTGGCCCAAGTTACTTTTCAAGCAACCATAAGACCTAAAGGCCATGTTTCAGATTCTAGGTTAAGCCTAGCCGTATCTAACCCTTGGCCAAGTATATTTTTTTGCCTGGGGTAACCCATATCCAAGAGTATTTTTATCTAGTTCGAAAGTGACCCATGGCCAAGCATAATTTTTTTTCAAGCCTTGGTTACAAACCCATGTATGCTCGAATTTGGTTAAAGATAATTAACTTTTAACTCACTCCTTAATGATTTTTTCTTCAAGAAAATCCCTCCATTTTACTCTTTGTCATCCTTTAATTCTTCAACAAACCCACCATTATAGGGATACTTGGAATATTTACTCAAATGTTTTTTTAATGTGCTAGTCCCGTTAGTAATTGAACACCTATAATCTGTACCACAATAATTGTATTTAGTCCTTTTTAACTTCTATCCTTTATCAATTTTAATTTTTTAAAAATGATCTCAAACATCAGATTTAGATCTACAAGGCTTCTTTCGAGTGGGACTTACCTCTGCTTTTGAGGTTGCAGTGTCAATTGCAAAATTATGATCAACAATTGGTTTAATACTAAGAGTTGAAACGTTCGTGTCTTCGATACTTGACATCTAACAAAAATAATAAATTCTTAATTAATTAAATTCAACATCCATTAAATGTTATGTCAAAAGAAGTAAGGTAATTATAAAAAAAACCTTATTAATTAATAAGGGCAACCCACACCATATCTGAAAATCCTATAAAAAGGGATTTGAATCTTTTAATTAAAAATCACAAGTCAATTTGATTACTTTTTATCTTGTATTTTGGTGTAAAGGTAACCACAACTATATGCTTACAAACAAAAAAATCACTTTGATTGGTTATAGGAAAGGTAATTCATTATTGGATTAACTTACAACACACTAGTAACTAATATTGAGAGCGAAAACACTTCTAAATTATTAAGAAAGTATAAGTATTGAAATCTAATATCTTGTATTACAAAAAATTGTAGAAACCAAAGGTTTGCAAAGAGATTCCATTAACATTTTTATTAATAGATTATGCCAAGATGAACTATAAAATACAAACCATTTAATAGAATAACATGTCAATCTTCTGAATGGTGGTGTAAGAAACTTCTACTTTATACAACATTACAAACAAAAACACAAGAAAACATCAAACAATTATTAATCAATACCCACTCCCAGCTAATAAGACCATCCAAAATTTTACAAAACATACCCCATAATCCATACAAGTATTGGTTTCTAACTGACTGAAAGCTCAGCCATTTAAGGAGGTTTATTGTTTCCAAGTTTATTATTAAAATTCAAAAGGAAATGACAAATTTCATTAAGCAACATATCAATTGGACAACAGCCCCACTCTATGATATATATATTACCAAGATTTTGGATCCAACAATGCCAACATAGCATCTTTTAACATTTTCATTTATTAATTAGTCGACCAACAAACCCAATGACAATTTTTTTATAAATCTTTTACTTTGAACCTCATATATCCATAACTCCAATAATAAAATGTTCGAATCATATGGTCAGAAATCAATGGGGCTACTTGATATGATTGGAATTAGTTCAAAGGCTTAATTTGCTCTAAATTTTAGGTGTTTATAGATTATATGATGTAATAGAAATTAGGAAAAATTACTAAAAAAGAGTAAAAAAAAATTTTAAAAAAAATATTATTTTTTAACAAATTACAAAATATGATTTAACACACTGAACCCTTTAGCGTTCATTGAAATCATTGGACTGTCCAGCATTTTGGTTTCTCCTACATCTTCTAACTCTTTCGTGACTTTGATGAGGGATGTGTATTGTGAAAAGAAACACTTTTCTTATAATTTTGTAAGATTTCAAATTTAACTAAGAGTCCTTGAACTCAAATGGATTACCAAATCAACAATCCAATATCATAGCCTTATAGATTTCATGGAAAAAAATCTGATTCAATAAAAATATATTTAAAAAAAATGATCTTTGAGCTTGATCCAAGGTTTCAAAATGGACAGTTACTGAATTCTCACAAACTCCAAATTTTAAAATTAAAATGTAACTATAAAAAATATTTTTTTTTTCTTTTTTTGAAAGATCATAGAATTTTGTACTCTACATCTTTGAAGCATCGACCATATTTTGGATGTCACAAGGTGAGTTTAACGACCTTTAGTAAGTTTTCAAATCTTACTAACTTAGTTAGACTAACTACCCTTTTTCATCCTCAAATCTGAAAGAATCCTAACATGTTGGACAGTTTTGTGAGACAAAAAGAAAGAGAGAGCTAGGTAACCTCTTCGATTTTTTGATGAGGTGGTGAGTAGCAAGATGGCGACATGGTTGGTGAGGGAGACAACGGCTAGGGGTTTGTCTTCACAGCACTTGAAGAAGAAGAGAGAATAGATGAAAAAAAGATAGGTTTGACGTTTTGTCTTTGGGTTTATTTTATTTTTAAATATATATAATAAATATACATATATTGGTTCGGTTCTCAGTTTGTTCGATTCTATTTACCCCTAAATCAAAATCTAAGTCAAACCGAATCAATCATTTTTTTTTACAATCCAGAACCGAACCGAATCATGCTAAAATCGAACCAATCCAATCCAAAAGACTTTGGGTTAGCTCAGTTCTCGGTTTGGCCCAATCTAGTGTGCACCACTAATTTGCAGGGAGATAAACCTAATATTGCCACTTTTTCAAGGGGTATTACTAAAATTCCATTTTGAAAACCATCATTCAATTCCACTTGCACTACAATACGATGCTTCCTTTCCGAATTCTTTAATGAATAATTAAAAAAATAAATAAATATGAAATTAGGAAAGTTTTAGGAGACTTAGACAACAAAATCAAGTAATATCGTTAGGTTCAATTTTGCTATAAAAATGTTGGTTTACACTGTTAAATTCAAAAAAGTTAAACTATACAATAGGGGTATTTCTATCTTTTTAGTTTTAAAAAGTACCGTCTAATTAGAATTTAGAAAGTAGTAGTGCAGTAGTACTAGGAATCCCATTCCCACTAAATAATCGAAAACAAACTTTCAATTATAAAGAGGCATTCTTCCCTCTCAAAATTGCCTTCTCTCAACTTCTCTTACCCTTCTCTTCTCTTCTCTCTGCAACAATCATGGAAAACCATAACTATCTTCCATTTTCACCTTCTCAGTAAAGAAACTTTAATAAATCTCGGGACTACGCTGAATTTCTACATATATTTATCTTTGGTCTCACTGTCACAGCAATGTTGCTACTCATGGTATTGATTCACCGACCAATTCAACCAATTTTGATTCAAGTTTTGAAACTGGTTTGGTTCAAAACTCAGAAATTGGGTTGTCGGCTTTGACACAAATTCCATCTGTAAACCACAAAATCATGGGAAATAGGCAATTTCAAGGAACATTGACAGCTCCGATGACTTATAATATTCGTGGTAGAGGTAACTCTGTGAAAAATACTTTTACTAATCTGGTTGGAGATTCTCCAATTTTAAGTGTGGGATATGATCTTGGTGGTCCCGAGAACCGAGTTAGTAGTGGTAATGACAATTTTATCGAAAATCGACCAAACCCTTTTGATTGAAATCGGATTACAGAAAGAACGAGTTTAGGCCCATGAATTCAACCATGGAATGAAACAATTTGAATTCAACTAGATTTTTGAATTATAGAGGTTTTACCTGAATTGAATCCAATGGATCCATTGAGGAGGAGGTTTTAAGTAATCAATTTTTTGTGTCCAAGCTGATGGATTTGGGCGATTGGTCGTATGAAAAGGCTTATAAACTCCTATTTGGAGACTTGAGCTTATTCAACGAACTATAAGGGACTGAAATAGTCTTGATGGCTGATAATCAAATTGGATCTCAATTCTTGCGGAGATTTTGGTTGAGAGATACCCTTCAAGCATAGAGAAAATTATCGATGGAATTATCAATTACATATTTGCTATTATGTGCAACAAATTTGAGAATTGTTTCTTTCAAAAACTACTCAAATTTTGTAACTATATTAATATAACAAGGATTGTGTGCAAACTCACAATACAAGAAGGTCTTTACGTCATAGCAGATAATCAATACAGGTATGAATCCTACATAGTTTATTTGTTTCTACAGGTTTTTTTTTATGTAGATTGATAAAAGTGTTTAAAAATTACATCATCAAATAAGATTTTAAAATATTTATAAAAATGTTAGAATTTTTACCTCGTTATGCAAATAAATTTTTTACACAAGCAGATTAAATTGTATGGTTCGAAGTGTAAATTTATCTGTATATCTTACATTCATTCTAATAAAATCAAATGGGTACAAAGGTTTATTTATAATTTTGAGCCATACAATTGTATCCATTTGTGTAAAAAATTTATTAACGTAACTGGATAAATTCTAATATTTTTTAATTGCATCTGGTTACATATATTTACCAAAACCTTTATTTATTTCCATATTTTAACCTAATACTTGCGTAGAGATCATGTTATACTAATGGTTTCCCACGTTCACACAAAACATGTTCTGTTTAGAAGCTCATCAAAAGGCTTAAAATACTAAATCAACGATTAATACCTTATGTCATGGAATCCCTAGTGTCTGGACTGAAATATTTGATGGAAAGCAAAACAGGGTTCCATTTGATCGAGTATTGCTTATATCACCTTGATTATAGACAAAACGAGGTAATTTTAGTTTCCTAATATTCTTACCAATCATTTTTTTCTCATTAACCAATTTTCGAAACTCAATCTTATTTGATTGCAGTACATATACATTGTGGCAATCAAGAATTATATCGAATTAGCGACACACAAACAGAGTTGCATCACCTTTAACAATGTCATCAAAACCATACCAAGTCTCTGCAGGGAAGAACTTCTAATGGAGATATCAAATAACTATTTGTTTCTCTCGAAGGATGCTTATGGGTATTAAACACATTTCCTATAAATAAAACTCAATTTCGAGTATAAATTTGATTTTCTTCCTAGACTTCTTTGATGATTTAATTTTGTTTTCCTACAGGAATTATGTAGTATAGAGTGCCCTTGATGTCAAGAACCCAGACATCATAGAAATTATATGCAAAAATCTTAAAGGAAACTTTGCGCAGCTTTCCACACAGAAACATGGTAGTCACGTTGTAAAGAAATGCTTAACATATATGGGAATGGAGTTTGTGACTGTGGATTTCCTCTTCAGTGAAAAATTGGATCAATTAGCTGGACATCCATACGGGAACTATGTGATCCAAACAACACTAATGATCACAAAGGTAATTTTTTTTCGTTTCCTCTTCTTTTTTTTCTATTTACCCTCCTTAACTTTGCACATTGATTTCAGTTCTAAAACAACAATAATTATTACTTTTTTTTTTCAAAAGGAACACTATGATCTTTACAAACGACTTGTAAATGCCTTAATCCCACATGTGTGTACATTTTAGAACTGTCCAAATGGAAGAAGTGCGTTTAATTTAATCAACAAAGACTGTCATATTAGTATAATTTAATCACTGGAAGCATCGAGTACATTTAGAACATGTCAAATAATCTATGTTTCTTTGTCTTATAGTAATTCTTTTTTTGTATGTGTGTGTGTACGAACGACACTTTGTGTCACTTGTAAGTTAAGTGTAGGGTAAGGTCTTTATTTTATTTTTTTTCTAGCATAGATAATTGGATATTCTAGTGAATTTCACTATGCATTTTCTGTTGTAGTATAAAGCTTTGTTGATATTCTTAATTTCTATTTATTGTTATCGTTGGGCAGTATTTCTTGGTGATAATTGAAAGTGTCCTCGATCCGCGGGGTGCGCAGATCCACTTTTGACCCTTGAGGTTTGTGAGTCGCCACCTAATTATTACGGTCTAGGAACCGATCAATGACTCTAAATAGATAAAGAACTAATCTAGAACAGAAAAAACTGAATTTGGGGATCATGTTACGGGGTTGAAAGGTGTTAGGCACCAATCCCGCCCGGCCAAAGCCGGTCTCTACTAACTTCCCAAATAAGTTACATTGCTAAAAAAACCTAGATAATAATAAAAAAAAAGAAATCATACATTTTCGATAGTAAAGACCTTGTTCCCTCAGATCCAACAAAAATTGCTCCTTGTATCGTACTCCTTACTTCGTTCTGTTTTTGGATTTGATTTCTGATCTGCGAGGTAAAGTATCTCTTTTTTTTATCTAGATTCTTCAAGTTTGTTATGGGTTTTGGGATGTTTTTTAAGGGCTTTTAGGTATTTTTTAGGCTAAAATTGAAAAATGGATGTTAGGTAAGGAGTTGGGACTTCAAAACTAAGGTTTATGGGAGGCTAGAGGGGCTTTTAGACCTATTTCTCTTAGAGTTTATGATTTGATACGAAAATAGGGTGTGAGGACCTCTATTTATAGACTTGTTTTAAAGGTTGATTTAGATAAAATTAGTGTTTAATTAAAATTCTTTTAGTTAGAGTTGTATTTTAGTTAGAATTATTTTAGGTAGAGTTGTGTTTTAATTAAAATTGTTTTAAGTAGACTTGTATTTTATTTAGAACTCTATTAAATAGAGTTATTATTTAATTAGAATTCTATTAGGGTTTTGACTTTTGGTCTTATTTGATGGACTTTTAATATTTTGACTTTAGTCTTAATTGATTTGACTTTTAATATCTTGACTTTAGTCTTGCTTAATTGACTTTAATTTTGACTTTAGTCTTACTTGATTGACTTTAATACTTTGACTTTAGTCTTACTTGATTGACTTTAATTTTTTGGAGAACCCTCCTCTATTATATCTTTAATTCTTTGGACCCCCAAATGGAAGGGTCCTTAAAGAAATATCTTGCGAACCTTCAACAATTTTGCTTGAGAGCCCGATTGATCAATTTTTTTAGTTTAAATTTTGAAATTAATTTTTCTAATATTTCACTTTAATTATTTAATATTTTATTTATTAATTTCGAAAATTTTAATTATGAAAATTGTGAAATTACCGTTTTACCCCCAGAGAGGACTTTTCGCGTTTTAAGTCGATTTTTAATGTTCTAAGATGTTTTAGAATCGATTTTTCGTAAGAAATTCAATGAAAATATTAATTTGTGTCATTTATGAAAATTTTTGTGTGAAATGATCATGAACTTTATGAGGGCCATTTCGTAATTTTGTTAAATTTTGTGAAAATTGGTGAAATGATTTATTTGGTTTCGATTTGTTATTTTATGTGTTCGAAAGGATTTTCCTAATCGTAACGTAGGCTTTAGGGTTGTTTTGATGTTAGGGGTATTTTGGTAATTTGATCATTTTTAGTGATTTTTATCGTGAAGCTTCTTTTTGGTCTGCAAGATGATGATTTCTATGTTTCTGGAGTCGTATTTTCCTAGCGTAGCGTGGTTTCTAAAGTTTTGTCAGTTCGAAATACCTCATCCGGATTTTTGAAACATATCTGGTAACAAAATAAAGCAATGGAAATAACATCCATCATTGGGAATCATTGCGATCGGGTTGATGAGTTGATTAATCAGGCGAGTGCAAAAATGAGGTGTCTACAGATGCCCCTCTTTGGCAGAGGGTTGAAGCAAACTAGATATCAAATCTATTTTGGTAGATAGTGCGATATCCGAATGCCAAAGCTATTGACAGTTCATTTTACAGTCTGATTTAGCAATTCGTCGGGGTATTCGGATCCTTGAGAGTAAAACTCTCCCCGAATTAGAAAAATGTCAGGTCCTTGAGCACGAGCTCTCATTGGCAGTGTCAAATCCTTGAATTTTAGAAAATTCTCCTTGACTGATGTAACAACTGTGCAAGTGTGTGACTTAAAATTTAAGATAGATTTCAATAAGTTTAAGTTGGAACTGAGTAAAATCTAAGCATAATTTGAATATAAACTGAGCATAATTCCGAGAAAATTCTCGACGGTAACTCAGCATAATTCCAAGAAAACACTTGACGGCATCTGAGCATAATTCTGAGAAAACCCTCGACGGTAACTGAGCATAATTTCGAGAAAACCCTCGGCGGCATCTGAGCATAATTCCAAGAAAACCCTTGGCGACATCTGAGCATAGTTCCGAGAAAACCCTCGGCGTCATCTAAGCATAGTTCCGAGAAAACCCTCGACGGTAACTAAACATAATTCCAAGAAAACCCTTGGCAGCATCTGAGTATAATTTCGAGAAAACCCTCGGCGGTAACTGGGCATAGTTTCGAGAAAACCCTCGGCAACATCTGAGTATAATTCCAAGAAAACCCTTGGCGGCATCTGAGCATAGTTCCGAGAAAACCCTCGGCGACATCTGGCTGAGTAAAACTGATAATGAAGGAATAAATCTCGGAAAGAACGATTGAAAATGAAATTTGGAAAAGAGGGGTCGAATATGAGAATGAATTGATCTGGGACAGAATGAATGCCCTATCTCCTATGTGAGATCCAAAATGCATTTGTTTGAACCTCAAGATTTTATCCAAAAGTTTTATGAATTTAAAACCTAAGTTTGAACCTCACGAGTTTTTCGAAAAACTGTTATCAAGAGGGTAACCTTAAGTTTGGGGTTCTCATTATCTTTTAGGATTAACATTGCTCAAAACAAAATGCCCCTAATTTGATAACAAATATGGCACTGGCGATAATTGAATAGAATAATAAAAAAAATGCCCCTAGTATAAGGGGAAACTACATATTTAGAGGAAAAAGAAAATGCCCATTGTATGAAGGTTTGAAATATTTGATTACCACAAGTGCAATAAAGATCTAACTTTTAATTTTGATTAATTTTATTGAAGGTTTTGAGTCAGGCTCAAGAGAATAAAATATTTCCTTTTGAGATTCATCATAGAATTCACCCTTCTTTCCATTGGTTCACTTGGGGAAGTAAGAATTTTCAGATCAATCGTAGACAAGATATTTATGACTTCCGAGTCTATGCCTGGTTTAAGCTTGTAGACACCCCATTTTTGCATCCGCCTGATTAATCAACTCGTCAACCCGATCGCAAGGATTCCCAATGATGGATGTGTATTCCATTGCTTTACTTTGTTACCAGATTTGTTTCAAAAATCCGGATGAGGTATCTCGAATTGACAAAACCTTAGAAACCACGCTACGCTAGGAAAGTATGACCCCAGAAACATAGAAATCATCATCTTGCAGACCAAAAAGAAGCTTCACGATAAAAATCACTAAAAATTACCAAAATACCCCTAACCTCAAAATAACCTTAGAGCCTACGTTACGCTTAGGAAAACCCATTCGAACACATAAAATGACAAATCGGAACCAAATAAATCATTTCACCAATTTTAACAGAATTTGACAAAATTACGAAAATGCCCCTCATAAAGTTCACAACCATTTCATACAAAAAACTTCATAAATGACACAAAATAATATTTCCATTGAATTCCTTACGAAAAATCGATTCTAAAACATCCTAGAACATTAAAAACCGACTTAAAATGTGAAAAGTCCTCTTCGGGGGCAAAACGATAATTTCACAATTTTCATGATAAAAAATTCCGAAATTAATAAAAAAACATTAAATTATTAAATTTAAACATTAATGAAATTAATTTAAAATTTTGAACCTAAAAAATCGATTAATCGGACTCTCAAGCAAAATTGTTGAGGGTTCGTGGAATATTTCTTTAAGGACCCCTCCATTTGGGGGTCCAAAGAATTAAAGATATTTTAGAGGGGGGTTCTCTAAAAATTAAAAGTAAATCAAGCAAGACTGAAGTCAAGGTATTAAAGTCAATCAAGTGAGACTGAAGTCAAAATTAAAGTCAATTAGCAAGACTAAAGTCAAAATATTAAAAGTCAATCAATTAAGACTAAAGTCAAAACATTAAAAGTCAATCAAATAAGACCAAAAGTCATAATAGAATTATAATTGATTAATAACTCTATCTAATAGAGTTCTAACTTAAAAATAATTCTACCTAAAACAATTCTAATTAAAACATAATTCTACCTAAAACAAGTCAAACTAAAACACAACTCTAATTAAAAGATCTCTAATTAAACACTAACTCTACCCAAATCAACCCCTAAAAACATCTATAAATAGAGGTGCTCACACCCTATTTTCGTATCAAATATAAACCCTAAGATAAGTAGGTCTAGAAGCTCCCCTAGCCCCCCATAAACCCTAGTTTTGGAGCCCCAACTCCTTAACTAACATCCCTCCTTCAATTTTAGTCTAGAAAACACCCAAAAGCCTTCTAAAAACATCCACAAATCCACAACGAAATTGAAGAGTTCAGATTCAAAAATAAGGAGATACCTTGCCTCGGAGATCCGAAGTCAAATCCGGAAGCAGAACGAAGTAAGGGAGCACGGTACAAGGAGTTCTTTTTGTCAGATCTGAGGGAACCAAGTCCTTGCCATCGGAAAGGTAAACCTTTTATTTTTATTTATTTTCTTATCTAGGTTTTAGCAATGTAATTTACTTGGGAATTTAGTAGAGACCGGCTTTGGCCGGGCGGGGTTGGTGCCTAACACCTTCCAACCCCGTAACTTGATCCCCGAATTCAGTTTTTTTGGTTTTAGATTAGTTTTTATCCATTTAGAGTCATTGATCGGTTCCTAGACCGTAATAACTAGGTGGCGACTCCCAAACCTCAAGGGTCAAAAGCGGATCCGCACACCCTGCGGATCGAGGGCGCTTTCAGTGGCGACTCCGCTGGGGACATTGAGGATCAAACTTGAAAAACCCCAAGTATGGGGACATTGCCAATGACCTAGTTTTATTTGTTTTGCTTATTTTATTTAATTTTTAGTTAGTTTCATGTTATTGCTACTTTATTATTTTTATTCTTGTTGGTACGTCATTGATTGTTTGATTCTACTTGGAGCACTTTGATTTAACATATCATCTCTATGGTTTAATCAAGGGCCATTCGGAATGATCCGAAATAATACGAGATTTCGAAGGAATACTTTTATTGAGGAGGAGATTTTTGGACCATGATTTTTTTAACATATATAAGTATATTTCGATTGAAAATTTGGGTGTGTGCTTGATTTAACATTTGACCGTTTTCCTTTAAAAAAAAAAAAAAAAAAAAAGGATTTTTTTTATTAGTTATTTGTTATTTCGCTTATTAGGTAGGTATTCGTTTTTATTTTAATTTATTAGGCAAGACATGCTGTCCATTGACAGCATATAGAGTTTCAAAAAAAAAAAAAAAAAAAAAATTTTTGAAGTTTCTGCCAACAGCAGCCCCCTTTGGTGTGCCACAAGTAAACTGCCGTTTTTTTTCGTTTACACCTGTTTGGTGTGCCAAAAATAAAAACCTTTATTTAAAGTCCGCACATCGTCTTCCTCACTTGGTTCCAACGGTCTCAACAGAGATCGAAGAACCTTGCCCCCGATTGTTCCTAAACCACGCTTTGGTTTGCAATGTCGACCGATCTAAATATCAACCAATCGGAGTAGCCATCATCTTGATCGAACAAGCAATGGTGAACTAAGGGACTGGTAGGGGGCGTTGTCTTCTGTACGAGATGGGAGATTTGATTGGGATTAGAGAACTCGAACGTCGTTTCTCCTTCCTGATTTTTGTGGCTATTTTTTTGGGACTGGTAGGGTGCTGTTGTTGAGTTTTTTTTCTTTACTCAAATATCGTTTCAAGTCTCAAGTTTGGTGGCTGTTTTTTTTTCTCTGATCAGTCGTTTTGGTGAGGTAGATACCGTTGATCTCGATTTCGAATGCGAGGATCTCTATGGAGATTTGTTTCAATCTCAGTTTCTCTCTTCTTTTCAAACAAAAGACCGGAATCATCAAGAGACAGTTCATGGGGAATTTTCATCGTAGCAAGATGAGATGGAAGTTTATCCTCATGAAACTCCATGACTGCAACTCGGATATGTTATGTACTCTCTGCGTTTTTTTTGATTAACTTTGTCCGAGTTATCTGCTATATCTCTTTGGTGCTCTCGGTTCTGGATAACCAATAACGTTAATGGCCAAATATCGAGTTGGTAATAGTGGCCCTGTTGTTTTAAAACAGCACCTAAGGCTGATCTCGACGCTGGTATAATGTTCTAGGCTGATCTCGACGATTAGCCTGCTGTTCTAGGATGATCTCGACGATTAGCTGCTGTTATATGATGATCTCGACGCTTGATCTCGACGATAACATGCTGATCTCGACGATTATGCTGCTGTTAAGGGTTGATCTCGACGTTAAGCTTCTGATCTCGACGTTGAGCTCGACGATATCCTGCTGTTTTAAAACAGCAAGACCGATCTTGACATGTGCCGGATGAATTCGATCATTGGCAGCGGCATATAATTTGTTTCCCAAAATTATTTTGTTTTTTTTAAGATCAGTTTGTTTTCTAAAAAGAGAGGAAATTAATTTGTTTCTAAAAAAAGAAAAAAATCAAAATAAAAAAATTGGAAGGAAGTTAGAAAAAAAACAGCAAAATCATCTTTTTGAATATTGTTAAACAGCAACACATGTTCAAGTTTTTCTGTTTTTCTGAATTTCTTTTGGGTTAGACTCGGTTTTAAAAGAAAAATAATGATAAAAAAATAAAAATAAAACCATCCTCTTTATTTCATTGATCATTATTATACACTTAATTCAAAACCCTTAGAAATTTCGAATTATTTCGGGTCGCCCCAAAACACCCTTGATTGGACTATGAAATTTATCAAAATATTGCGATGATCGGGACTATAAACTACCATGATTAGTATATGAAGGTGATGTGCATGCTTATTTCCATGGTTCGGACCATATTATTAATTCATGATAATTGCCTATTTAATGTGCCATAATATCATTGGGAATGCATGTTTGATGTTGGTCATAATGTTGATCATGATTAAGTGTTTATGTGATTGGAATGATGCTTAGATCCATATAATTCATGTTATAATGATTGGTTTGATTGGGCCATGGGCCCATTTGTTTGAAAAAAGGCCCCAGGCATACCCCACCCTTGCTTTGCACACACCACATGCACGTTTACTGCTTTACTCACTTACACGTCCCATTTAGCCAACGTGGCACTAGTGCGTGGCCCGGTCTCTTCGGAGATGCGACGTCATTCATGAAACCCACAACTCCAGTCACGTACCTTAGGGTATATCGAACTGGGGCATCAATGCCGTCTGATCAGGTGATTCTGAGAGACATATTGATGCACCCATGCTGGGGTGACCTGAGCCTTTGTCCTATTGTAAGCCACACAGTCACATGTCCCGATTGCCAACGTAGTACTAGTACGTGGTCGGTCCCCTCGTGGGATGCCAAACCATTTATGAAAGCTACAACTCTTGACTCGTACCCGTAGGTATAAAAGGTAATCTAAGTATATCAATTGCACTTCTTGGTCAAAAACGGTGCCTAAGCAAGATCTTGCCCCGCTGTACCTTACTGTACGAGGGGGATAGACTACGTCTATTCTAGACGAGAGGTATTTAAGTGGGCCCTTGCTCAGCATTGTGCGCCACCTCTCAACTGGAGATCAAACTGGCCCTTTTTGGCTTCAGAGAAGTGAATTGAGGTTTTAGATTATCACCTATACGGTATATCAAACCAAGTCACCACGTATCGAAAGGTATATAGGTGTGCTTGGGCAAGGGTGGCCAGATAAAAATGCATTGCACGTAGTAAGCCTAGAGTCTAGAAACCTTCCCCATAGGTCACGACTCGAACTTATCGTGGGTGTTCCCGGGTTGTTTATTGAATGAATGCATGTGATTAATGAATGTATGTGAATGTATGTAAATGATAAGATCAGAATGCATATGAATGATGAAATGGATGAATGTGAATGATGAGATCAGAGTGTATGATTGTCCTCAAGGATAAAAAATGTTATTTTTGAAAATCAAAATGGGTGCACCGACCCAATAAAAAATCCATCTCTTGCAAATGACCCAGTCCATCCCGATCCAACAATCATGATAGACCGGGCCATTTAAATCAAAATGGAAATCGAATTTTCAAAGAAGAAAAAGAAAGTATTTTCTAGGAAAAAATGTTTTCTGAAAGAAGTGTTTTCCAGAAAAAGTGTTATTCTCTAGAAAAAATATTTTCTAAGAAAAAAATGTTTTCTAGAAAATGTTTTCCATAAGAACAAGATTTTCCAAGAAAAAATACTTTCCAAATAAAAACTATTTTTCAAAGAAAAAATGTTTTCCAAAAGAAAAGAAAATGAAGGAAAAATGATTTACAAAAGATATATATTTGCATGAAAAATTATTGAAATATGTTTGAAGTTGTTATTCAATGAAAACATTATTTGTCAATATTTTTCAAGAGTGCAGTAAAATTATTTTTCTTCTGAATAATCATTAAATGGATGAATTTTTTAACGGATTGGTGCACAAAATTCTATAAAATCTCAGGGTTCATTTAAAATGTTATCAAGGGGGTGACACTGAAATTGGTTAAATTCACCTTCAAAGAGGTTTTAAGGGTTATCATTGTATCTAAGCTCAATCGTCTATCGTCTAGCTAGGGTTGTAAATCCGGTCAGTTAGAGTAAACGTCAATATCAAGTCAACAGTCAGAAATGACCTCAAAATTTCTCAACATCATCTAATTGTTCTTTGAAAATCATAGTGCTTCAATCCTACCGGTTGTAAGCAATGTCTCAGTTATCATCAAACCCGTTTTGGGTAGTCTTGAGTTTTCATGGGTCATTTGGGTTAGCTCGAGTCTTTTTTTTCTAGCAAGGTCATGTCTTCCTTAGATTGAGTCTACTCTTTCTTATTGAATCAAGTTAGTTCGTCGAGTTTATAGAGGTGTCTGTCGCCCCTTCTGAATTAATCGTACAAAGGAAATTTTTGAATACCTCGAGCGCATTAAAGAATTAACTAATAATCTAGCTTCAAAGATATATTTTTCTCCTGAACAAGAAGATAAGAGTCGGGCTCAAGAAAGCAAAGGTTATTGACCTCGGAACAGAAATAAATTCCTAAAGAGATTCAAATAGAAACCATCTTATCTCCAGAAGAACACAAGGGGATAATGAATTTTCTTAGAAATTTCGAAGACTTGTTCACGTGGGCCTATGAGGATATGTTAGGTGCAAGTTTGGGTGTTGTCTAACACGGATTATATATTGACTCGTTTATATCGATGGAATCAAAGAAGATGTTATAAAATACATCAGCACTATCCTTACTACATCTTGAGTTGCAAATCACATATTATCAATCGATATGGGGATACCTTTTGAACTGATCTCTGATAATGGGTCGTACTTCAAAGCTTAAATCATTACTCTGTGTTCAAAGTTGAAGATCCGGAATCACAAATCATCCTCCTACCGTCCTCAGATCAATGGAACGGTTGAAGCAGTTAGTAAGAGTATCAAGACTATCATCAGGAAAATGAGTCAATAACATCGACATTGGTCAGAAAAATTATCATTCACGCTGTGGACATATCGAACTCTAATTCGATCCTCTATTGGAGCTATTCCCTACTTTCTAGTGTATGATATGGAAACAATCTTACCAGTTGAAATGTAAATTCCGTCTCTCAGGGTCTTGTTGGAAAATCATTTGTTAGAAACAGATTGGATTCGTCAGCAGTATGAATAATTAAACTTGATCGAAGAAAACGAGCCCTGTACCACGTGCAAGCTTATCTAAGAAGAGTCACCCGTGCATTTGACAAAAAGGTCAAAGCTCATCATTTACAAGTCAAAGATTTAACTATCAGACTTCAAAGAAAATTGAACACTCCTCATCGACTATAGGAGAAAGTCTAAATTGGAGAAATTCATTCATTAAGGAAATACTGTCTGGAAAAGTCGTCAGACTTCAAGATCATGATGGAGGTGAACTACCAGAACCAACCAACCTTGACCAGATCAAGCGGTACTACATTTAAGGAGGCCATCTTTGGCCGAATCAATTTTCCTGCTACCCAGTTCATTATCTCCTTTCTCAGCCCTTTGCAGCCTTTTCAAAAAAAAAATAAAAAATAAAATGATGCCTTTTTCTTTCTCAGCCCGATCACCTAACCTAGGGGAGGGAAGGTTCGAACTACGTTTTGGTCTGATCCCAAAATTCTGGGGTACGTAGGCAACCTGAGAAATTACTTCAGGCCCGACCACATCAAAATAAAAAAAATGTATTTTCCACACAATAAAAAAAAAATCAAGAAAAAAATTCAAAAGAAAAGAAATATCATTCAAAGTGGGAAAGAAAATTTAAAGAAAAAAAGAAAAATAATTTAAAAGGAAATGCCACACAAGGGGCATTTGGGTTTTTGAGCCTCAAAATCCCTTTCTTTTTTATACTCAGTCCTAAGCCTACCTATAAAAGTCCTCCTAAGTACTGTGTGAGAAGTCAAGGAAGATAGCAAAGCATGATCAGACAGTAAATCTAGAAGTTCAGAGAAGAAAAAGATAAAAAAAAAATGATGCCTGCTAAGTTGAAAACCTGAAAAGGGCGACTTAGGCAAAAATTAAGGCAAGCTCGCAAGGTTGAAAATCTGAAAGAACAACTTTGGCAACAATCAAAGCCAAGAGAAAGAAAAAAGCTCGCTAGATCGAAAACCTAAAAAGGCGATCTAGGCAAAAGTTAGAGCAAGCTCGCTAGATTGAAAACCTGAAAAGGCGATCTAGGCAAAAGTTAGAGCAACAAAGAAAAACAGAAGAAAATCCCAAGCTGAGAGCGGTCTTAGCTAAAACATCAGAAGTCCGAATAATCAAGTTCAATACTTAGCTTAAACCCGGCATAGACTCAGAAGCCACAAGTATCTTGTCCACGATCGATCTGAAAATGTTTACTTCCCCAAGTGAACCAAGGGGGATAAGGGTGAATTCTATGATGAAACTCGAAAGGAAATAATTTTGTACTCTTGAGCCTGACTCAAAACCTCCAATAAAATTAATCAAAATTAAAAGATGAGTCTTTATTGCGCTTGTGGTAATCAATTATTTCAAACCTTCATACAAGGGGCATTTTCTTTCTTTTTTAATGTAACTTTTCCCCCTTATACTAGGGGCATTTTTTTGCACGATGTGTTCAATTATTTTCAAGGCCATGTTCATTGTCAAACTAGAGGTGGTTTATTTTTGAGCAATGTTAGTCCTAAAAGATAATGAGAACCCCAAATTTAAGGTTACCCTCTTGATAACAAGTTTTTGAAAAACTTTTGAGGTTCAAAAGAAATAAAAACTCAGGTTTTAAATTCATAAAACTTTTTGATAAATCCTTGAGGTTCAAACAAAAGCATTTTGGATCTCACATAGGAGATATAACATTCTTTCGTTCTCCAGATTCTTTTCTAGATTCAATCATTCTTGGAATCAATCATTTCTCTTCCAGATTCATTATCTTCCAGATTTATTCGTTCTCCGATTCGTTCTAATCAGTTTTCTCCAAAATTCATTCATTCCTTTGCCAGTTTTGCTCAGTCTCCGCCAAGGGTTATCTTGGATTTTGTTCAGTCTCCGTCAAGGGTTATCTTGGATTTTGCTCAGTTGCCGCCAAGGGTTATCTTGGATTTTGCTCAGTTTCCGCCAAGGGTTATCTTGGATTTTGTTCAGTCTCCGCCAAGGGTTATCTTGGATTTTGCTCAGTTTTCGCCAAGGGTTATCTTGGATTTTGCTCAGTCTCCGCCAAGGGTTATCTTGGATTTTGCTCAGTTGCCGCCAAGGGTTATCTTGGATTTTGCTCAGTCTCCGCCAAGGGTTATCTTGGATTTTGCTCAGTTGCCGCCAAGGGTTATCTTGGATTTTGCTCAGTCTCCGCCAAGGGTTATCTTGGATTTTGCTCAGTTGCCGCCAAGGGTTATCTTGGATTTTGCTCAGTCTCCGCCAAGGGTTATCTTGGATTTTGCTCAGTCTCCGCCAAGGGTTATCTTGGATTTTGCTCAGTTGCCGCCAAGGGTTATCTTGGATTTTGCTCAGTCTCCGCCAAGGGTTATCTTGGATTTTGCTCAGTTGCCGCCAAGGGTTATCTTGGATTTTGCTCAGTTGCCGCCAAGGGTTATCTTGGATTTTGCTCAGTCTCCGCCAAGGGTTATCTTGGATTTTGCTCAGTTGCCGCCAAGGGTTATCTTGGATTTTGCTCAGTCTCCGCCAAGGGTTATCTTGGATTTTGCTCAGTCTCCGCCAAGGGTTATCTTGGATTTTGCTCAGTTGCCGCCAAGGGTTATCTTGGATTTTGCTCAGTCTCCGCCAAGGGTTATCTTGGATTTTGCTCAGTTGCCGCCAAGGGTTATCTTGGATTTTGCTCAGTCTCCGCCAAGGGTTATCTTGGATTTTGCTCAGATGCCGCCAAGGGTTATCTTGGATTTTGCTCAGTTATCGTCGAGGGTTTTCTCGAAATTTTACTCAAATTATGCCCAGTTTATGCTCAGTCTATGCTCAATTTATGCTCAGGTTTTACTCAATTTTCACAATGCACACACTTGCACATTTGCACTTTTTAGTCAGGGAGAATTCTCTAAAATTCGAGGATCTGACACTGTCAGTGAGAGTTTGCGCTCAAGGACCTGACAACCTTTTAATTCGGGGAGAGCTTTACCCTCAAGGATCCGAACACCCTGACGAATTGCTAAATCAGGCTGCAAAATGAACTGTCACTAGCTTTGGCATTCAGATATCGCACTATCTACCAAAATAGATTTGCTATCTAGTTTGCTTCAACCCTCTGCCAAAGAGGGGCATCTGTAGACACCCCATTTTTGCATCCGCCTGATTAATCAACTCGTCAACCCGATCGCAAGGATTCCCAATGATGGATGTGTATTCCATTGCTTTACTTTGTTACCAGATTTGTTTCAAAAATCCGGATGAGGTATCTCGAATTGACAAAACCTTAGAAACCACGCTACGCTAGGAAAGTATGACCCCAGAAACATAGAAATCATCATCTTGCAGACCAAAAAGAAGCTTCACGATAAAAATCACTAAAAATTACCAAAATACCCCTAACCTCAAAACAACCTTAGAGCCTACGTTACGCTTAGGAAAACCCATTCGAACACATAAAATGACAAATCGGAACCAAATAAATCATTTCACCAATTTTAACAGAATTTGACAAAATTACGAAAATGCCCCTCATAAAGTTCACAACCATTTCATACAAAAAACTTCATAAATGACACAAAATAATATTTCCATTGAATTCCTTACGAAAAATCGATTCTAAAACATCCTAGAACATTAAAAACCGACTTAAAATGTGAAAAGTCCTCTTCGGGGGCAAAACGATAATTTCACAATTTTCATGATAAAAAATTCCGAAATTAATAAAAAAACATTAAATTATTAAATTTAAACATTAATGAAATTAATTTAAAATTTTGAACCTAAAAAATCGATTAATCGGACTCTCAAGCAAAATTGTTGAGGGTTCGTGGAATATTTCTTTAAGGACCCCTCCATTTGGGGGTCCAAAGAATTAAAGATATTTTAGAGGGGGGTTCTCTAAAAATTAAAAGTAAATCAAGCAAGACTGAAGTCAAGGTATTAAAGTCAATCAAGTGAGACTGAAGTCAAAATTAAAGTCAATTAAGCAAGACTAAAGTCAAAATATTAAAAGTCAATCAATTAAGACTAAAGTCAAAACATTAAAAGTCAATCAAATAAGACCAAAAGTCATAATAGAATTATAATTGATTAATAACTCTATCTAATAGAGTTCTAACTTAAAAATAATTCTACCTAAAACAATTCTAATTAAAACATAATTCTACCTAAAACAAGTCAAACTAAAACACAACTCTAATTAAAAGATCTCTAATTAAACACTAACTCTACCCAAATCAACCCCTAAAAACATCTATAAATAGAGGTGCTCACACCCTATTTTCGTATCAAATATAAACCCTAAGATAAGTAGGTCTAGAAGCTCCCCTAGCCCCCCATAAACCCTAGTTTTGGAGCCCCAACTCCTTAGCTAACATCCCTCCTTCAATTTTAGTCTAGAAAACACCCAAAAGCCTTCTAAAAACATCCCCAAATCCACAACGAAATTGAAGAGTTCAGATTCAAAAATAAGGAGATACCTTGCCTCGGAGATCCGAAGTCAAATCCGGAAGCAGAACGAAGTAAGGGAGCACGGTACAAGGAGTTCTTTTTGTCAGATCTGAGGGAACCAAGTCCTTGCCATCGGAAAGGTAAACCTTTTATTTTTATTTATTTTCTTATCTAGGTTTTAGCAATGTAATTTACTTGGGAATTTAGTAGAGACCGGCTTTGGCCGGGCGGGGTTGGTGCCTAACACCTTCCAACCCCGTAACTTGATCCCCGAATTCAGTTTTTTTGGTTTTAGATTAGTTTTTATCCATTTAGAGTCATTGATCGGTTCCTAGACCGTAATAACTAGGTGGCGACTCCCAAACCTCAAGGGTCAAAAGCGGATCCGCACACCCTGCGGATCGAGGGCGCTTTCAAAGCTAAGTATTGAACTTGATTATTCGGACTTCTGATATTTCAGCTCGGACCGTTCTTAGCTTGGAATTTTCTTCTATTTTTTTGTTGTTGCTCTAACTTTTGCCTAGATCGTATTTTCAGGTTTTCAATCTAGCGAGCTTGCTTTAGGTTTTGCCTAGATCGCCTTTCAGGTTTTCGATCTAGCGAGCTTCTTTTTTTTTCTTGGCTCTGATTGTTGTCAAAGTTGTCCTTTCAGATTTTCAACTTTGCGAGCTTACCTTAATTTTTGCCTAAGTCGTCTTTTTCGGATTTTCAACTTAGCAGGCTTCATCATTTTTTATATTCTTTTTCTTTTCTTCCTGTCTGAACTTCTGGAGTTGCTGTCTGATCATGCTTTGTTATCTTCCTTGACTTTTCGCACGGTACTTAGGAGGACTTTCATGGGTAAGCTTAGGACTGGGTATAAAAAGAAAGGGATTTTGAGGCTCAAAAACCCGAATGCCCCTTGTGTGGCAATTCATTTTAAATTTTCTTCCCCATTTTGGATGATATTTTTTTTTCTTTTGAGTTTTTTTTTTCGATTTTTTTTCTTTGTTGGGGATTCTATTATTTTATTTTGATGTGGATCGGGCCTGAAGTAACTTCTCAGGTTGCCTACGTACCCCAGATTTTTTGGAATCAGACCAAGACGAAGTTCAAATTTTTCCCTCCCCTAGGTTAGGTGATCGGGTTAAGAAAGAAGAAGGCATAATTTTTTTTCTTTTTGAAAATGTTGCAAAAGGTTTGAGAAAGGATATATTGAACTGGATAATAGGATAATTGATTCGGCCAAAGATGACCTCCTTAAATGTAGTACCGCTTGATCTGGTCAATGTTGGTTGATTCTAGTAGTTCACTTCCATCATGATCTTGAAGTCTGACGACTTTTCCAGACAGTATTTCCTTAATGAATGAATTTCTCCAATTGGTTCAGACTTTCTCCTATAGTCGAGGAGGAGTGTTCAATTTTCTGTGAAGTTTGATAGTTAAATCCTTGACTTGTAAATGATAAGCTTTGACCTTCTTGTCAAATGCACGGGTGACTCTTCTTAGATAAGCTTGCATGTGGTACAGGGTTATAACTCGTTTTCTTCGATCAAGTTTAATTCTTCATACTACTGACGAACCCAATCTGTTTCTAACAAATGATTTTCCAACAAGACCCTGAGTGATGAAATTCTCATTTCAAATGGCAAGACTGCTTCCATGCCATACACTAAGGAGTAGGAAGTAGCTCCAGTAGAGGATCGAATTGAAGTTCGATATGTCCATAGCGTGAATGATAATTTTTCTGACCAATCTTAATGTGATTGACACATTTTCATGATAATAGTCTTGAGACTCTTACTAACTACTTCAACCGTTCCATTGATCTGAGGACGGTAAGGGGATGATTTGTGATTCCGGATCTTCAACTTTAAACCCAGAGTAATGATTTATGCTTTGAAGTACGACCTATTATCAGAGATCAGTTCAAAAGGTATCCCCATATAGACTGATAATATGTGATTTGCAACTCAAGATGTAGTGAGAATAGCACTGATATATTTTATAACATCTTCTTTGATTCCATTGATATAGACGAGTATCTATTCCATGTTGAACAACACCCAAGCTTGTACCTAACATACCCTCATATGATCACACGAACAAGTCTTTTGAAATTTCTGAGTAAATTCATTATTCCCTCGTGTTCCTCTAGGGATAAGATGGTTTCTATTTGAATCTCTTTAGGAATTATTTTCTGTTTCGAGGTCAAAGACCTTTCCTTTCTCGATTAAAGGTTGAGCCCGACTCTTATTTTCTTGTTCAGAAAAGAAATTTATCAAATTATTAGCTAATTCGTTAATGCGCTCGAGGTATTTAAAAATTTCATTTATCCAATCAATTTCAGATGGGGCGACAGACACCTCCATAACTCAACAAACTAACTCCACTCAATAGAAAAAAGAGTTGACTTAATCTAAAGAAAACATGACCTTGCTGGATTGATAAAAAAAAAACTCGAACTAATCCAAATGACTCATGAAAACTCAAGACAAGTAACAACAACGGGCTTGATTATGGACTGAGGACTCGAGACATTGCTTATAACCGGCAAGACTGAAACACTATGATCTTTAGGGAATAACTGTGCAATTTTGAGAAATTCTAAGATCATTTCTGAATGTTGACTTGATATTGACGTTTGTTCCAACTGACTGGATTTACAACCCTAGCTAGACGATAGACGATTGAGTTTAGGTACAATGATAACCTTGAAATCTAATCGAATGTGAATTTAATCAACTTTAGTGTTACCCCCTTAATAACATTTTAAATGAACCCTGAGATTTTATTGAATTCTATGCACCAATCCATAAAATAGTTCATCCGTTCAATGATTATTTAGAAGGAAAATAATTTTATTGCACTCTTGAAAATTATTGGAAAATAATGTTTTTATTATATAAAAATTTTCACAAATCTAATTATTTTTTGTAACATATTTTGGTAATTTTCCAAGGCCCATGAAAAAATAAATTTTTTTTTGTAAAAAACATATTTCAAAAATTTTCCATGCAAAAATAGATCTTTTGTAAATCATTTCCTTCATCTTTTTTTCTTTTGAAAAATATTTTTTCTTTGAAAAACATTTTTTCTAGAGAATACTTCTTTTGGAAAATATTATTTTCTGAGAAATATTTTCTTTCTATAAACTAATTTTCTTCTTTGAAAATTTGATTTCCATTTTGATTTAAATGGTCCGATCCATCATGATTGTTAGATCGAGATGGACTGAGTCATTATTGAATTCTTGAAAGAAATGGATTCTTTATAGGGTTGGTGCACCTATTTTGATTTCCAAAAACAACATTTTTGATCCTTGAGGACAATCATATACTTTGATCTCATCATTCACATCAATCACAAAGTCTCATAAGATTTCATTCAATGAACAACCCGGGAACACCCGCGATAAGTTTGAGTCGTGACATACAGGGAAGGTTTCTAGACTCTAAGCTTACTACGTGCAATGCATTTTTATCTGGCTACTCTTGTCCAAGTACACCTATATATCTCTCGATACGTGGTGACTTGGTTTGATATACCGTATAGGTGATAATCTAAAATCTCAACTCACTTCTCTGAAGCTAAAAATAGTCAGTTTGATCTCCAGTTGAGAGGTGGCGCACAATGTTGAGTAAGGGCCCACTTAAATACCTCTCATCTAGAATAGACGTAGTCTATCTCCCTCGTGTAGTAGGGTACAACGGGACAAGATCTTGCTTAGGCACCGATTTTGACCAAGAAGTGCAATTGATATACTCAGATTATCTTTTACATACCTATGGGTACGAGTCAAGAGTTGTAGCTTTCATAAATGGTTTGGCATCCCACGAGGGGACCGACCACGTACTAGTATTACGTTGGCAATCGGGACATGTGACTGTGTGACTCACAATAAGTCAAAGGCTCAGGTCACTCCAGTCTGGGTGCATCAATACCTTTCAGAATCACCTGATCAAACAGTATTGATGCCCCAGTTTGGTATACCCTAAGGTACGTGACTGGAGTTGTGGTTTTCATGAATGACGTCGCGTCTCTGAAGAGACCGGGTTACGCACTAGTGCCACGTTGGCTATATGGGACGTGCAAGCGTGCAAAACAGTAAACGTGCATATGGTGTGTGCAAAACGGGGTGGGATGTGCCCGGGGCCCTTTTCAAACACTGGCCCCACGGGCCTAATCAAACCATCACAATTAATCTCATATTAATACTAATCAAAGTGTACAAAACTCCTCGTGATCAAAATCAAAGCAAGTACATCAAAACATATCTAGAGATATTATATCATGTCAAATGGGCCTAAACCATAGCACAAGAATAATCAATCAGATGGCAAGAATTTTTTCAAAGAAGAATGAATAAAAAAAAATAATTTATTTCTAAGATTCAATCAAAGATCACTTTGGGTGGCCCTAAACAGATCGAGATTCTCAAATAATATTAAATTGAGGGTAGAACGATAGTGGTGAAGATAGGGAGTGATGACCCCCTTTTTTTATTTTTAGAAACAAATTACTTTTTTTTTATTTTTAAGGAAAAAATTTATTTATTATTTTAAAAAAATAGAAATTAAAGAAACCAATTATTAACTATTACTAAACAAATTACTAAATAAATTAAAGAAATTATTTTTTTTAGAAAAAACTATTACTAACTATTAAAGGAACCTAAAAAATTGTCGAATAAGACTAAAATTCTATTGCCACACTAACTTATACATTCGCAATCAAAGAAAATATTAACTAACGTTGTGATGTGCTCCATGTAAAAATTGGTGTGACAATAGTTACTCAAAAACATCTAAACCTTAACAAAGAGGGTTGTCATAAAGTCTCCCATTTTTATGTTGCTGCCAAAGGACAAGCACATTTTATTTTATTTTTTTTCCGACTCGTGATGTGCAAACGGCAAACTCAGCTTGACTGAGTCTAACTCGGACATGGATTGAGGTCTCCTTTGTGAGTTGATCTTCCAAAGCTCGTTCCCTTCAAAATTCTTCCAACACCTTCATGGATAGAGAGCAACGATTCTCTCCATAATCGTCTATAAGAATCATTGATCAATCAGGAATGTTGATCGGCATAAACGACATAGTCGCACCATCTCAGTCTTTATTGTTCTGGACTGATTCCCTTGAGATTCAGGAGTTTCGTTTTGATCTCCCGAATTTAGATAATGGGACAACGTGTATCGAGTTTGCAGAGTTTGGATTTTGTGAAAATTTCCTTGGTTGATGTGGTTTTCAAGTAATCTTCTAAAGAGTATTCTGATTTACCATTATCACAGATCGATTTAAAACTTTTCTTTGGTTTGGGGAAGAAAGAAAGAAATAATTTGAGAGATTTAGGGGTTTGAATTTTGGGGTAGGAATTCTTTTCTATTGATTGTCACTCAAGCATCCAAGATCGAAGCCAGGAGATTGTCCAGTTTGAACCCTCCCCAAGGTGTTCTAGTCTGGTGAGGAACATTGATAGAACTCAGATTTAACATCATCAAAGAAAGATGGACTGCCATTAAAATTCGTCTTGGAAGGTTGCCTTAATGATGATGATGGGATTAGGAATCGGCTGCCATGGCGATGAAGATGAAGAAGGAGGGGAGATGAGAGAGAGAGAGAGAGAAATGCCTCTCTGCTGCTTGCTATTTTTTTTTCGTTTTTTAAACATGGAGAAGGAGATAAAAACAGCAAAAGCTGTTTTCTGCTAATGGCACACCACGTTAAAATTTTTTTATTATTATAATTTTTTTCTGATTTTTTTTCCTGAAATCCTCTCCTCATCACGAATAACATTAAAAAAGGCAATTTTTTCGTTTCTTAGTGCATTACTCACAAATAATTTTTTTATACAATTCGTCGGATATGCTTAGTAACGCACCAAAAATCATCCAATTTTTTTTTTTTTAATAATCATAACTCTCATCATAACCACCATCATTCCATCCTAAATTTATGTCAATTTGAATATTTCATTATTTAGGGTCATCCCAAAACGACCTTAGATTGAATCATAAAAAAGGATACTCCAAAATGACCTATCCAAAATCAATCCAAATAATGCCAAGAAAAAAAAAATGCGCTCAAAAAATATAAAATAAATCAAATAATGAGAATGGTTCAATAACCATTTTTCACTCTATTATCCTCTAGACATCCTGCATTATTTAGGGTTAGTCCGAATGATCATAGCTTGAACCATGAAAATGTGCCAAAATAAAGTATTCGAAATCCAAACAAATGATCCATAATTAGGTCAAAGAGAATGATAAAAAAAATAAATAAAAAAATAAACAAATAACTAAAAATTAAAATAAATAAAATAAAATAAAATAAAATAAAAAAGGTCCTACTAGCAATGCATCCCACACTTGGGGTTTTTCAAGTTTGATCCTCAATGATTTCCAGTGGAGTCGCCATTAAAAGTGCCCTCGATCCGCGGGGTACGCGAATTTGCTTTTTACCCTTGAGGTTTGTGAGTCGCCACCTAGTTATTACGGTCTAGGAACCTATCAATGACTCTAAATAGATAAAGAACTAATCTAGAATAGAAAAAACTGAATTCGGGGATCATGTTACGAGGTTGGAAGGTGTTAGGCACTAACCCCGCCCGGCCAAAGCTGGTCTTTACTAACTTCCCAAATAAGTTACATTGCTAAAAAAAACCTAGATAATAATATAAAAAAAAGAAATTATACTTTTTCGATAGCAAAGACCTTGTTCCTTTAGATCCGATAAAAATTGCTCATTGTATCGTACTCCTTACTTCGTTCTATTTTTGGATTTGATTTCTGATCTGCGAGGTAAAGTATCTCTTTTTTTTATCTAGATTCTTCAAGTTTGTTATGGGTTTTGGGATGTTTTTTAAGGGCTTTTAGGTATTTTTTAGGCTAAAATCGAAAAATGGATGTTAGGTAAGGAGTTGGGACTCCAAAACTAGGGTTTATAGGAGGCTAGGGGGCTTTTAGACCTATTTCTCTTAGGATTTATGATTTGATACGAAAATAGGGTGTGAGGACCTCTATTTATAGATTTGTTTTAAGAGTTGATTTAGATAGAAGTAGTGTTTAATTAGAATTCTTTTAGTTAGAGTTGTATTTTAATTAGAATTATTTTAGGTAGAGTTGTGTTTTCATTAGAATTATTTTAGGTAGAGTTGTATTTTAGTTAGAACTCTATTAAATAGAGTTATTATTTAATTAGAACTCTATTAGGGTTTTAACTTTTGGTCTTATTTGATTGACTTTTAATATTTTTACTTTAGTCTTAATTGATTTGATTTTTAATATCTTGACTTTAGTCTTGCTTAATTGACTTTAATTTTGACTTTAGTCTTACTTGATTGACTTTAATACCTTGACTTTAGTCTTGCTTGATTGACTTTAATTTTTTGGAGAACCCTCCTCTATTATATTTTTAATTCTTTGGACCCCCAAATGGAGGGGTCCTTAAAGAAATATCTTGCGAACTCTCAACAATTTTGCTTGAGAGCCTGATTGATCGATTTTTTTAGTTTAAAATTTTAAATTAATTTTTCTAATATTTCACTTTAATTATTTAATATTTTATTTATTAATTTTGAAAATTTTAATTATAAAAATTGTGAAATTACCGTTTTACCCCCAGAGATGACTTTTTGCGTTTTAAATCGATTTTTAATGTTCTAAGATGTTTTAGAATCGATTTTTCGTAAGGAATTCAATGGAAATATTAATTTGTGTCATTTATGAAATTTTTTGTATGAAATGGTCAGGAACTTTATGAGGGGTATTTTTGTAATTTTGTCAAATTTTGTGAAAATTGACGAAATAATTTATTTGGTTTCGATTTATTATTTTATGTGTTCGAAATGATTTTTCTAATCGTAACGTAGGCTCTAGGGTTGTTTTGATGTTAGGGGTATTTTAGTAATTTGATCATTTTTAGTGATTTTTATCGTGAAGCTTCTTTTTGGTCTGCAAGATGATGATTTCTATATTTCTGGAGTCGTATTTTTCTAGCGTAGCGTGGTTTCTAAAATTTTGTCAGTTCGAGATACCTCATCCGGATTTCTGAAACATATCTGGTAACAAAATAAAGCAATGGAAATAACATCCATCATTGGGAATCATTGCGATCGGGTTGACGAGTTGATTAATCTGGCGAGTGCAAAAATGAGGTGTTTACAATGATATAGTATGTTTTTTTATCAATTTTGAGTGAAAACCCAAATTACGAATAATTTTATATCATAAGTCGAATTGGGTTACAACTAATCATAATTTGTTGGGAACCTATAAAGATGGGATGCCAAGTATTTAAAGAAAGAAAGAAAATCAGTAACCCGGAGATTTACATAATACTCCTGATGTGGACTGCCTTTATGAATATTCAACCGGTTTAATATTTTGAGACATAAGGAAGAAAAGCCTTTCATTTCTTTTATTTATTTTCTATTTTATTCTCCTTTCCTTAATAGAAGTTTTAATTTCAACTTACAAAGAGAATACAATCTCGTCACCTAAAAGAAGTATTAATTCAACTTAACAAAAGAATATAAAGGAACTAATGTCTCCCATCATAGCTAGCCTCAATTAATCTTCCACTTTTACAAGAAACCTTAACAAAAAAGATTTACAACAATAAAAGGGGGAGGGGGGTTGTTTCATATTTTAAATGAAATATATTGATTTCACAAAAGTCAGTGATAATAACATTATATTACATTTTGGATTCGCTCGTTCCCTCTGGTTGTGTGTTAAAAAATAACTTGCCTCCTTTGTTGCATGTTGTAATACTTCCATAGGTTCGGGTTGTGGGGATGAGATATTTAGCATTATCTAAAAGAAAAAAAGCCTAAGGGTATGTTTAGTAACACTTCTAAAGTCTGAAGTCTATTTTCTGAAATCTGGAATCTGGAATCTTATTCTGGAAAAATTATTTATTTATAATTTTTAAGAGATTTTGGTTACAAACAAAATTTTAAAACATAATGGTCATTTTGACAAATTACATTTTTGTAATTCTAATAAATTGTTAACAAAAAAACATAACATGTTATGCATAATGAAACCATCCATTTATTTAATTTCAATTTCTAACAAATCAACAACCCAAAAGTATTGTTTTCAAATTGAATTCATACTTGAGAAATTATATTTCAACAAGGTAATACTCAAACAATAAACAATCATTCATTTTCTAATTGAATTGCAATCTGATCACGTAAAATGATCATATCAGCTTGTGCTTGTGATGAGAATATGTCATTATAACATGGTAGATCTTGTGACGATTCGGAGTCTACTAAAGAATTATTCTCTTCGTTGACATCAACTTCATATTATCGAAACAACTCATTATGGAGAGAAATACGACGTAAGAAATTGTGTATTGCCATGCATGTAATAACAATGTCCCTTTAGATGTGATAATTATATGAAAGCATTTTGCTCAAAATTGATAATCTTTTTTTTCATACACTAAAGGTCTTCTCAATGACATTCCTTAATTGAGCGTGTGCATGATTGAATTTGTCCTTTCTACCCATTGCACGTGTTCCTCGATATATTCTTAGCTAATACCATGTGTTGCGATATGGAGTCATAAAACCTCTAATGTGTGTTTGCAGCGTCGCATAAATAATTCATATCTACAATAAATATAAAAAATATGTAAAATTTATGTTATTGATTGTAAGTTTAATTTCAAAAATAAAATTTGAAAATACATACCTAGAGGTGGCATTAGGAAATTGTTAATCGGATTATGCAGTGTCTCATTTAATACCCTCAAGTTATGTACAATTCATTCCCATCCAGCCATCACATATATGAACTTCATATCAAAATCATACACCGCTATTACATTTTGAAAACATTTTCCCTATCCCCTTCCACTGAATGAGACTTGTTGATCAAGCGGAATGCGCACATCAATTAGCGTGCCATTTAATGCACCAACAACACCCTTAAATAGCCATTCTCTCAAACGTACATGAGATTGAATTTCTCCCATAAGCATGTCAAATGCTAGGAGGGCTATTATCTCTCGTGCAAACTGTATCATTGCATCCAACACTTCATGAAAGTACCTATTTACGATTTCTCTAGAATGTTGGAATCGATATTTTACTAATCGATTTCGACAATTATGACATATTGTCATAAAAAACATTGCCATTTTTTTCTTCTACGTCGATATATCTACTATCACTTAACTAATTTTTATCTCGAAAATATTGACATTATTGTATAAAAGCATTATTCTCCATCTTAAAGATCTCGTACATTTGTGTTAAAGATCTTTCCAAAAGTTCATGCACATATGCATTTCCTGAAAGTGATGAGGTACACAACCTTTGTCGAACATTTATATGATTTTTAAGTTTAAATATAAAAAATAATGTTACCAATCTCATTAACAACTATTGTTTTGGCGTCATTATCACTAAAAACAATGAAAGAATAAAAAAGTTAGTACTAATTGAAACTGTAAAAAAAGATTTTTCAAATATACAATCTATCTAATAAGTTAAAACATGCATATTTCAATTAAAAAATTAAAATTTTCATAATATCATCAATGATAACAACTCTAAAAAAATCATTCATATTAACTATCCAAAAATATCAAAATATAAAAATAACCATCAATACTAATTATCCAAAAATATCAAAATATAAAAATAATCATCCATACTAACTATAAAAAAATATCAAAATATCAAAATAACTAATACATCATTGGTTTTTATTAAAAAAAAGTTGTTTGACTTCAACTAATTATTTACAATAAACTCCAAAAATTGAATCCTCTTTACTTTATTATCTAAGTCCATAAATGCGTGTTCCAATTTCGGTAGTTATGCAAATTTTAATATAACAACATGATAAGTATGAATGCTTATCACCTTTAAGTTCTTCAAGTCCTTCATAACTCCATTTACATCTTTAAAGCAAGGTCCCTTGCTAGTCTTTTCTTTATTAATCTGTTCTTCGATGACATTAATAAGTCTCTTCAAGTTTTTCTCAATGGTGTCACCACTATTCGAATTCCTACACTTCTTCTTTATTGGATCTTTTGATGTGTTCTCTTCAAATGGGATGACACCGATGTTACTATTCATTCTTAGGGTATTAGGGGTGCCTTCTACACTTACACTTTGAAAGTATGTATCTTATTCCCCTAAAAATGAGCCACCATAAATGTCTTTATTATCCAAATTTGTGTACTCCATAAGTTCATGACCATTCACATCTCTATCAACAATGGGGCGTAGGATCGATAAGAAGGGGCTTCATGCTTTATCGTCATTTGAAATAGTGTTTTCAAAAACACCAATCATCAATTCAGCATCTACAAGAGGTTTGTTCCTAAACTTCTTAGCTTGGAAAATTCTTTATTTCAAATAATAATATAAAAATAATTAAATTAAGTCTAATTAATCAAGTTGAAAATATGTACATAAGGTTAGAGACTTGTTTCTAAGACATCATCCCATTTCTGTAGAGGCTAATTTATAGTATTGATATCCGCACTAAGCCTATACCCCGATAATCAGCCCTCAAGTAATCATATTGATTTTTGAACACTTATGACTAAAATTCACTTCCCACGCCTTATTGAATTCATATACTAATATTTTCCATGAAGCACTGGTAAGAGATACTCCTCTGTACCCTTCCTTATTCACCTCACTTAAACACAACTCAAGAAAATGCTTCCTTTTCAAATGGTTCGTAGAAATGTCTGCTTTAATAACATTTCTTTCTTTATCTTTATTCTTAGAAGCCATATATATATGGGTCGTGTTCCTAAGACTCATTTTGCGACTCACATCGCGACTCACCATTTCAGTCGTTCGATATTCGTTAAATCTACGGTCCAGATCGCGACCCATTTTTAAAACGATGAAATTTCGTTATTTACAACTACCTCCCCGATAACAAAAAAATAAAAATAAAAAATAAAAACGAAATTTCAGCCGAAACTTCGTCTTCTTCGCAAATTTCAGATCTGATTTCTCCATCCATCTTCGCAAACGCAGAGAGAAATCTTCTTGTGTTCATCTTCGATCTCGAACATCGATCGACTTGCTTGCTAACACAAAATAGAAAGAAACGAAGACGAAAGAAAATCAGAACGAAAGAAAACTTCGTCTTCTTCGTTTCTGCCCTCTCTTCGATCTCGACTTCCTCTCTACGTTCGACGACACACAGACCAACATCATTTGCAACGGCACCGACGAACCATTCTTCTTCGTCTTCTTCTCACTTCGATCTCGACTTCCTCTCTGCATTCGTCACATACCAACAGATCTGATTTCCTCTCTTCTCTTTCTCTTTACAATGTTTCTTCCTCATCTCTATTCCCTCTCTCTCTCTCTCTCTCTCTAGAACAGACGACGACTCACAGAAACGAAGAGCTCGACAGAAACCCCAAGGTAACAAATCACAAACCCTTGTTTTTTTTTGTTTTTTTGCATTTTTATTTGTTTAATAATTTTTTATTATTATCGGTCTTTGCTGTGTTTTTATTATGGAGAGAAAAATGGGTTATGGTGTGGATATTCAAACTTATTTTTTTCTCCCTTGAGAATTATCTATAATCTATGGATTTGCAGAAATTGTCACAATGAAGTTACTAAGTTTCCTTGTTGAAATTTTTTGATTCAGCATTAGGTTTTCTGTAAGTTCTTGTTTCTGAGTTAATATTCTTTGTCATTCAAAATCAAAATATTCAATGAAAATGTTTCGATTAGTGTGAAAATTTATACAATTTTCATGGAAATGATATGAAAATGTTAACGAAATTTTTATGAAACTGTAAGAAATGATGAAACATATACGAAAACAGACTTGAAAGTCATCAAAATAGAACTCTTTCTTTTTAATACTTAGTCTCCCCATGTGATTTTCATTTTGAAAATAATCCAACTACTTTCTTTAATTTTCTCATCCTTAAATAAAACTCTTTGATTTTTGCTTTTAATGCATCTAATTTGTGCTGAATTTTTACATGGTTCATGTCATTGACCTTCTATTCATCCAGGCTCAACCATTGGGTGACATTACATCCCAAGATAATTAAGAGGTGTAAGCATGAGCATTGCCTGCATGATTATTGCTTCAATGTGCAAAGTTATTTGTCACATGTATTTATACTTACATATGTGCATTGCATTTGGTCAGGAGGGTGCTTCAAAGGTTTTTGAGTTACTTCAGGGTAAAGCATTCCGCTCTACTTGGTGGAGTACTTTGTTTGATTGCTTATCAATTTATGAACAGAAGTTTAAACAGTTCCTTCAAAGTACTGGAGTTGTGTTACTCGAGTTTGAGGAGGGTGATGCGAAAGCACTTGTTGCATATTTAAACATTCTTCAGAAGGTTGTCTTATTGCATTTGTGCAAATGTTAAATGGCTGTTGTAATACCTTTTTGTTTAGCATTTAATTATACAATTAGTGTGCTCTAGAAGTTGCAAGTAGTTCTATTATCTCGAGCATTATCAGCCTAATCAGTTTTCTTGCATCTAATCTGAATGTGTTTGTGAACCCTGGCATGCTAACAAACCTCTGCCTGTGTGCACTTGAATGCATTGTGGGGTGCATATGAGGGTGATAGTTGTACGCGTGTGTACAGGCAGATGCAAGTGTGGTGATTCTGAATATTTGTTGGTTTGTGACTTATCATAGAGCAAACAAAACATAAGCTATCCAGTCAATTTGTTTTCCCCCAGCGTATGTATCATCAATTTATTCATACTGAACTTAGAATGAGAACTTAGACTGAACTGGCAATGATGGCGTATTTATCATCAATTTATAAATTCTTTCTTCTTGGAAGCTTTTTCTGATTTTTTTTTTGGGGGTATAATTTAATTTGATATTTATCGAGTTGATTGATTGATTGATGCTTTTCTTTTATGGAAAATGGGGTTGTTGGATTCATTGTTTGGGAGAGATACAAGGAAGCTCATCAAAGTGAAAGACAGCAATGGAGGTGAAAGCAGATTTACTTGATTTTCTGCATTCCATTGATATTTCTTCATGTTTTAACATATATTGAAACAAATGGATTTGTGTATTTGAGCTTGTAAATTGTTGTTCTTCCTATTGTTCTGCTATTTGAAGTTTTGTTTCAACTGAAGTACTATTTTTATTTATTTATAATATTTCTACAGTTTCCTTTGTAGTTTATTTTTTTTCTTCTTCCACAATTAGGCTGTTAAGATTCCATTTAATGCTACTTTATATTCTCCAAATCAGGCCATTATAGCATTTGTTGTTAGTTGAGTTTTAGTTTTAAATACTGAGCTTCTCTTTTATGTTCTTCTTTCATTTAAGATCTCATTTCATTGTCCTTCAACTTCATTTTCTATTCTTTCTCTGTATCTAATCTTTTTATTTTCTACTGTATTTCCAATTTGCTTCAGCTGCTGCTTTCTTGTTATTTCACTGGTACATAGTTGTATTTTGTAACTGTTGAAGAAATTCAAGGCCTGCTTTCATAATGAGTTCTGTTGGTTAAACCTTGGCCTAAAAAATGGCTATGTGTCCCATTCAATTCTGTCTGGTTTATTGTCCAATTCATCAATTTAAAATTCATGTTTGAAATTCTAGTTTACAGATAATTGGGGTGAATGTGGTACGTAATGTCTTATACATCAAAATCCATTTTGATTGAAATTGGAGGGTCTTTGAAATGTGGATTTGATTGAAATTTCTGTTTTATGTGTTGTTGGGATAAATTTTTAGCTTGGTGAAGTTAATTATTCTTCTTATATTTGTAAATTTCCAGATTCTTGAGAAACATGTTTATAGAAACATGATTTTCCCCTCATTTGAGTGTTGGATGGTCTTGATCTCTACATGAGACATGGGGATTGACAAACGAGGTTTAAAGGGTGGTGGAGGTTATGTTGGGGGTTTCCTTCAGTTGTTTGACTGGAATGGCAAGTCGCGTAAGTTGTTCTCTAACATGTCTGATTCTTCAGGTATATTTTTCATCAAAGTTTTTGTAGATAATGGAGATATATGCATAGTAAAATGTGAAAATTTTGACCAAAATCTTGTCATACATGCTTGTTCTGATTTTGCTATCGTAGATGAAACTCTCAGATCTTACTTCAATCCTGGAGGATCTTTTATGTTTGTAAAGTGCATATAATCTGACATACATTTGATTATGTTCCTCAGTTTAGAACATCGAGGAGCTCATTTGGGTGAAGACTAATCAACTACAAAAAATTATCAGAACGGGACGCACAGGCCATTGGCTCAATCATAGCAAGGAACATTGCCTTATTGGGGTTAAGGGGAACCCAGAAGTAAGTAGGAACATAGATACAGATGTCATTGCAGTTGAGGTTCGAGAGACAAGCCGTGTTATTTATTTGTTATGTATTCCCTTAAGGCAACAATGAAGTGGGAACAAACAAACCGGAAGGGGAATGGCAGGCTGATGAACTCATATGCGTCAAGATTAGCTTTTAAACTAAACAACGAATTGCCTTCCCTTATAAGTCTTATTTTTTCATAATGAGAACTTGTTTTCTAAGCTTGTTAGTTCTGATAGATGCATTTACTTAATGAAAGGAAGCAGTTTTTTCCCCCTATTTCAGCTACTATTGTGAAAGTTTTGGGAACAATTATGCAGTTAAATTCCTAAATTTAAAACAGATAATGATTGTTGGAAAGCTAAACTTGTTTTTGCACAACTTTGTTGAGTAGCTAGTGCACTGGGAACAACTGAAATTCCACTTGAACAGATTTCGACAGTCCAAAAGGAAATAACTCATTTTTGCAGGCAATTAAACAAGTCAGTGATTATAGCTTCAAAGTAAGAATGTTAGATTGAAATAGTGAGAACTGATATGGTACATTTGCACTATCTTTCCCCTAGAAAGTTATAACATCCAAGATTCCACCAAAAATAAGTTTCAACAAATTGTGCTAGCGAATGCATTCATGCCAAAATCCGCCAAAGTCTTGTATCATTTGTTAAATTAAAAAATCAACAGGACATCAGTGTTCCCTTCTCTATCTTATCCATGACAAAATAAAACTCAAAAAGAAAAAAATAACAAGTCCATTCTACCAATACCGTAATCAAACAAAAGTGTCTTATATTTCCCAGTTTTGACGGGGAGGTGCTTATTATTAGAAAATTTAGAATGCTATTTGAGGTTTTTGGGATTGAACATCAGTTTTTATGAGCCCATCAGTTGGATCTCTTCTCTTTTGAGTTTAAAATTATAAACCCTTCACAATCGAATGGATCAAACTACATTTGCTCAAAGGTAGATCATGGTCATTCTGAAACTCAATCACAACTCTTAAAAGAGAGAGAGGGAGAGAGCGAGAGAGAGAAAGAGAGAGAGGCAAGTGCACACATTTGTTACCACCTAATCGTTCCTACTTCATACAGACATTAATAAAAAAGTACTCACATTCGTTGCCTAAATCGATCAAAATTATATACCAATTCAAGCTCCATTTAACGACAAAAAGAAGGATATTATCCTTTTTACAAGTTCTTAGTTTTTCTCACATCACATACTTTTTAATGCTACCATACGACATTAAAATGATAAGACTACATATGAAATGCCACATTCCCATGTAATAAGGAGCCCCAAAAGATAAGAGGTTCAATTGGGTAAGGCCAGCAGTAATGATCTTCACATTGCAAATAATTACAGCCACCAACTTTGGGTACGTACACGCTTTCATCAGTTCCTTCTCCCTGTTTGTTGCTTCTGGCATGTGACTAAAGAGATTCATCGCCGTCTTAGCAGCTGCATCAAACATAATAAATTAGTTTAAAAGAAAATATCATCACTCGTTCATGAATATGGGAACTTGGAAATGCAAAAGCAATCTCCACCTGATAACTGTGCTATTTACATAATTAGAAGGTCCTTCACTAGCCATTGAATATGAAGTAAAATGGGAGTTATTGTAAAGTTGTATGATGTGTTCTAGTTGTAGAGTAGACCATAAGAAATACCAAATCAAACACAAATGACCATAATAAGTTCTTCCAACCTAGAAAAACTAAAAAAACATACCAGCAACTGATTTTGTTCCTTTGCTAACCGCTGCATTTCCATCTTGAGACTCTGTCATCTTTGACTAACTTTCCTGCAGACTGAATTTTCATATGCTATCAGTAATTAAGTGATATATGCATATATTGTTGGACCTATATGGACTAGTAAGCATACTAATGTAACAAGAAGTGGTAATTGTATAAAAAATGATGCATGAAACAATGTCTACAGTGGTCCAGACGATGAAATCAAAAGCAAATTTATAAGTGATGTTACTCACAGCCAGTAAAGCCATACGAATTTTTCTTTCTTCCTCATCCAGTTCCACGTACTTCTTTATCTTTTTCAGTTTTTCATGTTTCATCATGGCCTAATTCTTCACTTAGAAGTGTCAACATATCACTATCACAATTGAACATAACATGTATGCTAAGTCAAGGCTCCACTATGGATGTCAAAAACTCTGTATATATATATACAATCTAAGATAAGTTACTACATGGTTGTGTCAAGGAGTTGAAGCACTAGAGCTGGTTTCACCCTTGTTGCTGCCCCCACCCCCCATGTTCTTTGAGCTCACTGTCCTGCTGCAGTCACCTTGTGAGTCCACATCTGAGAGACCATTCTCCAATGCTCGGACCAGATTTTCGAAATAATTCCAAGTCACGCTGTAATTATCATTCAAAAATATGCAGAAGAAAATCAGTGTCTGAAAAGCCAAAAAAGATAATCTTTTTAGTCAAGATGTAAATTGAGACTGCAATTACTGTGTCTATAAGCACAAAGTACAGAGGTAAAAGGTCCTCATTCAATGGTATGTTTCAGTTCTAATTATCAAAATTACCCGGTCAGACCAGCTAACTTTGTGCAGAACTCGTTGAAGTCTTTGGATGGACCCCCCTCTGCTTTGAGGAAAACTTGTAATTCCTTCTCTGCACATTGATGAAGCCGTTCTAACCCAGCCTCAGCCTCGCCTTATTAGCCATTTCTCATTTTAAGCTAGTGCACATGGTTTACTGAATTGGAAGCAAATCAAGCCTACCTTATTTGAAAATCATTATCAATCTCAAAAATATGTTGCTGCTTATTCAATGGGCATGTAGCAACAAAATAACCCTTATTAAGAATTATTTTTTGTGGTATTTCCAATCCTATTAGTACATATCCAAATTATCTCAAACAGACTTTTCTAACATACCCATTTATAATACTATTTTCTCTAATCTTCCTACTGCCCATCTAATCATCATGGCTTCTACAAACATATTTTCCATTAAAAGAGCACATGTAAGAAATATATTTCAAGTTAAAGATAATAGATAATAATAGAATGATCTTAGTATCAAATAAACCAAAGTAGAACCATCTGTGGAGCATGGACCAGTACAACCAACATCTACAAGCCTGAAAAACTAACTTGAAAAAAAGACAAAAAAGTGAGAACAAAAGTTATGACATCAGAATTGATCACAACAATACCCGTCTTGCACATGAGACCCCGTAAGACAAGTGGCATTGTGCATCGCCTCTTTCCAAATCCTGTCGCCTAACATTTCGAAGGTGATTGTAGCAGTCTCTATTATCAAAACCGATCATATCTCCACAAAGAATTGATGGAACTTTATTAATTTGAATGTTTTGATTACGAAATATTTCTGTTAGATCCTTAGCTACGCTCGGCATATTTCGGTTCGACTTCATTTTCATTCTCTTCGATGGCGTGACAATCTTGTGATTATGATCATCGTTGAAAAGCGACACTCTCAATTTTACTACACGTTGGTCGAATACAATGCGCATGTATGCTCCACATCCACATTTAACAGTAGAACAACTTTTTGCAATTCTCTTCTTCCCCTTTTCATTCTCATCTGTCATCGCATCTTCTTTTATCCTCGGTGCATGTTTGCCTTCATGTATGCAACAATATTTTATCCCAGTCACCGCATTTGAACCTCTTATTGTCCTTGAACTACTTCGTATACGAATACAAAACCCTTCTTGACGTCCGTATTCTTCATAGTAATTTTCTGCTTCCTCACTTGAATCGAAAACCATTCCAACATATGGTGCTTTTAACTTTTGAACATCTTTGTTAGGACTGAGGTAATCAACACGTTCCCCAATATCTACTTCCATAATCGAAGATGATCCCACATTTTCATTCACATGTACACTCCCACACTTGTCAACGTCAATCATATCCATGAAGAATTATCTAAAACAAATTAACAGAAGTCCCAATTGAGATTAACCAAAATATATTGAAATTTCTATTTATTCAACATCTAAATAATAATACAAAAGGAGTTGCCAACTCATATTTCTTACATTCAAAATCAATGATACTCGAAGCTATCTAAAAGAATAAATGGAAAGCCATTTCTAAAATCCTCAAAAGGATTAGTGGCATGTGTGTCAAATAGCTAGTTAACTTACCTCGAAAAGCCTTAGAAAATATGACCAAATCTATAAGGCCACTTGTAATGAATAAGTGATATACATTTACTTATTACATCCCCAATTTCATAAATAATTTATCACACCCTAGTTAAATATTAAAACACACAATCCAAACATTACAAAAGCTTGGTTCAACTAATTATTTCAACATTACAAAGCGTCATAACACATTGAAACAACTTTAACAGTCATTTACAATTAGGATTAGGCTTATATAAAATCCTAAATCTCATAAATGAAAATCTTTATAAATAAATAAAAAAGACAAAATAATGAGAGAGTGTGTTTCTATTGGCACCCCAACTTTTACCTATTCTCAACATTACAAAGTGTTATAACACATTGACACAACTTCAATAGTTATTTACAATTAGGATTAGGCCCATATCAAATCTTAAATCTAACAAATAGAAATCTAAAACAAAACAAAAAATTTGAGAGTGTGTTTCTATTGGCACCTCAATTTTCACTTATTCTCAATGATGACTTATTTTTTTAAGGGGTGAATCTCCATTTCGTACCCTGAATATGAAAAAATTTCGGATTCGGTACAATAATCATTTTAACTCCCAAAAAATGTTTTTACAGTGAATTCGTCACTTTTATAATCTACGAATTCATGAATTCTGTCAGTTTTATAGTCTATGAATTTTGTCAGGTTAAAAATCCATGTCAATAGACAAAATTCTAAAACTACAAAAATTTGGTTGTAGGAGTTTTAAATTAAATTTTCTTCCATTACATCATTATTTCTTTATCTATTTTTGATAGGTAAAAATTGCATATTTAACAGAAATGATAAAGTTTTAATATAGAAGTCATTAAACTCTCTCATGGACATCATCATTTCAATCTAGGGATTTCTTTTTTTCTTTGTCTTTGGGTGTAAACTCTTTAAGGAATTCAAGAGTGGTATTTTTTTCAAGATCTCTTAGGTAGATGGGTAAATCTCTACAACCTTGGTTATCCGGTTGTAGAAAAATCTAAAAATAGAGGTTGAAAGCCCTAAGTCACCACCAACCTTGTCTCTGTAATAAAAAATTTGGAATTTTTTTTTAAAAAATCCAACAAGAAAGTGAAAAAATTGAAAGCCCTAAGTCACCACCCAACAACACACTAAAAACCGAAGAAGAAGAAAACGAAGATGGAGATGGAGATACTCAGCAAAAAAATTAAAAAGAAAAATTATTAAACAAATAAAAGTGCAAAAAAAATAAAAAACAAGGGTTTGTGATTTGTTACCTTAGGGTTTCTATCGAGCTCTTCGTTTGTATGAGCCGTCATCTGTTCTAGAGAGAGAGAGAGAGAGAGAGGGAATAGAGATGAGGAAGAAGCGTTGTAAAGAGAAAGAGAAGAGAGGGCAGAAACGAAGAAGACGAGTTTTCTTTCGTTCTGATTTTTTTTCGTCTTCGTTTCTTTCGATGATTTTGTAAAGAGAAAGATAAGAGAGGGCAGAAACGAAGAGATCGAAGATGAACACAAGAAGATTTCTCTCTGCGTTTCGGCTGAAATTTCATTTGAAATCAGATCTGAAAGTTGCGAAGAAGACGAAGTTTCGGCTGAGCTGAAATTTCGTTTTTAGTTTTTATTTTTTATTTTGTTATCGGGGAGGTAATTGTAAATAACGAAATTTCATCGTTTTAAACTCAAGTCGCGATCTGAACCGTCGATTTAACGAATATCGAACGGCTGAAATGGTGAGTCGCGATGTGAGTCGCAAAATGAGTCTTAGGAACGCGACCCTATATATATATATATATAAATAATGAAATGGAAGTATTAATTAGATGGAACCAATACCACAACAATATATTTAAAGCTTCAAAGTGGGTTGTTCATGACCTCCACAATATGGGAATATTAATCAAATCAAAATCACAACAATATATCTCAAAATTGTCTTATTTATAAAGTGCTAAAATATTAATTTTTTATGAAACCAACTCATTTTCCCTCAGACTTTCTATACTTGATATAATAATTATGTGACTAATAATTGTTTAAAAATCAAAATTAATTCAAATTAACACCATTTTATATTACTATTTTTTTTTGTTACATTGATAACCCCTAGAGTAATATATTAATACATACTAAAAGAATTGATACCTTTATATTCATCATATGCTTATCAATTAAAATTTAAGATTTCAAACTCTTAATATATAAACTTGAAAACAAATTACATCCAACAATTAATTAATCAACCTATATGAATGTCTTTTTTGTTACAATGAATGAAAATGAAAATGAAACATACTTAGAGTGAGTTGACAACTTGCTATTAGCATTAAACTTAAATTTTTCTTTTTACCCAATACAACAACAAGTTAAATTAATAACACATGATCTAAAATGATATATTAATAATTTTAATCTTATATATTAAATAATATAAAAAAATTCATATATTAAATAATATAAAAAAATCATTTAGTCTCATTCATATATAAAATAATCTAAAAAAATTCTCAATCTCCTTCACCATCAAAGACATGAGACAAAAAAGTCTCATTCAAATACAACAACAAACCATTTAGTTTAATTCCATATATAAAATAATGTAAAAAAAATTTGATCATTGAACAAATTTTAGATTATTTAATGGGTATTATCATCTCATTTGTTTATATTTTTACCGTACTCCTTTCATTAGTTGGCATTGTGGTTATGAATTTGGAGGATTGTTTGTGAGTTTCGAAACTGTGTTTGTTTTCATTGTGTATTTGTTCTTTGAAGAGGGTGGCCTAGTGGATTTCATTGCGTTAATAGTATATTATTGTTATCCATGACACCCTCAATGTTGCTGGCAAACCGAAGTTCAAATGACCTGGCTAGGACTTTTTGTATGTTATGAATGCCATTACTACCCAAGGTGGTAAATCATTTTAATGTTGGAACCTAGAGGACTATTGGATCACATTTGCACACATAGGATTATTTTGATGTCCTTGAGAGGATGGTATCGTCAGCATTTACTGATTTTTTGGTGAGATGAGCAATTATATATCATAGTGACATAAGACAATTTTTTTCTTGTAAATCTTATGCATCTCAGTCAACTCTATACAGGTCACTTAATTTTTTGAGAACTTGAGTGACCACAAAGACATGAGACAAAAAAAATCTTAAAGTACAAAAACAAATCATTAATATATAAAATAAAATATTTTTTTTTTCAATTTCCTACTTTTTCGTCACTTTCATTCATATTCACATTCATACATTATTTTCTTTCTCTTTTCAATTCATCAAAACAAAAAAAAACACAAGAACCAAGGAAACAACTCATATTATTCTCTCTTTCCAATTCATCAAAACGAAGTAAAACACAAGAACCAAGGAACCAACTCATATTATTTTCTTTCTTTCTCTCTCTCCAATTCATCAAAACCAAGTAAAACACAAGAATTAAGGAAATAACTCATACACCCTCAAAAAGTCCTCCCAAGAACCAAGGAAACAACTTATACACCTTATAGAGTCCACCCAACAAAGCCTCTCCATCTCTCTCTCTCTCTCTCTCTCTCTCTCTCTCTCTCTCTCTCTCACTCTCTTTATTTATCTATATTAGTCTAATAACCCAGCTGGACCAAAATTTATGTAAGAAGAAAAACAAAAAAGAAAGAAGGAAAGATAGAGAGAAGATGGAGAGATATAGAAGGAAAGATGTTGAAAAGGGTTTAGATCATTTCTAAAACAACAACAATGGCCCAAGGCCAAGACGAAGAAGATAAATGGGTATCTATTGTAAAAGAGATGATGGTGACTCCTTCAAGTAAAAACCCAATACTCAAAATTACTAAAAATTTCTTAAACACTTTGTTACTTGTACCAAGTCGTTGAAATCCCTTCCAAGGGTAAAGATACCTACAAAAAAAAAAAAAAAAATGGAAACAATAGGTTTTTTCAATTTCTACTTTTTATTCTATTTCTCCATAATGGGTTCGGTCGGTTGTTTGAGATTTTGGGGTTTTTATTAAAGTTTTGATTTTTGATTTGGTTGTTTATTTCAGATTTGATTTGGTCGAAGTTTTGATTTTGGGATTTTCTCAATATTAGATTCACATGCTGTTAATCGCTCAAGAAAGAACAATAGAGTGGTGGTAGATGCACATACTTGCGTAAATCTTGATAGCTGAGTTGGATAGGAAGGAGAGGTAAGGGTTTAAGGATTTTTAGGTATAAATTAATTTTCCATATTTTAGAACTTCCCTCCAGTGACTTTCTATCATTGATTTTATTTCGCTGAAATTATGTTCTTATTCTGAAATCTGAACCTAAACAAATATGGTTCACAGATTTGAAGTCTGAATTTTAATGGTGGACTATCGCCATTCAGACTTTAGAAGTATTACCAAACACACATTAAATATTTCTGATTTTACATGAAAGCTTTTTTTTTTCTTAGGAAAGAAAAACAAAACCATTAAAAGATGGTTTTGGCTCCATCAAGTATGATTTCAAACATAATAGAGACTCCATAACAGAGGTACAAAATCAAGTGAATATTAAGGGGCAAAGCTAGTAAGGTACCACTAGGGAAAATTGCCCCCTCCCCCACCCTTGCCCTCCCCTCATTTTTGTGTTATTTTAGATGCTTTTGTATTTGGTGTTTTCAATTGACCACAAATTTTTTTTTTTTTTTTTTCTGTGAATAGTCATTAGACACCTCTCGACACTATGGTTTTTAAACTCGGTATCATGTCTTGTCTTGTTCAGCTCCGATAGTGAGTTGATTTGGACAATACGTCTCGTCTTGTTCGAGTTATCTCGTTCGACATTTAGACAATGGTTTTTAACCATTTAAAAAATCTAAAAAAATTTAGAAATGATTCTTAGTAAAAAATGAGCCCAAAAAAATATAAACTTAAAAAAAATCGATTTCAAGGTGAAAGAATAGAGGGATGAGGCTTTAACTCATTTGTCTCGATTAACTTGGACGAAATTTTGAAAATCTCGTCCGATATGTCCTGTTTAACTCATGAGTTTTTTTGCACTGTTTCGTTTGTATCGTCCGAGATATTGGAAAATATCGTTCGAGATGACTTGCTTATCTCACGATACGTGGTCATCTCAAAATACTTTGTGAGTTGATCTTGTTCAGCTTCGATACTGAGTTAACTCAGATGATATGTCTCGGTCTCAGACGAGTTTAAAAACCATGTTCTACACTTCCATGAATAATTGAGATTCCCCACATTTGTTTTCAAACTAATGTCATACCCCTTTGACCATTTCTTTTTTTATAGACTAACAAAAAAAATTTACAGTAATACCTTCATTTTCAACTTGTAACAAAAAAAAAAGAAAACTTTTTTTTCCTTGCTAAAATCAATCATATTCAAACACTTCAACCTCTATAGAAAATTGATTTTCATTATTTAACTCAACCTCAATCCAATGTTTTGAACATTGCCTTATATAAAACCCTAAAATTTTCTATAAAAAATCTCACCATCTTATATTTCAAAAATCCTATCTTGTTCTTTACTTTGAAGGTTAAACTAGATTAAACTTCTAAAATCTAAAGAAAAAAAAAAAAATTTACCCAAGAGATTGAAATGACTGGTTTTAGGAAGAGATTGAGTTAAAAAGGTGTTAGGTTTTAAGTTGAAGAGAGTAATGAGGTCAATTACCTTTGTTTATTGTATAAGATTGAGGTTGAGGGAGGTATGTAAGCGTTTTGGTCGCATTTCCCCTTGACTTGGGTCTTCTCTCACAAGCTAATGAAAAATAACTTAAATGCCCATTTTTTGAATCTCTAACTAAAGATCTTTGAATATTACTACAGTAAAATAGGGATATAGCAATGGTCTTCGACCGTCACTATAGGGTAAAACCTGTCGCAAATAGCCACCCTCGCTATCGGTGGTCGTCGCTAAAATCCCCAACACTATATTACTCTATAAGGGACTTATAGCGACAGCCATTATTGATGGTCGCTATAGGGTAATAACAAGAAATATTAGGCCTTTAGCTACGGTAGCGATCATCGCTATTGGGTATTTTTTATTTTAAATATTAGGTCTTTACCTATGGTCTTGGCCGTCGCTATAAGAACTTTTGAAAAAAATATTTATTTTACACCTGCCCCCCTCACATAGTGCTGAATATTGGAGATACCCCTATGTTTCGAAATTGATGACCTAAACCCCGACTACCAACATGAAAAGACTCAAATGCCCCTCGTCTTCAACTTTCATAAATCTAATTGCCAATCCAAATTCTAATCTACAATTTGAAACTCCTGCAATAAGCACTCCAAATGCCACACTCTAAGAAAACATGATTGACACGACAATAGTTGGGCTAAGATTGTTTTGCCGGTATATTTTGACACCACTTACATACAAACACAACCTCCCATTCTTCATTATCAAATTGCAAGGTCGTCTATTTTGATTTGTAGAATATAAATAAGAAACAATCGTTAGCGTGCCTCCCTCAAATCTGCAATACTTCGTCTTACCTGTTCACCACGATATTCAAGAACCTGGATACAGTCACAGAAAAGGTGCACCCCTAAGGATTGTATTTCACTGTTAATGAACTATGAACTAAAACACAAAGAGGTTGGCAATTTAGCCATTTCACAAAGAATAGGAGAAAAGGAAGAGAGAATCTTGGGAATCTCTTTATCTGTTCTACAATTCTTGTAAAAAAAAACCAAACCACACCTATGGTTATCTTTCCCTATGGACAAGAAATGCCCATTAATGTCTCACAGTGATGATGCATTTCTTAAGATCTTGCATGTCTTTTTCTTTTTTAATTTTCTCAATGTGTATAAAAGGGGCCATTCCAACGATAAACACAGATACTGTTGAGAAAAGATCCATAACATCTGAAGGGACCTTTTACTTTTGAGATGATATGGTTGTGACATTGTTGGAATACAAGGACTTGCTTTGGATTTGCTGCAGTTGCACCAATATGAGTTTACTAGGCATATCTCAATAATTTGTTCGTTTAATGTAAGTTGTACAGGAACTATCTTGAGTGCATTTTGATTGATATGTAGGTTACAGTGCTGTAAAATATGGCATTTTTAAGACTGGACAATGATAATGCTGATTAATTAGTTCCAAGTTACTACGACTTAAAAACCAAGCAGATGCCAGTATCCATTCTAACGTAAGTGTGAGCAACAATTCTACCTAAACTATAATTCAAATAAGGACGACATCACAGACTGGAAAAAGTAAAATTTTGACGCAAATTAATTTATTTAGAGCAAGAAAAGTAATTTGGATGGGCTACCTCTACATAAGGCCTGCACTTGAGTAGTTGCTTTCTGTAATGTGATAAAATGCTTTCTAGCAATGTATATTCGTATTTTCCGCTGAATACATTTGGGTGCATTGCTAAGCACCTCTGCTCTCTGTGCATCTAACTCTGCCATCTAATCAGCCCTTAAGAAAACCTTTGTTTTGCCAATCTACAAACCATTCGGTGATCCTTTCAATAAGTAAAAGCATTTGCATTCACAAAATGTAACTAGATATATGAGAAGTCATCAAAAAGAAAGAAAGAAAAGGTTGTGCATGGAACATGCATACAAACAACATTACCACAACTAAGAAATAGAAAATTTTAATCTCAAACATAAAAAATTATGAACCCTCAGAAATTGGTACTTCAAACAGAAGCCATGCTGGATGGGCATCACTAATAAAAGAAATAATGGCAGAAAAACAATTAATTCAGTACTGCAGTAAACGTAGAAGATAATGGGTAGGAATCAAAGCATATGGTAGTCTGAATTGGAAGGCCGGCCTAAATTTGGATCATTATTGTTAGAATCATGGTTTAAATTATCATAAGGTTTTAGAATGTACTGGCCAATACAAACAATTATTTGAATCCTCCTATGTGAAACCTATCTAGGATCAAATTTTTGATGAATGTTCTGGAAATGTCTCAGAATGTTTCAATAGAAACATTCCAAGACATACCAAAACATATTGAAACTAAATCAAAAGTAAGGATCACTTTCTTTGTGACCCTCCTAATTAGAGTTTCCAACCGAAATTGAACCATGAATTCTATGAGTAACATGACAATAACAAGGCTTGAGCGAACAAAACAATATGCAAGTTCATTGCACCCTACTAAAAAAATCGATGATAATGCTTGGATTTTTTTCCCACTCGGTAAGTACCTACAATAAACAGTAATGATATTAGTTTGCACACCTGCATTATTAACCAAGAATGAAACTTAGACCAATTACAAAAAGCTGTTTCGCCTAGGGACAAAAGCAAAAAATTAGATACCAAGGGATTTACACATAAGTGGACATCCAAATAATATTTCAATTATGTGTTGCACATGTGTATCCACTGTCGAGAGAAAAAGCCTATTCTTATGTGTTTCTCAGCAAGAATGCACTCAAAATATCAATAAAATGTCACAAAGGACACTACTTGCTTGTTCTAAGCATCCCAAACACCCTAATCCTTCAAACTTAACCAATAATATTACCCACAAAACCCACAAACACAACCTCATGGAAGGCCTTATCCTACTACTATCCATGGTATATAAAAAACAATGCTTTATTGGTTTTAAACTGAAAATCTAACTAAACCCAACATCCTTTTTATAGTGTTTTTTCCTTGCTTACACAGTGCTGATGTGGCAGTGGACAGAGAACACTTGATTTAAGTTTATTTGTTATAAGTGTTGATTTCAAAGAAATAAAATCTATGGTTATTCTATAAAAGTGAGTCAACTTGCCATAATATGGATAATTAAAGGAATTTATTTGATCCGAATATCCGTTTTGCTATTATTATACATACATTTTCGATATCTAATGAAGATCTATCCATTGGAAAAGAAGCTAGTTGTTTTAAAAATCATCATAGTCAACCTTGACACTTGAACTCAACCCTTGCAGCTCGGATCATCAAAAGTTATGCGCTGATCCAACTCCAATCTTGGTTAGAGTATACTTTTTTTTATCTTCTTGATGTTGCCGATTTTTAAAAGCTTAAGCTGCTTATCTAATTGATAGATCTTAACAAAAAACCTAAAATGCATATATAATATTAGTAAATTAAAACGGATACTCGGATCAAAAATTATATCTAAATATTCAAAATTTATAAGTATGTTCGTTGTCATATATAAATTCTAAGAATAGATTCAAGTTATATAAAATTACTTCTTTAAAGAAGTAAAAAGTTCTAACTTCAAGTGATAAAAACATTGAATCTAGATTCAAAGCAAATTAACCTCGTGGAAACTTGTCGAAGTTGGAGCATATTAAATATTCAAGGAATATCGCATAACTGGATAAAAAGTGCGATGTTGTCAACAAGGACAGAAGGTTATGACCCTTATGAGATATAGAACTCTCAGCTTGAATGTGTCAGCTAGCTTAGTTGGGAAAGTTTATATAAGAAAACTACTTAGCTTCCTTGTTTTCCAAAATGAAAAGGTTCATGTAAATATAAATAGTGGAAATAATCATGTTTGTTAGAAGCTTAGAATTGCTTTAAACCAACCCTAATTTTTATGACAGTTGATATTTTCTTATGAAGAATTCAACCACAAAACAATATCAAGCATACTACATTCACAAACAATGTAAAGTATAAAGAAAAATAATGAAATAAAGAAATACAACATAACAAGCTAGAAAATCTTCCAAGATAGATCATTTAATGAGACGAGTGTTTTAAAAAAGATAGCACCTCATAAACTCCCGGTTCATTAGCAAGAGATCACAACTTCCAGAGATCAACTGCCAAACAAGACCCCTTAAACAATAAGGAATTCCCTTTCTGATACGCCTTTTGATCACATGAGGTTTCCTTTTGGCATAGTGCTTCCAATCACTTCCACCAACACCAATCATTTTCCTCCACTTTCTAACCCTTTTTTCCTCCCTGAGAATTTCAACAAGCGTAATGCGAACTAAATGAAATACACATAATGTATGGGGGAAAGGTACTCCAATAGAGTGTCTCAAGATGATTGAACTCCGAGATTTTCATTGTTTTGATCACAAAGGGAAGTGTTAAAATAGGTCGGTTGGTCATACCAAAACAAAATGAAAGTACCTATAACAAAAAAAAAAAAAAAGTAATTTTGTAATACACATTAGGTATAGTAGTAGATTACAACTAAAAAAGTTCTCCTGAAATACTGGATGAAAACCACAAATAGAGGAATGGAATTAAAAAATTTACTAATAGGAAATATGTTAATATCAAAAAATTATAGAACTACAAAAGTGGCACCAAAGGTGAATCAAATGCAATATGAGATATTAGTACTCTGGTTTTGAAGCAAAATAGGAAGCAGAGGTGAGATTTTGAAGTAGAAGTGGCACCTCGGGTAAGACCATTCCTATATCTTCAAAATCAGTGTCTAATACTAGCATGATTATAACATATTAGTAGCCACCAACTTCATCATTTAAAATTTTAAGATACGTATAACATCAAGATTAACACCAAGAAAATCAGTATCTTTTTGTTACCAAAGTATTGCTGAAAATCTAGGCAAAGATTAACACCAAGAAAATCAGTATCTAATTGTTACCAAAGTTATTGCTGAAAATCTAGGCAAAGATTAATACCAAGAAAATTATCTATCTCATAAAATCTAGTCAAGGGTCACTAGCATTCACTTAACGGGTTTTTTTTTCGTCAAGTTCTTGATTAGATCCATTATATCAATTCCCAGTATACACAGATTACCAGCTATCTTGAGATTCAAATGATGACAGGTTTCATCCCTTTTGGATTTATTGGTCTTCATCTTATATCCTTGTAAGCAACATACGAACTAGCGGATATTTTGCAGAAGAGTGTTATTATATGACATATATGATAATTTTCAGGTTATGGGGAATGAAATGTAGGAAAAAATCCAACCTTCAACTATGAGAAATCAATTGAAGAGAGCAAACAAGAAAACAATAACCAAGAAATCAACCACAACACAAGCCACACTGATTTCACTATGTTCAAAAGCCAAAAAGGAATTACAATGTTTCTCCCATAGGAAAATAGTAAAAATACCCCTAACAAATTAGGGTTAGGAACCTACTAACAGAAAAGTATGGCCATATGATGGTTTGAATAAGAACACTAGAATCTTAAAAACATAGACTTGAAGAGATTGGAGAGAAACAATTTTTAGAAGCCAAAGCTAACAACTAATATAACCAAAAACTATTTAACCAATACATGATAACACGAATCAATGATACCTTAGTAGAAGAATTTTGGATCGTATTTGCTAAGGGCAACTGAATTTGATTATCTTCATCTGTATTCAGTTCATTTCCATCAATAACAATTCAACTAGAATGGAAAATTAAACAAAAAAAGGTGCTATAATTTCATCATAAAAGCAAAGAAATTTGCCACATTCAAGTGTCCAAAGCAATCTCCTTTCCGCATTTTGAAACACACCAAATGGTCTCTCTGTCCCTTTCTCTTCCTAAAATACGTCCTAACCACATCATTTTGGGTCCAGAAACCCTAAGTTAGATCCGTGGCACAAAATTAATAATCACCTTCGATGTAAACTCTCCAAGAGAAGAAACTGCAGCCAAAGAGATTGTCACGAACGTATCATCCATAAAAAACAGTGGATTATCATGGATAGAGCATAGAAACACAACAAAATCTGGCAACGCTTCGAACAAACCACACCTCGTGGCGAGCTCTACAGGACAAGATGCCATGCTTTCTCTCTCTCAATCTCACTAACAGTCCAGTATTCTGAATTTGTAAGCTAAGTTATCATGGCATCTCTTTTAAATCGAATTCACTTCCACCAAAAATTAAAGATGGGCTGAGATAGAGATTCCTCCATGAAAAATAGGGAATTTTTAATCCAATTCGTCTGGTTTTGAGGTCCATAAAGAAATATACCAATTTAAATTAGGAGCAAAAGGAGCAAATTAGGTTTTTTTTGTCGACTGCAGAGTGTAGAATGAAAATTAGGTTTTTTCAAAAATGTTGCAAAGAGATTTACTAAGGATTTGGGAATGTATTTGTGCGATTTATAGAAAAACTTAGCCAGACTCGGGAGGTTTGTTTGTTTGAGAGAGAGAGAGAGAGAGAGAGAGAGAGAGAGATAACATGTTGCCAAGGATGGAAGCAAATGACAACTGAGCTCTTCTTCCTCATCCTTGGAGGAAAGATATAGCGAAGGTTTAAATGAGGCCGTCGTTGAAATCTGTTGCTATAGAACAAATTTCTTTTAGTGTTATCCCCCAAACCATTCATCTTCAAGCTATTCAACCTTACCATTAAATATTGTTTGGTCCCTCTACAAGAAAATTAACTATTCTTTGACCTTTCTAGAAGAAAATCCTACCTCTGCCCTTAAGCTTTGGTCTTAATTAATCTTTTTTTTTTTTTACTTTTATAAGAGACTTCAAAAAAATGACCTCTTCCACTATTAACAACAACAACAACAGGAAGGGGAGGGTAGAAGGGAGTTTTGTTTCACATGAGTCGTGCTGGAGTGACCTCAAGTTTGGATCTCATCTCGCACATCTTGGCGTGAAGAAGCATCAATGGTTCCTATCCACTTTCATGCCAAGATGTGCCATGTGCTTCAAAGATGGTTACTCAATCACATGCAACCATGCATTACCTTCTTCTCATGCCCACCACTAGCCAACAACTTTCCAACTGATGAGAAATGACAGCATACAACTTTGCTATTGCTCGGATGAATACAACCAACTTCGGCGAATGTAAAACCTGAAATGGTGAATGTGATCATCAGGGATACAGTTTGTTGAAAAGTTACTGTTAGAGAAAGAACAAAAGACCATATAATACCCTTGGAGGATTCTGTTTTATGCTGGGTAGGACATATTTTTTATGGACCAAAAATATCCCGTCCATCCCCATCATCTTGGGAGAGAAATGATTCCACATCGTCTCCAAAAGGTTTCATGTCTTCCTAAAGTATCAAATGACAAGTGATAAAAAGCCCATCTGTTATTGGGTAAGTTAGATCATTAAAACACAACCACAACAAAGACGACACATTAATATGTCCATGCAATTCATACCATATATGGATTTTTTTTTTTTTTGACAAATTATTTAATTAACAGTCATCCGGGCTTGGGACCATCCTTTTCTCTCATCCTTTATCTAGGCTTGGGACTGAAAATGTAAAACATATAATTTTACATTGGCGGAGTTAAAAAGGGATTAGTTAACAAAAAAAAAAAAAAAGTTATAACAAAAATCATAAAACATATGTAGGTAAACATGTCTATGTAGTGACATTAAGAATTATAGGGTCAAACTTGCACCACCTCATATTTTTCTAAGAAGCAAAAAAGCAACACATGTCAAAAGAAATTCATGTTGGATAGTTATTTTCTTTGTTACCTAGGTATGGGTAAGGGTCACAGTGTCAACTTGCATAAACCAAGATCTTAGATTATTGGGAGAAGCCTATAATGTTAATATAATATTATTTTTAACATTTTTCTTAAAATTTGTTAAAATAATTTCATGATTTTAAATATTGTTTCAATATACACTATTCAGGTAGTGCTGAATCATACCTGACATGGAGACCTTACCCATGTCTTCTCATGCCTAACTGGGGCACCATGGGAGTTTTAAAGGGTTTAGGTAATTAATATGAAGCAAAAAATATCAAGTGTTGCAAAGACATCAAAATTTTCTGTGAGATGAATATAAAGGGGGACACCAACGAAAAAACATTGAGAATTGGCCGTGAGAATGGAAGTTGAACGTGACTCTGCAACATATGCATCAATAAAGTCAAGCCTTTTATATATCTGCTAAAGTCTCTATGAAAGGGTATCTTTGTCCATCCCTCTATTAAGCTTCCCATTGATTTGTTCTGTTACATCCTCGAACTCCATCTCTCTTCAAGACAATAACAATTTCAGGAAGTTTGATCAATATATAAAATGGCAAAGTAAGTTTCACAAAACAAAAAGGTGAACACAATAGAATGTCAATCTCACAAATTGCAGTAAGTATATATATATATATGGGAAATGTTCAGCACCCTAAGTTTTACCACACACTTTAACAAATAGTAATAAGGTTAGAGGTTGGCAAATGAAGTAGGGTTCAAGGGGGTTTGAACCTAAGAAAACATAATGCATATGCCAGATTGATCAATCTAGCATTGCATGTTGGTTTATGTCTACATATCTCTAGGATATAATCTCATAATTGGGTTTATTATATTTTTCTGTTTGCATCGATTTTCAACTTTGTTGTATTTTATGCAAATCTGGCATTTTTTTTAGTTGAACATGTTAAAAACAGTTTTTATCACCTTGGCCCACAGAATGGTCAACCTTTGACTTGACCTCTTCAGCACTCTTGCATATGCATCACATTAATACAGAAATTATTAAAAATAAATAAATATAGAGTAATCAAAGTGGGTTACCCTTTTTATAATTTAAACCAAATAACAAAGTGGGTTACTATGTATACATTACTATAGATTATTTTATTTTTACACTTTACTCTCTACAAGTTCCACCTAAGACAAGAAATCTCACATGTCTAGGTTGTACATTCATTGAGATCTATTTTGTAAAACTATGTCAGAGTTTGTTTGTTATAAAGAGTGAAAAACATATCCACATGTATCTAAGTTTAGTGAGACACTAAAGAAAGCATTTCCAAATATTCATTTTGAAAGTATGAATTTATTAATTCCAATTATGTGCAGCAGCAGTTGCACCAACAGGAGAGAACTTACAATACTCGAAGTTGAGGTAGTAGAATTTTAAACCATGGATACTTAATTGTGGTTTTGAAAATGGACGGCTACAGAACTTCCACAAAACTCTCCCAAAATTTAAAATTAAAGTTCAACAGTGAAAAATAACTTTTTAATTTTTTTTCTAAAGTTCATAGAATTTTGTCCTCTAGAACCTTGAGACACCAGATCATGTTTTTGGACGCCACAAGGTGAGGTTAACGACCCTTAGTAAGAGTTGAAATCTTATTAAATTAGTAAGGCTAGTCGGACTCCAAGAATAATAATTAAAAAGGTAATGCTAAAGAAAAATACAAGATGCTCATACCATGTTGAAGGCAGATGGGATGCAAATGTATAGCAAATATGGCAACCTCTCCCCCCCCCCCCTCTCTCTCTCTCTCTCTTCTTCTTCTTCTTCTTCCTCAGATTTTCCCCCTAATTTGTCTAGATGCAATCGAACAATGGAAATTAATTTTCCAGCCCTACCCATTTTTTACCACCATTTTTCATGGATTTCAAATTCTATGTAAATTAACTTTCCATGCAATCAAACAAACCCTAATTGAAAATTAACGAACAAAAATTTAGTAATAAATAATAACAGAAGCATAGTTACCATGACTAAATCCTGCATGATATGCTCGAGGAAAGGTGATCACAAACTCCCTAGGCTTTTGGACAGCCTCATAGAGAGGAACATCATGATCTAACAAAATATTTGTAGGGAACACATTTGTTTTCCCCAATAGTGCATCAACCGCACCACACTCTCCCTTGGTCGATAGAATTCACAAGTGTACACATGTTCCCAAACTACCTTTTCAAACTCGGGAGCTACATGACCTGGAATCCTGTACAAAGTTTTTGAAGCTCCACAGTGCTCATAATTTATACTGCCAGGTTGAAATGCACTCTCAGCACAAAGAACACAAAAATTAGGAATAGATGCTGAAACTCCACGGAGACTATTATTTACCTATACAAGAAATGATCTTCCACATGCCATTCAAACATATTGAATAGAATACCAATGTAAAGCATTTGTTCTGTTATTCCCTGAAATACACCCAACAAAAGTTACATAGAGACTCAAAGCATGACAGTTAGAAATAATACAAATATTATTCTACTGGGGCATGTTTTCCATTTTTCTATAATATAATTTGTATCTATAACAAAAAGACTCTTTACACCCCTCAACACAAATGCTTGAAACCTTGTCTACCACAAAAGAAGCTGATTTAGTGAGAAACTTTAAGGGTATTACCTAATTATGCAAACAAGTGTCCACAACACAAACTAAAAATCATACAGAGAGGGTGGTTGAGATGATACAAGGAAGATATTGCATGACCACAAAATAAAATTGAATTTTAAAGCAACTTCAGTAAAAACAAATCTGATTGATTAAGAAACTCATGTGTTTTTTTGTTTTTTTTTTGTTTTTGAGAAGTAAAAGGGAAAAGTGTGTGTTTTTTTTGTTTTCTCTCTCTTTTTTTAATCTCTAATTGGAAAAGAGGGTAGTATTAAATCATTGAAAATAAAACCAAACGAACATTTCTACCAAAAGAAAGCACAAAAAAAGGAAGTAAAAATACAAAAATCAACACCTTCAGGTTCCATTTGCTTGTCCCAAGTTGATCCTTGGGTGAAGATGAAAATGCACAACCCTCAATATCTTATGCATACTTAGTAGATTCAGTCTTGCCACCAGCTATTTCATGCCAAAATTCCTTTGTAAACTTGAAAAGGTGACTTTGTCATCCAAATCCCACTCAGCAAGTCAAAGAGATTGCACTCTAGTTGTAAGCTTTCTCCATCATCAATACAATGCCAACATGAACTGAAGCACTCAAAGGGAAAACAATCTTGCATATTCCTGAAATTCAATTTGTTGTGATTTAGTCTAGAAAAATGGAAAACATGCCCCAGTCCATAGTCTAATGACCTTTGTGATTTATTAATGTAGTACCACAGTCCCAAGATCCAAGAGATGAGCCAAAATACACTCTTCTGTTTAATAAGAAGTTTCAGACACGACATTGATTGATTATGCAACACAACACAAATTCGGAAAGGACTATGGTTTAGCTGCACAAATAAACAAGGCCCAATAAAATCTAGAAAATAAATGCAGAGAAAAAAAATCATTTCACTAAACAGGGGAAAACAAAGTTGTCATATCTGCTGTTGAAAGTCATCCAGTTCGACTAAATCTAAAGCGCAATTAGATAGCTTTGTCTATTTGACTTAAGAATATAGACTTTGATTTGAAATACATAAGACATCCATTAAGCATTCAAGACATGCCCAGGGCTATCAACCCCATGGAAAATATATAACCATCACAATACAAAGCACAATGACATCTTCCTCTTTTGTTCATTTTCTTTTTCTTGATATGCAAAACATAAACCATATGTTGAGAGTCATAGCCTTCTAAATATAGAGTTTTTATATGAAAACTTACAATAAATGTCAGATCACATAAAGGCATACATATTCTGCTATATAACTTTATTACCATTAAAAGGAAATAATACATCTAATCTCAAAATGGTCATTAAATATTTCTTGAGAACTTTCAAATGATGCTCATTGCTAACATTTTGAGGTGGTCCACTATTTCTTAAGCCTAAACTATAAGACAAAAATGTAAATCACTCTTGATCATGCATTAATACCATGGCTTAGAATGAAATATTATAGAAAATGTTGGTATTTATACTCATCAAGTTTTTTACAGCAATTTTCTTCTATTAGTTGAAGGCCAACACCTCCTATAAAGGCAAGAGGGGAACTAAAAGCTAAAAGGAGGTGTAATATTATTATGGAATAATATCACCCACTTATAGGCCTGGGTAGATTGCTATATTTCATTACTGCCCCTCAATGACCCCGAAAGACAGAGAAATGGATTATGTCTCAGACTAATTCCAGGATTACCAATCTTCTTCAAAACATACCCAATGATCTGATTGAACACGAAAGTGATTAGGTGAAGGCTTATAGAACCCGGATTTTGGGATAGGGTTCTAATGATCATAAAGGTAGAACTTAAGCATCTAATTCTAGCTTCTCAAGTTCTCATGTAATATTGGAAGGAAATGTTCACTTACCATTAGGAACAATACAAAACTTGCAAGGAAATGATACTTGCATTTGGCTCAAAATCAGAGTTGATGGTGAGGTTTCTCATCACTAACACCACCAACACATCAAAAATTAAGTCACCATTGCTAACATCCAAGATTCAACAATGGAAAAAGGGGGAAAGAATCAGAATCATTATTGAAATAGAATGGAGCTTGGCTTTGAAGTCATGAAATAGAACTCAAATCAATCCCTAACCCAAACTCAAGAACTCCAAATCCACCAATCTTTCTGTTACAATCTCTCCGAAACCTCTCCCAAAACTCAGCAAATACACTCTCTATTCCTTTTATGTTTGATTGCTTCATGGAATTTGAAATCCATGGAAAAATAGTTGTGGAAAATAGGTAGGGTTGGAAAATCAAATTCTATTGTTTGAATTTTACTTGGATAAAATCATGGGAAAATTATGAGGAAAAAGAAGAAGGAGAGGAGGAGGAGGAGAAAGAAGATGAGAGGAGAGGGAGAGGAAGAAGTAGATGAGGAGGATGTGGTGGTGGCGGTGGAGGTGATGAAGAAGAGGGGAGAACATGGTGGTGGTGGTGGTGGCAGTGGCGACGATGGCGGCGGAGGTAAGTGAGGAAGAAGATAATGAGGAAGATAAAAAGAGAACGTGGTAGTGGTGAACGAGGTGAGAGAGAGAGAGAAAGTAGCTGGAGATGGTGATGACGACGACGACGGCGAGGTTAGTATGATGGTGGTGGTGGTACAGGGTAGAAGAAGATATGAATGGGGAAGAATTGGGGATGGAAAATATGGGTGGATTTCACTTTCCCATCCATGTGGGTGGGAAAGTGAAATCCATGTTTTGGTGGACTTTTTAATTGAGGTGGAAAATGAAATTTCATTTCCATGTGCAGTCAAACACTTGAAAAATGTCATTTTCCATGGAAATTGATTTTCCACGTTATTTTCCATGTGCAATCATACGTACCCAAAATTTCCAATCAAGTAACCTATGTTGCCATACTGTACAATGTGTTTATCAAAGAACCTTTCAACCAAAGAATATCATATATCAATTGTATAGATTCATATGGTACAGATTCATCCAACCTACATTGTTCCAAAACAATATAAATTACAAGAGAAATGGAGTTCAAAAGAAACCCTAAAATAATCAAAATTTTATATAATGGATCTCTGATCTAGTTTAACTTAAAGAGAACTCTTCCGAACTCCATATTAACATGGTTCAAAAATGGTTTGAACCTATTATAATTTACTCATAAAAGATCAAAAATCTACTATCACAATCATTTGACCTAAAGAGAACCTTTATCATCGAAGAAAAACAATGAAGAAATATAAATAGATCGAAGACAAGAAAATGATATTTAAAACCATTACTAATCAAGATAGATCTATCAGATCTGAGAAAACAACAAGATTAACCACAGAGAATGACTGCTAACAAGATCAAAGACCCACAATTTCTCTAGTATCTATCCATGGTCTTAGGGTTTGTGCTCTCTCTCTCTCTCAAAGGTGGGAAATAGAAATGATAGATCTCTCTTTTCAAACAATTTTTTGAACTTAGGAAAAATAAAAATCCTAAAAAGATTAAACCCTCACTTGAGTTTGATTTGAAGATTAGGAGGAGAAGTCGAAGATGGCATCTGAATCCATAAATTAAGGGAAAATATAATTAGATAGACGAATTTCAAAGAAAGCCCTATGTTGAGGAGAAACATACTTGGAGTGGAGATCTTTGGAAAACCTTCAACCTTGCTCGATTGTGCATATTAAGGCAAAAACGACTTGGAACACCCTATGTTCGACAAAGTAAAATGACTATTTAAATTTGTCTTCCACAGCGGCAATAAAGTTGAACGAAAACAGAGTCGTCTTTCATGGGACAACTGATGAAGGCTGTCGTTGCAGAACCACTACTTTGGTAAGTCGTTAATACCGCTATTCAGATGTAGCTATTTGCCTCTTATGATGTGGTGAATATTTAATGGTAAGGTTGAATAGCTTAAAGTTGAATGGTTTGGGGGATAAAATTCAAAGATCTTCAATTAGAGATTGAAAAAATGGGCATTTAGTTCATTTTTCATTAGATTGTGAGAGAGATTGTGAGAGAAGACCCAAGTCAAGGGGCAATGCCATCAGTTCAAAAACATAGATTATCACAAATATTCACCAAAACGCTTACATGCCTCCCTCAACCTCAGTCTTATCCAATAAACAAAGGTAAGTGATCTCAGCACACTCTTCAACCTAAAACCAAAAACCTTTCTAACTCAATCTCTTCCCAAAACCAGTCATTTCAATCTCTTGGGTAAAAATTTTTTTACTTTAAATTTCAAAACTTTAATCTAGTTTTAGCTTCAAATTAAAAAACAAGATAAGAATTTTTGAAGTAGGAGATAGTGAGATTTTTTATAGAAAATTTTAGGGTTTCATATAAGGCAATGATCAAAACAATGGATTTTTGCTAAGTTAAAAAATAAAAAATAATTTTCTATAGAGGTTGAAGTGCTTGAATATGATTGATTTTAGGAAGGAAAAAAAAGTTTTGTTATTTGGTTACAAGTTGAAAATGAGGGTATTACTGTCAATTTTTTTTGTTAGTCTATAAGAAAAGAAATGGTCAAAGGGGCATGACATTAGTTTGAAAACAAATGTCGGGAATCTCAACTATTCACAAAAGTGTAGAGAGGTGTCTAATGACTATAAAATTGTTATGAAATAAAATTGTTTGTAACTCGGGTTTTCACTCAAAATTGAGAAAAAAACACACTATATCATCACCAAGAAACACTGCCCAACAATAAAAATAAATATAAATGAAGAACAATAACAAAGCTTTATACTAACAGCCGAGAATTACAGAGTGAAATTCACTAGAATATCAAACTATCTATCCTTGGAAAAAAAATAAAGACCTTACCCTACACCTAACTTACAAATTGACACAAAGTGTCATTTGCACACACACACACACATACCCATAAAAAAAAATTTATATACATATATATATATATATCATAAAACAAAGAAACATAGATTATTTGACATGTTCTAAATGTACTCGATCCTTCCAATGATTAAATTATACTAATACGATTGTCTTTGTTGATCAAATTAAACACATTTCTTCCATTTGGACAGTTCTAAAATGTACGTACATGAATTCATACGGGTATGAATCCTATATAGCTTATTTGTTTCTATGAGTTTTTTTACGTTGATTGATAAAAGTGTTTAAAAATTACATCATCAAATAAGATGTGAAAATATTTAGAAAAATGTTATAATTTTTACCTTGTTATATAAATAAATTTTACACAAGCAGATTAAATTGTTCCGATCAAATTGTAAATTTATCTGTATATCTTACATTCGTTCTAATAAAATCAAAGGTGTACAAAGGTTTATTTATAACTTGAACCGTACAATTGTATCCGTTTGTGTAAAAAAATTATTAGGTAACCGGATAATTCTAATATTTTTAAATTGCATCTGGTTACATATACTTACCAAAACTTTTATTTATTTCCATATTTTAACCTATACTTGTGTAGAGATCATGTTATACTAATGGTTTCCCACGTTCACACAGAACATGTTCTGTTCAGAAGCTCATCAAAAGGCTTAAAACACTAAATCAACGATTAATACCTTATGTGATGGAGTCCCTAGTGCCTGGACTGAAATGTTTGATGAAAAGCAAAACAGGGTTCCATTTGATCGAGTATTGCTTATATCACCTTGATTATAGACAAAAAGAGGTAATTTTAGTTTCCTAATATTCTTACCACTCATTTTTGTCTCATTAACCAATTTTCAAAGCTCAATCTTATTTAATTACAGTGCATATACATTGAGGCAATCAAGAATTGTATCGAATTGGCTACACACGAACAAGGTTGCGTCACCCTCAACAATGTCATCAAAACCATACCAAGTCCCCTCAAGGAAGAACTTCTAATGGAGATATCAAACAACTCTTTGTTTCTCTCGGAGGATGCTTACGGGTATTAAACACATTTCCTATAAACAAAACTCAATTTCGAGTATAAATTTGATTTTCTTCCTAGACTTCTTTGGTCGTTTAATTTTTTTTTTCCTACAGGAATTATGTAGTGCAGAGTGTCCTTGATGTCAAGAACCTATACATCACAGAAATTATATGCAAAAATCTTGAAGGAAACTTTGCACAGCTTTCCACCCAGAAACATGGTAGTCACATCGTAGAGAAATGCTTAACATATACGGGAATGGAGTTTGTGGTTGTGGATCTCCTCTTCAGTGAAAAATTGGATCAATTAGCCGGACATCCATACGGTAACTATGTGGTGCAAACAGCACTAAAGATCACAAAGGTAATTTTTTTTCGCTTCCCCCTCTGTTTTTTCAATTTACCCTCCTTTACTTTGCACATTGATTTAAGTTCTAAAACAACAGAAATTGTACCATGAATTCTATGAGTAACATGTCAATAACAAGGCCTGAGCGAACAAAACAATATGCAAGTTCACTGCACCCTACTAAAAAAATCGATGATAATGTTTGGATTTTTTCCTACTCAGTAAGTACCTACAATAAACAGTTATGATATTAGTTTGCACACCTGCATTATTAACCAAGAATGAAACTTAGACCAATTACAAAAAGCTGTTTCACCATGGGACAAAAGCAAAAATTAGATACCAAGGGATTTACACGAGTGGACATTCAAATAATATTTCAATGTGCATCCAATGTTGAGAGAAAAAGCCTATTCTTATGCATTTCTTAGCAAGAATGCACTCAAAATGTCACAAAAGAACACTACTCTCTTGTTCTAAGCATCCCAACACCCCAATCCTTCAAACTTAACCAATAATATTACCCACAAAACCCACAAACACAACATCATAGAAGAAGGCCTTATCCTACTACTGTCCATGGTATATAAAAAACAATGCTTGATTGGTTTTAAACAGAAAATCTAACTAAACCCAACATCCCTTTTATAATGTTTTTTTTCCTTGCTTACACAGTGCTGATGTGGTAGTGGACAGGGAACCCTTGATTTAAGTTTATTTGTTATAATCTCAAGGAAAAAAAAAATCTATGGTTATTCTATAAAAGTGAGTCAACTTGCCATAATATGGATAATTAAAGGAATTTATTTGATCTGAGTATCCGTTTTGCTATTATTATACATACATTTTAGATATCTAATGAACATCTATCCATTGGAAAAGAAGCTAGTGGTTCTAAAAATCATCATAGTCAACCTTGACACTTGAGCTCAGCCCTTGCAGCTTGGATCATCAAAAGTTATGCTCTGATCCAATTCCAATCTTGGTCAGAGTATAATTTTTTTTATCTTCTTGATGTTGCCGATTTTTAAAAGCTTAAGCTACTTTTATAATGGATAGATCTTAACAAAAAACCTAAAATGCATATATAATATTAGTAAATTAAAACGGACACTCAGATCAAAAATTATATCTAAATATTCGAAATTATAAGTATGTTTGTTGTCATATATATAAATTCTAAGAATCGATCCAAGTTATAGAAAATTACTTCTTTGAAGAAGTAAAATGTTCTAACTTCAAGTGATAAAAACATTGAATCTAAATACAAAGCAAATTAACCTCGTGAAAACTTGTAGAAGTTGAAGCATATTAAATATTCAAGGAATATAGCATAACTGGATAAATAGTGCCATGTTGTCAACAAGGACAGAAGGTTATGACCCTTATGAGATATAGAACTCTCAGCTTGAAGGTGTCAGCTAGCTTAGTTGGGAAAGTCTATATAAGAAAACTACTTAGCTTCCTTGTTTTCCAAAATGAAAAGGTTCATGTAAACATAAATAGTGGAAATAAACAAGTTTGTTAGAAGCTTAGAATCGATTTAAACCAACCCTAAATTTTTACGATGGTTAATATTTTCTTATGAAAAATTCAACCACAAAACAATATCAAGCATACTACATTCACAAACAATGTAAAGTATAAATAAAAATAATGAAATAAAGAAATACAACATAACAAGCCATAAATTTTTTTAGGACAGATCATTTAATGAGACGAGTGTCCTAAAAAAAATAGTACCTCATAAACTCCCAGGTTCATTAGCAAGAGATCACAACTTCCAGAGATGAACTGCCAAACAAGACCCCTTAAACAATCAGGAATTCACTTTCTTATATGCCTTTTGATCACATGAGGATTCCTTCTGGCATAGTGCTTCCAATCACTTCCACCAACACCAATCATTTTCCTCCACTTTATAACCCTTTTTTCCTCCCTGAGAATTTCAACAAGCGTAATGCGAACTAAATGAAATATGCATAATGTATGGGGGAAAGGTACTCCAATAGAAAAACTAATATCCCTTGAAGAATTTTTATCGACCAAACAGAATAGTGTCTCAAGATGATTGAACTCCAAGATTTTCATCGTGATCACAAAGGGAAGTGTTAAAATAGGTTGGTTGGTCATACCAAACAAAATGAAAGTACCTATAACAAAAAAAAAAAAGTAATTTTCTAATACACATTAGGGATATTAGTAGACTACAATTAAAAAAGTTTCTGCTGAAATTCTGGATGAAAACCACAAATAGAGGAAAGGAATTAAAATTAGACAACGTAGATTATGGGGGAGACGAATGAAATTAAAAAAATTACTAATAGGAAATATGTTAATATCCAAAAATTATAGAACTACAAAAGGATAAATTGGTGGCACCAAAGTTGAATCAAATGCAATATGAGATATTAGTACTTTGATTTTGAAGCAGAATAGGAAGCAGAGGTGAGATTTTCAAGTAGAAGTGGCACCTCGGGTAAGACCATTCCTATATCTTCAAAATCAATGTCTTATACTAGCATGATTACAACATATTAGTAGCCACCAACTTCATCATTTAAAATTTTAAGATACATATAACATCAAGATCAACACCAAGAAAATCAGTATCTAATTGTTACCAAAGTATTGCTGAAAATCTAGGCAAAGATTAACACCAAGAAAATCAGTATCTAATTGTTACCAAAGTTATTGCTGAAAATCTAGGCAAAGATTAATACCAAGAAAATTATCTATCTCAAAAAATCTAGTCAAGGGTCACTCGCATTAACTTAACAGGTTTCTTTTCGTCAAGTTCTTGATTAGATCCATTATATCAATTCAAAGTATACACAAATTACCAGCTATCTTGAGATTCAAATGATGACGGGTTTCATCCCTTTTGGATTTATTGGTCTTCATCTTATATCCTTGTAAGCAACATACGAACCAGTGGATACTTTGTAAAAGAGTGTTATTATATGACATATATGATAATTTTCAGGTTACAGGGAATGAAATATTGGAAAAAATCCAACCTTCAACTATGAGAAATCAATTGAAGAGAACAAACAAGAAAACAATAATCAAGAAATCAACCACAACACAAGCCGCATTGATTTCACTATGTTCAAAAGCCAAAAAGGAATTTCAATGTTTCTCCCATAGGAGAATGGTAAAAATACCCCTAACAAATTAGGGTTAGGAACCTACTAACAGAAAACTATGGTCATTCGATGGTTTGAATAAGAACACTAGAATGTTAAAAACATAGACTTGAAGAGATTGGAGAGAAATAATTTTTAGAAGCCAAAGCTAACAACTAATACAACTAAAAACTATTTAACCAATACATGACAACACGAATCAATGATACCTTAGTAGAAGAACTTTGGATCGTATTTGCTAAGGGCAACCGAATCTGATTATCTTCATCTGTGTTCAGTTCATTTCCATCAATAACAATTCAACTAGAATGGAAAATTAAACAAAAAAAAGGTGCTATAATTTCATCATAAAAGCAAAGAAATTTACCACATTCCGGTGTCCAAGGCAATCGCCTTTTTGCATTCTAAAACACAACCAAATTGTCTCTCTGTCCCTTTCTCTTCCTAAAATACGTCCTAACCACATCATCCCATAATCATTTTGGGTCTAGAAACCCTATGTTTGATTCGTGGCACAAAATTAATAATCACCTTCGATGTAAACTTTCCAAGAGAAGAAATTGCAGCCAAAGAGATTGTCACGAACATATTATCCATAAAAAACAGTGGATAATCGGGGATAGTACATAGAAACACAACAAAATCTGGCGACGCTTCGAACAAACCACACCTCGTGGCGAGTTCTGTAGGACAAGATGCCATGCTTTCTCTCTCTCAATCTCAGTAACAGTCCATTATTCTGAATCTGTGAGGTAAGTTACCGTGGCGTCTCCCTTAAATCAAATTCACTTGCACTGAAAATTAAAGATGGGCAGAGATCTAGACTCCTCCAAGAAAATTAGGGGATTTTTAATCCAATTCGTTTGGTTTTGAGGTCCATAGAGCAAGATACCAATCTGAATTGCGAGCAAAAGGAGCAAATTAGGTTTTTTTGTCGATTGCAAAGTTCAGAATGAAAATTCAGTTTTTTCAGAAATGTTGTAAAGAGGTTTACTAAGGATTTGGGAATATATTTGTGCGATTTATAGAAAAACTTTGCGAGACTCAGGAGGTTTGTTTGTTTGAGAGAGAGAGAGAGAGAGACACTATGTCATAATGTGCAGAAAACGAATGTCCAAGACAGTCGTTTTTTTAAAAAATGACTTCTCTTAACGTCGCAAAAGCAGTCGTTTTCAAAGGAGTGGTTTTTCAATTGCGAAAGATGAAAACAGTCGGAAAAAACGACTGTCTTTGACAATCGGAAAAGGCGACGGTTTTGGACAGTCAGGAAAAATGACTGTTTTGGACAGTTGGAAAAAACAACTATTTTAGACAGTCGTTTTTCTGGATTTATTATTAAAAAAATTATTTTTTTCTGAATTTATAAATTAAAAAAATTATTTTTCTAAAATACAAAACCAAATCAACTGTGATATGTCAACAATGCTAAATGGCATTTTTTTTTATACATATTATTATGCTTCCCAAAACAGAATAGAGAGACATTAGGAGAATTTTTTTTTTACATATTACACAGAAGTATTATATTGTGTATTCCCTAAGAGGGGAATGTGCATGGAACATCTAGCCCTGACCCAACATCAGAGCTTGTATCAGCAGCAAGGCTAGGTATCTTTTTTATGTGCTACGGTGAATGAAAAGGGTTCTCCAACCTTCATTGAAATAGAAGCATGTGTTACCTCATTAGCAACAAATCTACGTGTAATCACTTGAAAATGATCTCATAGACAATGTATAAGAGGAAACATCTGAGGTTTCTTATATACAAGAAAATATCTAAACTACCCACCATAACTGGTCTAAATAGTTTAAAGATGAAAAATCATGAAATCGTTCTTAATAAAAATGTTTATTGGCCATCATGTACTGTGAAAATAAGTCTGTTATATGGTAGCATAATGAATTTCATAGACCCAACAGCACACCTAACATAAGTCTGATCACATAAATAAACAGAATTCCTCGTAGCTAGAAATGTACTTTGTGTGGTTAGATTAATCAAGAACCAAGAATTGAACACTTATCCCACTCTATGATGGTCTACTTATTCAAAATTTGTTTTAGGTGATCCATTATCTTAAATTCCCAATATCAAATAAATATAAGTGAAGAAACTAAAACAAAATTTAAATGAACTAAAACCCAATAACTCACCTAAAAAAAAAGAATTTTGGGAACTTGGCCAAAATAATATGTATTAAAAGACATGTACCTGGTGATAATCATCAAACACGCACCGTATTGAAGGATGCTCTGTTATAATCTGAGCATCAGGGACCTTGGTGGTTGCCCTCAGAAAATGAACCAAAGGCTGACCATATGTGTGTGGAAAAGACCGGCTGATGGTGTGGGCACCAGAGGGATCAGCAGCAATAGTTGCATCACCCAATTCTACCAACTGTAGTTCCTATGCTCCACAACGTGAAAAAATTCCTAAATGTGGATCTTCAAACCCAAATATATATATATATATAGGTGGGGTTCCGTAGACATATAAAGCTACAACGTTTTTGTCTTATATGGTTAAAAAGATTCGGAATAGACTGATTTTGTTTTTTTGAGGATGATCTCTATGGTGAAGGGATCATCCTTGCAAAAAATCATCCCATTCCAAAACTTCTAACCCCATCAAAACTGATTTACAAAAATTGAACGGTCTAAAATTTTTCAACCTGTAAACATGGGGCTAGAAGTTTCTAGAAGTTTTATAATAGGCTGATTTTTGGCAAGGATGATCTCCTCACTATAGAGATCGTCCTCACAAAAAATCAGCCCATTCCAAACATTTTTGCCTATATAAGACAAAACACGTTGTAGCTTTATGAGTAGCTTTATTTGTATACGGATCCTAATCTTATATATATATATATATATATATAGTTGCATCACCGAATTCTACCAACTGTAGTTCCTATGCTCCACAACATGAAAAAATTCCTAAATGTGGATCTTCAAACCCAAATACATATATATATATATATATATAGTTGCATCACCGAATTCTACCAACTGTAGTTCCTATGCTCCACAACGTGAAAAAAATCCTAAATGTGGATCTTCAAACCCAAATATATATATATATATATATCACTGAATTTCAAATCTATTCAAAGTAGCAAAGAATTCCAGTACATTATAACCGAAAATATAACAATAATTTTTTTCTTAAAAGAAAAACATTTTTTAGAAAATGCAACATAAGAAAATTGGAGGATTCAAAGAACTACATAACAAGAACATCAGGAGCAAGAGTTCCTACCCCCCCCCCCCCCAATCCCCAAATACCACATTTTACAATGAGGAAAACCCAATTTATAAGAAACATCCCATCGCTGTAGGGTATCTTAAAAAATATATATATTAGGTATTTTGCTACGGTCACGCCGTCCTGCAAGAACTTCTGAAAAAAAAATTAAAAAAAATTTGATCCTACAACTGTCCCCCTCACAGGTTGCTGAATATTGGAGATACCCCTATGTTTTGAAATTGATGACCTAAACCCCAACTACCACCATGAAAAGACCCAAATGCCCCTCGTCTTCAACTTTCATAAATCTTATTGCCAATCCAAATTCTAGTCTACAATTTGAAACTCCTGCAATAAGCATTCCAAATGTCACACTCTAAGAAATGTAACTAGATATATGAGAATTCATCAAAAAGAAAGAAAAGGTTGTGCATGGAACATGCATACAAACAGCATTAACACGACTTAAAAACAGAAAATTTTAATCTCAAACATAAAAATTATGAACCCTCAGAAATTGGTACTTCAAACAGAAGGCATGCTGGATGGGCATCACTAACAAAAGAAATAATGGCAGAAAGACAATTAATTCAGTACTGCAGTAGATGTAGAAGATAATGGGAAGGAATCAAAGCATATGGTAGTACCTGAATTGGACGGTCGGTCTAAATTTGGATCATTATTGTTAGAATCATGGTTTATCATTCGGTTTTAGAATGTACTGGCCAATACAAACAATTATTTGAATCCTCCTATGTGAAACCTATCTAGGATCAAATTTTCGATGAATGTTCTGTCTATGTTGGTTTGTCTCAAAATGTTCTAGAAATGTCCCAGAATGTTTCAATAGAAACATTCCAAGACAAATCAAAACATAATGAGACTAAATCAAAAGAGAGGATCACTTTCTTAGTGACCCTCCTAATTAGAGTTTCCAACCAAAATTGAACCATGAATTCTATGAGTAACATGTCAATAAAAAGGCCTGAGCGAACAAAACAATATGCAAGTTCACTGCACCCTACTAAAAAAATCGATGATAATGCTTGGATTTTTTCCCACTCAGTAAGTACGTACAATAAACTGTAATGATATTAGTTACACCTGCATTATTAACCAAGAATGAAACTTAGACCAATTACAAAAAGCTGTTTCGCCACGGGACAAAAGCAAAAATTAGATACCAAGGGATTTATACATGAGTGGACATCCAAATAATATTTCAATTATGCATTGCACATGTGTATCCAATGTTGAGAGAAAAAGCCTATTCTTATGCATTTCTTAGCAAGAATGCACTCAAAATGTCACAAAAGAACACTACTCTCTTGTTCTAAGTATATATATATATACTAGACAGTAAATGTGGCCGCCAACTAGGGCCATCCAATCCCTAACTCCAAAATCAAAACAGATTGATAATCCTTGCATCCCAATAAGCCAGCCATGGTCAGCTGGTATGTGTAACTTATAAATTATGACCATGCTATGTTTTCTTAAAAAGTAAATGATAATACCTCTGTACCACTGACAACAATTACTCGCAAAAATGGCAAGTTGTGTAACAGTTGTCACACATCCTTGAGAAAAGAAGTAAAAACTTGAGCTTGGCATGATCAAAGGGTTTCTGCCAAAAGTAAATGCAAAAAGAGGATTTAAATATGTTGGCAAGAAAAATAAAGATATAACAGTTACCAATGCAGACTTGTAGAGGCTCAGCAAAATGGCAGAAAAAAGCACTTTGACGGCACTCTCTTATGGAATTCCATAGAGAAAAATGGAACTTCAAAGCTTATATTGAAAAAAAAAATCATGTGCAGATTACTAGTTAATGGACAGTGATTAGATAGAGGAGCAATACTCATATCAGTACAAGATGGTTGAAATGATCTCACATGCCTTTTCCATACACGAGGCACACATCCAAGGTTGCCATTCAAGATCATGTTGATCTTTGTATACAACTAACCATATGTACTGGAAAGTAGCATAATCTGTGATTACCGCTAATCAGAACAGTCGACTAATTTGCTTTGATATATGGCATTGACAGTGTATAAAATTATTAGATCAGCTGTTCAAAGCCAATAAAAGAACACCAAACAAAGTATAACTTTCAAGGATCAAAGCCACATACAGTCATTTGAAATCAGCAAATGCATTAATTTCCATGCATCTAAAGATATTGATTATCAAAAAAGAAAAGAAAAAATGAATTTGAAAGCCTCTTCCTCACCATCTTAGCCATCACGTTTTCACTCACCATCTCCCTCATCTCAGCCATGTTTTCATCCCCCATTCATCTTCATCTTCATCTTCTCCAGTCAATCGAACACCTCACCATTAAGACTAGCCCCCTCCATGATTCTCCTTCCGGACCTCCTCGTGCTTAAAGCAGAATTTTCTGGTCTGTTAATCAATGGAAACCATAAAAAGGATAAATCAGTGATTTGTTATGAGGGAGGTAATGTGGGTCTGCAAAGAGAAGAACAGCCAATGAAAAAGCATCGATGGTTCCTATCCACTATCACGTTAAGATGTGCAATATGTGGTCCAATCTTGGGTTCCTATCCACTTTCACCTGTTATGCAAAAGAGGTGTCAAAGATCTGTAAAAACCGTCGCCACAGAAGAATTAAAAAAAAAAAAAAACATGTAAATTAATTAGAAATGAAATTGAAACATGGAATCATCAAACATGGAAACATATAAAAAAAAATTCAAGAAGTCCCTTATTGGCTCCACCCCTGGACCTGGGCTCAATTCCCGCCAGCACTGAGTTACTGATCTCATTAAAATTTTCTTTTGTTGTGGATTGGCAGAAGAAAGAATAACTTATGTTGTTTCCGAAGATCGGTCTTCCCTGTTTACTTTTGTTTAGTTGCAGTTCTTTCAACTATTTTCCTTGCAAACTGACTGTTGCAGGATAATGCACCAACATGTGTGCCTAACATGCAAAAAATGCTGTTGGTGGCATTTAGGTGTATGTTATACCCTAAGATTTCATTTTTTATTATTTCCTTTTATTATTTTTTCGCTACGTCTCTTAGTTCAACACTTAAACAAACAGCAAGTCACTGAGGAATGCTAGCAAGCAACACTCAACCCATTGCACAATTCTTTCTCCATAAAACTCAAGAAGACCACCTCAAATTCCAAACCTTGAACTAAAATGTAAATTTTTGTATGGTCTTTTTACTGAGTTGCAACAGTGAAACTCCTTTAAGGGTTGCTTTCAAGAATTATTCTAAGCTGTTTTAGTTCAAATAGCAATTAAAACTTCGTTTTCCTACTTATGAAACAGATCAATGTTTTATCATAATTTTTCAGAATTTTATTTTAATTGCACCAATTCTATACTTGGCCTTTTTTTGTTAAACCATGCTTGGGAAGCTTATGCATATCTTAACCCATTAAAGTGCCTCGCCCCATGCCTAAGCGATTAAAAACATTGCATTGACTACTTTCCTTGTTAGTCTGAGTGATTGGTAACAGTTTTAACCTCAATCAATTCTTAATACATGGCATGTTGAGTTCAGTAATTAATCGTGACCTACAAAGACGATTGCAAAGTGAAAATTGATATGTTTGGGGGTCCCAACTCAAACCCAATTGGCAGTGAGTTTGTCAGTAAACTTAATGCCAAAAATCTCAGCTGCCGTTGCTAAACAACAACAGCTTTCCAGAGAGTGTTCCCAAACGCAGCCTAAACGTGCATTTGAGCAAGGAAATCACAATATCAAACCATGAAAGTCTTCACTTAATGACCTGAAAATTCAAGTCCTAATTACACAACCATCGGAATATCAGATAGACACAAATCTTACTTCTTTAGCATTTCAAGTTCGTGGAAATAAAATTGAAACATAAACATGAAAAACAGAGAAAAAAGAGAAAACCTGAAAAAATCAATCTTGAGAGAAGAAGCTTCCATTTCTCAGAAAGAAGATGGATTTCAATCAATATTTCCATGCAAATTCTCTTCCATAGCTACTAGACAGAACATTATTGAGAGATCAATAAAAAAAGGCACAAAAGAACACAATAGAAGTAAACATTCAGATAAAACAGAATCCAAAAGAGGAGAAAGTAAAAAGAGAAATGCTCAAACGAAACCTTCGAAGCCTGGCAACCAATGTAAAGTGTCATCTCTGATTCTGGTAAAGTGTTATCTTATTTCCCAAATCTCATACGAAACTAAGCAAAATCTCCAAATAAAAACTTTTTTGCATCAAAATTGAATCCCCTAATGTAATTGATATCTTTTCTCATATTCATGATTGTTTACGCTTCACCCCATATAATAGAATTTTATATAATGGATCTCTGATCTGGTTTAACACAAAGAGAGCTCCTAAGAACTCCAAATTAAGACAGTTCAGAAATGGTCGGAACCTATTATAATCTACTCATAAAAGATCAAAAATCTATTATCATGATCATTTGACCTAAAGAGAACCTTTATCATCAAAGAAAAACAGGGAAGAAATATAAATAAATCAAAGATGACAAAATTGGTACTCAAAACCATAACTGTCTATTTTTCCGCAAAATGAGGTCGCAAATTATCTATAATGACGTAGTGAGAGAACTTGTTGTAAAGGATGGAAGCAAATGGCGACTGAGCTCTTCTTCCTCATCACTGGAGGAAAGATATAGCGAAGGTCTAAATGAGGCCGTCATTGAAATCTGTTGCTATAGAACAAATTTCTTGTAGTGTTATCCCCCAAACCATTCATTTCAAGCTATGCAACCTTACCATTAAATATTGTTTGGTCCCTCTACAAGAATATTAACTATTCTCTACAAGAAAATCCTACCTCTACCCCTAAGCTTTGGTCTCAATTAATCTTTTTTTGTTTTTACATTTATAAGAGACTCTAAAAAAAATGACCTCTTCCAATATTAACAACAACAACAACAAAGGGAGGGTAGAGGGGGATTTTGTTTCGTATGAGTCGTGCTGGAGTGACCTCAAGATTGGATCTCATATCGCACATCTTGGTGTGAAAAAGTATCAGTGGTTCCTATCCACTTTCACACCAAGATGTGCCATGTGCTTCAGAGATGGTTACTCAATCACATGCAACCGTGCATTACTTTTCCTCATGCCCAGCTCTAGCCAACAACTTTCCATCTGATGAGAAATGACAGCATACAACTTTGCTATTGCTCGGACAAATACAACCAACTTTGGCGAATGTAAAACCTGAAATGGTGAATGTGATCATCAGGGATACAGTTTGTTGAAAAGTTACTGTTAGAGAAAGAACAAAAGACCATATAATACCCTTGGAGGATTCTGTTTTATGTTGGGTAGGACTTATTTTTGATGAACCAAAAATGTCCTATCCATCCCTATCATCTTGGGAGAGAAATGATTCCACATTGTCTCCAAAAGGTTCCATGTCTTCCTACAATATCAAATGAAAAGTGATAAAAAGCCCATATGTTATTGGGTAAGTTAGATCATTAAAACCCAACCACAACGAAGACTACACATTAATATGTCCATGCAATTCATACCATATATGGATGTTTTTTTTTTTTGACAATTATTTAATTAACAATCATCCGGGCTTGGGATTGACAATATAAAACATATAATTTTACATCGGCGGAGTTAAAAAGGGGTTAGTTAAAAAAAAAATAGTTATAAAATAAATTAAAAAACATACATAGGTAAAAATGTCTATGTAGTGAAATTAAGAGTTACAGGGTCAAACTTGCACCACCTCATATTTTTCTAAGAAGCAAAAAAGCAACACATGTCAAAAGAAATTCATGTTGGATAGTTATTTTCTTTGTTACCTAGGTATGGGTAAGGGTCACAGCGTCAACTTGCATAAACCAAGATCTTAGATTATTGGGTGAAGCCTATAATGTTAATATAATATTATTTTTAACATTTTTCTTAAAATTAGTTAAAATAATTTCATGATTTCAAATATTGTTTCAATACAAAATATTCAGGTAGTGTTGACTCATACCCGACATGGAGCCCTTACAGCACCAAGGGAGTTTTAAAGGGTCCAGGTAATTGATATGAAGCAAAAAATATAGTGATGCAAAGGCATCAAAATTTTCTGTGAGATGAATATAAAGGGGGACACCAACAAAAAAACAATTGAGAACTGACCGCGAGAATGGAAGCTACACGTGACTCTGCAACACATGCATCAATAAAGTCAAGCCTTTTATATATCTGCTCAAGCCTCTATGATAGGGTATCATTGTCCATCCCTCCATTAAGCTTCCCATTGATTTGTTCTGTTGCATCCTCGAACTCCATCTCTCTTCAAGACAATAACAATTTCAGTAAGTTTGATCAATTTATAAAATGGCAAAGTAAGTCTAACAAAACCAAAAGGTGAACACAATAGAATGTCAAATCTCTCAAATTGTAGTAAGCAAAATAATGCATATGCCATATTGATCAATCTGGCATTGCATGTGGGTTTATTTCTACATATCTCTAGGATATAATCTCATAATTGGGTTTAATATATTTTTCTGTTTGCATCTATTTTCAACTTTGTCGTATTTTATGCAAATCTGGCATTTTTTTTTTAGTAGAACATGTTAAAAACAGTTTTTATCACCTTGGCCCACAGAATGGTCAACCTTTGACTTGACCACTCCAGCACTCTTGCATATGCATCACATTAATACAGAAATTATTAAAAATAAATAAATATAGTGAAATCAAAGTGGGTTACCTTTGTTTTATAATTTAAACCAAATAACAAAGTGGGTTACTATGTATACATTACTATAGATTATTATATTTTTACACTTTACTCTCTACAAGTTCCACCTAAGACAAGAAATCTCACATGTCTAGGTTGCACATTCATTGAAATCTCTTTTGTAAAACTATGTCAGAATTTGTTTGTTATAAAGAGTGAAATACATATTCACATGTATCTTAGTTTAGTGAGACACTAAAGAAAACATATCCAAACATTCATTTTGAAAGTATGAATTTATTAATTCCAAATATGTGCAGCAGCAGTTGCACCAACAGGAGAGAACTTACAATACTCAAAGTTGGGGTAGTAGAATTTTAAACCATGAATACTTAATTGTGGTTTTGAAAATGGACGGCTATAGAACTTCCATGGAACTCTGAAATTTTAAAATTAAAGTTCAACAGTGAAAAATAACTTTCTAATTTTTTTCTAAAGTTCATAGAATTTTGTCCCCTAGAACCCTGAGACATTGGATCATGTTTTTGCACACCACAAGGTGAAGTTAACAACCCTTAGTAAGAGTTGAAATCTTATTAAATTAGTAAGGCTAGTTGGACTCCACGAATAATAATTAAAAAGGTAATGCTAAAGAAAAATACAAGATGCCCATACCATGTTGAAGGCAGATGGGATGCAAATGTATAGCAAATATAGCAACCTCTCTCTCTCTCTCTCTCTCTTCTTCCTCAGATTTTCCCCCTAATTTGTCTAGATGCGCCTACCCATTTTTGACTACCCTTTTTCATGGATTTCAAATTCTATGTAAATTGACTTTCCATGCAATCAAACAGACCCTAATTGAAAATTAACGAACACAAGTTTAGTAATAAATAATAACAGAAGCATCTTTACCATGAGTAAATCCTGCATGATATGCTTGAGGAAAGGTGATCACAAACTCCCCAGGCTTTTGGACAGCCTTATAGAGAGGAACATCATGATCTAACAAAATATTTGGAGGGAACACATTTGTTTTTCCTAATAGTGCATCAAACGCACCATACTCTCCCTTGGTCGATAGAATATTTCAAGTGTACACATGTTCCCAAACTACCTTTTCAAACTCGGGAGCTACATGACCTGGAATCCTGTACAAAGTTTTTAAAGCTCCACAGTGCTCATAATTTATACTGCCTGGTTGAAATGCACTCTCAGCACAAAGAACACAAAAATTAGGAATAGATGTTGAAACTCCATGGAGACCATTATTACCTATACAAGAAATGATCTCCCACATGCCATTCAAACATATTGAATAGCATACCAATGTAAAGCATATGCTCTGTTATTCCCTGAAATACACCCAACAAAAGTCACATAGAGACTCAAAGCGTGACAGTTAGAAATAATACAAATATTATTTAACTAGGGCATGTTTTCCATTTTTCTATAATATAATTTGTATCTATAACAAAAAGACTCTTTACACCCATCAACACAAATGCTTGAAACTTGTCTGATTTAGTGAGAAACTTTAAGAGTATTACCTAATTATGCAAACAAGTGTCCACAACACAAACTAAAAATCATACAGAGAGGGTGGTCGAGACGATACAAGGAAGATATTGCATGACCACAAAATAAAATATAATTTTAAAGCAACTTTAGTAAATACAAATTTGATTGATAAAGAAACTCAATTTTTTTTTTTTTTTTTGTTCTCTCTCTTTTTTTAATCTCAAATTGGAAAAAAGGGCAGTATTCAAAAAAAAAAAAAAAACATTTCTACCAAAAGAAAACACAAAAAAAGGAAGTAAAAATACAAAAATCAACACCTTCAGGTTCCGTTTGCTTTTCCCAAGTTGATCCTTGGGTGAAGATGAAAATGCACTACCCTCAATATCTTATGCATACTCACTAGATTTAGTCTTGCCACCAACTATTCCATGCCAAAATTCCTTTGTAAACTTGAAAAGGTGACTTTGTCATCCAAATCCCACTTAGCAAGTCAAAGAGATTGCATTCTAGTTGTAAGCTTTCTCCATCATCAATACAATGCCAACATGTACTAAAGCACTCAAAGAGGAAACAATCTTGCATATTCCTGAAATTCAATTTGTTGTGATTTAGTCTAGAAAAATGGAAAACACACCCCAATCCATAGTCTAATGACCTTTGTAGTTTATTAACGTAGTATTACAGTCCCAAGATCCAAGAGATGAGCCAAAATACACTCTTCTGTTTAATAAGAAGTTTCAAACACGACATTGATTGATTATGCAACATAACACAAATTCGGTAAGGACTAAGGTTTAGCTGCACAAATAAACAAGGCCCAATAAAATCTAGAAAATAAATGCAGAGAAAAAAAAATTATTTCACTAAACAGGGGAAAACAAAGGTCGTCATATCTGCTGTTGAAAGTCATACAGTTCGACTAAATCTAAAGTGCAATTAGATATATTTGTCCATTTGACTTAAGAATATAGACTTTGATTTGAAATACATAAGACATCTATTAAGCATTCAAGACATGCCCAGGTGTAACGACCATAACATCTATCACCTAGAGTTAGGTGTAAGCTCGCCTCGGAGCTACCCGGGAGCACCCATGTAACAGTATGTAAGGCTCAATATGAAGCCATGTCAGCCCCCGTACCAAGGCATATCTATTAGCTTAGAGGTACATATCAGCCCTGTGCCAGGGCATATCAGTTAGTTTAGTGGCATTTCTATAGTAAGGGAGTACCGGCCTCCACTTTTGATGTTTCCTTCTAGAAACCTAGGAAAGACTTAGCGTACTTTTTGTAAGAAGAGTGTCTAGTACTTCCCAATCCCCAGCCTACACCCACGATGACTGAAGCCCGCAAGCCTAGCTCCGTAGAAGTCCTGCATGTCATAGGATCATCTATTGCTTTGTAACGTACCTTTATACTTTTGTAACGCGTTACCCCGTGTAATCAATATTATATCAACAAAGTTGCCTCCGGGCTGTGTCTCGTGTTGCCTCGTTTACTTGTTTGCTAGCTACGTTTGGTGTGTACAATCATTTTACAAGCTTGCAAGTGGATTTGACCCCATTGCGCCGCATGACCTCCTTTCGAAAGAAATACGGCCGTGACAGTTGGTATCAGAGCTACAGGTGTTTGAGCATAGTTGGTATTTTAACTACGTTGGTCCAGGTTCACGTTGGTTTTACCCCTGGCTTTTCCCCCAGTTTCTATTTGGTTCACGCGAACGATGGCAAGAAGAGCTACAAATACCGCAAACTGACCCGCTCCAAACACACCACCACCACGTACAAACAAGGAACGTATTGAGGAATTAGAAGATAAGATGGCCATGCTATCCGGTCTCATTGATGGAATTATGCAATTAGATGGTTGCCAACACACGCTGGAAGAAGAATCCGTGACCTTCAGAGCTAGAGTAGATGACCTCGAGGAAGATTACCGAGGAACCCTAGCCACCTTACAAGAACAAATTACGGAGCTCACTACGAAGGTAGGTCTCCTAGTCCAAGCCATCGCTAATGATAGGCTTACCAGTAGTGATGCTTCTCCCTCGAGCTTGCGAGTACCCAAGCCACGCACCTTCGATAGTGTTCGCCATGTGAAAGAACTCGAGAATTTCCTGTTCGACATGGAGCAGTACTTCCGTGCAGCTCATCCGAATTCAGAAGAGGTAAAAGTAACAACTGCTTCAATGTATCTTGCAGGTGACGTCAAACTATGATGGCAAACTAAATACACCGAGATGGAAAGTGGCCAATGTTCCATCGATACATGGGAGGACCTCAAGAAAGAGTTGAAGCACCAGTTCTTATCAGAGAACGTGGAGTTCATTGCCCGCAGAAAGTTGAGGCAACTCCAACACACAGGTACAATTCACGAGTATATCAAGCAGTTTTCCGCCTTGATGCTTGATATCCGTGACATGTCAGAGAAAGACAAGTTGTTCTCATTCCAAGAAGGACTCAAGCCTTGGTCTCAGACAGAGCTCCAACGGCAACATGTGCAAGATCATGTGTCTGCCATTGTAGTAGCCAAGCGGTTGACTGATTATATTCCCGCAAAAGGGAGCCAATAGTGTATACCCTCAGTCAAAGGGGTACTACTCGCAGCAACATGGGCACACAAAGAAATTCTCAAATGGCAAGAATAGAGGGCACATACAGAGTTCTAGTCCGGGATCCTCACGGAATTCCTCCCCTTCACAGAGCAGAAGTACCTCACCAGTCAAGCATCGTCACAAGCACATATATACGTTTTGTGTGGTGGGCTTCACAAGACATTTACTTGCAGTTCCGCTTGATGAGTTCAGAGTTGTCATTGGGATAGATTTCATGTGACAGAACAGGATTGTACTAATGCAATTCGCCAATACATTAGGCATACTAGGTGAATGTTCAAGGTTCGTTCCCGTCTCCACAGGCAAGGAAGAGGGAAAGTTGATTTCAGCCATTCTGGTGAAGAAAGGGTCAAAGAAAGGTAAGCAAACGTACATTACTTCCTTGAGAGTTGAATATGAAGAATAAGACCATAGTTCAACTCCCACACAAGTTACACATGTTTTAGCAGAAGTTGATGACGTAATAGCGAATGAGCTTCTGAAGACACTACATCCACGTAGGTAGATAGATCATCAGAATGAATTGCTACCTAGTGCCACACCTCTTACAGAGAGGCCTTTTAGGATGAATCCTCCAAGACTAGCTGATTTAAGCAAACAACAGTATAGGTCTTTGCAACGTTGTGTCGATTTTTGAGCATCGAAGAAGATAACCATCAAAAATAGGTATCCTATCTAGCAGGTTGCCAACTTGTTTGATAAACTTGGGACAGCCAAGTACTCTTCAAGATTGGGTTTGAGATCAGGTTACTGTCAGATTCAAGTTGCAGATGAAGCCCCGCAGTTACTTCGTCAGAGTGTCAACAAGAATTGGGATGTGCCCAGCAGTATTGTTAGCGTCAGAGATTCAGGAGTCACAAGAAAGTTATGAGACGGACCGTGCAGATTACTTGGATTCTAGCTAGACTTTCCAACCAGTGTACATCATCAATCAGATTGGCCACCGGAGAGATTTAGTTCTACGTTGGAGTATTTCAGGCATCTTGCCAATGCCGATCATGAGAATTGGGCAAATTTGTTCAATTCCACCTTTCAGAAGAATTCTTCATCCAACAAGAGTACTTTTAAACTTATCACAGGCCAACAATGTTTAACTTCTCACACTATTGTTTCAGGCTACAGGAGACACAGTCCAGGGACGTACAGGTTTGCTAAACTCTGGTTATCGTACAGGTTACGCAGCATTCACTCTGTCATCCATGCAAGAAGTCTTAAGCTTACCATGCAGATCCAAGAGATCCTGCGCACAGCATTCCAACACGTACATCTTCTCATTCAGCTAGTCAGCCAGAGCGTGTTGTCGACAAAGTTCTTAAAGATGTCAATTCAGCAGCAGTTCCATCCAGCAACAGCAGCAGTAGCACGTGGAGTACTTCGTCACACAGGAGAACATACCAGAATTTGAAGTTACACAGAAGAGTGTAGAGAACCTACAACCTTTCAAGCAGAAGATTGAAGAGTGTGCCAAGTCAATGCGATGAGGACGTCTGTAGAATAGGTGGGGGAGTCTGTAATGGCCATAACATTTGTCACCTAGATTTAGGTGTAAGCTCACCCCGGAGCTACCCGAGAGCACCCATGTAATAGTATGTAAGACTCAATATGAAGCCATGTCAGCCCCCGTACCAAGGCATATTTGTTAGCTTAGAGGTACATGTCAACCCCGTGCCAGGGCATATCTGTTAGCTTAGTGGCATTTATGTAATAAGGGAGTATGATCGGCCTCCACTTTTGATGTTTCCTTTTGGAAACCTAGGAAAGACTTAACGTACTCTTTGTAGGAAGGGTGTTTGGTACTTCCCGATCCCTGGCCTACCCACATTGACTAAAGCCCGCAAGCCCAGCTCCGTGGAAGTCCCGCGTGTCATAGGATCATCTATTGCTTTGTAACGCACATTTATGCTTTTGTAACGCGTTACCCCATGTAATCAATATTATATCAACAAAGTTGCCGCCGGACTTTGTCTCGTTTACTTGTTTGCTGGCTACGTTTGGTGTGTACGATCATTTTACAGGCTTGCAAGTGGATTTGACCCCATCGCGTCGCACGACCTCGCTTCGAAAGAAATACGGCCGCGACACCAGGGATATCAACCCCATGGAAAATATACAACCATCACAATACAAAGCACAATGACATATCCTCAATGAGGCCAAAACATTATTATCTAGAACCTATGCTGGACAGTTATGCTACAGTCATGTAATAAACAACTTGAAAGCCAATTATTCAAGGAATCACAGGGGCGACTTGGGTTTTCTTCCTTTTTTGTTCATGTTCTTTTCTTGATATGCAAAACATAAACCATATGTTGAGAGTTATACCCTTAAAAATATAGAGTTTTTATATGAAAACTTACAATAAATGTCAGATCACATAAAGGCCTACATATTCTGCTATATAACTTTATTACCATTAAAAGGAAATAATACGTCTAATCTCAAAATGTTCATTAAATGTTTCTTGAGAACTTTCAAATGATGCTCATTGTTGACATTTTGAGGTGGCCCACTATTTCTTAAGCCTAAACTATAAGACAAAAATGTAAATCACTCTTGAACACGCATTAATACCATGGCTTAGAATGAAATATTTTAGAAAATGTTGGCATTTATACTCATCAAGTTTTTTACAGCAATTTTCTTCTATTAGTTGAAGGCCAACACCTCCTATAAAAGCAAGAGGTGAACTGAAAGCTAAAAGGACGAGTAATCTTATTATGGAATAATATCACCCACTTATAGGCCCGGGTAGATTGCCATATTTCATTACTGGCCCTCAATGAGCCCAAAAGGCAGAAAAATGGATCATGTCTCAGACTAATTCCAAGATTACCCAATCTTCTTCAAAACATACACAATGATCTGATTGAACACGAAAGTGATTAGGTGAAGGCTTATAGACCCCGGATTTTTGGGATAAGGTTCTAATGATCATAAAGGTAGAACTTAAGCATCTAATTCTAGCTTCTCAAGTTTTCATGTAATATTGGAAGGAAATGTTCACTTACCATTAGGAAGAAACACCACCAGTACATCAAAAATTAAATCACCATTGCTAACATCCAAGATTCATCAATGGAAAAAAGGGGAACGAATCAGAATCTTTATTGAAATAGAATGGAGGTTGGTTTTGAAGTCATGAATAGAACTCAAATCAATCCCCAACCCAAACTCAAGAACTCCAAATCCACCAATCTTTCTATTACAATATCTCCGAAACCTCTCCCAAAACTCATCAAATACACTCTCTATTCCTTTTATGTTTGATTGCATGAAAAGTGACTTTTCATGGAATTTGAAATCCATGGAAAAATAGTTGTGGAAAATAGGTAGGGTTGGAAAATCAAATTCTATTGTTAGATTTTACTTGGATAAAATCATGGAAAAATTATGAGGAAAAAGAAGGAGAGGAGGAGGAGGAGAAAGAAGATGAGAGGAAAGGGAGAGGAAGAAGTAGATGAGGAGAATGTGGTGGTGGTGGCGGTGGTGGTGGAGGTGACGAAGAAGAGGGGAAAACATGGTGGTGGTGGTGGTGGCAGTGGGGACGATGGCGGCGGAGATAAGTGAGGAAGAAGATGATGAAGAATATGAGGGGCGAACGTGGTAACGAAGGAGGTGAGAGAAAGATAGAAGGTCACTAGAGATGGTGATGACAGCGACGACGACGGCTAAGTTAGTGTGATGGTGGTGATGGTGGTAGGGAAGAAGAAGATATGAGTGGGAAAGAATTAGGAATGGAAAATATGGGTGGATTTCACTTTCCCACCCATATGGGTGGGAAAGTGAAATCCATGTTTTGGTGGACTTTTTGATTGAGGTGGAAAATGAATTTTCATTTCCATGAGCAATCAAACACTTGAAAAATGTCATTTTCAATGGAAATTGATTTTCCACCTTATTTTCCATGTGCAATCAAACATACCCTAAAAACGATTTGGAACACCTTATGTTCGACGGAGTAAAACGATTGTCCAAATTTGTCTTCCACAGCGACAATAAAGTTGAATGAAAACAAAGTCGTCTTTCATGGGACAACTGATGAAGGCTGTCGTTGCAGAACCACTACATTGGTAAGTCGTTAATACGGCTATTTAGATGTCGCTATTTGCCTCTTATGACGTGGTGAATGGTAAGGTCGAATAGCTTAAAATTGAATGGTTTGGGGGATAAAATGCAAAGATCTTCAATTAGAGATTGAAAAAATGGGCATTTAAGTCATTTTTCATTAGCTTGTGAGAGAAGACCCAAGTCAATGGGCAATGCCATCGGTTCAAAAACATAGATTATCACAAATATTCACAAAAACGCTTACATGCCCCCCTCCACCTTAGTCTTATCCATTAAACAAAGGTAAGTGATCTCAATACACTCTTCAACATAAAACCAAAAACCTTTCTAACTCAATCTCTTCCCAAAACCAGTCATTTCAATCTCTTGGGTAAACATTTTTTACTTTAAATTTCAAAAGTTTAATCTAGCTTAAGCTTCAAATTAAAGAACAAGATAAGAATTTTTGAAGTAGAAGATGGTGAAAAATTTTATAGAAAATTTTAGGGTTTTATATAAGGCAATGACCAAAACAATGGATTGAGGCTGAGTTAAAAAATAAAAATTAATTTTCTATAGAGGTTGAAGTGCTTGAATATGATTGATTTTAGGGAGGAAAAAAAAAGTTTAGTTTCTTGGTTACAAGTTGAAAATGAGGATATTACTGTCAATTTTTTTTGTTAGTCTATAAGAAAAGAAATGGTCAAAGGGGCATGATATTAGTTTGAAAACAAATGTGGGGAATCTCAACTATTCACAGAAGTGTAGAGAGGTGTCTAATGACTATAAAATTGTTTGTAACTCGGGTTTTCAGTCAAAATTGAGGAAAAAAAAAAACACACTATATCATCACCAAGAAACACTGCCCAACAATAAAAAGTAAGAAAAATTAGAAAGCTTTATACTAACAGCCGAGAATTACATAGTGAAAGTCACTTCAAACTATCTATCCTTGGAAAAAAAATAAAGACCTCTTACCCTACACCTAACTTACAAATTGACACAAAGTGTCATTTGCACACACACACACACATACCCAAAATATATATATATATATATTATAAAACAAAGAAATATAGATTATTCGACATATTCTAAATGTACTTGATCCTTCCAGTGATTAAATTATACTAATAAGATTGTCTTTGTTGATCAACTTAAACACATTTCTTCCATTTGGACAATTATGAAATGTACGCACATGTGGGATTAAGGCATTTACAAGTCGTTTGTAAAGATCATAACGTTCCCTCTGGAAAAAAAAAAAAGCAATAATAGCTGTTGTTTTATAACTTAAATCAATGTGCAAAGTTAAGGAGGGTAAATTGAAAAAACAGAAGAGTAAGCGAAAAAAAATTACCTTTGTGATCTTTAGTGCTGTTTGGATCACATAGTTCCCGTATGGATGTCCGACTAATTGATCCAATTTTTCACTGAAGAGGAGATCCACAACCACAAACTCCATTCCCATATATGTTAAGCATTTCTCTACGACGTGACTACCATGTTTCTGGGTGGAAAGCTGCGCAAAGTTTCCTTCAAGATTTTTGCATATAATTCCTATGAGGTATGGGTTCTTGACATCAAGGACACTCTGCACTACATAATTCCTGTAGGAAAAAAATAATTAAACGTCCAAAGAAGTCTAGGAAGAAAATCGAATTTATACTCGAAATTGAGTTTTATTTATAGGAAATGTGTTTAATACCCGTAAGCATCCTCCGAGAGAAACAAAGAGTTGTTTGATATCTCCATTAGAAGTTCTTCCCTGCGGGGACTTGGTATGATTTTGATGACATTGTTGAGGGTGATGCAACCTTGTTCGTGTGTCGCCAATTCGATACAATTCTTGATTGCCACAATGTATATGTACTGCAATCAAATAAGATTGAGCTTTGAAAATTGGTTAATGAGACAAAAATGAGTGGTAAGAATATTAGGAAACTAAAATTACCTCGTTTTGTCTATAATCAAGGTGATTTAAGCAATACTCGATCAAATGGAACCCTATTTTGCTTTTCATCAAACATTTCAATCCAGGCACTAGGGACTCCATCACATAAGGTATTAATCCTTGATTTAGTGTTTTAAGCCTTTTGATGAGCTTCTGAACAGAACATGTTCTGTGTGAATGTGGGAAACCATTAGTATAACATGATCTCTACGCAAGTATTAGGTTAAAATATGGAAATAAATAAAAATTTTGGTAAATATATGTAACCAGATGCAATTTAAAAATGTTAGAATTTATCCGGTTACGCTAATAATTTTTTTACATAAATGGATACAATTGTACAGTTCAAGTTATAAATAAACCTTTGTACCCCTTTGATTTTATTAGAACGAATGTAAGATATACAAATAAATTTACACTTCGATCCGTACAATTTAATCTGCTTGTGTAAAAATTAATTTACATAACAGGGTAAAAATTCTAACATTTTTATAAATATTTTCACATCTTATTTGATTATGTAATTTTTAAACACTTTTATCAATCTGCTTAAAAAATCTCGTAGAAACAAATAAGCTATATAGCATTCATACCCGTATTGATCATCTGCTACGACGTAAAGACCTTCTTGTGTTGTGAGTTTGTACACAATCCTTGTTATATCAATATAGTTGCAGAATTCGAGTAGTTTTTGAAAGAAATAATTCCCGACTTTGTCACACATAATAACAAATATGTAATGGATAATTCCATCGATAATCTTCTCTATGCTTGAAGGGCATCTCTCAACCAAAATTCTCTGCAAAAATTGAGATCCGATTTGATTCTCAGCCATCATGACTATGTCATTCCCTTGTAGTTCGTCGAATAAGCTCAGGTCTCCAAGTAGGAGTTTATAGACCTTTTCATACGACCAACCACCCAAATCCATCAGCTTGTACACAAGAAATCGATTATTTGAAACCTCCTCCTCAATGGATCCATTGGATTCAATTCGTGTAAATCCTCTATAATTCAAAAATCTAGTTGAATTCAAATTGTTTCCTTCCATGGTTGAATTCATGGGCCTAGACGAATTGTGCGTCATTGGAACTGGACTTGTTCTTTCTGTAATCCTGTTTCGATAAAAAAGGTTTGGTCGATTTCCAAAAAAATAGGCATTACCACTACTAACCCGATTCTCGGGACCACCAAGATCATATCCCATACCATAAATCGGAGAATCTCCAACCGGATAAGTAAAAGTATTGTTCACAGAGTTACCTCTACCACGAATATTGTAGGTCATCGGAGCTGTCAATGTTCCCTGAAATTGCCTGTTTGGCATGATTTCGTGCTCTACTGATGGAATTTGAGTCAAACCCGACAACCCAATTTCTGAATTTTGAACCAAACCAGCTTCAGAACTTGAATCAAAATTGGTTGAATTGATCGGTAAATTAGTACCATGAGCAGGAACATTGTTGTGACTGCGACACCAAAGATTTTGAAACATATGTAGAAAGTCGTTGTAGTCCCGAGATTGATTAAAGGTTCTTGACTGAGAAGGCGAAGATGGAAGATGGCCATGGTCCTCCATGATTGTTGCTGAGAGGAGAGAACAGAAGAGAAGGGCGAGAGAAGTTGATAGAGGGCAAGTTTGAGAGGGAAGAATGTATCTTTATAATACAAAGTTTGTTTTCCGTTTTTTGGGTGGGAATGGGATTCCTAGTGATACTGCGCTAGGACTTTCTTACTTCTAATCAGACAGTACTTTTTTTAATTAAAAAGACGAAAATACCCCTATTTTATAGTCTAAATTTTCTGAATTTAATGATGTAAACTGACATTTCAATAGCAAAATATGAACCAACGATATTGATTATGTTGTTTAAGTCTCCTAAAACTTTCCTAATTTCATAATTTAATTTTTTTTAATTATTCATTAAAAAATTGAAAGGAAGTACCGTATTGCAATGCAAGTGTAATTGAGTGATTGTTTTGAAAATGAAATTTTAATAATACCCCTTGAAAAAGTAATAATATTAGGTTTACCTCCATGCAAATTTGGGGTATACACTGGATCGGGTCAAGCTGAGAACCGAACAAAACCAATGTCTTTTGGATTGGATTAGTTCAGTTTTAGTATAATTCAATTTAGTTCTAGATTGTAAAAAAAAAAATCGATTGATTTAGTTTGATTTCAATTTAGGGGTTTAATAGAATCGAACTAAATTGAGAACCGAAACAATATATGTATTTTTATTATATAATAGTTATATTTATTTAAAAATAAAATAAATCCAAAGATAAAACGTCAAACCTATCTTTTTTTCATCTATTCTCTCTTCTTCTTCAAGTTCTATGAAGACATATCCTTGTCGTCGTCTCCCTCACCAACCAAGTCGCCACCTCGTTGGAAAATCGAAGGGGTAACCCCCAACTCTCTCTCTCTCTCTCTCTCTCTCTCTCTCATTGATATGTCGAACAGGTTAGGATTCTTTCAAATTTGAGGATGAAAAGAGGGAGCTAGCCTAACTAACTTAGTAAGATTTAAAAACTCACTAAAGATTTTTTAAACTCACCTTGTGGCATCCAAAAATATGGTCGATGCCTCAAAGATGTAGAGTACAAAATTCTATGATCATTTAGAAAAAGAAAAAATATTTTTTTTTTTATTGTTACATTTTAATTTTAAAATTAGGAGTTCGTGAGACTTTAATTACCGTCCATTTTATAACCTTGGATCAAGCTCAAAGATCATTTTTAAAAAATATATTTTTATTGAATCTGATTATTTTTTTTCCATGAAATCTATAAGGCTATAGCATTGGATTGTTGATTTGGTAATCCATTTGAGTTCAAGGACTCTTAGTTAGATTTGAAATCTTACAAAGTTGTAAGAAAAGTATTTCTTTTCACAATACACATACCTCATCCAAGTCACAAAGGAGTTAGGAGATGTAGGAGAAACCAAAATGTTGGACAGTCCAACGATTTCAATAAACGTTAAAGGGTTGAACGTGTTAAATCATTTTTTGTAATTTGTTAAAAATAATAATTTTTAATAATTATTTAATTTGTTTTAATCTTTCTTAGTATTTTTCTCTAATTTTTATTATATCATATAATCTATAAACACCTAAAATTTGGAGCAAATTGAGCCCTTGAACTAAAAGATAGAAAAGATTTTACTGTGGGAGTTATGGATATATGAGGTTCAAAGGAAAAGATAGAAAAAAAAATTCATTAGGTTTGTTAGTCAACTAATTAATAAATGAAAATATTAAAAGATGGTATGTTGGCATTGTTGGATACAAAATCTCGGTAATATATATCATAGAGTGGGACTGTTGTCCAACTGATATGTTGATGAATGAAATTTGTCATTCTCTTTTGAATTTTGATAATAAGCTTGGAAACAATAAACCTCCTTAAATGGCTGAGCTTTGGGCCAGTTAGAAACCAATACTTGTATCGATTATGGGGTATGTTTTGATAAATTTTAGATGATCTTATTAGTTGGGAGTGAGTATTGATCAATAATTTTTTGATGTTTTCCTATGCTTTTTGTACAAAGTAGAAGTTTCTTTCACCACAATTCATAAGATTGACATGTTATTCTATTAAATGGTTTGTATTTTATATTTCATCTCTTCATAACCTATTATTAATAGAAATGTTAATGGAATCTCTTTGCAAATCTTTGGATTCTAAATTTTTTTATTATACAAGATATTAGATTTCAATACCTATACTTCGTAAGATTATCTAAAAGTTATACATCTACAATATTTTGAGAAGATTGATCCTCTTATTGTGTCTTTTTTCGATCTATGATGATTCTTAGCCTACTCTCATGTAGAATACAGACTAGTGCAAATCTAAGATAGGGAAATAATGTCTTTAGTTTCAAGACTCCCATATTTAAACCATTCATTTTTAAATTGACAGAGCATAGGATGATCAATAATATTTCAATTAGAACTAAAAAAATAAAAGGGTAAATTACCATTTCGTGAGCCGAATTTGTTGAATTTATGATTCTGGGTAACTGTTTATTTTAATTACCAAAACATGAAAATGCAAAATCGTAGGTTTTTCAAGCGACGAGATCACAAGTTTGAAGTGAGAAACTCATTAGTTTTTTTCCCCCAAAGTGACAATCTCATTGGTTTTTATAGTGATAATCTCGTTAAAAGTATAATCTACAAGATAGTCACTTGGAACCTACTAGATTGTCACTCTAGATACGTAGGCTTCGAAACCTTTAGGGGTTTGAACTCGTCTATATGGGTTTATGAGTCGTCACCATTCAATTAAGGTGTGAATAAATACTATAAAAAATGTTTTAAAATTTTTTTTTCTTTGGCAGATAGTGACTCTCATATCCAAATGGATAGGGAAAATATCTTCCTAGAGTATTGAAGATAATGAAGTTCGGTTGAGGGTCAAAGAAGGTGTTAGACACTTTGTCCCTCCTATCCTAAGATGGTTACCAATATATGACCAAATGACGTGATTAAAAAATTTTGTTTCAGATTTTTGAAGACAAAAAAAGATATAGAAAACTAGGGAAAATTAACTATAATTTTATTTTGAAAAATGATCAAATCAATATGATGATCAAGCTCTTACTAGAAGTAGGTGCTTGCTGAAATTTTTTATGAGCTTGGGACTTTGATAGAAACCCACATGAATCTCATTGTTTCGAGTCCTAAAACTTCAAAACAAATTTATGTGCTCCTTAGGAAGACTTTATTTATTGGTTTGATCTTCTGGTATGGTTCATGATTTGAACCACACCATATACGAGTCAAGACTATATGCATGTGATTTGTTCATTTTTGGACTGTTTTTGTTGGTTCTTAAGGTTGAATATAGGTCCATAAGGACCTATATTCTTGTTTATAGCCATTTTAAAAATGAGTATGTGTATGTGATGGACTTATCAAGAGAAGATTACCTCTAAGGAGGGTTTACTCTCTAGTTCTATTATCATCAAAAGAAGCAAGATAAAAGACAATTGTTCTAAAATTGAAATTGAAAAGAATTGAAAGTATCTATGTTATAAAAATTAAATTGCATAAGAGTAAATAAAAGTAAAGCAACTTAATCGAATGCTCTTAAGGAGTTTATTGAGGGAGATTACCTTAAAGAGGGATTACTCTCTCTCCCTAAGTTTCTAGATTAAAGATTTAAGAGACCATATGAAAAATTATGAAATTAAACTTGCCAATAGGAAAAGTGCTTAAAATAAAAAAAGGGTAATAAGAAAATGGAGATTAGAGGGTTTAACCCCACCTTAGTCTTTTTCTTCTCTTGTTTATTATTCTTTGTATTTTTCAGTTGAGCTTCTATGAATTTTTAAAGGGGTTTTGAGAGAATAGGAAGGTTTAAAGAGGTTTAGGAAAGATTTGGACAGAATTATGAATCACCGGAGTTCTTCTATATGTCTTGGAAAAGTTTCCTATTTATGGGATTTGGGAGACCCTTAGGGATAAATTGATCATAATTCTTTAAGTGCCCAATAATTTCACTAAAAATTTTATGAAAAACATCACTTCCACCTTTTAACCTTAGCTTTGATAGTTTTTATCCTCTTAATGGATTTCATCAATCTTGATTATCAATGGGTATGATGAGAAAATCCAAAGTTCGAGAGAATTCTTGATGAAGGTTAGAATGGTCTTAAGACCTTAACCTTGAGTCAATTGTGAAGGTACCAAGTCAAATGACATGTCATTAGATAGGTTTTTATTCTCTTTGGTCATTTCTCTTGAGAAAATTTCTAATAAATTAAAGATAGATTGGCCACTAGGTACAAATTCTAGAGAATTCTCTAGGGAGGATAAAGTATTCATGGATTTTAGAAATTAGTCAAATTCATAGACTTCAAATGCCCAATAATTTCACTAAAACTTTCATAAAAAATATTACTTCCATCTTCTAACGTTAACCTTGATGGTCTTTATCCTCTTATTGGGTTTCCCCAATCTTAATCATCAATGAGTATAATGGTAAAAATCCAAAAGTTCTAGAAAATTTGTGATGGAGGTTAGAATGATCTTAAGACCTTGACTTTGAATCAATTGTGAAGAAACCAAGTTAAATGACATGTAATTAGATGATAGGTTTTTGACATTTTTGGTCATTTTTCTTGAGAGAATTTCTAACAAACTAGGAATAGATTGATCATTAGACACAAATTCTAGAGAATTTTCCAAGGAAGATAAAATATTCATGGACTTTAAAAATTAGTCAAATTACATTGAATGCTATAAAAACTCTTTGAGTTTTGAAGAATATAGGAATGGTAGAAGAAGGATTTGCCTTTGATGAATTTCAACAAACTAAGGTTAGCGGAGGTAATTGACCTTAAGTGAAACCAAGCAAGACTAAAAGTTTTTATTAAAAGAAAAAAATAATTTACAAGAAGAACATGATGATGGATTTGTTGAAGAATTAAATGGTGGCAAAAAAGTAAAATGAAGGAATTTTCTTGAAGAAAAAATGATTAAGGAGTGAGTTAAATGTTAATTATCCTTAACCAAATTTGAGCACACATGGGTTTATAACAAAATTAACCTTGGATGAACCAAGGCCTAAAAAAAATTATAACTAGTTGTGGGTCACCCTTGGACTAGACAAAAATACTCTTAGACATGGGTTACCCTTTGCCAAGCAAAAAATATGCTTGGCCAAAGTTGAGGTACGACCAGGTTAAACTCAAAATCTGAAAAATGACCTTCAGACCTTGTGATTGCTTAAAAATAAGGTTTTTGAACCCTCTTGAAAATTACCTTGGATCAAACCCTTTTTCGAAAGATTTTTGGTGCTCTTGAGCTCAGTCTAGCAAAAATGAGGTATCTACAATCACTTTAAAACTTTCGCTATCGTTATTGTTTGTATTTTGATAATTAAAATGACTAATAAATCGAAATCATAAATTTAGCAAAAGTTGGTCACATTTTTGTAAATATCTCAAAATAAAATATTTTTTTTAACAAAGGCAAGTATTTTTTGTGATTTCTTATTTATGAGGGCTGATTTACTTAGACTTGTTAATTCAAGTTGGAATACCAATTATAATGTAGTGTATCAAGGTGCATCAAGATACACCATATCATTCTCTCATGATTAGAATGTCCAGTTAGACCGTAGTTATAAGGTTATATAATTTCTGCATCTAATCTTTGATCTATATATAGGATTGGGAGATGTAATGCTCAGAAATTTTAGTTATCAAATGTTTCCACGGTATCAAAGCCATGACAGGCAGATCTTGAGATCAGGCCTTAGTTTCTAAACCCAGTAAATTTGTCATCGAAGAGGAGATTTCACCTTGTTGGCCATAAACTTCAATGCACATCCACACACTTTGTTTCTCACATTTTCACTGAGATCATACAACAAACACGTTCTGTGCATTTTGGATTTTTTTTTTTTTTTTTTTTTTTTTAAATCTTCCACCTTTCGTAAAAATCATCCAACAACCAACGAAAGAAAATAAGAGGAGAAAGAAATAAAAGAGATCTCATAATCACTTGACGGATCTGAATCCATTGTTTTCTTCGTACAGGAAACTCCATTACCTTCAATTGCATGAGAAGTTATTGTGTAAGCATGGTGACCGCTAAATGAAACCAAAAAATTCACAGAAATACTTGATTTTTTACTTATACTTTGTGATGATCAAACTCTTTCAATCTTCACATCCCAATTGCCCTTTTTTTTTCGTTATTTAAGCCCAAAGCCCAACTGGGTTCCCACTTAAGACTATCAAGTCCTTATGCATTGTGTCTTTGATGGATGTTTTAAATAGATTAATGGGCCTTTCTTAAGCCCAAGCCTAAATCCTTTTCTAGTTCACATTAGAAACTTCTGCCATGCATCAAATCCCATAGACTCATGACTAGTGGGTCCAATGCCCAATTCTTTCTCTTCTTCTTTTGTGAGAGAGATTTAACAAAAAAAAAAAAAAGAAGGTATAAAGTGAAATGTTTTTGCCATTAATGCTCATGAGTACCATGAGTAACCCAATTTGGCCCATTGAGGCTATTCTCCTTTAAAGTTCCACAAAGACCATAGTCAATGATCGAGCTCATGGTAGAGCAACATTTGGCCTCTTAATTGGTCCATTTTAGACAATTTGTAATTCTTAGATTAAAATCTATCAGGTTTTGGTCTAGCCTAAATTGAAATTGGCCAAATTTAAGTCCATTTGAGTGGACTTAAATGCTCCTCGTCTTTATACACTTTGGCATATCATTCATCTTTTCTCTCAAGCAACAATCAAAAATACCTCTTCATCTCAATTAAGGACACACAATTGGGAATCATATTCGCCAAAAAATCGGTAGGCATTGATATTATGTTAATCGATAGCACATTCCTTCTTCAAAAGAATATGCGATTGCAAGAGGGTGATAGAATATCAATTATGATGTAGTGTATTAAGGTGCATCAAGATGCACCGAAACATTATCTTATGATTAGAATGTGTAGCTAGGATGTAGTTGTGCAATTAAGTAACTTCCCTATGTAATTTTATCTATTAATAGAATTTCACCTAAGATGTAATGATCTGAAAATTTCAATTATCAAATCTTTTCATTGCCTTAAAAATGTTCCTTGTTGTGTATTTCTTTCTCACAACAAGAAACATAATTTATTGTGTCTTTCTTCGATCTATGATGATTCTTAAGTTGTGTATACAAAGTTGAATGGTTTTCTACAAATATTTCTGAAATCAATAGAGGCAAGGATAACCAAGTACAATTCTATACTTCCCCATATTATTAGAGAAATAAGTTAATACAGTAAATGTTATATCTATCCTTTCTTAATCTTTTTTTTTTTTCGATAAGTATAATATATTTCAAGAGAAGAAGCAGAATACATAAAGAGTTATCTCGTTCCATCTAAAGAACAAGATAAAGCAGAAAACACAAGGAGGCCGAGGAAGCCTCACAAAGAACAATAAAGAAGAAGAGCAAATACCATCAATGGCTACATAAAGAGTTCCTTCTAAAAACAAAATCATCGAATAAAGTCCCCACGAACTCTATATTTTGTTTGGACCATAGGTATAAGAAGCCCAAGATCTTCAAAAAACCTGCATAAGAGCTTATAATCTTGCCATTGAACACCCTATTATTTCTTTCGTTCCAAATCCCCCAAGCAATAGCCCAAGGAAGTATAGCCCACAAGTAATGTTTGCTGGTGTGAAAGACATTACTGGTCCATTCTTCCAACAATGAGGAAAACTTACGAGGAAATACCGAAGTCATACGGAATAAACCAAGGAAACTTGACGAGATATTATAAGAAAAAGGGCAATGAATTAAAATGTGATCAACAGATTCCCTTTCCAACAAACAAAAAGGACAGCAATTGGGAGTGATTCAACCCCGAGCAATCAAATTATCTATCGTAAGAATCCTACCAAGGGAAGCTAACCAGACAAAGAAAGAGATTTTAGAGGGCACTGACCTGAACTAAATGATGGGAGTGAGATAGCTCGCTCAGCACTATGAGTAATCCACTTATGGAATAATCTAACAGAGAATCTCGAATCCTTAGCTCTAGTCCATTCCCACCTATCTTGTTTACTTACGTTGAGGTGAAATGTATGCAGGAGATCGAGAAAAGATGTAACCTCAATTAGCTCCCAATCATTAAATTTCTCCTAAATCCCACATCCCAAGTAGAAGCAAACTCGTTGCGAATCAAACACTACTGGATTGAACGATTTTTCTTAATAGAATAGACGTATAAAGATGGAAATTGAGACGCCAGCGACGATGATCCGCACCAATGATCTTCCCAAAATCTGATTCTGTCCCCCACACCCGTTTTGAATCTAATCCCTTGTTCAAAATTCTTTCTAACTTTCAGAATCCCTTTCGAAAGGTTACACCCATACGAGGTTTTAGACTCGCCACTATACCAACCTAGACTCCTCTCCCCATATTTAGCCATAATTACCTTCCTCCACAAATTATCCCTCTCCTCGCCAAATCTCCAAAGCCACTTTCCTAGAAGCGCTCTATTGGCTAATCGAAGACCACTTATGCCTAGTCCTCCGTTCTTCTTGAGCATGCAAATTACCTTCCATCAACCAAATGATATTTCTTCCTACCGCTCTTGTCATTCCACAAAAAGCTCCTCATCAACTTTTCTACTCTAATTTTGACGGACCTCGATAGCATGAAAAGAGAGAGAATGTAGACCATAATACTCGTTAAGGTACCTTTTAATTAAAATCACTTTCCCTCCTTTCGAAGGATAATTAGTCTTCCACGTACTCAATCTTTTTTTTCAATCTCTCAATCACACCATCCCAAATTTTAGTACTATTGTAGGGTGCACCCAACGGTAATCCCAAATAAGATGTGGGCAAAGTATCATACCTACAACCCAGAGTTTTAGCCATCAATTGAATATCATTTACCTCTCCTACCCCAAAAAATTTTCTTTTCTGCAGGTTAGTATGTAAACCTGACATAGCCTCATAGCAACACAATAACACTCGGAGCACCCTCACTTGATCCCTCGAATCCTCCAAAAAAGTAAGGGTGTCATCCGCAAATTGAAGGTGAGAAATCAAAGGACTGTCATTCACCTTAAAACCTGAAAACTTACCTAAATCCACCGCTCTTCTAAACAATCTCCCTAAAGCTTCAGTTACAATCAGAAACAAAAGGGAGATAAGGGATCCCCTTGCCTCAATCCTCTAAAAAAATCGGTCGGACTCCCATTGACGAGAATCGAGTAAGATACCGTCATAACACATTTTATTATCCAACTTATCCACCTCGAATCAAAACCCATCCTCCCCATCATATACTCCAAGAACTCCCAGCTCATATGGTCATAAGCCTTTTGTAAATCGATTTTTCCTATTAACCCATTTTTCTTATTTTTGATCCTAGAATCAAGATACTCATAAGCCATCAAAGCGCCATCTAAGATATGTCTACCTTTGATAAAAGCCCATTGCTCATCCCCGATAAGACTAGTGAGAACAGTTTTCAACCGCGACGCTAGCACTTTGGATATGATCTTATACACCGAACCTACCAGACTAATGGGTCTAAAACCTCCTAGCTTATCCACCTCGACTCTCTTAAGCCCCGTTTGATTCAGCTGCCTGAATTTGTTGTCAGCTTCTGCTGTCAGAAGCTGAAACACTGAAAAGTTTGTTTGTTATAGCTTCGTAAAAGTGCTGTGCTGTTGACCAGAATCTAGTAATTATTGTTTGATACAGCTTCTAGAATCTGCTATTTAGGGTAAAATGACCAGAATACCCTTAAGGTTGATAGAACAGTCAAAATGCATAAAAAATTATCAGAATACCCTTATAAATATATAATTACACTAAATATATATAAATATAATAAAATTATATAAATTTTTTTAAAAATAATTGTATTAATTTTAAAATATTTATAATTCAAAAAAAATTATAGAAAATTTTATAATTTTACAGAAATTTCGGCGGCATCACCTCTTAAAAATGGACATATGAAATTTTCCTGATAAACAAAATACCTGTATAATACGCAATTCAACATTCACATTATATCATATATACATAACATATCCACATCACATCATATATACATAACACATCCACATAACTTCTAATTTACATTCCGACATCACTTAAACATAATAATCATAGTTAATATAGTAAGTAAAATTGAAATAAATAAAAATATGAAAAATATATATCCAACAAATGCATACAAAATATATTTTTCATTCTTCTTATTTGACTCCGTTACTTTATCTTGAGGAACATTATCATTGATAATGTCAACTTCATCTGCCCACACAAAAGACCCTGCATGTCTCTATAAAGTAAAATAACACATGAATTAATATCGGTCTCACCAAATATAAATATGCACCCAATATTAATATCAATATCATATTACCTACCAAGATGGACACCTATAAAACATCCTCCCATAATTTTCTTTTGTTTTAGTTGTGATTAATGTCATCACTCGACCACATGAACAACATGGTGGATACGTATAATTTGCCATCAATGCTATTTATCATACACAAAAAAACATAAATAAATAAGCATAGAATCTTCGAAATATAATTAAAAATAGCATAATCTTTATTTTAACATCGAAAAACAGTATTTATAATTACAATACAAAGTAAAAAAAATTAATATGAAAATGCATCAATGATTGCTAGTAAAAATGGCATCAACTATTGAATCCCTATGCATTTTCATTATTTGTTGACTCTGACGACCTACTGATGGGGGAACTAGATACTCATGATCAATGATCCCGTCTTCTTCCTCTTTCATTGTCCCTTCTTCATCGAATTGAATAAATTCTTCATCGGCAATCGCATGTTTTTTGATAAAATTGTGCAATGCCCTGCAAACAACAATAATGTTTCGTTGTTTGTCCAAATTATAGGAACGCATCATCTTCAAGATAGGCCATTTTACCTTCAAAATCCCAAAGATTCGTTCGATCACATTCCAAAATAAATAATGTAAATGATTGAATATTTCTTGTCGACCATTTGTCTGTGACCTCCGATAGTCTTGTAGATGGTATCGAACACCTCGGTAAGGTGCGAGATAATCTTTCATGAGCGAGTACCCAGTATCTACCACATAGTATTTACCTATTATCCAAAAAAAATTTATATTGCCTAATCTTGAATATAAATATATATAATTGACAAACTTTTAAATACAGACCTGGTGGAGGATATGAAAATTTTAAATTGAGAGTATTCAATGTCTCAAAGAAGACCCGTGAATCATTAACCGATCCTTCCCAACCAACCACCACATGAGTAAACAACATGTCAAACGAACATATTGCCATTATATTTTGCGTGAGTCCTTTATATCCTCGATATTGCATTTGGTCTGCTATTGGTACAAATGCACTAACATGTGTTCCGTCTATCGCTCCAATACAAACCTACATATTTTTTAATTATATTAATCTATAAACATTAATAAAACAAATATATTTAAAGTGTATGTATATGAAAAATTACCTTAAAATATGGTAAAAAATGAGGATTGTTACGAATATGTGGAGAAACTTCATTGAGGTCGGGATGTACAATCAAAGGACATTGACAAGTTCACGATAGCCAAAAGAACTATGTTGAAGTACTTGCTAACAGTTTTAAGTGAATGAACAAAACGATCTGCAATTACTCTTTGTCCTTGATTATGTCCTATTATCAATAGGAACATCGCTACTTGTTTCTGAATAGTAATATATCGTTGCATCTTTAACAGACCCCGTTCCTCCAAAATGAAACATAGATTCACAAATACATGATTTTCCATTCTAAACAATAGTGGCACGTCGTATTATCATTCAGTGTTTTCCATACAAAATCAATCCCCTTGAACGGACAATTACTATGTTCCATCCTATTTAAGATATTCTTACAATAAAATAAAGAACCTAGGATGGCTCCTCTCGTGCCTATATTTAAAATACTTGACCCAACAGTATTATTGATATCATCATTTGAATCCATGGTATCAGTCGTATCAACAGTATTTGTGCTATCAACATCTGAATCCATTTGACCTGTTTATGGATCCATATTAGTTGTATATACACCCAACTTACAATACACAATAAAATGATATCCACCACATACAATAAAACTCATTATCCACAATATTAATCACAATAAACATCAAATAGTGCAAATAATATCCATCTATTGAAAAATATAATATATGTCTAACAAAAATTAACATATCCATCTAACATAGTATATTAGATCATATTAGTGCAAAAAGTAATCAATGTATATTGCACCCTATAGGTGCATCATCAAACCAACATAAATATAAAAGTAACCAAGTATATTGCATCCTATAAGTGCATCTCAAAACCAACATAATATAAAAATAACATGAAAAAATGTTTAACAATCTCTCCCAATCAGATAATCAGTCATCTCGCTCTCCAACCACCTAAGACGGATATCTGTTGATCGTAACCCACAAAAAATCTTTCTGAATTGTTTGTTTTTCATAAACATCTTCAACGCAAAATGATAGAGATCATTGTTGGGGTTTATATCTGTTAGCTGGTCTAAGAGGTCGATTGACTATTGAATAATGCCTTTCTTAACAGATGTCTGATTGATAGAAGCAGATATTTGATTATTAACTACATCTACGAGCTTCTCTAATGATTGGCCAATTAGCATAGCAGGAGTCATCTTCTGCCTACGACCCTGAGGTTGTAGAGTATCGCCACTTCTGCGTCGAACAGGATCTGTGGGTGGGGGTACAGTAGTGGTAGCATCATCCTCTAACTCATCAGCATCATCAGGAGTAAAGTCTAGAGGTGTCTGAGACTCTGGGGGTAAGGTCTCCATGACATCTACTAGATCATCTGCAAGATTATCTTGTTGGTTTACTGATGTAGATGGCATTGTACCAGATGCAGGTGACCACATCTGACTGCCAGTAGCATATGTGCCTCCAAAGATTACATCTAATTGCTTCGCAAACATCAAAGGCTTCGATCGAAATATTGCAACTTTTGGATGATGCTTTAAAGAATAAAAATTCTAAATTATATATAAAAGAAATAAAAAAACTTTAAATAAGTAAAATAAAGAAGTAACAAAAAAATATACTTCTAACCACCCATCCCACCATTCCTCACTTGCATCTAATATACCAGTCTCAACATCATAAGAGACGTCAGTATTTGTGCAAATCTTATTCCAACGTCCCCAAAGTCTTTTTTGTCTATCCTAATTTTTCATTTGTCCTATATCATAATAAACGCCAGTTATCCTTTTAAACTCCTTCACCAATGTTTTATATCCGATCTTATCAAGTACTTTATGTGGTCTCCTCCCGTTTTTAACTAATTCATAGCATATCTCGACCCAAACTTCATATTGTTTAAGTGTCCAATCTACTTTCGCATTCTTTGAATTGTTATCTTCCATCTGTCAATGGTAATAACAACAGAAGTGCATGGCACAGAACATGTCATATTCTACTTCAACTTTATCATCAATTTTTGACTGTACAGAGTACAGTAATTGACGTGTGTGTGTACATGTGTAAGTTAAAGAAAAACACATCTTAACATCTTAAAGTAGGCAATCTGTAGACACCCCATTTTTGCACTCGTCTGATTAATCAACTTGTCAACCCGATTGCAATGATTTTCAATTATAGATGTTATTTTCATTGCTCTGTTTGGTTACCAGATGTATTTCAGAAATCCAGATGAGGTATCTCGAACTGACAGAACTTAAAAATCACACTACGCTAGGAAAATACAATCCCAGAAACATAGAAATCATCATCTTTTAGACAAAAAGAAGCTTTACTATAAAAATTACTATAAAATTGATCAAATTATTAAAATATCCCTAACATCAAAACAACCCTAGAGCCTACGTTACAATTAGAAAAACTCATTCAAACACATAAAATAACAAATCGAAATCAAATAAATCATTTTGCCAATTTTAACATAATTTTACAAAATTACGAAAATGCCCCTCATAAAGTTCATGACTATTTCATACAAAAATTTCATGAATGACACAAACTAATATTTCCATTGAATTCCTTATAAAAAATCGATTCTAAAATATCCTAGAACATTAAAAACCGACTTAAAACGTGAAAAAATCCTCTCTGGGGGCAAAACGATAATTTCACAATTTTCATAATTAAAAAATTTGAAATTAATAAATAAAATATTAAATAATTAAAGTGAAATATTAATGAAATTAATTTAAAATTTTGAACCAAAGAAATCGATCAATCGGGTTCTCAGGCAAAATTGTTGAGGGTTCGTGAGATATTTCTTTAAGGACCCCTCCATTTGGGGGTCCAAAGAATTAAAGATAATAGAGGGGGGTTCTCCAAAAAATTAAAGTCAATCAAGCAAGACTAAGGTCAAGGTATTAAAGTCAATCAAGTGAGATTGAAGTAAAAAAATAAAGTCAATTAAGCAAGACTGAAGTCAAGATATTAAAAGTCAATCAATTAAGACTAAAGTCGAAATATTAAAAGTCAATCAAATAAGACCAAAAGTCATAATAGAGTTCTAATTAAATAATAACTCAATCTAATAAAGTTCTAACTTAAAAACAATTCAACCTAAAACAATTCTAATTAAAACACAACTTTATCTAAAACAAGTCTAATTAAAACACAACTCTAATTAAAAGAACTCTAATTAAACACTAACTCTATCAAAATCAACCCTTAAAAAAATCTATAAATAGAGGTGCTTACACCCTATTTTCGTATCAAGTCATAAACCCTAAGAGAAATAGGTCTAGAAGCCCCCCTAATCTCCTATAAACCCTAGTTTTGGAGTCCCAACTCCTTACCTAACATCCCTTATTTGATTTTAGCCTAGAGAACACCTAAAAACCCTCCAAAAACACTTTGAAATCCATAGCAAACTCGAAGAATTCAGATCCAAGGAAAAAGAGATACCTTACCTTGGAGATCGAAAATCAAATCCGGAGACAGAGCGAAGCAAGAAGTACGGTACAAGGAGCAACTTTTGTCGGATCTGAGGAAACAAAGTATTTGCTATCGAAAAGGTATAACTTTTTATTTTTATTTTTTTTATTAATTTTATTATTATCTAGGTTTTTTTTAGCAATGTAACCTATTTGGGAAAGTTAGAAGAGACTGGTTTTGGCCGGGCGGGGTTGGTGCCTAACACCTTTCAACCCCGTAACTTAATCTCCGAATTCAGTTTTTTTTTCTGTTCTAGATTAGTTCTTTATCTATTTAGAGTCATTGATCGGTTCCTAGACCGTAATAACTAGGTGGCGACTCTCAAACCTCAAGGGTCAAAAGCGGATCCGCGCACCCCGCGGATAGAGGGCACTTTCAGTGGCGACTCCACTGGGGACACTAAGGATCAAACTTGAAAAACCCCAAGTATGGGAACGTTGCCAAGATGACCTAGTTTTTTTTTAGTTCAGTTTAGTTTGTTTATTTATTTGGCTTGATTATTGATTAGTTGTGTGGACTTTGAGTATTTATTTATGTATTCATTTATTTTTAGCATACTATTTTCTATGGTTCAATCGAGGGTTATTGAGAATAATCCTAAATAATTGAAGAGATCGAGAGGTTTAATCGAGAATAGAGTAGTGATTAATGGATTTTGAAATTTTTATTTTTTACTTTTTTTTTAAGCGTTTGGCTTCAAGCGTTTTTTTTGTTAAGTAGAGGTGATGTATCTATCGACAACTTGTTTATTTTTAAGTAAGTGTGTTTGTGGTGATGGAGATAATTGTTTTTTTTTTTTTAATTTTTATTTTAAAGTTGTGCTGTCCATGGACAGCAAACAAAAAAATAGAGTTTTTCTTTTGTTCATATCGTGCTGATATAGTTGGGGTGCCGCGAGTAAAAGTTTCAATTTTATTTTTACACCCATTTAATAATAACAATGTGCTGTGTGCCACAAATAAAGTGTTCTTTTTTCTCTTCACACTTCATCTTCTCCAACCGAACCAACGCAGAGATCGCCCGATTTTGGTCTCCCAACCCGGTCAACGCTAATCAACTCAATCGATTTCCTCCAATGGAGTGGGGTAGAGCTTTAAATCGATGGCTCCTCCACAAATCCACTCAAATCTCATTGTCTTCTTCCCATTTAGTTCTGTTGGCCTCAACAGAGAGTTGGGAAGTCGGCTTCCCAAGGGTTTTTAGCCCATGTTTCGGTTTGTGAAGATCGATGAAGAGAGTTGTTTGAGTATTTTCTCATCGTATTGCTCCTCGATCGAACGAATAACGATGAACAAAGGGGCGGGCAAATCTGTTATTTGGTTCGTGTTTCTTTCCATATCGATTTTGGTGGCTGTTTTTGTTTTCGGTCGATCGTTTTTGTAAGATGAGGTGCTTCCTATTCTGATTTTGAACGAGAGAACCGTTGTGGAGAGTTGTTGAACCTCGATTTTTCTCACTTTCTTTCAAATAAAAAAATCGGAACACCAAAGAGACCATTCATGGGGAAAATTCTCATCGCAGTAGGCTAAGATTAAAATTAAATTTCGAGAGACTCTACGAGATTTTGGGGTAGCAGCTTAGTTATTTTATGTTCTCTCTGTTCTTTGGTTAAACTTCGCTGAAATTATTGGTTATTTTTCTCTTGCTGCCCTCGGTTATGGATAACGAAGAACGTGATGGCCAAATATCGATTGGTCTAAGATGATAGAACGAAATAGATAATCGGTCTTCTTTACAGCGACAATGATTGTAACACATCACAATGGAATTGGCTGCTGAGCACCCATTGGTTCCAAAGAACCAATCACATATTGTTGTTGCATCAAGCCGTTTCCCGATCTGTTATCCTATTTTTGCAGATTTTTATCAGTCGGAAAATATCGATCAACAGTTTTGAATTAAAATCAGATTCCGCAAAATATTGCAATTTTCGAACGATTTTTTAAGGAGTAACCCATTTTCCCCGTTTTTATGAAACAAGTTTTTGAAAGTCACTTAAGAAGTTTTTTTTTCACTTCATTTGGACTACGATGAACTCTTAGTCCTAAAAGAAAAAGAAGAGTTTTTGTGAGCTTCGAAGAGTCAGTGGCAGCCTCGTATTGTTGTTAAAGAATGGATTGAGTCTTTTCGTCTATTTTTCTTTTCGTTTTTTTTAAATAATAATAAAAAGAAATAAAAAATAATAATAAAAAAATAGATTTCTCTAGTTTCCTTTTTTTTATATTTTTTTTTCTCTCCCTCTAGAAAAAAAATTCTCATCTCATTAATCATTATTTCATTCTCGATATCTCTTGAAATTTGGAATTATTTTAGGATCACCCAAAATAATTTTTGACTGGACCATGAAAATTACCAAATTTGTGCCTATTGCAATATTTGATCTAACAATTATTCTATGCCATAATTATTGATTGATTTACCATGATTTTAATTTTGAATTTAATAATATGATTAATGTATGGTTCAATACCTTTGTTGTTATGATTTAATTGGGCACATGGGCCCATTTATTTGGAAAAGGCCCCGGGCACACCCCACCCTGTTTTGCACACACCACATGCACGTTTACTATTTTAGCACTTACACGTCCCATATAGCCAACGTGGCACTAGTGTGTGGCCCGGTCTCTTCGGAGATACGACGTCATTCATGAAAACCACAACTCCAGTCACGTACCTTAGGGTATATGAAACTGGGAGCATCAATACCGTCTGATCAAGTGATTTTGAGAGATATATTGATGCACCCAGGCTGGAGCGACTTGAGCCTTTAACCTATTATAAGCCACACAGTCACATGTCCCGATTGCCAACGTAGTACTAGTACGTGGTCGGTCCCCTCGTGGGATGCCAAACCATTTACGAAAGCTACAACTCTTGACTCGTACCCGTAGGTGTAAAAGATAATCTAAGTATATCAATTGCACTTCTTGGTCAAAACCGGTGCCTAAACAAGATCTTGCCCCGCTGTACCCTACTGTACGAGGGGGATAGACTACGTCTATTCTAGATGAGAGGTATTTAAGTGGGCCCTTGCTCAGCATTGTGCGTCACCTCTCAACTGGAGATCAAACTGACTGTTTTTGACTTCAGAGAAGTGAGTTGAGGTTTTAGATTATCACCTATACGGTATATCAAACCAAGTCACCACGTATCGAAAGGTATATAGGTGTGCTTGGGCAAAGGGGGCCAGATAAAAATGCATTGCACGTAGTAAGCTTAGAGTCTATAAACCTTCCCCGTAGGTCACGACTCTAACTTATCGTGGGTATTCCCGGGTTGTTTATTGAATGGAACCTTTTGATTGATGAATGTATGTGAATGATGAGATCAGAGTGGATGATTGTCCTCAAGGATAAAAAATATTGCTTTTGAAAAGTAAAATGGGTGCACCGACCCAATAAAGAATCCATTCTTTCACAATAATGACCCATTCCATCCCGATCCAACAATCATGGTGGGCCGGGCCATTTAAATCAAAATGAAAATCGAATTTTCAAAGAAGAAAAAGAAAATATTTTCTAGAAAAGAAAGTTTTCCAAAAAAAAGAGTGTTCTCTAGAAAAAATGTTTTCTAAGAAAAAATATTTTTCAGAAAATATTTTCCATAAGAACAAGATTTTCCAAAAGAAAATAAAAATATTGTTATTTCACATGGACCATTGGAAGAATACTAAAATACCCTTTTGTGTCAAACCAGGATGCTAGTTGTAAGCGACAACCTAATCGATCAGTTAGTCAAAACAACCGTCATAGGAATGCACCCTGTAGAGAAGATCAATTTTGGGAGATTCATATTGAGGAGTGCTCTCTACTTCCACGAATTTGAGATAGACTGGAACCTCTTGCATGCTATGGCTAAGCGATGGAACCCCTATCTTCACATATTCCATATGGGGTATATGCATTTGTGCCCTACTCATGAGGATTTTTGTAGCATCATAAGGATATCCACTTCAAGACCCCTAGTCAGGCCCTCATTGAAAATCGGATATTCTGGTGACCTCGCCACAGGACTGAATATTTCCAAGAAAGAAGCCAAGGCCTTGGTCCATGACTGGAGATTAAACTTAGTACCTTTATTGGGCCCGTATCGCTCCCGTAGTCACCCTATCAATGTAAAACTCGAAGCCTGGCAAGCCACTAGAGATTATCGATTATGCTTAGGAATCCTAGCCCAATACATACTGACCTCCAATAGTGATGGCCAAACTATCTCTGAGTCCTTCATAGATATAGCCTTTCAACTCTCAAGGAAAGCCAATCCGGTACCTCTCATCCTAGCTAAAACTTTCTCAGGTTTAGATGTCATAAAAAACAGTGAGCTGGAAAGCTTCAAAGGAAGCCCCTACTTACTCTATATGTGACTTTGTGACCGTCTCAAAATCATAGAGGTTCCTTCAAACCTCGAATATGGGCTAGAACACTTTTCCAAGAGAAACATGTTAGTGCGTCACAACTCAGTCAAAGCTTGGAGCAAATGGTTAGACTCTCGCCTTCCCTGTCATATCCATTTTAGGTGCCCTTGGTTGATGACTGATCCCCCTGTTCTAGGAACCAAAGGATCCTACTATGTCCGTCTGATTGGTTTAGAATAAACCTTTTTTTACCATCCTAATCTGATCTCAGAATAGTACGACGTACCTATAGAGTTATCCTTCCCCAGCACAAAGCCTTCTTTCCCCCTGAGCCTTTGACTGAAAAGTTAGTACACCTCATTGAGAAAGCTTGGAACAAGCGCACCTTAGGGTATCAGACGGACCAGCAGAATTCAACGAACCAGTTGTTAGAGCCAAGAGAGTCAAGCCTGACAGCAATCCTGATGACCATCAAGACAAAGCCAAGCGTCCATGTAAAAATAGTTCAAGTCAAATTTGTTGAAAGATGTTTTTAATAAGAACATTTATTTGTCAATCATTTTCAATAAAGCTATTTTCTTTCAAATAAATATTGATTTCTTCTTTGAATGTTCGTTAGGTGAATGGATTAATTAATGGATTGGTGCACAAACCTCAATAAAGTGATTCTTTAAAATGTTATCAAGAGGGTAATACTGAAATTGACTAAATTTACCTTTGATGGGGTCATATAGGATTATCATTGCGCCCAAACTCAAGCGTCCACCTCCTAGTTGGAGTCGTAAGTCCAGTCGGCTAGAACGAGTTACAGTACCAAGTCAACAAGCAGAGATGGCTTCAGAATCTGAACTTACAGAGATCTGTAAGATCTTGGCAGCCTTTGCCAATGATATCAACAGTATAAAAGGCAAAGTGGAAGTACTAGAACAGACCTCGGAATCAACGGGCAATCCCCTAAATGAAGAAGGTAGAAGAGAGACGTCCACGTGAAGTCTTCAAACTCGATGGAGATGAAGATTATGTTGATGAAAATCCGATGTTAGCTAACAGAATGTCTCAATTAGACTCGGCAATGAAAAGTATAAAAGGCATCGATGAAATTGCAGCAGGCATTGAAGCTTTGAACCGCATCCCTAGAATTCATTTGCCTGAGAAGTTTGTGATACTAGAAATGGACAAATTTAGTGGTATAGGGTGTGCAAAAACACATCTTAAGGTGTATGTTACTAACATGCACACTATGGGGCTCAGCGACGAACATATGACGTTGTTGTTTCAAAGAACTTTATCAGGGTCAGCACTACGCTAGCTAATGTCTCAAGATCCAGTTACTGTGGGCACCTGGGAGAATATGTCAAAGGCTTTCTGGCATCAATATAAGTACAGTACCGAGATTGAGACTTCAAGAAGAGATTTGGACACAACTAAGCAGAAGAATGGGGAGACGTTCACTGATTTCATTGGTCGCTGGAGGGCCAAAACTGCCCAAATGTGGGATAGGCCTTCAGAGAAGGAACAAGTAGCAATTATCTTAAAGAACCTCTCACAAGGATATGCTCAACACCTGGTGGCCCAATATCTCCCTACTTTCGAGTCTTTATTACAAGCTGGAAGTCAACTCGAGGACGCTTGCCTCTGGGGTTCTTTCTAACCCCTCGGATAACAAGCTTAAGAAACCCTATGTTTCTAAACCTAGCACCAACCATGTCTATATAACCAACACGTTAGCTACCCCAGCTCAACCCCCAGTCCGAACTAATAACCAAGCTCACCCAAGTCAACCTTGAATACCGTGTCAATTTACCAATCTAGGGATGAGTCTTACTGTGACTTTTCACAAATTGGTGAAAAATGGCTTCTTATACCTAATCCCTTGCCAGCTGGACATAATTCTAACTTGTTCTGCGAGTTCTATCAAAACCCTGACAATCACATGGATCGATGTATTACCCTGCGTCATGCCATTCAAAACCTGATTGACAACAAGAAAGTCACAATCCCTAGCCCACCAAATGTTACCACTAATCCATTACCTACCTATCAACCTCCACCAACATTGAACATGGTTTCTCACACACCATTGCCATTCAATCCTGTCTCTCTTATCTATCCCATTCAATTCAAACCGCCTAGTTACCCCCTTGCCGGGATAATCTTCAATGATGAGGTTTTCACCACAAACTATGAACCATTTGATTTAACCTCAGATGATACGTATTGTTTATCCCCACCTCGATATAGTAGCCCCGCATTCACCAGTTACTTGTTGGCCCAGATGAACTTAAAAAGCCCTGTACCTTTGACAGATGAAGATCCATACTTACTGACTGAAGAAGATGAACCTTATCCTCTCTCCTGTGATGAAGTTAGACATATGACTCGAGGGGAAAAAGTTTTTAAACCACAAGAACTCTGTGTTGATAATCCGACAGCTTTGGCAAGAAAAGAAAAAGAAGATCCTATCACAGAAAATATTGAAGAAGATAACTCTATGATCAAGCAATTGAAGAAATCAGGAGTCAATATCTCAGTCTGGGGTTTACTTATGGCTTCCACTGCCCATAGGGAGGCTGTTCTCAAAGCATTAAGTACAGCCCAAATCTCCCTTGACACTTCTCCAAATCAACTGGCCAACATAGTAGAGGTGACTTATGTGGAGAATATCTTATCCTTCTCAGACTCCGATCTCCCAAAAGAAGGAGCAAACCACACTAAACCATTACACATCACAGTTGACTGTAACGGGATGAGGGTACCTCTGGTATTGATTGATAATGGGAGTGCATTGAATGTTTGCCCTTTGAAAATCGCCACTTGTCTTGGGTTTAAAACTGAAGATCTCAAGCCCACTAATCAAGGGGTTAGGGCCTATGATAACACCAAAAGGGATGTACTGGGAATTTTTTACCTTCGACTATCCACAAGCATAGCTGAATTTCCTGTAGAATTTTAGGTCATAGACATCTAGTCCTCCTTTAATCTGTTATTAGAAAGACCGTGGCTACACCAAATCAAAGTCATACCTTCCACGCTGCACCAGAAGGTCAAGTTTATTAAGGATGAGCTAGTAATTACACTTCATGGAGATGCTAAAATTGTGGGAATTATAAACAATACTGAAGCTAAAAGTGAGCCGTTGCTTGAGATTCAACCAGAACAACAGGGAGTAGAGCTCAGTGGGTTCAAGTTTGAAAAGATATGCTCAGTCCAATGGGATCAAGCCATGAAAGAATATTTTTCAATGGAAAATACCTCTAACTGTTACATGGCCAATATATTCAAGACAATGAGATTTTTCCCTGGTATGGGCTTAGGTCGCAAGCAGCAAGGTATTAAAGAGCACCAGTGATTAAAGAAGTCATCAACACATTCGGGCTAGGATATAAGTCTACTAATGAAGATTAGGCCCAATACTAGAAAACAAGACGGGACAAGGCGATTGCGAAAAGGCAAAAACGCACCATGGATCTCATCAAAATGAAGTCTTATCGTAAGACCCTTAATGGTTATTTCGTGAAGGAAGGAGAAGATTTCCATTACTGTGGGTTCCCCGAGCCATTCATTGACCACATCATAGGTACTCGTCTGCCGGGGTTTGAGATCTTTTTTGATATGGATTGGCCTGAAAAGGAAACAAGCACAGAAGATGAAGAAAAGAAAATTGAAGACTGGCAGCTCAATCTAGACTCCTTCAACATCGACCAGTTATTCATTGAAGATCATAATGTTCTGGTGTTGTCAACTGAGAAGGGGATCCCAAATCCTCAGTCTATAATCAAACCTGCTGTAGGGTGTCTCTCTAGCTATCATGTAATTAGTCATGTGTTGCATGTCAAGACTGGGTCTGTCAGTCCCCTTAGTCCTGTTCGGTCTGACATGCCAGATGAGTCATTTGTTTCTGCTGAGTCAGGTAAGTCCATTATTTCTGCTAAGTTTAGTGAGTTTGTCAAGTCGGCAATGAGTCCTATTACCCCATCTCCTTTTAATGAAATGAAAGAAATTTTTGATTACCTCGAGCACAATAATAATTTGACTAATAATCTGACTTCGGAGGGAGAATCTTCTGACGAAGAACCTCCCCTTGAAATAATCAAATTACTTGAACAAGAAGAGGAACGTCAGACTTAACCTCTAATAGAGGAAGTAGAGGTTATCAACCTCGGAACAAAAGAAAGTCCTCAAGAAATTCGGATAGGGGTCACTTTATCTCTCGATAAACGCAAAGGGATAGTAGACTTGCTCAGAAAGTTCAAAGACGTGTTCGCGTGGTCTTACGAGGATATGTCGGGGGTAAGCACAGATATTATATCCTGATGCTCGACCAATCAAATAGAAACTTCGACGTATGAAGCCGAAATGAACTTTGAAAATCAAAGAAGAAGTTACGAAGCAGATTAACGCTGGATTTTTGGAAGTAGTAGAATACCCTGAGTGGATTGCTAATGTCGTTCTAGTACCGAAAAATGATGGAAAAGTCAGGATGTGTGTGGATTTTAGAGACCTAAACAAAGCAAGTCCAAATGATAGTTTCCCTTTACCACACATAGATGTTCTAGTGGACAGTACAGCAGGACACGCGTTGTTGTCCTTCATGGATGGATTTTCATGGTACAATCAGATAAAAATGGACCCTCGAGATATGCAAAAAACTTCATTCATCACACAGTGGGGGACCTTCTGCTACAAGGTCATGCATTTTGGTTTGAAGAACGCTGGAGCTACCTATCAAAGAGCAACCACGACTTTACTACATGACATGATACACAAGGAGGTCGAAGTCTATGTAAATGATATGATAGTCAAATCCAAAGAACAACTAGGGCATGTTACTGCGTTAGAAAAATTTCTCACAAGGATTCAAAAGTACCAACTCCGTCTCAACCCACAGAAATGTGTATTTGGAGTAACTTCTGGAAAACTGTTGGGATTTGTGGTCAGTCAAAGAGGGATCGAAGTAGACCCTATAAAGATTAAAGCTATCCAAGATATGCTGCCGCCTAAGACTGAAAAGCATATTCGAGGTTTTCTAGGCAGAATCCAGTATGTTAGTAGATTCATTGCTCAACTCACCAACGTCTGTGAACTTATTTTCAAGCTTCTCAAGAAGAATGAACCAACAATTTAGAATGAACAATGTTAAAAGGCTTTCAACCAAGTCAAGGAGTATCTCTTAAACCCACCTATTTTGGTTCCACCTACACCGAGTGAACCACTTCTTCTTTATCTGTTAGTCACAGAAGAAATTATGGGATGCATGCTTGCATAGCATGACAAAGATACTTGCAAAGAGAGGGCTATATACTACATCAGTAAAAAAATGTTAGAGTTTGAACGAAAATATTCGGTTCTCGAAAAAACTTGCTTAGCACTGGTATGGGCTACTCAGAGACTCCGGTACTATATGATGTCTCATTCAATTATCCTGTTATCTCAGAGTGAGAAGGGCCAAGAAGAAGTCATATTGTGCAATTCTGAAGGTGGTGCATTGATTTTGTTGGCATAGATTTGGCACAAATGACATTTCCGAACATGTTGGTACCCATCGCTCTCCATAGTCATCCAGTAGTAATCCATTCTCATAATCTTCTTTGCGAGCATATGCCCATTCATGTGAGGTCCACATACTCCTCCGTGCACGGTCTCGATCAAGCGTTGAGCTTCTGTCTGTGTTACACACCTGAGGAGGACCTCGTGATACGACTTTTTGTACAAAACTCCGCTACTCAAGAAGAACTGTCCTGCCAATCTCTGAATAGTCTTTCGGTTTGTCGTTGTGGCATCACGTGGAAAAGTTCGATCTTCTAAGAATGCCTTGATGTCTGCATACCATGATTTTTCCTCAGGTTCTTCGATATCCACAGGTAAGGAATACGTTGGCTCATCTTGAATACCAATCTCAAGAGGGTCAACTATGGTATCTTCAGAGATGCTGATCATTGAAGCCAGAGTAGCCAATGCATTTGCAAACTGGTTCTTAGCCCTCGGCATATAGGTAAATGAGATTCGGGTGAAGTTTGAACTTAGATCTTTGAGATATTCATGATACGGAACCAGTCTCTACTCTCGGGTTTTCCATTCTCCGGTTGTCTGGTAGACTACCAGACTTGAGTCTCCAAATACATCTATTTCATCAACTTCGAAGTCGATTGCTGCTTTCAATCCCACAATGCATGCTTTGTATTCAGCTTCGTTGTTGGAACACTGAAACCTTAATTTGACTGCGATGGGGATATGAGTTCCGTCTGGCTTGACCAGGACTGCCCCAATTCCATTTCCCTTTTGATTTACTGCTCCATCGAAATACATTTTCCAACTAGATTCTTCATTGTCGCTCTCGGCTTCAGCAAACAAAATGGCTTCATCAGGAAACTTTGTCTTTAGCGGTTCATAGTCGGGCAGAGGGTGTTCCGCTAAGTGGTCAGCAATGGCTTGTCCTTTTATGGCTTTTTGAGTGACATAGGTGATGTCGAACTCAGATAATAGTAGCTACCATTTTGCAGTGCGTCCTGTTAGCGCCGGCTTCTGAAAGAGGTACTTCAAGCGGTCCATCCGAGCAATGAGCATAGTTGAATAGCTAAGCAAGTAGTGGCGTAGTCGTTGTGATGCCCAAACGAGGGCACAACACGTCTTTTCGAGTGTTGAATAGTTCACCTCGTAACTTTTGAACTTCTTGCTAAGGTAATAGATGGCACGCTCTTTTCGACCTGTTTCATCATGTTGCCCCAGTACACAGCCCATGGAGTTTTCTTGCATAGAAAGATACATCAGTAAAGGTCGACCTGGTGTAGGTGGAACTAAAATCGGTGAATTAAGCAGATATCTCTTAATCTTGTCAAAAGCTTCCTGACAGTCTTCATTCCATTCTTTTGGCTCATTCTTCTTCAGTAGTTTGAATACTGGCTCACATATCAGAGTTAGTTGTGCGATGAACCGACTAATGTACTGAATTCTCCCTAGGAATCCCCTGATCTTTTTCTCTGATTTGGGTGGTTCCATATTTATGATGTACTTCGTTTTAGCTGGATCGACTTCGATGCCTCTTCTGTTGACAATAAACCCTAATAGCTTCCCTGACGTGGTCCCAAATACACACTTTGCCGGATTAAGTTTTAAACTGTATTTCCTTAGTCGATCAAACAGTTTCTTCAAGTTTACCAGATGATCCTCATCGAGATTGGATTTAGCTATCATGTCGTCCACGTATACCTCTATTTCTTTGTGGATCATGTCATGAAATAAGGCCGTCATGGCTCGTTGGTATGTTGCCCCAGCGTTCTTGAGACCAAATGGCATGACCTTATAGTGAAAGGTACCCCAAGGTGTAATGAATGCAGTCTTCTCTTGATCTTCTTCCGCCATTTTTATCTGATTGTAACCCAAGAAGCCGTCCATGAAGGAGAACATACCGTGCCCTGCTGTGTTGTCGACCAAAGTGTCGATGTGTGGTAATGGAAAGTCATCTTTAGGACTGGCTCTGTTCAGATCACGATAGTCTACACACATGCGCACCTTTCCATCTTTTTTTGGTACAGGAACGACATTAGCGAGCCACTCAGGATAGGTGGATACTGCGAGAAACCCTGCTTGGAACTGCTTTATTACTTCATCTTTGACCTTAAGTGTCCACTCTGGTTTCAACCTTCGTAATTTCTGCTTGACTGGCTTGCTTCCTGATTTGATAGGTAACTTGTGAACGACTAAATCTGTGTCTAACCCGGGCATGTCTTGGTAGGACCATGCGAAGACATCTTGGTACTGTTGTAAGAACTTTGTCATCTCTTTTTTCTGCTCGATTGTTAATAGGGCTCCGATTTTAACGATCCGTGGGTCATCTTCGGTGCCTAGGTTCACTGAGTTTGTATCCTCTATGTTTGGCTGAACACCTTTCTCGTGACGTTCTATGAGTTTTTTGATTTCTTTTAGAGGATACTCAACCTCTTCCTCTAACTCTTCTTCGATTCCCATGAGATTAAAGTCGAGCTCGAGGTCAAAGTCGTATTCATCTCTTTCATACTCTTTTCTGTCACAAGACTCACTCAACTGAGGAAATTCTTTGAAAACCTTAGGTATTTTGAAGATTTCTGAATTTTTTGAATTTTTGAAAATATTTGATTTTTTTGAATTTTGGAGAGTTTTTGATTTTTTTGAATTTTGAAAGATTTTTTATTTTTTTGAATTTTGAAAGATTTTTAATTTTTTTGGATTTTGTGGATTATCTGTATTCCTGAAACAAGATAAAGAAAAATCATGCAAATTTATTAGCAATGAAGGTGAGCCCCTAAAACAGTCTTGTTCTGAGGACGAGGGCTTATTATGGTCCTCGGATAGACGAGATTTTGCTAATGACGTTTTTTTTGGAGGCCGTAGGGATTCTGGACCCCATGGCGGCCTCGTAAGTGATTGGGTACTCCTCCCAATTCTTGAAAATTTGCCCTTCTTCTGCAGGGCGGATAAATCGGGAGAGTGGCTCCCTTGGCGGTTCAGATATGACCATCACTTCTGGGTGACTGTCGTCAAATCCAGGTGCAGGCATTTGTAAGGTGGGTGAAATTATGACAGATTGGATTAATTGATAAAGTTGTTTTAAGAAAATCCTGAATTTCGTTGAGGTTGGATTTTTTGTCTGCACGGAGTTGGGGTTCATCGGCATGGATTGAAGGTTTGTCAGCACGGAGCTGGAGGTTCATCGACACGGAGCCGGAGGTTTATCGGCGCGGAGCTGAAGGTTGTCAGCACGGAGTTGGGGGTTTATCGACACTGAGCCGAAGGTTCATCAGCATGGAGCCAGAGGTTTGTCAACACGAAGCTGGAGGTTCATTGGAACGGAGCCGGAGGTTTATCGGCACGGAGCTGACGGTTGTCAGTACGGAGCCGAAGGTTCATCAGCACGGAGCTGGGGATTTATCGACACTGAGCCGAAGATTCATCAGCACGGAGCCGGAGGTTTGTCAGCACGGAGCTGGAGGTTCATTGGCACGGAGCCGGAGGTTTATCGGCACGGAGCTGACGGTTGTCAGTACGGATCCGAAGGCTCATCAGCAAGGCGTTGGAGGTTGTCAGCACGGAGCTGAAAGTTCATCAGCAAGGAGCTGGGGGTTGTCAGCACGGAGCTGGAGATTTATCGGCGCGGAGCCGAAGGTTCATCGGCACGGAGCCGGAGGTTTATCAGCACGAAGCCGAAGGTTCATCGGCACGGAGCCAGAGGTTTATCAGCACGAAGCCGAAGGTTCATCAGCACGGAGCTGGAGGTTCATCGGCACGGAATCGGAGGTTTATCAGCACGGAGCTGGAGGTTCATCAACACGGAGCTGAAAGTTCATCGGCATGGAGTTGGGGGTTTATTGGCACAGAGCTGAGGGTTCCTCGGCACGGAGCTGAAAGTTTGTCAGCACGGAGCTGGGGGTTTATTGGCACGGAGCCGAAGGTTCATCAGCACGGAGTCGGAGGTTTGTCAGCACGGAGCTGGAGGTTCATTTGCACGGAGCTGGAGTTTTATCGGCACGGAGCTGACGGTTGTCAGTACGGAGCCGAAGGTTCATCAGCACGGAGCTGGAGGTTGTCAGCACGGAGCTGGAGGTTTATCAGCGCGGAGTCGAAGGTTCATCAGCACAGAGCTGGAGGTTTATCAGCACGAAGCCGAAGGTTCATCAGCACGGAGCTGGATGTTCATCGGCACGGAGCCGGAGGTTTATCAGCACGGAGCTGGAGGTTCATCAGCACGGAGCTGAAAGTTCATCGGCATGGAGTTGGGGGTTTATCGGCACAGAGCTGAGGGTTCGTCGGCACGGAACCGAAAGTTTGTCAGTACGGAGCTGGGGGTTTATTGGCACGGAGCCAAAGGTTCACATATAGATTATGAACATGGTTGAGATTGAAAGATTGATCTGGTACGGGTTGTGGATCCGACTCGAAATGGATATGTGTCATGAACCCATCTAGAGGTAGGTATGGGTTGTGGATCTAATTGGAAGTGGGTATGGGTCGTGAACCCATTTGGAACGGATATAGGTTGTGGACCCATTTGGGTATAGATATGGGTCGTTGACCCAATTGAAAGGGGATATGGGTCATGGACCCATTTGGGTATAGATATGGGTTGTTGACCCAATCGAAAGTGGATATGGGTCATGGATCCATCTAGATATGGCATGGGTCGTGGACCCATGTAGAAGTGGATATGGGTCGTGGACCCAATTGGAAGTGAATATGGGTTGTGAACCCATTTGGAAGTGGATACAGGTCGTGGACCCAATTGGAAGTGGATATGGACCTATTTGGATATAGATACGGGTAGTGGATCCAATTGGAAGTGGATATGGGTCATGGACCCAATTGGAAGTGGATACGGGTCGTGGACCCAATTGGAAGTGGATATGGGTTGTGGGCCCATTTGGATATGGTATGGGTCGTGGACCCATTTGGATATAGATTTGGGTCGTTGACCCAATTGAAAGGGGATATGGGTCATGGACCCATTTGGGTATAGATATGGGTTGTTGACCCAATCGAAAGTGGATATGGGTCATGGACCTATCTGGATATGGCATGGGTCATGGACCCATGTAGAAGTGGATATGGGTCGTGGACCCATGTAGAAGTGGATATGGGTCGTGGACCCAATTGGAAGTGGATATGGGTTGTGAACCCATTTGGAAGTGGATACGGGTCGTGGACCCAATTGGAAATGGATATGGACCTATTTGGATATGGATACGGGTAGTGGATCCAATTGGAAGTGGATATGGGTCATGGACCCAATTGGAAGTGGATACGGGTCGTGGACCCAATTGGAAGTGGATATGGGTTGTGGCCCATTTGGATATGGTATGAGTCGTGGACCCATTTGGATATAGATATGGGTCGTTGACCCAATTGGAAGGGGATATGGGTCATGGACCCATTTGGGTATAGATATGGGTTGTTGACCCAATCGAAAGTGGATATGGGTCATGGACCCATCTGGATATGGCATGAGTCGTGGACCCATGTAGAAGTGGATATGGGTCGTGGACCCAATTGGAAGTGGATATGGGTTGTGAACCCATTTGGAAGTGGATATATGTTGTGGACCCCTTTTGGGTATGGATATGGGTCATTGACCTAATTGGAAGTGGATATGGGTCATGGACCCATTTGGATTTGGTATGGGTCGTGGACCCATCTAGAGTTGATGGTGAGGTTTCTCATCACTAATACCACCAGCACATCAAAAATTAAGTAACCATTGCTAACATCCAAGATTCAACAATGGAAAAAAGGGGGAAAGAATCAGAATCTTTATTGAAATAGAATGGAGCTTGGCTTTGAAGTCATGAAATAGAACTCAAATCAATCCCCAACACAGACTCAAGAACTCCAAATCCACTAATCTTTCTGCTACAATCTCTCCGAAACCTCTCCCAAAACTCATCAAATACACTCTCTATTCCTTTTATGTTTGATTGCATGAAAAGTGACTTTTTTATGGAATTTGAAATCCATAGAAAAATAGTGGTGGAAAATAGGTAGGGTTGGAAAATCAAATTCTATTGTTTGATTTTACTTGGATAAAATCATGGGAAAATTATATGAGGAAAAAGAAGAAGGAGAGGAGGAAGAGGAGACAGAAGATGAGAGGAGAGAGAGAGGAAAAAGTAGACGAGGAGGAAGAAGGAGGGGGGAGGATGTAGTGGTGGTGGTGGTGGCGGTGGCGGTAGCAGTAGAGGTAACGAAGAAGAGGGGAGAACATGGTGGTGGTGGTGGTGGCAGTGGCGGCGGTGACGGCGACGGCGATGGCGATGGCGGAGGTAAGTGAGGAAGAAGATGATGAGGAAGATGAGGGGAGAACGTGGTGGTGGTGGTGGTGGCGAAGGAGGTGAGAGAGAGAGAGAAGGTCGCTGGAGATGGTGATGACGACGATGATGACGGCGAGGTTAGTGTGATGGTGGCAGGGAAGAAGAAGATATGAGTGGGGAAGAATTGGGAATGGAAAATATGGGTGGATTTCACTTTCCCACCTATATGGGTGGATTTCACTTTCCCACCTATATGGGTGGGAAAGTAAAATCCATGTTTTGGTGGAATTTTTGATTGAGGTGGAAAATGAATTTTCATTTCCATGTACAATCAAACACTTGAAAAATGTCATTTTCCACCTTATTTTCCATATGCAATCAAACATATCCTAAATTTCCAATCAACTAACCTATGTTGCCATACTGTACAATGTGTTTATCAAAGAACCTTTCAACCTAAGAATATCATATATCAATTGTACAGATTCATATGGTACAGATCCATCCAACCTACATTGTTCCAAAACAATATAAATTACAAGAGAAATGGAGTTCAAAAGAAACCCTAAAATAATCGAATTTTTATATAATGGATCTCTGATCTAGTTTAACTTAAAGAGAGCTCTTCCGAACTTCATATTAACATAGTTCAAAAATGGTCTGAACCTATTATAATTTACTCATAAAAGATAAAAAATCTACTATCACAATCATTTGACCTAAAGAGAACCTTTATCATCGAAGAAAAACAATGAAGAAATACAAATAGATCGAAGACAAGAAATTGATACTTAAAACCATTACTAATCAAGATAGATCTATCAGATATGATAAAACAACAAGATTTACTACAGAGAATGACTTCTAAAAAGATCAAAGACCCATAATTTCTCTAGCATCCATCCAAGCTGTTAGGGTTTGTGCTCTCTCTCTCTCTCTCTCAGAGGTGGGAAATAGAATGATAGATCTCTCTCTTCAAACAATTTTTTGAACTTAGGAATAAAAACCCTAAAAAGATTAAACCCTCACTTGAGTTTGATTTGAAGATTAGGAGGAGAAGTCAAAGACAACGACTGAATCCATAAATTAAGGGAAAAATATGATTAGGTACTTGGAGTTGAGATCTTTCGGGAAAACCCTCAACTTTGCTCAATCGTGCATATTAGGGCAAAAACGACTTGGAACACCCTATGTTTGACGGAGTGAAACGACTATTCAAATTTCTCTTCCACAGCGACAATAAAGTTGTACGAAAACAGAGTCATCTTTCATGGGACGACTGATAAAGGCTGTCCTTGAAGAACCATTGCTTTGGTAAGTCATTAATACCGCTATTTGCCTCTTATGACGTGGTGAATATTTAATCGTAAGGCTGAATAGCTTAAAGTTGACTGGTTTGGGGGATAAAATTCAAAGATCTTCAATTAGAGATTGAAAAAATGGGCATTTAGGTATTTTCATTAGCTTGTGAGAGAAGACCCAAGTCAAGGGGCAATGCCATCGGTTCAAAAACATAGATTGTCACAAATATTCACCAAAACAATTACATGTCCCCCTCAACCTCAGTCTTATCCAATAAACAAAGGTAAGTGATCTCAGTACACTCTTCAACCTAAAACCAAAAACCTTTCTAACTCAATCTCTTCCCCAAACCAGTCATTTCAATCTCTTGGGTAAACATTTTTTACTTTAAATTTCAAAAGTTTAATCTAGTTTAAGTTTCAAATTAAAGAAAAAGATAAGAATTTTTCAAGTAGAAGGTGATGAGATTTTTTATAGAAACTTTTAGGATTTTATATAAGGCAATGATCAAAACAATGGATTGAGGCTGAGTTAAAAAATAAAAATTAATTTTCTATAGAGGTTGAAGTGCTTGAATATGATTGATTTTAGGAAGGAAAAAAAAAAGTTCAGTTTTTTGCTTACAAGTTGAAAATGAGGGTATTACTGTCAATTTTTTTTGTTAGTCTATAAGAAAAGAAATGGTCAAAAGAGCATGATATTAGTTTGAAAACAAATGTGGGGAATCTCAACTATTCACAAAAGTGTAGAGAGGTGTCTAATGACTATAAAATTATTTGTAACTCGGGTTTTCAGTCAAAATTGAGAAAAAAAAACACACTATATCATCACCAAGAAACACTGCTCAACAATAAAAATAAATAAAAATTAAAAACAATAAGAAAGCTTTATACTAACAGCCGAGAATTACATAGTGAAATTCACTTCAAACTATCTATCCTTGGAAGAAAAATAAAGACCTTACCCTACACCTAACTTACAAATTGACACAAAGTGTCATTTGCACACACATACCCAAAAAAATATATATACATATTATAAAACAAAGAAATATAGATTATTCGACAAATTCCAAATGTACTTGATCCTTCCAGTGATTAAATTATACTAATAAGATTGTCTTTGTTGATCAGCTTAAACACATTTCTTCCATTTGGACAATTCTGAAATGTACGCACATGTGGGATTAAGGCATTTACAAGTTGTTTGTAAAGATCATAACGTTCCCTCTGGAAAAAAAAAAAGCAATAATAGCTTTTGCTTTAGAACTTAAATCAATGTGCAAAGTTAATGAGGGTAAATTGAAAAATCAGAAGAGGAAGCGGAAAAAAATTACCTTTGTGATCTTTAGTGCTCTTTGGATCACATAGTTCCCGTATGGATGTCCGACTAATTGATCCAATATTTCACTGAAGAGGAGATCCACAACCACAAACTCCATTCCCATATATGTTAAGCATTTCTCTACGACGTGACTACCATGTTTCTGGGTGGAAAGCTGCGCAAAGTTTCCTTCAAGATTTTTGCATATAATTCCAATGATGTATGGGTTCTTGACATCAAGGACACTCTGCACTACATAGTTCCTGTAGGAAAAAAATAATTAAACGACCAAAGAAGTCTAGGAAGAAAATCAAATTTATACTCGAAATTGAGTTTTATTTATAGAAAATGTGTTTAATACCCGTAAGCATCCTCCGAGAGAAACAAAGAGTTGTTTGATATCTCCATTAGAAGTTCTTCCCTGTGGGGACTTGGTATGATTTTGATGACATTGTTGAGGGTGATGCAACCCTGTTCATGTGTGGCCAATTCAATACAATTCTTGATTGCCTCAATGTATATGTACTGCAATCAAATAAGATTGAGCTTCGAAAATTGGTTAATGAGACAAAAATGAGTGGTAAGAATATTAGGAAACTAAAATTACCTCGTTTTGTCTATAATCAAGGTGATTTAAGCAATACTCGATCAAATGGAACCCTGTTTTGCTTTTCATCAAACATTTCAGTCCAGGCACTAGGGACTCCATCACATAAGGTATTAATCCTTGATTTAGTGTTTTAAGCCTTTTGATGAGCTTCTGAACAGAACATGTTCTGTGTGAATGTGGGAAACCATTAGTATAATATGATCTCTACGCAAGTATTAGGTTAAAATATGGAAATAAATAAAAGTTTTGGTAAATATATGTAACCAGATGCAATTTAAAAATATTAGAATTTATCCGGTTACGCTAATAATTTTTTTTACACAAATGGCTACAATTGTACGGTTCAAGTTATAAATAAACCTTTGTACCCCTTTGGTTTTATTAGAACGAATGTAAGATATACAGATAAATTTACACTTCAATTTGTACAATTTAATCTGCTTGTGTAAAAATTTATTTACATAACAGGGTAAAAATTCTAACATTTTTATAAATATTTCACATCTTATTTGATCAAGTAATTTTTAAACACTTTTATCAATCTACGTAAAAAAACTCGTAGAAACAAATAAGCTATATAAGATTCATACCCGTATTGATCGTCTGCTACGATGTAAAGACCTTCTTGTGTTGTGAGTTTGTACACAATCCTTGTTATATCAATATAGTTGCAGAATTCGAGTAGTTTTTGAAAGAAATAATTCCCGACTTTGTCACACATAATAACAAATATGTAATGGATAATTCCATCGATAATCTTCTCTATGCTTGAAGGGCATCTCTCAACCAAAATTCTCTGCAAAAATTGAGATCCGATTTGATTCTCAGCCATCATGACTATGTCACTCCCTTGTAGTTCGTCGAATAAGCTCAGGTCTCCAAGTAGGAGTTTATAAACCTTTTCATTCGACCAACCACCCAAATCCATCAGCTTGTACACAAGAAATCGATTACTTGAAACCTCCTCCTCAATGGATCCATTGGATTCAATTCGTGTAAAACCTCTATAATTCAAAAACCTAGTTGAAGTCAAATTGTTTCGTTCCATGGTTGAATTCATGGGCCTAGACGAATTGGGCGTCATTGGAACCGGACTCGTTCTTTCTGTAATCCTGTTTCGATCAAAAAGGTTTGGTCGATTTCCAAAAAAATAGTCATTACCACTACTAACCCGATTCTCAGGACCACCAAGATCATATCCCATACCATAAATCGGAGAATCTCCAACCGGATAAGTAAAAGTATTGTTCACAGAGTTACCTCTACCACGAATATTGTAGGTCATCGGAGCTGTCAATGTTCCCTGAAATTGCCTGTTTGGCATGATTTCGTGCTCTACTGATGGAATTTGAGTCAAACCCGACAACCCAATTTCTGAGTTTTGAACCAAACCAGCTTCAGAACTTGAATCAAAATTGGTTGAATTGATCGGTAAATTAGTACCATGAGCAGGAACATTGTTGTGACTGCGACACCAAAGATTTTGAAACATATGTAGAAAGTCGTTGTAGTCCCGAGATTGATTAAAGGTTCTTGACTGAGAGGGCGAAGATGGAAGATGGCCATGGTCCTCCATGATTGTTGCTGAGAGGAGAGAACAGAAGAGAAGGGCGAGAGAAGTTGATAGAGGGCAAGTTTGAGAGGGAAGAATGTATCTTTATAATACAAAGTTTGTTTTCCGTTTTTTTGGTGGGAATGGGATTCCTAGTGATACTGCGCTACTACTTTCCTACTTCTAAGACGGTACTTTTTTAAATTTCCGTTATTTGCTTGATTTTGTTGTTTTAAGTCTCCCAAAACTTTCCTAATTTCATATTTTATTTTTTTAAATTATTCGTTAAAGAATTCAGGAAGAAAGCATCGTATTGTACTGCAAGTGGAATTGAGTGATTCTTTTGAAAATGGAATTTTAGTAATACCCCTTTAAAAATGGTAATATTTGGTTTACCTCCCTGCAAATTAGGGGTACACGTTGGATCAGATCAAATTGAGAACCGAACAAAACCAAAGTCTTTTGGACTGGATTGGTTCGATTTTAACATGATTCAATTCAGTTCTAGATTGTAAAAAAAAAAAAAAAAAAAACAATTGATTTGGTTTAATTCCGATTTAGGGGTATAATAGAATCGAACTAAACTGAGAACCGAACCAATATATGTATATTTATTATATAATAGTTATATTTATTTGAAAATAAAATAAATCCAAAGACAAAACGTCAAACTTATCTTTTTTTCATCTATTCTCTCTTCTTCTTCAAGTACTATGAAGACATATCCTTGTCGTCTCCCTCACCAACCAAGTCGCCAACTCATTGGAAAATCGATGAGGTAACCCAACTCTCTCTCTCTCTCTCTCTCTCTCTCTCTCATTGATATGTCCAATAGGTTAGGATTCTTTCAGATTTGAGGATGAAAAGAGGGAGCAAGCCTAACTAACTTAGTAAGATTTGAAAACTTACTAAAGATTTTTTAAAGTCACCTTGTGGCATCCAAAAATATGGTTGATGCCTCAAAGATGTAGAGTACAAAATTCTATGATCATTTAGAATATATATATATATATATATATATATATATATATATATTTTATTGTTACATTTTAATTTTAAAATTAGGAGTTCGTGAGACTTTAGTAACCGTCCATTTTAAAACCTTGGATCAAGCTCAAAGATCATTTAAAAAAAATATATTTTTATTGAATCTGATTATTTATTTCCATGAAATCTATAAGGCTATGGTATTGGATTGTTGATTTGGTAATCCATTTGAGTTCAAGGACTCTTAGTTAAATTTGAAATCTTACAAAGTTGTAAGAAAAGTGCTTCTTTTCACAATACACATACCTCATCCAAGTCACAAAGGAGTTAGGAGATGAAGGAGAAATAAAAATGTTGGACAGTCCAGCGATTTCAATAAACGTTAAAGGATTAAACGTGTTAAATCATTTTTTGTAAGTTGTTAAAAATAATAATTTTTAATAATTAAATAATTTATTTTTAATCTTTCTTAGTTTTTTTCTCTAATTTTTATTATATCATATAATCTATAAACACCTAAAATTTGGAGCAAATTGAGCCCTTGAACTAATTCCAATCATATCAAGTGGCACCATTGATTTCTGACCATTTGATTCAAACATTTTACAGTGGGAGTTATGGATATATGAGGTTCGAAGGAAAAGATAGAAAAAAATTTTCATTAGGTTTGTTAGTCAACTAATTAATAAATGAAAATATTAAAAGATGGTATGTTGGCATTGTTGGATACAAAATCTTGATAATATATATCATAGAGTGGGACTGCTGTCCAATTGATATGTTGATGAATGAAATTTGTCATTCTCTTTTGAATTTTGGTAATAAGCTTGGAAACAATAAACCTCCTTAAATGGCTGAGCTTTGGGCCAGTTAGAAACCAATACTTGTATCGATTATGGGGTATATTTTGTAAAATTTTGAATGATCTTATTAGTTGGGAGTGAGTATTGATCAATAATTTTTTGATGTTTTCCTGTGCTTTTGTTTGTAATGTTGTACAAAGTAGAAGTTTCTTTCACCACAATTTATAAGATTGACATGTTATTCTATTAAATGGTTTGTATTTTATATTTCATCTCTGCATAACCTATTATTAATAGAAATGTTAATGGAATTAATAGACATGTTAATGGAATCTCTTTGCAAATCTTTGGATTCCAAATTTTTTTATAATACAAGATATTAGATTTCAATACCTATACTTCATATGATTATCTAAAAGTTATACATCTACAATATTTTGAGAAGATTGATCCTCTTATTGTGTCTTTTTTCGATCTATGATGATTCTTAGCCTACTCTCATGTAGTGTAGGAGTTAATACAGACTAGCGCAAATCTAAGATAGGGAAATGACATCTTTAGTTTCAAGACCCCCATATTTAAACCATTCCTTTTTAAACTAAATTGACAGAGCATAGGATGATCAATAATATTTCAATTAGAACTAAAAAAATAAAAGGGTAAATTACCATTTCTTGAGCCGAATTTGTTGAATTTATGATTTTGGGTAACTGTTTATTTTAATTACCAAAACATGAAAATGCAAAATCGTAGGTTTTTCAAGCGACGAGATCACAGGTTTGAAGTGAGAAACTCGTTAGTTTTTTTACCCCAAAGTGACAATCTCATTGGTTTTTATAGTGATAATCTCGCTAAAAGTATAACCTACAAGATAGTCACTTGGAACCTACTAGATTGTCACTATAGATAGGTAGGCTTCAAAACCTTTGGGGGTTTGAACTCGTCTATATGGGTTTAGGAGTCGACACCATTCAATTAAGGTGTGAATAAATACCATAAAAAATGTTTTAAAATCTTTTTTTTTTCTTTGGCTTATGGTGACTCTCATATCCAAATGGATAGGGAAAAGATCTTCCTAGAGTATTGAGGATAATGAAGTTCGGTAAGAAGATGTTAGACACTTTGTCCCTCCTATCCTAAGATGGTTACTAATATATGACCAAATGACGTGATTAGAAAATTTTGTTTCCGATTTTTGAAGATAAAAAAATATATAGAAAACTAGGGAAAATTAACTATAATTTTATTTTAAAAAATGAATAAATCAATATGATGATCAAGCTCTTACTAGAAGTAGGTGCTTGCTGGTATTTTTTATGAGCTTGGTACTTTGATAGAAACCCACATGGATCTCATTGTTTCGAGTCCTAAAACTTCAAAACAAATTTATGTGCTCCTTAGGAAGACTTTATTTATTGGTTTGATCCTCTGGTAAGGTTCATGATTTGAACTACACCATGTAAGAATTAAAACTATATGCATGTGATTTGTCCATTTTTGGATTATTTTTGTTGGTTCTTAAGGTTGAATATAGGTCCATAGGGAAGATTATATTCTTGTTTGTAGTCATTTTAAAAATGAGTGTGTGTATTTGATGGACTTATCAAGAGAAGATTGCCTCCAAGGAGGGTTTACTCTCTAGTTCTACTATCATCAAAAGAAGCAAGATAAAAGACAATTGTTCTAAAATTGAAATTGAAAAGAATTAAAAGTATCTATGTTATAAAAATTAAATTGCATAAGAGTAAATGGAAGTAAAGCAACTTAATCTAATGCTCTTAAGGAGTTTATTGAGGGAGATTACCTTAAAGAGGGATTACTCTCTCTCCCCAAGTCTCTAGATTAAAGATTTAAGAGACCATATGAAAAATTATGAAATTAAATTTGCCAATAGGAAAAGTATTTAAAATAAAGAAGAGGTAATAAGAAAAAGGAGATTAGAGGATTTAATCCCACCTTAGTCTTCTTCTTCTCTTCTTTATTATTCTTTGTATTTTTCGGTTGAGCTTCTATGAATTTTTAAAGGGGTATTGAGAGAATAGGAAGGTTTAAAGAAGTTTGGGAAAGATTTGGACAGAATTATAAATCACCAGAGCTCTTTTATTTATTTAGGAAAAGTCTCCTATTTATGGGATTTGGGAGACCCTTAGGGATAAATTGATCCTAATTTTTCAAGTGCCCAATAATTTCACTAAAACTTTTATGAAAAACATCACTTCCACCTTTAAACTTAGCTTTGATAGTTTTTATCCTCTTGATGGATCTCATCAATCTTGATCATCAATGGGTATATTGAGAAAATCCAAAGTTCGAGAGAATTCTTGATGAAGGTTAGAATGGTCTTAAGACCTTGACCTTGAGTCAATTGTGAAGGTACCAAGTCAAATGACATGTCATTAGATAGGTTTTTAGTCTCTTTGGTCATTTCTCTTGAGAAAATTTCTAATAAATTAAGGTTAGATTGACCACTAGGCACAAATTTTAGAGAATTCTCTAGGAAAGATAAAGTGTTCATGGATTTTAGAAATTAGTCAAATTCATGGACTTCAAATACCCAATAATTTCACTAAAACTTTCATAAAAGATATCACTTCCATCTTCTAACGTTAACCTTGATGGTCTTTATCCTCTTATTGGGTTTCACCAATCTTAATCATCAATGGGTATAATGGTAAAAATCAAAAAGTTCAAGAAAATTTGTGATGGAGGTTAGAATGATCTTAAGACCTTGACTTTGAATCAATTGTGAAGAAACCAAGTTAAATGACATGTAATTAGATGATAGGTTTTTGACATTTTTGGTCATTTTTCTTGAGAGAATTTCTAACAAATTAAGAATAGATTGATCATTAGACACAAATTCTAGAGAATTTTTCAAGGAAGATAAAATATTCATGGACTTTAAAAATTGGTCAAATTACATTGAATGCTATAAAAACTCTTTGAGTTTTGAAGAATATAGGAATGATAGAAGAGGGATTTGCCTTTGATGAATTTCAACAAACTAAGGTTAGCGGAGGTAATTGACCTTGAGTGAAACCAAGCAAGACTAAAAGTTTTTATTAAAAGAAAAAAAGAATTTACAAGAAGAACATGATGATGGGTTTGTTGAAGAATTAAATGGTGGCAAAAAAGTAAAATGAAGGAATTTTCTTGAAGAAAAAATGATTAAGGAGTGAGTTAAATGTTAATTATCCTTAACCAAATTCGAGCACACATGGGTTTATAACAAAATTAACCTTGGATGAACCAAGGCCTAAAAAAAAATTATAACTAGTCGTGGGTCACCCTTGGACTAGACAAAAATACTCTTAGACATGGGTTACCCTTTGCCAAGCAAAAAATATGCTTGGCCAAAGTTGAGGTACGACCAGGTTAAACTCAAAATCTGAAAAATGACCTTCAGACCTTGTGATTGCTTAAAAATAAGGTTTTTGAACCCTCTTGAAAATTACCTTGGATCAAACCCTTTTTCGAAAGATTTTTGGTGCTCTTGAACTCAGTCTAGCAAAAATGAGGTATCTACAATCACTTTAAAACTTTCGCTATCGTTATTGTTTGTATTTTGATAATTAAAATGACTAATAAATCGAAATCATAAATTTAGCAAAAGATGGTCACATTTTTGTAAATATCTCAAAATAAAATATTTTTTTTAACACAGGCAAGTATTTTTTGTGATTTCTTATTTATGAGGGCTGATTTACTTAGACTTGTTAATTCAAGTTGGAATACCAATTATAATGTAGTGTATCAAGGTGCATCAAGATACACCATATCATTATCTTATGATTAGAATGTCCAGTTAGACCGTAGTTATAAGGTTATCTAATTTCTGCATCTAATCTTTGATCTATATATAGGATTGGGAGATGTAATGCTCAGAAATTTTAGTTATCAAATCTTTCCACGGTATCAAAGCCATGACAGGCAGATCTTGAGATCAGGCCTTAGTTTCTAAACCCAATAAATTTGTCATCGAAGAGGAGATTTCACCTTGTTGGCCATAAACTTCAATGCACATCCACACACTTTGTTTCTCACATTTTCACTGAGATCATACAACAAACCCGTTCTGTGCATTTTGGATTTTTTTTTTTTTTTTTTTTTTAAATCTTCCACCTTTCGTAAAAATCATCCAACAACCAACGAAAGAAAATAAGAGGAGAAAGAAATAAAAGAGATCTCATAATCACTTGACGGATCTGAATCCATTGTTTTCTTCGTACAGGAAACTCCATTACCTTCAATTGCATGAGAAGTTATTGTGTAAGCATGGTGACCGCTAAATGAAACCAAAAAATTCACAGAAATACTTGATTTTTTACTTATACTTTGTGATGATCAAACTCTTTCAATCTTCACATCCCAATTGCCCTTTTTTTTTCGTTATTTAAGCCCAAAGCCCAACTGGGTTCCCACTTAAGACTATCAAGTCCTTATGCATTGTGTCTTTGATGGATGTTTTAAATAGATTAATGGGCCTTTCTTAAGCCCAAGCCTAAATCCTTTTCTAGTTCACATTAGAAACTTCTGCCATGCATCAAATCCCATAGACTCATGACTAGTGGGTCCAATGCCCAATTCTTTCTCTTCTTCTTTTGTGAGAGAGATTTAACAAAAAAAAAAAAAAGAAGGTATAAAGTGAAATGTTTTTGCCATTAATGCTCATGGGTACCATGAGTAACCCAATTTGGCCCATTGAGGCTATTCTCCTTTAAAGTTCCACAAAGACCATAGTCAATGATCGAGCTCATGGTAGAGCAACATTTGGCCTCTTAATTGGTCCATTTTAGACAATTTGTAATTCTTAGATTAAAATCTATCAGGTTTTGGTCTAGCCTAAATTGAAATTGGCCAAATTTAAGTCCATTTGAGTGGACTTAAATGCTCCTCGTCTTTATACACTTTGGCATATCATTCATCTTTTCTCTCAAGCAACAATCAAGAATACCTCTTCATCTCAATTAAGGACACACAATTGGGAATCAGATTCGTCAACAAATCGGTAGGCATTGATATTATGTTAATCGATAGCACATTCCTTCTTCAAAAGAATATGCGATTGCAGGAGGGTGATAGAATATCAATTATGATGTAGTGTATTAAGGTGCATTAAGATGCACCGAAACATTATCTTATGATTAGAATGTGTAGTTAGGATGTAGTTATACAATTAGGTAACTTCCCTATGTAATTTTATCTATTAATAGAATTTCACCTAAGATGTAATGATCCGAAAATTTCAGTTATCAAATCTTTTCATTGCCTTAAAAATGTTCCTTGTTGTGTATTTCTTTCTCACAACAAGAAACATAATTTATTGTGTCTTTTTTCGATCTATGATGATTCTTAAGTTGTGTATAAAAGTTGAATGGTTTTCTACAAATATTTCTGAAATCAATAGAGGCAAGGCTAACCAAATACAATTATGTACTTCCCCATATTATTAGAGAAATAAGTTAATACAGTAAATGTTATATCTATCCTTTCTTAATCCTTCTTCTTTTTTTTCGATAAGTATAATATATTTCAAGAGAAGAAGCAGAATACATAAAGAGTTCTCTCGTTCCATCTAAAGAACAAGAGAAAACAGAAAACACAAGGAAGCCGAGGAAGCCTCACAATAAACAATAGAGAAGAAGAGCAAAGAACATCAATGGTTACATAAAGAGTTCCATCTAAAAACAAAATCATCGAACGAAGTCCCCACGATCTCCAAAAAAACCTGCATAAGAATTTCTAATCTTGCCATTGAACACCCTGTTATTTCTTTCATTCCAAATTCCCCAAGCAATAGCCGAAGGTAGCATAGCCCATAAGTAACGTTTTCTAATGTGAAAGACATTACTAGTCCACTCTTCCAACAATGAGGAAAACTTACGAGGAAATACCCAAGTCATACGGAATAAACTAAGGAAACTTGACCAGATATTATAGGAAAAAGGGCAATTAATTAAAATGTGATCAATAGATTCCCCTTCCAACAAACAAATGGGACAGCAATTGGGAGTGATCCAACCCCGACCAATCAAATTATCTATCATAAGAATCCTACCAAGGGAAGCCAACCAAACAAAGAAAGAGATTTTAGAGGGCACTGACCTGAACCAAATGATGGGAGCCGAGATAGCTCGCTCAGCACTATGAGTGAGTCACTTATGGAAGGATCTAACAGAGAATCTCGAATCCTTAGCTCTAGTCCATTCCCACCTATCCTGTTTACTTACGTTGTGATGAAACGTATGCAGGAGATCAAGAAAAGATGTAACCTCAATTAACTCCCAATCATTAAAATTTCTCTTGAATCCCACATCCTAAGTAAAACCGAACTCGTTACGAATCAAACACTGCTGGATTGAATGATTCTTCTTAATAGAACAGGCGTATAAAGACGGAAATTGAGACGCCAACGACGATGATCCGCACCAACAATCTTCCCAAAATCTAATTCTGTCCCCCACACCCGCTTTGAATCTAATCCCTTGCTCAAAATCCCTGCTAACTTTCAGAATCCCTTTCCAAATGCTACACCCATACGAGGCTTTAAACTCGTCGCTATACCAACCTAAACTCCTCTCCCCATATTTAGTCATAATTACCTTTCTCCTCAAATTACCCCTCTCCTCGCCAAATCTCCAAGGCCACTTTCCTAGAAGCGCTCTATTGGCTAATGAAGACCCCTTATGCCTAGTCCTTCATTCTTCTTGGACATGCAAATCACCTTTTATCTAACCAAATAATATTTCTTCCTACCGCTCGTCATTCCACAAAAAGTTCCTCATCAGCCTTTCCTATCTAATTTCGACGGACCTCAATAGCGTGAAAAGAGAGAGAAAGTAGACTGGAATACTCGTTAAGGTACTTTTAATTAAAGTCACTTTCCCTCCCTTTGAAAGATAATTAGCCTTCCACATACTCAACCTTTTCAATCTCTCAATCACATCATCCCAAATTTTGGTACTATTGTAGGGTGCACCCAGCGGTAATCTCAAATAGGATGTGGGCAAAGTATCATACTCACAACCCAGAGTTGTAGCCATCAATTGAATATCATTAACCTCTCCTACCTCAAGAAGTTTGCTTTTTTGTAGGTTAGTATGTAAACCTAACATAGCCTCGTAGTAACACAATAACACTCGGAGCACCCTCACTTGATCCCTCGAATCCTTCAAAAAAGTAAGGGTGTCATCCGCAAATTGAAGGTGAGAAATCAAAGGACCGTCATTCACCCTAAAACCCGAAAGCTTACCTAAATCCACCGCTCTTCTAAACAATCTCCCTAAAGCTTCGGCTACAATCAGAAACAAAAAGGGAGATAAGGGATCCCCTTGCCTCAACCCTCTCGACCCTCTAAAAAAATCGGCCAGACTCCCATTGACGAGAATCGAGTAAGATACCTTCATAACACATTTTATTATCCAACTTATCCACCTCGAACCAAAACCCATCATCCCCATCATATACTCCAAGAACTCCCAACTCATATGGTTATAAGCTTTTTGTAAATCAATTTTTCCTATTAACCCCTTTTCCTTGTTTTTGATCTTAGAATCAAGACACTCATTAGCGATCAAAATGTCATCTAAGATCTGTCTACCCTTGATAAAAGTCCCTTACTCGTCCCCGATAAGATTAGGGAGAACAGTTTTCAACCACGACACTAGCACTTTGGATATAATCTTATATACCGAACCCACCAGACTAATGGGTCTAAAATCTCCTAGCTTATCCGCTTCGACTCTCTTAGGGATCAAAGTCACAAAAGTGCTATTAAGGCTATAATCCAAGCACTTCTTCTCTTGCAATTCCTTGATGACCTCCATAAAATCTCTCGAAACGATATCCCAACAATGTTTAAAGAACTCCATATTAAACAATGTTGCTCCCCCAATTGTAGAGAAGGAACAACAAAATTTTTGGTTGTTTACTTGTCAAGTAAAAAAATAAAAATAAAAATTAAGGATGCTTATGAGAGCAAAAACCTCGAATGAATGTTAGTTGGATGAAGGAACCTAAATCAATATGCCAAAAGGCCTATACCTGTTGAAAGGCATCAAATTTAAGTCCTTAACCACTTAGGCACATAACAAACTACCACTCCTTAGGAATTTCTCGAGGTTTTTCTCAAGGTTTTTTTGGTAGCCCTGTAGTCCGTTTAGGTAGCTTTTTTCCATGACTCAAACCCGAGAGGTGGGTTTGGCAATGATACCACATGCTAGGAACTTAAATGAATACACACCAAAAGGCCTAGACTTTTCGAAACGTGTCAAATATAAGACCTTAACCATTTAGGAATGCACCAGCTCATTGTTTATTTTTTAATGAGTGGTTTTTAAACTAGTTTAGAAAAAATTGGACAACCAGCGAGATTGTCACTTTGAAAAAAAATATTTGCGATCTAGCTATTTTATAGCTGTGAGAGGGTCTCTTGAAAAACCTACAATATTGCTATTCATGAATTTTGGGAATTAAAATGAATAGTGAGATGGATGGAATTTCATCAAAAGTTGATCACGTTTTGGAAAATTTCTCTAGATTTTCTCACTTCTAGGTTTTTTATTTATTAATAACAAATTCACACTCCTATTTTATGAATCAAACTTGAAAGGACCGTAGGAAATTTGGTCACAGATATTGACTCATGATTCATATTAACGTAAAAAAATTTAATAATACCCGCTATATTTTTTTTCGCTTTTATCCCCTTAATCCCTCTTAAACTTTATTGTCTTCAACCTGAAACTCTTGTACGTATATTAAAAACATGACTGTAGGGCGCATTTTTGCGGGAGAATAAAATTTGTTGGTCATTTGCTGATGGAAGTGGTATCACTAGTTCGATAACCACTCAAGTTTCAACCATAGACACTTAGCTTATCGAACCAGCAGAAGGCAATGTAGATGCAAATGTTAGATCCTTGTCTGATTTTGAAGGTTTTTCTTCATATTGTCTTTCCTTCAGATTAATGTGCACAAATTGTTTGTAAAAATTCCTATGAGAATCAAATCCATTACAACTAGTGCATATTCATTTAATCTAAACTTTTTTTTTTCCTGAATTGGTCATACCTGTAGTTTTGTTTTAACTTTGAATCATATTTAAGTGATTTGGGTGAAATGGAAGATAAATCTGAAAAAAAAAAAAACTATCCTTATTGATATATAATTAGTTAGTTTTTTCTGTTGAACCCAATAAACAGTCTAAGGTGGTCCCAACCTACTTGCATCAAATCAACTCCATCATCTGTAATTAAGCTATTCTTAATTTAACAACTATAATAGTGATTTTCAAGCAACCAAAACAGAATACATTGCTAAACACTTGCTATTTACAGATTTCTTCCTTTATCAATGGATGCTAGTCCCTTATATTGAATAACATTGGTGCATCAAGCCAGTATACTTAATTTTATTGGACCAAAAGATAACTATAACACATTTTACTCATAAGAAAATCATCTAATAACCCATGATCCAAAGCTACACTTAAGAATCAACTCCTCATTAGGCTCTAATGACTATCTGGATTTATACCTTGTCCACTTTCCTATAGCCACGAGGCATACTGGTGATTTCCTACTTGCCATTACATTTTCACATTTGTTTTTTACTGATAGATATGTTATATATTGATTTGTACATAACTTGGAAATTACTGATAGGATAATAGTCAAACAATGTTCTGCTTACTGAAGAATGCTTGCTTATGGTGGGTGTGAAGGACATGTCAAAGGTGGTACTCTTTGAGGATCCAGCAAGCAAGGAGAGGAAACTTGACGATATGAAGAAGGATCATGGCATATCGAAAGCCTGTGAAGCTGTCACAAAAGTTAGAACTGAGGTTGATAAACTTGCGGTGAAGGTAGACCCAAATATCCCAAACATCTACATTTGGCGTTGTTCCGTTTAGATTTGTGGGGTTTTTTATTTTTTGGTCCTAGGTCTCTGGCTTGGAGTTGGCTGTGCTGTGCACAATGGATACAAGGTTACAGAGAAGGAGTTCATTGCGTTGACAGAGTTGCTCATGTTGCAGTTGCTGAAACAGGACAACATTGAGGCTGAAGGAGAAGTGAAAGTGTAGAGGTGGATTGAGGTTAGTGATTGATTTGTCATCATTTCAAATTAACCAAGTGAAACTTGTTCGCATGGTGGGTAACGTTCAAACAATTTTCCTTGTTGGTTGGCGACTTTGCAAGCTTTATGAGTCGGGAAAGATGACAATAGGTCATGCTAGTCTGGGAAAGGTAACAAGGCTGCATCAAATACATACTTTTGAAAGTAATACTGATTCCAGTATCAAGTAATAACATATATCTTAATGTCTAGGCTTGGATTATCTTAATGTCTAGGCCTGAATAATGTTTATCTATCTTGTTAAAATATGGTTTTTGATGTGCTCACTTTTTGTGTTGATTCACAGACTATGGAGTGGATAGCTATGACATCGGAATAGGCTTCAGACATTTTGCAATTGCTACTCAAGATGTGTGTGTTGTTCTATAATTTAAGTTTTAGAAACATGATTATGGTTGTGTATTGTAGAACTTAAGGACTGTTTAACTTCATGGCTGTGCAGGTCTATAAAATGGTTGAAGACATTCGGGCTAAGGGGGAAATATCACTCGTGAACCTAGTCTAGTTAAGGTGGGTCATCAGATCCTTGCATTAGCACTACTAATATGTAATTTTTTTTCAGTTAAAATGCAATATCTCTATGGGGCAGTACCCAGGGCTAGCCCTTGGGAAATAGGTGATTTCAAATCCACCACTCATTCTTACGCTGTTAGGGTCTGCCCCATGAGTACCTTAAACTTGGTGTTTACTTATTAGGTGTAAAAAGGAAGTCTTGGGACTTCTTTAGTTCTGTTCACAGTTTGCACAGGATAACAGTGTCTTCATAGAACATTGTTCTTTGAAATTCAGGCAATAGTCATAAATCTTGCGAGCTTTCTCAACAAGGGACATTCAGAGAGAACAACTCCTTTTGAGTGGTTTTATTGAACAAATTATAAAAGGAATGAAGACATTAAGATTATATATTAATGATTGAGAAATGAAGTCTTTAAATCATGTATTTTTAATCATTAATTTAAAGTTTTAATCATGAGGAACTTAAAGTTTTATTAATATTTGAAGATCTCAAAATATATCTAGCCTTTCCATAAATGACGAAGTTAGTTATGAGTTATGACAAAAGATCCTGGGAAATATAGGACTGAATATAAGTTATATTGATGTGAGTTCATCAGGTCAGGATTAATCAAAGATTTCATGAAGACATATGGTGAACGGCTTCCCTCCATAGATACCAAGCCACCACGAATCCGTGATTCAGACGCAATCATAGAGGTAATCAAACCAATGCTTAAATTCCATTTATAATGCCTAGGTCCGTATAATAAGTATACCTAACTGAATGTCTTTGGTGAACAGATTGTCTTGCAGGACTCTGTGGATGATGGTCCCATCACAGCTAATGGTTCCCTTGAGAAACTAGGAGATCATCTTGAAGGAGGAGGCAATGAAGAAACTAGCGGGCTGACTAACACTGAAGGTTTTGACCGTTTTCCACAAACTTATAGTGGTAAGAAGAGAGAAATGGTGGGTAGAAGAGAGCCCTTTATGGATCCTGTTTACAATAATATGCATGAAGGAGATGGCATTTTGCCATTCCCTCCAGAAGCACCCCTTCAATATCATCCTGGCTCTAAAGGCCGAACCATCGTTTACCCTGGTGGGAGTTTTGGCACACCTCATGATGGAAGGTACTAATGCTTTAGAATAGTTTAATGAAATGGATAGTGATATATAGAGGTTCTAATGCTTTAGAATAGTTTGATAGATGTGTCTAATCGTTTGTATTTTTATATAGTTTTTCAATTTTAGTTTTGAAGGTGACAATATCTCGTAGGTAAAATGGCTGCTTTGATCTCTACAACTGAATTAGACTGTTCATATTGAATCCTGCATTGCAGCTTATGTGTAGCTTTCAAGTTGAACTTATTTATTTTTGTGTTTCATGGTGTACCTATCAGAATTGGACTACCGTAGCACAGTGTGTCCATGACATTCTTAAAGACTAATCACGTCTGCGTTTAACTCATGGGCAGAAGGTATTTTACTTAATGACTTGAAGATTGTCTTCTACTTCATGTTATTTCCCCCCTTCATTTGGCAATACTGTGGTTGCCAATAACAATATTCAAATGAAAACGGATAAAGTGAATGAGAAAGGGAGAGGAAAGCTTACACAATTTGGTAACTTCATCTTCCATGAAACTTCAAACCAACTACAGATGTCAAGAATAAAAAGAAGAGAGATCCAGTCAGATGGCACCCCCATTTGGATGTGTTGTGGAATGATGAGTATGGGAGTTATAGTGTGAAAGATTATCTTGATATAGCAAAGGAATTGATTAGGCTTGATGGTGGACCACCTAGGTGGTTTTGCCCTGTTGAGTGTGGGTGTCCTATAAAAGATTCTCCTGTTCTTCTTTTTTTGCCTGGTAATTGTTCCCTGGCCAGTAGTTGGTTGGCTCTGATGTTAGCTGCTAGTTTTTCATTGACAAGAGATGGATTCTATTTTTCTATTTGTTCTTCCTTTACATTTAATTTAATTAAATGTGTGTGTGTGGGTAAGTAGGAGATTTCATTATTGGGTTCTAATTGTCAATTGACTTGAGCAGGAGTGGATGGTGTTGGATTGGGGCTCATTTTGCACCACAAAACTCTAGGAAGGTAAGTCAGGTTTTGAACCTTGCAGAATTATTGAGTATTAAATCTTTTGGAGTTACACGACTTAAATATCTACTATGTTTTTTATGTGGCCATCATAGCAACGTACAGTGTCTATGTGGCACATTCTTCGGGCTGTATGCCATGAAGAGAAGAATGGCTTAGTTAGGAGTCCAATGTGTTTTAAATTCAAACTAAAATATGCCATGTGGACACCGTTTCTAGAATGGAACACCTTACCTGATCCTGATTCTTACTTATAACACACCCAACAATGGAAATAAATATGTCATCTGAGGTGCGGATAACTATTATATTGTTTTAATGACTGCTCCACCTTGTCATTTACTTCTCTCGAGAGGCTCTTCAGTTTGGATTTTCGAGCTCTAAATGTTGCCATTGCTCTGTTCTTCCTCTTTGTTTTTATCCTTTTTGTCTCTAATTGTTTGTTTGGCATGTTATAAAAATAGTTGGTGTGCCAACTATTTGACAAACACGATTTGTCATATATATGATACTGAGATTCATCACTTTCTCTGTCTTAAATTCAATTATGGGTGTCTGGTGAACAGATATTGCAAGCATGCAGGCCGGTGATGAAGACCATAGGGTTGTGGGGTTCTGTCAAAGCTCTAGCGAGGGGTTGAGTACGTGTTGGCATTAGTGATATTTACATGACTTGAGAGTGCAGGGAGCTGCTTCTTGTTGTCGAACTTATATGCGGATAATGGCGATTGGGGCGACGTTGAAAGGTTGAAGAAGATGATGAAGAGGAGGTTGAGAAGAAATAATGGGTGCAGTTGGATAGAGATTAGATAACAAGTGCAGAGAACATTATCTCCCTAATTTCTTCTATAGGAATCTGTACTCAACCTATTATGGAACCATTTTCATTAAGTGATACTCAAACTATTATAATCGAGGGGAAGTCATTGCCGTATCCCCTTAATTTGTTGTGACATTGTAGGATCTTCTATTGGATCTCACATTCTTTTTAATAAAAAAATTATTACATTGAAATCGATAATAGAAATGATGATGCAGCCTCAATTTGCACTTTTTAGATATTGAATAATTTTTTAATTAAAAAAAAAAAAAACTCGTATTGTGAAAAAACAACTGTTAAAGACCGTCGTTTTTCCCGACTGTCATTGACAGTCGTTTTTTCTTGACAGTCGTTTTTTGCCGACTGTCAAGGACAGTCGTTTTTTAAAAACCACTCCTTTTTAAAGGACTTTTTTCCCGACTGTAGGGGCTGTCGTTTTTTTCAAAAACGACTGTCTTGGACTGTCGGTTTTGACGCATTATGACGTAGTGGTAGTTTCTTTTGTAATCTGTCAGGGGTGTGCCTAAAGAGGATGCTCACTTAATCAACAAAAAATTTCTTCGTCTGAGATTAGGACCTTGAATGACTTCATGATAGTCTAGGATGAGCTGAACCCTCCAAAAAAATTCTATAAGATAAATAATGAAAATCATCTAATTAGGAAACTCATATCATACATGACTATCCAACGAATCTTCCTTGCAAAACAGTAGTATATATCACTGAATTTCAAATCTATTCAAAGTTTTAAAGAATTCCAGTACATTATGATCGAAAATATAACAACAATTTTTTTCTTAAAAGAAAAACATTTTTAAGAAAGTCCAACATAATAAAATTGGAGGATTCAAAGAACTACATAACAAGAACATCAGGAGCAACAGTTCCTACCCCACCCCAATCCCCAAATACCACATTCTACAATGAGGAAAACCCAATTTATAAGAAACGTCCCGTCGCTGTAGGGTTTCTTAAAAAATATATATATTAGGTATTTAGCTACGGTCATGCTGTCCTGCAAGAACTTTTGAAAAAAAAAAAAAATTGATTTTATAACTGCCCCCCTCACATGTTGCTGAATATTGGAGATACCCCTATGTTTTGCAATTGATGACCTAAACCCCAACTACCACCATGAAAAGACCCAAATGCCCCTTGTCTTCAACTTTCATAAATCTAATTGCCAATCCAAATTCTAGTCTACAATTTGAAACTCCTGCACTAAGCACTCCAAATGCCACACTCTAAGAAAACATGATTGACATGACAATAGTTGGGCTAAGATTGTTTTGGCGGTATATTCTAACACCACTTACATACAATACAACCTCCCTTCTTCGTTATCAAATTGCAAGTTCGTCTATTTTGATTAGTAGAATATAAGTAAGAAACTATCGGTATCGTGCCTCCCTCAAATCTGCAATACTTCGTCTTACCTGTTCACCACGATATTCAAGAACCTGGATACAGTCACAGAAACGGTGCACCCTTAAGGATTGTATTTCACTGTTGATGAACTATGAACTAAAACACAAAGAGGTTGGCAATTTAGTCATTTCACAAAGAACAGGAGAAAAGGAAGAGAGAATCTTGGGAATCTCTTTAGTTGTTCTACAATTCTTGTAAAAAAAAAAAAAAACCAAACCACACCTATGGTTGTCTTTCTCTGTGGACAAGAAATGCCCATTAATGTCTCACAGTGATGATGCATTTCTTAAGATCTTGCATGTCTTTTTCTTATTTAATTTTCTCAATGTGTATAAAAGGGCCATTCCAACGATAAACACAGATAAAGTTGAGAAAAGATCCATAACATCTGAAGGGACCCTTTTACTTTTGAGATGATATGGTTGTGACACTGTTGGAATACAAGGACTTGCTTTGGATATGCTGCAGTTGCACCAATATGAGGTTACTAGGCATATCTCAATAATTTGTTCCCTTAATGTAAGTTGTACAGGAACTATCTTGCGTGCATTTTGATTGATATGTAGGTTACAGTGCTGGAAAATAAGGCATTTTTAAGACTGGACAATGATAATGCTGATTAATTAGTTCCAAGTTACCACGACTTAAAAACCAAGCAGATGCCACTATCCATCCTAACATAAATGTGAGCAACAATTCTACCTAAACTATAATTCAAATAAAGACGGCATCACAGACTGGAAAAAGTAGAATTTTGATGCAAATTAATTTAATAAGGGCTGCACTTGAATAGTTGCTTTCCGTAATGTGATAAAATGCTTTCTAGCAATATATGCATATTTTCTGTTGAATACATTTGGCTGCATGCTAAGCACCTTTGCTCTCTGTGCATCTAACTCTGCCATCTGATCACCCCTTAAGAAAACCTTTGTTTTGCCAATCTGCAAACCATTTGGTGATCCTTTCAATAAGTAAAAGCATTTGCATTCACAAAATGTAACTAGATATATGAGAATTCATCAAAAAGAAAGAAAAGGTTGTGCATGGAACATGCATACAAACAACATTAACACGACTAAAAAACAGAAATTTTTAATCTCAAACATAAAATTTATGAACCCTCAGAAATTGGTACTTCAAACAGAAGCCATGCTGGATGGGCATCACTAACAAAAGAAATAATGGCAGAAAAACAATTAATTCAGTACTGCAGTAGACGTAGAAGACAATGGGAAGGAATCCAAGCATATGGTAGTACCTGAATTGGACGGCCGGTCTAAATTTGGATCATTATTGTTAGAATCATGGTTTAAATTATCATACGGTTTTAGAAAGTACTGACCAATACAAACAATTATTTGAATCCTCCTATGTGAAACCTATCTAGGATCAAATTTTCGATGAATGTTCTGTCTGTGTTGGTTTGTCTCGAAATGTTCTGGAAATGTCCCAGAATGTTTCAATAGAAACATTCCAAGACAAATCAAAACATAATGAAACTAAATCAAAAGAGAGGATCACTTTCTCAGTGACCCTCCTAATTAGAGTTTCCAACTGAAATTGTACCATGAATTCATGTCAATAAAAAGGCCTGAGCGAACAAAACAATATGCAAGTTCGCTGCACCCTACTAAAAAAATCGATGATAATGCTTGGATTTTTTCCCACCCAGTAAGTACCTACAATAAACTGTAATGATATTAGTTTGAAAGCCTGCATTATTATCCAAGAATGAAACTTAGACCAATTACAAAAAGCTGTTTCACCACATGAGTGGACATCCAAATAATATTTCAATTATACATTGCACATGTGTATCCAATGTTGAGAGAAAAAGCCTATTCTTATGCATTTCTTAGCAAGAATGCACTCAAAATGTCAATAAAATGTCACAAAAGAACACTACTCTCTTGCTCTAAGTATATATATATATATACTAGACAGTAAATGTGGCCACCAACTAGGGCCATCCAATCCCTAACTCCAAAATCAAAACAGATTGATAATCCTTGCATCCCAATAAGCCAGCGATGGTCAGCTGGTATGTGTAACTTATAAGTTATGACCATGCTATGTTTTCTTAAAAGGTAAATGATAATACCTCTGTACCACTGACAATAATTACTGGCAAAAATGGCAAGTTGTGTAACAGTTGTCACACATCCTTGAGAAAAGAAGTAAAAAACTTGAGCTTGGCGTGATCAAAGAGTTTCTGCCAGAAGTAAATGCAAAAAGAGGATTTAAATATGTTGGCAAGAAAAATAAAGATATAACAGGTACCAATGCAGACTTGTAGAGGCTCAGCAAAATGGCAGAAAAAAGCACTTTGACGGCACTCTCTTATGGAATTCCATAGAGAAAAATGGAACTTCAAAGCTTATATTGAAAAAAAAAAATCATGTGCAGATTACTAGTTAATGGACAGTGATTAGATAGAGGAGCAATACTCATATCAGTACAAGATGGTTGAAATGATTTCACATGCCTTTTCCATACACGAGGCTGAAAGCGCCCTCGATCCGCTGGGTGCGCGGATCCGCTTTTGACCCTTGAGGTTTGGGAGTCGCCACCTAGTTATTACGGTCTAGGAACCGATCAATGACTCTAAACGGATAAAAACTAATCTAAAACCAAAAAAAACTGAATTCGGGGAACAAGTTACGGGGTTGGAAGGTGTAAGGCACCAACCCCGCCCGGCCACAGCCGGTCTCTACTAAATTCCCAAGTAAATTACATTGCTAAAACCTAGATAAGAAAATAAATAAAAATAAAAGATTTACCTTTCCGATGGCAAGGACTTGGTTCCCTCAGATCTGACAAAAAGAACTCCTTGTACCGTGCTCCCTTGCTTCGTTCTGCTTCCGGATTTGACTTCGGATCTCCGAGGCAAGGTATCTCCTTGTTTTTGAATCTGAACTCTTCAAGTTCGTTGCGGATTTGAGGATGTTTTTAGAAGGTTTTTGGGTGTTTTCTAGACTAAAATTGAAGGAGGGATGTTAGCTAAGGACTTGGGGCTCCAAAACTAGGGTTTATGGGGGGCTAGGGGAGCTTCTAGACCTACTTCTCTTAGGGTTTATCATTTTATCCGAAAATAGGGTGTGAGCACCTCTATTTATAGATGTTTTTAGGGGTTGATTTGGATAGAGTTAGTGTTTAATTAGAGATCTTTTAATTAGAGTTGTGTTTTAATTTGACTTGTTTTAGGTAGAATTGTATTTTAATTAGAATTGTTTTAGGTAGAATTGTGTTTTAATTCAAATTGTTTTAGGTAGAATTATTTTTAAGTTAGAACTCTATTAGATAGAGTTATTATTTAATTAGAATTCTATTATGACTTTTGGTCTTATTTGATTGACTTTTAATGTTTTGACTTTAGTCTTAATTGATTGACTTGACTTCAGTCTTGCTTAATTGACTTTAATTTTGACTTCAGTCTCACTTGATTGACTTTAATACCTTGACTTTAGTCTTGCTTGATTTACTTTTAATGTTTGGAGAAGGCCCCTTTCATTATTTCTTTAATTCTTTGGACCCCCAAATTGAGGGGTTCTTAAAGAAATATCTCACGAACCCTCAACAATTTTGCCTGAGAACCCGATTGATCGATTTTTTAGGTTCAAAATTTTAAATTAATTTCATTAATGTTTCACTTTAATTATTTAATATTTATTTATTAATTTCGAAATTTTTAATTATGAAAATTGTGAAATTACCGTTTTGCCCCCGGAGAGGACTTTTCACGTTTCAAGTCGGTTTTTAATGTTCCAGGATGTTTTAGAATCGATTTTTCGTAAGGAATTCAATGGAAATATTAGTTTTTGTTATTTATGAAGTTTTTTTGTGTGAAATGGTTGTGAACTTTACGAGGGGCATTTTCGTAATTTTGTCAAATTCTGTTAAAATTGGTGAAATGATTTATTTGGTTCCGATTTGTTATTTTATGTGTTCGAGAGAGTTTTCCTAAGCGTAACGTAGGCTCTAGGGTTGTTTTGAGGTTAGGGATATTTTGGTAATTTGGTAATTTTTAGTGATTTTTATCGTGAAGTTTCTTTCTGGTCTGCAAGATGATGATTTCTATGTTTCTGGGGTCGTATTTTCCTAGCGTAGCGTAATTTCTAAGGTTTTGTCAGTTCGAGATACCTCATCCGGATTTCTGAAACATATCTGGTAACAAAATAAAGCATTGGAATACACATCCATCATTGGGAATCATTGCAATCGGGTTGACGAGTTGATTAATCAGGCGGATGCAAAAATGGGGTGTCTACAGATGCCCCTCTTTGGCAGAGGGTTGAAGCAAACTAGATAGCAAATCTATTTTGGTAGATAGTGCGATATCTGAATGCCAAAGCTAGTGACAGTTCATTTTGCAGCCTGATTTAGCAATTCGTCAGGGTGTTCGGATCCTTGAGCGTAAAACTCTTCCCGAACTAAAAGGTTGTCAGGTCCTCGAGCTTGAACTCTCACTGACGATGTCAGATCCTCGAATTTTAGAAGATTCTCCCTGACTGATGCAAAAGTGCACGTGTGTGCAATGGTGTGATGCTGTGTGAAACTAAGTAAAAATGTGCCAGGTCCTAGAGATCTTCTCTCACTGACAATAATGATTCAAAATTGAGATGCACTTATGCAACGAAAACAATCATAGCAAGGTTTAACAAAGGTAATTGGAGTTATAACATTGTAGGAACTTCGTTAAATCCTATTTGAAATTCTTTTTAGAGTTCGAAAAAGTTTGAGTCTCATTTATCGGACTGAAGCCTATTGTAGCCAAGCTTCTCAGGCTAAGGAACTTAAATAATCCTATTAATTCAATATGATTTCAAACAAAGCTGGAGTCTCGTTTCTCGGACTCTGGCTAAGGTTTGCAGGAACTTAAACAATCCTATTAAAATTGAAGTCTCGTTTCTCGGACTCGAACTAAGGTTAATAGGCACTTCAAAAAGCCTATGATTCAAAACGTTGGAGTCTCATTTCTCGGACTCGAACTTAGGTTTATAGGCACTTCAAAAAGCCTATATATTATTCAAAAAGTTGGAGTCTCGTTTCTCGGACTTGAACTTAGGTTTGTAGGCACTTCAAAAAGCCTATTCATTCTATGATTCAAAAATTGGAGTCTCGTTTCTCGGACTCGAACTTAGGTTTGTAGGCACTTCAAAAAGCCTATTCATTCTATGATTCAAAAAGTTGGAGTCTCGTTTCTTGGACTCGAACTTAGGTTTGTAGGCACTTCAAAAAGCCTATTCATTCTATGATTCAACAAGTTGGAGTCTCGTTTCTCGGACTCGAACTTAGGTTTGTAGGCACTTCAAAAAGCCTATTCATTCTATGATTCAACAAGTTGGAGTCTCGTTTCTCGGACTCGAACTTAGGTTTGTAGGCACTTCAAAAAGCCTATTTATTCTATGATTCAACAAGTTGGAGTCTCGTTTCTCGGACTCGAACTTAGGTTTATAGGCACTTCAACAAGCCCATTCATTCTATGATTCAAAAAAGTTGGAGTCTCGTTTCTCGGACTCGAACTTACTAAGCCACGTTTCTCGGGCTTAGATTTATAGGAACTTAAACAATCCTATTAATTGATTATATGATTCAAAATCGAGCTCAAAGTTTGAAAGATCAGGCCTTTATTGGCTTATCATGCATCTGGATTCGTAATTATCATTGGGTTTCGCCGGACTTTTAAGCTTTTGTATGATTTTCTTTTTATCATGTGATTAAGAACAAAAATTTTGGAATTAAATGACCTTCAAAAATGCCCCTAGTTTCAAGGTTGGCTTTAATTGGGACTTGACTACGAGACTGATGGAATGGATTACGCTTGAAAAATATGGACTCTGATGTATGATAGATAGAAGAACTGACATTCTCTTAAATTTAAGACTCTTAAGATTATCATATGTGCAATAAAGAATTGATCATTTTCTTTCGAATTTCTTTTGAAAAATGCTTGAGCTGGACTTAAAAAATCTTGATAAATATTAGAATAAAAGATCTTCCTCTTCAAAGTGGTTGATGATTCTACATCTTCCATTAGCGAACACTTGAACAAGTAAACATACTTTTGAAGATCCTACAATGTTCAAGATGACTTCTGATTTTTTCCGACTTCAATATTGTCTTTGTCGGATGTGAGCTCTTGGCTAAAAGACAAATATCGTGGCTTGAATGGTTCTGCAGTTTCTGCACAAGCTTCCTTCTGAATTTTTCTTCTTGACGGGACCTTTCCTCCCATTTGATGATGCCCTAATTTTTGCCTAGATCGCCTCTTTAGATTTTCAATCTAGCGGGCTTTGCTCTTTCTTTTTCTGATGATACCTTGATTTTTGCCTAGGTCGCCTTTTCAGGTTTTTCAACCTAGCAGGCTTTCTTTTTTATGGTTATGCCCTAAATTTTGCCTAAGCCACCTTTTTAGGTTTTCGACTTAGCGGGCTTCTTGATGATCTTGTGTAACCAAATCGACGATTTCTCAGTTTCCTGCACCTTAACCGAGTCAATTAGCCTTCAGGAGGACTTAATAGGTGGGCTTAGGATATGGTTTAGAAAGAAAAGGTATAAGGCTCAACTTCCCAAAATGCCCCTAGTTTGATATTCTCTCTTTTCTATCAATTATTTTGATTTTTTTTTCTAAATGCCCCTAGTTTGGCATTCTTTTCTTTTTATCAATTTTTCTGATTCTTTTTTCTAATGCTCTTAGTTTGGCATTCTTTTCTTTTGAACATTTCAATAGTAGATTTCTCTTTTGGATGACACTTTCCTTAAGAGAATACATTTTTCTTTTAATGACCGGGCCTGAAGTAACTTCTCAGGTTGCCTACGTACCCCAAATATTTCTTCTTTTCCTTTTAAGATCAGGTCAAAACGTAGTTCATACTAAGATTCCCTCCCAAGGTTGGTTGGTGTGATTTAGAAAGAAACAGGCTATTTGATTTTTTTAGAGGCTGCAAGGGGCTAAAGAAGATTATCTTTTTCTTGGTAAGACAGGAAAATGTTCGACCAATGAAGGCCTCCTTTTGTGAATGCTGCTTAACTCGGTCAAAGTTTTAGGAATTCGATATCTAGATTACTCTGTCAACTAAGATTTCCTTTTGGAGAATGAATATTCTTCAGTCTTATTCTACGGAGTTGAGTGAGACTGAGTTCTTTGTATTTGACATTGACTCGTTCAACTATTTCCAAACTTCAAAAGAAATCTCATATTCTTTTGTGAATGAGAACTTTCTTTACTTGAGTGAAAAACATGGTAGATCCACTTGTAAGTCTTAGCATCTTTGTTGATGCTTTTAACTATATCATCTTTGACAGATAATCTTTGACTTTGAAATCACTCTTGACTTGATCTATATTTTTGTGTAATTCATCCATATATCCTTATGAGATCATGCAAGAACGTTGTTGAATTTCTCAAGTAAATTTATTATTCTTCTCATGTTCTGCTAAGGAAAATGTAGTACCCATTTGCACTTCTTAAGTGTACTCTTTAATTCTAATATTTATTAAGTTTGATTAGTGAGCTCTAAGTCAATCCTCATGTTAGATATTATGCTCAAATCATTATTACACGTATGATAATCAGAAGCTTCTATATTTTATTGGAATTGAAAAACATTGATTGACAAACTCGACTACTGGATTTAAAGAATGACAAAAACTGGATTGAAACTCAAAGAAAACTCAGGGACAATTATCTACAAAGAGAGAAGGTCCTTTTGGGTGGATGGACTACTTGAACTTAACATTGGTACTTTGACTAGACGACTCTTTTGACGGACCCAAAATGACATAGATGAGGATTTAAAATATTTGGGACCAATTATCATCCGATTGGAAGTAAATCAAGGTTAACCATTGACTCTAAAGGTTTGACTCTTAACCACATGATTAAAGTTTCGATATAGAATAGTCCAAGTTCGATGGAAAATATCGAATGCAAATGCACTATAAGTCTATGGTGACCAAGAAAGTGAGAAAGATTAGGCACGGGTCTACCCCTGATTGGGATTGAACCTTTGATCAGACAAATTAATTTGATCTTAAGATCGAATCTTTCTATATAAAGTGGTCTGGATCTTTAAAAGTGAAACCAATTAGTCCAACTGATTTGGTATTGATCAGTTTGATCCATTTGTTAATTGGGCCAACTGGTTTAAGTGATTCAAATTAATTGGTACATTTCACCGATTGGGTTGGACCGATATTGCGAGTTCTGTTTGATTATTCTGGATCGGTCCGACCACTTACCTGTTGGTTGGATTGAATAAAGCAACCCAGGAATACCCATAGTCAGTTCGGGTCGTGACCTACAAGGAAGGTTTCTAGACTCTAAGCTTACTACGTGCAATGCATTTCATCTGGCCACCCTTACCCAAATACACCTATATACCTCTCAATACGTGGTGACTTGGTTTGATATACCGTATATGTGATAATCTAAAACCTCAACTCACTTCTCTGAAGCCAAAAATAACCAGTTTGATCTCCAGTTGAGAGGTGGCGCACAATGCTGAGCAAGGGCCCACTTAAATACCTCTCGTCTAAAATAGACGTAGTCTATCCCCCTCATACAGTAGGGTACAGCGGGGCAAGATCTTGCTTAGGCACCGGTTTTGACCAAGAAGTGCAATTGATATACTTAGATTATCTTTTTATACCTACGGGTACGAGTCAAGAGTTGTAGCTTTCATAAATGGTTTGGCATCCCACGAGGGGACCGACCACGTATTAGTACTACGTTGGCAATCGGGACATGTGACTGTGTGGCTTACAATAGGACAAAGGCTCAGGTTGCCCCAGCCTGGGTGCATCAATATATCTCTCAGAATCACCTGATCAGACGGTATTAATGCCCCCAGTTTGATATACCCTAAGGTACGTGACTGGAGTTGTGGGTTTCATGAATGACGTCGCATCTCCGAAGAGACCGGGCCACGCACTAGTGCCACGTTGGCTAAATGGGACGTATAAGTGCTCAAAACAGTAAACGTGCATGTGGTGTGTGCAAAACAGGGTGGGGTGTGCCCGGGACCTTTTTCAAACAAATGGGCCCATGGATCTAATCAAACCAATCATACATTTAATCAAAACCAAAATCATTCAAATCATATGAATATTCAATTAAGATCACATTATTCCCATCACATAAGCACATTAACATTACGATCAACATCAATCATGTATTTCAAGTAAGATCATAGTAAATTAATCAATAAATATGGCATATGATAATGATCAAACAAACATTGCAATAGGCATAATTTTTATAATTTTTAAGGTCCAATCAATAATCACTTTTGGGTGATCCAAAATAAATCGAGATTCCAATAGGTGTTACATTGATGATAGAATGACAATGGTTGAGATGAGCTCACTCTAAAGAACATTAATTGTGCCAACATTAGATAAATTCAGATTTTCTGTAAATTAGGAAAATACAATCTGAACTTGCATCGATGATATCTAAGGCTCCCGATAACGAAATCGAGTGAACTCAAGTTTTAAATTAATCTACTCGACGAGATCTACATTTTATTAAGAGGTTCCCAGACTTAATTCTCACTAGAATATTCTGTAAAAAAGTTTTAACGTTGCTGTCCCAACTTTCATTCAGAAATAATTCCAGATTTACAGATTGAACTTGCATCGATGATATCTAAGGCTTTCGATAACGAAATTGAGTGAACTCAGATTCTAAATTAATCTACTCGACAAGATCTACGTTTTATTAAGAGATTCCCAGACTTAATTCTCACTAGAATATTCTCTAAAAACGTTTTAACATTGCTGTCCCAACTTTCATTCAAAAATAATTCCAGATTTACAGATTGAACTTGCATCGATGATATCTAAGGCTTCCGATAACGAAATTGAGTGAACTCAAATTCTAAATTAATCTAATCGACGAGATCTACGTTTTATTTAGAGGTTCTCAGACTTAATTCTCACTAGAATATTCTGTAAAAAAGTTTTAACGTTGCTGTCCCAACTTTTATTCAGAAATAATTCCAGATTTACAGATTGAACTTGCATCGATGATATCTAAGGCTTCTGATAACGAAATTGAGTGAAATCAGATTCTAAATTAATCTACTCGACGAGATCTATATTTTATTAAGAGGCTCCCAGACTTAATTCTCGCTAGAATATTCTCTAAAAACGTTTTAATATTTCTGTCCAACCTCCATCATTCCATCATTTTCATAGGTTAATTTGAATCTTTCATTATTTAGGAGTCATAAAAAAGTGATCCTTAATTGGGAAAAAAATGCAATACCCAAAATCATCTACAATAAAGATAAAAAAATAAATAAAGAGAAAAACTAAATAAAATAAATCCAACTAAATAAAAAAAAACTAGGTCATCTTGGCAATGCTCCCATACTTGGGGTTTTTCAAGTTTGATCCTCAATAGTCCCCAGTGGAGTCGCCACTGAAAGCGCCCTCGATCCGTTGGGTGCGCGGATCCGCTTTTGACCCTTGAGGTTTGGGAGTCGCCACCTAGTTATTACAGTCTAGGAACCGATCAATGACTCTAAACGGATAAAAACTAATCTAAAACCAAAAAAAACTGAATTCGGGGAACAAGTTACGGGGTTGGAAGGTGTAAGGCACCAACCCCGCCCGGCCACAGCCGGTCTCTACTAAATTCCCAAGTAAATTACATTGCTAAAACCTAGATAAGAAAATAAATAAAAATAAAAGATTTACCTTTCCGATGGCAAGGACTTGGTTCCCTCAGATCTGACAAAAAGAACTCCTTGTACCGTGCTCCCTTGCTTCGTTCTGCTTCCGGATTTGACTTCTGATCTCCGAGGCAAGGTATCTCCTTGTTTTTGAATCTGAACTCTTCAAGTTCGTTGCGGATTTGGGGATGTTTTTAGAAGGCTTTTGGGTGTTTTCTAGACTAAAATTGAAGGAGGGATGTTAGCTAAGGAGTTGGGGCTCCAAAACTAGGGTTTATGGGGGGCTAGGGGAGCTTCTAGACCTACTTCTCTTAGGGTTTATCATTTTATCCGAAAATAGGGTGTGAGCACCTCTATTTATAGATGTTTTTAGGGGTTGATTTGGATAGAGTTAGTGTTTAATTAGAGATCTTTTAATTAGAGTTGTGTTTTAATTTGACTTGTTTTAGGTAGAATTGTATTTTAATTAGAATTGTTTTAGGTAGAATTGTGTTTTAATTCAAATTGTTTTAGGTAGAATTATTTTTAAGTTAGAACTCTATTAGATAGAGTTATTATTTAATTAGAATTCTATTATGACTTTTGGTCTTATTTGATTGACTTTTAATGTTTTGACTTTAGTCTTAATTGATTGACTTGACTTCAGTCTTGCTTAATTGACTTTAATTTTGACTTCAGTCTCACTTGATTGACTTTAATACCTTGACTTTAGTCTTGCTTGATTTACTTTTAATGTTTGGAGAAGGCCCCTTTCATTATTTCTTTAATTCTTTGGACCCCCAAATTGAGGGGTTCTTAAAGAAATATCTCACGAACCCTCAACAATTTTGCCTGAGAACCCGATTAATCGATTTTTTAGGTTCAAAATTTTAAATTAATTTCATTAATGTTTCACTTTAATTATTTAATATTTATTTATTAATTTCGAAATTTTTAATTATGAAAATTGTGAAATTACCGTTTTGCCCCCGGAGAGGACTTTTCACGTTTCAAGTCGGTTTTTAATGTTCCAGGATGTTTTAGAATCGATTTTTCATAAGGAATTCAATGGAAATATTAGTTTTTGTTATTTATGAAGTTTTTTTGTGTGAAATGGTTGTGAACTTTACGAGGGGCATTTTCGTAATTTTGTCAAATTCTGTTAAAATTGGTGAAATGATTTATTTGGTTCCGATTTGTTATTTTATGTGTTCGAGAGAGTTTTCCTAAGCGTAACGTAGGCTCTAGGGTTGTTTTGAGGTTAGGGATATTTTGGTAATTTGGTAATTTTTAGTGATTTTTATCGTGAAGTTTCTTTCTGGTCTGCAAGATGATGATTTCTATGTTTCTGGGGTCGTATTTTCCTAGCGTAGCGTAATTTCTAAGGTTTTGTCAGTTCGAGATACCTCATCCGGATTTCTGAAACATATCTGATAACAAAATAAAGCATTGGAATACACATCCATCATTGGGAATCATTGCAATCGGGTTGACGAGTTGATTAATCAGGCGGATGCAAAAATGGGGTGTCTACAGAGGCACACATCCAAGGTTGCCATTCAAGATCATATTGATCTTTGTATACAACTAACCATATGTACTGGAAAGAAGCATAATCTGTGATTACCGCTAATCAGAACAGTCGACTAATTTGCTTTGATATATGGCATTGACAGTGTATAAAATTATTAGATCAGCTGTTCAAAGCCAATAAAAGAACACCAAACAAAGTATAACTTTCAAGGATCAAAGCCAAATACAGTCATTTGAAATCAGCAAATGCATTAATTTCCATGCATCTAAAGATATTGATTATCAAAAAAGAAAAGAAAAAATGAATTTGAAAGCCTCTTCCTCACCATCTTAGCCATCACGTTTTCACTCACCATCTCCCTCATCTCAACCATGTTTTCATCCCCCATTCATCTTCATCTTCATCTTCTCCAGTCAATCGAACACCTCACCATTAAGACTAGCCCCCTCCATGATTCTCCTACCGCACCTCCTCGTGCTTAAAGCAGAATTTTCTGGTCTGTTAATCAATGGAAACCATGATAAATCAATGATTTGTTATGAGGGAGGTAATGTGGGTCTGCAAAGAGAAGAGCAGCCAATGAAAAAGCATCGATGGTTCCTATCCACTTTCACGTTAAGATGTGCAATATGTGGTCTAATCTTGGGTTCCTATCCACTTTCACCTGTTATGCAAAAGAGGTGTCAAAGATCTATAAAAACCGTCGCCACAGAAGAATTTAAAAAAAAAAAAAACATGTAAATTAATTAGAAATGAAATTGAAACATGGAATCATCAAACATGGAAACATATAAAAAAAATTCAAGAAGTCCCTTATTGGCTCCACCCCTGGACCTGGGCTCAATTCCCGCCAGCACTGAGTTACTGATCTCATTAAAATTTTCTTCTGTTGTGGATTGGCAGAAGAAAGAATAACTTATGTTGTTTCCGAAGATCGGTCTTCCCTGCTTACTTTTGTTTAGTTGCAGTTCTTTCAACTATTTTCCTTGAAAACTGATTGTTGCAGGATAATGCACCAACATGTGTGCCTAACATGTAAAAAATGCTGTTGGTGGCATTTAGGTGTATGTTATACCCTAAGATTTCATTTTTTATTATTTCCTTTTATTATTTTTTCGCTATGTCTCTTAGTTCAACACTTAAACAAACAGCAAGTCACTGAGGACTGTGCTAGCAAGCAACACTCAACCCATTGCACAATTCTTTCTCCATAAAACTCAAGAAAACCACCTCAAATTCCAAACCTTGAACTAAAATGTTTTTTGTATGGTCTTTTTACTGAGTTGCAACAGTGAAACTCCTTTAAGGGTTTCTTTCAAGAATTATTCTAAGCTGTTTTAGTTCAAATAGCAATTAAAACTTCGTTTTCCTACTTGCGAAACAGATCAATGTTTTATCATAATTTTTCATAATTTTATTTTAATTGCACCAATTCTATACTTGGCCTTTTTTTGTTAAACCATGCTTGGGAAGCTTATGCATATCTTAACCCATCAAAGTGCCTCACCCCATGCCTAAGCGATTAAAAACATTGCATTGACTACTTTCATTGTTAGTCTGAGTGATGGGTAACAGTTTTAACCTCAATCAATTCTTAATACATGGCATGTTGAGTTCAGTAATTAATCGTGACCTACAAAGACGATTGCAAAGTGAAAATTGATATGTTTGGGGGTCCCAACTCAAAACCAATTTGCAGTGAGTTTGTCAGTAAAATTAATGCCAAAGATCTCAGCTGCCGTTGCTAAACAACAACAGCTTTCCAGAGAGTGTTCCCAAACGCAGCCTATACGTGCATTTGAGCAAGGAAGTCACAATATAAAACCATGAAAGTCTTCACTTAATGACCTGAAAATTCAAGTCCTAAATACACAACCATCGGAATATCAAATAGACACAAATCTTACTTCTTTAGCATTTCAGGTTCTTGGAAATAAAATTGAAACATAAACATGAAAAACTGAGAAAAAAGAGAAAACCTGAAAAAATCAATCTTGAGAGAAGAAGCTTCCATTTCTCAGAAAGAAGATGGATTTCAATCAATATTTCCATGCAAATTCTCTTCCATAGCTACTAGACAGAACATTATTGAGAGATCAATAAAAAAAGGAACAAAAGAACACAATACAAGTAAATATTCAGATAAAAAAGAATCCAAAAGAGGAGAAAGTAAAAAGAGAAATGCTCAAACGAAACCTTCGAAGCCTGGCAACCAATGTAAAGTGTCATCTCTGATTCTGGTAAAGTGTTATCTTATTTCCAAAATCTCACATGTCTAGGTTGCACATTCATTGAAATCTATTTTGTAAAACTATGTCAGAGTTTGTTTGTTATAAAGAGTGAAATACATATTCATTCACATGTATCTTAGTTTAGTGAGACACTAAAGAAAACATATCCAAACATTCATTTTGAAAGTATGAATTTATTAATTCCAAATATGTGCAGCAGCAGTTGCACCAACAGGAAAGAACTTACAATACTCGGAGCTGGGGTAGTAGAATTTTAAACCATGAATACTTAATTGTGGTTTTGAAAATGGACGGCTATAGAACTTCCATGGAACTCTGAAAATTTAAAATTAAAGTTCAACAGTGAAAAATAACTTTCTAATTTTTTTCTGAAGTTCATAGAATTTTGTCCCCTAGAACTCTGAGACATCGGATCATGTTTTTGCACACCACAAGGTGAAGTTAATGACCCTTTGTAAGAGTTGAAATCTTATTAAATTAGTAAGGCTAGTTGGACTCCACGAATAATAATTAAAAAGGTAATGCTAAAGAAAAATACAAGATGCCCATACCATGTTGAAGGCAAATGGGATGCAAATGTATAGCAAATATAGCAACCTCTCTCTCTCTCTCTCTTCTTCCTCAGATTTTCCCCCTAATTTGTCTAGATGCGCCTACCCATTTTTGACTATCATTTTTCATGGATTTCAAATTCTATGTAAATTGACTTTCCATGCAATCAAACAGACCCTAATTGAAAATTAACGAACACAAGTTTAGTAATAAATAATAACAGAAGCATCTTTACCATGAGTAAATCCTGCATGATATGCTCGAGGAAAGGTGATCACAAACTCCCCAGGCTTTTGGACAGCCTTATAGAGAGGAACATCATGATCTAACAAAATATTTGGAGGGAACACATTTGTTTTTCCCAATAGTGCATCAAACGCACCAGACTCTCCCTTGGTCGATAGAAAATCACAAGTGTACACATGTTCCCAAACTACCTTTTCAAACTCGGGAGCTACATGACTTGGAATCCTGTACAAAGTTTTTAAAGCTCCACAGTGCTCATAATTTATACTGCCAGGTTGAAATGCACTCTCAGCACAAAGAACACAAAAATTAGGAATAGATGTTGAAACTCCATGGAGACCATTATTACCTATACAAGAAATGATCTTCCACATGCCATTCATACATATTGAATAGCATACCAATGTAAAGCATATGCTCTGTTATTCCCTGAAATACACCCAACAAAAGTCACATAGAGACTCAAAGCATGACAGTTAGAAATAATACAAATATTATTTAACTGGGGCATGTTTTCCATTTTTCTATAATATAATTTGTATCTATAACAAAAAGACTCTTTACACCCCTCAACACAAATGCTTGAAACCTTGTCTACCACAAAAGAAGCTGATTTAGTGAGAAACTTTAAGGGTATTACCTAATTATGCAAACAAGTGTCCACAACACAAACTAAAAATCATACAGAGAGGGTGGTTGAGACGATACAAGGAAGATATTGCATGACCACAAAATAAAATTGAATTTTAAAGCAACTTTAGTAAAAACAAATTTGATTGATTAAGAAACTCATTTGTTTTTTTTGTTCTCTCTCTCTTTTTTTAATCTCAAATTGGAAAAGAGGGCAGTATTAAATCATTGAAAATAAAACAAAAAAAAAAATTTCTACCAAAAGAAAACACAAAAAAAGGAAGTAAAAATACAAAAATCAACACCTTCAGGTTCCATTTGCTTTTCCCAAGTTGATCCTTGGGTGAAGATGAAAATGCACTACCCTCATTATCTTATGCATACTCACTAGATTTAGTCTTGCCACCAGCTATTCCATGCCAAAATTCCTTTGTAAACTTGAAAATGTGACTTTGTCATCCAAATCCCACTCAGCAAGTCAAAGAGATTGCACTCTAGTTGTAAGCTTTCTCCATCATCAATACAATGCCAACATGAACTGAGGAAACAATCTTGCATATTCCTGAAATTCAATTTGTTGTGATTTAGTCTAGAAAAAAAGGAAAACATACCCCAATCCATAGTCTAATGACCTTTGTGATTTATTAATGTAGTACTACAGTCCCAAGATCCAAGAGATGAGCCAAAATACACTCTTCTGTTTAATAAGAAGTTTCAAACACGACATTGATTGATTATGCAACATAACACAAATTCGGAAAGGACTAAGGTTTAGCTGCACAAATAAACAAGGCCCAATAAAATCTAGAAAATAAATGCAGAGAAAAAAAAATTATTTCACTAAACAAGGGAAAACAAAGGTCGTCATATCTGCAGTTGAAAGTCATACAGTTCGACTAAATCTAAAGTGCAATTAGATATATTTGTCCATTTGACTTAAGAATATAGACTTTGATTTGAAATACATAAGACATCCGTTAAGCATTCAAGACATGCCCAGGTGTAACGACCATAACATCTGTCACCTAGAGTTAGGTGTAAGCTCGCCTTGGAGCTACCCGAGAGCACCCATGTAACAGTATGTAAGGCTCAATACGAAGCCATGTCAGCCCCCGTACCAGGGCATATCTATTAGCTTAGAGGTACATGTCAGCCCTGTGCCAGGGCATATCAGTTAGTTTAGTGGCATTTCTGTAATAAGGGAGTGTGACCGGCCTCCACTTTTGATGTTTCCTTCTGGAAACCTAGGAAAGACTTAGCGTACTCTTTGTAGGAAGGGTGTCTAGTACTTCCCAATCCCCAGCCTACACCCACGTTGATTGAAGCCCGCAAGCCTAGCTCTGTGGAAGTCCCGCGTGTCATAGGATCATCTATTACTTTGTAACGTACCTTTATGCTTTTGTAACGCGTTACCCCGTGTAATCAATATTATATCAACAAAGTTGCTTCCGAGCTTTGTCTCGTGTTGCCTCGTTTACTTGCTTGCTAGCTACGTTTGGTGTGTACAATCATTTTACAAGCTTGCAAGTGGATTTGACCCCATTGCGCCGCATGACCTTGTTTCGAAAGAAATACGGCCGTGACAGTTGGTATCAGAGCTACAAGTTTTTGAACATAGTTGGTATTTCAACCACGTTGGTCCAAGTTCACGTTGGTTTTACCCCTAGCTCTTCCCCCAGTTTCTATGTAGTTCACGCGAACGATGGCAAGAGGAGCTACAAGTACCGCAGACCAACCCGCTCCAAACACACCACCACCACGTACAAACAAGGAACGTATTGAGGTATTAGAAGATAAGATGGCCATGTTATCCGGTCTCATTGATAGAATTACGCAATTAGATGGTCGCCAACACACGCTAGAAGAAGAATCCGTAACCTTCAGAGCTAGAGTAGATGACCTCGAGGAAGATACCCGAAGAACCCTAGCCACCTTACAGGAACAAATTACAGAGCTCACTACGAAGGTAGGTCTCCTAGTCCAAGCCATCGCTAATGATCGGCTTACCAGTAGTGATGCTTCTCCCTTACGCTTGCGAGTACCCAAGCCACACACCTTCGATGATGTTCGCCATGCGAAAGAGCTCGAGAATTTCCTGTTCGACATGGAGTAGTACTTCCGTGCAGCTCGACCGGATTCAGAAGAGGTAAAAGTAACAACTGCTTCTATGTATCTTGCAGGTGACGCCAAACTATGGTGGCGAACTAAATACATCGAGATGGAAAGTGGCCAATGTTCCATTGATACATGGGAGGACCTCAAGAAAGAGTTGAAGCGCCAATTCTTACCAGAGAATGTGGAGTTCATTGCCCGCAGAAAGTTGAGGCAACTCCAACACACAGGTACAGTTCACAAGTACGTTAAACAGTTTTTCGCCTTGATGCTTGATATCTGTGACATGTCAGAGAAAGACAAGCTGTTCTCATTCCAAGAAGGACTCAAGCCTTGGTTTTAGACAGAGCTCCAACGGCAACATGTGCAAGGTCTCGTGTCTGCCATTGCAGCAGCCAAGCGGTTGACTGATTATACTCCCACAGAAGGGAGCCAATAGTGTATACCCTCAGTCGAAGGGGTACTACTCGCAGCAACATGGGCACACAAAGAAGTTCTCGAATGGCAAGAATGGAGGGCACAGACAAAGTTCTAGTCCGGGATCCTCACGGAATTCCTCCCCTTCACAGAGTAGAAGTACCTCACCAGTCAAGCGTCGTCACAAACACGTATATATGTTTTGTGTGGTGAGCCTCACAAGACATTTACTTGCAGTTCCGCTTTATGAGTTCAAAGTTGTCATTGGGATGGATTTCATGCGATAGAACAGGGTTGTACTGATGCCATTCGCCAATACATTGGGCATGCTAGGTGAATGTCCAAGCTTCGTTCCCGTCTCCACAGGCAAGGAAGAGGGAAAGTTGATTTCAGCCATTCAGGTGAAGAAAGGATCGAAGAAAGGTAAGCAAACGTACATTGCTTCCTTGAGAGTTGAATCCGAAGAATAGGACCATAGTTCAACTCCCACACAAGTTATACATGTTTTAGCAGAAGTTGATAACGTGATAGCAAATGAGCTTCCGAAGACACTACATCCACGTAGGTCGATAGATCATCAGAATGAATTGCTACTTAGTGCCACACCTCCTACAGAGAGGCCTTTCAGGATGAATCCTCCAAGACTAGCTGATTTAAGTAAGCAGCAGTATAGGCCTTTGCGACATTGTGTCGATTTTTGAGCATCGACGAAGATCACCATCAAAAATAGGTATCCTATCCAGCAAGTTGCCGACTTGTTTGATAAACTTGGGACAGCCAAGTACTCTTCAAGATTGGGTTTGAGATCAGGTTACTGCCAGATTCAAGTTGCAGATGAAGCCCCGCAGTTACTTCGTTAGAGTGTCAACAAGAATTGGGATGTGCCCAGCAGTATTGTCAGCGTCAGAGATTCAGGAGTCACAAGGAAGTTATGGGACGGACCGTGCAGATTACTTGGATTTTAGCTTGACTTTCCAACCAGTGTACATCATCAATCAGATTGGCCAGTGGAGAGATTTAATTCTGTGTTGGAGTATTTCAGGCATTTTGCCAATGCCGATCATGAGACTTGGGCGAATTTGTTCAATTCCACCTTTCATAAGAACTCTTCCTCCAATAAGAGTACTTTTAAACTTATCATAGGCCAACAGTGTTTAACTTCTCACACTATTGTTTCAGGCTACAGGAGACACAGTCCAGGGACGTACAGGTTTGCTAAACTCTGATTATCGTACAGGTTACGCAACATTCACTCTGTCATCCATGCAAGAAGTCTCAAGCCGTATCATGCAGATCCAAGATATCCCGCGTGCAGCATTCCAACACGTACATCTTCTCATTCAGCTATTCAGCCAGAGCGTGTTGTCGACAAAATTCTTGAAGATGTCAATTCAGCAGCAGTTCCATCCAGCAACAGCAGCAGCAACACGTGGAATACTTCGTCACACATGAAAACATGCCAGAATTTGAAGCTACACAGGAGAGTGCAGAGAACCTACAACCTTTCAAGCAGAAGATTGAAGAGTGTGCCAGGTCAATGAGACGAGGATATCTGCAGAATAGTGGGGGAGTCTGTAATGGCCATAACATTTGTCACCTAGAGTTAGGTGTAAGCTCGCCCTGGAGCTACCTGGGAGCACCCATGTAACAGTATGTAAGGCTCAATATGAAGCCATGTCAGCCCCTGTACCAGGGCATATCTGTTAGCTTAGAGGTACATGTCAACCCTGTGCCAGGGCATATCTGTTAGCTTAGTGGCATTTATGTAATCAGGGAGTATGACCGGCCTCCACTTTTGATGTTTCCTTTTGGATACCTAGGAAAGACTTAGCGTACTCTTTGTAGGAAGGGTGTCTAGTGCTTCCCAATCCCCGGCCTACACCCACGTTGATTGAAGCCCGCAAGCCCAGCTCCGTGGAAGTCCCGCTTGTCATAGGATCATCTATTGCTTTGTAACGCACATTTATGCTTTTGTAACGTGTTACCCCGTGTAATCAATATTATATCAACAAAGTTGCCTCCGGACTTTGCCTCGTTTACTTGTTTGCTGGCTACGTTTGGTGTGTACGATCATTTTACAGGCTTGCAAGTGGATTTGACCCCCTTGCGCCGCATGACTTCGCTTCGAAAGAAATATGGCCGCGACACCAGGGATATCAACCCCATGGAAAATATACAACCATCACAATACAAAGCACAATGACATATCCTCAATGAGGCTAAAACATTATTATCTAGAACCTATGCTGGACAGTTATGCCACAGCCATGTAATAAACAACTTGAACGCCAATTATCCAAGGACTCACAAGGGTGACTTGAGTTTTCTTCCTCTTTTGTTCATTTTCTTTTTCTTGATATGCAAAACATAAACCATATGTTGAGAGTCATAGCCTTCTAAATATAGAGTTTTTATATGAAAACTTACAATAAATGTCAGATCACATAAAGGCCTACATATTCTGCTATATAACTTTATTACCATTTGTAGACACCCGAATTTGAGCGGGCCCTCGACGCCAAAATACCCAAAAACAAAAATAAAAACCGTATTGGGCCCTCAAAGCCCATACCTTCAAAAGTCTTGTTTTCCTCAAAATAAATGGGCCAATCCTATTCACGTGGCCCATGAATCCCAAAACCATCTATTCCACCCAAGCCCAATCATTCTTATTAAATCCAAGTCCATCCTCATTACCATTCAATTCCCTATCCAAGCCCACACCCAAACCCAAACTACTTTATCCAACATTAACCCAACCCAATCTAAACCCAACTCCTAACCTAAGCCCAATTCACTACCCAAACCCAATCCAACCTAGCAATCTCATCAAACCAATCACCAACTAAATACACAAAATGGACACAGTCATCAGCTCCTCCACCTCCTCATCTAATCAACTCAACCCATAACCCTACCCTAACCTAACCTATTCCCCATCCTCTCATCATCAACCATCAATACCACAACCCATACCCTACACACCCTAACCTATTACCCATCCTCTCATCATCAACCACCAACATTACAACCCATACCCTACATACTCTAACACTATCAACCACCCACATCACAACCCATATCTCCCACACCTCAACCATCACTTTCCCTTAAAACACTCCCATAAAATCACCTCAACCCATACCTCAACCCATACCTCCCATACTCTTCTCTCTAATCATCCAACCACCATCACCAATCAACTAATCTCTTCATCCCAACATTTGCCACATGTCATCATCCCTTCAATCCTCTCAAAATCAAACCAATCACTACTCATCTCTCTAAATCAAACACCATACCTCTTCAACCATCTCAACACTCCTTCTCCAAACAACTCCCTTACACCACCATTCCTCCCATCAACCATCACTCATCTCACCCCACCAAACACTCTACCCAAATGGATTTGGGTAAGATCCAAACCATTTGGGTTAAAACACAACCCATTTCCCTCATTACAAAACTACCCTTATTTCTCCCTCAAATTGCATACCCCTCTCCTCTCAAACCCATGCCATTATCCATTATTCTCTTCATTCACCCTATTATACCCTTAAAATAACCTCCCAACCTCTATAAAAACCCCTCCATTCTCCCCTCACCACAACTAATGAAAATTTGACAAAAAACCCTCTAAAAAATCACAACTCACCACAACTCTCTCTACTCTCAACACCTCACTCTCAACTCAACTCAATCTTCTACAACCTCAAGCAAGTCCAAGTCAACTCAAGGGAAGACATACTTGAAGATCAAGATTGGGACAAGGTGGGTTCAACAAAAGGAACACCCCCTCCACATCCCCTCTTCTACTTTCCCCCTTTCCTACACACTCACACACACCCCATGGGTTAAATCACCAAAGGGCCCCTTCTTCATAAGGGTGCCCTTAATGATTGAAACCAACATTAAAAGTCCCTCACACTTGAGGGCACACATCGAATTTTTCTTCAATTTTATTTTATTTTTATTTTAAAATACCGAATCCGAGGTTACCACGTTACGTGGATGGAGTAGGGTGCCTAACACCTTCCCTACTCCATAAATGGACCCCCTTACCTTTGAATCAAGGTTGGACCAAATATGTACCCTATCCATACGAGAGTCATCAACATGTCAAAATGCCATTTTTTCAAAGAAAAACAATTTCGGGTGACCATTCACACCCCTTTCCGAAAATGAATGGTGGCGACTCCAAAACACCCCAAAGTGGAGGGATGTTTCAAAAATATTAAAAATCCCGTGTCCACACCATTAAAAGGAAATAATACGTCTAATCTCAAAATGTTCATTAAATATTTCTTGAGAACTTTCAAATGATGCTCATTGTTGACATTTTGAGGTGGTCCACTATTTCTTAAGCCTAAACTATAAGACAAAAATGTAAATCACTCTTGAACATGCATTAATACCATGGCTTAGAATGAAATATTTTAGAAAATGTTGGCATTTATACTCATCAAGTTTTTTACAGCAATTTTCTTCTATTAGTTGAAGGTCAACACCTCCTATAAAAGCAAGAGGGGAACTAAAAGCTAAAAGGAGGTGTAATCTTATTATGGAATAATATCACCCACTTATAGGCCCGAGTAGATTGCCATATTTCATTACTGCTCCTCAATGACCCCAAAAGACATAAAAATGGATCATGTCTCAGACTAATTCCAAGATTACCCAATCTTCTTCAAAACATACCCAATGATCTGATTGAACATGAAAGTGATTAGGTGAAGGCTTATAGACCCCGGATTTTTGGGATAAGGTTCTGATGATCATAAAGGTAAAACTGAAGCATCTAATTCAAGCTTCTCAAGTTTTCATATAATATTGGAAGGAAATGTTCACTTACCATTAGGAAGAAACACCACTAGTACATCAAAAATTAAATCGCCATTGCTAACATCCAAGATTCATCAATGGCAAAAAGGGGAACGAATCAGAATCTTGATTGAAATATAATGGAGCTTGGTTTTGAAGTCATGAAATAGAACTCAAATCAATCCCCAACACCGACTCAAGAACTCCAAATCCACCAATCTTTCTATTACAATCTCTCCGAAACCTCACCCAAAACTCATCAAATACACTCTCTATTCCTTTTATGTTTGATTGCATGAAAAGTGACTTTTCATGGAATTTGAAATCCATGGAAAAATAGTTGTGGAAAATAGGTAGGGTTGGAAAATCAAATTCTATTGTTTGATTTTACTTGGATAAAATAATGGGAAAATTATGAGGAAAAAGAATGAGAGGAGGAGGAGGAGAAAGAAGATGAGAGGAGAGGGAGAGGAAGAAGTAGATGAGGAGGATGTGGTGGTGGCGGCGGTGGCGGTGGTAGTGGAGGTAACGAAGAAGAGGGGAAAACATGGTGGTGGAGGTGGTGGTAGTGGCAGTAGGGACGGTGGCGGCAGAGATAAGTGATGAAGAAGATGATGAAGAATATGAGGGGCGAACATGGTAGCAAAGGAGGTGAGAGAAAGAGAGAAGGTCACTAGAGATGGTGATGACAGTGACAACGACGGCAAGGTTAGTGTGATGGTGGTGGTGGTGGCAGGGAAGAAGAAGATATGAGTGGGAAAGAATTAGGGATGGAAAATATGGGTGGACTTTTTGATTGAGGTGAAAAATGAATTTTCATTTCCATGGGCAATCAAACACTTGAAAAATGTCATTTTCCATGGAAATTGATTTTCCACCTTATTTTCCATGTGCAATCAAACATACCCTAAATTTCCAATCAAGTAACATATGTTGCATACTGTACAATGTGTTTATTAAATAACCTTTCCACCTAAGAATATCATATATCAACTATACAGATTCATATGGTACAGATCCATCCAACCTACATTGTTCCAAAATAATATAAATTACAAAAGAAATGGAGTTCAAAAGAAACCCTAAAATAATCGAATTTTTATATAATGGATCTCTGATCTAGTTTAACTTAAAAAGAGCTCTTCCGAACTCCATATTAACATAGTTCAAAAATGGTCTGAATCTATTATAATTTACTCATAAAAAATCAAAAATCTACTATCACAATCATTTGAACTAAAGAGAACCTTTATCATCGAAGAAAAACAATGAAGAAATATAAATAAATCAAAGACAAGAAATTGATACTTAAAACCATTACTAATCAAGATAGATCTATCAGATCTAAGAAAACAACAAGATTTACCATAGAGAATAACTGCTAACAAGATCAAAGACCCACGATTTCTTTAGTATCCATCCATGGTGTTAGGGTTTGTGTTCTTTCTCTCTCAGAGGTGGGAAATAGAATGATAGATCTCTCTCTTCAAGCAATTTTTTGAACTTAGGAAAAATAAGAACCCTAAAAAGATTAAACCCTCAATTGAGTTTGATTTGAAGATTAGGAGGAGAAGTCGAAGACGATGACTGAATCCATAAATTAAGGGAAAAATATGATTAGATAGACAAATTTAAAAAAAAAAACCCTATGTTGAGGAGAAACGTAATTGGAGTGGAGATCTTTGGGGAAAACCCTCAACCTTGCTCGATTGTGCGTATTAGGGCAAAAACGATTTGGAACACCTTATGTTCGACAGAGTAAAACGATTGTCCAAATTTGTCTTCCACAGCGACAATAAAGTTGAACGAAAACAAAGTCATCTTTCATGGGACAACTGATGAAGGTTGTCGTTGCAGAACCACTACTTTGGTAAGTCGTTAATACCGCTATTTAGATGTCGCTATTTGCTTCTTATGACGTGGTGAATATTTAATGGTAAGGTCGAATAGCTTAAACTTGAATGGTTTGGGGGATAAAATTCAAAGATTTTCAATTAGAGATTGAAAAAATGGGCATTTAAGTCATTTTTCATTAGCCTGTGAGAGAAGACCCAAGTCAAGGGGCAATGCCATCGGTTCAAAAACATAGATTATCACAAATATTCACCAAAACGCTTACATGCCCCCCTCAACCTCAGTCTTATCCATTAAACAAAGGTAAGTGATCTCAGTACACTCTTCAACCTAAAACCAAAAACCTTTCTAGCTCAATCTCTTCCCAAAACCAGTCATTTCAATCTCTTCGGTAAACATTTTTTACTTTAAATTTCAAAAGTTTAATCTAGCTTAAGCTTCAAATTAAAGAACAAGATAAGAATTTTTGAAGTAGAAGATGGTGAGAATTTTTATAGAAAATTTTAGGGTTTTATATAAGGCAATGACCAAAACAATGGATTGAGGCTGAGTTAAAAAATAAAAATTAATTTTCTATAGAGGTTGAAGTGCTTGAATATGATTGATTTTAGGGAGGAAAAAAAAAGTTTAGTTTTTTGGTTACAAGTTGAAAATGAGGGTATTACTGTCAATTTTTTTTGTTTAGTCTATAAGAAAAGAAATGGTCAAAGGGGCGTGATATTAGTTTGAAAACAAATGTGGGGAATCTCAACTATTCACAGAAGTGTAGAGAGGTGTCTAATAACTATAAAATTGTTTGTAACTCGGGTTTTCAGTCAAAATTGTGAAAAAAAAAAAAAAAACACACTATATCATCACCAAGAAACACTGCCCAACAATAAAAATAAAAAAAAATTAAGAACAATAAGAAAGCTTTATACTAACAGCCGAGAATTACATAGTGAAATTCATTTCAAACTATCTATCCTTGGAAAAAAAATAAAGACCTTATCCTACACCTAACTTACTAATTGACACAAAGTGTCATTTGCACACACACACTGACACACACACATACCCAAAAAAAATATATATATAGTATAAAACAAAGAAATATAGATTATTCGACATGTTCTAAATGTACTTGATCCTTCCAGTGATTAAATTATACTAATAAGATTGTCTTTGTTGATCAACTTAAACACATTTCTCCCATTTGGACAATTCTGAAATGTACGCACATGTGGGATTAAGGCATTTACAAGTCGTTTGTAAAGATCATAACGTTCCATCTGGAAAAAAAAAGCAATAATAGCTTTTTCTTTAGAACTTAAATCAATGTGCAAACTTAAGAAGGGTAAATTGAAAAAACAGAATAGGAAGCGGAAAAAAATTACCTTTGTGATCTTTAGTGCTGTTTGGATCACATAGTTCCCGTATGGATGTCCAACTAATTGATCCAATTTTTCACTGAAGAGGAGATCCACAACCACAAACTCCATTCCCATATATGTTAAGCATTTCTCTACGACGTGGCTACCATGTTTCTGCGTGGAAAGCTGCGCAAAGTTTCCTTCAAGATTTTTGCATATAATTCCTATGATGTATGGGTTCTTGACATCAAGGACACTCTGCACTACATAATTCCTGTAGGAAAAAAATAATTAAACGACCAAAGAAGTCTAGGAAGAAAATCAAATTTATACTCGAAATTGAGTTTTATTTATAGGAAATGTGTTTAATACCCGTAAGCATCCTCCGAGAGAAACAAAGAGTTGTTTGATATCTCCATTAGAAGTTCTTCCCTACGGGGACTTGGTATGGTTTTGATGACATTGTTGAGGGTGATGCAACCCTGTTCATGTGTCGCCAATTCGATACAATTCTTGATTGCCACAATGTATATGTACTGCAATCAAATAAGATTGAGCTTCAAAAATTGGTTAATGAGACAAAAATGAGTGGTAAGAATATTAGGAAACTAAAATTACCTCGTTTTGTCTATAATCAAGGTGATTTAAGCAATACTCGATCAAATGGAACCCTGTTTTGCTTTTCATCAAACATTTCAGTCCAGGCACTAGGGACTCCATCACATAAGGTATTAATCGTTGATTTAGTGTTTTAAGCCTTTTGATGAGCTTCTGAACAGAACATGTTCTGTGTGAATGTGGGAAACCATTAGTATAACATGATCTCTACGCAAGTATTAGGTTAAAATATGGAAATAAATAAAAGTTTTGGTAAATATATGTAACCAGATGCAATTTAAAAATATTAGAATTTATTCGGTTACGCTAATAATTTTTTTATACAAATGAATACAATTGTACGGTTCAAGTTATAAATAAACCTTTGTACCCCTTTGGTTTTATTAGAACGAATGTAAGATATACAGATAAATTTACACTTCGATTTGTACAATTTAATCTGCTTGTGTAAAAAATTATTTACATAACAGGGTAAAAATTCTAACATTTTTATAAATATTTCACATCTTATTTGATTATGTAATTTTTAAACACTTTTATCAATCTACGAAAAAAACTCGTAGAACAAATAAGCTATATAGGATTCATACCCGTATTGATCATCTGCCACGACGTAAAGACCTTCTTGTGTTGTGAGTTTGTACACAATCCTTGTTATATCAATATAATTGCAGAATTCGAGTAGTTTTTGAAAGAAATAATTCCCGACTTTGTCACACATAATAACAAATATGTAATGGATAATTCCATCGATAATCTTCTCTATGCTTGAAGGGTATCTCTCAACCAAAATTCTCTGCAAAAATTGAGATCCGATTTGATTCTCAACCATCATGACTATGTCATTCCCTTGTAGTTCGTCGAATAAGCTCAGGTCTCCAAGTAGGAGTTTATAAACCTTTTCATACGACCAACCACCCAAATCCATCAGCTTGTACACAAGAAATCGATTACTTGAAACCTCCTCCTCAATGGATCCATTGGATTCAATTCGGGTAAAACCTCTATAATTCAAAAATCTAGTTGAATTCAAACTGTTTCGTTCCATGGTTGAATTCATGGGCCTAGACAAATTGGGTGTCATTGGAACCAGACCCGTTCTTTCTGTAATCCTGTTTCGATCAAAAGGGTTTGGTCGATTTCTGAAAAAATAGTCATTACCACTACTAACCCGATTCTCGGGACCACCAAGATCATATCCCATACTTAAAATCGGAGAATCTCCAACCGGATAAGTAAAAGTATTGTTTACAGAGTTACCTCTACCACGAATATTGTAAGTCATCGGAGCTGTCAATGATCCCTGAAATTGCCTATTTGGCATGATTTCATGCTCTACTGATGGAATTTGAGTCAAACCCGACAACCTAGTTTCTGAGTTTTGAGCCAAACCAGCTTCAGAACTTGAATCAAAATTGGTTGAATTGATCTGTAAATTAGTACCATGAGCAGGAACATTGTTGTGACTGCGAGACCAAAGATTTTGAAACATATGTAGAAGGTCGCTGTAGTCCCGAGATTGATTAAAGGTTCCTGACTGAGAAGACGAAGACGGAAGATGGCTATGGTCCTCCATGATTGTTGCAGAGAGGAGAGAACAGAAGAGAAGGGCGAGAGAAGTTGATAGAAGGCAAGTTTGAGAGGGAAGAATGTCTATAATTCTATTTATAATTCAGAGTTTGTTTTCCGTTATTTGGTGGGAGTGGGAAGCCTAGTACTACTGCGCTGCTACTTGCTGAATTCTACGGTACTTTTTTAAATTAAAAAGACAGAAATAACCTCTGTGGTTTAGCCTAAATTTTCTGAATTTAATGGTGTAAACCGACATTTCATTAGCAAAATTTGAACATAACGATATTGCTTGATTTTGTTTAAGTCTCTAAAAGCTTTCCTAATTTCATATTTTAGTTTCTTTAAACTATTCATTAAAGAATTCGGAAAGAAAGTATCGTATTATAGTGCAAGTGGCATTGAATGATGTTTTTGAGAATGGAATTTTAGTAATACCCCTTTAAAAAGTGATAATATTAGGCTTACCTCCTTGCAAATTAGGGGTACACATTGGAGCAGGTCAAACCGAGAATCGAACCGAACCAAAGCCTTTTGGATTAGATTGGATCAGTTTTAGCATGATTCGGTTCAGTTCTGGATTGTAAAAAAAATATCGATTGATTTGGTTTGATTCCGATTTAGAGGTATAATAGAATCAAACTTAACTGAAAATCGAACCAATATATGTATATTTATTATATAATATTTATATTTATTTTAAAATAAAATAAATCCAAAGACAAAACATCAAACCTATCTTTTTTTCATCTATTCTCTTTTCTTCAAGTACTATGAAGACATACCCTTGCCGTCGTCTCCCTCACCAACCGAGTCGCCACCTTGTTGGAAAATCGAAGAGGTAACCTAACTCTCTCTATCTCTCATTGATATGTCCAACATGTTAGGATTCTTTCAGATTTGAGGATGAAAAGGGGAGCTAGCCTAACTAACTTAGTAAGATTTGAAAACTTACTAAAGATTGTTAAACTCATCTTGTGGCATCCAAAAATATGGTCGACCTCAAAGATGTAGAGTACAAAATTCTATGATCATTCAAAAAAAGAAAAAATATATTTTTTTTTTATTGTTACATTTTAATTTTAAAATTAGGAGTTCGTGAGAATTTAGTAACCGCGCATCCATTTTAAAACCTTGGATCAAGCTCAAAGATCATTTTTTAAAAATATATTTTTATTGAATTTGATATTTTTTTTTTCTATGAAATCTATAAGGCAATGATATTGGATTGTTGATTTGGTAATCCATTTGAGCTCAAGGACTCTTAGTTAGATTTGAAATCTTACAAAGTTGTAAGAAAAGTGTTTCTTTTCACAATACACATACCTCATCCAAGTCACGAAGGAGTTAGAAGATGTAGGAGAAACCAAAATGTTGGACAGTCCAGCGATTTCAATAAACGTTAAAGGGTTCAACGTGTTAAATCAGTTTTGGTAATTTGTTAAAAATAATAATTTTTAATAATTAATTAACTTTTTTAATCTTTCTTAGTATTTCTCTAATTTTTATTACATCATATAATCTATAAACACCTAAAATTTAGAGCAAATTGAGCCTTTGAACTAATTTCAATCATATCAAGTAGCCCCATTGATTTCTGACCATTTGATTCAAACATTTTACTGTGGGAGTTATGGATATATGAGGTTCAAAGGAAAAGATTAAAGGAAAAAAAAATTCATTAGGTTTGTTAGTCAACTAATTAATAAATGAAAATATTAAAAGATGGTATGTTCGCATTGTTGGATACAAAATCTTGGTAATATATATCATAGAGTGGGACTGTTGTCCAACTGCTATGTTGATGAATGAAATTTGTCATTCTCTTTTGAATTTTGATAATAAGCTTGGAAACAATAAACCTCCTTAAATAGCTGAGCTTTGGGCCAGTTAGAAACCAATACTTGTATCGATTATGGGGTATGTTTTGTAAAATTTTGGATGATCTTATTAGTTGGGAGTGAGTATTGATCAATAATTTTTTAATGTTTTCATGTGCTTTTGTTTGTAATGTTGTACAAAATAGAAGTTTCTTTCACCATAATTCATAAGATTGACATGTTATTCTATTAAATGGTTTGTATTTTATAGTTCATCTCTTCATAACCTATTATTAATAGAAATGTTAATGGAATCTCTTTGCAAATCTTTGGATTCCAAATTTTTTTATAATACAAGATATTAAATTTCAATACCTATACTTCGTAAGATTATCTAAAAGTTATATATCTACAATATTTTGAGAAGATTGGTCCTATTATTGTGTCTTTTTTCGATCTATGATGATTCTTAACCTACTCTCATGTAATGTAGGAGTTAATATAGATTAGCGCAGATCTAAGATAGGGAAATGACATCTTTAGTTTCAAGACTCCCATATTTAAACCATTCTTTTTTGAACTAAATCGGTAGAGCATGGGATGATCAATAATATTTCAATGAGAACTGGAAAAATAAAAGGGTAAATTACCATTTCGTGAGCCGAATTTGTTGAATTTACGATTCTGGGTAACTGTTCATTTTAATTATCAAAACATGAAAATGCAAAATCGTAGGTTTTTCAAGCAATGAGATCACAGGTTTGAAGTGACAAACTCGTTAGTTTCTTCCCCCCAAAGTGACAATCTCATTGGTTTTTATAGTAACAATCTCGCTAAAAGTATAACCTCCAAGATAGTTACTTGGAATCTACTAGATTGTCACTATAGATGCGTGGGTTCGAAATCTTTGAGGGTTTGAACTCATTTATATGGGTTTAAGAGTCGTCACCATTCAATTAAGGTGTGAATGGATACCATAAAAATGTTTTAAAATCTTTTTTTTTTCTTTGGCTTATAGTGACTCTCATATCCAAATGGATAGGGAAAAGGTCTTCCTAAAGTATTGAGGATAAGGAAGTTCGGTTGAAGGTCAAGAAAGGTGTTAGGTACCTTGTCCCTCCCATCCTAAGATGGTTACCAACATATGACCAAATGACGTGATTAGAAAATTTTGTTTTGGATTTTTGAAGACAAAAAAAACTATAGAAAACTAGGAAAAATTAACTATAATTTTATTTTGAAAAATGAACAAATTAATATGATGATCAAGCCCCTACTAGAAGTAGGTGTTTGTTGGAATTTTTTATGAGCTTGGGATTTTGATAGAAACCCATATGGATCTCATCGTTTCGAGTCCTAAAAATTCAAAACAAGTTTATATGCTCCTTAGAGAGACCTTATTTATTGGTTTGATCCTCTAGTAAGGTTCATGATTTGAACCACAACATGTATGAATGAAGACTACATGCATGTGATTTTTTCCATTTTTGTTGGTTCTAAAGGTTGAATATAGGTCCATAGGGACTTACATTCTTGTTTGTAGCCATTTTAAAAATGAGTATGTGTATATAATGGACTTATCAAGAGAAGATTACCTCAAAGGAGGGTTTACTCTCTAATTCTATTGTCATCAAAGGAAGCAAGATAAAAGACAATTATTCCAGAATTGAAATTGAAAGGAATTGAAAGTATCTATGTTATAAAAATTAAATTGCATAAAAGTAAATGGAAGTAAAGCAACTTAATATAATGCTCTTAAGGAGTTTATTGAGGATTTATTGAGAGAGATTACCTTAAAGAGGGATTACTCTCTCTCCCCAAGTCTCTAGACTAAAGATTTAAAAGACCATATTAAAAATTATAAAATTAAACTTGCTAATAGGAAAAGTGCTTAAAATAAAAAGGGAGTAATAAGAAAAAAGAGATTAAAGGGGGAGAATAGAGGATTTAACCATATCTTAGTCTTCTTTCTTCTTCTTTGTATTTTTGGATTGAGCTTCTATGAATTTTTAAAGGGGTTTTGAGAGAATAAAAAGGCTTAAAGAGGTTTGGAAAAGATTTGGGCAGAATTTTAAATCATCAAATGAACTTCTCTATTTGTCTTGGAAAAGTCTCCTATTTATTGGGTTTTAGGAAACCCTTGGGGATAAATTGGCCATAATTCTTCAAGTGCCTAATAATTTCATTAAAACTTTTATGAAAAGCATCACTTCCACCTTTTAACCTTAGCTTTGATGATCTTTATCCTCTTGATGAATTTCATCAATCTTGATCATCAATAGGTATGATGGTAAAAATTCAAAAGTTCGAGAGAATTCTTGATGAATGTTAGAATGGTCTTAAGACCTCAACTTTGAGTCAATTGTGAAGGTACCAAGGCAAATAACATGTAATTAAATGGGTTTTTGGTATCTTTGATCACTTCTCTTTAGAAAATTTCTAATAAATTAGGGATAGATTGGCCATTAGGCACAAATTCTAGAGAATTCTCTAGGGAGGATAAAGTATTCTTGGATTTTAGAAATTAGTCAACTTCATGGACTTCAAGTGCCCAATAATTTCACTAAAACCTTCATGAAAAACATCACTTCTATCTTCTAACGTTAGTCTTGATGGTCTTTATCCTCTTATTGAGTTTCACCAATCTTAATCATCAATGAGTATAATGGTAAAAATCTAAAAGTTCTAGAGAATTCGTGATGGAGGTTAGAATGATCTTAAGGTTAGAATGATCTTAAAACCTTGACTTCAAGTCAATTGTGAAAAAATCAAACCAAATGACATGTAATTAGATGATAGGTTTTTGACCTTTTTGATCACTTCTCTTGTAAAAAATCATCCAACAACCAACGAAAGAAGATAAGAGGAGAAAGAAATAAAAGAGATCTCATAATCACTTGATGGATCTGAATCCATTGTTTTCTATGTACAGGAAACTCCATTACCTTCAATTGCATGAGAAGTTATTGTGTAAGCATGGTGACCGCTAAATGAAACCAAGACATTCACAGAAATACTTGATTTTTTACTTATACTTTGTGATGATCAAACTCTTTCAATCTTCACATCCCAATTGCCCTTTTTTTTTCTCCATTGTTACCGCCCAATGTGACCCATTCAGACCTTTCGAATTTCTTAATTCTTCTGTTCTCATTGAGTTGAAGTTGTGGTTGAATAATGAAGACTTGACTGTTGACTATTTTTCACAATCTTTTAGAAGGTTAGTGGCGTTATGAGTTTAAGCCCAAAGCCCAATTAGGTGCCCACTGAAGACCATCAAGTCCTTATGTTTTGTGTCTTTCATGGATGTTTTAAATAGATTAATGGGCTTTTCTTACGCCTAAGCCTAAATCCTTTATTAGTTCACACTAGAAACTTCTAACATGCATGAAATCCCATAGACTCATGACTAGTGGGTCCAATGCCCAATTCTGTCTCTTCCTCTTTTGTGAGAGAGATTTAAAAAAAAAAGAAAAAAAAAAAGAGAGGTGTGAAGTGAAATGTTTTTGCCATTAATGCTTATGGCTATTCTCCTTTAAAGTTCCACAAAGACCACAGTCAATGATCGAGCCCATGGTAGAGCTAACATTGAGCCTCTTAATTGGTCCATTGTAGACCATTTGTAATTCTCAGATTAAAATCCGTCGGGCTTTGGTCTAACCTAAATTGAAATTGGCCAAATTTAGGTCCATTTGAGTTGATTGAAATGCTCCTCGTCTTCTACACACTTGGGCATATCATTCATCTTTTCTCTTAAGCAACAATCAAGAATACTTCTTTGTCTCAAGTAAGGACACACAATTGGCAATCAGATTCGTCAACAAATCGGTAGGCATTGATATTATGTTAATCAATAGCACATTCCTTCTTCAAAAGAATATGCGATTGCAGGAGAGTGTTAGAATATCAATTATAATGTAGTATATTAAGGTGCATCAAGATGCACCGAAACATTATCTTGTGTCTTTTTTCAATCTATGATGATTCTTAAGTTGTGTATACTAAGTTGAAGGGTTTTCTACAAATATTTCTCTGAAATCAATAGAGGCAAGGATAACCAAATACAATTCTGTACTTTCCCATATTATTCGAGAAATAAGTTAATACAGTAAATGTTATAGCTATCCTTTCTTAATCCTTCTTCATTGTTGCTCCCACAATTGTAGAGAAGAAACAACAAAAATTTTGGTTGTTTACTTGTCAAGAAAAAAAATAAAAATAAAAATTAAGGATGCTTCTGAGAGCAAAAAACTTGAATGAATGTTGGTTGGATGAAGGAAATAAACAAGTAGACGCTCTGATATTATAGGCATGAATACGTGCTTCTTGGGTACATGCCCTTTGTAGCTGGAGGCTCCTCGTTCATGTCAGGAACCTAAATCAATATGCCAAAAGGCCTATACCTGTTGAAAGGCATCAAATTTAAGTCCTTGACCGCTTAGGCACATAACAAACTACCACTCCTAAGGAATTTCTCGAGGCTTTTCTCAAGGTTTTTTTTGGTAGCCCGTAGTCCTCTTAGGTAGCTTTTTTCCATGACTCAAACCCGAGAGGTGGGTTTGGCAATGATACCATATGCTAGGAACTTAAATGAATACATGCCAAAAGGCCTAGACCTTTCAAAACGTGTCAAATATAAGTCCTTAACCATTTAGGCATGCACCAGCTCATTGTTTATTTCTTAGTGAGTGGTTTTTAAACTACTTTAGAAAAAATCTGACAACCAACGAGATTGTCACTTTGAAAAAAAAATATTTGCGATCTACCTACTTTATAGCTGTGAGAGGGTCACTCGAAGAACCTGCAATATTACTATTCAAGAATTTTGGGAATTAAAATGAATAGCGAGGCGGATGGAATTTCATCAAAAGTTGATCATGTTTTCGGAAATTTCTCTAGATTTTCTCACTACTAGGTCATTTATTTATTAATAACAAATTCACACTTCTATATAATGAATCTAACTTGAAGGAACTTTGGGAAATTTGGTCACAGGTATTGACTCTTGTATATATAGTAAAACATGACTGTAGGGTGCATTTTTGCCGGAGAATAAAATTTGTTGGTCATTTCCTGATGGAACTGGTATCACTAGTTTGATAACCACTCAAGTTTCAACCATAGACACTCTGCTTATTGAACCGGCAGAAGGCAATGTAGATGCAAATGTTAGATGTCATGTGATTGAAGATGATGAAATTGAAGAGCTTGTTCGAATAGCATGGAATGTAAGTCTTTTTTTTTTTTTTTCACTTAATTGTTTGCATTCGTTTGATGAATGTTTTACTTTGCCCTTAGGATCATTGTTTTGAACAGTTCTTTTTATGACTAGGAGAACCAGATGGGGTAAAAATGTTTGAAGAAATCAAATGTTTGGTCTGTTTGTCAGAAAATTTTAGAAGTGTTTACTTTCTTTTGTAATCTGTCAGGGGTGTGCCTAAAGAGGATGCTCACTTAATCAACGAAAAATTTCTTCATCCGAGATTAGGACCTTGAATCACTTCATGATAGTCTAGGATGACCTAAACCCCAACTACCACCATGAAAAGACCCAAATGCTCCTCATCTTCAACTTTCATAAATCTAATTTCTAATCCAAATTCTAGTCTACAATTTGAAACTCTTGCAATAAGCATTCCAAATGTCACACTCTAAGAAAACATAATTGATACGACAATAGTTGGGCTAAGATTGTTTTGCCGATATATTCTGACACCACTTACATACAACACAACCTCCCTTCTTCATTATCAAATTGCAAGTTCGTCTATTTTGATTAGTAGAATATAAATAAGAAACTATCGGTAGCGTGCCTCCCTCAAATCTGCAATACTTCGTCTTACCTGTTCACCACGATATTCAAGAACCTGGATACTGTCACAGAAACGGTGCACCCTTAAGGATTGTATTTCACTGTTGATGAACTATGAACTAAAACACAAAGAGGTTGGCAATTTAGCCATTTCACAAAGAACAGGAGAAAAGGAAGAGAGAATCTTGGGAATCTCTCTAGCTGTTCTACAATTCTTGTAAAAAAAAAAAAAAAAAAAACCAAACCACACCTATGGTTATCTTTCTCTGTGGACAAGAAATGCCCATTAATGTCTCACAGTGATGATGCATTTCTTAAGATCTTGCATGTCTATTTCTTATTTAATATTCTCAATGTGTATAAAAGGGCCATTCCAACGATAAACACAGATAAAGTTGAGAAAAGATTCATAACATCTGAAGGGACCTTTTTACTTTTGAGATGATATGGTTGTGACACTGTTGGAATACAAGGACTTGCTTTGGATATGCTGCAGTTGCACCAATATGAGGTTACTAGGCATATCTCAATAATTTGTTCCTTTAATGTAAGTTGTACAGGAACTATCCCGAGTGCATTTTGATTGATATGTAGGTTATAGTGCTGGAAAATAAGGCATTTTTAAGACTGGACAATGATAATGCTGATTAATTAGTTCCAAGTTACTATGACTTAAAAACCAAGCAGATGCCACTATCCATTCTAACATAAGTGTGAGCAACAATTCTACCTAAACTATAATTCAAATAAAGACGGTATCACAGACTGGAAAAAGTAAAATTTTGATGCAAATTAATTTATTTAGAGCAAGAAAAGTAATTTGGATGGGCTACCTCTACATAAGGCCTGCACTTGAATAGTTTTTTTCCGTAATGTGATAAAATGCTTTCTAGCAATATATGTTTGTATTTTCCGCTGAATACATTTGGCTGCATTGCTAAGCACCTCTGCTCTCTGTGCATCTAACTCTGCCATTTGATCAGCCCTTAAGAATACCTTTGTTTTGCCCATCTGCAAACCATTTGGTGATCCTTTCAGTAAGTGAAAGCATTTGCATTCACAAAATGTAAGTAGATATATGAGAATTCATCAAAAAGAAAGAAAGAAAAGGTTGTGCATGGAACATTTATACAGCATTAACACGACTAAAAATAGAAATTTTTAATCTCAAACATAAAAATTATGAACCCTCAGAAATTGGTACTTCAAACAGAAGCCATGCTGGATAAGCATTACTAACAAAAGAAATAATGGCAGAAAAACAATTAACTCAGTACTGCAGTAGACGTAGAAGATAATGGGAAGGAATCAAAGCATATGGTAGTACCTGAATTGGACGGCCGGCCTAAATTTGGATCATTATTGTTAGAATCATGGTTTAAATTATCATATGGTTTTAGAATGTACTGGCCAATACAAAAAATTATTTGAATCCTCCTATGTGAAACCTATCAAGGATCAAATTTTCGATGAATGTTCTGTCTGTGTTGGTTTGTCTCGAAATGTTCTGGAAATGTTCCAGAATGTTTCAATAGAAACATTCCAAGACAAACCAAAACATAATGAAACTAAATCAAAAGTGAGGATCACTTTCTTTGTGACCCTCCTAATTAGAGTTTCCAACCGAAATTGAACCATTAATTCTATGAGTAACATGTCAATAACAAGGCCTGAGCAAACAAAACAATATGCAAGTTCACTGCACCCTACTAAAAAATCGATGATAATGCTTGGATTTTTTTCCCACTCAGTAAGTACCTACAATAAACAGTAATGATATTAGTTTGCACACCTGCATTATTAACCAAGAATGAAACTTAGACCAATTACAAAAAGCTGTTTCGCCTAGGGACAAAAGCAAAAATTAGATACCAAGGGATATACACATGAGTGGACATCTAAATAATATTTCAATTATGCGTTGCACATGTGTATCCAATGTTGAGAGAAAAAACCTAATCTTATGCGTTGCTTAGCAAGAATGCACTCAAAATGTCACAAAAGAACACTACTCTCTTGTTCTAAGCATCCCAAACACCCCAATCCTTCAAACTTAACCAATAATATTATGCACAAAACCCACAAACACAACATCATAGAAGAAGGCCTTATCCTACTACTGTCCATGGTATATAAAAAATAATGCTTGATTGGTTTTAAACTGAAAATCTAACTAAACCCAACATCCCTTTTATAATGTTTTCTTTTCCTTGCTTACACAGTGCTGATGTGGTAGTGGACAGAGAACCCTTGATTTAAGTTTATTTGTTATAATCTCAAAGCAAAAAAATCTATGGTTATTCTATAAAAGTGAGTCAACTTGCCATAATATGGATAATTAAAGGAATTTATTTGATCCGAATATCCGTTTTGCTATTATTATACATACATTTTAGATATCTAATGAAGATCTATCCATTGTAAAAGAAGCTAGTTGTTTTAAAAATCATCATAGTCAACCTTGACACTTGAACTTAGCCCTTGCAGCTTGGATCATCAAAAGTTATGCTCTGATCCAATTCCAATCTTGGTCAGAGTATAACTTTTTTTATCTTCTTGATGTTGCCGATTTTTAAAAGCTTAAGCTGCTTTTCTAATGGATAGATCTTAACAAAAAACCTAAAATGCATATATAATATTAGTAAATTAAAACGGACACTCGGATCAAAAATTATATCTAAATATTCAAAATTATAAGTATGTTCGTTGTCATATATAAATTCTAAGAATAGATCCAAGTTATATAAAATTACTTCTTTAAAGAAGTAAAATGTTCTAACTTCAAGTGATAAAAACATTGAATCTAGATACAAAGCAAATTAACCTCGTGAAAACTTGTAAAAGTTGGAGCATATTAAACATTCAAGGAATATCGCATAACTGGATAAATAGTGCCATGTTGTCAACAAGGACTGAAGGTTATGACCCATTGTAGATACCTCATTTTTGCACTCGCCTGATTAATCAACTCGTCAACCCGATCGCAACGGTTCCCAATGATGGATGTTTATTCCAATGCTTTATTTTGTTACCAGATATGTTTCAGAAATCCGGATGAGGTATCTCGAACTGACAAAACTGTAGAAACCATGCTACGCTAGGAAAATATAACCCCAAAACCTTAGAAATCATCATTTTTCAAACAAAAAGAAACTTCACGATAAAAATCACTAAAAAATTATCAAATCACCAAAATACCCCTAACCTTAAAATATCCCTAGAGCCTACATTACGCTTAGAAAAACCTTTTTGAACACATAAAACAACAAATCGGAACTAAATAAATCATTTCGCCAATTTTCATAAAATTTGATGAAATTACAAAAATACCCCTCATAAAGGTCACGATCATTTCACACAAAAGATTTCATAAATGATACAAACCAATATTTCCATTGAATTCCTTACGAAAAATCAATTCTAAAACATCCTAGAACATAAAAAACTGACTTAAAACGCGAAAAGTCCTTTTCGAGGGCAAAACGGTAATTTTACAATTTTTATAATTAAAAATTTTGAAATTAATAAGTAAAACATTAAATAATGTAAAGTGAAACATTAATAAAATTAATTTAAAAATTTGAACCAAAAAATCGATCAATCAGGCATTCAGGCAAAATTGTTGATGATTGCTAGGATATTTATTCAAGGACACCTCCATCTGGGGGCCCAAAGAATTAAAGATATAATAAAAGGGGGTTCTCCAAAAATTAAAGTCAATCAAGTAAGACTAAAGTCAATATATTAAAAGTCAACCAAGAAAGACTAAAGTCAAAGTAATCAAGTCAATCTCATAAGACTAAAGTCAAAACTCTAATCTAAACTAATCAAGTCAATCTCAATCTCATAAGACTAAAGTCAACACCCTAATCTAAACTAATCAAGTCAATCTCATAAGATTAAAGTCAAAACCCTAAATTAAAACCCTAAAGACTAAGTCAATCTCATAAGACTAAAGTCAAAACCCTAATTAAAACCCTAAAAGAAACCCTAATCAAACCCTAATTCTTCTAAAAAAAACTATATAAATAGGAGCCTCCACACCCTATTTTCGTATCCAAGAAAAAACTCTAAGAGAAGTAGGTCAAAAAGCTTTCCTAGCCTCCCATAAACCCTAATTTTGAAGCCCTAACTCCTTACCTAATACCCCTACCTCAACTTTAGCTCAAAAAACACCTAGAAACCCTTCAAAAATACCCAGAAATCCATAAACAAATCCGAAGAATCCAAATCTAAGAAAGAGATACCTTGCCTCGAAGCTCAGAGATCAGATCCGGAGACAAAACAAAGCGAGGAATACTACATGAGGAGCTATTCTATCAGATCTGAGAGAACAAAATCGTTGCGTTCGGAAAATGTGAGTATTTTTATTTTTTTTATTATTATTTAGGTCTTGTTAGCAATGTAATTTTATTTGGGAATTAAAAGAGACCGGCGTTTGCCGGGCGGAGTTGGTGCCTAACACCTTCCAACCCCGTAACGTGATCCCCGGACCCGTATTTTTCTTTCGTAGATTAGTTTATTTGCCTTTTAGAGTCAAAGTTCGGTTCCTAGACCGTAATAACTAGGTGGCAACTCCCAAACCTCAAGGGTCAAAAGCGGATCCGCGCACCCCGCGGATCGAGGGCACTTTCACCCATATGAGATATAGAGCTCTCAGCTTGAAGGTGTCAGCTAGCTTAGTTGGGAAAGTCCATATAAGAAAACTACTTAGCTTCCTTGTTTTCCAAAATGAAAAGGTTCATGTAAACATAAATAGTGGAAATAATCATGTTTGTTAGAAGCTTAGAATCACTTTAAACCAACCCTAAATTTTTACGATGGTTAATATTTTCTTATGAAGAATTCAACCACAAAACAATATCAAGCATACTACATTCACAAACAATGTAAAGTATAAAAAAAAATAATGAAATAAAGAAATACAACATAACAAGCCAGAAATTTTTTCAGGACAGATCATTTAATGAGAGTGTCTTAAAAAAGATAGCACCTCATAAACTCCCGGGTTCATTAGCAAGAGATCAAAACTTCCAGAGATCAACTGCCAAACAAGACCCCTTAAACAATCAGGAATTCCCTTTCTTATACGCCTTTTGACCACATGAGGTTTCCTTCTGGCATAGAGCTTCCAATCACTTCCACCAACACTAATCATTTTCCTCCACTTTCTAACCCTTTTTTCCTTCCTGAGAATTTCAACAAGCGTAATGTGAACTAAATGAAATACACATAATGTATGGGGGAAAGGTACTCCAATAGAAAAAATAATATCCCTTGAAGAATTTTTATCAATCAAACAGAATAGAGTTTCTCAAGATGATTAAACTCCGAGATTTTCATCGTTTTGATCACAAAGGGAAGTGCTAAAATAGGTTGGTTGGTCATACCAAAACAAAATGAAAGTACCTATAACAAAAAAAAAAAGTAATTTTCTAATACACATTAGGGATATTAGTAGACTACAATTAAAAAAGTTCTCCTGAAATACTGGATGAAAACCACAAATAGAGGAAAGGAATTAAAATTAGACAACGTAGAGAATGGGGAAGAGGAATGGAATTAAAAAATTTACAAATAGGAAATATGTTAATATCCAAAAATTATAGTACTACACAAGGATAAATTGGTGGTACCAAAGGTGAATCAAATGCAATATGAGATATTAGGACTCTGGTTTTGAAGCAGAATAGGAAGCAAAGATGAGATTTTGAACTAGAAGTGGCACCTCGGGTAAGGCCATTCCTATATCTTCAAAATCAATGTCTAATACTAGCATGATTATAACATATTAGTAGCCACCAACTTCATCATTTAAAATTTTAAGATACATATAACATCAAGATCAACACCAAGAAAATCAGTATCTAATTGTTACCAAAGTATTGCTGAAAATCTAGGCAAAGATTAACACCAAGAAAATCAGTATCTAATTGTTACCAAAGTTATTGCTGAAAATCTAGGCAAAGATTAATACCAAGAAAATTATCTATCTCATAAAATCTAGTCAAGGGTCACTCGCATTCACTTAACGGGTTATTTTCGTCAAGTTCTTGATTAGATCCATTATATCAATTCCTAGTATACACACATTACCAGCTATCTTGAGATTCCAATGATGACGGGTTTCATCCCTTTTGGATTTATTGGTCTTCATCTTATATCCTTGTGAGCAACATACGAACCAGTGAATATTTTGCAAAAGAGTGTTATTATATGACATATATGACAATTTTCAAGTTATATGGAATGAAATGTTGGAAAAAATCCAACCTTCAACTATGAGAAATCAATTGAAGAGAACAAACAAGAAAACAATAACCAAGAAATCAACCACAACACAAGCCACACTGATTTCACTGTGTTCAAAAGCCAAAAATGAATTACAATGTTTCTCCCATAGGAAAATGGTAAAAATACCCCTAACAAATTAGGGTTAGGAAACTACTAACAGAAAAGTATGGTCATTTGATGGTTTGAATAAGAACACTAGAATCTTAAAAACATAGACTTGAAGAGATTGGAGAGAAACAATTTTTAGAAGCCAAAGCTAACAACTAATATAACTAAAAACTATTTAACCAATACATGACAACACGAATCAATGATACCTTAGTAGAAGAACTTTGGATCGTATTTGCTAAGGGCAACCAAATCTGATTATCTTCATCTGTATTCAGTACATTTCCATCAATAACAATTCAACTGGAATGGAAAATTAAACAAAAAAAGGTGCTATAATTTCATCATAAAAGCAAAGAAATTTGCCACATTCAGGTGTCCAAAGCAATCTCCTTTCCGCATTTTGAAACACAACCAAATTGTCTCTCTGTCCCTTTCTCTTCCTAAAATACGTCCTAACCACATCATGCCATAATCATTTTGGGTCCAGAAACCCTAAGTTTGATCCGTGGCACAAAATTAATAATCACCTTCGATGTAAACTCTCCAAGAGAAGAAATTGCAGCCAAAGAGATTGTCACGAACATATCATCCATAAAAAACAGTGGATAATCGGGGATAGAACATAGAAACACAACAAAATTTGGCGACGCTTTGAACAAGCCACACCTCGTGGTGAGTTCTGTAAAACGAGATGCCATGCTTTCTCTCTCTCTCAATCTCACTAACAGTCTAGTATTCTGAATATGTGAGGTAAGTTACCGTGGCGTCTCTCTTTAATCGAATTCACTTCCACTGAAAATTAAAGATGGGCTGAGATCAAGATTCCTTCATGAAAATTAGCGGATTTTTAATCCAATTCATTTGGTTTTGAGGTCCATAGAGAATGATACCAATCTGAATTGGGAACAAAAGGAGCAAATTCGGTTTTTTTGTTGATTGCAGAGTGCAGAATGACAATTAGGTTTTTTCAGAAATGTTGCAAAGAGGTTTACTAAGGATTTGGGAATGTATTTGAGCGATTTATAGAAAACTTAGCGAGACTTAGGAGGTTTTTTTGTTTGAGAGAGAGAGAGAGAGACACTACATCATAATGTGCAGAAAACAACAATCCAGAACAGTCGTTTAAAAAAAAAAACGATTGCTCTTAACGTCGCAAAAGCAGTCGTTTTTCAAAGGAGTGGTTTTTTAATTCTGACAGATGAAAACAATCGGAAAAAACGACTGTCTTTGACAGATGAAGGATGCTCTGTTATAATCTGAGCATCAGGGACCTTGGTGGTTGACCTCAGAAAATGAACCAAAGGCTGACCATATGTGTGAGGAAAAGACCGGCTGATGGTGTGGGCACCAGAGGGATCAGCAGCAATAGTTGCATCACCGAATTCTACCGACTGTAGTTCCCTATGTTCCACAACGTGAAAAAATCCTATATTTAACGGGGCCAAATGTCCAACTGTCTTTAGCTTCCTGTTTAAAAAGAACGTTCAATCAATTGGATTGGATCTTCAAACCCAAATATCTCTATATATATATATATATATATATATATATATAGATACATATATATACTAGACAGTAAATGTGGCCACCAACTAGGGCCATCCAATCCCTAACTCCAAAATCAAAATAGATTGATAATCCTTGCATCCCAATGAGCCAGCAAGGGTCATCTGGTATGTGTAACTTTTAAGTTATGACCATGCTATGTTTTCTTAAAAAGTAAATGATAATACCTCTGTACCACTGACTACAATTACTTGCGAAAATGGCAAGTTGTGTAACAATTGTCACACATCCTTGAGAAAAGAAGTAAAACACTTGAGCTTGGCGTGATCGAAGAGTTTCTGCCAAAAGTAAATGCAAAAAGAGGATTTAAATATGTTGGCAAGAAAAAGAAAGATATAACAGGTACCAATGCAAACTTGTAGAGGCTCAGCAAAATGGCAGAAAAAAGCACTTTGATGGCACTCTCTTATGAAATTCCATAGAGAAGAATGGAACTTCAAAGCTTATATTGAAAAAAAAAATTCATGTGCAGATTACTAGTTAATGGACAACTATTAGATAGAGGAGCAATACTCATATCAGTACAAGATGGTTGAAATGATCTCACATGCCTTTTCCATACAAGAGGCACACATCCAAGGTTGCCATTCAAGATCATATTGATATTTGTATACAACTAACCATATGTACTGGAAAGAAGCATAATCTGTGATTAGTGCTAATCAGAACAGTCAACTAATTTGCTTTGATATATGGCACTGACAGTGTATAAAATTATTAGATCAGCTTTTCAAAGCCAATAAAAGAACACCAAACAAACTATAACTTTCAAGGATCAAAGCCAAATATAGTCATTTGAAATCAGAAAATGCATTAATTTCCATGTATCTATAGATATTGACTATCAAAAAAGAAAAGAAAAAAAGGAATTTGAAAGCCTCTTCCTCACCATCTTAGCCATCACGTTTTCACTCACCATCTCCCTCATCTCAGCCATGTTTTCATCCCCCATTCATCTTCATCTTCATCTTCTCCAGTCAATCGAACACCTCACCATTAAGACTAGCCCCCTTCATGATTCTCCTTCCGGACCTCCTCGTGCTTAAAGCAGAATTTTCTGGTCTGTTAATCAATGGAAACCAAACAAAGGATAAATCAGTGATTTATTATGAGGGAGGTAATGTGGGTCTGCAAAGAGAAGAACAGCCAATGAAAAAGCATCGATGGTTCCTATCCACTTTCACGTTAAAGATGTGCAATATGTGGTCCAATCTTGGGTTCCTATCCACTTTCACCTGTTATGCAACAGAGGTGTCAAAGATCTGTAAAAACCATCGCCACAGAAGAATTTTAAAAAAAAAAACATGTAAATTAATTAGAAATGAAATTGAAACATGGAAACATATAAAAAAAAATTCAAGAAGTCCCTTATTGGCTCCGCCCCTGGACCTGGGCTCAATTCCCGCCAGCAATGAGTTACTGATCTCATTAAAATTTTCTTCTGTTGTGAATTGGCAGAAGAAAGAATAACTTATGTGGTTTCCGAAGATCGGTCTTCCCTGTTTACTTTTGTTTAGTTGCAGTTCTTTCAACTATTTTCCTTGAAAACTGACTGTTGCAGGATAATGCACCAACATGTGTGCCTAACATGCAAAAAATGCTGTTGATGGCATTTAGGTGTATGTTATACCCTAAGATTTCATTTTTTATCATTTCCTTTTATTATTTTTTCGCTACGTCTCTTAGTTCAACACTTAAACAAACAGCAAGTCACAGAGGAATGCTAGCAAGCAACACTCAACCCATTGCACAATTCTTTCTCCATAAAACTCAAGAAAACCACCTCAAATTCCAGACCTTGAACTAAAATGTAAATTTTTGTATGGTCTTTTTACTGTGTTGCAACTGTGAAACTCCTTTAAGGGTTGCTTTCAACAATTATTCTAAGTTGCTTTAGTTCAAATAGCAATTAAGACTTCCTTTTCCTACTTATGAAACAGATCAATGTTTTATCATAATTTTTCAGAACTGTATTTTAATTGCACCAATCCTATACTTAGCCTTTTTTTGTTAAACCATGCTTGGGAAGCCTATGCATATCTTAACCCATCAAAGTGCCTCGCCCCATACCTAAGCGATTAAAAACATTGCATTGACTACTTTCATTGTTAGTCTGAGTGATGGGTAACAGTTTTAACCTCAATCAATTCTTAATACATGGCATGTTGAGTTCAATAATTAATCATGACCTACAAAGACGATTGCAAAGTGAAAATTGATATGTTTGGGGGTCCAACTCAAAACCAATTGGTAGTGAGTTGCTCAGCAAAATTAATGCCAAAGATCTCAGCTGCCATTGCTCAGCAACAACAGCTTTCCAGAGAGTGTTCCCAAACGCAGCCTAAATGAGCATTTGAGCAAGGAAATCACAATATAAAACCATGAAAATCTGCACTTAATGCCCTAAAATTCAAGTCCTAAATACACAACCATCGGAATATGAGATAGACACAAATCTTACTTCTTTAGCATTTCAAGTTCTTGGAAATAAAATTGAAACATAAACATGAAATACAGAAAAAAAAAAAGAGAAAACCTGAAAAAATCAATCCTGAGAGAAGAAGCTTCCATTTCTCAGAAAGAAGATAGTTTTCAATCAATATTTCCATACAAATTCTCTAGATGCAATTGAACAATGGAAATTAATTTTCCAACCCTACCGATTTTTGACCACCATTTTTTCATGGATTTCAAATTCCATGTAAATTGACTTTCCATGCAATCAAACAGACCCTAATGGAAAATTAACGAACACAAGTTTAGAAAGAAATAATAACAGAAGCATCTTTACCATGAGTAAATCCTGCATGATATGCTTGAGGAAAGGTGATGACAAACTCTCCAGGCTTTTGGACAGCCTTATAGAGAAGAACATCATGATCTAACAAAATATTTGGAGGGAGCACATTTGTTTTTCCCAATAGTGCATCAAATGCACCATACTCTCCTTTGGTCGATAGAATATCACAAGTGTACACATGTTCCCAAACTACCATTTCAAACTTGGGAGCTACATGACCTGGAATCCTGTACAAAGTTTTTGAAGCTCCACTGTGCTGATAATTTATACTGCCAGGTTGAAATGCACTCTCAGCACAAAGAACACAAAAATTAGGAATAAATGTTGAAACTCCACGGAGACTATTATTACCTATACAAGAAATGATCTTCCACATGCCATTCAAACATATTGAATAGCATACCAATGTAAAGCATATGCTCTGTTATTCCCTGAAATACACCCAACAAAAGTCACAGAGAGACCCAAAGCATGACAGTAAGAAATAATACAAATATTATTCAACTGGGGCATGTTTTCCATTTTTCTATAATATAATTTGTATTTATAAAAAAAAGACTCTTTACACCCCTCAACACAAATGCTTGAAACCTTGTCTACCATAAAAGAAGCTGATTTAGTGAGAAACTTTAAGGGTCTTATCTAATTAAGCAAACAAGTGTCCACAACACAAACTAAAAATCATACAGAGAGGGTGGTCAAGACCATACAAGGAAGATATTGCATGGCCACAAAATATAATTGAATTTTAAAGCAACTTCAGTAAAAACAAATATGATTGATTAAGAAACTCGTGTTTTTTTTGTTCTCTCTCTCTTTATTTAATCTCAAATTGGAAAAGAGGGCAGTATTAAATCATTGAAAATAAAACCTAAAAAACATTTCTACCAAAAGAAAGCACACAAAAACGAAGTAAAAATACAAAAATCAACACCTTCAGGTTCCATTTGCTTTTCCCAAGGTGATCCTTGGAAGAAGATGAAAATTCACTACCCTCAATATCTTATGCATACTCACCAGATTCAGTCTTGCCACCAGCTATTTCATGCCAAAATTCCTTTGTAAACTTGAAATGGTGACTTTGTCATCCAAATCCCACTCCGCAAGTCAAAGAGATTGCACTCTAGTTGTGAGCTTTCTCCATCATCAATACAATGCCAACATGAACTGAAGCACTCAAAAGGGAAGCAATCTTGCATATTCCTAAAATTCAATTTGTTGTGATTTAGTATAGAAAAATGGAAAACATTCCCCAGTCCATAGTCTGATGACCTTTGTGATTTATTAATGTAGTACCACAGTCCCAAGATCCAAGAGATGAGCCAAAATGCACTCTTCTGTTTAATAAGAAGTTTCAAACACAACATTCATTGATTATGCAACACGGCACAAATTCGGAAAGGACTAAGGTTTAGCTGCACAAATAAACAAGGCCCAATAAAATCTAGAAAATAAATGTAGAGAAAAAAAAATTATTTCACTAAACAGGGGAAAACAAAGGTCGTCATATCTGCTGTTGAAAGTCATCCAGTTCGACTAAATCTAAAGTGCCATTAGATATATTTGCCCATTTGACTTAAGAATATACATGGTTCATTTTATACTTTGATTTGAAATACATAAGACATCCATTAAGCATTCAAGACATGCCCAGGGCTATCAAGCCCATGGAAAATATACAACCATCACAATACAAAACACAATGACATCTCCTCAATGAGGCTAATACATCATTATCTAGAACCTATGCTGGACGGTTATGCTACAGCCATGTAATAAACAACTTGAACGCCAATTATCCAAGGAATCACAAGGGCGACTTGGGTTTTCTTCCTCTTTTGTTCATGTTCTTTTCTTGATATGCAAAACATAAACCATATGTTGAGAGTCATAGCCTTCTAAATATAGAGATTTTATATGAAAACTTACAATAAATGTCAGATCACATAAAGGCCTACATATTCTGCTATATAACTTTATTACCATTAATAGGAAATAATACGTCTAATCTCAAAATGTTCATTAAATATTTCTTGAGAACTTTCAAATGATGCTCACGGTTGACATTTTGAAGTGGTCCACTATTTCTTAAGCCTAAACTATAAGACAAAAATGTAAATCACTCTTGATCATGCATTAATACCATGGCTTAGAATGAAATATTCTAGAAAATGTAGGCATTTATACTCATCAAGTTTTTACAGCAATTTTCTTCTATTAGTTGAAGGCCAACACCTCCTATAAAAGCAAGAGGGGAACTAAAAGCTAAAAGGAGGTGTAATCTTATTATGGAATAATATCACCTACCGATTGCCATATTTCATTACTGCCCCTCAATGACCCCGAAAGACAGAGAAATGGATCATGTCTCAGACTAATTCCAAGATTACCCAATCTTCTTCAAAACATACCCAATGATCTGATTGAACACGAAAGTGATTAGGTGAAGGCTTATAGACCCCAGATTTTTGGGATAAGATTCTGATGATCATAAAGGTAGAACTTAAGCATCTAATTCTAGCTTCTCAAGTTCTCATGTAATATTGGAAGGAAATGTTCACTTACCATTAGGAACAATACACAACTTGCAAGGAAATGATACTTACATTTGGCTCAAAATTAGAGTTGATGGTGAGGTTTCTCATCACTAACACCACCAGCACATCAAAAATGAAGTCACCATTGCTAACATCCAAGATTCAACAATGGAAAAAAGGGGGAAAGAATCATAATCTTTATTGAAATAGAATGGAGCTTGGCTTTGAAGTCATGAAATGGAACTCAAATCAATCCCCAACACAGACTCAAGAACTCCAAATCCACCAATCTTTCTGCTACAATCTCTTCGAAACCTCTCCCAAAACTTATCAAATACACTCTCTATTCCTTTTATGTTTGATTGCATGAAAAGTGACTTTTCATGGAATTTGAAATCCATAGAAAAATAGTGGTGGAAAATAGGTAGGGTTGGAAAATCAAATTCTATTGTTTAATTTTACTTGGATAAAATCATGGGAAAATTATATGAGGAAAAAGAAGAAGGAGAGGAGGAGGAGGAGAAAGAAGATGAGAGGAGAGAGAGAGGAAAAAGTAGATGAGGAGGAAGAGGGAGGGGGGAGGATGTAGTGGTGGTGGCGGTAGCGGTGACTGTAGCAGTAGAGGTAACGAAGAAGAGGGGAGAACATGGTGGTGGTGGTGGTGGCAGTGGCGATGGTGACGGCGGAGGTAAGTGAGGAAGAAGATGAGGGGAGAACGTGGTGGTGGTGGTGACGAAGGAGGTGAGAGAGAGAGAGAGAGAGAGAAGGTTGCTGGAGATGGTGATGACGACGAGGTTGGTGTGATGGTGGTGGTGGTGGTGGTGGCAGGGAAGAAGAAGATATGAGTGGGGAAGAATTGGGGATGGAAAATATGGGTGGGAAAGTGAAATCCATCCATATATGGATATATGGGTGGGAAAGTGAAATCCATGTTTTAGTGGAATTGTTTATTGAGGTGGAAAATGAATTTTCATTTTCATGTGCAATCAAACATGGGAAAAATATGACTAGATAGACGAATTTCAAAGAAAGCCCTATTTTGAGGAGAAACGTACTTGGAGTTGAGATCTTTCGGGAAAACCCTCAACCTTGCTCAATCATGCATATTAGGGCAAAAACGACTTGGAACACCCTATGTTCGACGGAGTGAAACGACTGTTCAAATTTCTCTTCCATAGCGACAATAAAGTTGAACAAAAACAGAGTCGTCTTTCATGGGACGACTGATAAAGGCTGTTGTTGCAGAACCACTGCTTTGGGAAGTCATAAATACCGCTATTTGCCTCTTATGACGTGGTGAATATTTAATGAAAATGTTGAATAGCTTAAAGTTGACTGGTTTGGGGGATAAAATTCAAAAATCTTCAATTAGAGATTGAAAAAATGGGCATTTAGGTCATTTTTCATTAGCTTGTGAGAGAAGACCCAAGTCAAGGGGCAATGCCATCGGTTCAAAAACATAGATTATCACAAATATTCACCAAAACAATTACATGTCCCCCTCAACCTCAATCTTATCCAATAAACAAAGGAGTGATCTCAGTACACTCTTCAACCTAAAACCAAAAACCATTCTAACTCAATATCTTCCCCAAACCAGTCATTTCAATCTCTTGGGTAAACATTTTTTACTTTAAATTTCAAAAGTTTAATCTAGTTTAAGCTTCAAATTAAAGAAAAAGATAAGAATTTTTGAAGTAGAAAATGATGAGATTTTTTATAGAAAATTTTAGGGTTTTATATAAGGCAATGATCAAAACAATGGATTGAGGATGAGTTAAAAAATAAAAATTAATTTTCTATAGAAGTTGAAGTGCTTGAATATGATTGATTTTAGGAAGGAAAAAAAAAGTTTAGTTTTTTGGTTACAAGTTGAAAATGAGGGTACTACTGTCAATTTTTTTTTGTTAGTCTATAAGAAAAGAAATGGTCAAAGGGGCATGACATTAGTTTGAAAACAAATGTGGGGAATCTCAACTATTCACAGAAGTGTAAAGAGGTGTCTAATGACTAAAATTGTTATGATATAAAATTGTTTGTAACTCGGGTTTTCACTCAAAATTGAGAGAAAAAAAAGAATGCTATATCATCACCAAGAAACACTGCCCAACAATAAAAATAAATAAAAATTAAGAACAATAACAAAGCTTTATACTAACAGCCGAGAATTACATAGTGAAATTCACTAGAATATCAAACTATCTATCCTTGGAAAAAAAATAAAGACCTTACCCTACACCTAACTTACAAATTGACACAAAGTGTCATATGCACACACACACACACACCAAAAAAATATATATATATTATAAAACAAAGAAATATAGATTGCTCGACATGTTCTAAATGTACTTGATCCTTCTAGTGATTAAATTATACTAATATGATTGTCTTTGTTGATCAAATTAAACACATTTCTTCCATTTGGACAATTCTGAAATGTACGCACATCCGGGATTAAGGCATTTACAAGTCGTTTGTAAAGATCATAGCATTCACTCTGAAAAAAAAAAAAAGCAATAATAGTTGTTGTTTTAGAACTTAAATCAATGTGCAAAGTTAAGGAGGGTAAATTGAAAAAATAGAAGAGCAAGCGAAAAAAAAATTACCTTTGTGATCTTTAGTGCTGTTTGGATCACATAGTTCCCGTATGGATGTCCGGCTAACTGATCCAATTTTTCACTGAAGAGGAGATCCACAACCACAAACTCCATTCCCACATATGTTAAGCATTTCTCTACGACGTGACTACCATGTTTTTGGGTGGAAAGCTGCGCAAAGTTTCCTTCAAGATTTTTGCATATAATTCCTATGATGTATGGGTTCTTGACATCAAGGACACTCTGCACTACATAATTCCTGTAGGAAAAAAATAATTAAACGACCAAAGAAGTCTAGGAAGAAAATCAAATTTATACTCGAAATTGAGTTTTGTTTATAGGAAATGTGTTTAATACCCGTAAGCATCCTCCGAGAGAAACAAAGAGTTGTTTGATATCTCCATTAGAAGTTCTTCCCTACGGGGACTTGGTATGGTTTTGATGACATTGTTGAGGGTGATGCAACCCTGTTCATGAGTCGCCAATTCGATACAATTCTTGATTGCCACAATGTATATGTACTGCAATCAAATAAGATTGAGCTTCGAAAATTGGTTAATGAGACAAAAATGAATGGTAAGAAATTTAGGAAACTAAAATTACCTCGTTTTGTCTATAATCAAGGTGATATAAGCAATACTCGATCAAATGGAACCCTGTTTTGCTTTTCATCAAACATTTCAGTCCAGGCACTAGGGACTCCATCACATAAGGTATTAATCGTTGATTTAGTGTTTTAAGCCTTTTGATGAGCTTCTGAACAGAACATGTTCTGTGTGAACGTGGGAAACCATTAGTATAACACGATCTCTACACAAGTATTAGGTTAAAATATGGAAATAAATAAAAGTTTTGGTAAGTATATGTAACCAGAAGTAATTTAAAAATATTAGAATTATCCGGTTACCTAATAATTTTTTTACACAAACGGATACGATTGTACGGTTCAAGTTATAAATAAAACTTTGTACCCCTTTGATTTTATTAGAACGAATGTAGGATATACAGATAAATTTACACTTTGATCCGTACAATTTAATCTACATGTGTAAAAATTTATTTACATAACAGGGTAAAAATTATAACATTTTTCTAAATATTTTCACATCTTATTTGATGATGTAATTTTTAAACACTTTTATCAATCTACGTAAAAAAACTCGTAGAAACAAATAAGCTATATAGGATTCATACCCGTATTGATCGTCTGCTACAACGTAAAGACCTTCTTGTGTTGTGAGTTTGTACACAATCCTTGTTATATCAATATAATTGCAGAATTCGAGTAGTTTTTGAAAGAAATAATTCCCGACTTTGTCACACATAATAACAAATATGTAATGGATAATTCCATCGATAATCTTCTCTATGCTTGAAGGGTATCTCTCAGCCAAAATTCTCTGCAAAAATTGAGATCCGATTTGATTCTCAGCCATCATGACTATGTCATTCCCTTGTAGTTCGTCGAATAAGCTCAGGTCTCCAAGTAAGAGTTTATAAACCTTTTCATACGACCAACCGCCCAAATCCATCAGCTTGTACACAAGAAATCGATTACTTGAAACCTCCTCCTCAATGGATTCATTGGATTCAATTCGGGTAAAACTTCTATAATTCAAAAGTCTAGTTGAATTCAAATTGTATCGTTCCATGGTTGAATTCATGGGTCTAGACGAATTGGGCGTCATTGGAACCGGACTTGTTCTTTCTGTAACCCTGTTTCGATCAAAAGGGTTTGGTCGATTTCTGAAAAAATAGTCATTACCACTACTAACCCGACTCTCGGGATCACCAAGATCATATCCCATACTTAAAATCGGAGAATCTACAACCGGATAAGTAAAAGTATTGTTCACAGAGTTACCTCTACCACGAATATTGTAAGTAATTGGAGCTGTCAATGTTCCCTGAAATTGCCTATTTGGCATGATTTCGTGCTCTACTGATGGAATTTGAGTTAAACCCGACAACCCAATGTCTGAGTTATGAACGAAACCAGCTTCAGAACTTGAATCAAAATTAGTTGAATTGATCTGTAAATTAGTACCATGAGCAGGAACATTGTTGTGACTGCGAGACCAAAGATTTCGAAACATATGTAGAAAGTCATTGTAGTCCCGAGATTGATTAAAGGTTCTTGACTGAGAAGTCGAAGATGGAAGATGGCTATGGTCCTCCATGGTTGTTGCAGAGAGGAGAGAAGAGAAGAGAAGGGCGAGAGAAGTTGATAGAAGGCAAGTTTGAGAGGGAAGAATGTCTCTTTATAATACAAAGTTTGTTTTCCGTTATTTGGTGGGAATGTGATTCCTAGTGCGACTGCGCTGCTACTTTCTAAATTCTAATTAGACGGTACTTTTTTAAATTAAAAAGACAAAAATACCCTTAATAAAAAAATTGATAAATTCTCTTAAAAATTTTTAAATGTAAACCGAGACATTTCAATAGCAAAATTGAACCTAATTGATTTTGTTGTTTAAGTCTCCTAAAATTTTCCTAATTTCATATTTTAGTTTTTTTTAATTATTCGTTAAAGAATTTGGGAAGGAAGCTTCGTATTATAGTGCAAGTAGAATTGAGTGCTTGTTTTGAAAATGGAATTTTAGTAATACCCTTGAAAAAATGGTAATTTCTGATTTACCTCCCTGCAATTAGGGGTACACATTGGATAAGATCAAAGTGAGAACCAAACAAAACCAAAGTCTTTTGGACTGGATTGGTTCGATTTTAGCATGATTCAGTTCGGTTCTAGATTGTAAAAAAAAAAATTCAATTGATTTGGTTTAATTCCGATTTAGGGGTATAATAAAATTGAACTAAACTGAGAACCGAACCAATATATGTATATTTATTATATAATATTTATATTTATTTAAAAATAAAATAAATCCAAAGATAAAACGTTAAACCTATCTTTTTTTCATCTATTCTCTCTTCTTCTTCAAGTACTATGAAGACATGCCCTTACCGTCGTCTCCCTCACCAACCGAGTCACGACCTCGTTGGAAAATCGAAGAGGTAACCTAGTTCTCTCTCTCTCTCTCATTGATATGTCCAACATGTTAGGATTCTTTCAGATTTGAGGATGAAAACTTACTAAAGATCATTAAATTCACCTTGTGGCATCCAAAAATACGGTCAATGCCTCAAAGATGTAGAGACAAAATTCTATGATCATTCAAAAAAAGAAAAAAAAAAAAAACATATATATATATATGGGTCCCGTTCAGCAACAAACATTTTTCAAAACATGGGTTAGAGGTCTTGGAATGGGCTGATTTTTGGTGAGAATGATCTCTACGGTGAGGAGATCATCCTCACCAATCAGCCCATTCAAAAACTTCTAGCCCCAGTTTACAAGCTGAAAAATTGTGGACCGTCCATTTTTTGTTAACCATTTTTGATGGCGTTAGAAGTTTTGGAATGGACTGATTTTTGGTGATGATGATCTCCTCGCCGTAGAGATCATCCTCACCAAAAATCAGCCCATTCCAAGACCTCTAACCCATGTTTTGAAAAATGTTTTGCCAAAATGTTTGTTGCTGAACATTTCCCTATATATATATATATATATATATATATATATATATATATATATATATATATATATATATTTTTTTTTTTTTTGTTACATTTTAATTTTAAAATTAGGAGTTCGTGAGAATTTAGTAACCGCCCATTATATATATATATATATATATTTGTTACATTTTAATTTTAAAATTAGGAGTTCGTGAGAATTTAGTAACCGCCCATTTTAAAATCTTGGATTAAGCTCAAAGATCATTTTTTAAAAATATATTTTTATTGAATCTGATTTTTTTTCCATGAAATCTATAAGGCTACGGTATTGGATTGTTGATTTGGTAATCCATTTGAATTCAAGGATTCTTAGTTAGATTTGAAATCTTACAAAGTTGTAAAAAAAGTGTTTTTTTTTTCACAATACACATACCTCATCCAAGTCACGAAGGAGTTAGAAGATGTAGGAGAAACCAAAATGTTGGACAGTCCGGCAATTTCAATAAACGCTAAAAGGTTCAACGTGTTAAATCAGTTTTTGTAATTTGTCAAAAATAATCATTTTTAATAATTAATTAATTTTTTTTTAATCTTTCTTAGAAATTTTCTTTAATTTTTATTACATCATATAATCTATAAACACCTAAAATTTGGAGCAAATTGAGCCCTTGAACTAATTCCAATCATATCAAGTAACCCCATTGATTTCTGACCATTTGATTCAAATATTTTATTGTGGAAGTTATGGATATATGAGGTTCAAAGGAAAAGATTAAAGAAAAAAAATTTCATTAGGTTTGTTAGTCAACTAATTAATAAATGAAAATATAAAAAGATGGTATGTTGGCATTGTTGGATACAAAATCTTGGTAATATATATCAAAGAGTGGGACTGTTGTCCAACTGATATGTTGATGAACGAAATTTGTCATTCTCCTTTGAATTTTGATAATAAGCTTGGAAACAATAAACCTCCTTAAAAGGACTGAGCTTTAGGCCAGTTAGAAACTAATACTTGTATCAATTATAGGGTTTGTTTTGTAAAATTTTGGATGATCTTATTAATTGGGAGTGAGTATTGATCAATAATTTTTTTATGTTTTCTTGTGCTTTTGTTTGTAATGTTGTACAAAGTAAAAGTTTTTTTTCACCACAATTCATAAGATTGACATGTTATTCTATTAAATAGTTTGTATTTTATAGTTCATCTCTTCATAACCTATTATCAATAGAAATGTTAATAGAATCTCTTTGCAAATCTTTGGATTCCAAATTTTTTATAATACAAGATATTAGATTTCAATACGTATACTTTGTAAGATATGCGAGTCGTCTCGGACGATATTTTCGCAAAACTCGGACGATACGAACGAGATATACAAGACATTACAGATTTTATGTTAACTCGCGAGACAAACGAGTTGTATCGGACGAGATTTTCAAAATCTCGTCCGAGTTAACCGAGTTTTACCGAATATTTTTGAAATTAGTGATGGACCAATGATGCACATTGAATCAACACCTTTAAATTGTGGGCCATTTTCCTAAATCGCAAATATAGGATGCTTCTCAACTGCTAATTACTAATATAATCGGATACTTAGGATCATAAATTACTATTATCCCCTCAATAGTAAGGCAATCAATGGGTCCAAAATCCAATCCATTCAAATTCGATAATTTCAGATCTCGATTGAAGATTTGGGTTATGAAAATAGTTTGGCTGTCAATGGATCCAAAATCCAATTTGTGCCTATTAGATAATTTCATACATGGATTAAAGATTTGGGTTCCAATAAAAATTAGATCCGATAAGAATTTGATGCAGTAACCTATCGGATGGAATATGGATCAATCGTGTCCCTATCCAATAAAATGTGAGAAAGTAGGTCAATTGTGTTACATAATTGTGAAGTTTCTTTGTATTTTATTTTTTGGAATATTGCTTCTTTGTATTTTATATGTCAAATCATACTTATAATATGATGAAAATCAATTGTAACATATTTGGATCATATTGAGATCGAATAAAAACCAATTCCAATAAGGGTCGATCCAATTTTTATAATACCGATTTTTATCAAATTGAAATTAGTGTTTTAATTGATATTTTTGATGGTAAGTTTGATGCTCTTTAAATATTGTATTTGGAAAATAAGTTTAGTGCACTTGTGCAATGAAATAACGTAATAATGTAAATATTTAATTTATTTATTTTGATATGTATATTATGAATTTTTTTTTAATTTTATATTTTTTTGGGGGGTTCATTTTGTAATAGGAATCAATTCTGAATTTTTCCTGAATTTTTCAGATTTTTTCAGATTTTTGAAATGGTTAAAAACCATTGTTTCAATGTCGAACGAGACGACTCAACTCGACGAGACGTATCGTCCGAGTCAAGTCGGTATCAGAGGTGAACGAGACGATGCGGAATACCGAGTTTAAAAACCATAGTTGTGGTTGAATGATGAAGACCTGACTGTGGATTATTTTTCACAATTATTTAGATGGTTAGTGGCTTTATGAGTTTAAGCCCAAAGCCCAACTGGGTTCCCACTGAAGACTTATCAAGTCCTATGTATTGTGTCTTTGATGGATTCTTTAAAAAGATTAATGGGCCTTTCTTAAGCCCAAGCCTAAATCCTTTTCTGGTTCATAATAGAAACTTCTGCCATGCGTCAAATCCCAACTTGGCCCATTGAGGCTATTCTCCTTTAAAGTTCCACAAAGACCATAGTCAATGATCGAGCCTACGGTAGAGCCAACATTTGGCCTCTTAATTGGTCCATTGTAGACCATTTGTAATTCTCAGATTAAAATCCGTCAGGTCTCGATCTAGCCTAAATTGAAATTTGCCAAATTTAGGTCTATTTGAGACTTGGGCGTATCATTCATCTTTTCTCTCAAGTAACAATCAAGAATACCTCTTTGTGTCAATTAAGGACACACAATTGCAAGTCAGATTCGGCAACAAATCGGTAGGCATTGATATTATGTTAATCAATAGCACATTCCTTCTTCAAAAGAATATGTGATTGGAGGAGGGTGTGTATCAAGATGCACCAAAACATTATCTTATGATTAGAATGTGTAGTTAGGATGTAGTTATACAATTAGGTAACTTCCTTACGTAATCTTTATCTATTAATAGAATTTCATCAGAGATATAATGATCCGCAAATTTCAGTTGTCAAATATTTTCATTGCCTAAGAGATGTTCCTTGTTGTGTATTTCTTTCTCACAACAAGAAACATATTTTATTGTGTCTGTTTTCGCTCTATGATGATTCTTAAGTTGTGTATACTAAGTTGAAGGGTTTTCTACAAATATTTCTGAAATCAATAGAGGCAAGGATAACCAAATACAATTCTGTACTTTCCCATATTATTCGAGAAATAAGTTAATACAGTAAATGTAATATCTATCCTTTCTTAATCCTTCTTCATTGTTGCTCTTACAATTGTTGAGAAGGAACAAAAAAAATTTTGGTTGTTTACTTGTCAAGAAAATAAATAAAAATAATGAGAGCCAAAAAAACTTGAATGAATGTTGGTTGGATGAAGGAAATAAACAAGTAGATGCTCTGATGTTATAGGCATGAATACGTGCTTCTTGGGTACATACCCTTTGTAGCTGGAGGCTCCTAGTTCATGTCAGGAACCTAAATCAATATGCCAAAAGGCCTATACTTGTTGAGAGGCATCAAATTAAGTCCTTAACCGCTTAGGCACATATCAAACTACCACTCCTTAGGAATTTCACGAGGCTTTTCCCAGGGTTTTTTTGGTAGCCCGTAGTCCTCTTAGGTAGCTTTTTTCCACGACTCAAACCCGAGAGGTGGGTTTGGCAATGACACCACATGCTAGGAATACATGCCAAAAGGCCTAGATCTTTCGAAACGTGTCAAAGACAAGTCCTTAACCATTTAGGCATGCACCAGCTCATTGTTTATTTCTTAGTGAGTGGTTTTTAAACTAGTTTAGAAAAAAACGGACAACCAATGAGATTTTCACTTTGAACAAAAAATATTTGCGATCTAGCTATTTTATAGCTGTGAAAGGGTCACTTGAAAAACCTGCGATATTGCTATTCATGAATTTTGGGAATTAAAATGAATAGTGAGATGGATGGAATTTCGTCAAAAGTTGATCACGTTTTGGAAAATTTCTCTAGATTTTCTCTCTCCTAGGTATTTTATTTACTAATAACAAATTCACACTCCTATATTATGAATCTAACTTGAAAGGACTTTAGGAAATTTGGTCACAGATATTGACTCATGATTCATAGTAACCTAAAATTTTTTAATAATACCCCTATTTTATTTTTATTTTTCGCTTTTACCCCTTTAATCCCTCTTAAACTTTATTATCTTTAACCTCAAACTCTTGTGTGTGTGTGTGTGTGTATATATATAGTAAAACATGACTGTAGGGCGCATTTTTGCGGGAGAATAAAATTTGTGGTCATTTCCTGATGGAAGTGGTATCACTAGTTTGATAACCACTCAAGTTTCAACCATAGACACTCAGCTTATCGAACCGGCAGAAGGCAATGTAGATGCAAATGTTAGATGTCATGTGATTGAAGATGATGAAATTGAAGAACTTGTTCAAATAGCATGGAATGTACCAGCTTCAAGAAGATGTTAGAAGCATTCTAATACTTCGTCACATGGACGTTTGAAGAAATTAGATGTTTAGTCTGTTTGTCTGAAAATTTTAGAAGTGTTTACTTTCTTCTTTGAGTCTTTTGCAAATTTTTCTTTTGTAATCTTTCAGGGGTTATGCCCCTAGTTGCTTCTTTAGCAGCAAAAATAAAAAGGTAAGAAAGAGGATGCTCACTTAATCAACGACAAATTTCTTCGTAGGAGACTAAGACCTTGAATCACTTCATGATAGTCTAGGATGAGCTGAACCCTCCAAAAAAATGCTATAAAATAAATAATGAAAATCATCCAATTAGGAAACTCATATCATACATCACTATCCAACCAATTTTCCAAGCAAAACAGTAGTATATATCATTGAATTTCAAATATATTCAAAGTAGCAAAGAATTCCAGTACCTTATAACCGAAAATATAACAATAATTTTTTTCTTAAAAGAAAAACATTTTTAAGAAAGTGTAACATAATAAAATTGGAGGATTCAAAGAAGTACATAACAAGAACATCAGGAGCAAGAGTTCCTACCCCACCCCAATCTCCAAATACTACATCTTAGAAAAACCCAATTTATAAGAAAAGTCCCTTAACCCATCCCTTCAATTTTTTGCCCCCTTCTCCATGCGTTTTTGTGAATATTTGAGGACCCTACTTGTGTTTCAAAGTGCTGACAGGCCCACTTTGACCTTCCAAACTTCAAGTCAAGAACAAAATCACCATCTTTCAGAAATCTCTCATATAACCATTCTCACAATCATGAATTCCTTTAATAATAATAATAATAATAATAGAAAGAAGAAAAATGTCAAATTTCAACCATATCTGAAATCACTACCAAAATATCCCTCAAAACATTGACTTCACACTTCACACAGCTAAAAACAAATTAACTTCATAAGAAGAAACAGAAGAACAAAAATATTCTTACTTTATATAGGACAAAACCCATATTAAAAACCCAAAAGAACATAAGAATTAAATGATTGGAATTAAATCAGTTGGGTACATCGACAAACCTTTTATCATCGTCATCATTATCAAAGTTATATCCCAGAAACTTGAGGCTAACTGAAGGAATCATGTTCTTTTATTTAATTTTGTTTTGTTATTTCAATTGTTTATGGATTCAATCTACGTACTTATTTCTATACAAAGTTTTTTAGTTTTTCTCCGATTATTTTAGGATCTTTAATTTTCTAGTTCGATTTAATTAGACTTGTAATTGACCTCTGTTGCATATGATCTAATAATCTAAATCAGTTTTTTATTTTCTCCTTAGTTTATTATTTATACTTTTAATTTTTAAGAATGGGTTTTTAATTTGAGTTAGGCAACACTAATTACTTAGTCATGCTCCCACTCTTTATACTTTTAATTTTAAGAATGCGTTTCACAATTCCTGTTGACCAATTTGTTTTTTTTTTTTTTTTGAAGTTAATTAACCTTTAGACCAAAAAATCAAAGCTCGTAAGTTGGTAGCACAGTTGAAAAGTAAATGAACACAAGTATATAAAATACCAAAACTTCTCTCATTTGGGAGGATCCTTAGAACACTTTCTCTCAGAAGAAGAAAAAGCTTTCAAACCCTCCAGAGACGTAGTAAGGTTCTTGAAGAGTGATTTAGACTCCGGTTCAAGAGAAGATCAAGACTAAAAGTCTTTCTCTAAAAAGTCAATAAATCATTCTCAATGATCAAGCGCAAAGTCCAAAGAGAAGAAATCAACAAAAATCCACTACAGAAGATCAAGCACAAAAAATCATCTACAAATCCAAGTAACCTTCTCAGCCAATCAAATACAAAGTACAAATGGTAAAAAGCTATATGTTACAATTGTTATTATCTTTGACTGTTAATCACAGAGTACCACGCTGTTAAATGAGTGTACTGAAATCTGTTACTCCTTTTTTCTTTTATCAAAATCAATAAATTCATTTGCGATCTCATTTCAAGCATCTCGAGCTTGATCATGAAATTTGTTGTCGACAACCAATATTCCCTATAAATTTCAAGTAAAAGCCCTTGAATACAGCATCATGGCCCATCGATGTCAAAATAACATTACGAAGGTGACTCCCAAGTCTACACTATTACAAGATTGGTAGTCAATAATTAGGAGGGTTACTTTAGGTCTATAGAGTAAACTATTTTCATTTTTAAAGATGTGAAGTATCGTTCCTTTGCCTAATTCAAATTGCTAAATGATTGCCTCATGATTCATATCAAGGAATCAACATGAAACTATGTTGTAAGGTTGGGTTATTGGATGTATAGAAAATTATTCCATAGTTTTTTATTATTATTTTTAAATAGTATTTCAAGCCACTTTAATATAAATATAGAAGAAATTTCCCTTGAAAAATGGCTACCGTTAATTTTTGCTAAAGGTTTTTTTGCCAACGTTAGAGCTAGGTGATTAAAAAGTTAAGGGAAAAATGGGAAAAAAGAATTTATTGGTGGTCTTGATCTCTCTCTATTATAAGTGTATTGGGGACTGGGAGTGTCATTGGGTACCCATTTAACTTGAAGTGAACCCAAACCAATCCAAAATCCCAATTTTGGATCTTTTTATTGTATTCGATTAGATTAGATTCGGATATTATGGAACTGAATTAATTAAGAACCGATAGGAGCTGATGATAACCAAAGTATCGAGACAGTTTAAAGATTAAAAAAAGAGAGTAATGCTGAGGTGACAGGCCGGACACTGTGATGTTCTGACGTAGCTAAGTATCCACGTTACCCACTTATGGTCTGTTTGGAAGAGCCGTGGGCCGGTTAAATTCATCCGAACACGCCCGGTTTTTTGAAACCTCAGTGTTTGGAATGGATTGAACCTCTTTTAAATTGCCGACTCTTTCGTTAAAACCAGCCGATTCTATCGACTACCATCACTTCACGGAGGCTCCGCAAAATCAATCGGTTCCGCAAAAACAGAGTGAACAACTTACTTGGCGTCATCTCTCTCTCTCTCTCTGATTTAACAATCAGGAATTCATCTCTGCAACTCACACAGGTAAGCAACTTTTTTTTTTTTTTCAATTTTTGTGTTTTAAGCAATCCATCGTCATCTTCTCCAAGAGCTCAATTGAAAATTTTCAGAGATTCTAGAAGTAAAAGAGGAAAAAAAAAAAAAAAAAAAGAGAAAGAAGAGTAAAACAGAAATTTACATCCATTCATCAATCGATTTCAATGCTCACTCACCTACAAATCTTCAGCCTCAACACCATTGTCATCTTCTCCAATAGTTCAATCGAACCCAAACTCACCCTCATTCTCTTCGTCCCAACACCTTCATCTCCCTCATTCACTCACGTTTACCATTAAGGCACAAACATCTTTGTCTTCTCACCCATCACTCACAAACCTTCATCACAGCCATCCATTAATGGCCAACTCTCTCAACACCAAATAATTACTTAGTTACACAACAGCACCTCAACCATCCATTAATGGCCAACTCTCTCAAACCCTCTCTCACCCACGACTCACCCATGGAACCCACCTTCATCGCATTCAACTTGCGTTTGGGCTCTTGACAGCACCCACAGAACTCACCCACATACCTCTTTGAATCAATCGAACTCTTGCAATCACTAAAGACAGCAATGTTCTCCCACAGCCACAGAAAACTTGTGGGTTAGAAACAAACTTAACAAATAAAGTTATATTGCCACACCAACTTTTTGGTTAACACTACACCAACTTTTTTCTAATCATTGATATTGAACATTCATCAATCCCAACGTTTCAACATGAAACACCGAGATCAACAATTTGAAATGTTAATTTTGATAATTTGAGTTCATGATTTTAAAAGGTAAGTAATTTTTGCTTTTATTTTACTTAAAAATCCTTTTACTTTTCTAGAGATTGTTCACTGGCTTGACAACAAATAGAGATAAAGCAGCAATTTGAGATACTCGTTTCCTACATTTTTTTTTTCTTTTTTTTTTAAAATAAAAAAATGTAAAATAAGATACATTGAAATATTTTTAAAGGGATTAAATAAATATTATCTTTTAAAATTTTAAAAAACGTTATTGAGTAGAGTCCAATTATAATGGGAAATAAACAATGATTGAAGCTCATCCAAATAATCAACAAGTCAAAACGTATTTCACTATTTGTTATTTTCTTATCCAATTTGATGGTTCTGTCATTTTCCTATAGATTTGGGGATAGTGATGGAATTTAGTAGTGATAATGTGAATTGCTGTGCATTTAGATTTAATATTATGTCAATTTATTTTTTCTTAGATTCTTTTGTTTTAGATTTAATATTTTTTATGAACCTTTTTTTTTAATTGTAAAATACTATTGAAATTGTTTGATTGAGTGCTATAATATTTTATTATGTTAAAATTATAATTAGAGGCAAATCTTAGTAATAAATAAAGAAAATAGGGGAATGGTTGAGAATAAGTAAAAGTTGAGGTGCCAATAGAAACTCTCATTTTTTTTTTTTTAGATTCTTTTGTTTTAGGTATAAGATTTATATGAAATTTTTTTTTAATTGTAAAAAACTATTGAAATTATTTGAATGATACTATAATATTTTATTCTATTAAGATTGTAATTAGAGGTAAACCTTAGTAATAAAAAAAAAAGGGTGAATGATTGAGAATAAGTAAAAGTTAGGGTGCCAATAGAAAATCTCATTTTTTTTCTTAGATTCTTTTGTTTTAGTTTTAAGATTATATATGAACCTTTTTTTTTTAATTGTAAAAACTATTGAAATTGTTTGAATGAGTGCTATAATATTTTATTTTATTGAGATTGTAATTAAAGGCAAACCTTAATAATAAATAAAGAAAATTGACACAACAATACAGAAAACTTGCAAAGAAGCTAAAAGATACATCTTTTGTCCATATTTGATATTGTAAGTGGACATAAATATTAAATTATTTAACAGAATTTTAAGCCTTTAATCCAAATAATAATTATATTTTAATCCAATTTCCATATGTCAATGAAAATTCAAAGTCCTGTCCTACAAAATGCAAACTTATTTTATATTTGAGTTACAATAGTTTTTTAATTAGAATGCTTGGTGACATGTCTACAAGTAAGTTGAAAAAGAACTTAGTCAGGTTGATGCATAGACAAATTTGTGTGTGGATTAATTTATTATTATTTTTTTCTTAATTTTTTTTTTTAATTTAAATTTTACTTTTGTAGTTTTTATCAAGATAATGTCTAGTCAACCAGCAGTAAAGGCATATTGGGATTCAGCAATACATAAAATTTGGGTGGAATGTTATGTTGAAGTAGTTCAAAAGTATGGTAAAGGAGGAGGGGGTTTAACTTCAAAAGGACATGATTATTTTATAACTATATTTGAAGAAAAGTCAAAAAAATCTTACACCAAAGTTCAATACAAGCATCGTTGGGATTACGTGAAGGATAGATGGAAAGCATGGAAGAATCTTAGGATGAAATCTGGATTAGGATGGGATGTGAATACGGGATCCTTTGAAGCAACTGATGAACAATGGAAGTCATATGTTTTGGTAATTTTTTTTTCATATGATAATTGAAATTAAATGAGTTAGTTAATTTTTTTTTTCTGATTATGTTTTATATCTTTTTTCAGTTAAATAAACATTCCAATCAATTTCGATATAAGGCATTAGAGTACGAAGATGAATTAGACCAAATATTTGGTGGGACTGTTGCAACTGGAAAATATTGTATGACCCCAAACGAGACGTCTTCTTCAATCATGCAAGATAGTCGTGTTTCTCTCGATGATTTGGATGCAGATATTGATAATGTGAATGAAGGGTCAACTCCAAATACTTCAATTGATCAAGCTGAAAAATCTGTTGAAGAGATGCCTAAAAGACATCATAAGAGATCGAGTGAGTTTGACCCCTCTTCTACCACAAGTGTGAAAGCGAAAAGGAATGCAAAAATAGGCGATGTTGAAGTTCATAGAATGCTTTGTGTGATGGCTGATAGTATAGAAGCGGATTTGAAAAAACAAGAAATGACGTAGAACGTAAAGAAAGACACTTCTATTATCTCATGCATAAACTTGTTGAGTACTTTCCATGACATGGATCGATGTGGACCAGTATGGATGTTTTTAGTTGACAAATTGTTTAAAGAGTCTTCTAGTAGAGAGATTTTTGTTGGATTGATGGATATTGACCGTACGTCTGCATCAGAGTGGATTAAAATGAAGTTTGAAGAGGCTCATGGAATCTCATGATGGACAATCTTATGATGATAGAGTAGATTTATAATTACAAATTCTATTAAATGCTATAATAAAATAGTGATATTAATTATTATTTTTTATTATCATAATTGTTAGAAGACATTATTTTAGATTATTAAATTATTAAATTCATTTTTTACTTAATGATTTTACATTATGGTTGGTAGGAATGTTTGTGTTTAAATTTTTTATTTTTTATTTTTTATTTAAACTCTATATGATTTGATGATTATGAATTGTTATATGTTTATAATCATGTGATTTGCATATATTCAATAACAGATGGATGATAGTACAAAGAAGAAGATTTTCTTCTTTATTTTACTGTGGCATTATTACCGTACAAGGAATCGACGCATGAAGCAACCATGTCGAACTTCACTACTTTCTGGTGATTCATATGTCAGAGAAATACTTGATTCAGACAACCCAGTGCCTTGTTATGACAATTTTCGTATGGATAAGTATGTCTTTAATAGATTATGTTATTTTATAAGAGACAGAGGATTACTTCAAGATAGTAGAACGGTTAGAGTTGAAGAACAAATTGTAATTTTTTTATATACAGTTGGGCATAATGTTAGGAATAGAAATAATCAGGATAGATTCCAACATTCTGGTGAAACGATAAGTCGATATTTTCATCACGTATTGCAAGCATTATATAGTTTTGCCCATGACTTAATAAAAGCACCTGACTTGAGCGTCACACCACCAAAAATATTAGCAGATCGACGATATTTTCCATGGTTTAAGGTAATTAATTATTTAATATTTGAATTAATATAATTAATAATATAATAATTGTTTAATGCTTATTTTTAAATGAAATAGGATTGCGTTGGTGCAATTGACGGGACTCATATACCTGCAGTTATACCATTTGACAAACAAATACCATTTCGATCAGGAAGAAAGACCGAATGTACACAAAATGTCTTGGCTATTTGTTCATTTGACATGCAGTTCACTTTTATTTTGGCTGGATGGGAAGGTTCAGCACACGATTGGCGAGTCTTTCAATCTGCGCTTAGCGATCCGAGTTTGAATTTCCCACATCCTCCTATTGGTAATGAAATGTTATTTTATTTTCTTATTTTTAATATTTTTTATGTCCATTAAGGTAATTTAAATTTATTTAAAAAATATCTTTATTATCTTAGGAAAATATTACATGGTTGATGCGGGTTACCAAAATATGCGAGGATATCTTGCACCATATCGTAATACACGGTATCACATTCATGATTTTCGTAGTGGAAATGGGCCAAGAACAAAGGAGGAATGGTTCAATTATTATCACTCTTCGTGTAGAAACGTTATTGAGCGTTGTTTCGGTGTACTGAAGAAACGATTCCCGATTTTGAAACGGATGGTTTCATATTCTTTTGTGACTCAAATACGTATTGTATGCGTATGCGTGGCTTTACATAATTTTATCCGACAACAATCAGTTACTGATAGTTGGTTTACACAATATGAAGATGAAAATGTTGACATTGATAGAGGAGGCGCATCTAATACGACACCAAATGAAGTTGATGATGAATTGATTGCTGACATGAATATTATACGAGATGAGATTGCTCAACAAATTTATAATGCCATATATACATGATGTAAAATTGTATTTAATTATTTATTATTTATTTGATAGACATTAAATATGTTAGTACAGAAAAAATGAAATTGAATTTTTATTTTTATTTTTTAATATTAAATCCTATGTTTATATTTATGGTTAACATATTATTACTTATATTAGAAAATTAATATATTTTTTTAATATTATTTTTAATTTCATCCAGCAATTTTTAGACAGCAGGTTACCAAACAGTTTAACATCTTAACAGCACAATTAGACAGCAAGTTCCCAAACAATATACTTAATTCAGCAAGTTGCTTCAGCAACAGCAACAACAACTTTCTCTCAGCATCAGCAACTTAATTCAGCATTAGCAACTTTGCATACAGCTTTTCCAAACAGACCATTAATGAGTCAGCTGCCACATCATTTTTTATTATTAAAGAAAAAAAGTAAAACTAACGTCTTCTCCTCTTCTCTCCCTTGTCTCTTGTAAGATATGCAACGTTTCTCTCCACTGTGCACAGAAGTTGTTCGATTTAATTCTCCTTGTAAACTCTCTCTCTCTCTTTAGATTTCTTCTTCATTTGCTTGATCTCGCGATTTCGGGCAAGGGCAGGGACAAGTGGGTTCGCCTAATCGGATCAGTGAAGATATGCATCCAAAATCTGAAGGAGGATATGAAAAGATGCAGAGAGGCGGTGACTCGGATCTTGACGAGATGAACTACACAAATTCATGTGGGAGGGATCAGCAGTATATTGCAGAGGCCATGCTTCAGGGGCACATGAGTTATGAAGGAGCTGGTGATATGGAAATGCCTCAAGTTCCTTTGCTCACTAATGGCCAAATGGTACTACATCTCTTTTTTTTTTTCTTTGTTTGGCTGTGTTTTTTTTGTTCTTTTGTGTAGGTGTAATGGGTTTCTTCTAATAATGAGTTTTGATGAGGTAACAGAAAAACATTTTGAAGTTTTTGGATCACTATCAAACTCTTAAATTTTTTTTTTTTTTTTGAACTTTATTTGATGTTTATGTGTTGTCTAGTGTTATTATGTAGGATGTTTTGTGAATTAAATAGTCTTGATTGTTATAGGTTGATGATATTCCTCCTCAACATCATGCATTGATCCCTTCTTTTTTGTGTCAATCATAGATATACACTATTTTGAATTAAATTTTTTTTATTTAATGTTTTTTTTTTTTGAAATATAGGATATAGAAGATCGTATAGTCATTGAAGAGTTATCGTCAAAAGATAAGGAAAAAAAGAATTAGGTGAGGTAGAAGAGAGTCTACCAAAGGAAAGAATGGAAAGAGATGATATAACACCGAAAATCGGAATGAAGTTTAATTCAATGAAAGATGCTTATGTTTTTTATAATATCTATGCTTGAAAAATAGGATTTGGTACCAATATTAGAAACACTTGGCGTGAAGAAGGAGAAGTGACAAAATGTCTCTTCACATGTGTTAAGGAAGGTAAAGTTAGTATAAAACGTGATGCAGATGGTCATTGGGATTTGGAAGCAAATTCAACAAAAATGTTATTGAGAGTTGGACATAAAACTAGAGTTAATGCAAGAAGAGATATAAATGGTATATGATATTTAACAAAGGTGAATCTCGAACATAATCATATGGTTAGTCCAGCAAAGTCAAGATTTTATAAGAGCAACAAAAGATTGAATGAGTGGGTGAAAAAACAACTTGAATTGAAAGATAGTGTCAGGATACCTGTATGCAAATCATTTCTTTCATTTGCCACTCGAAAGGGGTGAAAGTGCCCTTGATTCGCTGGTTGCGAATATTTTTTTTTTGCTATTTTGGGAGTCGCCACCTAGTTTTATGGTTTAGGAACCGAAACATGACTCTAAACAAGTAAAAAGTACTGATCTACGAAAGAGAATGGGCCCGGGGATCACGTTACGGGATTAGAAGGTGTTAGGCATCAATTTTGCCCAACGAACGCCGATTTCTACTTTCCCAAAAAAAAGATTACATTGTAAAAATAACGACCTAAAAATAAAAAATAAAAATAAAAATATTACCTTTGTTACCTCAGTGATTGTGACGGTTGATTCCCTAAAAAATAAAAAATAAAAATAAAAATATTACCTTTTTCTCGTAAAATTTCTTTTTGTCTCAAAATGATGATTTCTATGTTTTTGGGTCATATTTTTCTAACATAATATGACTTCTAAAATTTTGCTTGTTTGAAATAATCTCATCTGAATTTCTGAAATATATCTAGTAACAAATAAAAAACATTGGAATATTCATCTATCTTTGGAAACCGTCGCAATCAGGTTAACGAGTTGATTAATCAGGCGAGTGCGAAAATGAGATGTCTACACGAGGGGGGCATTGAAAATTTGTCATTTGGTTAAAAAGAAGGTAGAAATTATGTTGAGAGCGCAACACGTTTGAGACTTGGTGAGGCTGAAGCGATAGACCAATATTTTATGCGCATGCAAAAACAGAATTCAAATTCTTACCATTTGATGGACATTGATAGTAAGGGGCGTTTAAAGCATGTATTTTGGACCGATTGCAAGATCTAGGGCATCTTATCAATATTTTGGTGATGTTATTTCATTTGACATAACGTATAAATATGACACCGTTTGCAACTTTTGTCGAAATTAATCATCATGGACAATTCGTATTATTGGGGTATAGCTTGCTTTCAAGTGAATTAATAGAGAGCTATGTATGACTTTTTACAGCTTGGTTATCATGCATGTCAAACCAACCACCTAATGTAATTATCACTGGCCAATGCAAATCTATTCAAGGAGCCATATCTGAGGTATTCCTTAGGGCTCAACATCGTTTGTGCTTATGGCACATAATGAAGAATGTTCCTGAGAAATTGGGTAGTTTCAAAGAACGCGAAGCAATTGTTAGAAAGTTGAAAATGGCAGTGCATGATTCTTTAAAAGTGGATGAGTTTGAACATGCAGGGGGGAAATGATTGAAGACTTTGCATTGTAAGACAATAATTGACTTCAGTTTTTATATGAAATTCGGTATAAATGGATCCCGATGTTTGTTAAAGATCACTTTTGGGCAGAAAGTCCACGACTCAACAGAGTGAGTATACATGCTTTTTTCAATAGTTATATGAATTAAAAAATTTCCCTAAAACAATTTATTAGTTAATATGAATTGGAAATGAAATCGTTTTTGAATTCACAAAAAAACATTCATACTCTCGCTCCGTTTGAAAATGAGATTGTAATTTATTACTCATCGTTTGTTTTTTTTCATACTTCATTTCCAATGCAATCTCATATTGACTAATAAATTGCTTTAGGAAAGTTTTTTAACTCACATAACTATCGAAAAAAGCATTCATACTCTCACTCCGTTGAGTTGTGGACATTCCTGCCCAAAAGTGATCTTTCACAAACACCGGGACCCATTTATGCCAATTTCGTATAAAGACTGAAGCCAATTATTATCTTATAATGCAAAGTTTTCAATCATTTCCCCCCATGCTTATTCAAACTCTTCCACTTTTAAATAATAATGTACTGCTATTTTCAACTTTCTAACAATTGCTTCACGTTCTTTGAAACTACCCAATTTCTCAGGAACCTTCTTCATTATGTGCCATAAGCACAAACAATGTTGAATCCTAGGGAATACCTCAGATATGGCTCCTTGAATAGATTTGCATTGGTCAATGATTATTGCATTAGGTGATTGGTTTGACATACATGATAACTAAACTGTAAAAAGCCATACATAACTCTCTATTGATTCACTTGAAAGCAAGCTACAACCAATAATACGAATTATCCAAGATGATTAACTCCGACATGTGTAAACGACATGTCATATTTATTCGTTAAATACGTTGTGTCAAATTAAATGACTTCATTAAAATATTGATAAGATGGCCTAGATCTTGCATCGGCCAAAATATATGCTTTAAACGCCCCATACCATCAATGTCCATCAAATGGTAAAAGTTTGAATTCTATTTTTTGCATGCGCATAAAATATTGGCGTATCGTTTCAGCATCACCTTCACCAAGCCTCAAACGTCTTGCGTTTTCAACATAATTTCTAACTTCTTTTTCATCAAATGACAAATTTTCAATACCCCCCGCTCGAGTAGCAAATGAAAGAAATGATTTGCATACGGGTATCCCGACACTATCGTTAAATTCAAGTTGTTTTTTCACCCGCTCATTCAACCTTTTGTTGCTCTGATAAAATCTTAACTTTGTTGGACAAACCATATGATTATGTTCGAGATTCACCTTTGTTAAATATCATATACCATATATATCTCTTTTTGCATTAACTCTAGCTTTACATCTAATTCTCAATGACATTTTTGTTGAATTTACTTCCAAATCCCGATGACCATCTGCATCTTGTTTTACATTAACTTTACCTTCCTTAATACATGTGATGATACATTTTGTCACTTCTCCTTCTTCACGTCAAGTGCTTCTAATTTTGATACCAAATCCTATTTTTCGAGTATAAATATTATAAAAAACATAAGAATCTTTCATTAAATTGAATTTAATTCCGATTTTTGATGTTATATCATCTCCATCCATTTCTTCCTTTGGTGGAGTCTTTTCTACCTCACCCAATTTTTTTTCCCTTATCTTTTGACGATAACCCTTCAATGACTATACGATCTTCCATATCCTATATTTCAAGAAAAATAATAAATAAAAAAAATAATTCAAAACAATGTATATTTATTATGATTAACAGAAAAAAGAAAGGATCAATGCTTGATGTTCAGGAGGAATATCATCAACCAATAATAATCAAAACTATTTATTTCACAAAACATCCTATATAATAACACTAGACAACACATAAACATCAAATAAAGGCCATGCTTGTTTGCACCGTAAAGAAATGCGAACAAAAACATTTACATTTATTTGCGAGATATAGGTGCTTGGATGCTAAAATTCTAGTGGGACCCACCGTAAAGCAACACAAAACTTAATTAAAATTACAACGAAATCTCCGTAAAGTATTGCGGAGAAAATACCTCCACAAAGTTTCCTCTCTCTCTCTGCTCTCTCTGGCTTTCCCCTACTTCTTAAAAATTATCCAATGTTAATATAATTATTATTTAAACAAAAAAATCGTGAGATAGAATCCCACTTGGAGCTAGTTTCTATTTATATTCTAAAATTGCAAAAAAAAAAAAAAAAAGAAAATTGATTTTTTAAATATTGACTTTTTTTTTTTTTAAATATAAGAAAAACGAGGGATAGAATCCTACCTCGTTAATTTAAATTTATTTATTTTTTATAAATTTAAAAAAAATATTTTTTCATCAGATGTAGGGTATTAAAATGAGTTTGGGGCGAGTTACATTAGACACTATCAGTGCTAATATTGACATGTTTGGGGCAATGTGGTTTCTTTCTAAAATGGAAAATTAGTAAGTGGAAGTTGGTATCATGTAGTAGATGTTTAAGGTAAATTGTAGGGGATTAAAGAAATTTTGGATTTCTATTATAATCCTGGTTTAAAGAGAATAGCATTGTATAACTTATATGAAAATGCTTTGTCTATAATTTTTAGATTTATTTTAAAGTAATATATAACTATTTATCCTTTTTATTTAACTTTAAACAAGGTTTTAAAAAGAAAATTAATTTTTTTTTTCAATTTTTTTTTTTTAACGTTTATGTGATAATCAAGTAAACGTAAAATTTTCCATTAGACACAACCAAACACTCTAATCACAAAACTATGTAAATTTCAGTAAACACAAAATTCTACAAACACAAAATTTTATATTTGTAGCAGTATACGTTACAAACAAGCAGGCCCAAAGTACAAAAAAGAAAAAAAAAAAAAAAATTGATAGTGATCAAGAAACTTCAAAATGTATTTTTGTTACCTCATCAAAACTCATTATTAAAGGAAGCCTATTACACAACACATGAAGAAAAAAAAAAAAAAAACTAAGCCACTAGACAACACATAAACATCAAATAAAGTTAAAAAAAAAAAAAAAAAAAAAGAGTAAGTTTGATAGTGATCCAGAAACTTCTTTGATGGTGATGCAGAAACTTCAAAATGTTTTTTTTTTTTTGGTTACCTTATTAAAACTCATTATTAAAAGAAACCCATTACACCCCCCACCCCCCAAGCCAAAAAAAAAAAAAAAAAAAACAGCCAAACAAAGAAAGAAAATAAGAGATATAGTACCATTTGGCCATTAGTGAGCAAAGGAACTTGAGGCATTGTATGAACAACTTGAGGCATTGTCATATCACCAGCTCCTCCATATCTCATGTGCCCCTAAAGCATGGCCTCTCCAATATACTGCTGCATATCCTGCTGATCCCTCCCACTCGAATTTGTGTAGTTCATCTCTCCAAGATCCGAGTCACCGCCTCTCTGCATCCTTTCATATCCTCCTTCTGATTTTGGATGCTTATCTTCACTGATCCGATTAGGCAAATCCACTTGTCCCTGCCCCTGCCCGAAATAGCGAGATTGAGAAAATGAAGAAGAAATACAGAGAGAGAGAGAGAGAGAGAGAGAGAGAGAGAGAGAGAGTTAATTTATGAGGAGAATTAAATCGAAAGCATCTTCAACTAATCGTGCACAGCGGAGAGAAACGTTGCATATCTTACAAGAAACAGGGAGAGAAGAGGAGAAGACTTTAGTTTTTGGTTTTTTCTTTTATAATAAAAAATGACGTGGCAGCTGACTCATTAAGTGGGTGACGTGGATACTTAGCCACGTCAGAACTGTGAGAATCACAGTGTCCCGCCTGTGTCACCCCAGCATAACTCTTTTTGGGTTCCATTAATTTGAGAACATCGAGAATGCGCGACCTTCATTCTCTTCTCATCTGTCCTTAAATTCACATAGAGAAAAAGGGGAGACGATGAGTCACAGTGTGTCTGTGAGAGAGAACCTTAATACCTTATAAACCATTCGGAAGTCTAAGGAGCACCAGCGCCCTGAGAGAAGAACACAAGAGTTGAATCATCTTTGCTCTGGCTCTCACGGAGAATATGCCATGGCCGAACCCTAGAGAGATGTTTCAGCTCTGTTAAACCCTAGATTTGAGAGGATTTGACGCACGTTAAGATTGCTAGACGAGAATCCTAATGGATCTTACGCAGGCAGTGGGTGAAGACAATAGACGAGGAAGACGTAGGGCTAAACTACGAAAGGTTTTGTATTTAAAACCCTAGAGAGATGTTTCTGGAGATTTTATTTATTTATTTATTATTATTTAAAACAAAGAGGAGACGTAGGACTGAACTACGAACGGGTTTTATATTGTGAAAATGACCGGATCGGATTTTTATTGGATTGGTTCGGGGTTCATACGAATCTGATCCGAAAATTTATCGGATCTCTATTTTTAAATCCAAATCCGATCCGAAAATCTAAAATCTTGATCCAATTTTTTTTTATATATTTATTACAGGATATGGTATAAAAATCAGACCATTGCCAACGCTAACTGTAAGGTTTATTAATTTTGTGGAAAGTAAGGTTTCGGTGGCATGTAAAGATGAATTATTGGATGTATAGAGAGTAATTCCCAGAAATTTTTTTATGAGTCGGGCTCTTTGTTAGCAATCTTTTGTTTAATTCTTGAAAAATTCACGAATTTTTCATTTTTTTTTCAATGAAAGTATTATTCTCTGGATTATTTAATTATTTTGAATAATTCATAGATTTTAAGTTTGAAAAGAATAAAACATGATTTTTACAAATTTTTATAAAACTCTGTGAAAAAATGATATTATAATTTGTTGTATGTTGCAAAGTCTAAACTTGTAAGTTGTGACATGTGATACAAGTTGACTTTTAAACGGCCATGCTTCAAAATTTTGGAGGAATCCACATTTTTACGATTTGAATGTCTCTTTTATCTTAAATAAAAAATAATGATTTGACTCTCTACATTTATTTGAGATTACTTCTTAATTTTCCAAATTAATGATTTGTCCTTGATTTTAGTTTTTTATTTTTTTATTTTTTTATTTTATAAATCAATATTGCAATAACCTCAATGTCCTTGTTATTGTTGAGCTTAGTCGCATATCAGACACTATTGCCTTGTCTCTCTCCTTACAAGCTCTTGGGCCTATATAGAAATGAATCTTTTCAATGTTTTATCAGCTTTTTCAAAGTTCCACATTTTTTACATCTTCATTCTTCAAAATCTCTAGAATGAGTTTCATGATCATCTATCAAACTATTGAGAGGAATGTGCTTTGGGTTTTGTATGTGGTATATGCAATTATGACCATAGTAGCTTATATCTTATCTTGGATGTTTAGAATACCTTCTATGTTAGCAAAGGAAATCAGAAAAATCTGTTTTTGTGAAAAACAAAACGGTAACAGCATATCCCTTATGGATATGGAATAGTGGATATAGAGAAACTGTGAGGAAGACTTTTGTTGCATATCCCTTATGACAGCATATCCACTACAAACGTACTCATCAATCAACGATCCGTACAAACATGTGGAGCAACTATTTGTGGACATGTTACACTTTTTCCCCTCTCAACTCCCACTTTTCATATTCAAGCATCTTGTTGAGAGCCCCATTAAAGAACATGAAGAAAGAGCAAGATTTGTCATTATGTCAAAACGCGCATAAAACAACTTGAATATCGTGATATAAATGATTGCTAAAGGATGTTGTTAATTGAGACACTTTTTAGCAGTCGTTTAATCATCGTTTCTATTCACATAAAAATTATTAGTTATATCATATCAACAACACTATATCAAATTTCTCTCTCTCTCTCTCTCTCTCTTTCTCTCGCACAACTCGATTTGTATCTTTGTCTCTCGCTACTCGTGCTCATTTCTGTTTGTCTGTCTATCTACCTGTCTCTCTCTCTTGCGCGCGCGTGCAAATCTCTCGATCACACTCTCGCTCTCTCGCTCTCTCTCACTCTCTCTCTTGCTTTCTCACTCTCAAATTCTCTCGATAACACTCGATCTCTTTGTTTTTGTATCTGTCTTTCGCACGCACTCTCTCTCCGCAACATCCAAGATCTAGGGTTTGTGAACTTGCTTCCTAGATTCATCTCAAATCTACAAATCTTAAGCTAAAATCAGATTTAGGGTTTGCGTATTCAGATTGGTATTAAGGTCTAGTTTGCTTATTTTTCTATTGTTGGAGCTTTATATCCTGTTTGATTGTTTTCAATTAGTGAAAAGGGAGAGAATCGCACTTCAGTATTTGGGGCTTTGTTATGGCTTTCATGTTTTTACCTTTCTTGGATTATTGTTTAGATAGCTAAAGTATTGATATAATGACTTGATGCTTGTTGATCTTTATCTCTTTTTTTTTTATTTTTTTTCTAATTATATTTTTTCCTTTTTGGTTTCTCTATTTTATTCATAGGTTGCATATTTTGTATGGTTCTTTCTGAATTGAGAAACATCTGTAACTTGCACCCATTGCAGAATGGGGGTTTCACCAGAGACTTGGTTTATTACTGCTCAAAATGTAAATATGTTTTAATATTTTATTGTGTCAATACCTTGTCTTGGTGGGTATGAAGATTTTCTACCATACAAGTCTCTAGATCTGATGTTTACCATTCAGCGTTAGCCATTGAGGACCCCAAATTCCATTTTAGTAGGGACCCTTAAGTCAGTGAGAATTGGTGAACACTAAGCAACTTTTGAGTTTTTTTTACGGGTGCCAAGAACATATTTCTGCACTAGATTTGATGGAGAACTCACTCCCCAGAAAAATAAGCCAACGAATGTCAATGGTTTGTGGAATAATGAGTTTTTAACTTTTTAAAAGGAATGGGAGTTATGAGACATTCAAACATTTGAAAATGAGGAAGTTGGGGAAGATCAACAATTACTGTTTTATCGTAAGGTGGAGCATAGCTGCAACACATGTTCTATTTGCATTCTTTCTGTGATCTCATCTCAGCATTGAATACCAAAACCCATGTAGTACAATGATTGGTCATCACATAGTGGCTGCTTCTGCTACTACTTGGGAAGATAAAGAAAATAAAGTCAGTACCTATATGTTCCATTCCATGCGTGTTATGTTCCTTTATGCACAAATATTTTACCTCTTAATATAGCTAATTCTTACTGCATCATTCCTAATATGTAGAAAAACACCCTTGTGTTAGCTCTATGATGATTTTTATTGTACCAATGAGTTCCCTCCTACTCTTGATCAAAAGGAGTATAGAATATGAAAGGTACCTCAAATATCAAGGCCGCTTCCAAAACATGGCACCTTTGTTTGGGTTACACCTCCATGTGGTAAGACTGAAATACTGAATCCAATTTTTTTTTTTTTTTTGTGTGCGCTATTTGCCAGTTAGGAAAGACTATATGTCTTTCTTTGGAATTGATTAACAATATGTTCAAAATCAGTAAATAAAATTCACTCTGATATTTGGCGTCCATCTTCAAATTGTTGCATTTATAGCTTCTAGTATTGTCTTCTATTCGTGAATGATTTTATCTATTTATTTATTTACATGCTTTTACCCTTAATATATGAGTCACGATGAATGTCCGCAGTTTTGGTACTCAGTTGGGTATGCGGCCGACGTGGAAAGAGTATCACCAATAACTCATCTTAACTATCATTGTTCTGTTCTGCTTTATGTACAATGTACTTGTTATCTGTCACTAATGTTTATTTACATGTATGATTGACTTAGCTGAAATATGATGGGCAGCCTTGATTCTGTAGGTAATACTGAAAACTAGATATATAGCCTGCGTTGCCTTAGTAATTTCTATTTGGTTTATAGGTAGCCTTGAATGCAGGCACAAACTATTTTGAGTTGCATTAGTCATTTCTATTTGGCCTTCCAACCAGTCCTAATTTGATGGGACTTGGCTTCGGTGACTTTTAATTGGAAGCATGATGTGGAAAGTGAGTGTGTTTGCTGCTGTATTTGGCAGACACATGGGGTGTGTTGGCTGTGCTGCGGGAGCATGAAAGAGCAACAAAGCTACTGCTACTGTTATTGCAGCCAAATGACATATAAAAGATGGTAGAAAAATGAGTTGCTGAAAATAGTGAAAAAGTGGACAGAGCATTGGAATGGCAGCATGAGCTGGCTGTTATTACATAAGAAAGAGAAGGTGGCAGATGGCAGCATTGGATGGAAGGTACAAAAGGAGTACCAGGTGTGTTGGCTATGCATACCCTCTCTTCTATAGTATTAAAGCTGTGCCTCTTTTGCTCTGCCATGGAAAAGGTGTGCATATTTATCTCCGTTGCACATGTACTGATTGACTTAGCTATTCATGCATTGATTGATATGGATTGAGTTTGTCTGTTTTTCTTAATTTATGATGGTTGTGGGAAGCATAAGAATATGGTTTATTGGGTTACTTCAATGTGAGACTATGTTATAATTATTATATGAATTATGTTGTAGTTATCATATAGGAAAGCCTGCAACCTGTTGCATCTTCTGAATTTCTACAATCAAGTTTGGGATCTAAGGGGCTTAGCAATAAAAAATTTGCACGCTTGATTGGTATCTGCATCTATGTAATTTGGTTTTTCTCTTGTTTTCCAAATAGTTCTTATATTTTCTACAACCAAGGTTTTGAGAAAAGCTTGCTGAGTTGGAGGCTAGGCAGTGCGTATCATGCTGTTTGCACCATAAAAAAGTGGTCTTTTATGCAGTTAGAATAATCTATAAGTGGGCTCCAATGCAGCCCTAAAAAGTAGTGGTCTTGCTGTCTGTCATCTCGTTAGAAACTACGTAAGTTTTTGAAAATCCTCCGATGTAGAGTTTGATCTTTCTCCAATTTTGCAAAACCACATTTGTGAACTAAACTTGGTTTTCTTGAACTTGTTTTTGTGCTTCAATCTTGAGTTGTTATGCCGTTTTCCTTTACAGAATCTTGATTGGGAAATTGAGAATCTCACTTGTTTAAATGGAAATTGAGAGTCTTTCTGTTATTTTCATTTCATTATTGATAGTTGGACACATAATTAGTAATGTGGCATGGATTTAGATTGCAGGGTTATTCTGTTTAGTTATCAGCATGATTTAAGTGAATGTGGTTGCTCCCTAAAGCTCTCATAAATATGTCTAATTTCAGGCAGACGTTGAGACGGATGAAGTGTATGCGCAAATGACCTTTCAACCATTAAGTCCGGTAGTCTGGTTATGCCAGCAGCAAAATGAAGCCAATTTCACTATGAACTAGCTCTGTATAAGGCTGTTAAGGGTCCAGTTTGCCATCTTGATAGGCCAGTATTCACTTTATTTTATGTGTGTGTGTGAAGTCACTGATGTCTAGTTTAGTATTTTATAGTGTATCATGTTACAAAAAAGCAAATTGCTCATGTTTTAGTAACTAATTTTGTCAACTTCTTTGTTAGCCTAAAGTATATTTGTTTGGTGTTATGTTACGTTTGAGTTTTTATTATTTTTTATTATAATATAAGCTTGATGATGATACATTTGGAATGTCGTGGTCTCTATGCAAATTGGAGAAACTGTAGAACTGCCCCATTGTCTGAGGCATAAAGAGGAGTATACTCTTGATCAGGTTGTGAATGTTGATGATTTAAATTCCTTGACAGTCTTCGATCATGTAGTCCAAATCACCCTAACAAAGAGTTCATGATTTTGAGTATAAATATGTGATGTATTCATGCAAGTTTTGGGGATTACACTGAAATTGCATATGAATATGTGGAATGGTGACAGGCATGGGACACAAGGCACTGGCTAATTTTCCTCTTGATTTAATCGTAAAAAATGATTGTTTGTGTTTATATGTGATGATATGCTTGGTTTTTGGATTGCAGATAATAGTTCTTGGGCCTCTGGACTTTCTGGGTCTTATGTTGAGTGAAGAGCTTCATAATTTTCGAAAGACTTTCAATATTACTGTAAACTTCCTTATGTAGGGAAAGCAAGTTTCCAAATGCTTGGTAATAGTTAGGCTGAGTGGTTCTGCAAGAACATAAAGTGCCTATGCTATTAGGTGCGAAGAATGAAATAATGTAGTGTCGATGCCTTTTCTGTTCTTGGCTTTTTCTTTTTTCTCTCTTTTCATAACATGTATTTATCTGGGATTCTCTTTTCATGAAATGTTTTCTTGCATGTATTTAAAGATGTTTTGCTGACTGAATATTATTCCTTTCAGGAGAGTACCACTTCGAAGTGGGATGATGTTGTTTTCATCCCTCCTGGTTTTGATGTTTCAATAGGTGGTATGTTAACATCAACCCGAACTTATAATTGAACATTCTTACTTGTATGTTATGTGCAGCACCTGGCACTGTAGATTCGTTGATGTAGGTGCATGCGTGTTATATAACATGGCCCCAGTTTATGCTCTAAGGCTACCAATGCACTTCACCTTCATAAGTTGATTTTTTTTTCTGTGTTTTGAGTTCCCTTGGTCTTTCTAATTTTCATGCCTCTCACAGGTGACATACATGGACAATACCAACACCTTTTGAGGCTATTCGAATATGGTGGCTTCCCTCCCACTGCAAGCTACCTCTTTCTTGGTGATTATGTAGATCGAGGCAAGCAAAGTTTAGAGACAAATCCTGTCAGGGTCATCAGGTCAGAAACCTTGTCTTTAAATTTTTTTTAGTATTTGATTGAGGACACCCATTTGGATGCCACAAGTGAGCTCAACGGCCCTTAGTAAGATTCAAAATCTTACAAACTAGGATGGATAGGAGTTTTGAGGTTTTATCAAAGCTGAAATTTTCACCCCACATTTTACCAATCTGTATAAATTAATTTGCCTAAAAAAAATGAAAGTTTTCTGGATTGCCCCGTTCTCCTCTTAAAATGTCTTGAATAATTTCTGCACATGAACTTTAGACCCAATTTGAGCTATATACTCTACAACAACATCTATCTACACACGATCCTGAGCATTAAAAGATGACATGGTGTAGTGGTTTTCACTCGCGACCCCGCCTGTGTAATGTTCCTGACTTCCTTACAAAGCTTAGGTGGACTTGTGTTTGACTTGTCTTTGTGCAATAATGAGATGATTGTGATGATAAACAAAGGGAAAGTTGACTGGGATGGGTTGGTCATATGCAACAAAGTTTCATAATAATCTTAATTAGAAGTTGCAAGAAATGCCTTTAGATTCCTATCTAGCACCTCAGGGATTTAAGACTGATGAAACTTTAGCTTTTGCTAGGTTTTTATCATGCATACGTTTCGAATCTCTGAGTTGATTAATTGAGGTATTTGGATTCTTTGTTTCTCTGTTCGATTTCCAGTGATTTATCTTTCTTTCTTTTTTAATTTCCTTTTCTTTCAGATTCGCATGCGCCATGCGTGTATGAATAGAATTATAGATAGGGATCTCACATAACATGATCGATCTGATAACAATTGTATGTGTTTTTATAAATTGTGGTTTATGTAGATCTGTCTGTTAGTTTTATTGAAAGATAAAAGATCTATTATTTCCTGATTGATCTTTGCATCACGATCGTCTAGTTTTGATTTAGTTCGGTAAATGCACGCATGAACATGAATCGTGATAGATCTCACATTTCTCCATCAATCTGATAAGAATTATGTGTTTTTTATGCAATTCTGAATTTTTTAGATATTCTGTTAACTTAGGGTTGGGAAAAGATCTATCCTTACCTAATCGATCTTTTCTTTCAGATCTTTTAGTTTAGATTTAATATGATAAATGAGATGAGAAAATTAAGTTTCAAATTGAAGAAGAAATCATAAATTGAGGGAGAACTGATTCAGCGGATGTCCTGTTTTGGAAATTCGTATAATTTCTGCTGTCGATGATGGGATTTGTTCTCACAATAAATATCTCTCACCTTCTGCCCCATCAAATGTGTTAGAAGACCTGATTTTATGCTGCCTTTCGAGCTAAACACAAGTATTATAGAATTTGTTTTTGTAATAATAATTGAGCAGTCTTGAAACAGGGAAATTCTTACATCTGTGATCATCCAAACATATTTGCCTTCTAAGCTTGGACATATTCATTGGGCCCATTAAATGGTGTTCTAATTCCCCTGCATATGTTCAACTCCCTCCCGATCCAAGTATTTTGTCTTTTGGTTATTTACTATCAGTGGTGGGCAAAATTTGAACTGGAGTGAGATAATTTATGGTCGTTTTCTTTCTGACAGGAGTCTTGCACTAGTGACTTCTAAGACATCTTCCTAACACATCCTCACAAGTTGCTACTTTAAGGAACCGTAAACAAGTTTAGTTCCATTTATTGCCTATAATTGGGAAGGAAAACTAGACATTCAAACCATCCAATGCCTTAAAAAGCATTTGCACCAATCATGTTCAATGAGGCCAATGCATCGAGTACAACCACAAATAAAGAAGACAACACTAATGGACCCACCAAATACATTGTGATCCTAACTGCTTCTCTGCTTCTCATAGGGAAGCCATGATTAATATAATTTAGTTAAGAGTAATTTACACTTTTTAATGGTTGTCTTGTTCTTTGCCTTATCAATTATTGTGATGGGCAGCAGCATTAATTCGTTTAATGCTCATATCAGAGCTAATAAGAAGAAGAAGAAGGAGAAGAGTAAATGAGGATACGTAAGACAAGTCTTAACTGATGCTCGAACTGAGGCAACTCTTCTTCTCTCTTCTCTAATCCTCAACATTTGATGATTCCATGTTTCGATTTCATTTCTAATTAATTTATATGTTTTTTTTTCCCCTAAATTCTTCTGTGGCGGCAGTTTTTACAGATCTTTGATACCTCTGTTGGCATAACAAGTGAATAAAATTTACTTTTCGGTTTAAAATTTAGAAGAAAAAAAAACTATACTTTTATAACCAAAATTTCTGAAAGCTTAGAGAGGAATTATTAATTATTTATAAACATTTGTTTTATCCCCTAATCTCTTGTCGTTTTGAGAACTTTTCACAGGTAAGGCTCTTGTGGACTGCTACTGAACTCCCAAAACAGAGCTCTATGAGTGTTTGGAACTTGCATGAAAACATAAATGGTTATGCAGATCGAATTATAAGGCTCTTGTGGGATCTCTATGCCAGCATGGAATGCTCAAAGAAGTGTTAGAGATTCTCCAAAGCATGATAGAGACCTATGCTCATCTTTTCTCTGATATTAGCGACTCATTTCTAGACGAACTCTGTAGTACGGGTTATACAAGCATCAGTCACACTTTTGTAGAAGAATCTCTAAGAAAAGGGTGGGTCTTGGATCACACAGCTTATATCCATCTCATAAGAGGGTTTTATAAGGAGCAAAGATATCGTGAAGCCTTAGGGATACTTGATTCTGTAATAGAAATGAGCATGACCCCATGTGTGGATGTATGTTGTCTGTTAATTCCTATCCTAAGCTTTGGCTTTAAAGAAGATGTTGAGAAACAATCACGAGGTGTGCCCTTCTGTCTATTGTGCACTATTGAATGGCATATGTAAGATACGTCAAGTTGGGAAAGCAACCCTCCCCAGATACTGACATATAACATAATGATTTGAGGACATTATCAGGATAAAAATTCAAGAAAAGTAGGGGAGATACTGTGTATCATAGTGAGAAACAATTTCAGCTTATCGATCTTGAGTTACTGCAATCTAGTGTGCCTGATGTGCTTACAGGTAGGGTGTTCCATGCATTGGGCCTTAAAGAGCTTATGCTGAGAGATACCAAATCTACGTCCCTCACATATATAACAATCTGATATTCCATCTTCTCCAAACAGGGAATAGTGCACTTGTTACGATACTTATAGATGGAATGCTCAAGAAGGCTTCGGTATTTGATGAAGTTACTTACAATTTTCTAGTTAATGGATACTCTACATGTAAAGATGTCTCAAGATCGGTGGAAGCCTTGAAAACTATGATTGGTAAGGATCTAAAACCAAGCAATTGCAGCTTGATAACGGTAATCAGGTATCTTTGTAGTCACGGAGAGCTTAATAAAGCACTTGAGTTGACTAGGGCGATGGAATTTAGAGCTTGAATGCTTGATTCAATTGTCCAAAATGCAATTGTTGAGGGCCTTCTTTCTCATGGTAGACTTCAAGAATCAGAAATCTTTTTAAATCGTATGGAAGACAAATGCCTGATTCCTGATGGTATCATATATGACAATCTGATTAAAGGGTTTTGCTTGTATGGAAGAGTAAACAATAATGTTTGCAATCAATAATGTTTCTCTAAATGTGTATTTGGTATCCCATCAGTGGTGGTTTTTTTTATAAACTTTTGGTCATAAATCATCTTTTTCTATGTTGATTGCATTGTTTGCAATCAATAATGTTTTTCTATCGAAAATGCATATTTAGGGGGCTGTCACACAGCTTGTATGTGCTGCCTCAATTTGCAATTGTAAACTATTATTTTTGTTTTACTCATAAATCTTAAAAAACGACTGCCAAAGACAGTTGCAATTATAAGACAGTTGTTTTTGCTTTTCCCCAACATTCTTGGTCTGTCGCGTATGAAAGACGACTCCATTTAAAACGACTACAATTCCAACTTTTAGAGCAGTTATTTTCCAAAAACGACTGTCCTAGACAGTTGTGTGTGCTGAAATTACTTTGCAAACTTGAACCATTGGAGTATAAAGTTCATCGGTCATTTCCTGACAAAACTGGTATCACTAGCTTGATAACCCCTCAAATTCCTACCACACACACTCAAGCTTGTCATTCATTACCTGATGGAATAAGTGCCACTGGCTTGATAAACACTCAAGTTCCAGTCATTGACACCCTGCATACTAAACCAGTAGAAGGCAATGTAGAAATCAAGGTTGCTCGTCGAGTGATTAATTGTGATGAAATTCAAGAGCTTATTTGAATAGCATGGAATGTAATTAAGTACTTGGTTTTACTTACATTTTAGCAGTAGTTAGATGTTTTTTTCTTTTTTATTGTCCTTGAGACCGTTGTTTGTTGAATAATTTCTTTCCTAATTAGAAGACTCAGAAGAAGCGGAAGGTCTTGCTCTGATTTGCCTCCAATAAACATGAAGTCAAGAGCAGCATCAAGAAAATATTAGAGGCATTCTAATACCTCATCTCCTTGAAGTTAATTGATAAGGAAGGTAGATCTCTATTTCTCAACTTAGTAAAAAGGAACTTCCACAGCTCCTTAGAGAAGCTACACTTGAAGAATAAGTGATCGAAGACACATCTTGAAGCTTGACTTGTAGACCATCTCCTCCGAAAAGAGTACACTAGGCCGTCGCCAAAAATACATTTCTACTCAAATAAAATCATTTTAGTAGGGACCCCTGAATTCCAAAGAATTCTCCATTTAGTACAATGAGATCCTTTTATTATGAGTAAATCATCAAGCATTTGTTTTATCTGCAACATGGATCGAAAGAATTATTGTAAAATTGCATAAGGAGATAAGTACAATTGACCTCCACAAATCAAAAGACAATGAGGAATAGAAGTTGGAAGATGAACAAATCTGAGTTTTATTGAGAATTCTTGGATAAATATTATATGAGTCCTACTAGGGTAATTATAGAGATTACATCAACCAAGATATTAGAAACTAACCTAATATGGATATATTAATTATCCATAATTCCTAATGTAGAATATCTTAATACATATAGTTAAATATTCTATTCTCAATCACAATCTTAACCTTCCTTTTATTATGAGATCATGCATCAAAATATAATGCATCCTATTCTCTTAGAGAAGAAAAAATGTCATTAAGAGACCTTATCCCGAGACTCAACTAAGCAGTTATGTTTCCATTTACTCATCTTTTGGGGTGGAAAATGGATCTATGTGATCACCATAAATAAACCAAACAGCTAGTTTATGAAATTAACCATCACATTTTTAGAGACCCTACCTAGGTTACCTAGTCATGGTTCACTCAGTTCATATTTGGGTTCGTGATTCTCCAATAAAAAATGAGCCCAGTTCATACAGGTAGACAGAGATGAGGGTATTTGAAGGTTGAAGTAATAAATGTGGTAAAAAATGATATTAAAGATGGTAGATTTTGGGAAGAAAAAAAACTGAGAATTTTTTATTTACAGGTTGAAGATGAGTGTATTTGGTCATTTTTCATCAATCTATTAATAAAGACAAAGCTCAAAAGGGCATGCTAGGATGACATTTCAAATATTATCGATATATGAAGGGCGATGGAAAAAAAAAAAAATCTTAAATTAAAAAATACACTTGGCTCGCAACATTTCATAACCAAGAGTGAACCGCGCGTAACACACGAATTGGTTCACAGTTTGGTACTTCAAATACTAATTGGGTAATCCTCGACCCTACAATCATTTGACATGTACAATTATTAAAATTTTACATTGATGATACACATGGAATACAAATTACAAGACCAAACTTCAATCAAAACTTCCTATCACTCATAAGTTAAGAAATCAAGGTTCATAATAGAATGAAACTTGGCAACAATTATCAATCACTAGATCCATTCAATAAGCCATATCCCTAAGATTTGTGGTCGGAAAATGACAAAATCAGGCTATTATCAATGAACATTCAGCCAATTATTTGTCGTCATGATTTTTTGTTCACCACACTGAGCAAATTTGTGCATAGCACCACATACATTTGAAATATGGAGCAAAAATTCAAAATCAATAAAGAGAAAACTTATCTCTCCTGCCCTCATGGATACATTTAATACCACCGCCATTCACATTTCATGAAAAAAAATCAGATTCAAAAGAAAAGAAAAATAATAATTTGTTTAGCTTGATCCAAGGTGTTAATTAAAAATGAATGGCTACGGAGCACCCAAATTTAAAATTTAAAATAAATGGTAAAAAATAATATATATAGACAGTTCAGCAGCCCTAAAGTTTGCCAAGTTTGGTGCCAAACATTTTTCAAAATATGGGTTAGAAGCTTTGGAATGAGCTGATTTTTTGTGAGGATGATCTCTTCACTGTAGAGATCATCCTCACAAAAAATCAGCCTATTCCAAAACTTCTAACCTCATCAAAAGTGATTTACAAAAAATGTTTGGCACAAAACTTGGCAAACTTTAGGGCTGCCGAATCGCTCTCTCTCTCTCTCTATATATATATATATATGGGTAGCGTTCAATGGCTAACTTTTTGGCAAAACATTTTTCAAAACATGAGTTAGAAGTTTTGGAATGGGCTGATTTTTGGTGAGGACGATCTCTACGGTGAGGAGATCATCCTCACCAAAAATCAGCCCATTCCAAAACTTCTAACCCATGTTTACAAGTTGAAAAATCATGGACCGTCCATTTTTTGTAAACTATTTTTGATGGAGTTAAAAGTTTTCGAATGGGCTGATTTTTGGTGATGATGATCTCCTCACCGTAGAGATCATTCTCACTAAAAATCAGCCCATTCCAAAACTTCTAACTCATGTTTTGAAAAATGTTTTGCTAAAAAGTTAGCCATTGAATGGGACCCTATATAGATATATTGAATTCCATGAGATGATGCAATCAGAAAATTTCATTTTTTTCATTGTGGGCAAGAGGGAATCTCTATTTTTTTTGGGTCTTGATAATATGACTTCCCAGGTGGCATACTCAATTGACTCCGTGGACAAGTTCAAGAATCGTAGATTTGTATGTCTTGGGATACACAACACCCTTGGGATATACTTTTTATGGGGAAGAGCAATCATGTAGCCTGAGATGTATAAATCTATGGTTCCTGAACTTGTCATGTCAGGGAGTTGATTGAGTATGCCACCTGGTGAGTCATTATCACTGACTCTTTTTTTTATTATTTAAAACTTCTCTCTACCATGGGGTAATCTGTGAGTACTCTGTGAGCAAAACCTCACTCAACAACATTGGTGGTAAGTAATTAGTACGGAAAGGTAGGTTTTGAACCTATCTTTGTGTAATTGTAACAGTAACCAACGCCTTCTTCTTTACCTCAATCAAAAGAAAAAGCTTAAAGAAAGAAAGTAAACTTCTTTCCTTTTTAAAGATGTTAAGTATCAGTGCTTTGCCATATTCAAATTGTTAATGATTGCCTCATGATTCATTTCAAGAATCAACATGAAACTATATGTTGCAAGGTTGGTTGCATGGGAAGCCAGGTATCCGTAGCCCATCAAGATGGGTTATCGGATGTAAAGGAAATTATTCGAAAGCTTTATTTTCTTTTTCTTTTTCTAATTAGATAATATATCAAGCCCCTTCAATGTAGATATAGACCAAAATTACCAGGGGAAGGATCCTCTGTAGCTCCTTTTTCCTTTAGCCTTACTTAGCTCTTCTTCTACGTTCAACAAAACATCACACTTAAGAAAAATAACAATTCAAATCTCTTGTACTCATGGTTGAGATAAGATTTGAGAAGAAAAAAGAAAACAAGTTTTTTTTAACAAGGTACAACACTTTGGAAATGGATGGGTCACTGAGCCTCTAATTTTCAAATAATTTCAATCTACGTAATTTAAGTGTGTGGTTGACATGACCTTATGGATATGTGATCCATCCCTTGGTGAACCTACATACCATAAATCATAGTGTTTAATAAATTGTATTCGCTAGATCTAAGCTCTTGAAAAAGTGTTCAAATGAACGATTAGAAATCATTCTTAAGACAACGCTGTAAACAATGGATGCACATCACCAATCAAACTAATCTTTTGTGTGTAGATTCACCAAGGGATGGACCATATATACATATAGTATTCCAAATCTAAGAAACCCTAATCTGGTCCATATAAATAGGGATCAAATCAAGTTAGAAAGAATATCTCTTATCTCCATTCTCTACTCTTTTTCTTCTTCTGTTTTCAGTTTTAGTTTATTTTTTGTTCTAGCTTTGTAAATGGAGGAACACCGTTTATTCTATAACAGTATCTCTTATCTTGTTCTCATTCAAGATGAATACAAGTAGATTTCTTCTCTTCTCTTTTATTTTAGTTTTATTTTTTTTTTCTTTTATTATGCTTTGAATTATTCTTGCAATGATTTGTGGCTAGACCTCCATTAGAGAGGTCGATGAAGTCAGAACAAGAACATCTTAGTCAATCTATTTGTTTATATTATGCGTTTAATGATTTATTTGTGATGATGATTTGCTAAGTATAAATTATCAGATTTGATTTGTTATCCATGGTTTTGATGATTTAGACTTAGATAAGTTCAAGTTAAATCATGCTCAATTAGAATATCATATTTAGTCTTTTGATTTCATTTGATTAAAATTTAAATCACAAATTTTTGAGTTACTAATTGGGATTAACAGAATCACTCTTCAATCCTACAACATTAGATTATTAGTTGGATTGAGATAAAAAACAATTATAAATGAATTGATGGGATAACTTGTTTATGGTGGATTCAATTGATCTAAATCTTTACATTACGATCTTATTTCCTATTTCTTTTACTATTTTAAATATCGTCTAAGCTCTTTTTGAATCAGTTTTGATTGGTTACCTCTAAAGCTAATTGTTTTAAGTCAGAAATTTTATATCAGTGTTGTCTTTGTGGATCAATCCTTGCTTACCAAGACTTAGTATTGTGTTCTCTATTTTTATTGATAATCTGCTATGAACATATTTTAATATCTCATTGCCTTGAAGTATGAAGTATTTAAAAAGTTATTCTATTTGTTTAGGAAATTCTAGAAATATTCAATTTCTTTTTCTTGTCTTGTGTAAAATTCTCTTCTGTAATCTATTATTGGTTTGCCCCCTGTATATAGCTTTCCAATTTTGTATTATAGATTATATCTATTTGCTTGCTTAGCAAAAAAACAAAAACAAAACAAAACAAAACTAAAGTAAGAAAAGGGGATACCCACTCCATCAACAATAAATCACTTCATATTCAATTGATACTAAAAGTTACAAAGGGAAAACCCTTAATTTACAAGTCCAAAATATCTTCTCCTTTCAATAAAAGTTTCAATGTGAAAGTCCTTAATTCACTTGTCACACATTTTTGACAAAAAAAAAAAAAAAAAAAGTCAAAACTAGCATTTCTTCATTAGATACGAAATTTTTTTACTCTAAATTAATTTTCTAACCCTCCTATTCTTTTCTTAATTTGATAAGAGTCAAAAGTCATGGATAAAATAGTATGATATGACATATTTAGAGTGAAGAAAAAGTTAATTATGTCAATTCGAGATTATCAGATTTCTTGGACTATGCTTTGACTTTGAAGTGACCTCAAAGATTGATATCACTTTGCACTTTTCTGATGTGGAAGTGTGTACAAATCATAGATGTTTTTCATCTAGATTTGGGTGAAAAGCAACTATGGTTTTCCTCCACATTAAGAAAGTGTGAAATGAGGTCAATCTTAAGGCACTCCAGCACGACTCAAAATTTATACCTCTATTGACTACTAATGAATACTTGCCAAGTGAGCAAAAAAATTCATTCTAAAATGAATTTAATGGTTGATGACAAAAAGAAACTTTGATCTGCTCGAATAATCTTACTCAAATCACCACCACAAAATAATTAGCAAACCAATATAAATATAACATAGCATTTTTGTTATAGAATAAATACTAGTGTCAAATGAGTTTCATTAGAAGCTTCCCATCCTCAATAAATATGGATCACTAGGAAATTGTACCACAGAAAAAGATGTTCCATTATGCATGAGCCAGATTCTTTGATGAGGTCACTAACCAAATGTACTACCACACTCCACAGTCTCGGAAAATAGGCTGGATAATTTAAATATTAATTAACATGTAATATTATATAAAATTAAACCAGCTTAACTCACGGTTTGACTCATCTGAATTTAGATGACTCCGATGAGTCAACTTGTTTTGGCCCTTGTCGAGACTGAGTTGACACATCCTCATCTCGGACACCTCAAATCCTTAAGATTGACTTGTAATTTTTAAATTTGAACCGTTGGTATTACCCCATAGGAACACTTACAAATATTTCTCAAGAATTCAATTTGGTTCTAGGTTTAGAAATAAAAAAGAAGAAAGAAGAAAGAAGGAAAGCAAACTGCTTTCCTTATCCAACAATGTAAGTATCGATTCTTTACCCTAATCCATACTTTTCACTACCAACCCTGAATTATATTTGAGGAGAAGAAGAATAGCAGAACATAATTTGGTGAATCCAAAGAAGGAAAAATGGAGAAAGAAGGTTGTTTGAATGTAACGTTGGATGATCAAAAGTATTCTTCCCCAATGCCAATAATTGGCCTATACATAGCGGCAGGTACTTTTGTATGTGTTCTATTTATGGTATGTGATGTATTTCATGGATTACGTCGAAGGAAGCCATGGATACCATGTAAATTATTCTCACTCAACTCCCTTACACTCTCTGTTCTTGCAATTGCTTCAAAACTCCCAATAGATCTCACCACCCCAATGCCTTCTGTTCATGACCAACTGTCCAAGCTTAGTGGCACTGTCTTAATATGTGTCTCTATGTGTGTTTTCTTTCCTTCACTTGGAAGTCAGACTGACTCTGAACGCCTTTCAAACATGCTTTCCTTGAGCATCTTCGTAGTAACTGTTGTTGTGAATGTTTGTATGCAAATGGTCACTGGTGTGATCTTCTTGTTCATGGTAGAACATGTCATAATCATGTCATTCATGCTACTGTTGCTCACAGTGTTGTGGTCGTCTTCGGATTTTGGCAACGATTATTTCTCCTCTTCTAACCACCCTCTTGATAAACTTAAAACAAGAGATCCTCAAAATTCAGAGAATAAGAGTATGATACATATATTGAAGTCATTTTATAAATCTAGTTCTAAACAAAGCCCTGAATTGGACCTCATTGTTTCTCCAATATGCTTAACTGTGTGCATGCTTTCTACACTCTCTTCACTAGTTCTATTACAAGTTACACTTCGATCATTTGTTCTTAAGAAGGTGGAGTTTCGGTGTGGAGTTTCTGACTATAAATGGTCAATGTCGATGGTGGTCCTGACTCAGATTCTCACTGTTCTAGTAGGGAGTATAACCACCATATTTAGAGGGTTGTTCATCAAAGAATTTGTGAGTGGAATGAATAGTGAAGCTTTGTCAAAGTTTCACATTTTTTCTACTTGGGTTTTATCAACTTTGTCAAAGCTTCGCATTATTTCGTTCTTCAAAATCTTTAGAATAGGTTTCATGATCCTCTTTCAAACCATTGAGAGGAATGTTCTTACGGTATTGTGCATAGTGCACGTGATTATGATCTTACTGGCTACTCTCTTATATTGGATGCTCAAGATACCTTTGAAGTGTGCCAAGCAAATTAGCAAAATCTGTTTTGGTGAAAAAAGAAATGATGAAGGCAGAGTCGATATGGATATCAAGGTCTGGATAGATAGGAACTGTGAAGCAGACATTGATAGATGGATGGAGAAATATAAAAGGCGTTCCCCAATTGATAATCTCATCCAAGTTCTTTCCAAAACTTCTAAATCTGAAGAGCCATTTACCAATAAAGTATCTTGTCTTTCAGTGGTAATCTTTGTCCGAATAGCCACAGTTGCATTACCGAGTTCCCTTAGTGCTACTCTAATCCGTACGTTAGAGGAAGCCTTTGAAATCATTTATTTCATTCAAAAGAAAGAGATTTCCACGAGTGAAGAAAAAACTAGCCTTGTAGTTGCTAAAAATCTGTGGATAAATAAGAACAATACCTGTCATTGGTTCCATAGGAAATTCATTAAACCGTCGGTAGAGAAATTTTATTCACATTTGCCTAAGGAATCTAATGACGGGTGTTTTGAGTGTCAACCTCAACCTCGATTGGACTTACCTTGTGCACTTGGGTTTATTGAACAATTAAACGAAAGATGTGAAGGAACTTCCTTTCGTCCTTTTGAAGAAGGTTATTACGCAGTTAGAGAAATACAAAAAGTCTGTGAACTGATCATCGGACAAGGGCCAGTGCAAACATACTCATCAATCGACGCACTATTCAAACACATGGAGCAACTATTTGTGGACATGTTGCACTTTTTCCTCTCTCAACTCCCACTTTCCATATTCAGGCATCTTGTTGAGAGCACCGCTAAACAACATGAGGAAAGAGCAAGACTTGTGTTGAAATTCCTTTGCAAACTGGAACCATTGGAGTGTAAAGTTCATTGGTCATTTCCAGACAGAACTGGTATCACTAGCTTGATAAGTACTCAAGTTCCTGCCACATACACTCAAGCTCCTCATTCATTACCTGAAGGAATAAGTGCCACTAACTTGATAAATACTCAAGTTCTAGTCATGTCTATCGAACAAGTGGAAGGCAATGTAGATGCAAATGTTGCTCATCGAGCCATTGATAGTGATGAAATTGAAGAACTTGTTTGAATAGCATGTAATGTATGTACTTTTTTAAACTTACTTTTTACCATTAGTTAGATGCTTGTTTTGAACAATTTCTTTTCCAATTAGGTGAATAAGAAGAAGGGCAGCTCCAAGAAAATATTAGAAGCATTCTAATGCCTCATCGACTTGAAGTTTGTTGAATTAAAAATGTATTCTGTTTGTTTAGGAAATTCTAGAAATGTTCAATTTCTTCTTCTAGTCTTTTGTAAAATTCTCTTCTGTAATCTGCTATGGGTATGCCCTTTATATATATATATATAGATTTTCAATTGTATATTATAAATTATATCTAATTGCTTGCTTAGCAACAAAAATTAAAAAATAAAGTAAGAAAAAGGATGCTCAGTCAATCAAGAACAAATCACTTTATATGAGACCAAGTCCTTGAAGATATCCTTGACCTGAACTATCTAATTAGGGATCTCTTCATATGTACTTAGGTAGGTCTTCTTGAACAACGTTTTGGTCAATAGTTGTAAAAAATAAATAAATTATGGAGCACTTCATAAAATTCAAAGGAGCTGAAACCACAAACAATCTATAGGATAGAGAAGGTAAATCTTCTGAGGTGTAGGCTCAAACCCTAGGCATATACATGCAATAAAAGAAGTTAGGGTGCTTCCTTTCTCTCTATGATTAATAAATCATGTTTAGAACAAAAGTTCACCAATAGAAACAAGATGATCCTAAAAAAAAAAATACATCTCACACGTCACTATGACGGCATGTGCAAACTCTAGTAGATGTATATATATATATATATATATATATATATATATGGGAAATGTTCAGCAACAAACATTTTGGCAAAACATTTTTCAAAACATGGGTTAGAGGTTTTGGAATGGGCTGATTTTTGGTGAGGATGATCTCTACGGTGAGGAGATCATCATCACCAAAAATCAGCCCATTCCAAAACTTCTAACCCCATCAAAAATGATTTACAAAAAATGGATGGTTCACGATTTTTCAACTTGTAAACTGGGGCTAGAAGTTTTGGAATGAGCTGATTTTTGGTGAGGATGATCTCCTCACCGTAGAGATCATCCTCACCAAAAATCGAGGAGATCATCCTCACCAAAAATCAGCCCATTCCAAAACCTCTAACCCATGTTTTGAAAAATGTTTTGCCAAAATGTTTGTTGCTGAACGGGACCATATATATATATATATATATATATATATATATATATATATATATTGTGCGGTCAAAATCTAGTGAACGGTACTGATAGACTCTGTCTCACGGATTCGAAGTTACTCCTGGCACCTCCCTCATCGTGCCGGCGTGGTACTTGTCAAAAACTCTCCGAGGCTCAAGTTAGAGAAGTAGAGAATTGATCTAAGTAAACTATTTAGACCTCCAATCTGCCAAAAGATCCTTTTGTTCCTGCAAATTGATCGTATGTAAAAACTTGATGTGTAAATGCAGAGATAGAGATTTAAGAGATGGATTTTGGGTAAATCGAATTCGTTCCACAGAGACAGTTGGGAATCAAATGTTCATTCGGATTAAAAACTAAAACAGAGTTTGAAAACAGATTGGTTTTAAAAAACAAAACAAAATAGATTTCTTAGACACAGAGAATGAAAATCAATAATAGAAAAGAGAGATTAAAACTAGTAGAAAGAAGCTTAGAGAATTCAAGTCTACCATCACAAGTCATCCAAAATGTTGAATCGTTCTAAATATAACTCAATCCACGTAGCAAGTCATTGCTCGTGGATCAGAATATGATTCGATGTAACTATTGATTGTAACCTAAGAGTATCCATGAAGATCTCTGATTTAGACAAGATTATCCGACTTATGCTTCCATTCATCACAGAGCATGAATGTTCTTGAACTTATCTAAGTAACACTCATCAAAGCTTGAATTGGAAGTATTAGTTAGATGATCTTATCCTAAAGAGATTCATAGAATTAACATGTAAAACAGAAATAACAAGTCAAAACAACATTAATAGAGTGAACTTGCTCTGGCATTATTGACTTCTCTAATGAGAGTTTAGTTGATCCTCGCAAGGATTATAATTGCAGAAAATAATAAAAGAAAGTAGAAGATGGGTGAAGAAGATGATGCTGCACTTTAATCCTTCTTTAATAACTCCCAAAAGTATTATAAAAAGTACTCAAGATTAGATCACTCTTGATGTTCTCACTACAATCAAGAGTTCTCTCAAAAATTAAAAATCAGAGAAAATTTTAGAGAATTACAAAGAGAAAATGAAAAATTACAAAAGAAGAGAAGGGCCCCTTCTCTAAAATCAAACCTCCAATTTATAACATTCGTAATCGGGTCATTGGGTTGATTTTTCGGATGATTTTCTTCGAAAGAACCATTCAGTTACAATCACCGAAGTGTCTAGAACATCTTGTGAAAATCTCAAGGAAAAATTCCTCGAGATCACCGCGGAGCACCAATGCCTAGCCGCGACACGGTGACATGGCACCCTTTTTCAGCTCAGCTTTGGTTGGTTGCTTCCTTTTTGCTCGCACGTTATAACAGTAGTTGTTACATATTTTGTTGGTTTCCGAATGTACTTTTTTCACTTGAAATTAGTAACAAATTTTTATTAGCTACATTAATTTGGGATTTTAATTCATTATTACTTAAAAGAACTAGCATTTATACGATGATAATCTTAGTGCAATTACGGTCCCAAAATCGACTTATTGGGACCTTATCACAAATCGTGTTATTTATGGATCCTTGTTGCGACTCAGGATTTCCCCCTTTCATGGGGGGTGATAAGGGAAATTCTCTTATTCTTTAGATCTAGAAACGACATGAGGATCTTGGGGATTGGATATACTATATTGGGGAAATCTTCTCCGAGATCTCTAGGCTTGACGTGCGCATATTAGGACTATGGGTATACTTGAACCAGGTCTACCCTGTTTGGCAGACCAGATCTTATTTAGTGCTGTGCTGCCCTTCTAACTAGACTAAGGAAATCTTAGCTTTGACTTACCTTGCTGTTGGGTAGCACCCATATGTTGATCTGTGCATGGTACCACTCAACTGGCTTGGACACATATACATCTTAGATAAGAGCACAGTTATTTTCCTCTACAATTACCCCCTCTCGATGAGACACGAAGTTTTTTCATCTTCTTGAGACACGTAATCTCTTTCTCATTGGTTGCCTTATTTCTCTATAATTACTCCTACTCTTAATGAATCGATGCATTTAATGTTGTGTCGTTTGAAATCATCTTTGACGGCTAAGACAAATCATCTTTCATCTGTGTCCATCTACGTGTCCCACTATCATCAATACTTCCACCCAAACTACGACGGTTAGGCTAGATTAGGCTATCCTCCTAAGAGTATGTACTCTTTTACTTTCTCTTATAAATAGGAAACTTAGTGCTCAATTTCTCTCTTACTGTGTTATTGCTCTTTGTGATCTCATCTTTTTGCAAAAGTTTCTCTCTCTTCTTCTTTCCACTTCATTGCTCAAGTTACCTTTTTCAGATTGAGGTAACCTTCTTCTCTTTTCTTTTCTCAGCATTTTCTTTCATTTGTCTAATAACACTTTGTTCATTGCCCTACATATACTGTGGCGTGGAGAATAACTGTGTTATCCTATGCTCTCTGTAAAAATCTTTAATCTACTCACCTGCAAATTGTTTCCCATTGTCTAAGACTATTGTGCGTGGCAGACCAAATAAGTAGATTATGTTCTTCTAGAGGAACTTTTGAACTTCTTGTTGTATTCTAACTTGGGGGAGTGCTTCCGCCCACTTGGTAAAATAATTTATCACCACCAATAAGAAAGTTAAGTTACCTGGTGCCCTGGGTAGCGGGCTTACTAAATCAATTCCCCATTGTGCAAACGGCTAAGGGTTGATGAGGAAATTGAGTTGCACTGCTAGCTATCAGATTATTCTTTTATGTTTTTGGTTATTGTCTCAATGCTTGATGTGTAGAGTTGCGTCTTTTTACAAATATGGCAAGTTGGGAGAGTACTTTGTGGGCCAAGGACCTTGCCCTTAAATGATTCCCACAATCGCTTTCGTGGATTTCGTTCAGCACGTCCGTTGCATCTTTTGATGTTAGGCAATCTAGGAGTGGCCTTCCAGTTGACTTCCTGTACAGTTTCACATCCAGGATAGTGTACTTTTTTATCCCATTCTTTACACGTCTTGCCTCCTTAGGATCATCGGGCAACTCTCGTAGTCGTAGGAAGGCAAAAATTAGGTTCATCCACCCTTGATCTTCTACTGCAGCTATCACACTGACTTGTTCCGACTCATCTATTGCAGGTCTTTCCTGGTAGCCTAATGCCAGTCCTCTCCTGTCTTGTCCAGCCAACATTGAGGCTATGAAGGCTAGGGCATCTACATGTCTATTGTCTATCCTTGGTATGTGCTCTATTTTGACTTCCCCAGCTTGAAGTATGGTAAATTTGATTTTCTCCAAGTAGAGCTGCATTCTGGGATCCCATGCTTCAAATGTCCCATTGACGAGGTTAACTACTAGTTGTGAGTCACTATAGACTGTAGCCTCAGTTACCCCCAACCTTGTTAATGAATTGAGGCGAAGTAGTATTGCCTCATATTTTACTTCATTGTTTGATGTTCTGAACCCCAGTCTACCTGTTTTCTCTATCCTGAAACTATCAGGAGTGATCAGCACCACTCTTATTCCTGATCCTTCTAGATTTGAAGACCCATCAACATAAGCTTTCTAACCTGGCTAGTTATTGGCTTCATGCCCTTCTTTAGCATGTTCCAACTCTTCAATCTAAAGCTCTACCCTTTCATCCACTGGAAAGTATGTAAAGAAATCTGCTACTACTTGACTTTTTAGCAAAACTCTAGGCTTGTATTCAAGTCCAAACTCTACTAGTTGGATAACCCACTTCACAATTCTGCTTGATCCCTCCATCTTTCCTAAGACAAACTTCAAAGGGTACTCTGTGATGACCTATACTCGGTGTGCCTAGAAATACGGTCTTAGACGCAAAGCCGTGTATACCAAAGTTAATCCCATTTTCTTGATTCTGGAATAACATGTCTCTACATTGATGAAGGTTTTGCTCAGGAAATAAATGGGCTGCTTTGTTGCTGTGCCAACCCTGACCAGGACTTCAGAGGTTCTGCTTTCAATGGCCCATATGAGAAAAACATCTATATGTATGATAGAATGACTCAAAGAGGACTTAAATCTAATAATTACACATACCCCTATGTCTTGAACTTGTTTGGAGAAATCGAAAACCATAGAGATGGGAGAAAGGTACATTGTTAGATTATTAAAGTGGGATTCGAACGTATCTCTTCTATTGCAAATTCGTTTCTAAATTTCTACATAAAGATAGCTATTTTTTGTGATTTTGTAAGAAATAGGAAATTATGTGATGCCCAGAAGATTTTTGACGGTATGATTCTCAAACCGTTAGAATTATGGAATCGAATGATATCTTTTTGTGTGAATCTAGGCAAAGTTGAAAGCGCAAGAAGATTGTTTGAAGTGATGCCTAAAAGAGATGTTGTTTCTTGGAATTCAATGGTTTCATGCTATGCTAGAGTTGGGGACGTGGAAAATGCGGGAGATTTGTTTGAGCGGATGCCAGAGAGGAACATTGTGTCTTGGACTACCATGGTTGGAGCCTATGCTAGTTTAGGAGACTTTGAGATGACGAGAAGATTTTTTGAAAAAAATGCCCGAAAGGAATGTGGTTTCTTGAAACTCTATGATTTCAAATTACATGCAACATGGGAAATATAAAGAAGCCTTGGATTTATTTGTCTGGATGCACTCAGAAAGTGTAAATTTGGATGGGTTTACATTTCTTTCTGTTCTATCGGTTTCCGCCCATTCAGGTGCTCTAGAGTTTGGAAAATGGATACATTTTTTTTTCTTCTGATAAGAGATTGGTTTCAATTGGGAGTAATAGTAGGACTGCTCTTATAGAAATGTATGCCAAATGTGGAGATGTTGATGGAGCCTTTAAAGTTTTCATCAAAATTGATCAGAAAGACATCTTTTGTTGGAATGTAATGATCAAATCATTAACAATATGAATCCTCTCGAAACAAATGTTGAATTTTGAGATGTAGAGACAAAAAAGAACATTTAGAGACAATTTCTTCATTTGCAATCGCAATTCTGATACGTACTTTCCAATCATCAAAGTTGAACCTAAAGACAAAATGGTTGTAAAAACATCTCCTGAGACCACTGCTTTTTTTTTTTTTTTGATAAGTGTAATATATTGAAGAAAGCAAGGGGAACAAAGTACAAGGAGGCCGAAGATTCTTCTCAAAGATCTACAAAACAAAGAAAAGCTAAAACATTAACAATTACAAAAAGAGTTCCATCTAAAAATAAAGTCTTCAAAAGTAATCCCCGCAAACTCTAAGTTTTGTTTAGACCAAAGGTACAACAATCCCATGATCTCCAAGAACCCGTCGTGAGACCTTCTCATCTTACTATTGAACACCCTGTAATTCGTCTCATTCCACACCCCCCAAGCAATAATCAAGGGAAGTAAAATCCAAATGAATCTTTTTCTGGAATTGAAGGCATTATTGGTTTGCTCAACCAACAGTGCAGAGAACTTACGAGGGAAGACCCAAACAACATATAATGAACTAAGGAATTTTGACCAAATAATATGTGAATAAGAGCAATGAATTAATATATGGTCAATAGATTCTCTATCCTTCATGTTGTAGACACCCCATTTTTGCACTCGCCTAATTAATCAACTCATCAACCCGATCACAACGGTTCCCAATGATGGATGTTTATTCCAATGCTTTATTTGTTACTAAATATGTTTTAGAAATCAAGATAAGGTATCTCGAACTGACAAAACTATACGCTAGGAAAATATAACCCCAAAAGCTTATAAATCATCATTTTTCAGATAAAAAAAAGCTTTATGATACAAATCACTAAAAAATGACCAAATTACTAAAATACCCCTAACCTCAAAACAACCCTAGAGCCTACATTACGTTTAGGAAAATCCTTTCAAACACATAAAATAACAAATCAAAATCTAATAAATCATTTCGCCAATTTTCACAAAATTTGACAAAATTACGAAAACGCCCCTCATAAGTTCACGACCATTTCGCACAAAACATTTCATAAATGACACAAACCAATATTCCTATTTAATTCCTTACGAAAAATCGATTCTAAAACATCCTGGAACATCAAAAATTGATTTGAAACGCAAAAGTTTTCTTTAGGGAGCAAAACGGTAATTTTCCAATTAAAAAATTTAAAATTCTGAAATTAATAAATAAAAAATTAAATAATGTAAAATGAAACATTAATAAAATTAATTTAATAATTTGAATCAAAAAAATCGATCAATCAGGCTCCTAGGCAAAATTGTTGATGGTTGCCCAGGTATTTATTAAAGGACCCCTCCATCTGGGGGCCCAAAGAATTAAAAATATAATAAAGGGGGGTTCTCCAAAAAATTAAAGTCAATCAAGTAAGACTAAATCTTAAAGTCAAAACCCTAATTAAAATCATAATCTAAACTAATCAAGTCAATCTCATAAGACTAAAATCAAAACCCTAATTAAAATCCTAATCAAGTCAATCTTATAAGAGTAAAGTCAAAACCCTAATTAAAATCATAATAAAACTAATCAATCTCATAAGGCTAAAGTCAAAACCCTAATTAAAACCCTAAAGGAAACCTAATTAAACACTAACTCTACTAAAAAAAGTTTATAAATAGGAGCTTCCACAACCTATTTTCGGATCAAAGAGAAAATACTAGAAAACGTAGGTCAAGAAGCCTCCCCAACCTTCCCAAAACCCTAATTTTGAAGTCCTAACTCCTTACCTAACATCCATACCCCCAATTTTAGATCAAAAAACACCCAAAAACCCTTCCAAAACACCTTGAAATCCAAAAAAAATCAAAAAATTCATAGATCTAAGAAAGAGATACCTCAACTTGGAGATCTGAAGCGAATCCGGTAACAGAACGAAGTGAGGAGTGCTGTACGAGGAGCAACTCTATTAGATCTGAGGGAATAAAATCGTTGCGTTCGAAGGTAAATTTCTTTTATTTTTTTTATCTACGTCTTTTTGTTAGCAATATAGTTTTATTTGGGATAAGTAGAGACCAGCATTGACCTGGCGGGGTTGGTGCCTAGCACCTTCCAACCCCGTAATGTGATACCCGGACTCAGTATTTTTTTAGTAGATTAGTCATTTTTTATCCGTTTCGAGTCTATATTCGGTTCCTAGACCGTAATAACTAGGTGGCGACTCCCAAACCTCAAGGGTCAAAAGTGGATCCGCGTACCCCGCGGATCGATGGTGTTTTTAGTGACGACTCCACTAGGGACTTTTGAGGATCAGACTTAAAAAGTCCCAAGTACAGGAACATTGCCGATGACTTAATTTTTTTTAATTATTTAATTTTAGTTAGTTTCTTTTGTTTGTTTATCGGGTGTTCTTTTTATCATTATTTTTGTTGGTCCGATCATTAACCATTCGATTCTATTTGGAGTACCTTGATCCAACATACTATTTTTTTTACGGTTTAATTAAGGGCCATCCGGAATGACCTTAAATAATGCGAGATTTCAAAGTGATGGTTATATTAAGCACGAGATAATGATCATTGGGTTATGATTTTTTTGTTTTTTTTGTTTTTTATGTGTTAATTTGCTTTTCAATAATATAATTATTTATTTATTTTTAGGTGTCGATCTATTTTTTTTTTATAATTTTGTTTTCTTCTTGGATATGTCACGGTCCTTGGACAATATTATTATTGGTAGTTTTTTTTTTAAAGTGATAGCAAGAAAAAAAATAGAAAAAAATAGGAATTTTGAGTTGCTGTTAACGACAGCAAGGTATATGGCTGGTAAATCGTTTTTATAAAAGGTGTGTTATTGGTAAGAAACGGGTTTTAACTATTACACCCTTAATGATTCTAATTCAAAGATTGGCGTGCTTGTAGCAAAAAAATTGTTTTTTTTTATATATCCCAATTTGTATCGTCTTCTTCATCGGTTTCCAACAGAGACCTCATCTTCTTCATCGTTTCCCAACAGAGATCGCGACTTAATGTCTCAAGCAGATCGGTTTAAAACTTTTGTTTCGATCAGTTTAGGACCATTAAATCTGATCGATGTCTTCTAAGGTAGAAGCACAAAATCTCAAATCGGTAGCCCCTGTTGAAATCTAATCGATCTTGAACGTTCTTGCTAAAAAATCAGTATCTCTTTCATCTGTCGAAGAAGGTTTTAGAGCTGCTGGACCTGTGATTCGACTAGAAGTGGTGGGTCTCGCTCGAAGTCGATTTTATTTTTCTATTGGTTTCTTCCGAAACCCGTTGAATTTTCTACTGAAATTTTTTGTTTTGAGTTCGTTTGAAACCCATTTTTTTTTTTTAAAGAAGAGAAATAATGCCAATTTTCGTTTAGGAGAAGCAGAGTGATTGAAAGATCGAACGAAGATATTTCAGATTAGTTTTTTTTTTATACATTAGAGACGTTCGAACCTTGATAATCTCTGTTCTCGACTAAGTCATGGAAATCGTGGGATCGCTCGATCTAAAATCAGTAATCAATACATCGATTTGAGTTTTTTTTTTCTGAATTTATCTTCCCTAATCCGAATTTATTGGAATTTATTCTACATTTTGGAGTGATCGTTGGTTTTTTTTTGTTGTGATTTTTAAGATTCGGAATTCATTGGTTGAGCGGTTTTGAACTTCAAAAGATGTTATTTGTGAAACTTTGATCATCTAATCAGGATGCAATAGCCGAATTAAAAGTTTGGGACGATCCTGCAGCCTCCCAGTATTGGTTTCTTTTCAAGTTCGAGTCCAGTGGTTATCAAGAACCTAGTTCCCTGGTTTCTTGATGCGCAAATTCCGAATGTCACCGAAGTATGAGTTCTCTATTCTTGGTGCTGGATAGAATGCATGTTAAAAAAAAATCAGAAAAAAAAGAGTAAATTCTTTTTCAGCCGAAATCTAATTCGAGAATCATTCTAATTGAGGAGATTCCATGCAAGCCACTATGTATTTAGGGTGTTTTAGTATTTTTATATATTATTACACCAACGCACCATCGAGATTCTAAATTCTTTCTTTAATAACCAACGGTTTGGCATGGCAAAATATTGGTGATTTTGTTTGAATTTTTTTTAATAGTTTTTTTTTATAAAAAATGTGTTCTTTAAGTTTTTTTTTTTTTTTAAAGTAAAAAAATAGAAAAATAAAAAAACCCAATCTTTTATTGCTTGCTAAAGGTTGATTTGTTTTCTAATTTTTTTTTCTTTTCTCTTCTTCTTTCTTTCAATTTGTTTAGAGATTATAATAACCTCTTATCCCAATGATTGTCATTCCATTCTTAATCTAATATCCTTTGAATATCAACATGTTTGTGGTCACCTCAAAATAGCCTTAAATTGGACCATAAAAATTATAAATTGTATTACAATTGAACAATTACTATGCTATATTCATTATCGATTCGCCATAATTCTAAATTGAGATGTGTGCTTTGATCTTAAATTGAACCATATGGACATGTTTTAATCTTTCTTAGATTAATGTATATCTGTACTTGCATGATTGTTTGTAAGGTTTAATTGGACCCATGAATTAATCTGTTTGGAAAAGGCCCTGGGCACACCCTACCCTATTTTGCACACACCACTAGCACGTTTACTGTTTTGCATACTTGCATGTCCCATATAGCCAACGTGGCACTAGTGCGTAGCCCGATCTCTTCGAAGATGCAACGTAATTCATGAAAACCACAACTCCAGTCACGTACCTTAGGGTATATCAAATTGGGGCATCAGTACCATCTGATCAGATGACTCTAAAAGGTATATCGATGCACCCAGGCTGGAGCGACCTGAGCCTTTGACCTATTGTGAGTCACACAGTCACATGCCCCGTTTTCCAATGTAGTACTAGTACGTGGTTGGTCCCCTCGTGCGATGTCAAACCATTTATGAAAGTTATAACTCTTGACTCGTACCCGTAGGTATATCAAAGATAATCCAAGTACATCAATTGTACTTTTGGTCAAAATCGATTCCTAAGCGAGATCCTGCCCCGCTATACCCTACTGTATGAGGGGGATAGACTACGTCTATTATAGACGAGAGGTATTTAAGTGGGCCCTTGCTTAGCATTGTGCGCCACCTCTTAACTGGGGATTAAACTAGTTGTTTTTGGCTTCAGAGAAGTGAGTTGAAGTTTTAGATTATCACCTATACGGTATATCAAACCAAATCACCACATATCGTCTGATTGAGTACACTCGAGAGGTATATAGGTGTACTTGGGCAAGGGTGGCCAGATAAAAATGCATTGCACGTATTCCCGGGTTGCTCATTGAATGAGACTTTGTGATTGATGAATGTATGTGAATGATGTGGATGTTAAGATCAGAATGTTTAGTTGTCCTCAAGGATTAAAAATGTTATTTTTAGAAATTGAAATGGGTGCACCGACCCAATAAAAAATCCATTCTGACCCAATTCATCTCGATCCAACAATCATGATGGGCCGGGTCATTTAAATCAAAATGGAAATCAAATTCTTTTCTAAATTCAGGTTTCAACCCATTTTCAAAGAAAAAAAATAGTTACAAAATGAAAGTATTTTCCAAAAGAAGTGTTCTCTAGAATAAATATTTTCTAAGAAAAAATATTTTTCAAAAAATATTTTTCATAAGAACAAGATTTTTTGAAAGAAAAATATTTTCTAAAAGAAAATAAAAAGAATAGTAGTTGATATTTTACATGTACCTTAGAAGAGTATTAAAATACCTTTTTGTGTCAAACCAGGATGCTAGTCGCAGGCAATAACCCGATCGACCAGTTAGTCAAAACAACCATCATAGGGATGCACCCTGTAAAGAAGATCAATTTTGGGAGATTTATGTTGAGGAGTGTTCTTTACTTCCACGAGTTTGAAATAGACTGGACTCTCTTACGTGCTATTGCTAAGCGCTGGAACCCCTACCTTCACATATTCCATATTGGACATATGCACTTGTGCCCCACTCACGAGGATTACTGTGGCATCATGGGTATATCTACGTCAGGACCTCTAGTCATGCCCTCATTGAAGACAGGATATCCTGGTGCCCTCGTCACAAGACTGAACATTTCTAAGGAGGAAGCCAAGGACCTAGTTCATAACGGGAGATTGGACTTAGTACCTTTATTGGGCCCATATCGCTCCTGCAGTCATCCCGTCAATGTAAAACCAAAAACTTGGCGAGCCACTAGAGACTGTCGATTGTGCCTAGGAATCCTAGCCCAATACATGCTGACCTCCGAGATTGATGGCCAAACTATCCCTGAGTCCTTTATAGATATAGTCTCTCAATTTTCAGAGAAAGTCAACCCTGAACCTCTTATCCTAGTAGAAACTTTCTTAGGTATAAATGTCATAAAGAATGGTGAGAGGGAAAGCTTCAAAGGAAGCCCATACCTACTCTATATGTGGCTATGTAATCGTCTCAAAATTGTAGATGTCCTTTCAAACCTCGAGTATGGGCCAGAACATTTTTCCAAAATAAACCTATTAGTGCGTCACAACTCAGTCAAGGCTTACAGCAAATGGTTAGACTCACGCCTTGCCCGTCATATCGGTTTAAGATGTCCTTGGTGGATGACTGATTCCCCTGTTCTAGGAACCAAATGATCCGATTATGTTCGTCTAATTGGACTAGAGGAAACATATTTTTACCATCCTAATTTGATCCTAGAACAGTACGAAGTACCTATAGAGTTCTTTTTGCCTCAACCTAAAGCTTTCTTTCCTCCCGAGCCATTGATTGAAAAGTTAATGCATCTCATTGAGAAGACTTGGAACAAACACACCTTAGGGTATCCAAACGGACCAGTAGAATTCAATGAACTAGTTATTAGAGCCAAAATGATTAAGCCTGATAGCAATCCTGATGACCATCAAGACAAAGCCTTGCGTCCATGTAAAAAATAGTTCAAGTCAAATTGGTTGAAAGATGTTTTAATAAGAACATTTATTTGTCAATCATTTTCAATAAAGCTATTTTTTTTTAATAAATATTTATTTCCTTTTTGAATGATCATTGCATGAATGGATTAATTAATGGATTGGTGCACAAACCTCAATAAAATGATTCCTTAAAATGTTATCAAGGGGGTGATACTGAAATTGACTAAATCTACCTTTGATGGGGTTATATAGGATTATCATTGCGCCCAAACTCAAGCGTCCACCTCCTAGTTGGAGTCGTAAGTCCAGTCAGTTAGAACGAACTACAATACTAAGTCAATAAGCAGAGATGGCTTCAGAATCTGAGTTCACAGAGATCCGTAAGATCTTGGCAGTCTTTGCCAATAATGTCAACAGTACAAAAGGCAAAATGAAAGTGTTAGAATAGACCTCGGAATCAACGGACAATCCCCTAGATGACCCAAAAGGAAAGAAGGTAGAAGAGAAACGTCCACGTGAAGTCTTCGAACTCGACGGAGACGAAGAGTATGTTGATGAAAATCCGGTGTTAGCTAATGGAATGTTTCAATTAGAGTCAGTTATGAAGAGTATAATGGGCATCAATGAAATTACAGCAGGCATTGAAGTTCTGAACCGTATCCCTAGAATCCATTTGCTAGAGAAGTTTGTGTTGGTTGAAATGGACAAGTTCAATGGGATAGGGTGTGCGAAAACACATTTTAAGGTGTATGTTACCAACATGCGCACTATGGGACTCAGCGACGAACATATGACGTTGTTGTTTCAGAGAACTCTATCAGGATCAGCATTACGTTGACTGATGTCTCAAGATCCAGTTACTGTGGGTACCTAGGAAAGCATGTTAAAGGCCTTCTGGCATCAGTATAAGTACAGTACCGAGATTGAGACTTCAAGAAGGGATTTGGAGGCAACTAAACAGAAAAATGGGGAGACATTCATTGATTTCATTGGTCGTTGGAGGGCCAAGACTACCCAAATGTAGGATAGACCTTCGGAGAAGGAAAAAGTAGCGATTATCTTAAAGAACCTCTCACAAGGATATGCTCAGCACCTAGTGGGCCAACATCTCCCTACTTTTGAGTCCTTGTTATAAGTCAGAAGCCAACTACAGGATGATTTTGCCTCTAGGGCTCTTTCTAACCCCTCAGATAATAAGTCCAAGAAACCTTATGTTCCCAAACCCAATACCAACCATGTCCACATAGCCAACACGTCAGCTACCCCAACTCAACCCCTAGTCCGGACTAGTAACCAGGTTCACCCAAGTCAACCTCGAACTCCGCGTTAGTTTATCAATCTAGGGATGAGTCTCACTGTAGTTCTTCACAAATTGATGAAAAAAGGACTTTTTACCCCTATCCAAACCCGACCTTTGCCTAATCCCTTGCCAGCTGGACACAATTCTAACTTGTTCTGCGAGTTTCATCAAAACTCTGACCATCACACGGATCGATGTATCACTTTGCGCCATGCCATTCAAAACCTTATTCACAACAAAAAGATCACAATCCCTAGCCCACCAAATGTCACCAATAATCCACTACCTACCTATCAACCTCCACCAATCCTGAATATGATTTTTCACACCCCATTACTATTCGATCCCGTCTCTCTTATCCATCCAATCCAAGTCAAACCGCCTAGTTACTCCCTTATCAGGATAGCTTTCATTGATGAGATTTTCACTACAAGCTATGAACCATTTGATTTAACCTCGGATGATATGTATTGTTTATCCCTGTCTCGTTACAGTAGCCCCACATTGACTAGTTATCTGTTGGCTCAGATGAACCCAAAAAATCCAGTATCTTTGACAAATGAAGATCCATACTTGTTAACTGAAGAATATGAATCTTTCTCCCTCTCATGCGATGAAGTTAGACATATGACCCGAGGAGAAAGATTCTTTAAGTCGCCAAAACTCCATGTTGACAATCCTGCAATCTTGACGAGAAAAGAAATAGATCCTATTAAAGTGAATATCGAAGACGATGACTCCGTGATCAAGCAATTGAAGAGATCAGGGGTCAATATCTCAGTTTGGGGTTTACTCATGCTTCTACTGCTCATAGAGAAGCCGTTCTTAAAGCACTAAGTACAGCCCAAGTCTCCTTTGATATTTCTCCAGATCAGTTGGCCAGTATAGTAGGGGCAACTTATGTAGAGAATATCCTATCCTTTTCGGACTCAAATTTCCCAAAAGGAGTAAATCACACAAAGTCTTTGCACATCACAGTCGCTTGTAAAGGGATGAGGGTACCTCTGGTTTTAATTGATAATGGAAGTGCACTGAATGTTTGTCCCCTAAAGACTATTATTTACTTCGGGATTAAGGCTGAAGATCTAAAGCCCACTAATTAAGGTGGTAAGGCCTATGATAACACCAAAAGGGATATACTGGGAATTTTGTACCTTCGATTATCCACAAGCATAGCTGAATTTCCTGTGGAATTTTAGGTTATCGATATCCAATTTTCTTTCAATTTACTGTTAGGGAGACCATGGTTACACCAGATCAAAGCCATCCCTTTCACGTTGCACTAGAAGGTCAAGTTTATCAAGGATGGGCTAGTGATTACTCTCCATGGAGATGCGGAAATTATAGGAATTGTAAACAGCACTGAAGCTAAGGATGAACCATTGCTTGACATTCAGCTAGAACAACAAGGGATAGAGCTTAGCGGGTTTGAATTTGAGAAGATTTGCTCAGTTCAATGGGATCACTCCGTGAAAGAATATTTTCCTATTGAGAATACCTCTAACTGCTACATGGCCAATATGTTAAAAAATGAGATTTTTCCCTAGTATAGGCTTAGGTCGCACGCAACAAAGTATTAAAGAAGCACTGGTGATTAAATAAGTCATCGGCACATTCGGGCTAGAATATAAACCTACTAAGGAAGATTGGATCCAATACTGGAAGATAAAGCGGGACAAGGCAATTGCAAAAAGGCAAAGGCGCACCACGGATCTCATTAAAATGAAGTCCTATCGTAAGACCCTTAATGACTATTTCATGAAGAAAGGAGAAGATTTTCGTTACTGTGGGTTTCCAGAGCCGTTCATTGACCACATCACAGGTACTTATCTGCCGGGGTTTGAGATCTTCTTTGGTATGGATTGGCTTGAAAAGAAAGCAAGCACAGAAACTGAAGAGAAGGAAGTTGAAGACTGGCAGCTCAATCTGGACTCCCTCAACATTGACCAGTTATTCATTGAAGATCATAGTGTCCTGGTGTTGCCAATTGAGAAGGGGATCCCAAATCCTAGTCTGTAATCAAACCCGCTGTAGGGTGTCTCTCTAGCTATCATGTAATTAGTCCTGTGTTGCATGTCAAGACTGGGTCTGTTAGTCCCATTAGTCTTGTTCAGTCTGACATGCCAGATGAATCCTTTATTTCTATTGAGTCAAGTAAGTTAGTTGTTTCTGTTGAGTCAAGTAAGTCCGTTATTTTTGCTGAGTCAAGTAAGTCTGTCAAGTTTGCAATGAGTACTGTTACCCCATCTCTTTTTAATGAAATAAACGAAAATTTTAATTTCCTTGAGCGCAATAATAATTTAACTAATAATCTGGCTTCGGAGGGAGAGTCTTCTGACGAAGAACCTCCCCCTAAAATAACCTAATTTTTTGAATAAGAAAATGAACGTCAGGCTCAACCTCTAATAGAGGAAGTAGAGGTTATCAATCTCGGAACAAAAGAAAGTCCTCAAGAGATTCGAATTGGGGTCACCTTATCTCCCGATGAACGCAAAGGGATAGTAGATTTGCTTAGAAAGTTCAAAGACGTGTTCGCGTGGTCTTATGAGAATATGTCGGGAGTAAGCGCATACATTGTTCAACATCGGATTCTGTTATATCCTGATGCTTGACCAATCAAACAGAAATTTCGACGTATGAAGTCGGAATGGACTCTGAAAATTAAAAAAAAAGTTACGAAGCAGATTAAAGTTGGAATTTTGAAAGTAGTAGAATACCCTGAGTGGATTGTCAATGTCATCCCGGTGCCTAAAAAGGATGGAAAAGTCAGAATGTGTGTAGACTTTAGAGACCTAAACAAAGCAACCCCAAAAGACAGTTTTCCTTTACCACACACATAGATGTTCTAGTAGATAGTACGACAGGGCACGCTTTGCTATCTTTCATGGATGATTTTTCGAGGTACAATCAGATAAAAATGGATCCTCGAGATATGCAAAAAACGTCGTTCATCACACAGTGGGGGACCTTTTGCTACAAGGTTATGCCTTTTGGTTTGAAGAATGTTGGAGCCACCTATCAAAGAGCAGCCACGAATTTACTGCATGACATGATACACAAGGAAGTTGAAGTCTATGTAGATGATATGATAGTCAAATCCAAAGAACGACTGGGGCACGTTGCTGCGTTGGAAAAATTTCTCACAAGGATTCAAAAGTACCAACTCCGCCTCAACCCACAGAAATACGTATTTGGAGTAACTTCTGAAAAATTGTTGGGATTTGTGATCAGTCAAAGAGGGATCGAAGTACACCCTGTGAAGATTAAAGCTACCAAGAGATGCCACCGCCTGAGACTGAAAAACAAATTTGAGATTTTTTAGGCAGAATCCAGTATTTCAGTAGATTCCTCGCTTAACTCACCAACGTTTGCGAACCTTTTTTCAATATTCTCAAGAAGAATGAACCAACAGTTTGGAATGAGCAATGTCAAAAGGCTTTCGACTAAGTTAAGGAGTATCTCTTGAACCCGGCCTATTTTGATTCCACCCACACCGGATGAACCACTTCTTCTTTATCTGTCAGTCATAGAAGAAGCTATGGGATGCATGCTTGCACAATATGAAAAAGATACTCGCAAAGAAAGGGTTATCTACTACATCAACAAGAAGATGTTAGAGTATGAACGAAAGTATTCAGCCCTAGAAAAAACTTGCTTGGTACTAGTATGGGCTACTCAGAGACTTCGGCACTATATGCTATCTCATTCAATTATTTTGTTATCTCAGATGGATCCTTTCAAGTATCTCTTTGAGAAATCGGTACTGATAAGGAGAACCGTACGATGGTTGTTGTTGTTATAAGAATTTGATATCACACATGTTACGCAAAAATCTATCAAGGGGAGAACTGTGGTAGAATACTTGGCAGATTATCCAGTGGTAGAAGAAATAAGGCCTGGTGATCAGTTCCCAGATGAGAATATCTTACATGTTGATGAAGAACCGTAGAACCAAACATGACAGCTGTATTTTGATGGAGCCGCTAATCAGAATGGGTATGAAATAGGGGTAGCGTTATTTTCTCCAAAAACACGCCATATTCCGATCGTCATTAAGTTAATTTTTTCTAACACCAATAATACAACGGAATATGAAGCGTGTATCGTTAGGCTCGAAGCTGCTTTGAACCTGGGCATTACAGAAATTGAGGTTTTTGGGGATTCAGCCCTGGTCATACATCAGTCACTGGAAGAATGGAAGACTAGGGATGAAAAGTTGAAGTCTTATCATGAGTATTTGTTAAACTTAGTCAGTAAGTTTAAAGCTATCCTATTCCAACACGTGTCAAGGGAAGATAATAGATTTATTGACTCGTTAGCCACTTTATCTTCAATGATCCATTTGTCCCCTGACATGGAATTAAGACCGATCACTGTTGAAGTCAAAGACAAACCTGCAAATTGCTATCAGATCAATATTACTACTTGACTACCTGATGGAAAGTCGTGGTACACAGACATTAAAAAGGTGTTGGAAAAACAAGAATTCCCGGAAGAAGCATCGAGGAAGGAGCGACAAACCCTATTAAGATTAACATCTCAATTCATCCTGTGCGCAGGAAATTACACAAAAGGTCTTATGATGGTATTCATTTGTCGTGTGTCGATGAAGATCAAGCCGAACAGATAATGGTTGAACTACATTCAGGAGAATGTAGCCCTCACATGAGTGGGAAAATGTTAGCTAAGAAAATTATGAGACAAGGGTACTACTGGCCCACGATGGAAAGAGATTGTCACCATATGGTTAATACCTGTCACAAATGTCAAATATATGCAAACCTCATATATGTGTCACCCTCTCAATTAGTTGGTTTGACTTCACCATGGCCATTCTTAGTTTGGGGAATTGACATTATTGGTAAAATATCACCTAAAGCATCAAACGAGCATGAATACATTTTAGTTGCTATCGATTATTTTAGTAAGTGGGTCGAAGCTGCCTCTTATGTTGTCTTCACTGCGTCTCGAGTTGCAAAGTTTATCCAAACGAATATCATCAGTAGATATGGAGTACCTTCGGAACTGATTTCTGATAACGGGTCCTACTTCAAAGCTGAGGTTATTACATTGTGTTCAAAGTTCAAAATCTCATACCACAAATCATCTCCTTACCATCCTCAGACCAACGGAGCAGTCGAAGCAACTAATAAGAATCTTAAGACTATCATCAAGAAAATGTGTCAATCACATCGAGATTGGTCTGAAAAACTATCATTTGCACTATGGGCATATCGAACTTCAATTCGATTTTCTACTGGAGCTACTCCCTACTCCTTAGTGTATGGCATGGAAGTAGTCTTGTCAATTGAAATGGAAATTCCGTCTCTCAAGGTCTTGTTGGGTTAGCCAATGATATGAATAATTGAATTTGATCAAAGAAAAATGACTAAGAGCTTTGTATCACGTGCAAGCTTATCAAAGAAGAGTCGCTCGTGAGTTTGACAAAAAGATCAAGACTCATCACTTACAAGTTAGGGATTTAGTATTCAAAGAGAATCCGACACCTATCTTTGACCCTAGAGGGAAGTTCAAACCAAATTGGGGAGGTCCGTTCATCATCAATGAAATATTACCAGGAAAAGCTGTCAGGCTTCAAAATCATGATAGAATCGAATTACCAGAACTAACCAACCTTGACCAAATCAAACGGTACTACATTTAAGGAAGCCATCTTTGATCAAATCAATTCTCCTATTACCTAGTTCAATATATCATTTCTAAATCCCTTTCAGCCTTTTCAAAAAGAAAAAATTATGTCTTTTTATTTCTCAGCCTGATTACCTAATCTAAGTGAGGGAAGGATCCGAACTACGTTTTGGTCTGATCCCAAAAATCTGGGATACGTAGGCAACTTAAGAAGTTACTTCAGGCCCAACCACATCAAAATAAAAAAAAAAATAGATTCCTTGACAAAAAAAAATCTAAAAAGAAAAAAATTCAAAAGAAAAAGAAATATCTTCAGAATGGGGAAGAAAATTCAAGGCAAAATAAAAGAAATGCCACACAAGGGGCATTCGGGTTTTCAAACCTCAAAATCCCTTTCTTTTTATACCCAGTCTTAAGTTTGCCTATAAAAGTCCTCCTATGTATCGTGTGAAAAGTCAAGGAAGATAGCAAAGCATGATCAGACAGCAATTCCATAAGTTCAAAAAGGAAAAAGAGGAAAAAGCCTGCTAGGTTGAAAACTCGAAAAGGACGACTTAGGCAAAAATTAAGGCAAACTCGCAAGGTTGAAAATCCGAAATGATGGTCTTGACAACAATCAAAGCAAAGACAAAAAAGAGAAAGCTCGCTAGTTTAAAAACCTAAAAAGGCAATCTAGGCAAAAGTTAGAACATGCTCACTAGTTTGAAAACTTGAAAGGACAATCAAGGCAAAAGTTAAAGCAACAAACACAAAAATAAAAAAAATCTCCAGGGATTAAAATGCTAAGGGCGGTCCGAGCTGAAACATCATAAGTTCGAATAATCAAGTTCAATACTTAGCTTAAACCAGACACAGACTCAGAAGTCACAAGTATCTTGTCTACGATCAATCTGAAGATTTTTACTTCCACAAGTGAACCAAGGGAGAGAAGGGTGAATTCTATGATGAGTCTCAAAAGGAAATAATTTTGTTATCTTAAGTCTGACTCTAAGTTTTCAATAAAATTAATCAAAATTAAAAGTTGAATCTTTATTGCGCTTATGGTAATCAAATATTTCAAACTTTCATACAAGGGGCATTTTCTTTTTCCTCTAAATATGTAGTTTCCCCCTTATACTAGGGGCATTTTTTTTTATGATGTATTCAATTATTTGCAAGGCCATATTTGTTATCAAACCAGGGGCATTTTGTTTTCGAGCTATGTTAATCCTAAAAGATAATGGGAACCCCAAATTTAAGATTACCCTCTTGATAACAGTTTTTCGAAAAACCCTTGAGGTTCAAAACAAATAAAAACTCAGGTTTTAAATTCATAAAACTTTTGGATAAAACCTTGAGGTTCAAACAAAAGTATTTTGGATCTCACATTTGGTTGTGCCTAGAGATTAACTCATAACCCTTTCACCTAGAATAGGAGATAGGGCATTCATTCTTTCCCAGATCTATTCATTCCCAGATTCACTCTTTTCCAGATTCATTTTCAATCGTTCTTTCCCAGATTTATTCCTTCATTCTCAGTTTTACTCACCCAGATACCGTCGAGGGTTTCTCGAAATTATGTTCAGTTACCACCGAGGGTTTCCTCAGAATTATGCTCAGAACCGCCAAAGGTTTCTCAGAATTATGCTCAGTTGCCGTTGAGGGTTTTCTCAGAATTATGCTCAGTTACCGCCGAGGGTTTCTCAGAATTATGCTCAGTAACCGCCGAGGGTTTCTCGAAATTATGCTCAGTTACCACCGAGGATTTTCTCGGAATTATGCTCAGTAACTACCGAGGGTTTTCTCGGAATTATGTTCAGTTATCGTCAAGGGTTTTTTCGGAATTATGCTCAATTACCGCTGAGGATTTTCTCAGAATTATGCCCAGTTATCACAGAGGGTTTTCTCAAAATTATGCTCAAATACCGCTGAGGGTTTCTCAGAATTATGCCCAGTTACCGCCGAGGGTTTCTCAGAATTATGCTCAGTTACCGTCGAGGTTTTCTCAGAATTATGCTTAGTTACCATCTCAAAATTATGCTCAGTTACCGCCGAGGGTTTTATTAGAATTATGCTCAGTTTATACTCAGATTATGTTCAGTTACTGCCGAGGGTTTTCTCAGAATTATGCTAAGTTTATGCTCAAATTATGCTCAGATTATGCTCAGTTATGCTTAGTTTATGCTCAGTCTATGCTCATATTATGCTCAGTTTATGATCAGTTTATTATCAGATTATGCTCAAATTATGCTCAGTTTATGCTCAATTTATTTTCATTTTATGCTCAGATTTTACTCAGTTCCAACTTAAACTCTTTGAAATTTATCTCAGATTTTAAGTGCACACACTTGCACAGTTGTTACATTAGTCAAGGAGAATTTTCTAAAATTCAAGGATTTGACACTATCAGTGAGAGTTCTCGCTCGATGACTTAACAACCTTTTAGTTCGGGGAGAGATTTTACCCTCAAGGATCCGAACGCCTCGACGAATTACTAAATCAGGCTGCAAAATGGATTGTCACTAGCTTTGACATTCGGATATCGCACTATCTACTAAAATAGATTTGCTATCTAGTTTACTTCAACCCTTTGCCAAAGAGGGGCATCTATAGACACCCCATTTTTTCACTCGCCTGATTAATCAACTCGTCAACCCGATCGCAATAGTTATCAATGATGGATGTTTATTCCAATGCTTTATTTGTTATTAGATATATTTCAGAAATCCAGATAAGGTATCTCGAACTGACAAAACTATAGAAACCACGCTACGGTAGGAAAATATAACCCCAAAAGCTTAGAAATCATCATTTTTCAGACAAAAAGAAGCTTTATGACAAAAATCACTAAAAAATTACCAAATTACCAAAATACCCCTAACCTCAAAACAACCCTAGAGCCTACATTACGCTTAGGAAAACCCTTTCAAACACATAAAATAAAAAATCAAAATCTAATAAATCATTTCACCAATTTTTACAAAATTTGACAAAATTATGAAAATGCCCTTCATAAAGTTCACGACCATTTCGCCTAAAAAAATTCATAAATGACACAAACCAATATTCCCATTTAATTCCTTACGAAAAATGGATTCTAAAACATCCTGGAACATCAAAAATCGACTTGAAACGTAAAAGTTCTCTTCAGGGGGCAAAACGATAATTTTTCAATTAAAAATTTTAAAATTATGAAATTAATAAATAAAACATTAAATAGTATAAAGTGAAACATTAATAAAATTAATTTAAAATTTTGAACTAAAAAAATCGATCAATCAGGCAAAATTGTTGATGGTTGCTCAGGTATTTATTAAAGGACCCCTCCATCTGGGGGCCCAAAAAATTAAAGTCAATCAAATAAGACTAAAGTCAAGAAATTAAAGTCAATCAAGTAAGACTAAAGTCAAAAAAGAATTTAAAGTCAATCAAGTAAGACTAAAGTCAAAAAAATTAAAGTCAATCAAGTAAGACTAAATCTTAAAGTCAAAACCCTAATCTAAACTAATCAAGTCAATCTCATAAGACTAAAGTTAAAACCCTAATCAAGTCAATCTTATAAGAGTAAAATCAAAACCCTAATTAAAACCTTAATAAGACTAAGTCAATCTCATAAGAGTAAAGTCAAAACCCTAATTAAAATCCTAAAGGAAACCTAATTAAACACTAACTCTACCCAAAAAAGTTTATAAATAGGAGCCTCCACAACCTATTTTCGGATCAAAGAGAAAACCCTAGAAAAAGTAGGTCAAGAAGCCTCCCCAACCTTCGCAAAACCTTAATTTTGAAGTCTTAACTCCTTACCTAATATCCATACCCCAATTTTAGATAAAAAAAATACCCAAAAATCCTTCCAAAACACCTTGAAATCTATAAAAAATCAGAAAATTCACAGATCTAAGAAAGAGATACCTCAACTTGGAGATCTGAAGCGAATCCGGTAACAGAACGAAGCGAGGAGTGTTGTACGAGGAGCGGTTTTATCAGATCTGAGGGAATAAAATCGTTGCGTTCGAAGGTAAATTTCTTTTATTTTTTAATTTAGTTCTTTTTGTTAGCAATGTAGTTTTATTTGGGATAAGTAGAGATCGATATTGGCTGGACGGGGTTGGTGGCTAACACCTTCCAACCCGGTAATGTGATCTCCGGACTCAGTATTTTTTTAGTAGATTAGTCATTTTTTATCCGTTTCGAGTCTATATTCGGTTCCTAGACCGTAATAACTAGGTGGCGACTCCCAAACCTCAAGGGTCAAAAGCGGATCCGTGCACACTGCGGATAGATGGCGCTTTCATATGCAAAGGGGACAACAATTAGTTACGATCCAACCCCTAACAATCAGGTTATCCATCGTAAGAATCCTCCCAAGGGAGGTCAACAAAACAAAAAGTAAGAATTTGGAAGGAATATACTTAGACCAAATGATGAACCCCAAGGGAGATCAATCGACAAAAGGGGTTAACCATTTGAAAAAAGACTTAATACAGAATGTCAAGTCCTTGGCCCTCATCCATTCCCGTCTATCCTCTTCACTTCCATTGAGATGAATCGAATACAGGAGATTAGGGAAATATGTCACTTATGTTAGTTCCCAATCATTAAAGTTTCTTCTGAACCCAAAATCCCAAGTAGAGCTGGAATCGTTGCGAATCAGATACTGCTTGATCGAATAATTCTTCTTCAGAGAACAGATGTAGAAATATGAAAATTGGACTGCTAGAGATGAGGTGCCGCACCAAATATCCTCTCAGAATCTGATCTTGTCACCCTTCCCCGCTTTGAATCGAATCCCTTTCTCAAACTCCTCACTCACATTAATGATACCCTTCCAAACACTACATCCATACGTGCCTTTAGCCTCTCTGTTATGCCATCCTAACCTTTTTTCCCCATACTTAGTCATAATAATTCTCTTCCACAACCAACCATTCTCCTCACCGAACCTCCAAAGTCATTTCCCTAAAAGCGCTCTATTAGCTAATGTAAGACCCCTAATCCCCAGTCCCCAAATAACCTTCCATCTGACAAGATGATATTTTCGCCTACCATTCCGGTCATTTTACAAAGAGTTTCTCATAAGCCTTTCTAATTTGATTTCAATGGCCCTAGGAATCGTGAACAATGAGAGAAAGTAAATCGGGATACTCATCAATGTGCTTTTTATCAAGGTTACTTTCCCTCCTTTAGACAGATAATTGGCCTTCCACGTGCTCAACCTTGTGGTATCCCCTGAGACCACTGCTTCTGCAGTAGGAGCATTTTTTTTCCTTTATATTTTTCAAAGTTACTTAGAGGGATGTGGTGTTGGATTGTAGGATTTTCAATGTATTTGATTGATTTTTTTGGTTGATTTTGAGGATACTTTCGTGTTATTTTGGCTTGTTTGAAGTATTGGAAATCTCTGATTTATTTTGTGAACATGAGATCCACTTTATTCTGCTGTACTATTTGTCTATTATTTGGTTATTAATATTTGATTCCTACATATTGACTGAGTGTGGATGATTAGGTCTTCTAGTTCTTGTTCTGATTGATTTTAATAATTAGACCTAGTTTACATGAATCACTTCAAATGGAAAAATATGATTCTTATGGCTATATGTTTATTTCTTGCGTAGAAAATGGTCATTGGTTGTTTTTATTAATTGGGGAAATATAATTTCTCATCCAATTATGTAATCTTTGTCATTTGCTATTGTATTATTTCTTGTATGGAAATTATTCACTAGCTATTTCATCATCATAACAATGCTATCAAAATATTTGGAGTCCAGGAATATCTTCGTGTAGTTGTGCCACTAATCCATCTCAAACTTATCAATTGGGCTGAATTGAGAACAATTGTTAGTCATTTTGGCTAAAGACTTCTGAATCCTTGTACTTTTAATTTCTTTATTATTTGGAATTCCTCTCTCTCTTTCTCTTTCTCTCTCTCTGCCATGTGTTCAACAAAATAACTGCTGAATGTTTGTTGATAATAGTCTGATTTGGTCATTGTCGTGACCACATTTCTTTTGGATAAGGCTTCTTGAATGGATCTTTATTTTGATTGACAATTTCATTTCCAAATGAAAACAAATGCATCAAGATTCAGTCTGAATAAAAGGATCTCATAGTATTAAATGGAGACGTCTTTGGAATTTAGGGGCCGACAACTACAACGATTTCATTTGGGTGGAAATGTATTAAGACTACCTTCAAGCTTTCTTATTTGGGCACCAACAGTTTTCCTAAATGTCGTACCATGGTCTCAGCACTTGAATTAATCAATCTTTGTGGCATAAATTTAATTATTGAATTGGACATAAAGCTGATTGTGGAGGGTCTAAAGGGTAAGAACATTCCTTGGTGTCTTGATATGTAGTTTTGCTGTATTCAAAGAGCTCACTCGGATATTGTTTGGGAACTGAAACGTATGCAAAGAGAGGGTAATGTGGTGTCTGATGAATTGGCGATTATGGAGGGAAGTCAGAAACGTCTCTTTCTTTATCAAATTTTGGAGAAGAGTGGTCTTCTAGCGAAGAAAGCTTTTATTGAAGATCACCTTGCTTTGCCTTCTTTTGGACTTGTAAATTAAGGGCTTTCCCTTTTTACTATCAATTGAATATGAAGTGATTTATTATTGATTGAGTATCCCCTTTCTTACTTTTTATATATATTTTTTTTGTTGCTGAGGAAGAAAATAGATATAATTTATAATATAAAATTACAGAAGAGAACTTTACGCAGGAGTAGAAGAAGATATTGATCTTTTCTAGAATTTCCTAAACAAACAGAATAACCTTTTAAATTCTTCAAACTTCAAGGCGATGAGGTATCAGAATGCCTCTAATATTTTCTTGAAGTTGCTCTTGACTTCATGCTTATTGCAGGGCCCAAATCATAGCAAGACCTTCCCCTTCTTTTGATTCTCCAAATTAGAAAAGAAATTATTCAAAATAATGGTTCTAAAGACAATAAAAAAAGAAATCATCTAACTAATGATAGAATATAAGTTTAAAAAAAATGTACTTACATTCCATGCTTTTCAAACAAGCTCTTCAATTTCATCACTGTCAATCGCTTGACGAGCAACATGTTGAGCGACACCTGCATCTACATTGCCTCCCACTTGTTCGGTACTCTGAGTATCTATGACTGGAACTTGAGTATTTATCAAGCTAGTGATACCAGTTCTATCAGGAAATGACCAATGGACTTTGTACTCCAATGGTTCCAGTTTGCAAAGAAATTTTAACACAAGTCTTGCTCTTTCCTCACGTTGTTTAGCGGTGCTCTCAACAAGATGCTTGAATATGGAAAGTGGGAGTTGAGAGAGGAAAAAGTGCAACATGTCCACAAATAGTTGCTCCATGTGTTTGAATAGTGCGTCGATTGATGAGTATGTTTGCACTGGCCCTTGTCCGATGATCAGTTCACAGACTTTTTGTATTTCTCTAACTGCGTAATAACCTTCTTCAAAAGGACGAAAGGAAGTTCCTTCACATCTTTCTTTTAATTGTTCAATAAACCCAAGTGCACAAGGTAAGTCCAATCGAGGTTGAGGTTGACACTCAAAACACCCGTCATTAGATTCCTTAGGCAAATGTGAATAAAATTTCTCTACCGAATTTCCTATGGAACCAATGACAGGTATTGTTCTTATTTATCCACAGATTTTTAGCCACTACAAGGCTATGCTTTTCTTTACTCGTGGAAATCTTGTTCTTTTGAATGAAATAAATGATTTCAAAGGCTTCCTCTAATGTATGGATTAGAGTAGCACTAAGGGAACTTGGTACTGCAACTGTGGCTATTCGGACAAAGATTACCACTGAAAGAGAAGATACTTCATTGGTAAATGGCTCTTCAGATTTAGAAGTTTTGGAAAGAACTTGGATGAGATTATCAATTGGGGAACTCCTTTTATATTTCTACATCCATCTATCAATGTCTTCCTCACAGTTTCTCTCTATCCAGTCCTTGATATCCATATCGACTCTGCCTTCATCATTTCTTTTTTCACCAAAACAGGTTTTGCTAATTTGCTTGGCACAATTACAAGGTATCTTGAGTGTCCCATGTAAGAGACCAGCCAGTATGGACAGAATAAAGTGCACTATGACCAATACCTTAAGAACATTCCTCTCAATGGTTTGAAAGAGGATCATGAAACCTATTCTAAAGAGTTTGAAGAATGAAATAATGCGAAGCTTTGACAAAGTTGATGAAACCCAAGTAGAAAAAATGTGAAACTTTGACAAAGCTTCACTATTCATTCCACTCTCAACTTCATTGAAGAACAACCACCCACTAAATATGGTGACTATACTCCCTATTAGAACAGTGAGAATCTGAGTCACAAGCACCATCCACATTGACCATTTATAGTCAGAAATTCCACACTGAAAGTCCACCTTCTTAAGAACAAATGATCGAAGTGCAGCCTGTAATAGAACTAGTGAAGAAAGTGTAGAAAGCATGCATATAGTTACGCACATTGGAGAATCAATGAGGACCAATTCAGGGCTTTGTTTACAACTAGATTTATAACATGACTTCAATATATGTATCATACTCTTATTCTCTGAATTTTGAGGATCTCTTGTTTTAAGTTCATCAAGAGGGTTAGAAAAGCAGAAATAAGCTCTGCCTAAATCCGAAGCAGACCACAACACTGTGAGCAACAGTAGCATGAATGAAATGATTATGACATGTTCTACTACGAACAAGTAGACCACACCAGTGACCATTTGCATACAAACATTGACAACAACAGTAACTACGAAGATGCTCAAGGAAAGCATGTTTGAAAGGCGTTCAGAGTCAGTCTGACTTCCAAGTGAAGGAAAGAAAACACACATGGACACGCATATTAAGACAGTGCCACTAAGCTTGGACAGTTGGTCATCACTACAACAAATATGGCAATTAGGAACGGTTTATTACCGTTCCTAAGCCACTATGAAACGGCTTGCAGGCCGTCTTTAATCGAGGCGTCGTTAATGAGGTTAAACGGCTGAAAGCCGTTCTATATTTCATGATTTGGAACGGTTACAAACCGTTCCAGATCTCTGAATTTGGAACGGCTTAAAACCCTTCCTAATTTGCGTCTTTTATTCACAATACAAAAAAGATTTGAGACATCGGATTTTATAGAACTGATGTCATAGGTCTGCGACTTTAGACATCGGTTATAAACCGATATCTAAAATTATTATAAATTGATGTCTAAAATTAATATATATTCTATTTGCTTATTACCCACGGTTAAAATAGATCCAAATAAAGAACATCGAGGTTCTCTATCACATTAATTTATACACAAAAAGAGTTGCAATGACTCATAACTTACAAATCCAAAATTACAATGCATCGATAAACCCTATTCACAATTATTACACAAGCACAAGTGCTTACAAGGAAGCAATGCCAGCACTCCCATCCCTCCCTATCTTCTTTAAGATCCCCACAATGCTCGAAACTACCAATAAAAGAATTCTTTCGTGTCACCACATTGTATACTCTCACGATGAACTTTCGCACCTTCAAAGGAGTATCCGAGAAGCAAATGCTCCTGATCAACCAAAGAACCAAAGACTATAAGTTGAGAAACTTTCATGTCCACTTGTTCATAAAAGCCACCGATTTAGAATGAGTGCACTAGAGAGTTGTATGTAAAAACTAAAACAAAATGGATATAATTTCATAAAAGCCAGCTCTTATAGTACAAGAAAGCAAAGAAAAACATAGAGAGAGAGAGGGAGAAGATGAGAGGAAGTAATCATTTAATAGGTTTTATAAACTTTGCAACATTATTAGAAAAAAAAAAAAAAAAGAACAGAATTGATTATCTTAAAATGGATATCAAAGATATCAGACACAATAAATTTCCACATCTGAAAATATAGATAAGGATCCAAAGGGTAGACTACAATTTTAATTGTCACAGAAATGTTTGTGAAGCAGATTTTCCAATTTAATAAAATTCCGAAGTCATACTACAGAAAAAAATTCAAGTGGGTAAAAAATTCAAGTGGGTAAAAAATTCAACATCTTCAAATGTATTAAAGATTAAATGCATATTCAGCAATGATAACCTCAAATTATACACACACACGCGCGCCCGCACGGACAAAAGAAATTAAGAAATGAATGTTAATCACGGAAAAGAAAAAAAATAAGCTAAATTAATGAGGTGTAGAGTTTAAGATAATTACACATCCTTGTAAAGCTCATAAGCTATAACAATGGCCTCGATCATGGATTTGTCCACAGTAAGCTTGTTGTGGGTCAAAGTCCCAGTCTTTAACATGCTGATAATGTCTCCTGGTACCAAGATAGAAATTTGTTTTGTTAATGGCTAAGATACCCCTGCATATTTCTACTATTAACTCTTACTCTTGTTTAAGGGACAGTATGGTCAATAAAAACACAATTAAGAATGTATAAGCTATTTTTCACCCAAACCCTCGTGGCTTTTGGAAGTGCTTTTACACTCCAAAAAATACTTCTTGTATATCTTCACCAAAAAATTGATATTGCAATCATGATTCTTATAGAAGTGATTCAAAGAATTTGAGGCTGATAGAGAATAATATTTCTGTTAAAGACTACCCTTGGGCTCCTCCGACGAATTACTGATCTATTTGTGTTCGGCAAGAGGTTCTTACCTTTGGAAGTCAACGAAGATCGATCGGACCTCGAACAGAGCAAACAGGTACAGTATATTGGTTGCCTTGGAAGGAGAATGGTGAAATCCCTCAGTCTTGTTTGCATTGCCTATAAAACAGCTACGAGTTTCATTTGTAGAGTACATCGTCTCCTAATGGTAATAATAAAATCAATTATTATATGTTAAAATTTTATACTTCAAATATATATGCTACAAAAAAAAAAAATCAAAATTAATCAATACTCACAGTTACTGAATTACCAAACTCTGTGGTTGAAATATCGTCGTAGGTGAGCACCTTCTCCATTGATTTCAAAAGGAGATGAAGTTGCTTAAGATGTCCCCATTTTGGTTGATTTAAGTTGCCCATATGATTCATTATTGGCTAATTAAGTATATAATTTACAAAATAATTTTTTATTTCATTTTATATATATAAATTTTGGTGAATATTAACCATGTAATAATTTTGGAAAGTGCCTCCAAACTGAAAGAAACGAGCAATGACACATGCAAGATCTTCAGCAGTTTTGCGTGGATCTTTACCACCCCAATTCTTATACCTGAACTAAAAAAAAAAAGAAACCCCATTTTAAAATACCAATTTATTTATGATAATAAAATAAGTAAAAATAAATCAAAATAATAATAAACTCACCAGCCAGTCCAATTCTCAGTCCACATCTTTGGACTATTTGGATTATTAGGCTCAAAACCATCACGGTACCATCCATTGCAAGTGTTGGTCTGTTTAGAAATATTAACATAATTTATATAACCTCTATGAGTAAATATAAATATAATTAATTGTGAAAATATGCAAAGAAATGGTAATTAGTGATTATTTAGACTAAAATAATAATAAAATAAGTACCATTGGCTGAGGGGGCATCTTCCTGTTGGCACATAATCCATGGGACACTGATGGATATTTTTATGCACGAGTCCCTTCGTCTTAATTATTTTTAAGACAAATGAGCATAAACACAAGTGGAGGGACGACAGCCGACAACGATCATGAGCAACCAGCCACACGTGTTAGTTATTCCATACCCTGCACAAGGCCATGTGATGCCTCTCATGAAACTCTCATGTTGCTTGGCTGATAGAGGGTTCAAGATCACATTTGTGAACACTAACGGCATCCATGCTAGAGTCATCATGGCAGCTTCACCAGTGAAGGAAAACGAGGTTGGAAAGATATGTTTAGTTTCCATTCCAGATGGGCTTACACCAGAAGAACGGAGTGATTCCTTGAAGAAATTTGACACCATCCCTAAAACCATGCCGGCCCAATTAGAGAAACTTATTAGGAAGATCATCAAATCTAGTAGAAGTGAGAAGATTGCATGTGTCATCGCCGACACAACCGTAGGATGGGCGACCCCAAATTGCATTTTCCAAATAAAAATAACATTGTCCAAATTTGATGGACTTATATCCTCATGATTGTGTATACAAGGTAAGCATCATCTTTATGCAAATAACATTGTTACTAGTGGTAATAGCATTACATGCATTGAGATTACTTTAGAGGCTTCTAACAATGAAGTAATGACACTCATTCCATACCCACAGCACCTCACCCAATTTTTCAAGCCTCAATACATTGGGATCTAGACAGTCTTAAGGTTTTCAAATTAGTTTCAAGCTTTCAAGGCAACAGCCTAACATATTGAATCAGCAATCTGAAAATTTTCGTTAAGCGTTAAGCACAACTTTAATGCAACTATAAGATAATGGGATATATATATATATATTTTAATTAATTATTTAATTTATCTACTTGCAAACTAAAATATGGGATTTTATACTCGAACACTTACCTCACTTTTGAGAGCAGCAGTGGCAGTGCACTGTACCTGGATGCTGTAACCAGTGCAGCCACAATATAGTTTTTCATTTGAGATGGCAAAGCACTTAACATGTTTGTTGAAGTTTATGTTCTTTGGAACTCCACCCCACTTATATACCTGCAAACAAAGAATTTGATTAAGGAAGCGTACTTGTTTCAATTGTTCAAACATCATCCAGACCATTGATGACTAACCTTAATCCAGTTCCTTGAGAAGCAAAGCATGCAAAGCTGGTATTGGCGACCAACTCGTATACTGCCTCTTTCACATCGTAAATCTGAACACAATGAATTCCTTCTGGTTTGATTTCCCAAACCTATAAATGGTTAAAAATAATAATAATTATTTAGTCCTTTGACAACCAATTATTATCCCATAACTTTACTATCCATCTCATTACATAGCAAGGATTCAAGATTTGCAGATTGATATAGGAAATAAACTCAACAACATCAGTCAGTAGAAAAATGGAAATTGCGTGACTGTCTTTATAGTGCTGATGGACAAGTAATGTGATAAGGACAATTGGCCATCTCCAAAGATATGGATAGTAGCACAAATATAATACGACAACAAAAACAATAAAGCCTTATCCCAAGGATTTGGGGTCTGCTATCTCCATCCATTTTCCTTTTTGGTCTTCCTCCCGCTCTTTTAGTATCTTCAATTTGAATATTTCTTCAAACTAGGGATGTAATAGGCCTTCGTTGGACATACCCAAACCGTTTAAGTCGACTTTCTGTAGTTTAGTCAGTATAGCTACATTTTGCAATAAAAAATGTGATAAAAATAAAGTAGGGAGGCAGTTGATAAAAGAAAATTACAGAAAATCTTATTTACATGCTCAAGCAAGTTAGAACACAATGGTAACAAACTACAACTCCCACCCTATGACAAAATTAGCATCTCCCATTAAGGATATGGAAGAAGCCGAACCAGATGTCTTACATTCTTTTCCAGAAGCCTGAGAAGAAGCCATATCTTAAGACTATGGGTTGCAATAAAAGAAGTAAATCGATTTAATAAATTTGATGATTGATTGTTGGTATATTAGCAATCAGGCATAAGCCTTAAGACCTCATAAATGAAAAAGAATAAGAAATGCATAAGCCTTAAGACCTCATAGATGAAAAATATCAAAATGGTCACTTACCACATCTTATTCCTCCAAATTAGCCAAGGGTGTTGGTTTCAAGCTTGAGTCCTTCTCCCTAACTGATTAAAATATAGTTAAGTGAAAAATAACACAATGTCTCATCACCCAAATGAAAAAAGAAAAGACCAAGATAAACAGTAACAACAACAAACATTAACATCTATTTTTCATTAGATCAGCCATGCTATATATAATGAGTATGCTAATTAGTTATACATGCTATTGAATTGCTTCCAAGAAAATAATATACTAAGAGTTGCAAGAACTTGAGCAAACTTGGGCCTCTACCTTAAATTTGGTACAAACTTGGGCCTCTATCTTAAATCTGGTAAACAAGATCATCAATCTAAAAACTATCATACCCATAACCACCTCCTGGATTTGATTAATCAGAAAATAAACCTATAAGACATTCTCAGTGGCTACTTTTGCTCACCCTATAGACTCATAAAAAATATTCTAGAAGGAGTCAAATTCATCAAATAGGATCTTCAATCCATGAGACTTTTCGGGCACTCGCAATAAAGTAGGAAGCCCAACTTTTACTAATTACTCCCCAATTTCTTAAATTATTATCACCCCCCAATTAAAGATTAAAACACAATATTCAAACATTGCAAAGGTTTGGCTCAAGTTATTATCTCAACATTATAACACATTCAAACAATTTCAGTAGTTGTTTACAATTAGGATTAAGCCCATATAAAATCCAATACTCAAATATAGAAATCTAACAAAACAAATGAGAGAGCTACTAATGGCACCCCAACTTTTACTTGTCCTCAACCATTCATTTATTTTTTATATTTTTAATTGGGGTGTAGTAAGTAAAAAAATTGTTAGATGAATTCTGTATTCCATGTGAACTGGATATTAGAACAAAGCCATACCTTCCACGAATAGAATTAAAATCCCCACAAACTAACGTTGGAATGTCTGCACTAACATCAATTTTTCTAATCCTTTCAAGAGAGTATGGACCTGATACAATAAAAAGGAAACATCTAAGGACACATATTTAAGTTGAAATATAAGATCCATAAGAAAATATGGACTTCACAGTAGAAAATGTTCAGCTAAGAACCTGCCAAAGCTTAACATCCTTGAGATCTTGATGAACATTTACATGTGTATTCGCCTTAAATATAATGCCGCAAGGAAAAAACCAGAAATGGTTACACCATGTTCAGCACTAACAGTGGTCCACTGTACTCATTACTGCTGGTTGGCTTAAAGTCAAAGTATGCACCATGAGAGGAATGTCCTCAGTCAATCAACTGAGATAAGGGACAACACCTTCCCCTTTAGTCCCTAGCAGGCATGGGTAAGAAACTGGTTCTCAGATTTTGGAGGCATTTTTATTGTCAAAACTAAATAACTTTGACAAATCCCCCTTCATATCCACAATCCTGAACACACATGAGATCCTACCCTTTGCAGCCAAAACACACTTGTATCCCTAACTAATAACAGAAAAACTAGAATTATATGTTCCCAAATAGTACATCCAGTGCTTCAAATATTTATTAACAATCGTATGGCCACTTACAGAAATCCATAGCTCTGAAAATATAGATTCGATATATCTTAATCCCTTGTAATATCTAAAAGATAAACTTCTTATATAAATTGGGATATCGATGTCAAGAGAAAACCTAATAGTTAATAAGAAAATAATCCATTTTCAGAGATGGAACTATAGGTTTATGAAATAGTTCCAATCAAATTATCACTCAAAGAACTACTACAAATCCAGAGAACCACAACATCAATAGATAAATCCTAATTTCAGATTATATAGTAATTGAAGAATACATAACCAAAAGCCTTACAAAAACTAATAGATCTGGATTCAAGTCACACAAAAAACACATAAATCACTGCATTCATCAATATCTCAAGTATTTAAGATCTAAATTAAAAAAAAATACACAAAAACAACAAATTTCATCGAATCTGTGACTATTAAAACCTCAGATTTCTCACAGGAACACTCAAATCTGATAATCCCTAATAAAAAATGCACCTACCTTTACCAACTGTGCAGAGAGGTTTCAAAGAGCTCATAAGCTCTCATTAATGGCGACTGCCGCTCAAAACCTAGAAACAAAATCATCCCAATCCAACTGAGAGAGAGAGAGATGAGAGCGAGGGGGATGAGATCGAGGGAGCGACTGAGAGAGAGAGAGATGAGATCGAGAGGTCGATCAAGGGAGAGATTGAGAGAGCGACTGAGAGAGAGAGACTGAGAGGTCGATTGGAGCGACTGAGAGAGAGAGAGATGAGATCGAGAGGAGATCGAAAGATCGATTGAGCGAGCGACTGTGAGAGAGAGAGAGAGATCCGTTCTCATATACTGAGACGGGAAATTGGGACATTTAAAATCTGATTAAAACGGTTTTAATAGGTAAAACGGTTTAAATCCGTTTTTAATTAGAAACGGATAAAATCCGTTTTATAATTCGGTTCCTGATTCGCTATTTTCTTGTAGTGCATGAACAGAAGGCATTGGGGTAGTGAGATCTGTTGGGAGTTTTGAAGCAATTGCAAGAAGAGAGAGTGTAAGGGAGTTGAGTGAGAATAATTTACATGGTGTCCATGGCTTCCTACGACATAATCCATGAAATACATCATATACCATAAACAGAAAACATACAAAAGTACCTGCCGCTATGTATAGGCCAATTATTGGCATTGGGGAAGAATACTTTTGATCATCCAACGTTACATTCAAACAAACTTGTTTCTCCATTTTTCCTTCTTTAGATTCACCAGATTAAGTTTTGCTATACTTCTTCTCCTCAAGTATAATTCAGGGTTGGTAGTGAAGAGTATGGATTAGGGTAAAGAATCAATACTTACATTGCTGGGTGAGGAAAGTAGTTTGCTTTCCTTCTATCTTCTTTCTTCTTTCTTCTTTTTCTTTTCTAGATCAAGAACCAAATTGGATTCTTGAGAAATATGTATAACTGTTCCTATGGTAAAAATACCAACGTTTCAAATGTAAAATTTACAAATAAATCTTAAGGATTTGAGGTGTCCAAGAAGAGGATGTGTCAACTCAATCTTGACAAGGGCCAAAACAATTTGACTCGTTGGAGTCATCTAATATCGGCTGAGTTAAACTGCGCATTAAGCTGGTTTAATTTTATATAATGTTACATGTTAATTAATATTTAAATTATCCAACTCATTTTCTGAGACTGTGGAGTGTGGTAGGACATTAGGTTAGTGACCTCATCAAAGAATCTGCCTCATGTATATGGGAAGACTGTTACAACTTCCTAGTGATCAAACTGAAATCAATTGAAATCCAAACATATCTTGGTAAGCCTCTCTATTCACTATATTTTGAATATTAACAACCCTAATTATTTATTAATATCTAAAGTTTTCCTTTTTCTTTTCCTTTTCCTTTTCCTTTTCAAGTGACATTGCCCTATATAAATATTAATTTCTATGCTATTTCATATGGTGTCTACGTGGCACTTTATTGTTGGATTTTAAAATTTCTTGGGCTGCTAACTAAGCCATGAGAATCTCCTTCCTTGTAACTGTTTTAATTAAAAAATAAATAAAAATAAAAACAAAAACAGCGTACCTCCTTTAGATAAAAATAAACAAATTAGTTCCAATGCGACTAATTTGGCTCTGATTAATTGATATTTTCTTTTTTATTTCAAATTTACAGTTAACAAGAATCCTTTGAACTGTACTGGAGGAGGGAGAGTTCACCAAACAATCATACCAAGAATTGGACTTTAGTTTTAGGAGATTTTCAACACAAGCAGATTTTGTAACGAAAATGCCTTCAAAAATTTATTTTTCTTACCAAAATACCCACGGATTCTAATTTCCAAAGTGTATTTATTGTACTTTCTCACAGCTTGGTTAGCAGCTTAAGAAAATTTAAAATCCAATATAATTGTGCCACGTAGACACTTAATCTAAGTATAGAAACGGGATGCTGATGTGGATTCTCATTCAAGAAAAAAGAGTCTCTTTGCCAAGTATTTTTTGTGAGATTTAAATCATTCTACATATTTAACCACATAACTAGAAATCTATAATTTTTCAAGATTTAGAATTATGCATACATCTCAAAAAATCTAGTCATGCTCTTAAAGATTAGGATATTTACCTTGTGCCATAAGTTAAATCGATGATCCAAGATTATGTTGGAGGTGTGCCTTTCCCAAATCCTTATGCTTGTGATCCGATGTATGTAAATCCCCAAATCGTGTGAATTTTGTTTCATGTTCTATAATTTTCAGACTCACATTTTCTTCCCTTGTTATGTTGGTTCGATCTAGGGTTTTAGTGATTGATGGAAACAACCATTATTCACAATTCTATTTCTCTTATTGCTTCTCACATTTCGTGAGTGCCTATTATGAAGTGTCGATCCACTTAAATAGATGGGAAAAGAGGGCCTAGCTAGAGATCCACTTTTAATAGGGTTCCTATCCATCAAAGTTTCCTTCTAAACCTTGAAGAGTTATTTCTATTTATAATTTAATTGATATTTTCTATTAATCATTGACGTTTCTACTTGTATAGAATCCTTGTACAAGTCGAATACTCAAAATGTGTAGGTCAATTGAGCCACACGTTATTGAATTCTAATATCCTTCCACTTGGCCCATAAGACCGATTTTGTAAAAGTAAACTTTTTTTTTCTACAAAATAGTTTATTTTTTAAAAAGACTCAATTTAAAATTTAATAATCAAAAACATTTTTACACGTGATCACAAATTTTGAAATCTTGTTAATAAACCTAATATTGAATTAGATACTATAATATTATATTTCACTTAAATACTAATGTGAGTCATTGTAGTTGTATGTTATCTATATCATACTCCCTTCCATATATCGCACAATTAATATCCTTCCTAATATAACTTTTAATTGTGCCCCTATAATTGTTTTGTCAAGATATTTTATGTATTACTTAAACCCAAAACAAAATATTGTTATAATATGAATAAAAACAAGAAATAAAATGTTATTTAAAACTAATGTTAATATTAATGTCAATTACATAACCACTTCAAAACAACTTACTCCAAATATATAAAAAATTTCATCAAAAGACCCATCCTCATAACTTGTTTTTTGTAAGCTTTTGGTGATAACCCCTTTGTCAATAGATCGACTATTATTTAAGTGATATTGATGTTCTCGATTGTCACTACCTATTTTTGCACTCTTTCTAACCACAAAGTACCTAACCTTCATGTATTTTGTAATTTTTGAATACTTTTCATTCATAGAAAAGAATACAAATGCGGTATTATCATAATATATCTTCAACGACTTAACTATAGAGTTGACAACCTGAAGTCGTAAGATAAAATTCTACAACATAAAGCATGACTCCTAGCTTGTTCCTCACGAGATAGCTCCACCTACTAGTAGGAATACAAAACGTGATGTAGACTTTCTATTGTTAAAATATCTGACAAAATTTGAATTTGAGTACCTAATCACTTCTAGATAATCCGATCTTATGTAAGTGAGCATGTAGTCCTCCATCCCTTGTAGATGTCTTATAACTTTCTTTGTAATTTTTCAATAGTTTATTCCTAGGTTACTCTAGTATTTACCTAACATTCCAACTATAAAATTGATATATGATCTGGTACAAGTTTGCGTGTACATCAAACTCCTAACAACTGAGATGTATGAAATATCCCCCATCTACTTTTTTTCTAAATCATTCTGTGAATATTACATCAAGTTGAACTTATCTCTCTTTTCTGATAGGCATGTCATCGATAAATCAAGACTACATGTTATATTTTTCGAAGTCTCGATTGATATATCATTTCTAAGACAGTCCTAAGAATCCTTGAGATCAATTCATAAGGATTTATATGCTAATGACATATGTTGCCTCACCCATATCAACCATCTTGAAATTCTTAATCAGATAATTTTTTATTTTGTGCAATAAAATTAAGATCACTATTAATTAAGAGAATATCATCTATATAGGATCAACATAACAAACTTTCTCCGAGTAACCTTCAAATATATATATTGGTCAATAGTATTTTTCTTAAATTAAAAGGATGTAATGGTATCATTGAACTTTATATGCCATTGCCTCGAAGCTTGTTTAAGTCTGTAATAAATTTCTTAAGTCTGTAGGCTAACATTTCTTTTCCCTTTTCCATAAACCATTTAGGTTGTTCTATATAGATTTTTTTCATTCAAACTCCTATTCAAGAAAGTCGTAGTCACGTTCAATTGATATAACTCCAAATCATAATGAGTTTTTCTTTGAAATTATAGAAAATGTCTAAGTGTAATCGATGCCTTCATTTTGAGTAAAATCTTTGGTTACAAATCTAACTTTAAATCATTTGACATTGTCTTTTTTGCTACACTTGGTCTTGAAATCCCATTTATAACCGACTTTCTTACTTTTAAAAGACAACTCAATGAGATCCTAAACATGATTCCAATCCATAGATTTTTACTCTTCTTTCATAGCATCCATAAACTTAGAAGAATCATTACTTTTCATTGCTTGTGAAAACATAATCGGATTTTTATTTATCCCAATATCATAATCAAATTCATATAAATACACCATGTAATTATATAAAAATGGCATGTCTCCTTTCTCTGAGAGATTTTCTCAAAATTATCGATGGTGAATCTTCAATAATAATAATTGAGTCCTTATGAAGTGGTAAATTAACTTGGTCTAAATGTTGTCCATTTTCCTCAAGTTGTTGAACAATCTGAGAATCAACAATTTCTTGAAGATTAAGGTGTTGTAGGATAGCCATTTTTGTTTCATCAAGAGTTACTTATGTGTTTCAACACTCCCACTAATGTCACATTTTTTTAAGAATCTAGTGTTTTCGTTTTAGCTATTCTTGTATTATGATTAAGGCAATAGAACTTATATCCTTTAAATTTTTCTGGATAACTAATGAAATATTCTAAAATGGTCTTTGGATTCAATTTATTTTCGTATGGATCCTTATTTCTGCTGGACAACTTCAAACATGTAAATGTCTTAAATTAAATTTCCTACCAATCCATAACTTGAAAGGAGTTTTGAAAACTACCTTAATAGAAATCTTACTTAAGATAAACATTACGGTCTTTAATGCTTCTTCCTATAAGAATTCTCGTGTTGTTGAAGGACTCAATATACTTCTAACCATATTCACAAGCATACGATTACACCTTTCAGCCACACCATTTTGTTGAGGCATACCTGACATTGTTTATAGGCGCAAATGCTTAGGGCCCATGTGGATACAAGAGCCAAAAGTACTTAGAACATAAGTACTTTTTGAAGTACTGTCTGGAGTAGGTGGATAACTGTTGTGTGTTTGAATGCAGGTTCTGAAAAGTACTATCAGAAGTACTTTTAATAGAGTTTTGTGTTTAAAAACTATTTTGGATTCTGTTAATATGATCAAAATGCCCTTATAAGTATCAATTACTATTTTTAACATTATAACTTAACAAATTATTCTTCAAAAGAAATAAAAGTTATTGTTTTTATCCATAAAAACTAATATAAACACTCAACAATTATAAAAAAATAGAAGATATTGTGAGCAAATATATACAACCACTAAAAATATGAATAAGCTTTCACCACATCAATGGATAGTAAATTTGTGTGTAATTGTTCACATCAATTTTGCGATAAGAAAATTTCAACCATGGTTGGAATGCTCATGGATAAATCATTGAGTAAGCAATTGGGGGAGATAGAAATCCAAATTCAAATGTACACTAAAAGTCTACCACCATATCAATGGATAATAATAAAATATTATTTAATTGCATTTTTGAGGATATGTTTGTAATTTTCAAAATTTATAAGGGGTATGCTTGTCCCAAATGCTATACCAAAAATCTACTACCACACCAATGGATAATAATATAGTATTACTACAATTGCATTTTTGAGGATATGCTTGTAATTTTCAAAATTTATGAGGGGTATGCTTGTCCCAAATGTTACACCAAAATGCTACCACCATATCAATGGATAGTAATATAATATTATTCCAATTACCTTTTTGAGGGTAGGTTTGTAATTTTTAAAATTTATGAGGGGCATACTTGTCCCAATCTTGTCATTTTGACAGTGTTTTGTGGCTCAACGCAAGAATAGTTTAGAGAAGTAGCACCATCGGTACTCCATAAAAAAGCACTAAAATGACTCCACAGTAAAGTAGTTCTTTCCAAGAGTTATTTGTCCAAACACCTTTAAAGTGCTTCTGACTCCTCGCAAAAGTCAGAAGTACTTAGAAGAGTCAATCCACACAGGTCCTATTTTTCTAAGAGTCTGAAAAAGAGAAATTAGGACTCTGGCTAGATTCATTAAATTTACTATACTATTTACTTTTCTATCCCACCTAACTATATTAACTTTCTTATATAATTGTCTTTCTACCCTAATTATAAATATCTAAAAGATATCAACTGATTGAGATTTTTTATGTATTAAATAAACAAAACCATAACTAAAGAGGTCATCTATAAATGTAATAAAATAGCGGGAAATGGTCCACAAATGTCAGTATGTATGATCTCAAGAAGTTCTTACTTCTTGTGGCTCATTTCTTAGTATATTTGATTTATTTTATTTTAATGTAATCCACATATACTGAGAAATCTGTGAAATCCAAATTATCCAAAATTTTGTCTTTCATTAATTTCTCTATCCTAGTTCTTGAGATATTGAGATATGCCCGAACATTTATGCCACAAGATAACTAAATTTTCATTTATCAAACCACGTTTCAAACTATTATTCGAATGAAAGATAACTAAAGACTGGGTATAATTATAATTTAAATTAATTTTATATAAACCATTAAATAATATCCTACAGCTAACTAAAACTAAATATAAAATTAATTTTATTTGTCTACTTTCAAAAGAAACATAATAACCTAAACTATTTAATCTAGATAAAAAAAATCAAATTCTTAGATATAGTAGGAATATAAAAAATGTTCTCCAAATCCATCTAATTACCAGTCTTTAATACCAAATGATAGTTTCCCACAACTAGCACTTGTGCTCTAAGATGGTTTTTTACGAAGATAGGACTTTTCACTTTGTATCGACTTCCTACTTGAAAGGAATCCCTACATCGAATTTATAATGTGATTGCAAGTCTTGAATCAATTCACAAAGTAATTTATAATTTGAGAGCACTTTACATATTGAACCCTTTTCTTTTGAATATTTCCTTGTCAAAATCTCATTAATGTTATTTATGCCTTCTCTCTTAATATTCAATTTTTTTGCAGCAATGCAGTCTCAAACAGTTGCATTAAATACATTGCCATTTTCAGCACAACCTCTCTAAACCAAAATATTGAAATTTCATTTAAATTTCTTTGGCGAAGTACCGAGTTTGGAGGATGGGAATACTCCGAACTCATCTTCTCCCAAATGGATCAAATGTTTCACCCAGAGACATCTCTCTAGAATGCTATGATCAGAGGTTATGCTTTCAATGGCCCATACGAGAAAGGCATCTATATGTACGATAGAATGACCCAAAGAGGACTCAAATCCAACAATTTCACATACCCCTATGTCTTGAACTTGTTTGGAGAAATCAGAAACCATAGAGATGGGAGAAAGGTACATTGTCAGATTATTAACGTGGGAATCGAACGGATATCTTCTATTGCAAATTCGCTTCTAAATTTCTACATAAAGATAGATACATTTTATGATTTTGTGAGAAATAGGAAATTAATTGATTGATGCCCTGAAGATTTTTGACGGTATGATTCTTAAACCGATAGAATTATGTAATCGAATGATATCTTTATATGTGAGTTGAGAGAGCAAGAAGATTGTTTGAAGTGATGCCTGAAAGAGATGTTGCTTCTTGGAATTCAATGGTTTCATGCTATGCTAGAGTTGGGGAAGTAGAAAATGCAGGAGATTTGTTTGATGACGATGAGAAGATTGGAGCCTAAGCCCTTAGATTAGTTCAATTCTGTTGAGTCATTATCTTTAATTTTGTTGAGTCAGTCATTATTCTGTTGAGTCAATTCCTATGTATCAGGAGAAGTTGTTAAGTCAATAACCTCATCCCTTCTGTTGAGGAGCAAATTTAGGACCCATTGAGTCTTTACATCTTTATATTGTAAAAGGTGTGAGAAGGAAGGAAGCAAGGAATGGATACTTTCTTTAATTATAATTTTAATTGTAGCTGGTTCTATCATTTTGGTATCAGAGCATCGACCCTACAATTATGGAGACACCACCACCAGGCTTTGCAAACCCAAATCCCCACCCAACCGATGAGTTACAAAAAGAATTAGAATTCCACAGAAAAGAAGTTGCTGATCTTAGTTCACCAATTTTTTTCAACAGCCCAGACCCCCACTAGCACCCCCACATGTTGAAATCCCTTTTCAAATTCCCAGACAACCACCACGCCCAATTCAACATACGTTCAATGGCTTCCAAGGGCAACCCTTGCGACTGGATTTTCCTACATTCGACGACACTGACCCCGATGGTTGGGTTTTTCGCACCCAACAATTCCAAGGTTTCAATGGAATCCCTGACGAAAATATGGTGGAATTAGCATCAACACACTTGCTTGGGGATGCCATTCCATGGTACCAGTGGTTGGTTAAAACTGTTGGATGACCCACTTGGATCAATTTCAGTCGAGCCTTGTGCGCGAGGTTCAGGACAACAGACAATGAGGATCCTGAAGGGTCATTAGCTAAACTGTGCCAGACCACTACTGCTAGAGACTATCAAACTAAATTCGAACGGTTAGCTAACCGAAGTCTCATCTTGCCTGAGCCCTTTCTCATCCGTTGTTTTATCTCTAGCTTACATGACGATATCCAAGCTGGTGTGAAATTGCTAAACGCTTGCACATTAATACAAGCCTATACCATCGCCAAACAACAAGAAAAGGCCACCAATGCTATAGTTTCTACTGTTTCTAAAAGGCAAACCCACAGAATGTCATTCAACAAAACACCTTCTCCTCAAACACCTCCACTACCACTCCCACAACCTCCATCTAAGTGGACAAATCCTACTCTTTCCCCATCAACAAACATTCCACCTGGAGTTAAGCGCCTTAGTGTTGCTAAACAACAAGAAAGACGGGCCAAAAACCTATGTTTCAACTGTGATGAGCAGTATTGTCCTGGTTACCGTTGTCAAAAACCCCAGCTACTACTCTTAGAAGTTGATGATAATGCTGAATTCCTCGATGCATCTACCACTTGCATAACGGAAGAGTCAACTGTGGAAATTTCCCTTCATTCCTTATGTGGTAACAACCGTCCATAAACTATGTGTATTTTGGGCAATATCAAAAGACATTCTTTGAGGGTTCTAGTTGATTCTGGTGCAACCCATAATTTCCTCCACCCAAAGCTTGCACAACGTTGCGGGTTGGAGATTGCACAATCCAAACCTATATCGGTTTAGGTAGCCAATGGTACTATGGAACAGAGTCCTGGGCATTGCAATCGTGTCATGCTAAGATTACAAGGACATACATTCTATCCAGATTTCTTCCTACTACCTATATGTGGTTATGATGTTGTACTTGGCGCTGAATGGCTACGTTCACTCGGAGTTATCTCGTGGGACTTTAACCAAATGAAGATGATATTCAACCAAGGTAAGCAACAATTCATTTTAACTGGTATAATACCTGTTGTTGGTACAGTCAAGAACTCAAATGAGTTTCACCAGCTAGTGTTGAAGCAAAGGCTCAGGTTCTACATCCACCTCATGCAATTTCAGTCTACCTCACAACAAGAACTATGTCCAGAGGTTTCTTCCTTGTTACAGCAGTATTCAACTCTATTCAAGCAACCACACGGGTTACCTTCATCTAGAAGTCACAACCACCACATATGACTATTACCCAGCAGCTCACCACCAAACATTCGGCCATACCGGTACCCGCATTTCCAAAAAAATGAAATTGAAAAGCTCGTGCAAGAAATGCACGACTCTGGTATTATTCGGCCTACTACAAGTCCTTTTTCATCTTCGGTTCTCTTAGTCAAAAAGAAGGATGGCAATTGGCGAATGTGCATGGATTATCGTGCTCTCAACAAAATTACTGTAAAGGACAAATATCCCATCCCAATCATAGATGAGCTGCTTGATGAGCTACATGGAACTACCGTATTCTCTAAGCTAGATTTACGATCCGGATATCACCAGATAAGGGTAATTGAAGTCGACATTCCAAAAACTGCTTACTCATAAAGGCTATTACGAGTTTCTCGTCATGCCCTTTGGCTTATCCAACGCACCGGCCACTTTCCAAGGGTTAATGAACGAAGTTTTTCGGCCTTTCCTTTGATGGTTTGTGTTGGTATTTTTTGACGACATCCTCGTTTATAGCAAAAGTTTGACGGAGCATTTAGATCATCTCAAACAAGTATTTCAGTCCTTACACAGACATCAATTATTTGTCAGGAGGGAAAAATGCTCTTTTGCCCAATCTTCAGTTGAATATCTTGGCCATATAATTTCAGCCAATGGAGTGCGGGTGGACCCTTCAAAAATCAAAGTCATGAAGCAATGGCCTAAACCATCTACCCTCAAGGCACTACGTGGTTTTTTGGGACTTATTGGGTATTATCGAAAGTTTGTCAAGGATTATGGGAAGATCACTGCACCATTAACTCATATGTTACAAAAGGACTAGTTTAGCTGATCACCTAATACGGAAATAGCCTTTGAAGCTCTCAGAGAAGCTTTATCCACTACTCCTACACTATCATTGCCTGATTTCTTTAAGGAATTTATCATCAAGTGTGATGCCTCTGGTGCGGGCATTGGGGCAGTACTCACACAAGGCGGTCAACCATTAGCTTATCTTAGTAAATCTTTGGTCGAAAAGCACAAGAAACTCTCGATCTATGACAAAGAAATGCTTGCAATAGTCTTTGCTATCTCTAAATGGCGTCCTTATCTATTGGGCAGACACTTCAAGGTCCTCACTGACCATCGTACATTGAAATATTTTATGGATCAACGACTGACCACCATGGAACAATAAAAATGGCTCACAAAACTACTTGGGTACGACTACTAGATAATCTACTACAAAGGCAATGAAAACACTACTGCTGATACCCTTTCACGCCTACCCGAGTTACTAGTCATCTCTACTCCAATTTTCAATTCCATGAAAGACATTCTTGCAGATTGCTCCAAAGATGACAGCATCAACAAAATTGCTCATCAGGTGCTTCAAAGCCCTTCTTCTGTTCCACATTACTCACTCCAAAATGGCATCCTTCGCTGCAAAGGATTTATAGTACTTCCACCAACTTCTCCATGGTGTACTAAAATCCTACATGAATTCCACACTAGCCCGATGGGGGGACACTCCGGGTTCCTTCCTAGCGACAAACGGATTTCCGTAAATTTTTATTGGAAGGGGCTAAAGCAAGCAACAAATAAGTATGTGGCTGAATGTGATATTTGTCAACGTGCGGAAGCTGAAACAATGGCTCCACCCGGACTGCTGCAATCCTTACCAATTCCTGTTGAAGTTTGGGTTGACATATCGATGGACTTCCTCTCTCCAGTCGTATGTCTTCAATTATGGTGGTAGTTGATCGATTTAGTAAGTATGCACATTTCTCACCATTAGTTCATCCTTACACAACATCTAGTGTGGCTGAAACATTTATGCGTGACATTGCTAAATTACATGGCATGCCACGATCAATTGTTAGTGACCGCAACCCGATCTTCACCAGTCAATTTTGGGAGGCATTCTTCAAACTACAAGGCACAAAGTTACGCAAGAGTTCCGCCTATCATTCGCAATCAGATGGTCAAACCGAGGTTGTAAACCGCTCCGTGGAACAATATTTGCGATGTTTTGTAGGCTGCCACCCTCACCAATGGACTAAGTGGTTACCTTGGGCAGAATTCTGGTACAACACCTCATACCATAGCTCACTTAAAATGTCCCCATTCCAGGTCATCTATGGTCGTACTCCGCCAACAATTGATACATATATTCCGGGTACGACGAATGTCCACATGGTGGATACAACACTACAAGATCAGGACAAGCTCCTTCAAATGTTAAAAGAAAATCTCTTTTTAGCCCAGAATCGGATGAAAATGCAAGTTGACAAGCATCACACAGAACGCACATTTTATGTGGGCGATTGGGTTTTTTTAAAGCTTCAGTCATACCGTCAAGGATCATTGAGCAAAAAAAAGGCTTACAAGCTTGCCCCACGTTTTTATGGGCCATTCCAAGTCATTAGCCGCATTGAACAAGTAGCTTACAAACTTGCTCTACCACCAGAATCACGAATCCACCCAATTTTTCACGTCTCTTTATTGAAAAGAAAGGTGGGCAACTCTGTTAGTACCAGCCAAACTATTCCTTCCATGGTTGACATAGAGGCATAAGGGTAGCAACCGGCTAGAATTTTAGACCGTGGCAGTTTCAAACATCACAATCGGGCAATCACCAAGTTACTTATCCAATGGGAAGGGCAGTCACCCGAGGATACAACTTGGGAAATCTATGACGATTTTGTAACCTGTTTCCCGCACTTCACGACTTGAGGACAAGTCGAATAAATCGCAAGGTGTGTAATGTTACGATCCTCATGCTAGTCATCAGCCCATGTGTCATCAGCCCTTATATTAGTTCAATTCTGTTGAGTCATTATCTTTAATTTTGTTGAGTCAGTCATCATTCTGTTGAGTCAATACCTGTGTATCAGGAGAAGTTGTTAAATCAATAACCTCATCCCTTCTGTTGAGGAGCAGATTTAGGAACCATTGAGTCTTTACATCTTTATATTGTAAAAGGTGTGAGAAGGAAGGAAGCAAGGAATGAATACTTTCTTTAGTTATAATTTTAATTGTAGCTGATTCTATCAGTTTCTTGGAATTCTATGATTTCAAATTACACGCAACATGGGAAATATAAAGAAGCCTTGGATCTATTTGTCCAGATACACTCAGAAAGTGTAAATTTGGATGGGTCTATTTGTCGGCTTTTGCCCATTCAGGTGCTCTAGAGTTTGGAAAATGGATACATTTTTTTCTGATAAGAGATTGGTTTCAATTGGGAGTAATAGTAGGGACTGCTCTTATAGAAATGTATGCCAAATGTAGAGATGTCGACAGAGGCTTTAAAGTTTTCATCAAAATTAGTCAAAAAGACATTTTTTGTTGGAATGTAATGATCAAATCATTAGCAATATGAATCCTCTCAACAAAAAAAAAATGTTGAATTTTGAGATCTAGAGACAAAAAAGAACATTTAGAGACAATTTCTTCATTTGTAATCGCAATTCTGATACGTACCTTCCAATCATTGAAGTTGAACCTGGAGAAAAAATCCCAAGACCACTACTTCGGCAGTAGGAGCACTGTTTTCCTTCATATTTTTGCTTGTTAGACCTAGTTTACATGAATCACTTCTATTGGAAGTGTTTGAATGCTTTCCCAAATCTTGAAATTGCACGTAAACTGTATGCTCAACAATATTTGTTTATCGTATTATTTCTTGTATGGAAATTGTTCACTAGCTATTTCATCATCGTAACAATGCTATAGAAATATTTGGAGTCAATGAATATCTTTGCATGTTGATCAGAATATCTCAAACAATCTAATTCATTCACTTATAAGGCATTTCTAGTTATTTTTTTCGTAGTTGTGCCACTTATCCATCTCAAACTTATCAATTGGACGGCAATAGCTCAATTAATATGTTTTTCCCTCCTTTAGTGTTAAAGTTGAGCTGAATTGAGAATAATTGTCAGTCATTTTGGCAAAAAATACTTCCGAATCACGTACATTTTATTTCTTTATTATTTGGGATTCCTCTCTCTCCCTGCCATGTGTTCAAGAAAATAACTGCTGAATGTTTGTTGATGATAGCCTGATTTGGTCATTGTCATGACCTCATTTCTTTGGGATAAGGCTTCTTGAATGGATCTTTATTTTGATTGATAAATTCATTTCTAAATGAAAACAAATGCTTGAAGATTCAGTCAGAATAAAAGGATCTCATAGTATTAAATGGAGACTTCTTTGGAATTTAGGGGCCGACAACTAAAATGATTACATTTGGGTGGAAATGTATTTATGGTCTCTGCCCAGTGGACTCTTTACGGAAGATGTGCTTTATGCTAAAATGATGAAGAAACTTCTATCACTAATTCTTCAAGTTTAGCTTCTCTAAGGAGCTGTGGAAGTTCTTTCTTACTAAATTGAGAGATAGATGTCTACCTTCCTTATCAAATTCATACTCATTTTGGCTGGGGTCCATTGGCTCCCAATATTCCCATGCAGTTAAGGCGACTCCTTGGGTGATTTTATGGGTCACTTAATTGATGAGGAATGCTGCAATTTTTTATGATTTTACACCTTTAGTGAATTCGACCATAGCTTCAACATGTAAATGGTTCTTCGAACTTATGCTCTTTGTTACCTGTCGAAAAAGACCTCATTGGAAGAGCTGAATCGACTTGCCGACATTGGAATTAGCCAAAAGCATTGTAAAGGAGCAACTGGGGATGTATTTTTAGGAGCAACAATGGAGGTTTTATTGGAGCAATTTTATTTATTTTAATTATTATTTGGGCTGCAACAGTTTTCCTGAATGTCATGCCGTGGTCACAGCTCTTGAATTAATCAATCTTTGTGGCATAAATTTAATTATTGAATTGGACTTAATGCTGATTGGGGAGGGTCTAAAGGGTAAGAACATTCCTTGGTGTCTTGATATGTAGTTTTGCTGTATTCAAAGAGCTCACTCAAATTGTGAAGTGAAACGTATGCAAAGAGATGGTAATTTGGTGACCGATGAATTGGCGATTATGGAGGGTAGTCAGAAACGTCTCTTTCTTTTTCGAATTTTAGACAAGAGAGGTCTTCTAGCGAAGAAAGCTTTTATTGAAGATCACCTTTATATTTTTTTTTGTTGCTAAGCAAGAAAATAGATATAATTTGTAATATAAAATTGTAAAACTAAATATAAGGGGCATACCCATGACAGATTACAAGAGAGAACTTTACACAAGAATAGAAGAAGAAATTGATCATTTCTAGAATTTCCTAAACAAACAGAATAACCTTTTAAATTCTCCAAACTTCATGGCTATGAGGTATCAGAATGCTTCTAATATTTTGTTGAAGTTGCTCTTGACTTCATGCTTCTTGGAGGGTCCAAATCAGAGCAAGACCTTCCCCTTCTTTTGATTCTCCTAATTAGAAAAGGAATTATTCAAAATAATGGTTCTAAAGATAATAAAAAAAGAAATTATCTAACTAATGATAGAATATAAGTCTAAAAAAAAAAAGTACTTACATTCCATGATTTTCAAACAAGCTCTTCAATTTCATCACTATCAATTGCTCGACGAGCAACATGTCGAGCGACATCAGCATCTACATTGCGTCCCACTTGTTCGGTACTCTGAGTATCTATGACTGGAACTTGAGTATTTATCAAGCTAGTGATACCAGTTCTGTCAGGAAATGACCAGTGGACTTTGTACTCCAATGGTTCCAGTTTGCAAAGGAATTTTAGCACAAGTCTTGCTCTTTCCTCACGGTTTTTAACGTTGCTCTCAACAAGATGCTTGAATGTGGAAAGTGGGAGTTGAGAGAGGAAAAAGTGCAGCATGTCCACAAATAGTTGCTCCATGTGTTTGAATAGTCCATCGATTGATGAGTATGTTTGCTGTGGCCTTTGTCCAATGATCAGAGCACAGACCTTTTGTATTTCACTAACTGCATAATGACCTTCTTCAAAATTAAGAAAGGAAGTTTCATGACATCTTTCTTTTAATTGTTCAATAAACCCAAGTGCACAAGGTAAGTCTAATTGAGGTCGAGGTTGACACTCAAAACTCCCATCATTAGATTTCTTAGACAAATGTGAATAAAATTTCTCTACCGACGGTTTAATGAATTTCCTATGGAACCAATGACAGGTATTGTTCTTATTTATCCACAGATTTTTAGCCACTACAAGGCTTTTTTTTTCTTCACTCGTGGAAATCTCTTTCTTTTGAATGAAATAAATGATTTCAAAGGCCTCCTCTAATGCATGAGTTAGAGTAGCACTAAGGGAACTTGGTAATGCAACTGTAGCTATTCGGACAAAGATTACCACTGAAACACAAGATACTTTATTGGTAAATGGCTCTTCAGATTTAGAAGTTTTGGAAAGAACTTGGATGAGATTATCAATTGGGGAACTCCTTTTATATTTCTCCATCCATCTATCAATGTCTTCCTCACAGTTTCTATCTATCCAGTCCTTGATATCCATATCGACTCTGCCTTCATCATTTCTTTTTTCAGCAAAACAGATTTTGCTAATTTGCTTGGCACACTTACAAGGTATTTTGAGCATCCAATATAAGAGAAAAGCCAGTAAGGACATAATCACGTGCACTATGAACAATACCATGAGAACATTCCTCTCAATGGTTTGAAAGATGATCACGAAACCTATTCTAAAGATTTTGAAGAATGAAATATTGCGAAGCTTTGACAAAGTTGATAGGACCCAAGTATAAAAAATATGAAACTTTGACAAAGATGATAAAACTTCTAAAACACCCGTTTCACTATCAATTTCACTCTCAACTTCTTTGAGGTACAACAACCCTCTAAATATGGTGGTTATACTCCCTACTAGAACAGTGAGGATCTGAGTCATGACCACCATAGACATTGACCATTTATAGTCAGAAACTCCACACCGAAACTCCACCTTCTTAAGAACAAATGATCGAAGTGCGGCCTGTAATAGAACTAGTGAAGAAAGTGTAGAAAGCATGCATATAGTTAAGCCTATTGGAGAAACAATGAGGACCAATTCAGGGCTCTGTTTACAACTAGATTTATAAAATGACTTCAATACATGTATCATACTCTTAGTCTCTGAATTTTGAGGATCTCTTGTTTTAAGTCTATCAAGAGGGTTAGAAAAGGGGAAATAAACGTTGCCAAAATCTGAAGCAGACCACAACACTGTGAGCAACAGTAGCATGAATGACATGATTATGACATGTTCTACTATGAACAAGAAGATCACACCAGTGACCATTTGCATACAAACATTCACAACAACAGTAACTACGAAGATGCTCAAGGAAAGCATGTTTGAAAGGCGTTCAGAGTCACTCTGACTTCCAAGTGAAGGAAAGAAAACACACATGGAGACGCATATTAAGACAGTGCCACTAAGCTTGGACAGTTGGTCATGAACAGAAGGCATTGGGGTGGTGAGATCTATTGGGAGTTTTGAAGCAATTGCAAGAAGAGAAAGTGTAAGGGAGTTGAGTGAGAATAATTTACATGGTATCCATGGCTTCCTACGACATAATCCATGAAATACATCATATACCACAAACAGAACACATACAAAAGTACCTGCCGCTATGTATAGGCCAATTATTGGCACTGGGGAAGAATAATTTTGATCATCCAACGTTACATTCAAACAACCTTGTTTCTCCATTTTTCCTTCTTTGTATTCACCAGATTAAGTTTTGCTGTACTTCTTCTCCTCAAATATAGTTCAGGGTTGCTAGTGAAGAGTATGGATTAGGGTAAAGAATCAATACTTACATTGTTGGGTAAGGAAAGTAGTTTGGTTTCCTTCTTTCTTCTTTCTTCTTTTTGTTTTCTAGACCAAGAGCCAAATTGGATTCTAGAGAAATATGTATAATTATTCCTATGGTAGAAATACCAATGGTATAAATTTAAAAGTTACAAATCAATATTAAGGATTTGAGGTGTCCAAAATGAGGATGTGTCAACTCAATCTTGACAAGGGTCAAAACAATTTGACTCGTTGGAGTCATCTAATATCGGCTGAGTTAAACTGCGCATTAAGCTGGTTTAATTTTATATAATGTTACATGTTAATTAATATTTAAATTATCCAACTCATTTTCTGAGACTGTGGAGTGTGGTAGGACATTAGGTTAGTGACCTCATCAAAGAATCTGCCTCATGTATATGGGAAGACAGATTGGTTGGGGTGGCACTAGCAATAAAGGATGATTAAATTTCCAAAAATAAAATATTTAATTATATGGGGTTTGCTTGAGCTGGAGGAATTGAGTGATAGAGAGGAGGGAATGATGACATGCTTACAAACACTTGTTATAAGAGATTGCCCAAAGTTGAAGAAGCTTCCCTGTACCTTTTAACATCTCAAATCCCTTCATGAATGGAGAATAACTACCCTAATTATTTATTAATATATAAAGTTTTCCTTTTTCTTTTCCTTTTGAAGTGGCATTGCTTATATAAATATTAATTTCTATGCTATTTCATGGGGAAACTCCCTAAAAGGTAAGTGTAAAATTGAAAATTTCCCAAAATAGTAGACCATTCATTTTATTTCAAAAAATTATAAATTAGGGTTTTCGTAATTAAAACATTTTGGTTGAAGTTAGAAATTTTTTCCTATTCTATAAAATAGTTAGAAAAAAGTTTTGTTTCCTAAAACACTAAATTTTTTTCCCCCACTTTACTAAAAAAATTCAATTCCAAAAACGGTAATTTACTATTTTCGAAATTAAAATGAATGGTCTACTGTTTTGGGGTTTTTGCAAATTTCAGTGCATGATTTGGTGAAACAACCTTAATTAATATATTTTTTCCATCAATAATAAATATCACCTATTGTAAATTAAAATATAAGAAAATAGAGATTAATTTTAGTTGTGGCCTTAATTAATTTTTGTGGTAAATATTTTGTTGGAACAAAGTCATTAAGATGCTACATAGCCTTCTGGAGGTGATGAGAAGAAAGGGGATATTAAATTGTCTACATATATGATGGAACATAAGAAGTCCAAGTGCCTTGGCTCTTTGCATTATGGACACTCTTATTTTGTCTTCGTTTTCCTCCTAAAATAAGACACAATCATTTTTGCAAGCATGAATCCTCACATAGTGAAGCCTTGGGTCTCAAATTCTTGTTCTAGCCCTGCAATAGGAGTTGGGTAGGGTCTCACCATTTGGAAGTGCTTCCTTCAATAGCTTGATCAACATAGTAAAGGATTTGTTGCTCTAACAATTAAGTATCTTTAGGTGAAGCAACTTTACAATGAAAAATTGCTTGGAACCACAAGTTAGTCCACGAGGGGTCGTGCCCATATCAATATCATGTTGAAAGCACCTTGACACTTCTTACTTATTAAAAATAAAAGTATCTCGAATAAATTGAGCGATTTTTTTTTTTTTTTTTTGTGAGAATGTGGAGTCGCCACTTAATTTAGGTATAGAAATCAAAATAATTCCAAATCGATTTGGAGGTCCAGTTTGGGGACCCATTATCATCATTTTATGCCAAATTGACTAAATAAATTCTAAGGCTAAAATTTCCCTTCAAATTATATAATTCCTCGAGTTTCGCATAAATGGGAGGATAAACTTAAAAAAGCTTGAATCATACAATGTCTAGAGGTCACGTGCAAGACTTATGAAAATTGACAAATCCAATTAACACACCCCATGCATAATTAATATGATAAAGGTTACAGGCATAAAAAAATTTCCAAATTGATAAGAATATCATCGCACATAATTTATTTCTAAATTGTTAAGTATATTATCACATATAAATTAATTTCCAAATTGGTAAACATATCATCACATTCAAATTAATTTTCAAATATGAAATTATATTATAGGCATCAAAATTTCCAAGCTAGCAACCATATCACATGCATAAAAATATCCAAATCAATAACCATGTTACATGCATAAAATTTCAAAGTCGGTAAAAATCTTCAAATTGGTAAAAATATTGCATGTATAAAAACTTCCAAATTTGTAATCGTATTACATACACAAGAATTTCCGAATTGGACGCAGCACCATCTCTATTTTATTTTCCTTATTCACTTTGTTATTCCCTGTCTCTTTATTGTTATTCACTCTTAAGCAATAACGAAATCCATCATTTTTATCAATTACAACCTCAAAATTTTGACCTTTAAATATTTTGGGTAGCTAAAAAACGACCTAGTGGAAACAAAAATATAGGAAAAAAATAATCTAAACACGATTTCGCCATTATGTCCAAAAATAAAGAAAACTAAATAGATAAGGGCATACCAACACTATCATCCACACAAAAATAATCAAAGTCAAATAAGACAAAAAAATATTTAAGCAATTTTGCAATGCAACCATCTTTTAGAATTTCAAATTTGATCATCAAAGTCCTATTTGAGTCGCCATTGAAAGGGTTTCAATCAGTGGGTGTGGATCCAATTTTTTTTTTAGAGTCACCACCCAATTTTATGGTTTAGGAAGTAAAGATGACTCTAAACAGAAAAGAAACACAAAACTATGAAGAGATATGGGTACGGGGATTCTAGATTTAAGGTTTTGGGAAAGTTTTTAACCTTTGTATTTTAGGACTTCTCAAAACCTCCGAGATTTGGTAGTAGAATTCCATTTATAAAGAGCTTTATTGATAAGATTAAGATTTGATTAGGGCTCTTTAAGATAGAGTCTAGTTCTAACTAATCTTTTAAATTGTTTAGATAATATTTCAAGTGATTTTATTTGGATTTTAATTTTTTAATTCATATAGAATGAATTTTTTAAATTTTGGAGAACCCTCAATGGAGGGTTCTTTATTAAATTATTTTAAATTTTTTGAGACTCCGATGGAGGGTTCTTTATTAAATATCATGTGGGCACCACTTAAATAAATGTGTCACCACTTGAAATTTGACACATAGGATTAATTAATTGAATTTATTTATTAAAAATTTTAAGTTGACTTATTAAGATTTCACTTTAAATTAATTAATATTTTAATTATTAGTTTCAGATTTTTGAATTTTAGGGTTGAAAAATTATCATTTTGCCCTCAAAGAGGGTTTTTGCGTCGGAACGTTATTTTTTGATGGCTTGGGATGTTTCAGAATTAGTTTTTCATAAGGAATTCAATTAGAATATTGGTTAGTGTCTCTTATGAATTTTTGAATGAAATGATCATGGACCCACGAAGGGTATTTTAGTAATTTTGTCAATTTTTGTGGAAATTATTGAAACAATTTATTTAGTTTAAGTTTGTTATTTTATGTATTCGAAAGGATTTTCCTAAATGTAATGTAGCCTCTATGGGTGTTTTGACATTAGGGGTATTCTTGTAATTTGATTTTTTTAATGATTTTTCTTGTAAAACTTCTTTTAGCTTCAAAATGATTTTTTTTATGTTTTGGATCACATTTTCCTGGCATAGTATGGTTTATAAGGTTTTTTGCATGAAATATTTCATTCGAGTTTTGGAAGCACATCTAGTAACAAATAAAAAACTTTAGAATATTCATCCATCATCGAGAATCGCTGCAATCAAGTTGACGAGTTGATTAATCAGTCGAGTGCAAAAAATTGGGTGTCTACACATACCAAGGTGTGTCAAGGCTGGAGATTGACATGATTTGCTCATTAGAAAAAATTTTGAAGATTAGCAGGGAATCTAAATTTATTTCAACTACTAGCATAGACATGGTTTTTGCAACCACATTCTTGCATCATTTCTTATCTTGAATTTTGAAGTCAAACTCTTGAAGTAATATGATTTATCGGACTAACCTTGCTTTGGCATCCTTCTTGGTAAGAAGGTATTTCAATGTAGCATGGTCTTTGAAAATCACCACCTTAAACACAAATAAGTAGGATCATAATTTGTTCAATGTGAAAACAACTACTAGTAATTTTTTTTGGTGGTATAATAGTTAGTTGGGTATCATTGAGCATTTTGCTTTTGTGCTGAGTAATGTGAGGGAATTTGTCAACTCGTTGTCCTAGAAAAACGCTTATGGGAAGCGTCGCACATCACTTCAAAAGCACAACCCAATTGGGTGGTTGAATAATAGGTGTAGTTGTTAATTCAATTATGAGCCTCTCAAAGTGTCCAGGCAAGGTGTGGATAGAACAATGGTTGTGTCATTGGCTAACAAATCACACAAAGGTTTGGTGATTTTTTCAAAATCCTTGATGAAATGTTGTGTGTCCCAGAAATGATCAAAATTCCTTGACTTTTTTTGGTGGAGTTAGATTAACAATAAGATCAATCTTTGCTCTATCCACTTTGATTTTCCTTTTTTTGAGACAATGTGTTATAAGACGATCTAGGAGGTTACCATGAAGTGACATTTATCCCAATTGAGCACTAAAATCTTCTCTCGATATCTAGGTAAGATTTTCTCGAGGTGGTCAAGCAACCATCTAAGTTGGATCCAAACACTAAGAAATCATCCATAAAAACTTCCAAGAATTTTTCAACTGTGTTTACTCTTGATTGCATAAACTGATTTGGGGTGAAAACTAATTAAGTGATAAGGGGTTGTTTGCACATATGAAGGGGTTCAAGGTGAGGTTGAGTGACATTTGGGGTTGAAAATATAAATTGTTTCAATTTCTAAAGTTTTCTGATAATTGTGAAATTTGCGTAATCTTTGAGGCAAGTGTGGAGAGTCAGATCAATATCATCACTTGTGTTTTTTTGTTTTAGATTTCTTTCCCTTAGTTAGGTTTTTCTCTGTTTTTGTTTTGCTCGAGGACTAGCAAAATGTTAAGTTTGGGGGTATTTTATGAGTGGGTTTTATTCCTACGAATTAACCACTTTTAGGTATAATATTTTATTAATTTTAGAGTTTTTTAGTTGTTTTTATTTAAGTTTAGTTTGGTTTATATTTTTGTGTGATTTTGTGTTCTTATTTGGTTTTTAAGCTCATTTTACAATTCAACAACATTATGGAACATTGGAAAAATTGCTAACATTTGGAAGAAATTCTGGTCCCAAATTGGTTCACTTTTGGAAGAAGAAAAATATGAAAATTACTACTTTAGTAAATAAGATACATAGTGTTCCGCTTTGATAAATAAGTTTGAAAATTTTTCCATTTTGGTAAATTTCTCTATAATAATTTAGATAGTTAGATCTTCCCGAGCTACCACAAAAGTAAATCTAATAGTAGTTCAAATGGGTAAGTAGAGAGAATTCGTTTTAAGTGTCTACGACCGTAAAACATCGAAAAATATATGTAAAAAAAGGCTAAATGCTCATTTAACAAAAATTACTAAAAGAAAAAAAAAAGAAATTAATATATCTAGGGCCAAGATCTGTAGACAAACATTCTAAACAATGTTCTAGACAACGTGTTTTGTCTTATATGGGAAAAAAGCTTTGGAATGGGCTGATTTTTTGTGAGGATGATCTCTATGGTTAGGGGACCATCCTCACAAAAAATCAGCCCATTCTGAAATTTCTAACCCCATTTTACAAGTTAAAGTATCGTGTACTATTCATTTTAACCATTAGTTTGTAACCACTTTCCATAGGGTTAGAAGTTTTAAAATCAACTGATTTTTTTGTAAAAATGATCTACTCACCATAGAGATAATCCCCACAAAAAATCAGGCCATTCCGAAACTGTTTTGCCATATAGGAAAAAACGTTATATAGAATATTGTCTATGGATCGTGTCCCATATATATATAGGGTTAGGACCTGTGTACACATATATCTACAGCATGTTTTGTCATATGTGGGCTAAAAGTTTTAGATTGAGCTGATTTTTGGTGAGGATGATCTATATGACGAAAAGATCATCATCACCAAAAATCAGCTAATTCTAAAACTTCTAATCCCATATTTATGAGTTGAAGAATCGTGGACTGTCCATTTTTTGTAAACCAGTTTTGACGAGGTTAAAAGTTTTAGATTGAGCTGATTTTGGCGAGGCTGATCTTCTCATCATAGAGATCATCCTCACCAAAAATAAGTTCAATCCGAAACTTTTAGACCACATAAGACAAAGCATGTTGTAGATATATGAGTAGATAAATGTGTACAGTGTTCCTGATCCATGTATATGGGTCAGGTTATTTTGACAAAATTGTAGACAAAGTTTTGTCTCATATGACTAAAAAGTTTCGGAATGGGCTGATTTTTTGCAAGGATGATCTCTATGGTGAGTAGATCATCCTCACAAAAAATCAATCAATTCTGAAACTTCTAATCCCATGAAAGGTGGTTACAAACTAATGGTAAAAAATTGACAGTTCACGATCCTTCAACTTATAAACTAGGATTAGAAATTTAAGAATTTGCTGATGTTTTGTCAAAGTGATTTTCTCAACATAGAGATCATCCTCACAAAAAGTCAGCCCATTATGAAACTTTTAACCCATATAAGACAAAATACCTTGTCTAAAATGTTTTCTAGGATTTTGTCAAAATAAAGCTACCCTCTCTTTCTCTCTATATGTAAAAGGGATAATGATGGTTTATTTTGTGTTGTTGAGAAATTAATATAGAGAAGGAAGATATCTTTGACAAAGTATGTATATGCAGTAGCATAAAATGTTCATAGTAAATGATAATTTGGTAACAACTCAGAGATGACTAAAAGAATCAAATAGCCACTACAAGAAAATAGTGAATTTGGAACAAAATTGTGAAACGGGTTATGGCCGTTTTTTATGAAAAACGGGTTTGAACCGTTTCTCTTTGATGGACCGTTTCTCGATATCAGATTTTAGATCCATAACCTGCAAAAATGCCTTTCAAATTTGAAATTCGAACTAGTACGAGAGTGACGGAAACCCTAACGAAACTCATTCTTCGTTTTCGATGAAGTGTTCTTTGATTTCACTGTGTTTCTTTTACTCTAACGAAGTTCTATCTTCGATTTTCATATTGTTCTTCAATTTCTCACATCGATATTTCCTTCTCAAACCCTAACGAAGCTCATTCTTTGTTTCTTAGATCTAATGGAGCTCCATCTTCTTTTTCCATCAAGTTTTCTTCGATTTCTCAAATCCTCAAATCCTACGAAGCTTTGTCTTCATCTCGACCAGTCTCAGACTTTCAATGCATGGGTGCGAAGAGAAAATTTTCTAGGGTTTTGCTTTCTCTTTGAGATTTCAAGTTCTATTTGAGGATTTCTAACAATCTTCAAGGTACAGTTCTTTATTTGTGAAAATATTTTATAGACTTTTTGATTTTTTTTTTTAATTTTCAATGTTTTTTATTGAATTTCAAGTTTCAGGCTCGTTCATTGGCAGGGAAATGCCGAATCTTAGTAGAATCCAATAATTTTTTAAAAAATTCAAGATCTGAGAAGAATTCTTATCGATTTTGGATGTATGATCCTAATTTCAAGCATTCTACCCTTTATTCTCTATTTTCTGTGGTTTATGTATAAAAATCGAACATTTCTAGTTGTTTTTGTTCTAAAAGATATAGAAATTTACCAAACATGGATTTAACATGAAAATGTGCATTAATGATTTATCTAATTATGATTTCTATTTATCAAACATGGATTTAACATGAAAATGTGCGTTAATTGGATCTAAAGAGATTCAAGGTGTACGAGACAAATCCACTAGAACTAATCTGAACGTGTGTTTCTTCAAATGGCAAATTGAATAACTTTGATCTTATATAAATATAAAGTAACATTGAGTTGCGTCCAAATAACCTTAAATATATTAGAATAGCATCGAGCTGCATATTTATCTGATATTTTCCCTTGAGCATTTATGTGAACTAAGCATAATTGTCTTAGTCGTTACTGCTTTTAGATGACGATGACGACAATGTCTTGTCTGATTGAGCTTTTTTGGTATCATTTTGTATGTCTCAGTGGGCTGCTCATGTATACTCAGAAGCCAAGCGTGTTCATGCTTTCAAGGACACTATTTTTATCAAAACTAAGGTGTGTCTCATTTGCAAACAAAAGATCATGTTATGTAATCTATGTATGCTGATGCATATGCTTACTTTAGTTTCTTTTTATTAGTTAATTGATGAAGAAATTGCCTTCAAAATCCTTCTCAATCATGAATTCTTTGCCTATGAAATTGCAGTGTGTTATACTTATACAATGTGCTATTCTTTCTTTCATTTATTTGTTATTACAACAAGTCTATCATTTTTATCATATATTGGTCTGATCAAGCAGTCTAGATTGAATTATGGGTGGACCACATAAAGCCTATGGTTCCACACACCAATCACTAATGGTGTTTTTGTAGCACTACATACTTTTCCTACCCAAAATCCAGCACAAGAATTTGACATCGCTTTTACTAAATATTGAGGAAGAATGCTCTCATGACCCCTTGCCGTCTTGGCCCATCACTTGGACCTGCAACGAAAGCCTATTGCTGGATTTGAACTCCCAAGTGTTTTTTTTGCCTTACTTGCTTTGAGATAAATTTTTTTGAATCTGGGTGTTCTGGCTTTTGATGATTTCTAAAGTTTTGGCATTTGGGTTTTGTGAGTTAGGGTTTTTTCATTTATTGGGTCTGTTTGTGTATATTTTTTCTTTTGGTTTATTAGTGGCTTTGAAGTTCTTTACTCTGCTTTATTTTATAAAGATTAAAGCAAGTTACATTTATGTAGGCTTTTAGGTACATGAAGCTAACCTTGAGTTATGGAAAAGTCTGGTTTAGCTGTATTTAAAAGTGTCTACAACATTGAAACACAAAAATTTCTTTGAAAACATACTAAATCATATTAGTTGTTAGTTCACATAAAGAATCCAACAAGGGAGGCTTTTATTTTAACAATGTATACTGTATAATTGCTTTTCGTTTCGAAAGATAATTGTAAAAGTTTGGTTGCTCTGCCTTCCCATTATCTCACTTGTTCTCATTTTCTTGTTAAGCTTATAGAATAGTTCCAATAATGAATGGAAAACTCTTAAATTGTAATTATCTTAGAACCAGTTTAACCACTTCAGTTACTTACCAGTACAAGTAGGATGACTTCAAAATATTTGGTGTAGGAAGTATGACCATATAAGCAATAAACATTTTGGTTGCTCATATCACAATGGTTCTCCCACTGTGGGTGGTAGGATCCGTGGTGTTGGAATCATTTCGACCACTTCAATGGAATGGCTTTGCATGTTATTTGTACTCTACTTTATAAAATTGCTAACTGTTACAAGTCTTGGATTCAAATCATACCCATTTAGGTACGTCAGAACATATTATTTGGATCTGTTTTTGAAGCAACACGATATGAGAAAGCAATAGAAGTGACTGCATTGCAGCATGACCTTGACTGACTTCCTGTAAGTATTTATATTGCACCAGAATAATATTCAAGTTATTTGATGATAATACATGTGCACTTGTAATGTTCCCATTAAAATTTTACTCTTTTCATTTTGTGGCCTACATATCAAAATGACTCACGCATGTATTATATCAGGGTGGTGATCTTACAGAGATTGGTGAACAGGGAGTTAATATTAGTGGTGTGATGTAGAGGAAGGGGTTCAAGGGCTCTTCTGAAGTGGTTTAAAAATGGAGCAGTTGTACATGATGCGAGCTACTATGTTCCTGTCCAATTGGAGGGTCCAGAGGTAGGCATTGCTCATTTCTTCGTAACTTGTAAACAATTTCATTATATGTCTATATGGACCTAATAAATTCGTTTTCCTTGTTATATATATATTTTTTTCAGGATTCATTGCTCTCAATTTTAAGAATGGCTTAATGTTCATGCAATTAGAGTTTAGAATAGTGTAAAATCTCACAGAACCCTCATATCTTTTAGGTTTTTTTCCATGGATGGTTTACCAATGACCTTGTAGGGAATTGATTTGTGCTATATTTAGTGTTCATTGTTAGGAATCTGATGGTTGCTTATAAATGGTAATATCCTTGATACTGGGTTCTGTAGGAACAAGCAACCATAAAATGAGGAAGAAGATGCCCCAGAAATCACCTCATTCTTATTGTGAAATTGCTGATAACAATGGTAACGAAGGCATTTGAGCTCATTAGACTAGAAATGTTGCTGGTTGTGTTAGTTTCTGTTTACAATTTTTTTATTTTCTACTTCAAATTATAAGTATTTTGATTCTACTTGTTCTCTTAGAAAGCAACAGTTTTGTAGCCGTGGGGAAAAATAATCTTGCCTCTAGACCTTGAGATGTGTGTAACATTTGATGAAGTGTTGAAGGAAGATTTCCCCCTCACATCTTTGGTGCCATTTGTGGGATCTTTTCACATCCCAGCTAAGAACAATAGGAATGGAATGAATGACAAGTCACAAATCCAATACTGGAAAGGGAAGCGAAGTGAAGTCGGAGGACTGTTGTCAAATGTGTCACACGTCTCGAGGTGTGGAGAGTAGCTCTCCTTAGTAAGTTGTAATCGTGTGTATTCAATGCAACCTTTCATTGAGTGCATCTTTGTAGTTTGAGTTAAATTTCCAATATCCTCACCTAATGCTTTGGATGATAAGTGTGTGCAGCATCGTTCAAGAAGCCCAAAGGACCAATTGAGGTACTAAATCATCAAATGCAGGTACTAATCTAAGTTTTATAGCCTAATAGACTAATGCTTCTATTGTGTTTTCTCTTTGATTTTTTTCCTTTCATGACTTCATTTTAATATTTATGTGTTTCACTTGCATCAGCAAACAAGTTAACATGGTTTACACAGTATGATCCAGACTTAACCAAACAGTTCTCAACCTTCGTTTAAGTGCCTCTAGTTAAAATGCCAAAAATCAAATAATACAGAACCTTATTAGGAACTAAGATGTATAAGATTTTTTATTTTATTTATTTTTAAAACCCATTGAAAAAAATGATGAAATGGTTAATTTTTGTCAAATTTTGGTCTGCTGGAACTTTTAGTAAAAAAATGATAAATTACTTCAATTGATAAAATTGTAAAATGATTTTGATTTTATAAGCCTTGCTTTCTTGGATAAATAATGGCAAATTGATGTGGTCTCCTCGTATAAGATACTATGCAAAGGATGCAGAGATCAATGCACTCACAATATTGGCCATCCCACACAGTACTCTCCATTTTTCTCAAAAACTTGGTCATCAATTGTTCTTCTTATCTATACTCGAATGTAGGTGTCATTAACTGGCATGAAGATATTGGGAAGTGCTTAGCATTGGAGGCTCACACCAGGCTTGCAACTAGAATGGCAATGATATTCTTCGATGACGCCGCCGAGGGGTTGGATTGTACCATTCCGATCTGAGATTGTCTTCGTGACCCATCAGGTAATAGCCCTTGCCATTATTAGCATCAATTCATTGCTCTATGTTCTTATTAGTACCATACTCGCGTAACGTAAAAGTTTTAACGATAAATTGTCCCAAGAGAGTATCTAATGTGAAAGAAACAATCAGTCAGTCTTCGACAAGCCCTTCGATCTACTTTTGTAAGTTTTATCCGTGCTCTAATTGCTTCCACATTTTTTGTCAAATCCCATTCATATGGGTGTATCTCTATTTTTTTTCAAAAGTTTAGATATCAGTTTGTGATAATTTTAGATATCGGTTTGTAGCCGATGTCCCAAAGTCTCGAACTTAGGACATCAGTCTTATAGACATCGGATTTTAATCGATGTCTAAGGTATATGTTTTTTTTTGTTAGTGCTTTCAGATTTGGAACGGTTAAAAACCGTTCCGAATTCTGCGTTTTGGAACGGTTTTTAACCGTTTCAAATATTGAGATCTAAAACGGCTTCCAGCCGTTTAAACTCATTAACGACGCCTCGATTAGAGACGGTCGGTAAACCGTTTCATAGTCGTTTAGGAACGGATATAAACCGTTCCTAATTTCCATTTTTTGTTGTAGTGAGCTCTTACTGAAAGATGATTCTTGTGCTAGGACGAAACCAATTTCTAAAGACAATATATTGAACTACTGACCAAAAATTAAAGGGTGATTCTAGTGACTTTCAAGTGTACAAGGACCGTAGCAAATGGAAAATGTTCTATTTACTCCATTCAAAATGTTTGTGATAGGGCTTAAATGGGTCGGGTTCGGGCCGGATATGTGTTTACCTATATCCATATCCGGATTTTTTAATCGGGTTTGAATCCAGATCCGACTAGATCAAATCATATCCGATTTTTTTTTTCTTTCATTAAACCCATATCCGAATCCAATCCGACTGAATTATTTGATTTGGGTTAAATAATTTCAAACCATTATAAAGTAATTTATTAAAAATGTGGCTTAAATGTGATTTGAACTCAATAGCTCTCCCCTTTTGAGAATAAGCCTTAACCACTACACCAAATACTTATTTGTTTGATGAATGATATACTAACCAAATATAAAAATATAACATACAATATACAAAATAATATATCATTGGACTATAGGGATAGGTCCATATCAAACTCGGGTCTAGGGATATCAGCCCATATTTTAATTTGGATATGCTTGAAGAAACCAAATCTGCTAAAAATCAGATTCGGATTTCGGATAAAATCCGAGCCCTAGTTTGTGATGTCCCTGAATATTATCTAAAGATATGCTTTTAGATTTAATTCCTATGGGAGACTTTACTAATCCCCAGGAAATTATGTTTTCCCGTTTTTTTTTTTCTCTCATGTTTGAGACTATGAAAGTCCTTCTGAGTAAACATACAACAGTTGTATATATGAACATTTTAGCCTATACATAGGACTAAATACTAATCTTATTGAGACATTCTCATGTCTCTAATTAGTAATAGTTATTCATCATGGATACATCCATAGTTCTTCTTCTAGGGCTTTTCTTCATTGCCAACACCAATATCAAGTCCAATTTCGGTTCATTTTCATATCTAGATGTACTTTGCACACAAAGAGAGAGACAAGCTCTGTTGAGGTTCAAACAAGGTCTCAAAGATCCTTCAAATCTGCTCTCCTCTTGGTCTTCTGGTGAAGATTGTTGTAAGACATGGAAAGATGTACATTGCCACAACACCACCCATCTTGTTGTTGGCCTAAACCTAAGAGGTGTATCAACGTTGGGTGGTACATTAAGTCCTTCTCTGTTGGAGTTGAAATATCTGAATTACTTGGACATAAGCCTTAATTATCTTGGTGGAATTCGCATTCCAAAGTTCCTCAGATCACTTGATAATCTGACCCTGGAATTTCAGTTACCATTCCCACTTGGTTTTGGAATTTGTCTAACCAATTTTCCTTTCTAAACATTTCCCACAACTAGATCAATTTTCTTGCAGTCAAACCACCTTGAGGGCCCAACATAGACCTTTCAAACAATAATTTGTCGGGAGAGATTCCTGAAGAGCTAACAAATCTTTTGGGACTGATATCCTTAAACTTGTCTAATAATTGTTTGACAGGGAAAATCCCTGAGAAGATTGGTGTCATGAATTCCATCGAGCACTCAGCTCCAAAGCTTCAACTAGTCCAGCTATATGGGTAACCAAGGATTTTGTGGACCTCTATTCATTGTGAACTGCACACGAGGTGAAGCATCTCGAGATTCTGATGATGGTGATGGAGTAGAAGATGGTAAAGATGCCCATTGGATTGAAATGGAAAGCTTTTATATAAGCAATGCACTTGGAGTCCTGGTGGGCTTTTGGGGTGTGTTTGGTGTTTTGGCATTCAAGAGGACTCGGAGATTCGCTTATTTTCGATTTATCAAGGATGTGAAGGACAAAGTCTATACTCTATTTTAATACCATAAAACTAATTTAGGTAGATTTCTAGAGACAAATTTTATGCTCTGCCTATATTAATTATAAATAAATAAAAAGATCTTATATAGTTAGATTATTTATTTGAAAATTTTAAAGTAATCCCTTAAATTACTAAAATTTTTTCAACTTGTTTCTAAAAGCGCACGTGCCAACTAGTTTACCAAATTACATGATGATATTTGTAGGTGAAATTTTTTATGCATTTATGGGGGTTGTAGTTTACCAAACTTGTTTCTCTTTTTTTTTTTTTTTTTTTTTTTTTTTTTTTTTTTTTTTTTTTTTTTTAGTGGGGGTTGTAGTTAGGGGTGTCAATGGGTACCCATTTACCTAGAACCGAACCAGAATCGAAATCGAAAACCCTGATTCCGGTTCTCTTTTTATTGGAATTGATTAGAGTCGAGTCTAATATGGAACCGAACAGATAGGAACCGGAACCATTAGGTTCTATCTGATGGGTACCCGTGAGTAGTCAGAATCGATTTATTTTATCATTTATTTTTACATTATATATGATTCAAGGTAATCCTATATTTTAAAATTAACATATATGATATAAAATTCTTCAAATTTCATATAAACTACATATTTGAATTTAAGAAGAGTCATTTCTTTTTAAATTTATTACTTGTAAAGAATACATTTTAATGTTCGAAAATAAAAGTTATTAAATCATCATTTTAATTGAACAAATTATTATTAAGTTGATACTTTACAAATAATATATTGTTTTTTAGAAGAAATTTTATATTATAATGGTTTTGAAATAATTTTTCACATTCGATTATTGAAAACCAGAACCAACGGGTACCTGTGATTTTTTATCGTTCCGATTTCGGTTCCACTTATTTTAAAATCGGAATCGAAACCAATAAAATATAAAGTTTATAGCTCCATATATCATAGGAACCGAACCGGAGCTGACCCATTGACACCCCTAGTTGTGGTTAGCATAATAAGGCGTTCAAGAGGTTTGAACCTAAGACCTTAGAATAAGTTTCACAAGGTCTTACCACTTAACAAAATGGTCTTTCTCAAGATAAGTTTCTCGATAAGAAAAACAATTAGGGAAAATTACTTATTGAACCCTTCTCTTTCTAATATTTCCTTATCAAACTCTCATTGCCGTTATTTATGCCTTCTCCCATAGTTTTCAAAATTTCAAATTTTTTGCAGCAATGCAGTTTCAAACAGTTGAATCAAATACATGCCATTCTGATCACAACCTCTCTAAACCAAAATATTGAAATTTCATCTAAATTTCTTTGACGAAGTACCGAGTTTGGAGGGATGGAATACTCCGAACTCATCTTCTCCCAAATGGATCAAATGTTTCACCCAGAGACAACTCTCTCGAATGCTATGATCAGAGTTTATGCTTTCAATTGCCCATACGTGATGGGAGAAAGGTACATTGTTAGATTATTAAAGTGGGATTCGAATGAATCTCTTCTATTGCAAATTCGCTTCTAAATTTCTACATAAAGATAGATACTTTTTGTTATTTTGTGAGAAATAGGAAATTATGTGATGCCCGGAAGATTTTTGACGGTATGATTCTTAAACCGTTGGAATTATGGAATCAAATGATATCTTTCTATGTGAATCTAGGCGAAGTTGAGAGTGCAAGAATATTGTTTGAAGTGATGCCTGAAAGAGATGTTGTTTCTTGGAATTCAATGGTTTCATGCTATGCCAGAGTTGGGGACGTGGAAAATGCGGGAGATTTGTTTGAGCGGATGCCAGAGAGGAACATTGTGTCTTGGACTACCATGGTTGGAGCCTATGCTAGTTCAGGAGACTTTGAGACGACGAGAAGATTTTTTGAAAAAATGCCCAAAAGGAATGTGGTTTCTTGAAATTCTATGATTTCAAATTACATGCAACATGGGAAATATAAACAAGCCTTGGATCTATTTGTCCGGATGCACTCAGAAAGTGTAAATTTGGATGGGTTTACGTTTGTTTCTGCTCTGTCTGCTTCCGCCCATTAAGGTGCTCTAGAGTTTGGAAAATGGGTACATTTTTTTCTGATAAGAGATTGGTTTCAATTGGAAGTAATAGTAGGGACTGCTCTTATAGAAATGTATGCCAAATCTGGAGATGTTGACAGAGCCTTTAAAGTTTTCATCAAAATTGGTCAGAAAGACATCTTTTGTTGGAATGTAATGATCAAATCATTAGCAATATAAATCCTCTCGAAACAAATGTTAAATTTTGAGATGTAGAGACAAAAAAGAACATTTAGAGACAATTTCTTCATTTGCAATCGCAATTCTGATACGTACCTTTCAATCATCAAAGTTGAACCTGAAGACAAAATGGTTGTAAAAACATCCCCTGAGACCACTGCTTCTGCAGTAGGAGCATTGTTTTCCTTTATATTTTTCAAAGTTACTTTGAGGGATGTGGTGTTGGATTGTAGGATTTTCAATGTGTTTGATTGATTTTTTTGGTTGATTTTGGGGATACTTTCGAGTTATTTTTGCTTGTTTGAAGTATTGGAAATCTCTGATTTATTTTGTGAACATGAGATCCACTTTATTCTGCTTTACTATTTGTCTATTATTTGGTTATTAATATTTGATTCCTACATATTGATTGAGTGTGGATGATTAGACCTTCTAGTTCTTGTTCTGATTCATTTTAATAATTAGACCTAGTTTACATGAATCACTTCAATTGGAAAAATATGATTCTTATGGCTATATGTTTATTTCTTGCGTAGAAAATGGTCATTGGTTGTTTTTATTAATTGGGGAAATAAAATTTCTCATCCTATTATGTAATCTTTGTCATTTGCTATTATTATTTCTTTTATGGAAATTATTCACTAGCTATTTCATCATCATAACAATGCTATCAAATATTTGGAATCCATGAATATCTTCATGTAGTTGTGCCATTTTGGCTGAATTGAGAACAATTGTTAGTCATTTTGGCTAAAGACTTCCGAATCCATGTACTTTTTATTTCTTTATTATTTGGAATTCCTCTCTCTCTCTCTCTCTCTCTACCATGCGTTCAACAAAATAACTGCTGAATGTTTGTTGATAATTGTTTGATTTGGTCATTGTCGTGACCACATTTCTTTTGGATAAGGCTTCTTGAATGGATCTTATTTTGATTGACAAATTCATTTCCAAATGAAAACAAACGCATGAATAATCAGTTTGAATAATTAGTTTGAATAAAAGGATCTCATAGTATTAAATGGAGACTTCTTTGGAATTTAGGGGCCGACAACTAAAATGATTTCATTTGGGTGGAAATGTATTCATGGTCGCTGCCCAGTTTACTCTTTATCGAAGAGATGGTCTATATAAGCTTCCTTCAAGCTTTCTTATTTGGGCATCAACAGTTTTCCTGAATGTTGTACTGTTGTCTCAGCTCTTGAATTAATCAATCTTTGTGGCATGAATTTAATTATTGAATTGGACTTAAAGCTGATTGTGGAGGATCTAAAGGGTAAGAACATTCCTTGGTGTCTTGATATGTAGTTTTGCTGTATTCGAAGAGCTCACTCGGATATTGTTTGGGAAGTGAAACGTATGCAAAGCGATGGTAACGTGGTGTCTTATGAATTGGCGATTATGGAAGGTAGTCAGAAGCGTCTCTTTCTTTTTCGAATTCTGGAGAAGAGCGGTCTTCTAGCGAAGAAAGCTTTTATTTGAAGATTACCTTGCTTTGCCTTCTTTTGGACTTGTAAATTAAGGGACATTCCCTTTTTAAGCTTTTATAATTTTTTTTTTTTTTTTTGTGTTGCCAAGCAAGAAAATAGATATAATTTATTATATAAAAGTGTAAAACTAAATTTAAGGGGCATACCCATAATAGATTACAGAAGAGAACTTTACACAAGACTAGTAGAAGAAATTGATCATTTCTAGAATTTCCTAAACAAACAGAATAACCTTTAAATTCTTCAAACTTCAAGGCTATGAGGTATCAGAATGCTTCTAATATTTTCTTGTAGTTGCTCTTGACTTCATGCTTATTGGAGGGTCCAAATCAGAGCAAGACCTTCCCCTTCTTTTGATTCTCCTAATTAGAAAAGAAATTATTCAAAATAATGGTTCTAAAGACAATAAAAAAGTAATCATTAAACTAATCATAGGATATAAGTTTAAAAAAGGCACTTACATTCCATGCTTATTAAACGAGCTGCTCAATTTCATCACTATCAATTGCTCGATGAGCAACATGTTGAACGACATCTGCGTCATCTACATTGCCTCCCACTTGTTCAGTACTCTGAGTATCTATGACTGGAACTTGAGTATTTATCAAGCTAGTGATACCAGTTCTGTCAGGAAATGACCAATGGACTTTGTACTCTAATGGTTCCAGTTTGCAAAGGAATTTTAACGCAAGTCTTGCTCTTTCCTCACGTTGTTTAGCAGTGCTCTCAACTAGATGCTTGAATATGGAAAGTGGGAGTTGAGAGAGGAAAAAGTGCAACATGTCCGCAAATAGTTGCTCCATGTGTTTGAATAGTCCATCGTTTGATGAGTATGTTTGCTGTGGCCTTTGTCCGATGATCAGTCCACAGACGTTTTGTAGTTCACTAACTGCATAATAACCTTCTTCATATGTAAAAAAGGAAGTTCCATCACATCTTTCTTTTATTTGTTCAATAAACCCAAGTGCACAACGTAAGTCCAATCGAGGTTGAGGTTGACACTCAAAACTCCCATCATTAGATTCCTTGGACAAATGTGAATAAAATTTCTTTACCGACGGTTTAATGAATTTCCTATGGAACCAATGACAGGTATTGTTCTTATTTATCCACAGATTTTTAGCCACTACAAGGCTATTTTTTTCTTCACTTGTGGAAATCTCTTTCTTTTGAATGAAATAAATGATTTCAAAGGCTTCCTCTAATGTACGGATTAGAGTAGCACTAAGGGAACTTGGTAATGTAACTGTGGCTATTCGGACAAAGATTACCACTGAAAGACAAGATACTTTATTGGTAAATGGCTCTTCAGATTTAGAAGTTTTGGAAAGAACTTGGATGAGATTATCAATTGGGGAACTTCTTTTATATTTCTCCATCCATCTATCAATGTCTACCTCACAGTTTCTCTCTATCCATTCCGCGATATCCATAGGGGCTCTGCCTTCATCATTTCTTTTTTCACCAAAACAGATTTTGATAATTTGATTGGCAAGGATAAAAGGTATCTTGAGCATCTGATAAAAGAGATAAGCCACTATAGTAATAATCACGTGCACTATGAACAATACCATAAGATCATTGCTCTCTATGGTTTGAAAGAGGATCATGAAACCTTTTCTAAAGATTTTGAAGAATGAAATAATACGAAGCTTTGACAAAGTTGATAAAACCCAAGTAGAAAAACTGTCGAACTTTGACAAAGCTGGTAAAAAATGTAAAACATATGTTTTTCTACCCATTGAAACATCAAATTCTTTGAGTACCAACAAACCTCTAAAAATGGTGACTATACTCCCTACTAGAACAGTGAGAATCTGAGTCACAACCACCATCCGCATTGACCATTTATAGTTTGAAACTCCACACTGAAAGTCCACCTTCTTAAGAACAAATGATCGAAGTGCAGCCTGTAATAGAACTAGTGTAGAAAGCATGCATATAGTTAAGGACATTGGAGAAACAAAGAAGACCAATTCAGGGCTTTGTTTAGAACTAGATTTATAAAATGACTTCAATATATGTATCATACTCTTATTCTCTGAATTTTGAGGATCACTTTTTATAAGTTCATCAACAGGGTTAGAAGAGGAGGAAATAGACATACAATTGCCAAAATCCGAAGCAAACCACAACACTGTGAGCAACAGTAGCATGAGTGACATGATTATGACATGTTCTACTATGAACACGAAGATCACACCAGTGACCATTTGCATACAAACATTCACAACAACAGTAACTACGAATATGCTCAAGGAAAGCATGTTTGAAAGGCATTCAGAGTCACTCTGACTTCCAAGTGAAGGAAAGAAAACACACATGGAGACACATATTAAGACAGTACCACTAAGCTTGGACAGTTGGTCATGAACAGAAGGCATTGGGGTGGTGAGATCTGTTGGGAGTTTTGAAGCAATTGCAAGAAGAGAGAGTGTAAGGGAATTGAGTGAGAATAATTTACATGGTATCCATGGCTTCCTACGATATAATCCATGAAATACATCACACACCATAAATAGAACACATACAAGAGTACCTGCCACTATGTATAGACCAATTATTGGCACTGGGGAAGAATAATTTTGATCATCCAACGTTACATTCAAACAACCTTGTTTCTCCATTTTTCCTTCTTTGGATTCACCAGATTAAGTTTTACTATTCTTCTTCTCCTTAAATATTATTCAGGGTTGGTAGTGAAGAGTATGGATTAAGGTAAAGAATCGATACTTACATTGTTGGATAAGGAATGAATGGATATGGTTTGTACACACTTCCACATCAGAAGCATACAAAATGAGGTCAATCTTTGAGGTCAATACAGCATTATTCATAAAATTTATTGAATGATTGGTCATTTACATTTCTTTGGGTTCAACAAACAATTCTTCTTATCATCTATTTTTCCTAAATTAGAGGTGTTACTGAATTTGTTTTGGTTTGATTCATAAATCAAGACAGAAGCATTAAATTTTATTGATTTTGGTTACTGTTCTTAGTTCTCAAATTAATGGAACCAAAATTTTACTGTTCTCATCAATTTTTTTTTTTTTTTACTTTAAACAGCTCCAATTCTAGATTCGTATCAATTACTGGTTCTTAATCAGTTCCTTTTTACTTTAAAAAGGAATTAATTTACTCTCTTTCTTTAAGCTTTCTCTTTTGCTTGGTAAGTTTCTCTATTCACTATATTTTTAGTATTAACTACCCTAATTATTTATTAATGTCTAAAGTTTTTCTTTTTCTTTTCCTTTTGAAGTGGTATTGCCTATACAAATATTAATTTCTATGCTATTTCATCGGGAAATTCCCAAAAAGGTAAAAGAAAAAATTGAAAAATTCCCAAAACAGAAGACCATTCATTTTTATTTCAAAAAACAATAAATTACAGTTTTCGTAATTAAAACATTTTGGTTGAAGTGAGAAATTTTTTCCTATTCTATAAAATAGTTAAGAAAAAGTTCTGTTTTTTAAGAGAGTAAATTTTTCCCCCACTTTACAAAAAAAAATTAATTCCGTAAATGGTAATTTACTGTTTTCAAAATTAAAATGACTAGTCTACTGTTTTGGGTTTTTTGCAAATTTCATTGCATGATTTGGTAAAACAGCCTCAATTAATATATCTTTTCCATCAATAATAAATATCACCTATTGTAAATAAAAATATAAAAAAAATAGAGATTAATTTTAGTTATGCCCTTAATTAATTTTTGTGATAAATATTTTGTTGGAACAACGTCATAAAGATGCTTCATAACCTTCTAGAGTTGATGAGAAGAAATGGGACATTAAACTGTCTACATATATGATTGGAACGTAAGAAGTCCATGTGCCTAAACATAGTCTTGATCAGGTTGGTGGTTTAAATTGTTGTTGAATTTGTTTAAACTACACAATTGTGATCTCATAGCTTTCCTTGTTTCTGTCTCTTTTTTCCTATTAAAATTTTGAAGCCCCATCATATTTTCTCCAATCTCTAAAGGATGCTACCTTTTGGCATCAATGCGTATATGATAGCTTTATTTATTTTTGAAATTTTTGTATAAATGTGTATAAAGCAGAACCTTTTGTTTTGGATTGAGCTGAAAGAAACTTCTAAATCCATCAAAAGTGATTTACAAATTATTGACAAAAATTGATAAAAAATCGATGGTCCACATTCTAAATCACTTTTAATGGGGTTAGAAATTTCAGATTGGACTGATTTTTTTTTTTTTTTGATGATCTTCCCATCATAGAGATCATCATCACAAAAAATCAGCTCAATCCAAAATTTCTAACCCCTATTTTAAAAATTTATTAATGTTACATTGTTTTTACATATGTTTTCTCATATGTCCGTTTCTATATTTAGATCAGGTGTCTATGTGGCACTTTATTATTGGACTTTAAAATTTCTCGTACCTTATTTAATTAAAAATAAAAAATAAAAAATCAGCGTACCTTCTTTCTCTTCTTTGTCAAGACCCACATCTCTTACCTTCACTTCTCTTCTCTTTGAACTGTATTGGAGGAGGGAGAGTTCACCAAACAATCATACCAAGAATTGGTCTTTAGTTTTAGGAGATTTTCAAATTCCAATATATCAATCAAATATCCTCTCTTATTTTTTTAGTTTTCTCGGTAGAAAATCCTTGAATTTTTTATCTAAATAAAATCTCATCATCTTAAACTTTAAAAATTCTCTCTTATTCTTTAGGTTTGAAGATTAAAATAGATTAATCTAAAGTTAAATAAATAAACTTTGAAAATTGGATTTTGTATCAAAATTCCCTTAAAAATTTATTTTTTATCAAAATACTCACAGATTCCAATTTCCAAAGTGCATTTATTGTACTTTCTCACAGCTTGGTTAGTAGCTCAAGAAAGTTTAAAGTCCAATATACTTGTGCCACGTAGACATTAAATCTAAGTATCTATGAGTGGAACTTGAGTATTTATCAAACTAGCAAATGAAAACAAATGCTTGAAGATTCAGTCAGAATAAAAGGATCTCATAATATTAAATGGAGACTTCTTTGGAATTTAGGGGGCCGACAACTAAAATGATTACATTTGGGTGAAAATGTATTCATGGTCGGCTGCCCAGTGGACTCTTTATGAACGAGATGGTCTATATAAGACTACCTTCAAGCATTCTTATTTGGGCACCAACAGTTTTCCTGAATGTTGTACTGTGGTCTCAGCTCTTGAATTAATCAATCTTTGTGGCATAAATTTAATTATTGAATTGGACTTAAAGTTGATTGTGGAGGGTCTAAAGGGTAAGAACATTCCTTGGTGTCTAATGAATTGGGGATTATGGAGGGAAGTCAGAAAAGTCTGTCTTTGCCTTCTTTTGGACTTGTAAATTAAGGGCTTCCCCTTTCTTACTTTATATTTTTTTTGTTGCTAAGCAAGAAAATAGATATAATTTATAATATAAAATTGTAAAACTAATTATAACAGATTACAGCAGAGATCTTTACACAAGACTAGAAGAAGAAATTGAACATTTCTAGAATTTTCTAAACAAGCAGAATAACTTTTTAAATTCTTCAAGCTTCAAGGCGATGAGGTATCAGAATGCTTCTAATATTTTCTTGAAGTTGCTCTTGACTTCATGCTTATTGGAGAGTTCAAATCAGAGCAAGACCTTCCCCTTCTTTTGATTCTCCTAATTAGAAAAGAAATTATTCAAAATAATGGTTCTAAAGACAATAAAAAAAACTAATCATTAAACTAATCATAGGATATAAGTTTAAAAAAGGTACTTACATTCCATGCTTATTAAACGAGCTCCTCAATTTCATCACTATCAATTGCTCGACGAGCAACATGTTGAACGACATCTGCATCATCTACATTGCCTCCCACTTGTTCGGTACTCTGAGTATCTAAGACTGGAACTTGAGTATTTATCAAGCTCGTGATACCAGTTCTGTCAGGAAATGACCAATGGACTTTGTACTCTAATGGTTCCAGTTTGCAAAGGAATTTTAACACAAGTCTTGCTCTTTCCTCACGTTGTTTAACAGTGCTCTCAACAAGATGCTTGAATATGGAAAGTGGGAGTTGAGAGAGGAAAAAGTGTAACATGTCCACAAATAGTTGCTCCATGTGTTTGAATAGTCCGTCGATTGATGAGTATGTTTGCTGTGGCCTTTGTCTGATGATCAATTCACAGACGTTTAGTATTTCAATACCTGCATAAGTACCTTCTTCAAATGTCCAAAAGGAAGTTCCATGAATTATTTCTTTTAATTCTTCAATAAACCCAAGTGCACAACGTAAGTCCAATTGAGGTTTAGGTTGACACTCAAAATACCCATCATTAGATTCCTTAGACAAATGTGAATAAAATTTCTCTACCGACGGTTTAATGAATTTCCTATGGAACCAATGACAGGTATTGTTCTTATTTATCCACAGATTTTTAGCCACTACAAGGCTATATTTTTCTTCACTTGTGGAAACCTCTTTCTTTTGAATGAAATAAATGATTTCAAAGGCTTCCTCTAATGTACGGATTAGAGTAGCACTAAGGGAACTTGGTAATGCAACTGTGGCTATTCGGACAAAAATTACCACTGAAAGACAAGATACTTTATTGGTAAATGGCTCTTCAGATTTAGAAGTTTTGGAAAGAACTTGGATGAGATTATCAATTGGGGAACTTCTTTTATATTTCTCCATCCATCTATCAATGTCTACCTCACAGTTTCTCTCTATCCATTCCGCGATATCCATTGGGGCTCTGCCTTCATCATTTCTTTTTTCACCAAAGCAGATTTTGATAATTTGATTGGCAAGGATAAAAGGTATCTTGAGCATCTGATATAAGAGAGAAGCCACGTAGGACATGATCACGTGCACTATGAACAATACCATAAGAACATTCCTCTCAATGGTTTGAAAGAGGATCATGAAACCTATTCTAAAGAGTTTGAAGAATGAAATAATGCGAAGCTTTGACAAAGTTGATGAAACCCAAGTAGAAAAACTGTCGAACTTTGACAAAGCTGGTAAAAAATCTAAAACATATGTTTCTCTACCAAAATCAAATTTTTTGAGTACCAACAACCCTCTAAATATGGTGACTATACTCCCTACTAGAACAGTGAGAATCTGAGTCACAAGCACCATCCACATTGACCATTTATAATCAGAAATTCCACACCGAAAGTCCACCTTCTTAAGAACAAATGATCGAAGTGCAGCCTGTAATAGAACTAGTGAAGAAATTGTAGAAAGCATGCATATAGTTATGCAGGACATTGGAGAATCAAAGAGGACCAAATCAGGACTTTGTTTACAACTAGATTTATAAAATGACTTTAATATATGTATCATACTCTTATTCTCTGAATTTTGAGGATCTGTTGTTTTAAGTTCATCAAAAGGGTTAGAAAAGCGGAAATAAACTCTGCCAAAATCTGAAGCAGACCACAACACTGGGAGCACCAGTAGCATGAATGAAATGATTATGACATGTTCTACTATGAACAAGTAGACCACACCAGTGACCATTTGCATACAAACATTCACAACAACAGTAACTACGAAGATGCTCAAGGAAAGCATGTTTGAAAGGCGTTCAGAGTCACTTTGACTTGCAATTGAAGGATAGAAAACACACATGGAGATGCATATTAAGACAGTGCCACTAAGCTTGGACAGTTGGTCATGAACAGAAGGCATTGGGGTGGTGAGATCTATTGGGAGTTTTGAAGCAATTGCAAGAAGAGAAAGTGTAAGGGAGTTGAGTGAGAATAATTTACATGGTATCCATGGCTTCCTACGACATAATCCATGAAATACATCATATACCATAAACAGAAAACATACAAAAGTACCTGCCGCTATGTATAGGCCAATTATTGGCATTGGGGAAGTATACTTTTGATCATCCAACGTTACATTCAAACAAACTAGTTTCTCCATTTTTCCTTCTTTGGATTCACCAGATTAAGTTTTGCTATACTTCTTCTCCTCAAATATAATTCAGGGTTGGTAGTGAAGAGTATGGATTAGGGTAAAGAATCAATACTTAAATTGCTGGGTGAGGAAAGTAGTTTGCTTTCTTTATTTGTTCTTTGTTCTTTTTCTTTTCAAGACCAAGAACCAAATTGGATTCTTGAGAAATATGTATAACTGTTCCTATGGTAAAAATACCAACGTTTCAAATGTAAACATTACAAATAAATCTTAAGGATTTGAGGTGTCCAAGAAGAGGATGTGTCAACTCAATCTTGACAAGGGCCAAAACAATTTGACTCGTTGGAGTCATCTAATATCGGCTGCGTTAAACTGCGCGTTAAGCTGGTTTAATTTTATATAATGTTACATGTTAATTAATATTTAAATTCTCCAACTCATTTTCTGAGACTGTGGAGTGTGGTAGGACATTAGGTTAGTGACCTCATCAAAGAATCTGTCTCATGTATATTGGAACATCTTTTTCTGTGTTACAACTTCCTAGTGATCCATTTTTATTGATAATTCTTGACCTTGAAATCCAAACATAACTACATCTTATACAACTGAAATCAATTGAAATCCAAAATTTCTTGGTAAGCCTCTCTATTCACTATATTTTTAATATTAACAACCCTCATTATTTATTAATAGCTAAAGTTTTCCTTTTTCTTTTCCTTTTCCTTTTCCTTTTCAAGTGACATTGCCTATATAAATATTAATTTCTATGCTATTTCATATGGTGTTCTGTTTCTATATTTAGATTAGGTGTCTACGTGGCACTTTATTGTTGGATTTTAAAATTTCTTGGGCTGCTAACTAATCCATGAGAATCTCCTTCCTTGTAACTGTTTTAATTAAAAAATAAATAAAAATAAAAACAAAAACAGCGTACCTCCTTTAGATAAAAATAAACAAATTAGTTCCAATGCGACTAATTTGGCTCTGATTAATTGATATTTTCTTTTTTATTTCCAATTTACAGTTAACAAGAATACTTTGAACTGTACTGGAGGAGGGAGAGTTCACCAAACATCATAGGTTTTTTTCAAGATACACGATTGCACATATTTATGAGGATGTATAGTTGTGTATCTCAAGAAAAATATATAATTCTAGCCCATGCCACGTCAGGGAGTGTATGTTAGAGGGGGCGTCAAATTGGTAACAATATGACATGCATAAAAATGTATATGAAAAATCTCCAAATTGGTAAAAATATTACATGTATAAAAACTTTCAAATTTGTAACCATATTTCATGCATAAGAATTTTCGAATTGGTAAAAATATTACATATATCAATATTTCAAATTGGTAACAATATGACATGCATAAAAATTTCTTAATTGATGATCATGTCACATGGAGGTAGATTAGAAATCAGATCAATCTTTGCTCTATCCACCTTGATTCCTTTTTTCGAGACAATGTGTCCCAAGATAATCCAAGAGGTTACCATGAAGTGACATTTATCCTAATTGAGCACTAAATTCTTCTCTCGATTCTAGGTAAGACTTTCATGAGGTGGTCTAAGCAACCATCTAAGTTGGATCCAAACACTAAGAAATCATCCATAAAGACCTCCAGGGAATTTTTCTACTATATTTGAGAAAATACTCAACATACATTGTTTAAACATAGCTAGTGCATTTTATAGCGCAAAGGGAATGCGACGATATGCTATTGTCCCAAAAGGATATGTGAACATTGTCTTTTCCTGCTCATCTAGAGTAATTGGGATTTGGTTATATCCTGAATATCTTTCAAAGTAGTAATAGGCATGTTCAGCTAATCTTTTAAGCATTTGATCAATAAATAGGAGAGGGTAGTGATCTTTTCTAGGTATTGAATTCAAATTTTATAGTCAATACATACTCGCCACCTAATTTAAATGCGAGTAGGAATTAGATCATTGTCTTGATTGGTCATGACTGTGATACCCAACTTCTTTGGGACAACATGAATTAAACTAATCCTTTTGTTATCTAAGGTGGGATATATAATACATGTATCTAACAATTGAAGGACCTCCCCTTAGACAACTTCTTGTAGAATTGGTTGGGTACGCGGCTGATGTGATAAGGGCATAGAACCATATATCATTTTTATCAGGATACATAGGAAAAAGATGTGCGGTTTTGTGCCCTTGCCATGTAAACCGCGTATTTAGACCACATGCATTCATCATTATTCTTTTCATATTATGCTAACTTGCTTCCAAATTGTGACTAAAGAAAAAGGTGGGTTCTCCCTCAACTTGTTCAATACAATTTGAGAAAAAAAATGCATATATAATAATGGCAAATTTACCAAAACATGCGCGACATATCAAATATTTACCAAAACGAAGCATTATACATCTTATTTACCAAAATGGTAATTTACCATTTTGGTAAATATTTTATTATAACAAAATGGTAAAAAACATTAATTTTCATATTTTTGCTACCGAAAATACTCTTTTTGTCAAAATGATCCTTCTGAAATGAGATCAAATTGTATTTCATACAATGTCAAAAAGAGCCTTCTAACAAAAAAAAGTATTTTTGATAGCAAAAATATGGAAATTACTATCTTTACCGTTTTGATAAAATAAAATATTTATCAAAATTGTAAATTACAGTTTTGATAAATAAGACGTATAGTTATCTGTTTTGATAAATAAGTTTGAAAAGTTGTCTAGTTTGGTAAATTTCTCTATAATAATTTAGATAGTTAGATCTTCTTGAGCTACCACAAAAGTAAATCTAATAGTAGTTCAAAGGGGTAAGTAGAGAGAATTCGTTTTAAGTGTCTATGACCATAAAACATTCAAAAATATATGCAAAAAAAAGGTAAATTCTCATTTGATGAAAATTACTAAAAGAAATTAATATATATATAGGGCCAGGATCTGTAGACAACATTCTAAACACCGTTCTGCACAACGTCTTTTGTTTTATATGGGCAAAATGTTTTGGAAATTTTGTGAGGATCTCTATGGTGAGGGGATCATCCTCACAAAAAATCAGCCCATTGGACCGTTCATTTTAACCGTTAGAAGTTTTAGAATCAACTAATTTTTTGTGAGGATGATTTACTCACCATAGAGATCATCCTCACAAAAAAATCAGCCCATTCCAAAATTGTTTTGCCATATAGGACAAAATGTTGTCTATAGATCATGTCTTGTATATATATGTGGTGATCCATGTACACATATATCTACAACGTGTTTTGTCCTATGTGGGTTAAAAGTTTCGGATTGAGCTGATTTTTGGTATGGATGATCTCTATGACGAGGAGATCATCCTCACCAAAAATCAGCTAATTCTAAAACTTCTAACCCCATATAAGTTGAAGAATCGTGTACTGTCGATTTTTTGTAAACCACTTTTAACACGGTTAAAAGTTTCGGATTGAGCTGATTTTGGTGAAGATGAACTGCACACGAGGTGAAGCATCTCGAGATTCTGATGATGGTGATGGAGTAGAAGAAGGTAAAGATGGCCATTGGATTGAAATGGGAAGCTTTTATATAAGCATGGCGTTCAGAGTCGTGGTGGGCTTTTGGGCATGTTTGGTGTTTTGGCATTCAAGAAGAGTTGGAGAATTGCTTATTTTCAATTTATCCAGGCTGTGATGACAAAGTCTACCCTCTGTTTTAATAGCCTAGTATTAATTTATGTTGATTTCTAGAGAAAAGTTTTATGCTCTGCTTGTAAGTACAACTTTTATGTTTCTGTTTTGTAGTTTCTTTGAAATAATGCAAGGATGATATTGCTTTGGAAATAATTATGTTTATGAGTGTTGGGCTTTGACCCATGGCCCAGTTGGTTTGACACATTGCAGAGCAACTTTGAGGTCGTGGGTTCAATTCTAACTTATCATTAAAAAATAAAACTTTGATTGCCTTCTAATCAAATAAGGGGAACAATCCCAAGTGCACACCAAACTCTAGCAATAAATATAACTCTTTTTAGCAATAAATTTTAAAGCTATTCATCATTACTTGCACCGGGAAAAAAAATTATGTAAAGAAATTAAGGATCTGTTTGATTGCACATGAAAATGGTTGAAAAATGAATTTCGATGGAAAATGTGATTTTAGGCGTTTGATTTCGTATTTTCCTTGGAATTCAATTTTCTGCCAAAGTGATTTTCTACCCTGGGAGGGAAAATGGATTCCCATCCCACACCAAGGGAATATAGTGTTGTTTTGTTCTAATAATTCATGTAATTAGCACTGATACTTATTTGTTGGGTAAACTGTTTCATTCCAAGAGCTGTTGTAGACAGCTTATTACCACTTTCTTACATTTGTTTGAGAACAATTATGTTTTCAATGAACATAAGTGCAGAGATAAATTATTCTTTTACTCAACTTGCAAAGCTCCCTTCACATAGGCATGAATTTGGGTTTGGATCATCATGTCCATCCGTTAATTCGGCCATTAAATAAAATTGTGATACTGTTCATATTGTTTTGCAACCACAGTGACCTAAAAGCTATAACCATTCTTGGGTTAATTTGCTATCAGAACTCTGAAGTCTTTCTGAACTAATAAGTAGATTCTATAGTTCAAAGTATGGATTGGTTTCAAACTATTATTTGTTTCTGCCCCCATCGGTTTGCATTCACTTAGGTGCTCTGGAGTTTAGAAAATGGGTACACACCTTAATTTTATTTCCTAATATATTAAAGATTGGTTTCAATTAGTAGTAATAATAGGGACTGTGTACAATTAATGTTTTTCAATTGTAGGGATGTTAATAGAGCTTTCAATGTTTTCATCATAATAGGTCAGAAAGCTAAGACATTTTTTGTTGGTACATAATGACCAAATCATCAGCAATCCATATAATATTCAATAATTTTTTTTTTCTGCTAAAGAATGGAACGTTTGGTCTCTGCCCAACTGATTTTTCTAATTTAACCACTTAGCCCTTTTGCTAATATTTTTTCCACGCACAAATTTTTTATCCTAAGATAAATGTTTGAACTTGTCAGGTAAAATTCCATCGAGCACTCAGCTCCAAAACTTCAACAAGTCCAGCTATATTAATAACCAAGGATTTTGTGGACCTCCACTCATTGTGAATTGCACACAAGGTGAAGCATCTCAAGATTCTAATGATGGTGATTGCTATTTCATATGGTGTTCTGTTTCTATATTTAGATTAGGTGTCTACGTGGCACTTTATTGTTGGATTTTAAAATTTCTTGGGCTGCTAACTAAGCCATGAGAATCTCCTTCCTTGTAACTGTTTTAATTAAAAAATAAATAAAAATAGAAACAAAAACAGCGTACCTCCTTTAGATAAAAATAAACAAATTAGTTCCCATGCGACTAATTTGGCTCTGATTAATTGATATTTTCTTTTTTATTTCAAATTTACAGTTAACAAGAATCCTTTGAACTGTACTGGAGGAGGGAGAGTTCACCAAACAATCATACCAAGAATTGGACTTTAGTTTTAGGAGATTTTCAACACAAGCAGATTTTGTAACGAAAATGCCTTCAAAAATTTATTTTTCTTACCAAAATACCCACGGATTCTAATTTCCAAAGTGTATTTATTGTACTTTCTCACAGCTTGGTTAGCAGCTTAAGAAAATTTAAAATCCAATATAATTGTGCCACGTAGACACTTAATCTAAGTATAGAAACGGGATGCTGATGTGGATTCTCATTCAAGAAAAAAGAGTCTCTTTGCCAAGTATTTTTTGTGAGATTTAAATCATTCTACATATTTAACCACATAACTAGAAATCTATAATTTTTCAAGATTTAGAATTATGCATACATCTCAAAAAATCTAGTCATGCTCTTAAAGATTAGGATATTTACCTTGTGCCATAAGTTAAATCGATGATCCAAGATTATGTTGGAGGTGTGCCTTTCCCAAATCCTTATGCTTGTGATCCGATGTATGTAAATCCCCAAATCGTGTGAATTTTGTTTCATGTTCTATAATTTTCAGACTCACATTTTCTTCCCTCGTTATGTTGGTTCGATCTAGGGTTTTAGTGATTGATGGAAACAACCATTATTCACAATTCTATTTCTCTTATTGCTTCTCACATTTCGTGAGTGCCTATTATGAAGTGTCGATCCACTTAAATAGATGGGAAAAGAGGGCCTAGCTAGAGATCCTCTTTTAGTAGGGTTCCTATCCATCAAAGTTTCCTTCTAAACCTTGAAGAGTTATTTCTATTTATAATTTAATTGATATTTTCTATTAATCATTGACGTTTCTACTTGTATAGAATCCTTGTACAAGTCGAATACTCAAAATGTGTAGGTCAATTGAGCCACACGTTATTGAATTCTAATATCCTTCCACTTAGCCCATAAGACCGATTTTGTAAAAGTAAACTTTTTTTTTCTACAAAATAGTTTATTTTTTAAAAAGACTCAATTTAAAATTTAATAATCAAAAACATTTTTACACGTGATCACAAATTTTGAAATCTTGTTAATAAACCTAATATTGAATTAGATACTATAATATTATATTTCACTTAAATACTAATGTGAGTCATTGTAGTTGTATGTTATCTATATCATACTCCCTTCCATATATCGCACAATTAATATCCTTCCTAATATAACTTTTAATTGTGCCCCTATAATTGTTTTGTCAAGATATTTTATGTATTACTTAAACCCAAAACAAAATATTGTTATAATATGAATAAAAACAAGAAATAAATAGAAATAAAATGTTATTTAAAACTAATGTTAATATTAATGTCAATTACATAACCACTTCAAAACAACTTACTCCAAATACATAAAAAATTTCATCAAAAGACCCATCCTCATAACTTGTTTTTTGTAAGCTTTTGGTGATAACCCCTTTGTCAATAGATCGACTATTATTTAAGTGATATTGATGTTCTCGATTGTCACTACCTATTTTTGCACTCTTTCTAACCACAAAGTACCTAACCTTCATGTATTTTGTAATTTTTGAATACTTTTCATTCATAGAAAAGAATACAAATGCGGTATTATCATAATATATCTTCAACAACTTAACTATAGAGTTGACAACCTGAAGTCATAAGATAAAATTCTACAACATAAAGCATGACTCCTAACTTCAAAGCATGCCACAAATTCAACCTCTCTAATGGACGAAGTAACAATACTCTGCTTGTTCCTCACGAGATAGCTCCACCTACTAGTAGGAATACAAAACGTGATGTAGACTTTCTATTGTTAAAATATCTGACAAAATTTGAATTTGAGTACCTAATCACTTCTAGATAATCCGATCTTATGTAAGTGAGCATGTAGTCCTCCATCCCTTGTAGATGTCTTATAACTTTCTTTGTAATTTTTCAATAGTTTATTCCTAGGTTACTCTAGTATTTACCTAACATTCCAACTATAAAATTGATATATGATCTGGTACAAGTCTGCGTGTACATCAAACTCCTAACAATTGAGATGTATGAAATATCCCCCATCTACTTTTTTTCTAAATCATTCTGTGAATATTACATCAAGTTGAACTTATCTCTCTTTTCTGATAGGCATGTCATCGATAAATCAAGACTACATGTTATATTTTTCGAAGTCTCGATTGATATATCATTTCTAAGACAGTCCTAAGAATCCTTGAGATCAATTCATAAGGATTTATATGCTAATGACATATGTTGCCTCACCCATATCAACCATCTTGAAATTCTTAATCAGATAATTTTTTATTTTGTGCAATAAAATTAAGATCACTATTAATTAAGAGAATATCATCTATATAGGATCAACATAACAAACTTTCTCCGAGTAACCTTCAAATATATATATTGGTCAATAGTATTTTTCTTAAATTAAAAAAATGTAATGGTATCATTGAACTTTATATGGCATTGCCTCGAAGCTTGTTTAAGTCTGTAATAAATTTCTTAAGTCTGTAGGCTAACATTTCTTTTCCCTTTTCCATAAACCATTTAGGTTGTTCTATATAGATTTTTTTCATTCAAACTCCTATTCAAGAAAGTCGTAGTCACGTTCAATTGATATAACTCCAAATCATAATGAGTTTTTCTTTGAAATTATAGAAAATGTCTAAGTGTAATCGATGCCTTCATTTTGAGTAAAATCTTTGGTTACAAATCTAACTTTAAATCATTTGACATTGTCTTTTTTGCTATACTTGGTCTTGAAATTCCATTTATAACCGACTTTCTTACTTTTAAAAGACAACTCAATGAGATCCTAAACATGATTCCAATCCATAGATTTTTACTCTTCTTTCATAGCATCCATCAACTTAGAAGAATCATTACTTTTCATTGCTTGTGAAAACATAATCGGATTTTTATTTATCCCAATATCATAATCAAATTCATATAAATACACCATGTAATCATATAAAAATGGCATGTCTCCTTTCTCTGAGAGATTTTCTCAAAATTATCGATGGTGAATCTTCAACAATAATAATTGAGTCCTTATGAAGTGGTAAATTAACTTGGTCTAAATGTTGTCCATTTTCCTCAAGTTGTTGAACAATCTGAGAATCAACAATTTCTTGAAGATTAAGGTGTTGTAGGATAGCCATTTTTGTTTCATCAAGAGTTACTTATGTGTTTCAACACTCCCACTAATGTCACCTTTTTTTAAGAATCTAGTGTTTTCGTTTTAGCTATTCTTGTATTATGATTAAGGCAATAGAACTTATATCCTTTAAATTTTTCTGGATAACTAATGAAATATTCTAAAATGGTCTTTGGATTCAATTTATTTTCGTATGGATCCTTATTTCTGCTGGACAACTTCAAACATGTAAATGTCTTAAATTAAATTTCCTACCAATCCATAACTTGAAAGGAGTTTTGAAAACTACCTTAATAGAAATCTTACTTAAGATAAACATTACGGTCTTTAATGCTTCTTCCTATAAGAATTCTCGTGTTGTTGAAGGACTCAATATACTTCTAACCATATTCACAAGCATACGATTACACCTTTCAGCCACACCATTTTGTTGAGGCATACCTGACATTGTTTATAGGCGCAAATGCTTAGGGCCCATGTGGATACAAGAGCCAAAAGTCATTAGAACATAAGTACTTTTTGAAGTACTGTCTGGAGTAGGTGGATAACTGTTGTGTGTTTGAATGCAGGTTCTGAAAAGTACTATCAGAAGTACTTTTAATAGAGTTTTGTGTTTAAAAACTATTTTGGATTCTGTTAATATGATCAAAATGCCCTTATAAGTATCAATTACTATTTTTAACATTATAACTTAACAAATTATTCTTCAAAAGAAATAAAAGTTATTGTTTTTATCCATAAAAACTAATATAAACACCCAACAATTATAAAAAAATAGAAGATATTGTGAGCAAATATATACAACCACTAAAAATATGAATAAGCTTTCACCACATCAATGGATAGTAAATTTGTGTGTAATTGTTCACATCAATTTTGAGATAAGAAAATTTCAACCATGGTTGGAATGCTCATGGATAAATCATTGAGTAAGCAATTGGGGGAGATAGAAATCCAAATTCAAATGTACATTAAAAGTCTACCACCATATCAATGGATAATAATGAAATATTATTTAATTGCATTTTTGAGGATATGTTTGTAATTTTCAAAATTTATAAGGGGTATGCTTGTCCCAAATGCTATACCAAAAATCTACTACCACACCAATGGATAATAATATAGTATTACTACAATTGCATTTTTGAGGATATGCTTGTAATTTTCAAAATTTATGAGGGGTATACTTGTCCCAAATGTTACACCAAAATGCTACCACCATATCAATGGATAGTAATATAATATTATTCCAATTGCCTTTTTGAGGGTAGATTTGTAATTTTTAAAATTTATGAGGGGCATACTTGTCCCAATCTTGTCATTTTGACAGTGTTTTGTGGCTCAACGCAAGAATAGTTTAGAGAAGTAGCACCATCGGTACTCCATAAAAAAGTACTAAAATGACTCCACAGTAAAGTAGTTCTTTCCAAGAGTTATTTGTCCAAACACCTTTAAAGTGCTTCTGACTCATCGCAAAAGTCAGAAGTACTTAGAAGAGTCAATCCACACAGGTCCTATTTTTCTAAGAGTCTGAAAAAAAGAAATTAGGACTCTGGCTAGATTCATTAAATTTACTATACTATTTACTTTTCTATCCCACCTAACTATATTAACTTTCTTATATAATTGTCTTTCTACCCTAATTATAAATATCTAAAAGATATCAACTGATTGAGATTTTTTATGTATTAAATAAACAAAACCATAACTAAAGAGGTCATCTATAAATGTAATAAAATAGCGGGAAATGGTCCACAAATGTCAGTATGTATGATCTCAAGAAGTTCTTACTTCTTGTGGCTCATTTCTTAGTATATTTGATTTATTTTATTTTAATGTAATCCACATATACTGAGAAATCTGTGAAATCCAAATTATCCAAAATTTTGTCTTTCATTAATTTCTCTATCCTAGTTCTTGAGATATTGAGATATGCCCGAACATTTATGCCACAAGATAACTAAATTTTCATTTATCAAACCACGTTTCAAACTATTATTCGAATGAAAGATAACTAAAGACTGGGTATAATTATAATTTAAATTAATTTTATATAAACCATTAAATAATATCCTACAGCTAACTAAAACTAAATATAAAATTAATTTTATTTGTCTACTTTCAAAAGAAACATAATAACCTAAACTATTTAATCTAGATAAAAAAAATCAAATTCTTAGATATAGTAGGAATATAAAAAATGTTCTCCAAATCCATCTAATTACCAGTCTTTAATACCAAATGATAGTTTCCCACAACTAGCACTTGTGCTCTAAGATGGTTTTTTACGAAGATAGGACTTTTCACTTTGTATCGACTTCCTACTTGAAAGGAATCCCTACATCGAATTTATAATGTGATTGCAAGTCTTGAATCAATTCACAAAGTAATTTATAATTTGACAGTACTTTACATATTGAACCCTTTTCTTTTGAATATTTCCTTGTCAAAATCTCATTAATGTTATTTATGCCTTCTCTCTTAATATTCAATTTTTTTGCAGCAATGCAGTCTCAAACAGTTGAATTAAATACATTGCCATTTTCAGCACAACCTCTCTAAACCAAAATATTGAAATTTCATTTAAATTTCTTTGGCGAAGTACCGAGTTTGGAGGATGGGAATACTCCGAACTCATCTTCTCCCAAATGGATCAAATGTTTCACCCAGAGACATCTCTCTAGAATGCTATGATCAGAGGTTATGCTTTCAATGGCCCATACGAGAAAGGCATCTATATGTACGATAGAATGACCCAAAGAGGACTCAAATCCAACAATTTCACATACCCCTATGTCTTGAACTTGTTTGGAGAAATCAGAAACCATAGAGATGGGAGAAAGGTACATTGTCAGATTATTAACGTGGGAATCGAACGGATATCTTCTATTGCAAATTCGCTTCTAAATTTCTACATAAAGATAGATGCATTTTATGATTTTGTGAGAAATAGGAAATTAATTGATTGATGCCCGGAAGATTTTTGACGGTATGATTCTTAAATCGATAGAATTATGTAATCGAATGATATCTTTATATGTGAGTTGAGAGAGCAAGAAGATTGTTTGAAGTGATGCCTGAAAGAGATGTTGCTTCTTGGAATTCAATGGTTTCATGCTATGCTAGAGTTGGGGAAGTAGAAAATGCAGGAGATTTGTTTGATGACGATGAGAAGATTGGAGCCTAAGCCCTTAGATTAGTTCAATTCTGTTGAGTCATTATCTTTAATTTTGTTGAGTCAGTCATTATTCTGTTGAGTCAATTCCTATGTATCAGGAGAAGTTGTTAAGTCAATAACCTCATCCCTTCTGTTGAGGAGCAAATTTAGGACCCATTGAGTCTTTACATCTTTATATTGTAAAAGGTGTGAGAAGGAAGGAAGCAAGGAATGGATACTTTCTTTAATTATAATTTTAATTGTAGCTGATTCTATCATTTTGGTATCAGAGCATCGACCCTACAATTATGGAGACACCACCACCAGGCTTTGCAAACCCAAATCCCCACCCAACCGATGAGTTACAAAAAGAATTAGAATTCCACAGAAAAGAAGTTGCTGATCTTAGTTCACCAATTTTTTTCAACAGCCCAGACCCCCACTAGCACCCCCACATGTTGAAATCCCTTTTCAAATTCCCAGACAACCACCACGCCCAATTCAACATACGTTCAATGGCTTCCAAGGGCAACCCTTGCGACTGGATTTTCCTACATTCGACGGCATTGACCCCGATGGTTGGGTTTTTCGCACCCAACAATTCCAAGGTTTCAATGGAATCCTTGACGAAAATATGGTGGAATTAGCATCAACACACTTGCTTGGGGATGCCATTCCATGGTACCAGTGGTTGGTTAAAACTGTTGGATGACCCACTTGGATCAATTTCAGTCGAGCCTTGTGCGCGAGGTTCAGGACAACAGACAATGAGGATCCTGAAGGGTCATTAGCTAAACTGTGCCAGACCACTACTGCTAGAGACTATCAAACTAAATTCGAACGGTTAGCTAACCGAAGTCTCATCTTGCCTGAGCCCTTTCTCATCCGTTGTTTTATCTCTAGCTTACATGACGATATCCAAGCTGGTGTGAAATTGCTAAACGCTTGCACATTAATACAAGCCTATACCATCGCCAAACAACAAGAAAAGGCCACCAATGCTATAGTTTCTACTGTTTCTAAAAGGCAAACCCACAGAATGTCATTCAACAAAACACCTTCTCCTCAAACACCTCCACTACCACTCCCACAACCTCCATCTAAGTGGACAAATCCTACTCTTTCCCCATCAACAAACATTCCACCTGGAGTTAAGCGCCTTAGTGTTGCTAAACAACAAGAAAGACGGGCCAAAAACCTATGTTTCAACTGTGATGAGCAGTATTGTCCTGGTCACCGTTGTCAAAAACCCCAGCTACTACTCTTAGAAGTTGATGATAATGCTGAATTCCTCGATGCATCTACCACTTGCATAACGGAAGAGTCAACTGTGGAAATTTCCCTTCATTCCTTATGTGGTAACAACCGTCCATAAACTATGTGTATTTTGGGCAATATCAAAAGACATTCTTTGAGGGTTCTAGTTGATTCTGGTGCAACCCATAATTTCCTCCACCCAAAGCTTGCACAACGTTGCGGGTTGGAGATTGCACAATCCAAACCTATATCGGTTTAGGTAGCCAATGGTACTATGGAACAGAGTCCTGGGCATTGCAATCGTGTCATGCTAAGATTACAAGGACATACATTCTATCCAGATTTCTTCCTACTACCTATATGTGGTTATGATGTTGTACTTGGCGTTGAATGGCTACGTTCACTCGGAGTTATCTCGTGGGACTTTAACCAAATGAAGATGATTTCAACCAAGGCAAGCAACAATTCATTTTAACTGGTATAATACCTGTTGTTGGTACAGTCAAGAACTCAAATGAGTTTCACCAGCTAGTGTTGAAGCAAAGGCTCAGGTTCTACATCCACCTCATGCAATTTCAGTCTACCTCACAACAAGAACTATGTCCAGAGGTTTCTTCCTTGTTACAGCAGTATTCAACTCTATTCAAGCAACCACACGGGTTACCTTCATCTAGAAGTCACAACCACCACATACGACTATTACCCAGCAGCTCACCACCAAACATTCGGCCATACCGGTACCCGCATTTCCAAAAAAATGAAATTGAAAAGCTCGTGCAAGAAATGCACGACTCTGGTATTATTCGGCCTACTACAAGTCCTTTTTCATCTTCGGTTCTCTTAGTCAAAAAGAAGGATGGCAATTGGCGAATGTGCATGGATTATCGTGCTCTCAACAAAATTACTGTAAAGGACAAATATCCCATCCCAATCATAGATGAGCTGCTTGATGAGCTACATGGAACTACCGTATTCTCTAAGCTAGATTTACGATCCGGATATCACCAGATAAGGGTAATTGAAGCCGACATTCCAAAAACTGCTTACTCATAAAGGCTATTACGAGTTTTTCGTCATGCCCTTTGGCTTATCCAACGCACCGGCCACTTTCCAAGGGTTAATGAACGAAGTTTTTCGGCCTTTCCTTCGACGGTTTGTGTTGGTATTTTTTGACGAAATCCTCGTTTATAGCAAAAGTTTGACGGAGCATTTAGATCATCTCAAACAAGTATTTCAGTCCTTACACAGACATCAATTATTTGTCAGGAGGGAAAAATGCTCTTTTGCCCAATCTTCAGTTGAATATCTTGGCCATATAATTTCAGCCAATGGAGTGCGGGTGGACCCTTCAAAAATCAAAGTCATGAAGCAATGGCCTAAACCATCTACCCTCAAGGCACTACGTGGTTTTTTGGGACTTATTGGGTATTATCGAAAGTTTGTCAAGGATTATGGGAAGATCACTGCACCATTAACTCATATGTTACAAAAGGACTAGTTTAGCTGATCACCTAATACAGAAATAGCCTTTGAAGCTCTCAGAGAAGCTTTATCCACTACTCCTACACTATCATTGCCTGATTTCTTTAAGGAATTTATCATCAAGTGTGATGCCTCTGGTGCGGGCATTGGGGCAGTACTCACACAAGGCGGTCAACCATTAACTTATCTTAGTAAATCATTGGTCGAAAAGCACAAGAAACTCTCGATCTATGACAAAGAAATGCTTGCAATAGTCTTTGCTATCTCTAAATGGCATCCTTATCTATTGGGCAGACACTTCAAGGTCCTCACTGACCATCGTACATTGAAATATTTTATGGATCAACGACTGACCACCATGAAACAATAAAAATGGCTCACAAAACTACTTCGGTACGACTACTAGATAATCTACTACAAAGGCAATGAAAACACTACTGCTGATACCCTTTCACGCCTACCCGAGTTACTAGTCATCTCTACTCCAATTTTCAATTCCATGAAAGACATTCTTGCAGATTGCTCCAAAGATGACAGCATCAACAAAATTGCTCATCAGGTGCTTCAAAGCCCTTCTTCTGTTCCACATTACTCACTCCAAAATGGCATCCTTCGCTGCAAAGGATTTATAGTACTTCCACCAACTTCTCCATGGTGTACCAAAATCCTACATGAATTCCACACTAGCCCGATGGGGGGACACTCCGGGTTCCTTCCTAGCGACAAACGGATTTCCGTAAATTTTTATTGGAAGGGGCTAAAGCAAGCAACAAATAAGTATGTGGCTGAATGTGATATTTGTCAATGTGCTGAAGCTGAAACAATGGCTCCACCCGGACTGCTGCAATCCTTACCAATTCCTGTTGAAGTTTGGGTTGACATATCGATGGATTTTATCAATGGACTTCCTCTCTCCAGTCGTATGTCTTCAATTATGGTGGTAGTTGATCGATTTAGTAAGTATGCACATTTCTCACCATTAGCTCATCCTTACACAACATCTAGTGTGGCTGAAACATTTATGCGTGACATTGCTAAATTACATGGCATGCCACGATCAATTGTTAGTGACCGCAACCCGATCTTCACCAGTCAATTTTGGGAGGCATTCTTCAAACTGCAAGGCACAAAGTTACGCAAGAGTTCTGCCTATCATTCGCAATCAGATGGTCAAACCGAGGTTGTAAACCGCTCCGTGGAACAATATTTGCGATGTTTTGTAGGCTGCCACCCTCACCAATGGACTAAGTGGTTACCTTGGGCAGAATTCTGGTACAACACCTCATACCATAGCTCACTTAAAATGTCCCTATTCCAGGTCATCTATGGTCGTACTCCGCCAACAATTGATACATATATTCCGGGTACGACGAATGTCCACATGGTGGATACAACACTACAAGATGAGGACAAGCTCCTTCAAATGTTAAAAGAAAATCTCTTTTTAGCCCAGAATCGGATGAAAATGCAAGTTGACAAGCATCACACAGAACGCACATTTTATGTGGGCGATTGGGTTTTTTTAAAGCTTCAGTCATACCGTCAAGGATCATTGAGCAAAAAAAAGGCTTACAAGCTTGCCCCACGTTTTTATGGGCCATTCCAAGTCATTAGCCGCATTGAACAAGTAGCTTACAAACTTGCTCTACCACCAGAATCACGAATCCACCCAATTTTTCACGTCTCTTTATTGAAAAGAAAGGTGGGCAACTCTGTTAGTACCAGCCAAACTATTCCTTCCATGGTTGACATAGAGGCATAAGGGTAGCAACCGGCTAGAATTTTAGACCGTGGCAGTTTCAAACATCACAATCGGGCAATCACCAAGTTACTTATCCAATGGGAAGGGCAGTCACCCGAGGATACAACTTGGGAAATCTATGACGATTTTGTAACCTGTTTCCCGCACTTCACGACTTGAGGACAAGTCGAATAAATCGCAAGGTGTGTAATGTTACGATCCTCATGCTAGTCATCAGCCCATGTGTCATCAGCCCTTATATTAGTTCAATTCTGTTGAGTCATTATCTTTAATTTTGTTGAGTCAGTCATCATTCTGTTGAGTCAATACCTGTGTATCAGGAGAAGTTGTTAAATCAATAACCTCATCCCTTCTGTTGAGGAGCAGATTTAGGAACCATTGAGTCTTTACATCTTTATATTGTAAAAGGTGTGAGAAGGAAGGAAGCAAGGAATGAATACTTTCTTTAGTTATAATTTTAATTGTAGCTGATTCTATCAGTTTCTTGGAATTCTATGATTTCAAATTACACGCAACATGGGAAATATAAAGAAGCCTTGGATCTATTTGTCCAGATACACTCAGAAAGTGTAAATTTGGATGGGTCTATTTGTCGGCTTTTGCCCATTCAGGTGCTCTAGAGTTTGGAAAATGGATACATTTTTTTCTGATAAGAGATTGGTTTCAATTGGGAGTAATAGTAGGGACTGCTCTTATAGAAATGTATGCCAAATGTAGAGATGTCGACAGAGGCTTTAAAGTTTTCATCAAAATTAGTCAAAAAGACATTTTTTGTTGGAATGTAATGATCAAATCATTAGCAATATGAATCCTCTCAACAAAAAAAAAAATGTTGAATTTTGAGATCTAGAGACAAAAAAGAACATTTAGAGACAATTTCTTCATTTGTAATCGCAATTCTGATACGTACCTTCCAATCATTGAAGTTGAACCTGGAGAAAAAATCCCAAGACCACTACTTCGGCAGTAGGAGCACTGTTTTCCTTCATATTTTTGCTTGTTAGACCTAGTTTACATGAATCACTTCTATTGGAAGTGTTTGAATGCTTTCCTAAATCTTGAAATTGCACGTAAACTGTATGCTCAACAATATTTGTTTATCGTATTATTTCTTGTATGGAAATTGTTCACTAGCTATTTCATCATCGTAACAATGCTATAGAAATATTTGGAGTCAATGAATATCTTTGCATGTTGATCAGAATATCTCAAACAATCTAATTCATTCACTTATAAGGCATTTCTAGTTATTTTTTTCGTAGTTGTGCCACTTATCCATCTCAAACTTATCAATTGGACGGCAATAGCTCAATTAATATGTTTTTCCCTCCTTTAGTGTTAAAGTTGAGCTGAATTGAGAATAATTGTCAGTCATTTTGGCAAAAAATACTTCCGAATCACGTACATTTTATTTCTTTATTATTTGGGATTCCTCTCTCTCCCTGCCATGTGTTCAAGAAAATAACTGCTGAATGTTTGTTGATGATAGCCTGATTTGGTCATTGTCATGACCTCATTTCTTTGGGATAAGGCTTCTTGAATGGATCTTTATTTTGATTGATAAATTCATTTCTAAATGAAAACAAATGCTTGAAGATTCAGTCAGAATAAAAGGATCTCATAGTATTAAATGGAGACTTCTTTGGAATTTAGGGGCCGACAACTAAAATGATTACATTTGGGTGGAAATGTATTTATGGTCTCTGCCCAGTGGACTCTTTACGGAAGATGTGCTTTATGCTAAAATGATGAAGAAACTTCTATCACTAATTCTTCAAGTTTAGCTTCTCTAAGGAGCTGTGGAAGTTCTTTCTTACTAAATTGAGAGATAGATGTCTACCTTCCTTATCAAATTCATACTCATTTTGGCTGGGGTCCATTGGCTCCCAATATTCCCATGCAGTTAAGGCGACTCCTTGGGTGATTTTATGGGTCACTTAATTGATGAGGAATGCTGCAATTTTTTATGATTTTACACCTTTAGTGAATTCGACCATAGCTTCAACATGTAAATGGTTCTTCGAACTTATGCTCTTTGTTACCTGTCGAAAAAGACCTCATTGGAAGAGCTGAATCGACTTGCCAACATTGGAATTAGCCAAAAGCATTGTAAAGGAGCAACTGGGGATGTATTTTTAGGAGCAACAATGGAGGTTTTATTGGAGCAATTTTATTTATTTTAATTATTATTTGGGCTGCAACAGTTTTCCTGAATGTCATGCCGTGGTCACAGCTCTTGAATTAATCAATCTTTGTGGCATAAATTTAATTATTGAATTGGACTTAATGCTGATTGGGGAGGGTCTAAAGGGTAAGAACATTCCTTGGTGTCTTGATATGTAGTTTTGCTGTATTCAAAGAGCTCACTCAAATTGTGAAGTGAAACGTATGCAAAGAGATGGTAATTTGGTGACCGATGAATTGGCGATTATGGAGGGTAGTTAGAAACGTCTCTTTCTTTTTCGAATTTTAGACAAGAGAGGTCTTCTAGCGAAGAAAGCTTTTATTGAAGATCACCTTTATATTTTTTTTGTTGCTAAGCAAGAAAATAGATATAATTTGTAATATAAAATTGTAAAACTAAATATAAGGGGCATACCCATGACAGATTACAAGAGAGAACTTTACACAAGAATAGAAGAAGAAATTGATCATTTCTAGAATTTCCTAAACAAACAGAATAACCTTTTAAATTCTCCAAACTTCATGGCTATGAGGTATCAGAATGCTTCTAATATTTTGTTGAAGTTGCTCTTGACTTCATGCTTCTTGGAGGGTCCAAATCAGAGCAAGACCTTCCCCTTCTTTTGATTCTCCTAATTAGAAAAGGAATTATTCAAAATAATGGTTCTAAAGATAATAAAAAAATAAATTATCTAACTAATGATAGAATATAAGTCTAAAAAAAAAAAGTACTTACATTCCATGATTTTCAAACAAGCTCTTCAATTTCATCACTATCAATTGCTCGACGAGCAACATGTCGAGCGACATCAGCATCTACATTGCGTCCCACTTGTTCGGTACTCTGAGTATCTATGACTGGAGCTTGAGTATTTATCAAGCTAGTGATACCAGTTCTGTCAGGAAATGACCAGTGGACTTTGTACTCCAATGGTTCCAGTTTGCAAAGGAATTTTAGCACAAGTCTTGCTCTTTCCTCACGGTTTTTAACGTTGCTCTCAACAAGATGCTTGAATGTGGAAAGTGGGAGTTGAGAGAGGAAAAAGTGCAGCATGTCCACAAATAGTTGCTCCATGTGTTTGAATAGTCCATCGATTGATGAGTATGTTTGCTGTGGCCTTTGTCCAATGATCAGAGCACAGACCTTTTGTATTTCACTAACTGCATAATGACCTTCAAAATTAAGAAAGGAAGTTTCATGACATCTTTCTTTTAATTGTTCAATAAACCCAAGTGCACAAGGTAAGTCTAATTGAGGTCGAGGTTGACACTCAAAACTCCCATCATTAGATTTCTTAGACAAATGTGAATAAAATTTCTCTACCGACGGTTTAATGAATTTCCTATGGAACCAATGACAGGTATTGTTCTTATTTATCCACAGATTTTTAGCCACTACAAGGCTTTTTTTTTCTTCACTCGTGGAAATCTCTTTCTTTTGAATGAAATAAATGATTTCAAAGGCTTCCTCTAATGCATGAGTTAGAGTAGCACTAAGGGAACTTGGTAATGCAACTGTAGCTATTCGGACAAAGATTACCACTGAAACACAAGATACTTGGAAAGAACTTGGATGAGATTATCAATTGGGGAACTCCTTTTATATTTCTCCATCCATCTATCAATGTCTTCCTCACAGTTTCTATCTATCCAGTCCTTGATATCCATATCGACTCTGCCTTCATCATTTCTTTTTTCAGCAAAACAGATTTTGCTAATTTGCTTGGCACACTTACAAGGTATTTTGAGCATCCAATATAAGAGAAAAGCCAGTAAGGACATAATCACGTGCACTATGAACAATACCATGAGAACATTCCTCTCAATGGTTTGAAAGATGATCACGAAACCTATTCTAAAGATTTTGAAGAATGAAATATTGCGAAGCTTTGACAAAGTTGATAGGACCCAAGTATAAAAAATATGAAACTTTGACAAAGATGATAAAACTTCTAAAACACCCGTTTCACTATCAATTTCACTCTCAACTTCTTTGAGGTACAACAACCCTCTAAATATGGTGGTTATACTCCCTACTAGAACAGTGAGGATCTGAGTCATGACCACCATAGACATTGACCATTTATAGTCAGAAACTCCACACCGAAACTCCACCTTCTTAAGAACAAATGATCGAAGTGCGGCCTGTAATAGAACTAGTGAAGAAAGTGTAGAAAGCATGCATATAGTTAAGCCTATTGGAGAAACAATGAGGACCAATTCAGGGCTCTGTTTACAACTAGATTTATAAAATGACTTCAATACATGTATCATACTCTTAGTCTCTGAATTTTGAGGATCTCTTGTTTTAAGTCTATCAAGAGGGTTAGAAAAGGGGAAATAAACGTTGCCAAAATCTGAAGCAGACCACAACACTGTGAGCAACAGTAGCATGAATGACATGATTATGACATGTTCTACTATGAACAAGAAGATCACACCAGTGACCATTTGCATACAAACATTCACAACAACAGTAACTACGAAGATGCTCAAGGAAAGCATGTTTGAAAGGCGTTCAGAGTCACTCTGACTTCCAAGTGAAGGAAAGAAAACACACATGGAGACGCATATTAAGACAGTGCCACTAAGCTTGGACAGTTGGTCATGAACAGAAGGCATTGGGGTGGTGAGATCTATTGGGAGTTTTGAAGCAATTGCAAGAAGAGAAAGTGTAAGGGAGTTGAGTGAGAATAATTTACATGGTATCCATGGCTTCCTACGACATAATCCATGAAATACATCATATACCACAAACAGAACACATACAAAAGTACCTGCCGCTATGTATAGGCCAATTATTGGCACTGGGGAAGAATAATTTTGATCATCCAACGTTACATTCAAACAACCTTGTTTCTCCATTTTTCCTTCTTTGTATTCACCAGATTAAGTTTTGCTGTACTTCTTCTCCTCAAATATAGTTCAGGGTTGCTAGTGAAGAGTATGGATTAGGGTAAAGAATCAATACTTACATTGTTGGGTAAGGAAAGTAGTTTGGTTTCCTTCTTTCTTCTTTCTTCTTTTTGTTTTCTAGACCAAGAGCCAAATTGGATTCTAGAGAAATATGTATAATTATTCCTATGGTAGAAATACCAATGGTATAAATTTAAAAGTTACAAATCAATATTAAGGATTTGAGGTGTCCAAAATGAGGATGTGTCAACTCAATCTTGACAAGGGTCAAAACAATTTGACTCGTTGGAGTCATCTAATATCGGCTGAGTTAAACTGCGCATTAAGCTGGTTTAATTTTATATAATGTTACATGTTAATTAATATTTAAATTATCCAACTCATTTTCTGAGACTGTGGAGTGTGGTAGGACATTAGGTTAGTGACCTCATCAAAGAATCTGCCTCATGTATATGGGAAGACAGATTGGTTGGGGTGGCACTAGCAATAAAGGATGATTAAATTTTCCAAAAATAAAATATTTAATTATATGGGGTTTGCTTGAGCTGGAGGAATTGAGTGATAGAGAGGAGGGAATGATGACATGCTTACAAACACTTGTTATAAGAGATTGCCCAAAGTTGAAGAAGCTTCCCTGTACCTTTTAACATCTCAAATCCCTTCATGAATGGAGAATAACTACCCTAATTATTTATTAATATATAAAGTTTTCCTTTTTCTTTTCCTTTTGAAGTGGCATTGCTTATATAAATATTAATTTCTATGCTATTTCATGGGGAAACTCCCTAAAAGGTAAGAGTAAAATTGAAAATTTCCCAAAATAGTAGACCATTCATTTTATTTCAAAAAATTATAAATTAGGGTTTTCGTAATTAAAACATTTTGGTTGAAGTTAGAAATTTTTTCCTATTCTATAAAATAGTTAGAAAAAAGTTTTGTTTCCTAAAACACTAAATTTTTTTCCCCCACTTTACTAAAAAAATTCAATTCCAAAAACGGTAATTTACTATTTTCGAAATTAAAATGAATGGTCTACTGTTTTGGGGTTTTTGCAAATTTCAGTGCATGATTTGGTGAAACAACCTTAATTAATATATTTTTTCCATCAATAATAAATATCACCTATTGTAAATTAAAATATAAGAAAATAGAGATTAATTTTAGTTGTGGCCTTAATTAATTTTTGTGGTAAATATTTTGTTGGAACAAAGTCATTAAGATGCTACATAGCCTTCTGGAGGTGATGAGAAGAAAGGGGATATTAAATTGTCTACATATATGATGGAACATAAGAAGTCCAAGTGCCTTGGCTCTTTGCATTATGGACACTCTTATTTTGTCTTCGTTTTCCTCCTAAAATAAGACACAATCATTTTTGCAAGCATGAATCCTCACATAGTGAAGCCTTGGGTCTCAAATTCTTGTTCTAGCCCTGCAATAGGAGTTGGGTAGGGTCTCACCATTTGGAAGTGCTTCCTTCAATAGCTTGATCAACATAGTAAAGGATTTGTTGCTCTAACAATTAAGTATCTTTAGGTGAAGCAACTTTACAATGAAAAATTGCTTGGAACCACAAGTTAGTCCACGAGGGGTCGTGCCCATATCAATATCACGTTGAAAGCACCTTGACACTTCTTACTTATTAAAAATAAAAGTATCTCGAATAAATTGAGCGATTTTTTTTTTTTTTTTTTTTGTGAGAATGTGGAGTCGCCACTTAATTTAGGTATAGGAATCAAAATAATTCCAAATCGATTCGGAGGTCCAGTTTGGGGACCCATTATCATCATTTTATGCCAAATTGACTAAATAAATTCTAAGGCTAAAATTTCCCTTCAAATTATATAATTCCTCGAGTTTCGCATAAATGGGAGGATAAACTTAAAAAAGCTTGAATCATACAATGTCTAGAGGTCACGTGCAAGACTTATGAAAATTGACAAATCCAATTAACACACCCCATGCATAATTAATATGATAAAGGTTACAGGCATAAAAAAATTTCCAAATTGATAAGAATATCATCGCACATAATTTATTTCTAAATTGTTAAGTATATTATCACATATAAATTAATTTCCAAATTGGTAAACATATCATCACATTCAAATTAATTTTCAAATATGAAATTATATTATAGGCATCAAAATTTCCAAGCTAGCAACCATATCACATGCATAAAAATATCCAAATCAATAACCATGTTACATGCATAAAATTTCAAAGTCGGTAAAAATCTTCAAATTGGTAAAAATATTGCATGTATAAAAACTTCCAAATTTGTAATCGTATTACATACACAAGAATTTCCGAATTGGACGCAGCACCATCTCTATTTTATTTTCCTTATTCACTTTGTTATTCCCTGTCTCTTTATTGTTATTCACTCTTAAGCAATAACGAAATCCATCATTTTTATCAATTACAACCTCAAAAATTTGACCTTTAAATATTTTGGGTAGCTAAAAAACGACCTAGTGGAAACAAAAATATAGGAAAAAAATAATCCAAACACGATTTCGCCATTATGTCCAAAAATAAAGAAAACTAAATAGATAAGGGCATACCAACACTATCATCCACACAAAAATAATCAAAGTCAAATAAGACAAAAAAATATTTAAGCAATTTTGCAATGCAACCATCTTTTAGAATTTCAAATTTGATCATCAAAGTCCTATTTGAGTCGCCATTGAAAGGGTTTCAATCAGTGGGTGGGGATCCAATTTTTTTTTTAGAGTCACCACCCAGTTTTATGGTTTAGGAAGTAAAGATGACTCTAAACAGAAAAGAAACACAAAACTATGAAGAGATATGGGTACGGGGATTCTAGATTTAAGGTTTTGGGAAAGTTTTTAACCTTTGTATTTTAGGACTTCTCAAAACCTCCGAGATTTGGTAGTAGAATTCCATTTATAAAGAGCTTTATTGATAAGATTAAGATTTGATTAGGGCTCTTTAAGATAGAGTCTAGTTCTAACTAATCTTTTAAATTGTTTAGATAATATTTCAAGTGATTTTATTTGGATTTTAATTTTTTAATTCATATAGAATGAATTTTTTAAATTTTGGAGAACCCTCAATGGAGGGTTCTTTATTAAATTATTTTAAATTTTTTGAGACTCCGATGGAGGGTTCTTTATTAAATATCATGTGGGCACCACTTAAATAAATGTGTCACCACTTGAAATTTGACACATAGGATTAATTAATTGAATTTATTTATTAAAAATTTTAAGTTGACTTATTAAGATTTCACTTTAAATTAATTAATATTTTAATTATTAGTTTCAGATTTTTGAATTTTAGGGTTGAAAAATTATCATTTTGCCCTCAAAGAGGGTTTTTGCGTCGGAACGTTATTTTTTGATGGCTTGGGATGTTTCAGAATTAGTTTTTCATAAGGAATTCAATTAGAATATTGGTTAGTGTCTCTTATGAATTTTTGAATGAAATGATCATGGACCCACGAAGGGTATTTTAGTAATTTTGTCAATTTTTGTGGAAATTATTGAAACAATTTATTTAGTTTAAGTTTGTTATTTTATGTATTCGAAAGGATTTTCCTAAATGTAATGTAGCCTCTATGGGTGTTTTGACATTAGGGGTATTCTTGTAATTTGATTTTTTTAATGATTTTTCTTGTAAAACTTCTTTTAGCTTCAAAATGATTTTTTTTATGTTTTGGATCACATTTTCCTAGCATAGTATGGTTTATAAGGTTTTTTGCATGAAATATTTCATTCGAGTTTTGGAAGCACATCTAGTAACAAATAAAAAACTTTAGAATATTCATCCATCATCGGGAATCGCTGCAATCAAGTTGACGAGTTGATTAATCAGTCGAGTGCAAAAAATGGGGTGTCTACACATACCAAGGTGTGTCAAGGCTGGAGATTGACATGATTTGCTCATTAGAAAAAATTTTGAAGATTAGCAGGGAATCTAAATTTATTTCAACTACTAGCATAGACATGGTTTTTGCAACCACATTCTTGCATCATTTCTTATCTTGAATTTTGAAGTCAAACTCTTGAAGTAATATGATTTATCGGACTAACCTTGCTTTGGCATCCTTCTTGGTAAGAAGGTATTTCAATGTAGCATGGTCTTTGAAAATCACCACCTTAAACACAAATAAGTAGGATCATAATTTGTTCAATGTGAAAACAACTACTAGTAATTTTTTTTGGTGGTATAATAGTTAGTTGGGTATCATTGAGCATTTTGCTTTTGTGCTGAATAATGTGAGGGAATTTGTCAACTCGTTGTCCTAGAAAAACACTTATGGGAAGCGTCGCACATCACTTCAAAAGCACAACCCAATTGGGTGGTTGAATAATAGGTGTTGTTGTTAATTCAATTATGAGCCTCTCAAAGTGTCCAGGCAAGGTGTGGATAGAACAATGGTTGTGTCATTGGCTAACAAATCACACAAAGGTTTGGTGATTTTTTCAAAATCCTTGATGAAATGTTGTGTGTCCCAGAAATGATCAAAATTCCTTGACTTTTTTTGGTGGAGGTAGATTAACAATAAGATCAATCTTTGCTCTATCCACTTTGATTTTCCTTTTTTTGAGACAATGTGTTATAAGACGATCTAGGAGGTTACCATGAAGTGACATTTATCCCAATTGAGCACTAAAATCTTCTCTCGATATCTAGGTAAGATTTTCTCGAGGTGGTCAAGCAACCATCTAAGTTGGATCCAAACACTAAGAAATCATCCATAAAAACTTCCAAGAATTTTTCAACTGTGTTTACTCTTGATTGCATAAACTGATTTGGGGTGAAAACTAATTAAGTGATAAGGGCTTGTTTGCACATATGAAGGGGTTCAAGGTGAGGTTGAGTGACATTTGGGGTTGAAAATATAAATTGTTTCAATTTCTAAAGTTTTCTGATAATTGTGAAATTTGCGTAATCTTTGAGGCAAGTGTGGAGAGTCAGATCAATATCATCACTTGTGTTTTTTTGTTTTAGATTTCTTTCCCTTAGTTAGGTTTTTCTCTGTTTTTGTTTTGCTCGAGGACTAGCAAAATGTTAAGTTTGGGGGTATTTTATGAGTGGGTTTTATTCCTACGAATTAACCACTTTTAGGTATAATATTTTATTAATTTTAGAGTTTTTTAGTTGTTTTTATTTAAGTTTAGTTTGGTTTATATTTTTGTGTGATTTTGTGTTCTTATTTGGTTTTTAAGCTCATTTTACAATTCAACAACATTATGGAACATTGGAAAAATTGCTAACATTTGGAAGAAATTCTGGTCCCAAATTGGTTCACTTTTGGAAGAAGAAAAATATGAAAATTACTACTTTAGTAAATAAGATACATAGTGTTCCGCTTTGATAAATAAGTTTGAAAATTTTTCCATTTTGGTAAATTTCTCTATAATAATTTAGATAGTTAGATCTTCCTGAGCTACCACAAAAGTAAATCTAATAGTAGTTCAAATGGGTAAGTAGAGAGAATTCGTTTTAAGTGTCTACGACCGTAAAACATCGAAAAATATATGTAAAAAAAGGCTAAATGCTCATTTAACAAAAATTACTAAAAGAAAAAAAAAAGAAATTAATATATCTAGGGCCAAGATCTGTAGACAAACATTCTAAACAATGTTCTAGACAACGTGTTTTGTCTTATATGGGAAAAAAGCTTTGGAATGGGCTGATTTTTTGTGAGGATGATCTCTATGGTTAGGGGACCATCCTCACAAAAAATCAGCCCATTCTGAAATTTCTAACCCCATTTTACAAGTTAAAGTATCGTGTACTATTCATTTTAACCATTAGTTTGTAACCACTTTCCATAGGGTTAGAAGTTTTAAAATCAACTGATTTTTTTGTAAAAATGATCTACTCACCATAGAGATAATCCCCACAAAAAATCAGCCCATTCCAAAACTGTTTTGCCATATAGGAAAAAACGTTATATAGAATATTGTCTATGGATCGTGTCCCATATATATATAGGGTTAGGACCTGTGTACACATATATCTACAGCATGTTTTGTCATATGTGGGCTAAAAGTTTTAGATTGAGCTGATTTTTGGTGAGGATGATCTATATGACGAAAAGATCATCATCACCAAAAATCAGCTAATTCTAAAACTTCTAACCCCATATTTATGAGTTGAAGAATCGTGGACTGTCCATTTTTTGTAAACCAGTTTTGACGAGGTTAAAAGTTTTAGATTGAGCTGATTTTGGGGAGGCTGATCTTCTCATCATAGAGATCATCCTCACCAAAAATAAGTTCAATCCGAAACTTTTAGACCACATAAGACAAAGCACGTTGTAGATATATGAGTAGATAAATGTGTACAGTGTTCCTGATCCATGTATATGGGTCAGGTTATTTTGACAAAATTGTAGACAAAGTTTTGTCTCATATGACTAAAAAGTTCCGGAATGGGCTGATTTTTTGCAAGGATGATCTCTATGGTGAGTAGATCATCCTCACAAAAAATCAATCAATTCTGAAACTTCTAATCCCATGAAAGGTGGTTACAAACTAATGGTAAAAAATTGACAGTTCACGATCCTTCAACTTATAAACTAGGATTAGAAATTTAAGAATTTGCTGATGTTTTGTCAAAGTGATTTTCTCAACATAGAGATCATCCTCACAAAAAGTCAGCCCATTATGAAACTTTTAACCCATATAAGACAAAATACCTTGTCTAAAATGTTTTCTAGGATTTTGTCAAAATAAAGCTACCCTCTCTCTCTCTCTCTATGTAAAAGGGATAATGATGGTTTATTTTGTGTTGTTGAGAAATTAATATAGAGAAGGAAGATATCTTTGACAAAGTATGTATATGCAGTAGCATAAAATGTTCATAGTAAATGATAATTTGGTAACAACTCAGAGATGACTAAAAGAATCAAATAGCTCTTACTGAAAGATGATTCTTGTGCTAGGACGAAACCAATTTCTAAAGACAATATATTGAACTACTGACCAAAAATTAAAGGGTGATTCTAGTGACTTTCAAGTGTACAAGGACCGTAGCAAATGGAAAATGTTCTATTTACTCCATTCAAAATGTTTGTGATAGGGCTTAAATGGGTCGGGTTCGGGCCGGATATGTGTTTACCTATATCCATATCCGGATTTTTTAATCGGGTTTGAATCCAGATCCGACTAGATCAAATCATATCCGATTTTTTTTTTCTTTCATTAAACCCATATCCGAATCCAATCCGACTGAATTAATTTATTTGGGTTAAATAATTTCAAACCATTATAAAGTAATTTATTAAAAATGTGGCTTAAATGTGATTTGAACTCAATAGCTCTCCCCTTTTGAGAATAAGCCTTAACCACTACACCAAATACTTATTTGTTTGATGAATGATATACTAACCAAATATAAAAATATAACATACAATATACAAAATAATATATCATTGGACTATAGGGATAGGTCCGTATCAAACTCGGGTCTAGGGATATCAGCCCATATTTTAATTTGGATATGCTTGAAGAAACCAAATCTGCTAAAAATCAGATTCGGATTTCGGATAAAATCCGAGCCCTAGTTTGTGATGTCCCTGAATATTATCTAAAGATATGCTTTTAGATTTAATTCCTATGGGAGACTTTTACTAATCCCCAGGAAATTATGTTTTCCCGTTTTTTTTTTTCTCTCATGTTTGAGACTATGAAAGTCCTTCTGAGTAAACATACAACAGTTGTATATATGAACATTTTAGCCTATACATAGGACTAAATACTAATCTTATTGAGACATTCTCATGTCTCTAATTAGTAATAGTTATTCATCATGGATACATCCATAGTTCTTCTTCTAGGGCTTTTCTTCATTGCCAACACCAATATCAAGTCCAATTTCGGTTCATTTTCATATCTAGATGTACTTTGCACACAAAGAGAGAGACAAGCTCTGTTGAGGTTCAAACAAGGTCTCAAAGATCCTTCAAATCTGCTCTCCTCTTGGTCTTCTGGTGAAGATTGTTGTAAGACATGGAAAGATGTACATTGCCACAACACCACCCATCTTGTTGTTGGCCTAAACCTAAGAGGTGTATCAACGTTGGGTGGTACATTAAGTCCTTCTCTGTTGGAGTTGAAATATCTGAATTACTTGGACATAAGCCTTAATTATCTTGGTGGAATTCGCATTCCAAAGTTCCTCAGATCACTTGATAATCTGACCCTGGAATTTCAGTTACCATTCCCACTTGGTTTTGGAATTTGTCTAACCAATTTTCCTTTCTAAACATTTCCCACAACTAGATCAATTTTCTTGCAGTCAAACCACCTTGAGGGCCCAACATAGACCTTTCAAACAATAATTTGTCGGGAGAGATTCCTGAAGAGCTAACAAATCTTTTGGGACTGATATCCTTAAACTTGTCTAATAATTGTTTGACAGGGAAAATCCCTGAGAAGATTGGTGTCATGAATTCACTCAAGGACTTTGTGGACTTTTTGTCGTCTCAAACTTGTCAAACAATAACTTGTCAGGTAAAATTCCATCGAGCACTCAGCTCCAAAGCTTCAACTAGTCCAGCTATATGGGTAACCAAGGATTTTGTGGACCTCTATTCATTGTGAACTGCACACGAGGTGAAGCATCTCGAGATTCTGATGATGGTGATGGAGTAGAAGATGGTAAAGATGCCCATTGGATTGAAATGGAAAGCTTTTATATAAGCAATGCACTTGGAGTCCTGGTGGGCTTTTGGGGTGTGTTTGGTGTTTTGGCATTCAAGAGGACTCGGAGATTCGCTTATTTTCGATTTATCAAGGATGTGAAGGACAAAGTCTATACTCTATTTTAATACCATAAAACTAATTTAGGTAGATTTCTAGAGACAAATTTTATGCTCTGCCTATATTAATTATAAATAAATAAAAAGATCTTATATAGTTAGATTATTTATTTGAAAATTTTAAAGTAATCCCTTAAATTACTAAATTTTTTTCAACTTGTTTCTAAAAGCGCACGTGCCAACTAGTTTACCAAATTACATGATGATATTTGTAGGTGAAATTTTTTATGCATTTATGGGGGTTGTAGTTTACCAAACTTGTTTCTCTTTTTTTTTTTTTTTTTTTTTTTTTTTTTTTTTTTTTTTTTTTTTTTTTTTAGTGGGGGTTGTAGTTAGGGGTGTCAATGGGTACCCATTTACCTAGAACCGAACCAGAATCGAAATCGAAAACCCTGATTCCGGTTCTCTTTTTATTGGAATTGATTAGAGTCGAGTCTAATATGGAACCGAACAGATAGGAACCGGAACCATTAGGTTCTATCTGATGGGTACCCGTGAGTAGTCAGAACCGATTTATTTTATCATTTATTTTTACATTATATATGATTCAAGGTAATCCTATATTTTAAAATTAACATATATGATATAAAATTCTTCAAATTTCATATAAACTACATATTTGAATTTAAGAAGAGTCATTTCTTTTTAAATTTATTACTTGTAAAGAATACATTTTAATGTTCGAAAATAAAAGTTATTAAATCATCATTTTAATTGAACAAATTATTATTAAGTTGATACTTTACAAATAATATATTGTTTTTTAGAAGAAATTTTATATTATAATGGTTTTGAAATAATTTTTCTCATTCGATTATTGAAAACCAGAACCAACGGGTACCTGTGATTTTTTATCGTTCCAATTTCGGTTCCACTTATTTTAAAATCGGAATCGAAACCAATAAAATATAAAGTTTATAGCTCCATATATCATAGGAACCGAACCGGAGCTGACCCATTGACACCCCTAGTTGTGGTTAGCATAATAAGGCGTTCAAGAGGTTTGAACCTAAGACCTTAGAATAAGTTTCACAAGGTCTTACCACTTAACAAAATGGTCTTTCTCAAGATAAGTTTCTCGATAAGAAAAACAATTAGGGAAAATTACTTATTGAACCCTTCTCTTTCTAATATTTCCTTGTCAAACTCTCATTGCCGTTATTTATGCCTTCTCCCATAGTTTTCAAAATTTCAAATATTTTGCAGCAATGCAGTTTCAAACAGTTGAATCAAATACATGCCATTCTGATCACAACCTCTCTAAACCAAAATATTGAAATTTCATCTAAATTTCTTTGACGAAGTACCGAGTTTGGAGGGATGGAATACTCCGAACTCATCTTCTCCCAAATGGATCAAATGTTTCACCCAGAGACAACTCTCTCGAATGCTATGATCAGAGTTTATGCTTTCAATAGCCCATACGTGATGGGAGAAAGGTACATTGTTAGATTATTAAAGTGGGATTCGAATGAATCTCTTCTATTGCAAATTCGCTTCTAAATTTCTACATAAAGATAGATACTTTTTGTTATTTTGTGAGAAATAGGAAATTATGTGATGCCCGGAAGATTTTTGACGGTATGATTCTGAAACCGTTGGAATTATGGAATCAAATGATATCTTTCTATGTGAATCTAGGCGAAGTTGAGAGTGCAAGAATATTGTTTGAAGTGATGCCTGAAAGAGATGTTGTTTCTTGGAATTCAATGGTTTCATGCTATGCCCGAGTTGGGGACGTGGAAAATGTGGGAGATTTGTTTGAGCGGATGCCAGAGAGGAACATTGTGCCTTGGACTACCATGGTTGGAGCCTATGCTAGTTCAGGAGACTTTGAGACGACGAGAAGATTTTTTGAAAAAAATGCCCAAAAGGAATGTGGTTTCTTGAAATTCTATGATTTCAAATTACATGCAACATGGGAAATATAAACAAGCCTTGGATCTATTTGTCCGGATGCACTCAGAAAGTGTAAATTTGGATGGGTTTACGTTTGTTTCTGCTCTGTCTGCTTCCGCCCATTAAGGTGCTCTAGAGTTTGGAAAATGGGTACATTTTTTTCTGATAAGAGATTGGTTTCAATTGGGAGTAATAGTAGGGACTGCTCTTATAGAAATGTATGCCAAATCTGGAGATGTTGACAGAGCCTTTAAAGTTTTCATCAAAATTGGTCAGAAAGACATCTTTTGTTGGAATGTAATAATCAAATCATTAGCAATATAAATCCTCTCGAAACAAATGTTAAATTTGGAGATGTAGAGACAAAAAAGAACATTTAGAGACAATTTCTTCATTTGCAATCGCAATTCTGATACTTACCTTTCAATCATCAAAGTTGAACCTGAAGACAAAATGGTTGTAAAAACATCCCCTGAGACCACTGCTTCTGCAGTAGGAGCATTGTTTTCCTTTATATTTTTCAAAGTTACTTTGAGGGATGTGGTGTTGGATTGTAGGATTTTCAATGTGTTTGATTGAATTTTTTGGTTGATTTTGGGATACTTACGAGTTATTTTTGCTTGTTTGAAGTATTGGAAATCTCTGATTTATTTTGTGAACATGAGATCCACTTTATTCTGCTTTACTATTTGTCTATTATTTGGTTATTAATATTTGATTCCTACATATTGATTGAGTGTGGATGATTAGACCTTCTAGTTCTTGTTCTGATTCATTTTAATAATTAGACCTAGTTTACTTGAATCACTTCAATTGGAAAAATATGATTCTTATGGCTATATGTTTATTTCTTGTGTAGAAAATGGTCATTGGTTGTTTTATTAATTGGGGAAATATAATTTCTCATCCTATTATGTAATCTTTGTCATTTGCTATTATTATTTCTTGTATGGAAATTATTCACTAGCTATTTCTTGGCTGAATTGAGAACAATTGTTAGTCATTTTGGCTAAAGACTTCCGAATCCATTTACTTTTTATTTCTTTATTATTTGGAATTCCTCTCTCTCTCTCTCTCTACCATGCGTTCAACAAAATAACTGCTGAATGTTTGTTGATAATTGTTTGATTTGGTCATTGTCGTGACCACATTTCTTTTGGATAAGGCTTCTTGAATGGATCTTATTTTGATTGACAAATTCATTTCCAAATGAAAACAAACGCATGAATAATCAGTTTGAATAATTAGTTTGAATAAAAGGATCTCATAGTATTAAATGGAGACTTCTTTGGAATTTAGGGGCCGACAACTAAAATGATTTCATTTGGGTGGAAATGTATTCATGGTCGCTGCCCAGTTTACTCTTTATCGAAGAGATGGTCTATATAAGCTTCCTTCAAGCTTTCTTATTTGGGCATCAACAGTTTTCCTGAATGTTGTACTGTTGTCTCAGCTCTTGAATTAATCAATCTTTGTGGCATGAATTTAATTATTGAATTGGACTTAAAGCTGATTGTGGAGGATCTAAAGGGTAAGAACATTCCTTGGTGTCTTGATATGTAGTTTTGCTGTATTCGAAGAGCTCACTCGGATATTGTTTGGGAAGTGAAACGTATGCAAAGCGATGGTAACGTGGTGTCTTATGAATTGGCGATTATGGAAGGTAGTCAGAAGCATCTCTTTCTTTTTCGAATTCTGGAGAAGAGCGGTCTTCTAGCGAAGAAAGCTTTTATTTGAAGATTACCTTGCTTTGCCTTCTTTTGGACTTGTAAATTAAGGGACATTCCCTTTTTAAGCTTTTATAATTTTTTTTTTTTTTTTTTGTTGCCAAGCAAGAAAATAGATATAATTTATTATATAAAAGTGTAAAACTAAATTTAAGGGGCATACCCATAATAGATTACAGAAGAGAACTTTACACAAGACTAGTAGAAGAAATTGATCATTTCTAGAATTTCCTAAACAAACAGAATAACCTTTAAATTCTTCAAACTTCAAGGCTATGAGGTATCAGAATGCTTCTAATATTTTCTTGTAGTTGCTCTTGACTTCATGCTTATTGGAGGGTCCAAATCAGAGCAAGACCTTCCCCTTCTTTTGATTCTCCTAATTAGAAAAGAAATTATTCAAAATAATGGTTCTAAAGACAATAAAAAAGTAATCATTAAACTAATCATAGGATATAAGTTTAAAAAAGGCACTTACATTCCATGCTTATTAAACGAGCTGCTCAATTTCATCACTATCAATTGCTCAATGAGCAACATGTTGAACGACGTCTGCGTCATCTACATTGCCTCCCACTTGTTCAGTACTCTGAGTATCTATGACTGGAACTTGAGTATTTATCAAGCTAGTGATACCAGTTCTGTCAGGAAATGACCAATGGACTTTGTACTCTAATGGTTCCAGTTTGCAAAGGAATTTTAACGCAAGTCTTGCTCTTTCCTCACGTTGTTTAGCAGTGCTCTCAACTAGATGCTTGAATATGGAAAGTGGGAGTTGAGAGAGGAAAAAGTGCAACATGTCCGCAAATAGTTGCTCCATGTGTTTGAATAGTCCATCGTTTGATGAGTATGTTTGCTGTGGCCTTTGTCCGATGATCAGTCCACAGATGTTTTGTATTTCACTAACTGCATAATAACCTTCTTCATATGTAAAAAAGGAAGTTCCATCACATTTTTCTTTTATTTGTTCAATAAACCCAAGTGCACAACGTAAGTCCAATCGAGGTTGAGGTTGACACTCAAAACTCCCATCATTAGATTCCTTGGACAAATGTGAATAAAATTTCTTTACCGACGGTTTAATGAATTTCCTATGGAACCAATGACAGGTATTGTTCTTATTTATCCACAGATTTTTAGCCACTACAAGGCTATTTTTTTCTTCACTTGTGGAAATCTCTTTCTTTTGAATGAAATAAATGATTTCAAAGGCTTCCTCTAATGTACGGATTAGAGTAGCACTAAGGGAACTTGGTAATGTAACTGTGGCTATTCGGACAAAGATTACCACTGAAAGACAAGATACTTTATTGGTAAATGGCTCTTCAGATTTAGAAGTTTTGGAAAGAACTTGGATGAGATTATCAATTGGGGAACTTCTTTTATATTTCTCCATCCATCTATCAATGTCTACCTCACAGTTTCTCTCTATCCATTCCGCGATATCCATAGGGGCTCTGCCTTCATCATTTCTTTTTTCACCAAAACAGATTTTGATAATTTGATTGGCAAGGATAAAAGGTATCTTGAGCATCTGATAAAAGAGATAAGCCACTATAGTAATAATCACGTGCACTATGAACAATACCATAAGATCATTGCTCTCTATGGTTTGAAAGAGGATCATGAAACCTTTTCTAAAGATTTTGAAGAATGAAATAATGCGAAGCTTTGACAAAGTTGATAAAACCCAAGTAGAAAAACTGTCGAACTTTGACAAAGCTGGTAAAAAATGTAAAACATATGTTTTTCTACCCATTGAAACATCAAATTCTTTGAGTACCAACAAACCTCTAAAAATGGTGACTATACTCCCTACTAGAACAGTGAGAATCTGAGTCACAACCACCATCCGCATTGACCATTTATAGTTTGAAACTCCACACTGAAAGTCCACCTTCTTAAGAACAAATGATCGAAGTGCAGCCTGTAATAGAACTAGTGTAGAAAGCATGCATATAGTTAAGGACATTGGAGAAACAAAGAAGACCAATTCAGGGCTTTGTTTAGAACTAGATTTATAAAATGACTTCAATATATGTATCATACTCTTATTCTCTGAATTTTGAGGATCACTTTTTATAAGTTCATCAACAGGGTTAGAAGAGGAGGAAATAGACATACAATTGCCAAAATCCGAAGCAAACCACAACACTGTGAGCAACAGTAGCATGAGTGACATGATTATGACATGTTCTACTATGAACACGAAGATCACACCAGTGACCATTTGCATACAAACATTCACAACAACAGTAACTACGAATATGCTCAAGGAAAGCATGTTTGAAAGGCGTTCAGAGTCACTCTGACTTCCAAGTGAAGGAAAGAAAACACACATGGAGACACATATTAAGACAGTACCACTAAGCTTGGACAGTTGGTCATGAACAGAAGGCATTGGGGTGGTGAGATCTGTTGGGAGTTTTGAAGCAATTGCAAGAAGAGAGAGTGTAAGGGAATTGAGTGAGAATAATTTACATGGTATCCATGGCTTCCTACGATATAATCCATGAAATACATCACACACCATAAATAGAACACATACAAGAGTACCTGCCACTATGTATAGACCAATTATTGGCACTGGGGAAGAATAATTTTGATCATCCAACGTTACATTCAAACAACCTTGTTTCTCCATTTTTCCTTCTTTGGATTCACCAGATTAAGTTTTACTATTCTTCTTCTCCTTAAATATTATTCAGGGTTGGTAGTGAAGAGTATGGATTAAGGTAAAGAATCGATACTTACATTGTTGGATAAGGAATGAATGGATATGGTTTGTACACACTTCCACATCAGAAGCATACAAAATGAGGTCAATCTTTGAGGTCAATACAGCATTATTCATAAAATTTATTGAATGATTGGTCATTTACATTTCTTTGGGTTCAACAAACAATTCTTCTTATCATCTATTTTTCCTAAATTAGAGGTGTTACTGAATTTGTTTTGGTTTGATTCATAAATCAAGACAGAAGCATTAAATTTTATTGATTTTGGTTACTGTTCTTAGTTCTCAAATTAATGGAACCAAAATTTTACTGTTCTCATCAATTTTTTTTTTTTTTACTTTAAACAGCTCCAATTCTAGATTCGTATCAATTACTGGTTCTTAATCAGTTCCTTTTTACTTTAAAAAGGAATTAATTTACTCTCTTTCTTTAAGCTTTCTCTTTTGCTTGGTAAGTTTCTCTATTCACTATATTTTTAGTATTAACTACCCTAATTATTTATTAATGTCTAAAGTTTTTCTTTTTCTTTTCCTTTTGAAGTGGCATTGCCTATACAAATATTAATTTCTATGCTATTTCATCGGGAAATTCCCAAAAAGGTAAAAGAAAAAATTGAAAAATTCCCAAAACAGAAGACCATTCATTTTTATTTCAAAAAACAATAAATATTTATTGTAAAGCCCTCTAGTCCACCAACGAATTGTTCTTGGTCGGTATCCAGTACCAGCAACATACAGACATCAAATGACCATTGGATTTTGTTTCTCGACAGGCCTTTTGTTACATGGCATCAAATTCTAAACCACAAATAGATTAAGAGTTTGGCCAGAGCAATCAAATGGTAAGGCATCTGAAGATTGTTGATATTAGGGGAGGATAAATAATGCCATTGTCAACACCACAACGTGAAAATGGAAACACAAAATAGGATGATTGTCATTCATAACCACTGTTAGCATATATAGATTCACTGGTGAGAACCACCACCAACTCACATCAGCGCGCCTAATTAAATTTAAAGAAAGAAAATAGGAGGTAATTCAGTCATTCCTCTGAAGAAAAAAAGTAGCAGGCCTCACGTAAGTGAACCCCTTGATGTTGGTGTTGCTGGCAGTTGGGCTTGAGGCAGGAGAATCTAACAGTGACATGTTCGTAAATCATGGCTTATAAAAAGATGAGGTTATATAACTCATTTAAATTATTCTCTCAGAGAAGACCTAGGTCAAGGGAGCATGTCATCAGTTTGAAAACAAAATGGACATCTCTACTATGTGCTACAGCCTACAGGTACTAACCAAAAAACAAAAAAGATCCGCCACTCACAAAGAGATCTTCAAAATGCTTCAAGAAATAAGATTGAAACAAAACCACAACTTACTAGCTAGATCATAATTTCTAATAATAAAAAATTAAATAATAATAATAATAATTGTTGTTTGTAGTCCAAGTTTAACCAGTAGTAATCACTCTCACAAAAACAACATCAACAAATTCTACCTTTACATTAAATTTTTTGCTTTACCGATCTAATAAATGTTTTTCGATCCCAAGATGGAATCGTTGGAGAAGAATGCAGCAATAGAATTCGAAGCAGCAGAGAAGCTCATCTTAAAACGGGATTCCGTAGCATTGGTAGAAGCAAGAGAATGTACAATATTTGATAGCGATCAACAAGAAGGAGATCGATGCTTAAGTGCTGTCGATGAGATCCAACAATTGATGGAGTCTGTTATTGTATCCACTACTGATCCTAGGAAGATCAACAGTTCTGAATTACAGATCGCAATGGCTGGGGGGCTCCAAGATGAATTCTGTAAAATACTGATCACTCACACCAATCAAATTGAAACGGATGTGCTTATATATCCCAATTCTTCAACGAAAGCTCCTCAAACATGGAACCACTCCACTTCTTGATCAATATAAAAGGTCCAAAGCATGTCAGCATTACGAGATTAGATTGCGCATGCTTATATATAACAAAGAAATGAACTGAAGATGATTTTCATAAACAGCTTTGATAATCTAAGAAATTTATTATGATGCAATGTCACAATAAAAAGATGTATTAGTGACTTACGAGTTATTCCCCAAAGAAGAACTTCCAAATAAGTTTCTAAAGAAAATAATCCAAAGTAAAAAACAAAAAACAAAAAAGTATCGAATTAGAAAGAAGATAATTAACCATATGAAGATAGAAACTATAAAGAAGCCAGAATTTAAAGGAGTATTCTTACACATTCCGCTGTTGACAACCAACTGCCCCCGAGTTTCCTACTGAGAAGTTGTTGTAGGAAAGATCACTGTATGCCAACATTGTAATACAAAAAGTCATCTTCTTGACTCAGCTAAGATTAAGTAATTTGAAGAGCAGTGTAGCATTCAATGGTGTGTACTGAAAAACATGCATGCATTCCTTATAATTAATGATAAAAGTAAAAAATTCAATAAGAATTTGGTTCATCCCACACGTACACTGCACATAATGGGCACCGTCCCTTTATTTTTTTATATATACTTATATGTAACTCTTGGGGGTCAGGCTATTTTATATAATGTGATTTTGACACTTAAAAGCATGATTTTAGTTCAGAATGATCAATTTGTAGAATCGTAACAAATGTAAGATCACAAGTGTTGTTTCCACCCAATTGAAAACTGCACATTACGTGGGAAATTGCTCATGGAGAAACAGGGAAGCAATTTAAACCAGTGGATAATCTACTACACATTACATGGGAATTTGCTCATGGAAAAATAGGGAACCAAACCTATTGCATCATAGCTTGAACTAGCATCACATGGAAATTTCTAAACTGTTGCTGCACACAGAAGGAAACATATTATAGAAAATCAAGAATTTTTATGCATATATATTCAAGAAAATAGGAACTTTTTAAGTACCTGCCAGGTCCAGGCTTTTGACTTGCAAAAGTTACATTGGGATACAAAATCAAAAACCATCCTACTATACTATCGTCATAACTACCAAAGCAATATGTTGCTATACTATTGCTCATAATAGAAATTTATCAAAGAAATGAATGTAACCCATCATTTTCAAGTCCTGTTGCTATACTATTGTTTGGTTATCTCTTAAAGATAAAAAAAACAAAGATATAATGTGAATAACTTGGTCTGTAACGAGAGAAGGTGTTTAAACTAATAGAGATTAGTGTTACACACCAACAGAAAAATTGAAGTCTTCTCTGAAAATTTCAATGTTGAAATTGAAATCTCAATGAAAACAGAGAAATCAACAAGATCAATTTTGTGCTTAAGAGACAGATCCGAAATAAGATTTAGGGTTTTGTCAAGATCGATTTAGGATTTGAGAGACAAATCCGAAATTAGATTTAGGATTTTGTGAATGAAATCGAAAAGATCGAGTTAGGGTTGTGTGAAGATTGAAGATGGAATGTCAAAATGGAAGATCAAACCTACTCGAGCTCTTATGGTTCTTCCATTTTTCGTTTCTGTGAAAATGAGAGCCCGAATGTGACGATCGAAGATGGAAGATGAAGAAGGGAGACTGCTCAGGCTCTTACGGTTCAGCCATCTTCTTCGTTCCTGTTAGAATGAGGATCCAAAGAATGTTTCTCTTTCGATGTTCATCTATTAAAACGGCTTTTAACATTGAGATGAGATCGAGTGGTTGAGGGATCAACTGAGAGAGTGACTGAGAGGTCGATCGAAGGAGCGACTGAGAGAGAGAGATGAGATTGAGTGGTTGAGGGATCGACCGTGAGAGAGAGAGTGAGAGAGAGAGACAGAGAGAGTGGCTCGTTGAGACGGAAAATGCGACATTTAAAACACGATTAAAACGGCTTTAATAGGTAAAACGGTTTAAACCCGTTTTTAATTTGAAACGGATAAAATCCGTTTTATAATTTGGTTCCAGATTCACTATTTTCTTGTAGTGAATTACAGTTTTCGTAATTAAAACATTTTGGTTGAAGTGAGAAATTTTTTCCTATTCTATAAAATAGTTAAGAAAAAGTTCTGTTTTTTAAGAGAGTAAATTTTTCCCCCACTTTACAAAAAAAATTTAATTCCGTAAATGGTAATTTACTGTTTTCAAAATTAAAATGACTAGTCTACTGTTTTGGGTTTTTTGCAAATTTCATTGCATGATTTGGTAAAACAGCCTCAATTAATATATCTTTTCCATCAATAATAAATATCACCTATTGTAAATAAAAATATAAAAAAAATAGAGATTAATTTTAGTTATGCCCTTAATTAATTTTTGTGATAAATATTTTGTTGGAACAAGGTCATAAAGATGCTTCATAACCTTCTAGAGTTGATGAGAAGAAATGGGACATTAAACTGTCTACATATATGATTGGAACGTAAGAAGTCCATGTGCCTAAACATAGTCTTGATCAGGTTGGTGGTTTAAATTGTTGTTGAATTTGTTTAAACTACACAATTGTGATCTCATAGCTTTCCTTGTTTCTGTCTCTTTTTTCCTATTAAATTTTTGAAGCCCCATCATATTTTCTCCAATCTCTAAAGGATGCTACCTTTTGGCATCAATGCGTATATGATAGCTTTATTTATTTTTGAAATTTTTGTATAAATGTGTATAAAGCAGAACCTTTTGTTTTGGATTGAGCTGAAAGAAACTTCTAAATCCATCAAAAGTGATTTACAAATTATTGACAAAAATTGATAAAAAATCGATGGTCTACATTCTAAATCACTTTTAATGGGGTTAGAAATTTCAGATTGGACTGATTTTTTTTTTCGGATGATCTTCCCATCATAGAGATCATCATCACAAAAAATCAGCTCAATCCGAAATTTCTAACCCATATTTTGAAAATTTATTAATGTTACATTGTTTTTACATATGTTTTCTCATATGTCCGTTTCTATATTTAGATCAGGTGTCTATGTGGCACTTTATTATTGGACTTTAAAATTTCTTGTACCTTATTTAATTAAAAATAAAAAATAAAAAATCAGCGTACCTTCTTTCTCTTCTTTGTCAAGACCCACATCTCTTACCTTCACTTCTCTTCTCTGCCAAAATCCCAAAGCCCTCAAAAAATGGGGTTACAAGAATCCTTTGAACTGTATTGGAGGAGGGAGAGTTCACCAAACAATCATACCAAGAATTGGTGTTTAGTTTTAGGAGATTTTCAAATTCCAGAATATCAATCAAATATCCTCTCTTATTCTTCAGTTTTCTCGGTAGAAAATCCTTGAATTTTTTATCTAAATAAAATCTCATCATCTTGAACTTTAAAAATTCTCTCTTATTCTTTAGGTTTGAAGATTAAAATAGATTAATTTAAAGTTAAATAAATAAACTTTGAAAATTGGATTTTGTATCAAAATTCCCTTAAAAATTTATTTTTTATCAAAATACTCACAGATTCCAATTTCCAAAGTGCATTTATTGTACTTTCTCACAGCTTGGTTAGTAGCTCAAGAAAGTTTAAAGTCCAATATACTTGTGCCACGTAGACATTAAATCTAAGTATCTAAGAGTGGAACTTGAGTATTTATCAAAAACTAGCAAATGAAAACAAATGCTTGAAGTTTCAGTCAGAATAAAAGGATCTCATAATATTAAATGGAGACTTCTTTGGAATTTAGCGGCCGACAACTAAAATGATTACATTTGGGTGAAAATGTATTCATGGTCGACTGCCCAGTGGACTCTTTATGAACGAGATGGTCTATATAAGACTACCTTCAAGCATTCTTATTTGGGCACCAACAGTTTTCCTGAATGTTGTACTGTGGTCTCAGCTCTTGAATTAATCAATCTTTGTGGCATAAATTTAATTATTGAATTGGACTTAAAGCTGATTGTGGAGAGTCTAAAGGGTAAGAACATTCCTTGGTGTCTAATGAATTGGGGATTATGGAGGGAAGTCAGAAAAGTCTCTGTCTTTGCCTTCTTTTGGACTTGTAAATTAAGGGCTTCCCCTTTCTTACTTTATATTTTTTTTGTTGCTAAGCAAGAAAATAGATATAATTTATAATATAAATTTGTAAAACTAATTATAACAGATTACAGCAGAGATCTTTACACAAGACTAGAAGAAGAAATTGAACATTTCTAGAATTTTCTAAACAAGCAGAATAACTTTTTAAATTCTTCAAGCTTCAAGGCGATGAGGTATCAGAATGCTTCTAATATTTTCTTGAAGTTGCTCTTGACTTCATGCTTATTGGAGAGTTCAAATCAGAGCAAGACCTTCCCCTTCTTTTGATTCTCCTAATTAGAAAAGAAATTATTCAAAATAATGGTTCTAAAGACAATAAAAAAAACTAATCATTAAACTAATCATAGGATATAAGTTTAAAAAAGGTACTTACATTCCATGCTTATTAAACGAGCTCCTCAATTTCATCACTATCAATTGCTCGACGAGCAACATGTTGAACGACATCTGCATCATCTACATTGCCTCCCACTTGTTCGGTACTTTGAGTAACTAAGACTGGAACTTGAGTATTTATCAAGCTCGTGATACCAGTTCTGTCAGGAAATGACCAATGGACTTTGTACTCTAATGGTTCCAGTTTGCAAAGGAATTTTAACACAAGTCTTGCTCTTTCCTCACGTTGTTTAACAGTGCTCTCAACAAGATGCTTGAATATGGAAAGTGGGAGTTGAGAGAGGAAAAAGTGTAACATGTCCACAAATAGTTGCTCCATGTGTTTGAATAGTCCGTCGATTGATGAGTATGTTTGCTGTGGCCTTTGTCTGATGATCAATTCACAGACGTTTTGTATTTCACTAACTGCATAAGAACCTTCTTCAAATGTCCAAAAGGAAGTTCCATGACATCTTTCTTTTAATTCTTCAATAAACCCAAGTGCACAACGTAAGTCCAATTGAGGTTTAGGTTGACACTCAAAACACCCATCATTAGATTCCTTAGACAAATGTGAACAAAATTTATCTACCGACGGTTTAATGAATTTCCTATGGAACCAATGACAGGTATTGTTCTTATTTATCCACAGACTTTTAGCCACTACAAGGCTATTTTTTTCTTCACTCGTGGAAATCTCTTTCTTTTGAATGAAATAAATTATTTCAAAGGCTTCCTCTAATGTGCGGATTAGAGTAGCACTAAGGGAACTTGGTAATGCAACTGTGGCTATTCGGACAAATATTACCACTGACAGACAAGATACTTTATTGGTAAATGGCACTTCAGATTTAGCAGTTTTGGAAAGAACTTGGATGAGATTATCAATTGGGGAACTCCTTTTATATTTCTCCATCCATCTATCAATGTCTACCTCACAGTCTCTCTCTATCCATTCTGCGATAGACATATGGGCTCTGCCTTCATCATTTCTTTTTTCACCAAAGCAGATTTTGATCATTTGATTGGCACAGATGAAAGGTATCTTGAGCATCTGATATAAGAGAAAAGCCAGTAGGGACATGATCACGTGCACTATGAACAATACCATAAGAACATTCCTCTCAATGGTTTGAAAGAGGATCATGAAACCTATTCTAAAGATTTTGAAGAATGAAATAATGCGAGGCTTTGATAAAGTTGATAAAACCCAAGTAGAAAAAATGTGAAACTTTGACAAAGCTGATAAAACTTCTAAAGCACTCGTTTTACTACCAATTGCAATATCAGATTCTATGAGAAACAGACACCCTCTAAATATGTTGGTTATACTCCCTACTAAAACAGTGAGAATCTGAGTCACAACCACCATCAACATTGACCATTTATAGTCAGAAACTCCACATCGAAACTCCACCTTCTTAAGAACAAATGATCGAAGTATAACCTGTAATAGAACTAGTGTAGAAAGTGTAGAAACCATGCACACAGTTAAGCACATAGGAGAACCTATGAGGACCAATTCCGGGCTTCGTTTAGAACTAGATGTATAAAATGACTTCAATATATGTATCATACTCTTATTCTCTGAACTTTGAGGATCTCCTTTTATAAGTTCATCAACGGGGTTAGAAGAGGAGGAAGTAGACATAGCATTGCCAAAATCCGAAGCAGACCACAACACTGCAGACAACAGTAGCATGAATGACATGATTATGACATGTTCTACTATGAACAAGAAGATCACTCCTGTGACCATTTGCATGCAAACATTCACAACAACAGTTACTACGAAGATGCTCAAGGAAAGCATGTTTGAAAGGCGTTCAGAGTCACTCTGACTTCCAAGTGAAGGAAAGAAAACACACATAGAGACACATATTAAGACAGTGCCACTAACCTTGGACAGTTGGTCATGAACAGAAGGCATTGGGGTGGTGAGATCTGTTGGGAGTTTTGAAGCAATTGCAAGAAGAGAGAGCGTAAGGGAGTTGAGTGAGAATAACTTACATGGTGTCCATGGCTTCCTACGACATAATCCATGAAATACATCATATACCATAAACAGAACACATACAAAAGTACCTGCCGCTATGTATAGGCCAATTATTGGCATTGGGGATGAATACCTTTGATCATCCAACGTTACATTCAAACAACCTCTTTTCTCCATTTTTTCCTTCTTTGGATTCACCAGATTAAGTTTTGCTATACTTCTTCTCCTCAAATATAATTCAGGGTTGGTAGTGAAGAGTAAGGGTTAGGGTAAGGAATCAATACTTACATTGTTGGGTAAGGAAAGTAGCTTGTTTTTCTTCTTTGTTCTTTGTTCTTTTTCTTTTCAAGACCAAGAACCAAATTGGATTCTTGAGAAATATATATAACTGTTCCTATCGTAAAAATACCAACGTTACAAATTTAAAAATTGCAAATCAATCTTAAGGATTTGAGATGTCCAAGAAGAGGATGTGTCAACTCAATCTTGAAAAGGGCCAAAACAATTTGAGTCGTTGGAGTCATCTAATATCGGCTGAGTTAAACTGCGCGTTTAGCTGGTTTAATTTTATATAATGTTACATGTTAATTAATATTTAAATCATCCACCTCATTTTCTGAGACTGTGGAGTGTGGTAGGACATTAGGTTAGTCCTCATCAAAGAATCTGCCTCATGTATATTGGAACGTCTTTTTCTGTGTTACAACTTCCTCGTGATCCATTTTTATTGATAATTCTTGACTATGAACTTAATTTGATTTATAGTTGGTCATCTATATGGTTAGCAAACTCTTCTCTTTAACATGGGATCCAAACATATCTACATCTTATACAACTGAAATTAATTGGAATCCAAAATTGCTTGGTAAGTTTCTCTATTCACTATATTTTTAATATTAACTACCCAAATTATTTTTTAATATCTAAAGTTTTCCTTTTTCTTTTCCTTTCGAAGTGGCATTGCCTATATACTTTGTTATTTCATGGGAAAATTCACAAAAAGGTAAGAGAAAAAATTGAAAAATTCCCAATCTTTCATTTTATTTCAAAAAATGATAAATTATGGGTTTTGTAATTAAAACATTTTGGTTAAAGTAAGAAATTTTTTCCTATTCTATAAAATAGTTTTAAAAAAAATTTATGTTTTCTAAAACACTAATTCTTTTTCCCCACTTTACTAAAAAAATTCAATTCCAAAAACAGTAATTTACTGTTTTCGAAATTAAAATGAATAGTCTACTGTTTTGGGGTTTTTGCAAATTTTCAGTGCATAATTTGGTAAAACAGTCTTAATTAATATTTTTTTCTTTTCCATCAATAATAAATATCACCTATTGTAAATAAAAAATATATAAAAATAGAGATTAATTTTAGTTGTGCCCTTAATTAATTTTTGTGGTAAATATTTTGATGGAACAATGTCTTGAAGATGCTTCATAGCCTTCTAGAGGTGATGAGAAGAAAGGGGACATTAAACTGTCCACATATATGATTGGAACGTAAGAAGTCCAAGTGCCTAAACATAGTAGGTTGGTGTGATCTCATAATTGTGATCTCATAGCTTTCCTTGTTTATGTCTCTTTTCCTCTTAACCTATAGTGTGTTGGTGTTATGCACATTTTCTTTTCCTATTAAATTTCTGAAGCTCCATTATATTTTCTCCAATCGCTAAAGGATGCTACCTTTTGGTATTAATGCATATATGACAGCTTTATTTATTTTTGAGATCTTTGTATAAGTGTGTATAAAATAGAACCTTATGTTATACAAATTGATAATGTGTGTGTGTATATATATAATTGGCTCTATATGTAATCCTTTCTTATTTATATATATATGGGAAATGTTCAGCAACAAACATTTTGGCAAAACATTTTTCAAAATATGGGTTAGAGGTTTTGGAATGGGCTGATTTTTGGTGAGGATGATCTCTACGGTGAGGAGATCATCATCACCAAAAATCAGCCAATTCCAAAGCTTCTAATCCCATCAAAAATGATTTACAAAAAATGGACGGTCCACGATTTTTCAATTTGTAAACTGGGGCTAGAAGTTTTGGAATGAGCTGATTTTTGGTGAGGATGATCTCTACACCATAGAGATCATCCTCACCAAAAATCAGCCCATTCCAAAACCTCTAACCCATGTTTTGAAAAATGTTTTGCCAAAATGTTTGTTGCTGAACGGGACCCTATATATATATATATATATATGGGAAATGTTCAGCACCCTAAGTTTTACCACACACTTTAACAAACGTTTTTTGTCCTACATGGGTTAGAAGTTTTGGAATGGGCTGATTTTTGGTGAGGATGATCTCTATGATTAGAAGATCATCCTCCCCAAAAATCAGCCCATTCCGAAATATTTAGCCCCATGTTTACACGTTGAAAAATCGTGGACCGTCCATTTTTTGTAAACCATTTCTGATGGGGTTAGAAGTTTTGGAATGAGCTGATTTTTGGTGAGGATGATCTCCTCACCATAGAGATCATCCTCACCAAAAATCAGCTCATTCCGAAACTTCTAACTCATGTAAGACAAAACGCGTTTGTTAAAGTGTGTGGTAAAACTAAGGATGGCGAACGGGACCCTATATATATATATATATATATAGGGTCCCGTTCAGCAACAAACATTTTGGCAAAACATTTTTCAAAACATGGGTTAGAGGTTTTGGAATGGGCTGATTTTTGGTGTGGATGATCTCTACGGTGAGGAGATCATCCTCACCAAAAATCTGCCCATTCCAAAACTTCTAGCCCCAGTTTAGAAGTTGAAAAATCGTGGACCGTCCATATTTTGTAAATCATTTTTGATGGGTTTAGAAGTTTTGGAATGGGCAGATTTTTGGTGATGATGATCTCCTTACCGTAGAGATCATCCTCACCAAAAATCAGCCCATTCCAAAACCTCTAACTCATGTTTTGAAAAATGTTTTGCCAAAATGTTTGTCATAATGTTTGTTGCTGAACATTTCCCATATATATATATATGGAAATGTTCATCACCCAAAATTTTGGCCAACAATTTGCCCAACATGTTTTGTCTTATATGGGTTAGAAGTTTTGGAATGGGTTGATTTTTGGTGAGGATGATCTCTATGGTGAGGAGATCATCATCACCAAAAATCTGCCCATTCCAAAACCTCTAACCCATGTTTTGAAAAATGTTTTGCCAAAATGTTGGTTGCTGAACGGGACCCTATATATATATATATATGGGTCCCGTTCGCCACCCTTAGTTTTACCACACACTTTAACAAACGCGTTTTGTCTTACATGGGTTAGAAGTTTCGGAATGAGCTGATTTTTGGTGAGGATGATCTCTATGGTGAGGAGATCATCCTCACCAAAAATCAGCTCATTCCAAAACTTCTAACCCCATCAAAATTGATTTACAAAAAATGGATGGTCCACGATTTTTCAACGTGTAAACATGGGGCTAAACATTTCGGAATGGGCTGATTTTTGGGGAGGATGATCTTTTAATCATAGAGATCATCCTCACCAAAAATCAGCTCATTCCAAAACTTCTAACCCTATCAAAATTGATTTACAAAAAATGAACGGTCCACGATTTTTCAACGTGTAAACATGGGGCTAAACATTTCGGAATGGGCTGATTTTTGGGGAGGATGATCTTCTAATCATAGAGATCATCCTCACCAAAAATCAGCTCATTCCAAAACTTCTAACCCCATCAAAATTGATTTACAAAAAATGAACGGTCCACGATTTTTCAACGTGTAAACATGGGGCTAAACATTTCGGAATGGGCTGATTTTTGGGGAGGATGATCTTCTAATCATAGAGATCATCCTCACCAAAAATCAGCTCATTCCAAAACTTCTAACCCATGTAGGACAAAAAACGTTTGTTAAAGTGTGTGGTAAAACTTAGGGTGCTGAACATTTCCCTATATATATATATGGGTAGCGATCCATGGCCAACAGTTTGGCAAACATTTTGGCAAACACATTTTTCAAAACATGGGTTAGAGGTCTTGGAATGGGCTGATTTTTGGTGAGGATGATCTCTACGGTGGGGAGATCATCCTCACCAAAAATCAGCTCATTCCAAAACTTCTAACCTCATCAAAAATGGTTTACAAAAAATGGACGGTTCACGATTTTTCAACTTGTAAAATGGGGCTAGAAGTTTTGGAATGAGCTGATTTTTGGTGAGGATGATCTCCTCACCGTAGAGATCATCCTCACCAAAAATCAGCCCATTCCAAGCCCTCTAACCCATGTTTTGAAAAAGTGTTTGCCAAAATGTTTGCCAAACTGTTGGCCACGGATAGGGACCCTATATATATAGGGAGGCGTTCGGCGCCCAACCACGTAACAAACATTTTGGCAAACAATTGGCTACCGTTGGATATGAAGAGATCGGACGGCCCAAACTCTATCTCGCACATTTAACGTATAACTTATAAGTTATACGTTAGTTACAACGCCATCCTCATATTTTTCAATAATTAGTGCGTCCTCCCTGTGTATGTTAAAATTGAATATAAAAAAACCAAAGAGTGAGAACTCTCATTCTCTCTCCCGACAGAACCCTCTCTCTCACGCTCGTTCTCAGAGATCTCGCTCTCGCTCTCTCATTCTCTCTCTCACCCTCTCTCTTTCGTTGCAAGTCCATCCCCCCCTCTCTCTCTCTCTCTCGCTGCAATTTCTTCCCTCTCTCTCTCTCGCTCGCTGCAACACTATCTCTCTTATGGGTTCCTTGTGAGTTGGAAGAAGGCCCTAGACAAAAGAAATCTCTCTTATAAGTTCCTTGTGAGTTAGAAGAAGTTCCTTGTGAGTTATAGGTTTAAAATTTTGTAGATTAGTTTATTATTCAGTAAATAATTTGGGGATTTTTGAAAATTTTAATGGCTTCTGAGTTCTACCTGTGTGCCTGTGTTTAGATTATATTTCAATGTTGTGCTTTATAGAATTAATTTTACCTAGAAAGCTAAGATTCACTGAAATCTAAGCTTCTTGCACCACCAATTTGCGATACGCCACCTCACTTAGCATCAAAGCTTCTTTAGTTTTGAAAATTATTTAGTGGTTCAACTTCAAATTGTTTTCTAATTGCTATTTAATATGTAGAATTCAAATATTATATTCCAGCTCATTGATCCAATTAAAAAAAAATGAAATCAAGTAGACATTAATTGTAAGTTTTGATGTATATATATTTATTCAATGCTACAATGACATTCAATCCATGGGTTTCCGAAAACTCGGATGGATTTTGTGAAGGAGTTCTGTTTTCTAATACAAAGAAGAAAATATGCGTATTGATCAGTGGTATATTTTATTAGGTTTGAATTTTAGACTCTGAATTATTTTAATCTTAGAACAGATATGGGTGGCATGTTTTCATGGGTTGCGTATCGTTCTCTTACGAAAAAATTGTTTTTTATTTTGGTAGCGTGGTTTATATTATTACTTTAGTTAAAAGTTGAAAATTTAAAAATTGGATGAAATGCATGGTTTAGTGCCTTGTTTTTTGTGCAAATCTTGAGCAATTGTAGTGTTCTGATTATTTTTGTTGGTTGGCTTTGTATGAGTGTGTTGGTTGGCTTTGTATGAGTGGGCTGCTTTGGTTTGCTTGGTTTCTATTACTATTTTGAGGTGTTTATTTCAGTCATACTGTAAAAGGAATTCACATGCTATTATATTTCAGTCATAACCCCACTTCTGTTAGCATCTTCATCTTTCAGGGATTTAAACCTTAACCTCGTAAAACTTTATTGTAACAGATGTGTAGATGGTCGAAGATGGAGCCTCACATGGTCAGAACTTGGGCTCCTTGAAGCCTGTTGGTGGCATTGGGAAGAAGTGGAAGAAGATAGTGATGATTGTAGTGGCCTTTCTCCCCTCTTTTATCAATCAAGTTGTATCAACTTTATAATGATGTTTAGTATGAATGGTTAGATTTTCATATTTTATTTTGTAATTTTCAGTTTTGACTTTAGATATCGAAGCCAGCTACATCCTGTTTTTGGGTCGGATTCAAACTGTCATGAAAGGAAGAAACAAAGTAGAATTGATTTTATTCTTTGTAGAGTTTGAGATGGAAGTTCAAGTTCATCTGTTTGCTTGTGTGGGGTAATCTGTGTTGGAGATGGTTCCATGTGGTGGACATGTGAGGGTGTTAGCATATATATTGGTTGATTAATCCTTGTGTAATTAAATCCTAGGACCCATGCATGTACACCTTTTGGGTTAATTAGCAGTCAATGTTGGCTCCACCCAATGGAACTGCATTACAAAAGCCAGACTGATAGGTGAATTCCAACAATTGAATTTGAGGTCCTTTTGTGCGCGTGTATACACCCGTGCATGTGAGTTGATGTCCATTTTCACCAATCAATGTCCATTTTGTAGTTTTATGGAAAGGAGTTGGGAGTTGGCACATCATTCTTAAACCAAACCATAAGGCCTTTTTTAATTTTAAAGTGTATGATCGAACGAACCCTGAAGATAAATTTGTAGAAAAACATTGAAGATAAATTTGTAGAAAAACATTGCTAGGTCAGTTGGAGTGGGGATAAACCTTCTACAATGATCGCTGCATTTAATAGCCAATTGTCTGCAGTATGGCACCTTGGCCCTTGCCAACAACATGACTACTCAATACGTTCACAAGGCTGGTGAAGTCATTAGATGGGTCGACAAACGCACTCAATACGCTCAGGGGATTGCAAAGCAACTCACTATTATCTTGCAGATATGGTTATAGAGTACCATAACCTTTTTTGGTAAGGAGCTTGTCACCTTTAAACTGTCTGGGTAATTTTACCCAAACACGCACCATTCAAATGCATGTCCTTTAGTACAAATTATATTGGCCGTTCAAAATTTGGAAAGTAAAAGAGAAATGAGAGAAAATTTTCATCTTTGTAACAACATGGACACATGCACAAGTGTCCAAAAATTGATACATGGTGTCAAATAAATCTAATTCATCAACAAATAAATATAGTTTCTTCCATCTTAATGTGTCTAATGATGTTGCTATGCCAATCAAACAGGATTGCTCTGTATTCGAAAGTTCAATAATTCAACATCAGAAGTGGACTACTACAGATTTAATTTTTCAATGTATTACTAGAAAATATACACAATTTAAAATGAGTCATGTAAATTAACCATAGAGTGCGTAGGGTACTCCAACTTCTTCATCTACTTCACGAATAATGCTGTCAAACATCTCCTAAGAAACCTTCCTGTTTATATGCTCAACATCTGTCAAGTCTTGGTGGGCTATTAATTCAATTTCTTGGGGTTGCCAACAATAAGAACATTCCTCTTGGCCCCAACTAAATAAGATTTGCCAGCTCTGCATAACTGCATCATACCTGTAGAAAAGAAACCACAATGGCAATATTTTCAGATTCGGACAAATACAAAACATAACCATTTCCATTGTGTTTGTGCTCCAAACACGTAAAAATCAAAACAAAATTCCCTATCTATTATCTAACTAAACTAGTAGTTAGCATGTTGGATCACACAAGCTTATGTAACTGCATTTGTGCCCACGAGTCATGAACGACCTAGCTTAGTGTTCTGCATGTGATGTACATCGACAACACGCATGGAGGGATGAGATCCATCGTCTAATACCCTCTCTGAGGACGCTGAGGACACCACTACCAGCAAAGATAGGTCGTTTTACCTTCCAAAAAAAAAAAAGATAGGTCGTTTCATCTCCTGGATTCTAAGGAATGGTGGTCCCAACCCTCAAACGGCCCTAGACAAAAGACATGGTGATTCCTAAGAAATCCATGTTTTTCCTCTCTGCCTCAACAACCAGAATCGAATGGATTAGTCTATTACAAATGAGACTTCAGATAACTAGCTGATACTTTGTAATTCAGCCAAACCTCAAGACACCGGAGGAGCTCATTGATGCAAACCAATTCCATAAAATATTTTCACGTGCAAGCCTTCACAAAAACTTTATAATTAAACCAAGATTCTAAACTATCCATCACATCCAAATTTCAACTTTCAACTACATGAATATTCGCCACATTTTAAAATGAAGATGTGTATAAGAAAACAATACACCGCCCATCTAAAATATTCATATTTATATTATTCTAATATTAATATAATTCAGAGCTAAGCATCAAACATAATAAAACTTCTACCTGATTCATACTCATAACCTCTTCCTAGTATTTTAAAATGATAGGATCATACATCTAGTGGGAATCAGACTTCGTACAACTCGGCCGAGATTCTGTAATTCAGCCAAGCCCCAAGACATGATTACGCCGTACCAGTATGTTGTCATATTGGCTCTCCCCCAAAACATAAAACATAACGAAATTAAAGCAGTACTCATATGAGATGTCAAATATAGCATTTCAAATGAATAAGAACTTAGATAACATCAGAAGCTCAATATACAATATTCACAACAGATGCAAGACATGGAACATATAGTAAATAATCCTATTGAAATAATAGCACCAAGTTTATGACCTCCACAACTACCACTATCTACAAATATTCTGCGACCCCAACTGATATGGTAATTAATTAATCGTAGTGTCCAGCTAAAGCACCCAAAATGGTATCTTCTTAGATGCCAATGAGGTTCATTAAAAATAGTAATCAGAAGTCATATCTAGGGAATGCCATATACTCCAGGAGAAAATTAGTTTAAATAGAAAGACTCAACCACACATGTCTGCAAGATAGTGGAAACAACACAAATACATTAAAGTATGTGCCATATTCTTACAATCGTTTGCGTCAAATTCCTTTCACTTATAATAACATGATGTTACTCCTTACGAGAATGACTCCATTCAGCAGAAAAACAATCACAGACACACACAAAGCTATATATAAAGAAATCAGAATCTTAACTAAACACTGCATTATTAAAATATTTAAACTGTTTTGGTCACTTGAACAGCTATTTCATCTGACTAGATTTCCTATATTTTACTTTCAGACTACCAAATTAGGTTTGAACAATATACAATAAGAGATCTGTTATCCCATAAATACAATAAAAATAATCAGAACACTACAATTGCTCAAGATTTGCACAAAAAACAAGGCACTAAACCATGCATTGCATCCAAGTTTCAATTTTCAACTTTTAACTAAAGTAATAATATAAACCACACTACCAAAAAAAATAAAATTTGATGTCGTAAGAGAACGATACGCAACCCATGAAAACATGCCACCCATATCTGTTCTAAGATTAAAATAATTCAGAGTCTAAAATTCAAACCTAATAAAATATACCACTGATCAATATGCATATCTTCTTCTTTGTATTAGAAAACAGAACTCCTTCCCAAAATCCATCCAAGTTTTCGGAAACCCATGGATTGAATGTCAATGTAGCATTGAATAAATATATATGCATCAAAACTTACAATTAATGTCTACTTGATTTCATTTTTTTTTAATTTGATCAATGAGCTGGAATATAATATTTGAATTCTACATATTAAATAGCAATTAGAAAACAAATTGAAGTTGAACCACTAAATAATTTTCAAAACTAAAGAAGCTTTGATGTTAAGTGAGGTGGCGTATCGCAAATTGGTGGTGCAAGAAGCTTAGATTTCAGTGAATCTTAGCTTTCTAGGTAAAATTAATTCTATAAAGCAGCAACATTGAAATATAATCTAAACACAGGCACACAGGTAGAACTCAGAAGCCATTAAAATTTTCAAAAATCCCCAAATTATTTACTGAATAATAAACTAATCTACAAAATTTTAAACCTATAACTCAGAAGGAACTTCTTCCTACTCACAAGGAACTCATAAGAGAGATTTCTTTTGTCTAGGGCCTTCTTCCAACTTACAAGAAACTCATAAGAGAGATAGTGTTGCAGTGAGCGAGCGAGCGAGAGAAAGGGAAGAAGTTGCAACGAGAGAGAGAGAGAGGGGGGGATGGAGTTGCAACAAAAGAGAGAGGGTGAGAAAGAGAATGAGAGAGCGAGAGCGAGATCTCTGAGAACGAGCGTGAGAGAGAGGGTTCTGTCGAGAGAGAGAATGAGAGAGTTCTCACTCTCTGTTTCTTTATTCAATTTTAACATACACAGGGAGGACGCACTAATTACTGAAACATATAAGGATGGCGTTGTAATTAACGTATAACTTATAAGTTATACGTTAAATGTGCGAGATACAGTTTGAGCCGTCCAATCTCTTTATATCCAACGGTACCAAATTGTTTGCCAAAATGTTTGTCAAAATGTTTGTTGCTGAACATTTCCCTATATATATATATATATATATATATATATATGTTGCTAAACAAGCAAATAGATTTACACAAGACTGAAAAAGAAATTGAACATTTCTAGAATTTCCTAAACAAATAAAATAGCTTTTTAAATTCTTCAAACTTCAAGGCGATGAGGTATTAGAATGCCTCTAATATTTTATTTGAAGTGGGCCTCGACTTCATGCTTATTGGAGGGTCCAATGTTGGGATCGTTTTTTAAGTTAAAGTCCCTAGAAAAAATCCAATTTTTGTTTCACAAGTCTCATAGTCCACAAGGAATCCAGGTTAGACTGAAATTTCGTTTTTTGTTTTTGTTTTTTTGTTTTTGTTTTTTTGTTTTTTTTTTTGTTTTGTTTTGTTTTTCTCTTCGAATTTTCGATGATCGTCTTTGCAGTTGGGGAAGAAAATTCAAGGGAGGTTTCACCTGATGCCCCCAAATCGGTACTCTTCCCTTTTGAAAACTCATAACCTCTATGGTTCGAGGTAAAGGAAAAGGCGTTGGTTATCGATACGACGTAGGATCAAAACCTACTTTGCCTACTGATTTTACTGGCCACCAATCTCGTTAATTGATATATATATATATATATATATATAGGGTCACGTTATTACGACCCCCTTTTGGACCCCCTTTGCGACACATCTTTTTGTCTTATATGGGCAAAAATGTTTGGAATGGGCTGATTTTTTGTGAGGATGATCTCTATGGTGAGGGGATCATCCTGGCAAAAAATCATCCCATTCCAAAACTTCTAACGCCATCAAAATTGATTTACAAAAATTAGACGGTCTATAATTTTTCAACAAAAATCGGACGGTCTAGAAGTTTTTGAATGGGATGAGTTTTTGCCAGGATGATCCCCTCACCATAGAGATCATCCTCACAAAAAATCAGCCCATTCCAAACATTTTTGCCCATATAAGACAAAGGTGTGTCGCAAAGGGGGTCCAAAAGGGGGTCGTAATAACGTGACCCATATATATATATATAGGGAAATGTTCAGCACCCTAAGTTTTACCACACACTTTAACAAACGTTTTTTGTCCTACATGGGTTAGAAGTTTTGGAATGAGCTGATTTTTGGTGAGGATGATCTCTATGATTAGAAGATCATCCTCCCCAAAAATCAGCCCATTCCGAAATGTTTAGCCCCATGTTTACACGTTGAAAAATCGTGGACCATCCATTTTTTGTAAATCAATTTTGATGGGGTTAGAAGTTTTGGAATGAGCTGATTTTTGGTGAGGATGATCTCCTCACCATAGAGATCATCCTCACCAAAAATCAGCTCATTCCGAAATTTCTAACCCATGTAAGACAAAACGCGTTTGTTAAAGTGTGTGGTAAAACTAAGGGTGGCGAACGGGACCCATATATATATATATATATATATATGGAAAATGTTCAGCACCCTAAGTTTTACCACACACTTTAACAAACGTTTTTTGTCCTACATGGGTTAGAAGTTTTGGAATGAGTTGATTTTTGGTGAGGATGATCTCTATGATTAGAAGATCATCCTCCCCAAAAATCAGCCCATTCCGAAATGTTTAGCCCCATGTTTACACGTTGGAAAATCGTGGACCGTCCATTTTTTGTAAATCAATTTTGATGGGGTTAGAAGTTTTGGAATGAGCTGATTTTTGGTGAGGATGATCTCCTCACCATAGAGATCATCCTCACCAAAAATCAGCTCATTCCGAAACTTCTAACCCATGTAAGACAAAACGCGTTTGTTAAAGTGTGTGGTAAAACTAAGGGTGGCGAACGGGACCCTATATATATATATATATATATATATATATATATATATATATATATATATATATATATATATTTCTTACAATGCGCTCATAAATTGACACGTGGCAGAGAAGTAAAAAAAGAGTGGGGATCAAGAATGGTCCCGTTTCTATATTTAGATCAGGTGTCTACGTGGCACTTTATTGTTGGACTTTAAAATTTCTTGGGCTGCTAACTACGCCATGAAAATATCCTCCCTTGTAAGTTGTAACTACTTTAATTAAAAAAATAAATAAATTCTCTTCTTTGTCAAAACCCTCATCTCTTACCTTCACTTCTCTTCTCTGTCAAAATCCCAAAGCCCTCAAAAAATAGGGTTTCTTTCAGCTTCTCTCTCTCTCTCTTCTTCAAGGGTATGTAGGCTCAGAGAGAGTTCCAATGCGACTAATTTGGCTCTGATTAATTGATATTTTCTTTTTTTATTTCCATTTTACAGGTTACAAGAATCCTTTGAACTGTATTGGAGAAGGGAGAGTTCTCCAAACAATAATACCAAGAATTGGACTTTAGTTTTAGGAGATTTTCAAATTCCAGTATCTCAATCAAATATCCTCTCTTATTCTTTAGATTTCTCGGTAGAAAATCCTCGAATTTTCCTTCCATCTAAAAAAATTCTCATCATCTTAAACCTAAAAAATTCTCTCTTAATCTTTGGGTTTGAAGATTAAAATAGATTAACCTAAAGTTAAATAAATACACTTTGGAATTTGTATTTTGTATCGAAAATACCCTTAAAATTTTATTTTTTACCAAAATACCCACACATTCCAATTTCCAAAGTGTATTTGTTGTACTTTCTCACAGCTTGATTAGCAGCTCAAGAAAGTTTGAAATCCAATATAATTGTGCCACGTAGACACTTAATCTAAGTATAGTAGGATTCTTATCCATTATGGTTTCCTTCTAAACCCTAAAGAGTTATTTCTATTTCTAATTTAATTGAGATTTTCTATTAATCATTAACATCTCTACTTGTATAGAATCCTTATGCAAATCGAATACTAAAAATGTGTAAATCAATTGAGCCACACGTTATTGAGTTCATAATATCCTTCCACTTGGCCCATTAGACCAATTTTGTAAAAGTACAATTTTCTTTTACAAAACAGTTTGCTTTCGAAAAGGACTCAATTTAGAATTCTATAACCAAAATCATTTTTACACATGATCACGAATTTTGAAATCTTGTCAATAAACCTAATATTCAATTAGATAATATAATACTATATTCGCTCAAATACTAATGTGAGTCATTACAGTTGTATATCATATATATTATACTTCATTCCATGTACCGCACCATTAACACAATGTGAAAAAAGCCCAAATTTGATGATCTTGGGCCGTCAAATTTCATAAAATTCGACGAACCAAAAGGTTGAATTGGCGTTGAATTTTTCATTGTCAAATTTTTTTTTCAACGGGTCGAATCTGTTAGTTTAATGAAGGATGAGATAAATTTGACAACTCGAAGGCGTCAAATCTGGGAACACCAAGAATTTCAACAGTTCTAAACAAAATTCGATTTCTAAAATTCATGGGCCTTGGCCTGTCAATTTTTTCTGCAGAATTTTCTAGTTTTCACGTAGTGTAATACCCTTCCTAATATAGTTTTTCATTGTGCACTTGTAATTGTTTTTTCAAGGCATTTTCTATATTACTTAAATCCAAAATAAAATATGATTATAACATAAATAAAAACAAGAAATTAGTAGAAACAAAATTTTATTTAAACTAATGTTAATGTCAATTACATAACCACTTCAAATACGCGACACTTCTAACCAGTTGGCGTTGTCCGTCCCTGAGTACCACTGATAAATAGTTGCTTTGGAGACTACCAATTGGCATGTACATGTCGCTTGTTACATTATACTTCTAGCCAATCGACGTTGTCTGCCCCTGAGCACCACTGATAAATAGCAATTTTGGAGATTAGCCAATCGTGATGTACATATTTCTCATCACATCCCCAAGAATGACTATGCATTTCATTTTTTCTACTTGTTACAAGTCATCATGTATAAAAGGGAGTATACGAGGATAATTACCTTTTTCGTAATAACAAGGATTAAGGTGTTAGTTGTCGAGAAGCAATTTTAGAGTGTATCGATCCTTACATATTACTTGTTTGAAAAAATAAAAAAAATAAAAAAATAAAAAAAAAGTAAATATTACATGCATTCCCCAACAAAAAAAAAAAAAAACATAACAAACATTAGTAGATAAGCAAACAAATGAAAACACGTGTTTTTGTTTTGAAAAAAATTATCGAATCGGAAAAAGGGTTGAACCCACAAATGTCATTTCCCAATGGAGTCGTCAAGCTGTAGACATGAAATTTTCTTCTCTGGAAAATCTCTCCTACTTGGATTTGGATTCGCCATTATTCTTTTTTAGAAAATATGTGAATGGGCACCTAAAAAGTAATTTTGTAAAAAATCATTTAGTAATGACTCTCGTACAGATAAGGTCTATTGGTCTACCCTAGATCTAGGTAAGGAAGTCCATATTAGGAAATAAGAAAGATGTTAGGCATTGTAGTCCCTCCACCATTAGTAGTGATCTCAGATTGGATTAATTATAGAAAATAAATCAAAAATCAAAAAAATCTGATTTGTGCTCTTGAGTGTGAGGGACTTTGATTTCAATTTGAATCATTAAGGGTTTTCTTATTGAGGAAATGGTTCTATAGTCCATACCTTTGGCAAATTTAGAAAAATATGGACTTTTTGGTCAAGGGCCCATTTTCATAGGAAAAAGGCCCAAGGCCTTAGTCTCAAAACCTTTTTTAATATGTATTAGTGTAAGGTTTTTAATAATATTTTAAAAAGGTTTTCTTTTAACCTTTACTCTTTCAACCGAGTTGGGGACCAATTTATCAGAGGTAAAGGAGATTTTTTACCCAATCTTGAAGCTAAAAAGAAAAAAAGAAAAAAAGAAAATAAAAAAAGGAAAAGGGAGAAGTAAAAGGGGAAAATTGGAGGGGAGTGAAAGGGGATTTTATTTATTTTCTCTTTTTTATAGTTCTCACTCTACTTTTGTTCTTGACTTGATTTTCTTCTTTTCTTTGAGAAATGAATCTTCTTTAACTTAGTCTTTTGACCTTTGAAGGGAAAAATATGAGTTTGACTTTGGAAGATTGAGTAGAGGGTTTTAGAGAGATTGAGAAAGATGTGGGAGGGATGAGAGAGTCTTTAGAGTTGAGAGAGATAGATGGGAGAGTTGAAGTTTTAGAGAGATTTTCAAGATTTGGGGGTATTATATTGAGAATGGGGGGTTTTATAGAATTTTGGGGGTAAAATATGATGAAAAGGTGAAAATGGGTATAATGGTGTAAGGCTTGTAAGAGGGGGTGTATGCAAATTGATGGCAGTGGAAAGGCATTTTTGGAAAGAGGGTGTAAATGAGTTGTTTATGATCCAAATGGGTTGGATCTTTCAACCTATTTAGGTTGAGTATTAGGTGACTTGAATGAAGTAAGTTTTAGTTAGAAGAATAGGAGTGTAAGGGAGTGGTTGTAAATTAAGTATTAGGTGAGTTAAATGGAATGGATTTTGGTAAGAAGAATGGGATGTAAAGGAGTGGTTGTAGGTTAAGTGTTAGGTGAATTGAATGGAGTGGGTTTTGGTTAGAATTAGATTGAATGTCAAGTAAGTTGAACAAAGTGGATTTTGGTTAGAAGAATGGAGGTGTAAAGGAGTAGTTGTAGATTTTTTTTAAGAGGGTGGAGGATGTGGTGACATGTGCGACTTGTGATGATCTTGAGTTATTGTGGTGATTGGTGTTGATTGTTGGATTTGGGTTGAAACTTGGGCTTATGATAATGATTTTAAATTGGGTTGGGTTTTAGGTCCAAGGCACTTAGAAATTAGGTTGGATTTGATTAGTGTAGGATTGGGTTGGGTTGAGAAGTGAGGTGGTGAGAGTAGAGAAGTGAGGTGGTAAGGGGTAGTCCATAATATTTATTAGTCCATACGCCAAACAAAGAACCTTAGGCATTTCTTTGAAATAAAATCATTATTTTGAGGGTTTTAAGTTCTTAAAGTCTAGTAAGATAAAATGACTTTTTTAATCTTTTTGAGTGGGGCCCGTTTAAATTAGGGTGTCAACAACATCAATTCACAAATTGCTGATGTGGATGTGTTTCTGAAGCCATAGATGCTTTTCATCAAAATATGAGTGAAAAGCAACTATAATTATGTGTACAACTCCATATCAACAATGTCTGAATTGATATCCTTCTTAATGTTACTCCAGCATGACTTGTGGACTTTTGTTTATAAGGCCACCATAATAATGGCATAACTTAATAAATAAGATATGGTCACACATATTGTACGCAAAAGACTACATGTTGCACACATGAGTGTAGGCATGCGAATAGAGCAATTTTTTAAAAATCTAAATCGATCTTTGGCCTATTGATTGGTCGGGCCAAACCAGACCAATACAGTTTTGAGATATCAAATTGTCTAAACCAAAAGTGAAATATTAGATTATTAAACACCTAAAAACATTAAGAAATAGCTAAAAAAATAATTAAATAAATAAGTATAATAAAGTAATCATGAACATTTCTCATTGATAGAAAATGATAAAAAGTGTATAACAAATGATAAAATGCCTAAAAATTACATTTTTCTAACTTGAAAAAATTAAAATTTTAAATAAGAAGAAACCGATCTTGACAATATAGAAGATGATTTGTGTTACAATTTAAGGTGCACATTGTTACATGCTGTGGAGATATCTAACCAAAATTGTATCATGTTCACCGATCATCAAAGATCAAAGAGACCAAATCAACTTGTCTACATGAATGCTACTACAAGGATCACAAACTTTCCATGATTTAGACTCATAGTACTTAGGTTGAGACTTTGAGAAAGCCTTGCAAACTAAAAACAGTAGGTGTGAAAGAGAAACCAAATGAAATTTGTCTGCTTTAGATCTTCGAGGACTAACTCCCTATTAAAGGAGTTCTATTAGATGTTTGCAACTAGGATTGGCCTAAATGGATTACCAAAATACTCTTGTTTTTAATCTCTTGTCAAAACCCTCGATTTTTTCTTTTGAAAACTTTGATTATCAACCTCAAGTTTAGGTGATAAGATCATCACTTCTTCAAACAATTTGAGTAAGTACTCAATTTTCTCTCTCCATTTTGTTCTTCACATTGTTTTTAAAATGGAACCGATGATGGGATAGAAAAATTGTCAAATTGATTAGACCCATGCTGGACCCTCATTGATTTGGTTGGATGAATTTATCTTTGTTAGAAAGGATCTAACAAAATTTGTCATTTTTACCTAAATTTTCTTCATTTATGTTGATGGAAAAGACAACACTTAGAGCATTGCCAGCTTACTAATCGAACCAATTTTGTTACAAAATCCAATTGGACTCAGTGCTAACCATTACATAAATCTTGTTTTTAAAACTTCAATTCTCCACCTTTGAGACAAGCTGTCACATTTGTATAATCTTTCATAAAAATATTACACTAATTATGCCTCCATATTTTGGTAAGATTTTGAAGATAAGGAGTATAAAGGTCATTTGAATTAATTTTTCATAAAAGACCACACTCAAGAGTAAGTGTGGAACCCGTCCAGCCCTTAGATGGACATAGGGTAGGGATGTCAATGGGTGCTGATAAGGTCCCAATAAACCAATTTTGGGACCATAATTCCACAAAGATTATCAACGTATAAGTGTTAGTCCCTTTTAAATAATAGTGAATTATATTAAACTACCGAATTAATGGAGCTAATAGGGATTTCTTATTATTTGCAAGTAAAAAGGGCATATTTGGAAGCAACCAAATTTTTGTTACAACATGCGAGTAAAAAGGAAGCAACCAGCCAAAGTTGAGTAGCAAAATCTGCCACGTCACCGCACCGTGACATCACCCTACTGAGTCGCAGCCTTCTCGAGAAATCATGCCTCAAGATTCGAGTTAAAATCAGCATTTTGGAGTCCAAATCTCAAGGTAAAAGCATTTGGGCCCACTTTGGAATGCCTTAATCCTTAACTCATATTTTCCTCTTTTGTCCTCTTATGCAAAAAAAAGTGAAGGCTACTTTTGGACTTTACACACATTTTTCTCTATAAATAAACCCTCAATTTCTAGAGAAAGGGTCCCTCTTGTCTCTCTTGTCCCTCTTCTTTTTGCTAATTCTTTGTAATTTTCTATTCTTTTTTCTTTGAGAGAAATATTTCTTGTAGAAGTGAGATCTCAAGAGTGTTTTTCTTTCATCATTGTTATTTAATTTCTCTTTGTAACTCCTTTGAAAGATCATCAAGAGAGAATCGAATTGCAACAAAGACTTATCTCATTCTCTTCTCTACCATGTTCTCTACATTTTACTTTTGTTGTAATTTTGTTCTCACGATGATTGGCTAGACTCTCCATAGAGAGGTCGATGATGCCAGAATGAGTCTATCTTGATTTGTTTAAACAATTCATTCTAAATATTTTAATTGTACTTGTGAGAAGTTATTATGTTCGGATTATCCGATTTATATCAATTGTATTCATTTTGATGATCCAGGCTTAGATAAGATCAAGCTTGATCATGCTCAATGACACTTGAAATATGAATCCAAAAACACCATCTTAATTCACTAATAACCTTTACCATTGGATTTGTTTTCAAAAACATTAACTGATTTATATTCCGATCTATGAACAATGATTTGTTGAGTGAATTGAGATCGAATTAGGATTGTTTAGACTATCAAGTGGGTTTGCGAAAGTTAAATTGATATCTCTACTCTTTTATATTGCTTTAATTTTAATTTCTATTTTAGTTATATTCTACATTTAGCTGCAAATTTTCAAATCTGTTTTCAAAATTCTATTTTGGTTCAGTTTCAAAAAGAAAGTTGAATCACGATTGTCCCTGTGGAACAAATCCTACTTACCCAAGTTTTATTCTAATATTTTTTGAATCTACATAGCATCGATCAAATTGGCTCAGCTGTCGGATTCATTTTCAATTTGAAAGAACCTGAGAGAAATTTGAAACAGAATCGGCTTCTTTGCCAAGAAGACAACATAACTTAAACTAACTGTAACTTTCTGTTTCGATCTTCGATTAACAATTATAGTATATCGATTTGGGGTAAAACTAAATTTTCTTAAAATTGTGACAAAATCAATAAGATTTGGATAAGTCAAAATCAGTTTTTGAGTATGTTTACTATCATTTCTACAAATATTTATGCTCTGTCATTCCTGTGTATTTTTACCCCAGACAGCAGAAATTAAACTAATTGTAACTTTCTGCTCCGATCTCCAATTAACTATTATAGTATATCGATTTGGGGTAGAACGAAATTTTCTTTAAAATGTGATAAAATTAGCAAGATTTTAATAAGTCAGAATCAGTTTTTGAGTCTGTTTACTATCATTTCCGCTAACATTTCTGTTCTGCTCCTTGTAAGGATACATTTTTTTTTCTTTTCTTTCAATTTCCTTTAATCTTTAGCTAGGTTTATTTTTTTGTTTTAGAAACTTTTGTATAGGATTCCTTGTAATTTTTTTTAATTATCCAAGAAGGCTTCAGTTGTAATAGTTCTAGGGAAGGACGACAGTAGGACAAAACTGTCTCAGCCCCTTGGGTTCGTACACCAAAATTGGTGTCAATGGCCCTAGTTAACTCAGGATTGATCACTCCCCATCTAAAATGGGAGGTAATTTTTGCACCACTCACGCACCTCTTGTTAGTGAGTTTCTGTGTTGACTTTGAATGATTAATTTGTATTCCTTGATTTGCATATAGTAATAAGGGCACCTTTACGAAGATGGCACCATAAGATAAGAATCGGATTTCATCACCGCTATCTTGTCCTTTTAGGATATTGAATTCACAACCACATAATTAATTAAAATTGGTTAGACTTGACTTTAAGTCTCATCGAGCTCATTAAGTAAAGTTAAACCAAGTTACACCAATTGCACTTTTTGATCGAAAACAGTGCCTAAGCGCAATCCTGCCCCGTAGTACCACGTGTATTCGGGAGATAGACAACGTCTATTCTACACGATAGGAGATTTAAGAGTGTTTTTGCTCAGCATCGTGCGCTACCTCTCAACTAGGGATTAAACTAGCTATTTCCGATTTCAGAGATTTGGATTGGAAGGCTTAGATTATTCCTTTGAACCAAGTAGAAGTTGTCTAGTCATAGGAACCCAGTGATTACGTGTGAATTCCTCCCTCTCTTGTGTGCAATTCTATAGTGTATGTTAGGTAGGAGATCTCATAAAAATCTGATTAAATCATTTGATCTAGAAATCACAAGATCTCATCCACTACCTAAGATTAGAAGATAAATCAATACCGTACCCACCCCATCAGTCTTAGAAATGGATCCACATCCAATTCTACCTCATCATCTTCATGAAGATCAACGGACTCTCAATGAGTTGTTCGTCCCTATTACAGCTAATCTGCCTTCTTGTATATCTTTACCTGCCGTAAATGTGGCACAGTTCAAAATAAGGACAGCTACCATTAATATGCTCCTAAAATTTCATAATTTTGAGAGTGAATAGCCATACAATCATCTCAATAAATTCTTGACCCTATGTCAAACATTCAAAAATGGTCACCTCAACGAAGAGAATGTCAAGCTTAGGTTGTTCCCCTTCTCCCTCGAAGATCATGTTACGGCATGGTTAAATTCCTTGGCCTCTAACTCTATCACCACGTGGGATGAGTTATCGAGAAAATTTATGGTCAAATTCTTTCCAATGGCAAAAACGGAACAATTCAAAAATGCCATTAGGAACTTCAAGGGAATACCTGATGAAGAGTTTTCCTAAACGTGGGAAATGTTTAACAGCCTTCTTGTCAAATGTCCCCATCATGAGATAGATAAAGCCCAATTAGTCAACTTCTTTTATCGTGGTCTCCCAACAGCCTAACGTATTTTTCTAGAGTTTATGCATCAAGGGAAGTTCATAAATTAGACTCCTAATCAGGCATACGAGTTCCTATTTAAGCTGGTTGAGAATGCTCAAAATTGGAGCACAAACCTAGGAGATTTAGATAAAGAAAACTTGGGAACCAAGAAACCGAGCATGTATGAGATCAAATCTGATCCCGATCTCAAGAATGTCATGACTAGCCTTGTTAGTAGCTTACAATGTTTTAATAAAAAGTTTGACGCTTTCAGTGTCAAAACCAATTTTCAAGAAGCCACCCCAATTTTACAAGTCACAACAGATACATTTTCATCATGTCAACTCTGTGAGAACTCCAATCATTCTAGAGAGAATTGTCCCACCTTGCCAGTATCACAAGCCGAGCAAGCCAATGTTGTCGGAACATACAGCACATACAGGAAATCCAATCCTAACTCTTATAGTCAAATGTACCATCTCGAAAATAGGTTTTATCCCAATTTTTCATATCGACAAAGTGAACTTATTCAACCGGGAAGTCATCTAGGTTTTCAGAAAGATTACAATTGCCAAGCTCATTCCAATGCGAACCTATATTTGGTTCCACAACCATCCTTCTCTTCACCTCAAAATTTTGATCAATGGACGATCGCTGTCAATCCCATGACCAACTACTCTCCCTTGTTGCTCAAACAAACTCGACATTAGAATCAATGATGGCTCATACAACAACAAATTCAGACCAACCAGAACCAGTCTCAGATCAATCAGTTTAATGCGCAAGCAATTAACAAACTAGAGGTTCAGTTGGGTCAATTAGCTTCATTTATAGGGGAAAGAGACAAAAGGCAATTTCCCAGTCAAACAATGCTTAATCCAGGAAGAACTGTCCTAAGGAGGCAGTATGAAATAACCAATTAGGCAGGTCCATCTAATTCTGTTCAAGCCATCCATACTTATGATCCGATAAAATAGTGGACAATAAAGTAGACATGCCTGAGGAAGTTCTACCCAAAGGAACAGCCTCTAGTGCACCTTCAACAGAAAAAGTGGACCAGTTCAAAGAAACACCTCTGCTAGTCGAAAGTCGTATAACTATTCCCAATGCCCTATTCCCGTATAGACTCTTAGACAAAAAAAAGGAAACAATTGGAAGGAATTTTAGAAGTTTTCAAAAACGTTCAGATCAATATTCCCTTCCTTGACGCAATCCGTCAAATTCTCTCGTACGCTAAAATTTTCAAAGATCTTACTACTGTAAAACGTAGAACTCATGTATCAAGAGAGACTATGATAACAGTCCAGTCTTCTTGTCTGATTCAGCAGACAATCATACCTAAATTCAAGGACCCTGGTTGTCTTACAATTTTTGTGCACATCGAAGACATGATGATTGAGAAATGTCTATTAGATCTTGGGGCTAGTGTGAATCTTCTTCCGTTCTCTGTCTACCAACAATTAGGCTTGGGGGGAACTTAAACCTACTGATATCACTCTAAGTTTAATAGACAGATCAGTAAAGATTCCTAAGGGAATAGTGGAGAATGTGATCGTCAAAGTTAAAGACTTCTACTTCTCTGTCGACTTTGTGGTTCTTGACACTGAACCTATCATCAACCCAAATACTCATGTCCAGTCATTTTAGGAATACAATTTTTAGTCACATATGATGCGGTTATCAAATGTCGCAATGGGATCATGACCTTAGCACTTGGGACATGAAGGTCAAAATGAATGTCTTCCACAATAAATTTCAATTCACTGACATGGATGATTTGGAAGAAGTCAACATGATCGACACCCTAGTCAGTAGCACATTTGAGGAAGTGGAAAACAAAGATCCGCTAGCAAAGTATTTTGGCCAATTCGACCTTTAGTTTGATACAGAAAAATCCATTCGGGAGGTGAACTCCCTTCTTGAGTTTGTCTCTGTGATGGATTGGCAGGCCAAAATCCAGAGTCTCTTCACTCTCTTGTCATCTCCATCAGTTAAATAAATTCCGAAGCTTGAATTAAAGCAATTGCCTGACACGCTAAAATATGTGTTTTTGGGAAAGGTTGAGACCTTCCTTATCATTATTTCCCCCAATCTAGAAAAATCACAAGAAAATCAGTTATTTGACGTTCTACATGAATATCGAGAAGTTATTAGTTGGACCATAGCTAATATAAAAGGCATCAGTCCTTCTATGGTTATACATCAGATCTACTTCAAAGAAAATTCCAAACCTTCGAGAGAACCACAGAGAAGACTAAATCTAGTTTTGCAAGAGATAATCAGAGGAGAGGTCCTTAAATTATTGAATGCGGGTATTATATACCCCATCTCTGACAACAAATAGGTCAGTCCAGTTCAAGTTGTCCCCAAGAATCGAGTGTCACAATGACTTCGGCCAGAATGATGTAAATCTAGTTCTCGCTAGTAGGTCAATAGAGATTGTAAATGCAATGAAATTACGTGCCTCCTGTCTAGAGTTCGACTCTTCAAAATCACTTTCTTGAGTTGATTCGTCCCATGTAGTGTATAATGCCTTGGGCTTTCCTTTCCCTTTCCCCTTCCTAGAAAGGCAGTCAGTAGAAATGTGTTTTTGACATTTTTAGCATTGCACTGATTTAATTCTAGATTTAGTATTTTATTTCTTTCCAAATTTTCTAGACTTGTCATGGGTTTTGGCTTACCTCTGAAAGGTTAACTTTTTTTAAAGGGCTTCCCATTCTTGACATGAGGATTGTTTTAAAATATTTGCTCAAATAAGCTAATTCTTAGTCATCGATAGAGTCATCCTCATCTGACTCTTAAAACTCAGTTGTTAAACTTTAAAAAGTAATACTTTTTGTGTTCTTGGAGGCATGAAGATTTCATTCAAATGTCAATAGAGAGCCAACAAGCTCATATAATATTAGAGAGTTGATATTCTTGCTATCGTTTATAGTTGTGACTTTTGGAAGAAATCTTTCAGGAAGATATCACATAACTTTCTTGACCACTTTGGACTCTAGAATGACTTATCCTCGGTTGTGACTAGAATTGAAATGTGTTTGAATTTGGCATAGAATTCAAAAAGAGTCTCATTGTCATGCATCCTAATTATTTCAAACCTAGTAATTAACACTTGAAATTTAAAATTTTTAACAGTGGTAGTTTCTTTATATGTCACCACAAGAACATCCCAAGTTTGTCTAGAAATATTACACATAGAGATATAATAATGGGGATCGCAAAATAGTGCCACCTTCATGAGATTACATAGTTACTCAATTTTGAGCAGAATCACCACTTAGGTTGTTAAACCAAAGAAGTTAACTTAGCTCTTATACAATTGATTTTTTTTTCAAAATTAAAGTTTTTCACGTGAACAAAACAAATACAATTGATTGATTGAAAGGAAGGGTCAATAGATTGATTTATAGCTCTATCCAATTGATCGATCTATTTTTAGCCAATATTGATTGATCAGACTGCTATGGTTGATTGATTGGTATACAATAAGAACTTGAAAATCAATTTTTGTTTTCTTTCTATAAAAAAAAATCAAGAACTATCACGGATTCAAAACTCTTCTGATTTCGAGATTTATCATCCAAGTCATCTCGGTATCTTCTAGCAACGAGATGGACCCACAAATCAATGTATCAGACGAGATTTAAAACCCACGTTCATTTTTCTCATTGTTAACCAAGATGTCTCAAACGTATCGGAAAGTTCATCCGAGACGACTCGGTCTCGTTCACGGACGAGATGTCAAAACGAGTTTTAAAACCATGAAAATTGTGGAGGGATAAAATCATTTCCCATATAGACAGTTCATTCGTACCATCCACACGTATCATGAGGTAGACACATGACATCCTTTGAAGATTACTTTATCTTATTATGGGAGAATCCCAATTTAAGTAGATTCTTTGTCTTTTATGTAATTACTAATTTGGATAAGGGGTAATAGGGTCAATTATAATTTAAGTAAGATTAAGATTTTTTTAAAGATTTTTCTATTTAAAATGAGGAGGGAAAAAATCAAGGAAAAAAGGAGGAGGAAGGAGGGTAGACCGAGCAGAGGACTTCATATAACCTTGAGATTTATAGTAGAATGGCTCCTCGAGCCCATGGACATAGTCACAATTGTCAAACCATATAAACCCTTGTGTTCTCTCTTTTCTATTATTTTATGGATTTAATGATGAAATCATGATCGAGGTTGAGTTATCACAAAATCGACCTGTACAAGAACTATGGACTCTTGTTTTATGAAACTTCTAATCACCTAAGGTTCTAATAATTCTCTAAGTCACTTACCATCCTAACATGGAATCGAATTGTCTTCAATCTTTGTATTGTTCTCTGACTTTGAGCTTGAGAGAATTCTTGAACCAAGAATGACTAAACTCGACTAATTTTGGAAATAGAACTTCACAAAAAAAAAAAAAATTTATTAAAACAATTTCCTAACATGGTATACCAATTAGAAGAGAAACATAACGAAAAAGTGTTGAATGAACCAAAATTATTTGACCCGACCGACCAAAATCAAGTAATTCGGTCGGATCTAGATTTAGTAAAAGTAAAATGGTTCGGATATGGTTTTAGCTAACTTAATGTGAGTTGGAGACAGATCTGGATCCGAATAAAAAATTGGATTTGAATATGACTATACTTAGATCCGCCCCAAACCCGACTAGTTTTGTGCCATAAGAGAAAGGTGAGGAGAGAGTATAGAAAGGAACGTTTTTTTTTTTTTTTTTGAGTTGTGATAACTTGACTCAAAAAAATAAATTACTCAAACATACTCAACTAACATGGCATGTACATAGAACCATAAAGTTTTTCTTTGAGATACATAAGGAAAAAACCATGGTTCTGTATACTTTCCACATTAGTTGAGTATATTTGAGTAGGGCTGATAATTAATCCATTTGGTATCAGATCAGTATCTATCTTTTACTGATAGAAACCTTTGTCTTATGATCCAAATCCATTTTGATCCAATCGGATTAATAACTTTTTGAAACGAATTCAATCTAATCAAGCTTTTTCTCAATCCTAGATCAATTTGATCCAATTGTGAAATCTAGTTTCGGGGAGAGATACCTAGGGTTTGGGAGAACCCTAGAGAGAACTGACAATGGTACCAAAGTGAAGAAGAGATCATTGGTAGCCTTAGATCAGAGTTGGAAGATACCAATGATCACAATGACGTGTTTCCCCTGCATATCCCATATTCACAGATCTAATGATTAACATAAGGGTTTCATCAGCAACAATGCCCTTTCACTACATCTTCTCTCAATGTCGAAGACACAATATGAAAAAAACCCAAATTTGACAGACCAAGAGGTCGAATTTTTCATTGTCAATTCTTTTTTCAACAAGTCGAATCTATCAAATTAATGAAGGATAAGAGAAATTCGACAGCTCTAGACGATCCTAGATCATCAAAATTCAGTTTTTAAATTTCGTAGGCCTTGGCCCGTCAATTTTTTATGTCGAATTTTCCAATTTACACGTAATGGGAAAACCATTTCTTCCTCTTCATCTCTAACTTCACCCTTAAAAGGAAACCAAAGAGAGATTGAGACTACAAAAGAGAGAAGCATGGGAGCATACTTGTAGAAGAATAGGTTGAAGACATGGGTGTTGAGGAGGATGCTCTGATTGATTTAAGAGAAGGAGATGAGATGTTAAAATTAAAAGAGGTTATCTTTTAGAAAAATGATCAGATCTATTTTTAATGGATTGGATTGGAATTGATTCGAATCCGATCTGAAAAAAACCAAAAGTCCAAATTAAATCTGAATTCTATTTTTTTTTTTTTTGGATTGAGACAGGTTGGAGACCAAGACAAATCTGGATCATTGCCACCATACATTTAAGTATCTTTTTTCGAGTTAGTTTATCCTAATTCTTTTCTTTTTCTCTTTCTTTCTTTTTTTTTTTTTTTTTTTTTTGGGAAATTACCCAAATAATTATCGTAGTTTTCAAAAATATCGAAAGTGTTACATGTGTTGACAGACCTACCACATACTCTAACAAATAATTCTCAAAGTGTCAACACTATGTCATATTTTTGTCAAACTTGTAACACTATTAGAAAAAAAAAAACAAAAACAAAAATGCCTATAATTATTTGGGAAATTTCCCTTTTTTTCCTTCTATTTTTTGTCTCGACTTGAGGCAAGTGATTGTGCAATACATTGTGTTTCACATTGAGTTGATGTGGATGTGTTAATAGTCAATTAATTAATGCTTAATCAACATCACCAATTTCTTGAAAGAAAAATAAACAAAAGCATAGATCTCGTGAAACAAATTTGGAGTTAGTTACAACACCACGCTCATACTGGGATTACTCACTTCATTGATTTTTTCCTTTTAAATATTTCAAAATCGCACTGGAAGGGAAATTTTTTTTAAAAATGTGAGTAAGGATTTATCTGCTGTTCTTTCATAAATACATTGTTGTGTATATTTGTCTAAATATATATTCATTGATTTGGACCCATATATCCAACTTGTAGTTCTAGGTTTACCAAAAGGGGAACCAATAGTAAATCTTCTTGTATTGATGTTTCTTCTGCAGCCAATATAACCTAAGCTTAACAATCTTGAGATTTCCATCTAGTTTTCTTTTTTCCTTGATAGTTAAAGAGTTTCATCTAGTTGCATCTTTCGTTTCTTCAAAATGTTAGCAAAGAGCCATACCTTTTTCCTATCTTGCTCAACTCTTTTTATCTTTGTTCTATCAAATCAAATAAGATTGTTTCTTGTCGTGTAAATATGCCATGAATACACCAATAATGTTCTCATCCATTGCTCGTTTGCTCATACTATTTGGTCTCATTTATGAAAAATATGGTCTAGAATCAAGGTTCATGGTTGGATAACTTTTAGCCAGGCAAAAATTGTAGGATTAAGGGGCAAAAAAGGTACAACTTCGGGGTTTGGGGATTTCACTATTTGGTTCAGTCGAAAAAATAGAAAGAAAATCTGGAAGTTCGATTTCTATGTTATGAAGTAGAAACTTTTTCTATTTCTTTTGAAATGTTGATTTTTCATATAATGTGTTCTCTTTTTTGTAGGAAGATGAAGATTTAGAATTGGCTACTACTACAATTAAAGGTGATGCAGACCTAGAGTAGAGTCAAAAGAGATTCAAGGTATGAGAACTTGCAAAATAAGTCCAAAGAAGTTTCAACCAATCTGAGAGTGAATTTATCAAATGCATAATTCAAATCCAATCAATTGATATATGATCTGAAACTTGTTGGAGGCAATCAAACTTCTATTAGTCATACGAATTCTTTTTTTTTTTTTTCCTTCTATTAGTCAAACCAATCATTTGTCTCCCAAAAAGCTTATCTGATAAATAATCCCCCAACGTGTGTAACAAAGGTGAACTAGTTTGAATTTGTAATCATTCATCCATTTTCTTTCTATTCATTTTTTATTTATTTATTTATTTTGAAGGTGTATAAGAGCGAAGGTTTTGGTCACTATTTTGCTGAAATTTATTATTGCAATTGAAGGGGCATTGCATTAATTTATAAATTAAAAAATTTCCAAAATTTTAAATCTGGAATCGTTCCGGAATCATTAATAGGGAAGGTTTTGGAATGTTTTTGACCTTGGTTTTCTCTTAACATGAAAAATTTGGTGGTGGAGCCTCCTTTTTAAAGTGTTTTGTTGATAAGATTATGGTTTGATTAGGTTTCTTAGATATAAGGTTTATCTCTAACTAATATGTTAAATTGTTTAGATAAGATTTTAATTAGTTTTTAGTTATGTTTTATTTTTTGACTTACGTAAAATGAGAATTTTTAAAATTTGGAGAATCCCCCAATAGAGGGTTATTTATTAAACTATTATGAATTCTTTGGGACCCCCAATGGAGGGTTCTTTATTAAATTCTAGGTGGACCTCACTTGAATAAATAGGCCATCACTTAAAATTTGACCCATGGACTTAATTAATTGAATTTATTAAAATTTTACTTTATGTTAATTAATATTTTAATTATTAATTTTCGATTTTCGAATTTTAAGTTTGAAAATTTATTGTTTTACCCTCAAAGACGACTTTTGAGTCGGGATGTCTTTTTTGACATTTTGAAATATTTTAGAATCAATTTTTTGTAAGGAATTCAATGAGAATATTAGTTTGTGAAACTTATGGGTTTTTGATCGTGGACCCTATGATGGACATTTTGGTATTTTTATCATATTTTATGAAAATTGATGAAATAATTTATTTGATTTTAGTTTATTGCTTTTTTTGTTTGAAAGGGTTTTCCTAAGCGTAAGGTAGCCTCTAGGGATGTTTTGGTGTCAAGGGTATTTTGATTATTTGATCATTTTTTGATGATTTTTCTTGTAAATTTTTTTTTCTCAATATGATGATTTTTATGATTTTGGTCATATTTTCCTAGTATAATGTTGTTTCTAAAGTTTATTTGCATAAATATCTTATCTAAGCTTAGGAAACACATCTAGTAACAAATAAACAAATTTAAAATATTTCTCCATCATCGAGAACTGTCGTAATCGAGTTGACAAATTGGTTAATCAGGAGAGTGCAAAAATGAGATGTCTATAGAGTATCTCTCAATTTGAGTACTCTCATATAATTGGCAATTTAATGTTTCTCATGAACTGCACAAGGCCAAACATTGCTTACTCAGTTAACAAACTGAGTAGATATACAAGTAATCCAAGATCAGATCATTAGAAGGCATTAGTCAGAGTTTTAAGATACTTAAAATTTACTCTGGACTATGTATGATGCTAGTTGGATATCAGATTTTAGAAGTGCAGTTGTTTCTTGGAAATCTTCTAAATAGACATGTATAGCCCGAGCCACGATGAAATCAGAATTTATAGTATTGGATAAAGTGGGAGAAAATGCTGAGTGACTTTGACATTTTTTAGAGGATATTCCATTATGGTCAAAACCCCGTGCCCGCCATTTGTGTACATTGTGATAATCAAGCAGCGATAGCAATGACACAAAATAATAAGTATAATGATAAGTCTTAACATATTCGTCGTAGACACAATACTATTAAGTAGCTACTCTTAAATGGAGTTATTTTTATTGATTATATAAAGTCTAAGGACAACCTCGCAGATCCGCTCACTAAAGGTTTAACAAGAGAACAAATATACTGCACATCGAGGGGAATGGGATTAAAGCCTACACAAAAAGGTCATCATAATGGCAACCCAACTTAATTGACTAGAAATCTTAAGATCTAGGTTCAACAGGATAACTATTGTGTGTGACTCACCAATAGTACTAAGTAGATAAACCCTTCTACCCACTCCTATGATATAACGGTGTTGCCTATAACAGTTTTTAGGGTAAGCTTTGTTTTTAATGATGTTTATAACTTGATTCACAAGTAGGGTACAACAGGGTAATCTTAATAGGAATCACCTATGTGAAGTGTGAAGTTAGACTACTTCCATGAGAATTTATAGCTAAAATTCTCTATAGTACTCATAAATCCAAGATTGTTCAAGGCCAAAATAAACACAACCATGAGAACCGACTATGTAGGGAAAGAAACTATGTGAATTCTATTGTCTTGATTTACACTTAAGGTTGAATAGTTCAAGATATCGTGTTCATTGTTTAGTTAATAAATCCTATAGCTTTTACTTTAAGGTTCAAAATCACAAGCTACCTATCCCAATGTAGCTTATTTCCTATTTGTACTCTCTTTGTTTTATTTTATTTTATCATCATTTAGTTGTCGTCATTTTCATTCATGTGAGGATTGTTGAAAAAATCTGCTGATTTTTGTGATCAAGTGGGTCATTTTGTGTTATGTTGGAAGTGGGGCCCACACTTTGTTTGAGGTGGGACCACTTGGGAACTTATTCTTCTCTTTGAAGAGAATAATTTCATTTATTTATTTATGAACAATTCTTTTTAGGTGAATGAGAAATCGACTCCAAACAACCCCTACTAGCCATGGTTTGTTATATATGGTTTGTAGAACTATTGAGTTTGTTAGTGAAACTCTTTAGTCCTACATCTGATGGGAATAAGAAATTTGTGTATTTCTTATATAGAACTTCTCGTAACACTTAAGTGAATATGAGAGAGAGATTTAAGTAAGCCCACGCACGTGCAAGGGGCCCATAGGCTTAAGAAAGATTTAAGTCATTGGTCCAAAAAATCCTTAATGCGTGTGCGCACGTAAGGGGTGCAAATTTTGACAATTTGGCTTTACATGGGTGTACACGACAGGCCCTTTTGCCCATTTAAGTGTTGGGCTTGGGCTTAATTCGGATTTTCTTTTAAAAAGGCACCCCTTGATTCCTATCACGTTTTCCATGGGTGCATGTTCATCTAGAAAGGCTGTCTTCAAGAAGACACCTCTTTTAGATTTTAGGTTGTCTTTTAAGAGACACATTTCTTTTTTAAAGAGATATCATGTCTCTTAGAAACCTTATCTTTTCAAGAGACACCATGTCTCTTCTTTTCTATAAATAGGTCATTTTGACCTTGGTTATTTCATTCAAAAAACTTTTCTTTATGTTTTAACTTGCATTCTAAATTTCTCATTTGCATTCCTTAATAATACAAACTTAGCGTTCGGTTTGCTAAACGTGTAGATTGATATGTTGCCTCTGCACGCGTGATCATTGTATCTTAGAAGACAATTGTTCATAGATCCGTTAGTACCAAATTGCAGGAAAAAAATTGTCTTAAGGACATTGTTTTCAATACAAACCTCGATCAATCATCAATTTCTTCAATTCTCGGGTATCTACCGATTAACAAATGTATCCTTGCCTTACTATCTAAATGTATCCTCAAAACACTATAGTGGTCAAACTACTTTGTGCAAGCTGGCCCAGACACTCGGTTAGCAGAAAAAAAAAAAAAAAAAAAAAAACATAAATGGGTGAACAATTGTAAGAAGAAAAAAAAAGGAGCAACATTCATAACTATTTAGATTTTGCTGAGAGATTGGTGCCAAACACCATGGACATAATTTCTGAATTTTGTCTACTTCTATTGCAATGGAAAACACGTCTCTTCTGTGTTTTCAAGATACATTTAGATATTTTAGGTTATTGAATACTACTTACTAATTTTAGATCTATTAATTAAAATAGATATTGTGTGTACTTTTTGCTAATAAGTATGATAAAGTTAATTAGGAAAAAGTCTTTCATAGGATAACGTTTCAAGCAAAAGGTCTTGAATGGTACGTACTTTACGACCGGAGCCTAGAAACATAGATATGGCCTTAAAAGCCATTTTCCCATTAAAAACAAGAGTGGGGGTTCAAAGCAGTGTCCATTCCCAATAAAGCTCAAGTGGCACCCCATTTTATGCCACGTAGCATTTTTGGGGACCCACTGATCGTATGGATATGTGGTACATCCTTTGATGAATCTACACACAAAATATCAGTTAGATTGGTGTTGCACATCCATTGATTTTAGCATTGTCTTAAAAATGATTTTTAATTGTTGGATTTAAACTCTTTTTCAAGAGCTTAGATCTAGTGGATACAAGTTATCAAACACAATGATTTTTGGTACATAGGTTCACTAAGGATGGATCACATATCCATATGGTCAGTGAGTCTCAAAAATGCCACATGGCATAAAATGGGGTGCCATCTGACCTTGGTTAGGCACGGAACACCGGATCTCTACTCTAAAAACAAAAATATGAGTATAGCTTGCGATAAAGCCAAAGGGTTGGCTGGTTGGGATAAAAAACTCTTCTTAGAGTGAGGACGCTAGCATAATATTTTCTATAACAGTTGGCATCAGGTAGTTTTAAATTTGAAAAAAACAATTACTTCTCTGGTCACAGGTATTGCCCTCAAGATTAATATTAAGAAAATCCAATTTTGTGGATCTACATCGAAGGAATCAACAACAAAACTGTGCTGTAAGCTTCATCGTGTGGAAAGCAAAGTTATATGAGAAGGATCGAGACGAAGAAGAATGACACAACTTGATTTGGTCAATCCAAAGAAGGAAAAATGGAGAACCAAAATTGTTTGAATGTAGTGGGGAATGATCAAAATTATTCTTCTCCAATGCCAATAATTGGCCTATACATAGCGGTAGGTACTTTTGTATGTCTTCTATGTATGGTTTGTGATATATTTCGTAGGAAACCATGGATACCATGTAGATTTTTCTCGCTCAACTCCCTTACACTCTCTATTCTTGCAATTTCTTCAAAACTCCCAGTAGATCTGACCACATCAATGCCTTCTGTTCAAGACCAACTGTCCAAAATTAGTGGCACTGTCTTAATATGTGTCTCTATGAGTTTTTTCTTCCCTTCACTTGGAACTCAGAGTGACTCTGAACACCTTTCAAACATGCTCTCACTATGTGAAAAAAGCCCATATTTGACGGTCTTAGCCTGTCAAATTTTGAAATTTTTTGACAAACCCTCCCATCAAATATGCCCGTCAAATATTCTCTTGTAGAATTTTTTTTTTTGACGGCCCTGGACCATCAAATTATTAGAGAATGGGCTTAAAAAAACAAAAAAAATAAATCCATAGAGTATGACCGTTGAATTTGAACTTTAACAAACAATCTAATTCACCAATCACAATGAACGAAATAATAATAATAAAAATCAAAAAAATAAAAAACAAAAGAAAAATCATAGAACAAGAATATGATGGGCATCCATATTATTAAAGAACAAAGAAGAGAAAACTGAATCAATATTCATGAATTAATATTTTGAAATTGAAATAGACGCAACTTTACATTAAATCAAAGAAAAAAAAAAAGAGATAACTGAAGAACAAAATCTCGAAAATTTAAATAAGAGGAGAAAATAGATTCAGTGGCCCAATTGATTTCCTTCACTGATATGCACTTGTTGATTGCTTCTTTGCAGCTGTGACCTTCTTCACAGCCTCTTTTAGAGCATCCATTGCCACATTATAAACATGTACAGATTTTACCCCTTCATCCATTGCTTAACCAATACCTGTATGATGGTAGATGCATTCACATACCCATCAAAAAACGAGTTTACGCTATCAATCCCTTGGGTTATAGACATTTCTCTCATGTGGAGTGAGTGAGGCAAAGGCATAAGACGTAATAAATTGTATAAATAGACATGCAAAAATAAAGTGAAAATCTACGTGCTTATAGGACATCCGATCCGTCCATCAGGCAAAAGCATTGGCATCATCGCCATGCCAGTAAGAGTGGGCCCCCTGCCATATATCAGTGGCTACAAATAAACATAATTCAAGATCAGAAGTGTAAAAAACACATAATAGTACTCCACTTGGCGGTGTCCCAAGTGGAATCACAAGTTACTATTTATTTACATTCAAACAGAAACTATGCTACAACTTTTGTTAATGAGCTAAAAAAAATCACCTGAGCAAAGCTTGCACCACCATACCCTGCACCCATACCACCATGGGCACCACCTGCCAACCCATACCCCATTCGAGGTGAATAGCTTGGAAGCAAAGAAGGCTTGTGCGAATTGAGTCCTCCATCAGATTTCTGGTCGGCTTGTGGCTTTGCAAGAGAACACTCGAGAAGTTGCCCTGTCAATGAGAATAAAACCCAACCAACTTCATCTATCAGTCACTTAAAAAATAGAAAAAAAAAAACAATGTAAGATCCATTAAATAATAATCACCATCTACTTTATATTTCTCAGTGTTTTTGAGTGCTTTCATGGCACTACACCTCTCGGCAAAGAGCACAAAACCAAATCTGCTCTTTTCCTGTCCAGACTTTGTAGGTGGCAACACCACTTTTGTTATCTCTCCATGATGTTCGAATAATTCTCTTAACGTATCCTGAGTAATTTTTTCTGGTAAATTCTTCACATAGACTGCCTTTACCTGTATAAGAAAACAAAATAGTCAACTAACTTAATCTCACATCATTCGAGTAAAAAAAATTTGGAACGTAGAAGAGGTTCGACTTGCAGCCCTATCGAATCCTTGATAATTATTTTCTGGAGCTTTGAAAAAAAAAATATTGCAAGTGGTCTTATGAAGTCAACAAAGTAGAACATATTACAAGTTGGTGCTAATGGAGAAGCTGCTGCTCCAAATAGTATTTCATTCAGATTACAAGGTTTCATGCCTCAGGGAGGGATATTCAACCACAAATTAAATCTTGCATTTATTTTGGATCGTCATTCTTGTGCCAGAAGACAATATTATTAAAACCATTTCTTTCAACAACAAAAAAAAAAAAAAAACACAAAAAACCAAAAATAAATAAATTATAATAATAATAACAATCATTGTTTTCTGGCGCAAAAATGTTCCAAGCATATCCTTACATTTTCTACAGGCAAAAATCTTATATTTTTGTCTATTACATTCTAATTTGGAGTAGGGCTTAGACCCATAAGCTCAATTCTGAATCAAAACTGTAGACGATTTACAGAAGACCACACAGGCGAGGTCTGGAGCAGAACTGCCTCCCATTAGCTTCCACTACTGCCATTACACCAGCTGTCAAACCAGCCCATAGTATGGAAGACATAAAGTGTTGTGCATTTCGTCCCACAAAAATATAAATCATGGATTGAATGTAAGACACTATCAATTACCTATAGTAATAATCGTCACAAAGCCTTATCCCAAGAATTTTGCAACAATGACTCTGCAATTGCAACTAGATTTAGTGTGCGACGAAAAAAACCAACTAGAACTGAAAATTGAGAGATGTAATGGAGACGCTTTAGAATGTCAAAAGTTTATGGAAAGCTTAATCTAGAAGTTAACAGGCAAGGTATTGAATCAACAAATAATGTTGAGAGAGCAAGAAAGGTAGATGCAATGGAAGGATATAAGGATTGAAGCACTAGAGAGAATGCAGGGAGAGCATCTAAGAGGGATCATGAGGTGCCATTCTTATTGCCTAATTTGTGATGGTGAATATTCTAGTTCATGATCACCTTCTTTTTGCCATTTTACATAACTAGATAAGGTTTTGTAAATTTTATAATTTGCATGCACATGTTTTAGTAAACATGGTAGCATACTAAAGTTTCAGGAAACATGGTTTACTTTAGACATCGGTTTTGTAAAAACAATGTCTAAGATTTTATATTTTTTTAGAAAAAGATACTATTTGTCTTCACCTATGTCTAAAATAGACTAGTTTTCAATAATTTTCTGCTTTTCTCCACCCACCCCACACTCACCCACCACCTTACTAGAATAGATCTTCCAATCTATTCATACTAAACAAATTACATGAATGAAAAAAATCTAGCAATGGGGAATCAACCCCAAAAATTCAAAAATTTTAGTATGCCAGCATATAAAAAATCATACCTTGCATATTTATACTACCCATCTCTTGTGTTCACCCTTTCAATGATCCTACCCAGAAAATTTTATGTTTATATCCGCTACCAATGCTAGGGTCTTATGCTGTCAAGGAGCTTTATCATCCTTATCTACAGCTCATGGATCCGCTCCCCTGTCACCAAAGCCAGTTTTGAGTCATGAATTGCAAATAATGTCACAAAAGGCTAAAGAACATTTTGGACACATTCTCTAATGACCATATGCCAAAATAAGACAATAATTTTTCTGTGACAATCATAAAAAAAGGGGGGGGGGGGGGAGGGATGTGCTAGCAAAATTACTAAATGTATAACCACCACGATGGGGCAAGGATAATAAAGATCACCTTGAGAAACGTAGTTGGGCAAACAAAGTTCTACTTCTGATGAGAATACAATTGTGCAATGGTATTTGGCCTCTTGAATCAGGAGCATTAATGTTAGCAAAATTAAATTAAAACAAGTAAATGATAACCAAATTAAGATTTTAAATTAGTAATGTTCAAATGAGTGCTCTATAAAGCAAGATGTGATACTTTATATTGGAAAAAATATTTGAATAATGGGAGGATACTTTAGGTTCAAGTTGATATCCCCTTTAGTGTACCATTGACTCTCAAACTCAAATGGCCCTTAATCAAACCATGATTTATTTAGGTTAAAATAAAACCTATCAGATTATAAGATACAACAACAATACTAAAAATATTGTTCCTTGAGAAAAAAATCAAGGGCTCCCTCAGCATTCAAACAGTTGGACATCTAGACAGACATGGTAAACTCATCAACGCCACTAGCCATCTAATATGCATGTCTAAAAGGTTGGGTTCTGGGTTCTGGATCATGGGTTCTCACAAACCAAAATAAACAAATGTTCGGGCATATTAACATACCAGCCATAGACATTTTTAACAAAACTTACCATTTCACGTACACAGCTGTCATAGGCACTGCACACAAGACTCCCATCTGAGCCATAATAAGAAGCCACGAATGTAAGGAAAATTCAACATCACCACAAATTAAACTAAAACTAACACCATTGAGTTTAAATTATATTAGATCAAACCTGACTACTATACAGGACGTGGCAAGTAACAACTACATTGCCCTACCTGAACTATGCCATGTGAGAAACAACAACAAATAAGGGAGTTATGCCTATGAGACAAAAAGAAAAAAAAAAAAAAAAGGAGAGAGAGAGAGAGATCAAATATGATTATATTTACCTAACAGAAAATGAGCCAATATGAGTAGCTTCTCTACTGGTAAGAAATGGAGTAGAGATAGATGGAACATCAGCCACTAACCTTCCTTAGTTGTTTCTTCTCATTGTTGTTCTCAACACCTTTAGACTTCGCCGATTCCAACAATCTTGAACATCAATCCAAGATTAGAGATGAATGACAACCCCACAGGAAAGATACACAAACATGAGAAATGAAAAAAGTTTAATCACCATCATCAAAGCATGCCAAGTGTAATAAGACACCTAAGACTTTCCATAAGAGGATCAAACAAAATATTCCAAAAGAAGTAAAAAATGAAGACAAAAGTAGTCCATCTAACCTGGAAGACAAGTGGTTTATCCAAATCCATAGTAAAGCCGTGTGCAATCATCTTAGAGCTTCTTTTATGTTGGTGGAGGTAAATTTTAAATGATAAGTAGGTTAGACAAAGAAATAAAAATTATACTAAAAAAAAAAGACTATGGAAAAAAAATAAAAATTAAAACTAAAAGGCAAAATTAACTTCATTGGATTGACTCATAAATATGTAAAGAACTGGAATTGTAGTTTAATTATGATTCAGAGAGGGGACATGATACAATTGTTCATCTGTTCGAAATATCTAAATGTTGATTGTCGGGATCATTTGAAGATTCCAAAGAATAACATATTAAAGAGATGTGATTAGCAATTCAATAGGATGATTCCAGGGACTGCTATAGTAATTTATGTAGGTTCAAGTTCATCAAAAAACAATAGTGGAAACTCTAGTAAAGAAAGGAAACTCTAGTAATTTTTCTAGTTTTAGTTATAAAAAAAACTTGTTTTTAGATGTGTCCTATCTCGAGTGTTACTAGAAAGTTAGTGGCCCAATAGATGACATTAATAGAGGGAAAGTCAATTGAGATGTTTTGATCATGTGTAATGAAGAACTGTAACATCCACAATTAGATTTAATGTACAAGCGGTAAGGTCTAATTGAAAATGACCTAAATATAAATTATTTTAAGATATGAATGACAAGTGCATCAAGCACGATAACCCAATCATGGTTGTTGATAGCTATAAACAACCATAGGTGATGTACCTATTCTTAACCCAATCAAGGATAACTCAAATCTTAAAATATATAGATGGATGGAGAAATATAAAAGGAATTCCCCATCGATAATCTCATCCAACTTCTTTCCAAAACTCCTCAATCTGAAGAGTCATTTACTAATAAAGTATCTTGTCTTTCAGTTGTAATCTTTATTCGAATAGCCACAGTTGTGCTACCAAATGCCCTTAATTCTTCTCTAATTCGTACATTAGATGAAGACTTTGAAATCATTTATTTCATTGAAAACAAAGAGATTTCCACGAGCGAAGAAAAAAGTGGTCATGTAGTGGCAAAAAAACCCGTGGATGAATAGGAGCAATAAATGTCATTGGTTCCATAAAAAATTCATTGGACCGTCGGTGGAGAAATTTTATTCACATTTGTCTAAAGAATCTATTGATGGGAGTTCTCAGTGTCAACCTCAACTGCCATTGGACTTACGATGTGCACTTGGGCTTATTGAAAAATTAAAAGAAAGATGCGATGAAACTTCATTTTTTAAGTTTGAAGAAGATTATTTTGCAGTTCGTACAATATCATCAGACAAAGGCAACTGCAAACATACTCGTCAATCAACGACCTATACGTACACATGGAGCAACTATTTGTGGACATGTTGCACTTTTTCCTCTCTCAACTCCCACTTGCTATATTCAAGCATCTTGTTGAGAGTCCCATTCAAGAATGTGAAGAAAGAGCAAGACTTGTGCTGAAATTCCTTTACAAACTTGAACCATTGGAGAATAAAGTTCATTGGTCATTTCCTGACGAAACTAGTATCACTAGCTTGATAAATACTCAAGTTCCAATCATAGACACTCAGAGTACCAAACAAGTGGAAGGCAATGTAGATGTAGATGCATATGCTGCTAGTTGAGTGATTGACAGTGATGAAATTGAAGAGCTTGTTTTAAAAGAATGGAATGTAAGTACCTTTTAAATATATATATATATATATGCATGCTGCTAGTTGAGCGATTGACAGTGATGAAATTGAAGAGCTTGTTTTAAAAGAATGGAATGTAAGTACCTTTTAAATATATATATATATATATGTGTGTAGATGTAGATGCATATGCTGCTAGTCAAGCGATTGACAGTGATGAAATTGATGAGTTTGTTTGAAAAGAATGGAATGTAAGTACCTTTTAAATATATATATATTAGCCCTAGTTAGATGATTTCTTTTTTACTTTGTCTTTAGAACCATTGTTTTGAATAATTTATTTTCAAATTAGGAGAATCAGAATAAGGGGAAGGTCTTACTCTGATTTAGGGCCTCCGATAAGCATGAAGTCAAGGGGAGCTTCAAAAAAATTTTAGCCTTGAAGTTTGAAGAATTTAAATGGTTATTCTCTTTGTTAAGAAATTTTAGAACTGTTTAATTCCTCCTTTTAAGTATTTTGCGAAATTTTCTTCTGTACTCTATTAGGGGTATGCCCCTCGTAACTTTAAATTGTATATTATAAATATAACTATTTTTGTGCTTAGTAACAAATTTTCTCCTATTTGTTGGCCTACGAATTTTTTCGAGATCCATGTTTAAAAATCTGGGACGTTATAGAAAATATGACCAAATATGAAATAATTGAGTCGTAGCATGGTTGGACTAGATTGAGTAAACAAGGCTTGTATTACCCAAGTTAAAATCTTTGGGCTATTATATTAATATTATAAAAGGCCTTTGGACTCTTATAACTCATGTAACCTCAAACCCAAATCCTATTAAGCTCGAGGTCAAGTCAAAACTCAAAAGACCATTGACTAAGATTTATGTAATTTTCAAGAGATCATTGACTAAAACTTACTTAGTTTCTCCCATCATCATTCCATTCACCTTGCCACCTCAACTCACTTGCCCTCAATATTATTCACCTCATATCCTATTGTCCCCTACCATTTCACCTCTTCAAATCTTATAAATATCCCTCAATTATAAGTCAAAAAAACATACCAAAAACACCTTAGCACCTATATTTTGCCAAATCATCTCCTTCCCCCCTTTTTCTTATTTTCCATTTTTAGTTTTAATTTAAGTTTGTTGTAAGAGCAAGGAGGGTCATCACGAATTATAATTGAAGATTCAAGAATTGATCAAGCCTCTTTCTCCATCTGTTCTCTCTTTTACTTCTTTTAATATTTTATTTTTAGTTACGATGACCTCCGACTAGACACTTCCTGTCTAAGGAATTGAGGAAATTGTGAGCAAGTATCCGGTTAACTTAGTATTTAAATTATGTCTTAGATAATTCCTTGAATAGTAGATTCCACTTTCTTATTGCTTAAAATTAAGTTCAAGTAATTTTTCTTATTCACCATGCACATCGTGATTTTTCATGCTTGGGTTAAGTTCATTTATGATTGATGCTCAAAATGATGAATAATCATTGAGAATTACAACTCGAGAAGAGAAGAGAATCTTGGATTTGGACTCCGAACTTATGGAATTATGAACTTAAAATATTAACCTAAGTAGTAAAAGGATATAAACTAAAATGTTAAATTAACTAATATTTGTTTCATGGTGGATTCAATCCCCTAGACAACTTTACTTTTTGTTTTTACTTGTTTTCATTTTTGTTATTTACTTTCGTGTCTTAGAATATTGTTTTTTTAACTTTCTTATCTTTAAATGCAATATTTTATTCCTTAATTGTAAACTTTCAAAAACAAAAATTGGTTCATTTTAGTTTTGAAAACCTCGCTTCCTTTTGGACAATCCCTACTTGCCAAAATAAGTAGTTTTTCATTAAATTTATCTCAATAACAGCCAACATAAGTATATCCATAAAATTACAATGAGCAAATTGATGTCACTACCGGGGAGATATTACGCTTTAATTATTCTTTATTTACTGTCCTAGTTATATTAGTTTTCTAATTCCATTTAGTATTATTTAAGAGAGTTTTTATTTTAAGTTAATTAGGAGTTTAGTATGAGTCTAAGTAGGTTTTAGAGTTAAATTAGAAATTGCTGTTGTAGCCGAATTTGCAAGTTAACCCTCTATATATACGGGGGCAGTTTTTATTATTTATAATAAGCAATAATCATAAATTTATTCCCCCCCCCATGTCAGAAACTTTTCTTATTCTTCTTAATCTCTCATTCTCTTCTAATTCTTCTTCTTCTTAATCTAAGAACCGTAATAGATCAATGGTAGCCTAATATCAGAGTTGGAAGATACCAATGGTCCCAATGACATGCTTCCTACGTTTGCCTCATATTCACAGATCTAGCGATTAACACTCATTGCATATTCTCTTAATTAAGTTCCAAACACAATTTTTTCATCAAAACAACAAACAAAAGTAATCGATGAATCGTAAACCCTTTATAAACCATTTATTGACTTGGGTTTTGGCCTAGATCTATTATATTCATAGAAAATAAGTAAAAAAGCGTGCTAAAAACTCACCTTTTATGTCGATTTTATTGTATGGAAGATTGGATAGAGGAACTTGAGGGAATGAGAGTAAGATCGATCTATTAGAGGGATTTCTAAGGTTTCATATCATCAACAACAAAGAACATTTCACATGCCAAAAATGGTGAAAATGGTCTTCAGGGACCATTTAGAAAGAAAAAGTTTACTATATGTCTTATTTAGTTACTACCGAAAATTTAGGGACAATTTAGAAAGGAGTCCCTCCGCGAAGGTCCTTTAAGTAATATTCCCTACATTTAGATATTTTAGATTATTAAATACGACTTGCTAATGTTTGATCTATTAATTAAAAATAATATATTTGGATATTTTAAGTTAATAAGTATGACCAAAGTTAATTAGGAAAAGTCTTTCAAAGCATAAGATTTCAAAAACACTAATTATTTTTTAACTAAACAATTTTCACTCGGATTGTACTCGGTTAATGTGGCAAAAGGATACAAAACTGTAGATCATTTTCCTTGTGTATCCCCAGAAAACAATCTATGGTTATGTGCCCTTGCTACATACGGACCAAGTGAAAATTTTCGAGTGACAAAATCAGCCTCTTCAAACAAAGGGGACATACTTAACTTGAAGTCTTGAACCCTGCTTGTCCGTACAAACATGAATATGGCCTTAATAGCCATTTTCCCTTTAAAAATAAAAATATGAGAATAACTAGCAATAAAGCCAAAGGGTTGGCCGGTGGGCGATCAAATGGGATTATTTAATAGATTTTTTCCTACTATCTTCTTATTTCCAGTCTTATTTTTTTCAAAATCTTTATCAAAAGTCCACTAAAGATTTTAAAAACTCTTCGGAGTCTCGGTCTTCCCCATTATGTGGTAGGTGAAGAATTATGGGTAGGGAGTGAGGACGCCAGCATAATATTTATATTACAGCTGGCATCAGATGGTTTAAAATTTCAAAAAAAAAAAAAAGGTAGAAAAAATACTTATCTCTCTCTCTCTCAAATAGCCGTTTCTACAATATTATAGTTTGGTCACAGGTGCTGCGTCATGATTAATATTAAGAAAAACCAACTTGATTATTATACTTGTTTGTTTACCATAATCCCTATTCTTCACCATCAAGTCTGAACTGATAGAGGAGAAGAAGAAGAAGAATAACACAACTTACTTGATTAGATCAATCCGAAGAAGGAAAAATGGAGAAACAAGGTTGTTTGAATGTAACGTTGGATGATCAAAAGTATTCTTCCCCAATGCCAATAATTGGCCTATACATAGCAGCAGGTACTTTTGTATGTATTCTGTTTATGGTATATGATGTATTTCATGGATTATGTCGTAGGAAGCCATGGATACCATGTAAATTATTCTCACTCAACTCTCTTACACTTTCTCTTCTTGCAATTGCTTCAAAACTCCCAATAGATCTCACCACCCCAATGCCTTCTGGTCATGACCAACCGTCCAAGCTTAGTGGCACTGTCTTAATATGCGTCTCTATGTGTGTTTTCTTTCCTTCACTTGAAAGTCAGAGTGACTCTGAACGCCTTTCAAACATGCTTTCCTTGAGCATCTTCGTAGTAACTGTTGTTGTGAATATTTGTATGCAAATGGTCACTGGTGTTATCTTCTTGTTCATAGTAGAACACGTCATAATCATGTCAGTTATGCTACTGTTGCTCACAGTGTTGTGGTCTGCTTCAGATTTTGGCAGGATTTCTTTCCCCATTTCTAACCCCGTTGATGAACTTAAAACAAGAGATCCTCAAAATTCAGAGAATAAGAGTATGATACATATATTGAAGTCATTTTATAAATCTAGTTCTAAACAAAGCCCTGAATTGGTCATCATTGATTCTCCAATGTGCTTAACTATATGCATACTTTCTACACTTTCTTCACTAGTTCTATTACAGGCTGCACTTCGATCATTTGTTCTTAAGAAGGTGGACTTTCTGTGTGGAATTTCTGACTATAAATGGTCAATGTGGATGGTGCTTGTGACTCAGATTCTCACTGTTCTAGTAGGGAGTATAGTCCCCATATTTAGAGGGTTGTTGATACTCAGCGGAGTTGAGAATGAAACTGATAGAGAAATAGGTCTTTTAAATTTTTCACCACCATTGTCAAAGTTCGACAGTTTTTCTACTTGGGTTTCATCAACTTTGTCAAAGCTTCGCACTATTTCATTCTTCAAAATCTTTAGAATACGTTTCGTGATCCTCTTTCAAACCATTGAGCGGAATGTTCTTATGGTATTGCTCAGAGTGCACTTCATTCTGTCCATACTGGCTTTACTCTTATATTTGATGCTCAAGATACCTTGTATGTGTGCCGAGCAAATTAGCAAAATCTGTTTTGGTGAAAAAAGAAATGATGAAGGCAGAGTCGATATGGATATCAAGGACTGGATAGAGAGAAACTGTGAGGAAGACATTGATAGATGGATGGAGAAATATAAAAGGAGTTCCCCAATGGATAATCTCATCCAAGTTCTTTCCAAAACTTCTAAATCTGAAGAGCCATTTACCAATAAAGTATCTTGTCTTTCAGTGGTAATCTTTGTCCGAATAGCCACAGTTGCATTACCAAATTCCCTTAGTGTTACTCTAATCCGTACATTAGAGGAATCCTTTGAAATCATTTATTTCATTCAAAAGAAAGAGATTTCCACAAGTGAAGAAAAACGTAGCCTTGCAGTGGCTAAAAATCTGTGGATAAATAAGAACAATACCTGTCATTGGTTCCATAGGAAATTCATTAAAACATCGGCAGAGAAATTTTATTCACATTTGTCTAAGGAATCTAATGATGGGAGTTTTGAGTGTCAAACTCAACCTCAATTGGACTTACCTTGTGCACTTGGGTTTATTGAACATTTAAAAGAAAGATGTCATAGAACTTCCTTTGCACCGATTGAAGAAGGTTATTATGCAGTTAGTGAAATACAAAAAGTCTGTGAACTGATCATCGGACAAGGGCCAGTGCAAACATACTCATCAATCGATGCACTATTCAAACACATGGAGCAACTATTTGTGGACATGTTGCACTTTTTCCTCTCTCAACTCCCACTTTCCATATTCAGGCATCTTGTTGAGAGCACCGTTAAACAACATGAGGAAAGAGCAAGACTTGTGCTGAAATTCCTTTGCAAACTGGAACCATTGGAGTATAAAGTTCATTGGTCATTTCCAGACAGAAGTGGTATCACTAGCTTGATAAATACTCAAGTTCCAGTCATAGATACTCAGAGTACCGAACAAGTGGGAGGCAATGTAGGTGATGCAGATGTCGCTCGACATGTTGCTCGTCAAGCGATTGATAGTGATGAAGTTGAAGAGCTTGTTTGAAAAGCATGGAATGTAAGTACTTTTTTCTAAAACTTATATTCTATCATTAGTTAGATGATTTCTTTTTTTATTGTCACTAGAACCATTATTTTGAATAATTCCTTTTCTAATTAGGAGAATCAAAAGAAGGGGAAGGTCTAGCTCTGATTTGGACTCTCCAATAAGCATGAAGTCAAGAGCAACTTCAAGAAAATATTAGAGGCATTCCGATACCTCATCACCTTGAAGTTTGAAGAATTTAAAAGGTTATTCTGTTTGTTTAGGAAATTCTAGAAATGATCAATTTCTTCTTCTAGTGCTGTGTAAAGTTCTCTTCTGTAATTTTATATTATAAATTATATTTATTTTCTTGCTTAGCAACAAAAAAAAATATAAAGTAAGAAAGGGGGTACTCACTCGAATTTACAAGTCCAAAAGAAGGCAAAGCAAGGCAAAGAAAGAGACGTTTCTGACTTCCCTCCATAATCGCCAATTCATCAGACACCACATTACCCTCTCTTTGCATACGTTTCACTTCCCAAACAATATCCGAGTGAGCACTTTGAATACAGCAAAACTACATATCAAGACACCAAGGAATGTTCTTACCCTTTAGACCCTCCACAATCAGCTTTAAGTCCAATTCAATAATTAAATTTATGCCACAAAGATTGATTAATTCAAGAGCTGAGACCAATTCAAGAGCTAAGACCACAGTACAACATTCAGGAAAACTGTTGGTGTCCAAATAAGAAAGCTTGAAGGTAGTCTTATATAGACCATCTCTTTCATAAAGAGTCCACTGGGCAGCGACCATGAATACATTTCCACCCAAATGAAATCATTTTAGTTTTCGGTCCCTAAATTCTGAAGAAGTCTCCATTTAATACTATAAGATCCTTTTTAATCTGACTGAATCTTCAAGCATTTGTTTTCATTTGGAAATGAATTTATCAATCAAAATAAAGATCCATTCAAGAAGCCTCATCCAAAAGGAATGTGGTCATGACAAAATGACTAACAATTGTTCTCAATTCAGCCCAAATTTAGCAGCGAAGGGGGAAAAACATATCAATTGAGCTATTGCTGTCCAATTGATAAGTTCGAGATGGATAAGTGGCACAACTACGAAAAAAATAACTAGAAATGCCTTACAAGTGAATAAATTAGATTGTTAGAGATATTCTGATCAGCATGCAAAGATATTCATGGACTCCAAATATTTCGATAGCATTCTTATGATGATGAAATAGCTAGTGAACAATTTTCATACAAGAAATAATACAATAGCAAATGACAAAGATTACATAATAGGATGAGAAATTATATTTCCCCAATGCCAGTCCAGTTGAATTTAAATATTGTTGAGCATACAGTTTACATTCAATTTCAAGATTTGGGAAAACATTCAACACTTCCAATTGAAGTGATTCATATAAACTAGGTCTAATTATTAAAATGAATCAGAACAAGAACTAGAAAGCCTAATCATCCACACTCAATCAATATGTAGGAATCAAATATTAATAACCAAGTAATAAACAAATAGTAAGGCAGAATATAGTGGATCTCATGTTCACCAAATAAATCGGATATTTCCAATACTTCAAACAAGCAAAAATAACTCAAAAGTATCCCCAAAATCAACCAAAACAATCAAGCAAACACATTGAAAATCCTACAATCCAACACCACATCCCTCTAAGTAGCTTTGAAAAATATAAAGGAAAACAATGCTCCTACTGCAGAAGCAGTGGTCTCGGGATGTTTTTTACAACCATTTTTTCTTCAGGTTCAACTTCGATGATTAGAAGGTATGTATCAGAATTGCGATTACAAATGAAGAAATTGTCTCTAAATGTTCTTTTTTGTCTCTACATCTCAAAATTCAACATTTGTTTCGAGAGGATTCATATTGCTAATGATTTGATCATTACATTCCAACAAAAGATGTCTCTCTGACAAATTTTGATGAAAACTTTAAAGGCTCTGTCGACATCTCCACATTTGGCATACATTTCTATAAGAGCAGTCCCTACTATTACTCCCAATTGAAACCAATCTCTTATCAGTAAAAAAATGTATCCATTTTCCAAACACTAGAGAACCTGAATGGGCGGAAGCCGACAGAGCAGAAACAAACGTAAACCCATCCAAATTTACACTTTCCCATGTTGCATGTAATTTGAAATCATAGAATTCCAAGAAACCAAATTCCTTTTGGGCCTTTTTAAAAATAATCTTCTCGTCGTCTCAAAGTCTCCTGAACTAGCATAGGCTCCAACCATAGTAGTCCAAGACACAACGTTCTTCTCTGGCATCCACTCAAACAAATCTCCCGCATTTTCCACGTCCCCAACTCTAGCATAGCATGAAACCATTGAATTCCAAGAAACAACATCTCTTTCAGGCATCACTTCAAACAATCTTCTTGCTCTCTCAACTTCGCCTAGATATACATAGAAAGATATCATTCGATTCCATAATTCTATCGGTTTCAGAATCATACCGTCAAAAATCTTTCGGGCATCACTTAATTTCCTATTTCTCACAAAAAGTATCTATCTTTATGTAGAAATTTAGAAGCGAGTCTGCAACATAAGAGATCCATTCGAATCCACTTTAATAATCTGACAATGTTCCTTTCTCCCATCTCTATTGTTTCCGATTTCTCCAAACAAGTTCAAGACATAGGGGTATGTGTAATTATTGGATTTGAGTCCTCTTCGGGTCATTCTATCATACATATAGATGCCTTTCTCGTATGGGCCATTGAAAGCATAACCTCTGATCATAGCATTCCAGAGAGATGTCTCTGGGTGAAACATTTGATCCATTTGGGAGAAGATGAGTTCCGAGTATTCCACCCCTCCAAACTCGGTACTTCGTCAAAGAAATTTAGATGAAATTTCAATATTTTGGTTTAGAGAGGTTTGAAACTACATTGCTGCAAAAAATTTGAAATTTTGAATACTATTAGAAAGATAAGGGTTCAATATGTAATTTTCCCTAATTGCTTTTCTCATCGAGTTAAGTGGTAAGACCTTGTGAACCTTGTTCTTAGGTCTTAGGTTTAAACCTCTTGAACGCCTTATTATGCTAACCACAACCCCCACCAAGAAGAAGAAAAAAAAAAAAGAGAGAGAGAAACAAGTTTGGTAAACTAGTTGGCACGTGCACTTTTAGAAACAAGTTAAAAAAAATTAGTAATTTAAGGGATTATTTTAAAATTTTCAAATAAATAATCTTACTATTTTATTGTGTGCATGCTTCAATACTTTCGGCACTAGTTCTATCACAAGCTGCAGTTCGATCGATTGTTCTTAAGAAGGTGGAATTTCGTTCTGGAGTTTCCGACTATAAATGGTCAATGGGGATAGTGTTTGTGACTCAGATGTTCACTGTTCTACTAGGGAGTATAGTCACCATATTTAGATGGTTGTTGGCTGTCAGAGCTTGGGAGACTGAAACAAATGTTTTCACAGTTCTATCAACATTGTCAAAGTTCCACATTTTTTCTACCTGGTTTTTATCAACTTTGTCAAAGCTGCGCATTATTTCGTTCTTCAAAATCTGTGGAATGGGTTTCTTGATCCTCTTCCAAACCATTGAGAGTGATGTTGTTCTGTTATTGTTCGTATTGCAAGTGATTATGTCCGCGCTGGCTTATCTCTTATATTGGATGCTCAAGATACCTTTTATGTGTGCCAAGCAAATTAGCAAAATCTACTTTGGTGAAAAAAGAAATAGTGGCGACATAACTGAAAAGCAATGGATACAGGGAAACTGTGAGGAAGACATAAACAGATGGATGGAGAAAATTAAAAGGAATCCCCCAATTGATAATCTCATCCAACTTCTTTCCAAAACTCCTCAATCTGGAGAGTCATTTACTAATAAAGTATCTTGTCTTTCAGTTGTAATCTTTATTCGAATAGCCACAATTGCATTACCAAATGCCCTTAGTGCTTCTCTAATTCGTACATTAGATGAAGCCTTTGAAATCATTTATTTCATTGAAAAGAAAGAGATTTTCACAAGAGACGAAAAAAGTAGTCATGTATTGGCAAAAAAACTGTGGATGAATAGGAGCAATAAATGTCATTGGTTCCATAAAAAATTCATTAAACCGTCGGTAGACAAATTTTATTCACATTTGTCTAAAGAAACTATTGGTGGGAGTACTCAGTGTCAACCTCAACCTCAATTGGACTTATGTTGTGCACTTGGGCGTATTGAAAAATTAAAAGAAAGATGTGATGAAACTCTCATTTTTAAGTTTGAAGAAGGTTATTTTGCAGTTGATATGATAGAATCCGTCTCTGAAATGATCATCAGAATTGTTTGTGCCTCAATAAAAAATAACCAAAAAGTTGATCTAATAAAATCCACCAAGGAGTCGCCTTAACTTTGTGGGAATATTGGGAGCCAACAGACTACCAACCCCAGCCAAATAGAGTATGGAATTGATAAGGAAGGTGGCTTTCTCAAGTTAAAAAACAAAAAAAAAAAACTTCCCACAGCTCCTTAGAGAAGCTTCACTTGAAGGTTTCTTCATCATTTTTGCATAAAGCACATCTTGAAGCTAAGACTCATAGACCATCTCTTATGTAAAGAATTACCAATAAATTGCATATAGAGAAAAATACGATTGACCTCCACAAATCAAAAGACAATGAGGACTAAAAGTTGGAAGAAACAATGAATTTAAGAGACATCAGACCTCGTCCCAAGACTCAACAAAGTACCAATGTTTCCATTTACTTGGTTTTTGACATGGAAAATGGATCTATGTGATCACACTTAAATAAATGGCACAACATTAGCATATTTACCAAAACGGTACACTGTAGCAATTAATTTCGAAAATGGTAAATTTACCATTTTCAGAATTAATTTTTTTTACCAAATCGGTAAAAACAGTAAATAAATTTTTTTCCAAAAATACCATTTTCTTAATTTTGACTGAAATTACGTATTTGTCCTCTCCTCTTTCATAAATATTTCTGTTTTTATTTGTAATGGTTTCCTTCGAACAACTTCCAAGAGAGTTATTCCTACGTTTTTTTGCAATTTTTTTGGATTTTAAAGGTGAAGAAGATGAAATTCAACTTTTTCTCAAAAACTTTTTTAGATTTTATGTTGTTGTGAGGGTTATAAGTGTAAATCCACACTTAAAACAAAAAAGGGCATTTTCGGTACACAATTTAATGTTGTTACTGCTTTTACCGTTTTGGTAAATATTTTCAAAAAATTTTATTTCCAAAAATGGTAACTTTACCATTTTTGGAAATATTTTGTACAGTGTACTGTTTTGGTAAATAATTTCAAAAAGTCTACCATTTTGGTAATTTATTCTAAATAAATCAAATAGCTTGTTGTTAAACCCACCAAAAACAAATGTGAAACTAATATCCCAATGAAAAACCAAGTAACAAATTTTAAAAGACCCTACAATCATTTGACATGTATTGTTATTGAAATTCTACATGTATGATACAAATAGAGTATAAATTAAAAAGACCAAACTATTATCAAAACTCCCTATCATCAACTGCTGAGGATGACTCGTAAAATAAGAAATAAAGTTCCACCATAGATTGAAGAACAGCGTTCCTAAGACTCATATTGGGACTCACATTGCGACACACCGTTTTGTCTTATATGGGCAAAAATATTTGGAATGGGCTGATTTTTTGTGAGGATGATCTCTATGGTGAGGAGATCATCCTTGCCAAAAATCAGCTCATTATGAAACTTCTAGACCGTCCAATTTTTGTTGAAAAATTATAGACCGTCCAATTTTTGTAAATCAATTTTGATGGGGTTAGAAGTTTTGGAATGGGATGATTTTTTTTCAGGATGATCCCCTCATCACAGAGATCATCCTCACAAAAAATCAGCTCATTCCAAACATTTTTTCCCATATAAGACAAAACGGTGTGTCGCAATGTGAGTCTCAATATGAGTCTTAGGAACGTGACCCTAGATTGAAAGCTGCCAGCAATGATCAACAATATAAAAGTACTCCCTTAAAAAATTGATAGGAGTTGAATATGATGTTTGTATAAGCATGTTTAAACAGAACAAGTAAGATCTGTTTCAGACCTAAGTTGGCCTCTTGGAGGAAACATGTTTCTGAACTTCAACAGATGTAATCACCACAAATTAACAATCCAAACAAAGATCCATTCAAGAAGCCTCATCCCTAAGGTCTGTGGTCATGACATCATCATGCACAATGTGAAAAAAGCCCAAATTTGACGGCCTTGGGCCATCAAATTTCATAAAATTCGACGGACCAAGAGGTCGAATTGACGTCCAATTTTTCATTGTCATATATATATTTTTTTCCAAAAGGCAAAATCTGTCAAATTAGTAAAGGATGAGAGAAGTTCAACAGCTCTAAACCGTCAAATCTGGGAACATCAAGAATTTTGACGGTCCTAGACCGTCAAAATTCAGTCTCTAAGATTTGTGGGCCTTGGCCCATCAATTTGTTCTATAGAATTTTCCAGTTTTCACGTGGTGATGATAACAACCAAATCGTTGAACACATTGAAGATGCAGAGAGAGAGATAAAGAGGAGGCCATTTTATGGACCAATTACTTTATGTGATTTGTAGAAAGAATTACTTTCTCCCACAAATTTTGGGGTAAACCAGAACTTATCAATATAATATTAATCATTTTCATTTAAGTTCAATTTTTACGTTCAACAACACTATTAAGTTAAGGTGAATAAGGAACGGTAGTTTGGTGAATAATTTCTTGTTTTATACAAAACTCACTAATTTGTAATTCATATTCACTACCTTTATCTTTTTGTTAAGTTGATTTCCAATTTCCAATTTCAGAGATCGAATGAGTGGGCTATGAGTTACACTACTTATGTATAAAGAAATTATATCGGGTCTTAATCGATTTTGGATTCAATCCTAGATTTTATCGATATTTTATATTATGATCCAAATCTGATCCAAAAGCTGAAATTGTGTATCTAAATCTAACTTTTTTGGATCAAATCAGATTTCAAATAAAAAGTTGATCATTGCCAACCCTAGTTTCTTGTAAACCGTCTGAAATGGATCATCACTTTCATTACCAGAGTCACAAAGACTTTGGCTAGAATGATGTAAATCTAGTTCTCGCCAATGGGTCGATAGAGGTACTAAATGCAGTGAAATTACGTGCCTCCTATCCAGAGTTTGACTACTCAAAATCACTTTTTGAGCTGATTCATCCCATGTAGTATACAATGCCTTGGACTTTCCTTTCCCTTTCCTAGAAGGACAGTCAATAGAAATGTGTTTTTGACATTTTTAGCATTGCATTGATTTAATTCTAGATTTAGTATTTTATTTCTTTCCAAATTTTCTAGACTTGTCATGGGTTTTGGCTTAGCTCTAAAAGGTTGACTTTTTCTAAAGGGCTTCCCATTCTTGACGTGAGGATTGTTTTAAAATATTTGCTCAAATAAGCTAATTCTTAATCATCGATAGAGTCATCCTCATCTGACTCTTAAAACTCAATTGTTGAACTTTAAAAAGCAATACTTTTTGTGTTCTTGGAGGCATCAAGATTTCGTTCAAATGTCAATCGAGAGCCAACAAGCTCATGTAATACTAGAGAGCCACCATTCTTTCTATTTTTTATGATTGTGACTTTTGGAAGAAATCTTTCAGGAAGATATCACATTACTTTCTTGACCACTTTAGACTCTAGAATGACTTATCCTCGGCTGTGACTAGAATTGAAATGTGTTTGAATTCAGCCTAGAATACAAAAAAAGTCTCATTGTCATGCATCCTAATTATTTCAAACCTAGTAATTAACACTTGAAATTTAGAAATTTTAACAGTGGTAGTTTCTTTATATGTCACCACAAGAACATCCCAAATTTGTTTAGAAATATTACATATAGAGATATAATAGTGGGGGTCGCAAAATATTGTCACCTTCATGAGATTACATAATTACTCAATTTTGAGCAGGATCACCACTTAGGTTGTTAAACCAAAGAAGCTAACTTAGCTCTTATACAAATGAATTTTTTTTTCAAAATTAAAGTTTTTTGCGTGAACAAAACAATTACAATCGATTGATTGAAAGGAAGGGTCGAAAGATCGATTTATAGCTCTATCCAATTGATTGATCGATTTTTAGCTAATATGATTGATCAGACTGCTATGGTTGATTGATCAATATACAATAAAAACACTACAAAATATGAGGTATTTAGAGGCGATTTTAAACTGCCTCCAATTTCGACTAAACCACCTCCAATATATTTAAGGACGGTTTAGTCAAACCGCCCACTATAGTGGCGTCGCTGATTCCTTTTAGTGGCCAACTAAGGGCGGCTCTAAAACCGCCTCTAAATAATGATTTAAGGGCATTTTTTATATTTTTAGAGGTTATTTGAAAATCGCCTCTAATAATAATAATTTAATGGCAGTTTAAAAACCGCCTCTAAAGAATATGATTTAAGGGTAATGGCGGTTTAAAAACCGCCTCTAAATAATATGATTTAAGGGTGGTTATTATATTTTAGAGGCTATTTGAAAACCGCCTGTAATAATAATGATTTAAAGGCAGTTTTAAAACTGCCTCTAAAGACTATGATTTAAGGGCGGTTCTTATACTTTAGAGGCAGTTTAAAAACCGCCCCTAATAATAAATTTAGTTTAAAAAAAAAACAACATTAGAGCCAGTTCAAAACCGCCTCTAATGTTGTAATAAAAATTTAATAAAATATTCATTCCAAAATAAATTATGCAATTATATAAAGAAAAAGAGCTGCAATTGGCACCCCAAATTTCACTTATTACATGTTTATTAAAATATGCTACAACCTGTAAATGAATATTTTACCAAACATGTTTAGGATTCCTCAAAAATGACAGACTTGAGTTCTATCATACACGTTTGGTGACAACAGTATTATTTTATTATAGATAACAATAACATTACTAAACAAATAAATAAATTATAATTAAATGGTATAAAACCAAGACCATATGGTCACTAATATCATAGTGAAACAATACCTGAGACCAGAAGCACCAGTTTGAAGAGAAGCCTCAACAGCTAAATCATCATACAAAAGCCAACCCAGCCTCACCTCACCTCCCACTGTAAATTTACAAAAGCCAACCTTGTAAACTCTATGTACAAATTAAAGACTCTTTGGGTTGCAACCAAAGAATCCATATCCCTTAAGTTTACAAATTAAAGACTACAAAATTAGAATATCACAAAGCCTAGTTCTATGAAGAATTTTCGTTTTGCAAGATAGTACTGAAAAATGCATAAACTGCTAATTTGAGATGGAAACCATACTCATTTGCTCCATCAGAAGCAGATGTAGTGCTCACTGGGGCCCTGTAGCATGAGATTCCGTAAGAACATACAGATTGAAGTCAACAAATTCAAATAATATTGCCAAGAAGCATATAAGATCAACTTACAATGCTTGGGGAGGAACTACAGGTGCCGGAGTAGGAATAGAAGTTGGTGTAGTCATCGCAGGTTGTTCAAATATAGGTACAAGTTTTTAATAAAGAATTATGAAATTAGAAATAGATACATCCTATCACTAAAATGATGCAGCAAAGGATACCTGAGCAGATGAGGCCCCTGCTGAACCTATGAAACTTATTGATGCCTGTACTTGCCAGTGACACATACCAACTATTTGGCATATACACTGATGACAACAAGTTCAATATACCTGGATAACATTTTTAATGTTAATACCACATATTATATACATTTTCAAATTAATTATGTTCAAATAAGGAGATAGCATAAACAACATGTATGAAAATCAGAACATCAGATATGAATTTTGGAACTTTAGGGATGATCAGTTTGGGATCCATCAAAACACATTCATGAATTGTTTCCTATATGCAGGAGCATCTGTCTTGATGAAGGTTCATTTGGACCGAGAGGAAACATTAATGTATCAGATATTTATAGACACACCATTTGAAATGTTGTGAAGTTATCCAGAGATTGGTAACTCTGCCCATCAACCAGAACAAAAAACTCAAAGGGAGAGATTCATTGATATTCAAGTATGGGGGTGAGGCAATATTTTTACCTTTTTGGTGCTCCCCGTGGGGCATGAAGGAAGAAGCAACAGAAAAATCTTAGAAGAAGACCATACACACCACATCCAAGAAATACCACAACCTCCAGTAGGATGGAAAATTAAAAACAGCAGGGATATCCCGGTGGAGGAGGAACAGACCAATGGGGGGAAACGAAGACCATGATGAGGAAAGTGCCCCTAGCCAACAACTAGATGTTCAAGCTATCCTGCATAAAAGGCCCTTCATACAAAGAAGGAAAAGTTGGCTCAATGGTGGATCAGGGGATCATAGCTCCCAGGGTAGTGCCCCCACAACAAAAGAAATAGGAGGCAAACAGCCTGTCTACAAAAGGCAGATGATGGGTCCCTAGGAAAGAATTTAAGGGGAAAGAAGTTATAGTAGGCTTGGCCGAGAGGGAGAAGCCCCGGGGCGTCCCTCTATTCATCTCTTGCACTCCACAAAGCCCAACTAAGCTTCTAGTATACCTCATTGGCACCAGTTACTAGTCTGATGATGATAGATACTTCTATACTATATTTGTGGTTGTGGATTGGGCCTTTGACCACGTAGAATTCAAGATCATTGTTGCAGACGCATCTGCAAAAAAAAAGCGATCAATAAAGCAATAAAAATGAAAAATGGATGGAAATATTGATGCACAAACACTGAATCAATCAATCAGTTATAGGGAATATTCATGCTTTATAACAAATTTTTTGACACAGACCAAAACGAAGAGGAACTTTGGTGCAGGTTGAATATGCTAAGGTGAGATGCTATGTTGCATGGACTCTTCTAAAAGAAGGCAGTACCTGTGTCGGGCAAGTGTAAAGTTTGAAAAACTATCTACCCCAAATGTTATTGAGTTCCTTCTATTTTGGAGGGAGGGAAGGGGCTTTCACAGTGAAATCTTTTTATACTTATCTAGTGGATCAAAGTTGAAAAATATTCTGTAATGTAAATTGGACTAAGAATATACAACAAATATGGCAACTCAACATAATACATGAGAATCTTAAAAGTAATACCACTTATTAAAGCACATGGTGTCTCTTCACAAGCAAAATGATTTTTCTGATGTTCCATTTTTTGTAACCCCCAAAATAATTTGTTTTGCCAATAGTGCACTTTTATTATACAAGAGTTTGTAATGATGTGTCACGTGCCAATATAATTTTAAATTTTCAAAGAAATATACAGGGCATTAAAGATTGGTCTTAAGAAAGCTTGGGTTACTACCTGCACCAATTGTCATGATGCAAAAGATCTCTTCCCCTACCATACCATCCAACACAGCATAAGCTGATCAGTTATTTTGAACTTTCTCATAGAGGTCACTAGAATAAATGACTATACTGAACTCGTACTCACCTCATGCAGTAATTTTGAAATCCTATCACGATTGGCTTGAATTCCCCTTACATAGTTCTTTTCGAATGAAACAGATGCATCTTTGAGTAACCTCAGTGGCTGTCAATGAAGAATCAAGTTAGTAACACATTGATTAGTAGAACTCAGTAAACAAATTTTTTTAACCATATAAATTTTACCAACTGAAAACTCTTCTTTTATCTAGCAATAAGCATGCTAGTAAACATCCAAACAACAACTTGCCTCCTCTGCATGTACAGTCAAGTAGTGATCATTTATGTTATTGTTCTTTTAATTCCATAGGTGAGAAAATTTGCAAGGATGTTCATAGAGTTATGATCTAGACGACGAAGAACAATTTACAATACTATAATAACCTTTATTGCATTAAGCATATCACTTTAAGGGTGAATCACAAGAAACATCAGTCCAGAAACTTCAGTTCCTCCAACAACTCATTTCACAGGGCTCATCACACTGAAGACATTTTAAAGGGTTCTTAATGAGTCTGGACCATGTTAAGGCAAATTGTACCAATTTGACAGAGTTTGAAATCAAGGGATACAAGTTTTTCAGCTCAATTTCTAAAATAATATGACACCAATCAACAAGTATAAGTATGCTTACACATAAGATGAGAGCCACAATTATCACAAAGAAATCATGCATAGTGAGTTTTGTTCCAACTAAGGATCTTTTAAAAGGTTGGCAAATATCACTGCACCAATTTTAGACATAATAAACAAGTTAATAATGGCTGTTAGTGATGACCTAATGAACTGCTCCATATCTAATTGTTTCCATGGAGTCTGCCTCAAAAAAATCCCCCTAAATGAACTAGACTATTTCTATACACAATGAACAAATTTGAAAACAATACATATGTCAATGGTAAGCACAACAAAGAAAAAAAAATTGTCAATCCTTAACAATTATCACTCACATTCTGAAAAAAAAATTGTCACTCACATGACCCTATTGTTGATTTGTAAGGAAAACTGAAATTCAACATTCTGAAAATCACAATCAATTATCGGGATACGATATAATATTTTAGATTTCTTAACCTTGTCTCCTTAACAAAAGGCTAACTGAGACGTCCACTGCACTTCTCTGGATCTCTGTAATGGGCTGCAAAGTCTACCCGGCAAGTACCATAAAATTGTCAATCCTTCAAATCTAATCCGGATTCTAATCCTTATAATCAAGACCTCTAAACAAAACCATGTGGTACAAGCAAATTAGCTATGCGTGACTTCCATATATCAAACTCATTCACAAACTTCTTTATTCTAGAATGAATCTCAATAATAAAATTTCCAAACCTAAATCTACTAATCAAATAGGGAAAAAGAAGAAAAAGAAGCACATAATGTTATAATATGGAACAAATAAATAAAATAATTAGCGGTCAAGTAAATGAAAGATTTGCAGTGAACTGGAACAAATAGTAAAATCTTCACGGGCCTGTGCTCCTCTACTCTCCTTCCAAGCCTTTGCAAAATGCATGGTAATACATGCATTTATAAAAAGGTTTCCCAGTTCCATAGCTTCTATCATGTAAGAATTCCTGCCCAAATTATGTAAAAAAATCAGGTCCATTGAAGATCAATGATTTATGAATAGTGGCATCACCAACAAATGTGAACAAATCAATTGGGAGATGATATTATTATTGGTTACCTTCTTCTAATGTCTCCTGAGTACGGAAAACAGCAGCATTATTTTGCATCACACTTTGCATATTAAGGCGGAGCTTTGAAGTTGGCAATGGACCATTTGAGTTCCTTAATTCACTAAAGCACAAAGAAACATGCTAGTTTAGACTAATATATGAAATGCAAGCCCAACAAAGCAACATCAACTGCAAAACTTGAGAAATTGTTCAATACAGATAAAGGAGCATGAAAATTTAAGAAAAAGTTGCACAGTTTACAAGTTTACAAAGTCACCCACGACTCAAACAAAAACTCACCAAAGCTGGAAAGCTGCGTCTATCCAACTCCTTAGTGCTGCCCTACATTATCTTGGAAAAACATATAGAAATACCATTGGATTCCCATGTATCCCTTCATAGTTTTACTTTGCGTTTACCCACATCTACTTTCATACTTCCATCAACATACACTACTTTTTCTACAAATAACTAACCAAGGCATTTCCTACTTGAATAAGTAGTTAATTCATTCATAACCAATGCAAACATAAAATGGAGGCCAAATTCACAAGTTTTGGAGAACCAAAATTACAGCAATTGTAAATAGAAAGGGCCCTCATTGTTTATTTATTTTTTAATAGGTATAAGCATGCATTATTAGAGAAAAATAGAGTACATTAGGATGTTGATATGACAATTCTAGCACAAACAAAAGGAAACAAATTGCGGCATATAATATACTTGCTCTCATCTTAATATGAAATCCCAAAAGAACATAACTCTAATTCTTTGAACAAATCAACTCTAATTTGTACAAGAATTATTGCATAACCTTGCCAACCAGAGCCATAGATGCCTTTCACTCATATCTCAATGGACAGCATTTATAGTTCACAAACACCTCCTAGTCAGCAAAGTACAATATGAAATCAATATTTGAAGTCACTTCAGCATTATTCAACTTTTAATAATTACTGGTAGGTGTTGGCATGTGCAATGCACCAAGGGTGGATGATTGAAACCCTCCTCCCACACCTCAACACATGCCACGTACACCATGATCCCAAGGGAATTTTAAAAGGAGATGTTTTAGGATTGAAATCCTCCTCCCTCACCTCAACACATGCCACGTACGCCTTGATCCCAAGGGAATTTTAAAAGGAGATGTTTTAGGTGAAGACGATAATGCTTTCACATTTATATATATAATCTTTATTATTATCAAGGTTATTTGAAGTAAAACGAATAAAATTACTTCCCATCCCTCGTGATCACATTTGTTAGATTTTTTCATAGTTGTGCTTTTATTTATGTTCTCAACCCATACCATGTTACCATAAATTCCAGCACCCACCTCGATGGGTTGCACAGAAAGAGACTTTCATGAAACAACATGAGTGCAGTTATCACCAAAGGTTAAAAATAAATAAAGCTAATGTTACATACATCAAAACATTAAAACAAACTTTATTGAGGTAATGAGAATGAGGATTGAGGGGAAGGAATCATTGGGAGCAGATGCTCTATCATGTTTTTTGCCTTTTCAACAATTGAGAGAGCACCACACATATCAAGACAGCAAAATTTCACATTTTAAATGTCCATGTCAAGCAGGGGTGGAGCTAGTAAGGAACTGGTGGGGGGCAATTGCCCCCACAGAACTTTGAGACACCTCTATATTTTCAACTAATTACATGCCCCATTTGTCCCCACTCCCTCACCTCTCTCCCCATTTGCTCTCACACCCTCACCTCCCTCCATTCAAGTTCTTCAACTATACAACTAATCATATTTTGCCCCCACTACAAGAAAATCCTAGCTCTGCTCCTGATGTCAAGCCTTTGATTTGCTAGCCCAAAGGAATCTCTTTTTTTCATTTTATTTTAGATCTAATCAATAACCTGAGTCCTTAGAAGACTGAGTTATTATTATTATTTTTCTACGTGGTGCTCCATCAACCTATATCCATTTGGACCTTTGATAACCCTTACTCAAATTAATCAAATAAACTTTTCTTTTTTTCTAATTTTCTAAAGAAGGGAGGACTGAGGAGTTAATGTAAATAATAGTAAAATTTACAAAGAATGAAGGGCGGGCTAATTAATCTCTATGACTAGTAATGGAACATCTCATGAACCAAAATTCTCAAAATGATTAAGTTCTAATCAACAATTTTAACTGCTATAAATGCTCAATTTCAGTAACAAATAAATGTAAGTTGATTAAGTTCTAATCAATCGAACATCTGACCCATTTAGCAATTAAACCGATGGAAGTATTGAGTGTTTCTTATATAGATATTCAATAATTGAGTTGAGAATTGAGATTCAGAGCTGAAGATAAAATCCAGATAAGTTCGAAATTATAAACAAACATGAGAAGAAAGACTAAAATGCCTAAATTTCAACTTATATGATAAGAAAGATTGCAAATTTTAAAACTTTCTTTAACAAAAATCAAGCACTGATGAGTTTAACATGCTCAAAGTGATTTCAGCAGATAAGTAAGATAAGTAAGGGGAAATCCAAGTGATTTCAGCAGTAGCAGAAATACCTTGTCACCATTAAGTATTGTAAAGCTCCAACTATAATACCTTTGGCATGCTTTGATTGAGGTAAAAATAGTCCTTCTTGAAGAGACTTTACTTCAATTCCTAAGATGAAGTGAATAAGACCAAGATCTTTTCATGCAAACTCAGAACTGAATTGTTCAATTAAGCGAAGAAGAAAGGTTTCATCATTACTAGTAATAATTATATCAACATAAACAAGTAATAAGAGAACCATTCTAGAATAACGAAGAACAAATAGTGACGGATCAGCCCTACTAATGATAATTCAATTCAATATTTACGAAGAACAAACAGTTGAAAATCATGAATAGTTCATTGTAACATTTCTAACTAGACATCGTTATAGTCACATTGATGTTTTGTAAATAATTCATATAAAGTTGTGATGTACTATATTGGTGTTTTAAAACACAAAAGCATTTCTTGAAAGCAACAAAATATTATAGAAGATATGTGGCTAAAAACCATGTAGTACACAATAGCTAGACCCAGAAAGTAATGTATACAAAAATTATAGAAGCCAACACAAACATATCAAGTTAAACCCACAGAGAACACATTTATATAAGAAAATTATCTTGATAATAGAGACCTATCATTACATTACATGTAACCCTTCTTTTTAACATAGCTAATATTTATGCAATCTAATATTTAAGCCATCATTGCAGGCACTTTGATGGTTCTCTTCACCCTCAATTTCCTATAAACACAGAACACTGTTAGTGAGTGATTAAAAAAATCAGTTGGACATAATAAACTAAAAAATAAATGTAATGAAATCTAACCTCCTCCTTGAACAATGGCATCTACCACTACTACTCACCCCTTTCACACCATCGCCCCCTCCCCTAGCAGAGCACCCACCCTAGTAAGTCCCGTAACCGTCTTATATTCATAGTTCTACCCTATCCAACAATTTGGTCTTTTGGAGTAGTTGTTTGGTTAACAAAGTAGATCAATATTTCAAGAAAGTTTGGTTAACAAAGTTGTTTGGGGTTTCCTTATAAGTTGGCTCAATTCCTCTATTTTAATGGATTCGCTTATTGGGCTCTAAATCTGACACACCACTATAAAACTCTTTATTATAAGCCCTGGTCCACTTTAATATAATAATAAGAGAGCTCTAATCCATGGATTGGGGAACCAAGACACCATTTGATCAATGATCTAGAATTCTAATACTAACTGCACCGCAAAGGTTGGACTATATTGATCATCAAGAGAGATTCCATTGAAATATAGGCATAAACCAAAACTATGCAACAAATAATCACCCTCATCATTAGCCTGAATCCTGAAGTGAATTCCCAACAAAATAACTAAGGAACATAAAACTTGCTTGTCAAACTATATCATCTAACTATAGTACTGTATACTGTATACATACATATATATATCTATATATATATATATATGCAAATCCAACTACAAACATGACTGTATACAACACTTTATTAATAGAAAATTGGGCAGTACAAAATTTCAAATAGGGGTCAATGGTAAGCTTCATATGCCACTAAAAGAAAAAAAAATGCATGATTTAAAGAAATTTTGTTTGTGTGAAAAGATTGAACACAGAGTTGTAGATCATGCAAGCAAATCAATCATGTCAAAGTAAATGAGACTCTAAAAAAACAAAAACAAAAACTCCACAAATCTCAAATCTACAGAGCTAGGGCAAAAAATCAGCTACGAGTTGAACTTCCACGACTCTTGTAGAGATGGAAACCCTAACAGAAACAAAAAAGAGAGTGGGAGAAGGAGAGAGAATGAAACACAAGGAGAGAGTGCGAGAGGGAGAGGGTATGAGTATGAAACAGAGGAAGAGAGGGAGATTGACAAATTTTGGGTTCTCCCCAAAAAAATTGTGCCGAAAATGAAGAACACGAAACGTTGGCGCCAAAATGGATTGAGATTCATCCGGTTTTTGTCAAGAATTGATTTTGTTCGTCATCTATTGAGGGTGTTTATGCAAATACCGCCTATAGTCATCATCTCTCTGATGGCGTTTTGACAAAACTGCCTTTATTTAGGGTTTTTTACCGGCGCTTCACGAAATCGCTAATTATTTTCGCCCCGAAATACTTACAGATTTTGCAGTGAAACTTGAAAATCGATTTCTGTTTTCTTTCTATAAAAAAAAAATTCAAGAACTATCACGGGTTCAAAACTCTTTCGATTTCGAGATTTATCATCCGAGTCATCTCGGTATCTCCCAACAACGAGATGTACCCACAAATCAATGTATTAGATGGATTTAAAACCCACGTTCATTTTTCTCATTGTTAAACAAGATATCTCAAACGTATCGGAAAATTCGTCCCAGACGACTCAGTCTTGTTCATGGACAAGACGTCAAAACGAGTTTTAAAACCATGAGAATTGTGGAAGGATAAAATCATTTCCCGTATGGACCATTCATTCGTACCATCCACACGCATCACGAGGTAAACACATGACATCCTTTGAAGAGGACTCTATCTTATTATGGAAGAATCTCAATTTAAACGGATTTTTCGCCTTTTATGTAATTACTAATTTGGATAAGAGATAATAGGGTCAATTATAATTTAAGTAAGATTAAGATTCTTTTTAAAAAATTTCTATTTAAAATGGGAGGGGAAAAAATAGAGGAAAAAAGGAGGAAGGTGGGAAGACCGAGAAGAGGAAGTCATGTAATCTTGAGATTTATAGTAGAATGGCTCCCCGAGCCCATGGAAGTAGTCACAATTGCCGAACCACTTAAAAAATCCTTGTGTTCTCTCTTTTCTATATTTTTTCTATTATTTGATAGATTTAATGATCAAATCGTGATCAAGGTCGAGTTATCACAAAATCGACCTGTACAAAAACTATGGACTCTTGTTTTATGAAACTTCTAATCACCTAAGGTTCCAATAATTCTCCAAGTCACTTACCATCCTAACATGGAATCGAATTGTCTTCAATCTTTGTATTGTTCTTTGACTTTGAAGTTGAGAGAATTCTTGAACCAAGAATGACTAAACTCAACTGATTTTGGAAACAGTACTTTGCAAAAAAATTATGAAAATAATTTCTTAACATGGTATAGCAACTAGAAGAGAAATATAGCGAAAAAGTGTTGAATGAGCCGAAATTATCTGACCCGACCGACCAAAACCAGGTAATTTGGTCGGGTCAGATCCGAATTTAGTGAAACCAAAATGGTTCGGATATGGTTTTAGCTAACTGAATGTGAGTCAGAAACAAATCTAGATTCGAATAAAAAAAAATTGGATCTGAATATGACTATACTCAGATCCACCCCAAACCCAACCATTTTTATGCCCAAAGAGAAAAGGGAAGAGTATAGAAAGGAAAGTTTTTTTTTTTTTTTTTTTGAATTGTGATATATTGACTCGAAAAGAAAATACTCAAACATACTCAACTAACATGGCATGTACACAGAACCATAAAAAAAAATTTCTTCAAGATACATAAGTACAAAATCATGGCTCTGTATACTTTCCACGTCAGTTGAGTATATTTGAGTAGGGCTGATAATCGATCCGTTTGGTATTGGATCAGTATCTACCTTTTACTGATCCGAAACCTTTGTCTTATGATCCAAATCCGATCTGATCCAATCGAATTAATAACTTTTTAAAGCGAATTCGATCTGGTCAAGCTTTTTCTCAATCCTAGATCAATCCGATCCAACTGTGAAATCTAGTTTTGGGGAGAGATACCTAGAGTTTGGGAGAACGCTAGAGAGAACAGAAAATGGTACCAAAGTGAAGAAGAGATCAATGGTTGCCTCAAATCAGAGTTGGAAGATACAAATGATCACAACGACGTGCTTCCCCTGCATGTCCCATATTCACAGATCTAGCGATTAACATGTGGGTTTCGTCAGCAACAATGCCCTCTCACTACATCTTTTCTCAATGCCGAGGAAAACCATTTCTTCCTCTCCATCTCTAACCTAAACCTTAAAAGGAAAACCAAAGAGAGATAGAGACTACAAAAGAGAGAAGCATAGGAGCGTACTTGTAGTAGAAAAATAACCAGATCTATTTTTTATTGGATTGGATTGGAATTGATTCAAATCCAATCCGAAAAAATCTAAAGTCCAAATTAAATCTGAATTCTATTTTTTATTTTTATTTTTATTTTTTTGGATCGGGAGACCGGGACAAATCCAGATCATTGCCACTATAGATTTAAGTATCTTTACTTTTTTGAGTTAGTTTATCATAATTCTTTTCTCTTTTTTTTTCTCTCTTTTTTTTCTTTCTCGAAATTTCTCAAATAATTATTATAATTTTTAAAAATATCGAAAGTGTTACATGTGTTGACAGAGTTATCATATACTGATAACAAATAATTTTTAAAGTATCAATATTATGTTAAATTTCTGTCAAACTTGTAACACTTCCGAAAAAAACAAAAATGCCTATAATTATTTGAAAATTTTCTCTTTTTTTCCTTCTATTTTTTGTCTCTACTTGAGGTGAGTGATTGTCCAATACATTGTGTTTCACATTGAGTTGACATGAATGTGTGCACAAAGCCATAGATTATTTTTCTCAAGTTACGAGTGAAAAGCATCTATGCACTTCCAAGTCAACACATGGAATATTGTGTCTCGCGCAATCACTCCGACATGACTTATTCACGATTGTAAATACCAAAGGACACCTTCTTGTGTTAAAATTTGAGTAATATTTCTTGAGTAGTTAATGGAAGTCAACCCTTTAAAAATAGGGAAAATGACTCTTTAGGTCATATTTGTGAATGCACAAGAGCAAAAGATCTCCAGAGATAAAGTATGTACCATTCAAGATCCTATCTTTGAAAAGTTACCTTGAAGGACGTTTCCAAACTTTTGTCAAAATTATTAACATAAAATACCTAAAATACCTATAACATATAAAGTTATTAATTTATTCTTAACTGTTCAATATGTCATGTAAGATACCTTAGAACTGTTTTTAGGTCTCCCTCTTCCACTAGGTTATTAATCTATGAAAAATACTCACCTTACTAACTAAGATTTGAATTAGGGGCGTTTGGGCTCAAATTTATAACCTGTTATTGCTATCTAAGTGTATCCTCAATAACACTTTGGATATTTTTGAAAATTAAATGTGCTATTACTATCTAAATGTATCTTCAAAAATACTCATCTAAAATATCTAAGACAAATGATATTTGACCTCAACCTGAAACTCACTGATGTGTCATGTGCAAAGAACCATAGATTCTTCAGCTCGGGATACACAACTGTACCTCGGGATACACAATTGCAGATGGCAGGTCAGTTGTGTATCCTGAGGAACAGAATCTACAGTTCTTTGTCAATGCCACGTCGATGAGTTTTGAATCCCCTGTCAGGTTGAGTTCAAAAATCAGCACTCAATATCTAAATGTATCCTCACCTTAGTATCTAAATGTATCCTCAAAACACTGTAGTGGTTTCTTTGCGCAAGCTGGCCCGGACGCTAGGTTAGAAAAAAAACAAAGCAAAACAGAAATTGGAGAACAATTGTAAGAAGAAAAAAAAAAAGGAGCAACATATATACCTATTTAGATTTTGCTGAGAGATTGGTGACAAACACCATGAACATAATTTCTGAATTTTGTCTACTTCTATTGAATGGAAAACACGTCTCTTCAGTGTTTTGAGGATACAATTAGATATTTTAGGTTATTGAATACTACTTACCAATTTTTAGATCTATTAATTAAAATAGATATTTTGTGTATTTTATGATAAAGTTAATTAGGAAAAAGTCTTTCATAGGATAACGTTTCAAACAAAGGATCTTGAATAGTACATACTTCATGACCGGAGCCTAGAAACATAGATATGGCCTTAAAAGCCATTTTCCCATCAAAAACAAGAATGGGGATCCAAAACAGTGTCCGTACCCAACCAAGGTCAAGTGGCACCCAATTTTATGCCACATAGCATTTCTGCGGTTCCACTGACCATATGGATATGTGGTACATCCCTTGATGAATCTACACAATGATTTAGTGGATACAAGTTATCAAACACGATGATTTTTGGTACGTAGGTTTAATAAGTGATGGACCACATATCCATACGGTCATTGGGTCCCAAAAATCCCATATGGCATAAAATGGGGTGCCATCTGACCTTGGTTAGGTACGGAACACTGGATCCCTACTCTAGAAACAAAAATATGAGTATAGCTTGCTATAAAGCCAAAGGGTTGTCCGGCTGGGATCAAAAACTATTCTTAGAGTGAGAACGCTAGCATAATATTTTCTATAACAGCTGGCATCAGGTAGTTTTAAATTTGAAAAAAAATATTACTTCCCTGGTCACAGGTATTGCCCTTAAGATTAATATTAAGAAAATCCAATTTTGTGGATCTACATCGAAGGAATCAACAACGAAACTGTGCTGTAAGCTTCATTGCGTGGAAAGCAAAGTTATATGAGAAGGATCAAGAAGAAGAAGAATGACACAACTTGATTTGGTCAATCCAAAAAGGAAAAATGGAGAACAAAATTGTTTGAATGTAGCGTGGAATGATCAAAATTATTCTTCTCCAATGCCAATAATTGGCCTATACATAGCGGTAGGTACTTTTGTATGTGTTCTATGTATGGTTTGTGATATATTTCATAGATTATATCATAGGCAACAATGGATACCATGTAGATTTTTCTCGCTCAACTCCCTTACACTCTCTATTCTTGCAATTTCTTCAAAATTCCCAGTAGATCTGACCACATCAATGCCTTCTGTTCAGGACCAACTGTCCAAACTTAGTGGCGCCGTCTTAATGTGTCTCTATGCGTTTTTTCTTCCCTTCACTTGGAACTCAGAGTGACTGAACGCCTTTCAAACATGCTCTCCTTGAGCATCCTCGTAGCAACTGTTGTTGTAAATGTTTTGTATGCAGATAGTCACTGGTGTGATCTTCTTGTTCATAGTAGAACATGTCATAATCATGTCATTCATGCTACTGTTGCTCGTGGTGCTATGGTCTGCTTTGGATTTTTCCTTCATAGGTTTTCACACTTCTAAACCTGTTGACGAATTTATAAAAATAGTTCCTCAAGATTCAGAGAAGAAGAGTATGCTACACAAATTGAAGTCATTTTATATTTCTAGTTCAACAAACAACCCTGAATTTGACCTCACTATGTCTCTAATGTGTTTAAATGTGTGCATGCTTTCCATACTTTCTACCCTAGTTCTATCACAAGCTGCAGTTCGATCAATTGTTCTTAAGAAGGTGGAGTTGCGTTGTGAAGTTTCTGACTATAAATGGTCGATGTGGATAGTGGTTGTGACTCAGATTTTCACTGTTCTAGTAGGGAGTATGGTCACTATATTTAGATGGTTGTCGGCACTCAGACAAATGGATATTAATTTGGAGATTGAAACAAATGTTTTTAAACTTTTATCAACTTCGTCTAAGTTCCACATTTTTTCTATGTGGGTTCTATCAACTTCGTCAAATCTTCGCATTATTTCATCCTTCAAAATCTCTAGGAAGGTTTTCATGATCCTCTTTCAAACCATTGAGAGAAATGTTCTTCTGGTATTGTTGATAGTGCACATAATTATGTCCTTGCTGTCTTTTCTCTTAGATTGGATGCTCAAGACACCTTTTGTGTGTACCAAGCAAATTAGCAAAATCTGTTTCGGTGTAAAAAGAAATGATGAAGACATAACCGATATGGTAATGGTGCAATGGATACAGGGAAACTGCGAGGAAGACATAAACAGATGGATGGAGAAATATAAAAGGAATTCCCCAATCGATAATCTCATCCAACTTCTTTCCAAAACTCCTCAATCTGTAGAGTCATTTACTAATAAAGCATCTTGTCTTTCAGTTGTAATCTTTCTTCGAATAGCCACAGTTGTGCTACCAAATGCCCTTAATGCTTCTCTAATTCGTACATTAGATGAAGCCTTTGAAATCATTTATTTCATTGAAAACAAAAAGATTTCCAGGAGTGAAGAAACAAAAAATTTCTGTAGTGGCAAAAATCTGTGGATGAATAGGAACAGTACCTCTCATTGGTTCCATATGAAATTCCTTAAACCATTGGTAGAGAAATTTTATTCACATTTTTCTAAGGAATCTATTGATGGGAGTTTTCAGTATCAACCTCTGGACTTACGTTGTGCACTTGGGCTTATTGAAAAATTCAAAGAAGGATGTCCTGGACGTATGAAGAAGGTTGTTGTGTAGATATTGAAATAAAAAACGTATGTGAAATGATAATCAGACAAAGGCCACTGGAAACATACTCATCAATCGACGAACTATTCGAACACATGGAGCAACTATTTGTGGACATGTTGCGTTTTTTCCTCTCTCAACTCCCACTTACCATCTTCAAGCATCTTGTTGAGAGCACTGTTCAACAACGTGAGGAAAAGGCAAGACTTGTCTTGAAATTCCTTTGCAAACTTGAACCGTTGGAGTATAAAGTTCATTGGTCATTTCCTAACGGAACTGGTATCACTAGCTTGATAACCCCTCAAGTTCCTGCCACACATACTCAGAGTACCGAACAAGTGGAAGGCAATGTAGATGCAAATGTTGCTTGTCGAGCAATCAATAGTGATGAAATTGAAGAGCTTGTTTGAATAGAATGAAATGTAAGTACTTTCTTTTAATTATTTTTTAGCATTAGTTAGATGATTTCCTTTTATTGTCTTTTGGACCATTGTTTTGAACAATTTATTTTATAATTAGGAAAATCAGAAGAAATGGAAGGCCTTGTTCTGATTTGGGCCCTCCAATAAGCATGAAGTCAAGAACTTCAAGAAAATATTAGAGGCATTCTAATACCTTATCTCCTTTATGTTCAAAGAATTTAAAAGGTTATTCTGTTTGTTAGGAAATTTTAGAAGTTTTTAATTCTTCCCAAATATTTTGCAAAATTTTCTTCTGTAATATATTAGGGGTACGCGCCCCTTGTAGCTTTAACATTTTATATTGTAAATATATCTATTTCAACGAAAACAAATTGAAAAATAAAGTAAGAAAAGGGATGCTCACTCAATCAACCACAAATCACTTCATATTGAATTGAAAAGGTACAAAGGGAAAGCCATTAATTTGCATGTAAAAAAGAAGGCGAATCAAGGTGATTTCCTCGTAAAAGCTTTGTACGTTAGAAGAGGGAATTCTCTAAAATTTGAAAGAGAAAGAAAGTTTTGGACTTCACTCAATAATAATTCACCAATGCATCACACACCACATTACCCTCTCTTTGCATATGTTTCACTTCCTAAATAATATCCAAGAGAGCTCTTAAATTATACAGCAAAACCACCCATCAAGAGACCAAGGAATGTTCTTAACCTTTAGACCCTCCACAACCAGCTTTGAGCCCAATTCAATAATAAAATTCACGCCACAAAGATTCCTCAATTCAAGAGCTGAGACCTCGATAAATCGAAAGACAATGAGGAATGAAAATTGGAAGAAACAATGATTTTAAGAGACAATAGACCTCGTCCCGAGACTCAACCAAGCAGCTATGATTCTACTCAGCTTTTGAGATGGAAAATGGATCTATGTGACCACCATAAATAAATCTAATAGCTAGTTGTTAAACTCAACAAAAAGAAACATGTGAAACAAAAATTTCTTTGAAAATAAGCAACACAGTTTCAAAGACCCTTGCTCAGTTCAACTTCAGGTCGTTCATGGTTCATCAATAAAAAATGAACTTAGTTCGTGAGAGTAGACTAAGATGAGGGTATTTGAAGGTTGAAGTGATGAATAGGGTAAAAAATATATTGAAGATAGTGTAGACACCTCATTTTTGTACTCATCTAAACCAATTAGTCAACTCGATTGTAACGGTTCCGGATGATGGATGAATATTTTAAAGTTTTTTATTTGTTACTAGATGGGCTTTCCATGCTCGAATGAGATATTTCATATAAATAAACTTTAGAAATCATATTATGCTAGGGGAATATGACTCAAAATATAGAAATCATTATTTTGAGACAAACAAAAAAGTTTTGCGAGAAAAATCATCAAAAAATAATCAAATTACCAAGATACCGCTGACACCAAAACATTCCTGGAGGCTACGTTACACTTTGAAAAACCTTTTCAAACACATAAAATAATAAACTAAAACCAAATAAACTGTTTCACCAATTTTCACAAAATTTGATAAAATTGCCAATATACCTCTCAAAGGGTCCACGATCATTTCACACTAAAAACCTATAAGTGACACAAACCAATTTCTCATTGAATTTCTTACAAAAAATTGATTCTGAAACATTCAAAAATGTCAAAAAAAGACATCCCAACTCAAAAGTCCTCTTTAGGGGCAAAATAGTAATTTTTCAATCCTAAAATTCGAAAATCAAAAATTAATAATTAAAATATTAATTAACGTAAAGTGAAATCTTAATAAATCGAATTAAATTTTTTGAATAAATAAATTCGATTAATTAGGCCAATGGACCAAATTTTAAGTTGTGACCCATTTATTCAAGTGGGACCCGCCTAATATTTAATAAAGAACCTTTTATCAGGAGTCCCAAAGAATTTATAATAATTTAATAAAGACCCTCCATTGGGGGTTCTCCAAAATTTAAAATTTAAAAAATTTTCATTCTACGTAAGTTAAAAAAGAAAACCTATTTAAAATCTTATCTTATCCCTAAGAAACCTAATCTTATCAACAAAACTTTTTAAAAAGGAGTCTCCACCACCTAATTTCGTAAGTCAAAAAAATTCTAAAAAAGAGATGTCAAACACTCTCAAAATACTTCCCAAAACTCTAAAAGAGATTAGTCATCCCTTCGATGATTTTTCCCCAAATCTATCAAATCGCTTCAAAAATACTTTTTCAACAAGAAAATATACTAAAAAAATATTTATAAAAATTATTTTATAAGAGATCAATATTTTTCTAATTTAAAATAAAAAAATACAACATTTTAAAATTGAAAGCTATGATGCATTGAAAATTATGACTATTAGGAAGATCTAGAAGCTTCCTACCATCGAAAACTATATATATATATATATATATATATATATATATATATATATATATATATATATATATAGATATATATATATAATAAAGATATCATAGAGTACCAAACAACACATCTAAAAGAATGATCTTTTAAAAATATTTTTTTCTCCTAATTTTAATAAAAATAACATTAGATTTTTTTTTTAAATTGAATTTACAATGCAAATCAAAATTAAAACTATTAGAAAAGTCCAAAAGTTGTCTACCATCGAAAACTCAAAAATAATATATCTAAAAGCATGATATTTTAAAAACATATTTTATCTTAATTTTAATGAAAATAACTTTAAGTTTTTTTTTTTTTTTTTATAAATTGAATCTATGATGCAAATCAAAACTAAGAATATTAGGAAGGTCTAAAAGTTCCCTACCTCATATTCAAAGGTTAAAAAGTCTACGAAGCACACGGGAGATTGAGTTGGGTTGAAAGTTCCGTGTCATATGTTATTGAAATTTATAACTTGTCATGTCTCTTCGAAGGTTGCGATAATCCATTCGTTTTTCTCGTTTATGCCGACGTCCAACAGAGGTTCGAATTAGTTGAAAACCTAGCTTGAAGATGGATGGAGACTAGGATTTCTCCAGGGTTTTCTTTTAAAAGAAGAGAATGTAAGAAATAGATGAATAATTCTGAAAATTTCGTAGGTCCTATTATTTATAGTGTTAAAAGGACGTAACAGTCATTATTTGATTTATTTTATTTTAATTAAAAAGTATGTCCCGAACTCCGATTTTTGCGATCTTATTGTCTATTTTGATTAATGTTTTGATGCAGATCTAATGGTGTAATCGGTTTCAAAAAATTATAAATTCAAAAAAAAATTTCCTATTTGTTAGCCTACGAATTTTTTCGAGATACATGATTAAAAATCTTGGACGTTACAGAAAATATGACCAAATATAAGATAATTGAGTCATAGTATGATTGGATAAGATCGAGTAAACAAGGCTTGTATTACCCAAGTTAAAGTCTTTGTGCTATTGTATTAATATTATAAAAGACCTTTGGGTTCTTGTAACTTATGAAACCTCAAACCCAAGTCCTATTGAGATCAAGTCAAAACCCAAAAGACCATTGACCAAGACTTACGTAATTCTCAAGAGATTATTGATCAAAACTTATCTAATTTCTCCCATCATCATTTCATTCACCTTGCCACTTCAACTCACTTGCCCTCAATATTATTCACCACATACCCTATTGTCCCCCACCATTTCACCTCTTCAAATCCCATAAATATAACCTTCAATTCTAAGTATAAAAAAAACATCAAAAACACCTTAGCACCTGTATTTTGTCAAAGCATCTCCTTCCCCCCATTTTCTTATCTTCCATTTTTAGTTTTAATTTAATTTTGTTGTAAGAGCAAGGAAGGTCATCATGAAGATTGAACAACTGATCAAGCTTCACTCTTTCTCCATTTCTTCTCTTTTTTCCTTCTTTTAATATTTTATTTTTAGTAACAATGACCTCCGACTAGACACTTCCCGTTTAAGGAATCGAGGAAGTTTTGAGTGAGTATCTGGTTAACTTAGTATTTAAATTATGTCTTAGATAATTCCTTGAATAGTAGATTCCATTTTCTTATTGCTTGAAATTAAGTTATGTAATTTTTTTTATTCTCCATACACATCGTGATTTTTCAAGCTTGGGTTAAATTCCTTGATGATTGATGCTTGAAATAATGAAGAATCATTGAGAATTTAAACTCGAGAAGGGAAGGGAATCTTGGATTTGGACTCCGAGTTTACAAACCTATGAACTTAAAATCTTAACATGAGTAATAAAAGGACATAAACCACTACGTCATAATGCGCAAAAAACGACTGCCCCTACAGTCGCAAAAAGAGTCGTTTTAAAAGGAGTGGTTTTTTAAAAACGACTGTCCAAGGCTGTCAGAAAAATAAAATAAGGATATAGCGACGGTCAACGACCGTCGCTATAGGGTATTTTTAAAAAAAACATTTTACACCTACCCCCCTTCATATGTTACTGAATATTGGAGATACCCCTATGTTTTGACATTGATGACCTAGACCCCAACAAACAATATGAAAAGACCCAAATACCCCTCATCTTCAACTTTTATAAATCTAACTAAAAATCATTAATGATCTCAAATCGTTCAAACTAAAAATCACAAAGAATAATTCTGAAATATTAGACAGATATACAATCCATTAGAGGTAAACTTGTATCACCACTCTTTCAAATCAAATTCCTATTCCATCAACCTTTTGCAACACTTCTTAGTTGCTTCAACACTTGTTCGACAGCACAATCAAATGGCACCTGGAGAAGAGACACAGTTGAGTGAAAGTATACTGTGGGCACTGGAATAAATCCTCAACACTTACGGTTGACCAAACTATAATACTCGGGCATCATAATCAAATCTTTCCAACAAAAATAAAACAGGAAGGCAGCAAAATATAGATATTGACCTGAATAGAATTAAGAAACTCGGCGTTTCCAGATAAAACCTCTCGCAATCGTTTTTCCCATTTGTCCCAGTCTTCCGAATATGATCCTTTGGAAGGCTCCGATCTAAGATCAATATTTGGGACACATGAAAAATACAAAATATCAATCAATTAAGACCAGTCTTACGTACATTAAGTTGAAATCTGAAAACCAACACAGCCGTCAGTACATAGTACTGTAAACAGATGTATCCAGTGACAAACAGTTAAACTATGGGTTTAATAAATCAGATTGATTTGCCTTGTTCATCTACCAACACTAAATAAAACCATATCCAGATATATTCAATCCTAGTAACAAATCAAAAAGAAGTGTCTGGACATAAATTCCAGAAGAGAGATCACCATTTCTACATTTTTGGTGATTATCGTATTTGTCGACAAAGATACTCTGGATATAGTGAAGTACCAAAGTACCATAGACTCTATTTCTTAAAATTCCATTTTGCAACCATAAGCACGAGGGACTACGTAAAAATTTTCATCTACCTTCCATGCCTGTTTGTGTGAAGCTTATACAAATTTATCCCCTCCTCTAATATAGATTTCACAGGACCTGGTAGAGGACTCCTGCTGATGCAAAAAAATTAATAATCAATGATACAAATATACAATGAAGGAAGGAAGAAAATAATTGCATGTGGATAACAGGGGAAATACTTGTGTAAAATGGTGTTCTATGGTTTGTTCATAATAACCTCGGAGAATAAGCTAATAATTAAAGAAATTCATGTAAATAGTTCAAGAAAGCAATAACTAGAATTCTGCACGCATGAACACATGCGTGTATACACTATCAGTAATAACATTCAATAACATAGCCTTCATCACATCACAAATATATCCTTATCATCACCGTCAATATTGCCACCATCAGCGAAGCCTCATTATACGCACCAACAAATACCAGCTCTTTTATCATGTTTCATCATCATCATTTCCAGAGTTTTACTGAGGAACAAAAACAAGATCATGCATACCTCATTGATTGCTGCAAGTCTTACTTTGTCAATTGCAGCTCTTATATTGTCTTGATGCCTATCAGACTATGGTTTCTCATGGAGAACACCATTAAAGAAGTTTAGACAAGCAATTCATTTTTACCTCACCTTCAATTAGGAGTTTAACATTGTAGACACCCCATTTTTGCATCGCAACGATTCCCAATGATGGATGTTATTTCCATAGCTTTATTTTGTTACCAGAAATATTTCAGAAATCCGGATGAGGTATCTTGAACTACAAAACATTAGAAATCACGCTACGCTAGGAAAATACGATCCCAGAAACATAGAAATCATCATCTTGCAAACAAAAAAAAAGCTTCACTATAAAAATCACTAAAAATTGACCAAATTACCAAAATACCCCTAACATAAAAACAACCCTAGAGCCTACATTACGCTTAGGAAAACTCTTTCGAACACATAAAATAATAAATTGAAACCAAATAAATCATTTCACCAATTTTCACAAAATTTGACAAAATTACGAAAATGCCCCTCATAAAGTTCACAACCATTTCACACAAAAATTTTCATAAATGACACAAACTAATATGTCCATTGAATTCCTTACGAAAAATCGATTCAAAAACATCCTAGAACATTATAAACCGACTTAAAATGTGAAAAGTCCTCTCCGGGGGCAAAACGGTAATTTCACAATTTTCATAATTAAAATTTTCGAAATTAATAAATAAAATATTAAATAATTAAAGTGAAACATTAATAAAATTAATTTAAAATTTTGAACTAAAAAAATCAATCAATCGGGCTCTCATGAAAAATTGTTGAGGGTTCATTAGATATTTCTTTAAGGACCCCTCCATTTGGGGTTCCAAAGAATTAAATATATAATAGAGGGGGGTTCTCCAAAAATTTAAAGTCAATCAAACAAGACTAAAGTCAAGGTTTTAAAGTCAATCAAGTGAGACTGAAGTCAAAATTAAAGTCAATTAAGCAAGACTGAAGTCAAGATATTAAAAGTCAATCAATTAATACTAAAGTCAAAATATTAAAAGTCAATCAAATAAGACCAAAAGTCAAAACCCTAATAGAGTTCTAATTAAATAATAACTCTATTTAATAGAATTATAACTAAAATACAACTCTACCTAAAATAATTCTAATTAAAACACAACTCTACCTAAAACAATTCTAACTAAAACACAATTCTAATTAAAAGAACTCTAATTAAACACTAACTCTATCTAAATCAACCCCTAAATAAATCTATAAATAGAGGTCATCACACCCTATTTTCGGAACAAATAAAAAACCCCAAGAGAAGTAGGTCAAGAAGCCTCCCCAACCTTCCCAAAACCCTAATTTTGAAGTCCCAACTCCTTACCTAACACCCATACTACGATTTTAGCCTAAAAACGTTTAAAAGCCCTTCAAAAACACCCCAAAATCCATAACAAATTCAAAGAATCTAGATTAAAAAAAAAACAGATACCTTGCATCGGAGATCAGAAATCAAATTCGGAGACAGAACGAAGCAAGAAGTACAGTACAAGAAGCAGTTTTTGTCGGATCTGAAGGAACAAGATCTTTGCGTATCAAAGGTAAACTTTCTTTTATTATTATTATTTTTATCTAGGTTACTTGTTAGCAATGTAGTCTTATTTGGGATAAGTAGAGACCGGCATTAGCCGGGCGGGGTTGGTGCCTAACACCTTCCAACCCCGTAACGTGATCCCCAGACCCGTTTTCTCTTTAGTAGATTAGTTTCTTTATCTGTTTAGAGTCAGTATCCGGTTCCTAGACCGTAATAACTAGGTGGCGACTCCCAAACCTCAAGGGTCAAAAGCGAATTCGCGCACCCCGCGGATCGAGGGAGCTTTCAGTGGCGACTCCACTGGGGATTATTGAGGATCAAACTTGAAAAACCCCAAGTATGGGAGCATTGCCAAGATGATCTAGTTTTTTTTATTATTTAGTTTGATTTATTTTATTTATTTTTTTCTATTTATTTATTTTTGTGACTTGATTGTAGATGATTTTGGGTATTGCATTTTTTTTCAATTAAGGATCACTTTTTGATGACACCTAAATAATGAAATATTCAAATTGACATATGAAAATGATGGAATGATGAAGGTTGGGACAGTAATGTTAAAACGTTTTTAAAAAACATTCTATTAAGAATTAAGTCTAGGAACCTTTAATAAAACGTAGATCTCATCGAGTAGATTAATTTAGAATCTGAGTTCACTCAATTTCGTTATCGAAAGCCTTAGATATCATCGATGCAAGTTCAATCTGCAAATATGAAATTGTTGCTGAATGAAGGTTGGGACAGTAATGTTAAAACATTTTTATAGAATATTCTAGTAAGAATTAAGTCTGAGAACCTATTAATAAAACGTAGATCTCATCGAGTAGATTAATTTAGAATCTGATTTTACTCAATTTCGTTATCGGAAGCCTTAGATATCATCGAAGCAAATTCAATCTGTAAATCTGGAATTGTTGCTGAATGAAGGTTGGGAATGCAATGTTAAAACGTTTTTATAGAATATTTTAGTGAGAATTAAGTCTGGGAACCTTTAATAAAACGTATATCTCATCGATTAGATTAATTTAGAACCTGAGTTCACTCAATTTCGTTATCGGAAGCCTTAGATATCATCGATGCAAGTTCAATCTGTAAATCTGGAATTGTTTCTGAATGAAGGTTGGGACAGCAATGTTAAAATGTTTTTACAGAATATTCTAGTGAGAACTAAGTCTGGGCACCTATTAATAAAATGTAGATCTCATCGAATAGATTAATTTAGAACTTGAGTTCATTCGATTTCGTTATCGGGAACCTTAGATATCATCGATGCAAGTTCGGATTGTATTTTCATAATTCACAGAAAATCCGAATTTATCTAATGTTAGCACAATTAATGTTCTTAAGAGTGAGCTCATCTCAACAATTGTCATTCTTTCATCAATGTAACATCTATTGGAATCTCGATTTATTTTGGATCACCCAAAATTGATCATTGATTGGATCTTAAAACTTTTAAAAATTATGCCTATTGCAATGTTTGTTTGATCAATTATTATATGTCATGCTCATTAATTGATTTGCCATGATCTTGATAGATATATTTTGATGTGCATGCTTTGATCTTAATCTTGATGTGATGAATTATGTAGGTAATATTAATATGATATTCATGTTGTGATGGTTTGATTAAGCCTATGGGCCCATTTATTTGAAAAAGCCTCGGGCATACCCTACCCTACTGTGCACACACCAATAACACGTTTATATTATTGCATTGCACACTTACACGTCCTATATAACCAACGTGACACTAGTGCGTGGCCCGGTCTCTTCGGAGATGCGACGTCATTCATGAAAACCACAACTCCAGTCACGTACCTTAGGGTATATCAAACTGGGGCATCAATACCGTCTGATCAAGTGATTCTGAGAGGTATATTGATGCACCCAGGCTGGAGTGACCTGAGCCTTTGACCTATTGTGAGCCACACAGTCACATGTCCCGATTGCCAACGTAGTACTAGTACGTGGTCGGTCCCCTCGTGGGATGCCAAACCATTTATGAAAGCTACAACTCTTGACTCGTACCCATAGGTATGTAAAAGATAATCTAAGTATATCAATTGCACTTCTTGATCAAAACCGATGTCTAAGCGAGATCTTACCCTGCTGTACCCTACTATACGAGGGGGATAGACTATGTCTATTCTAGACGAGAGGTATTTAAGTGGGCCCTTGCTCAGCATCGTGCGCCACCTCTCAACTGGAGATCAAACTGACTGTTTTTTGCTTCAGAGAAGTGAGTTAAGGTTTTAGATTATCACCTATACTGTATATCAAACCAAGTCACCACGTATCGAAAGGTATATAGGTGTGCTTGGGCAAGGGTGGCCAGATAAATTGCATTGCACGTAGTAAACCTAGAGTCTAGAAGCCTTCCTATAGGTCACGACCCGAACTGACTATGGGTGTTCCCGGGTTGCTTTATTCAATCCAACCAATAGGTAACTGGGCGGACCAATCCAGAATAATCAAACAAAACCCGGAATATCAGTCCGACCCAATCAGTGAAATGTACCGATTAATTTGAACCACTTAAACCAGTTGGCCCAATTGACAAATGGATCAAACTGATCAATACCAAATCAGTTGGACTAATTGGTTTCACTTTTAAAGACCCAGACCACTTTGTATAGAAAGATTCGATCTTAGGATCAAATTAATTTGTCTGATCAAAGGTTCAATCCCAATCAGGGGTAGACCCGCGTCTAATCTTTCTCATTTTCTTGGTCACTATAGACTTATAGTGCATTTGAATTCGAAATTTCCCACCGGAGGGCTAATTTATATTAAAATTTTAATCATGTGGTTAAGAAACAAACTTGCAAAATCGATGGTTAATCATACGTGCCCTAAATGTTCTAAACCCTCATCTGTGTCATTTTGGGTCCTTTAAAAGAGTCGTTTAGTCAAAGTACTAATGTCAAATCCAAGTAGTCCATCCACCCAGAAGGACCTTCTCTCTTTGTAGATAATTGTTCCTAGTTTTCTTTGAGTTTCAATCCAATTTTCGTCAGTCTTTAAATCCAGTTAGTTGTTTTAAGTACGTTAGTCTTTCTTCAATTTTCAAGTTTTAGTCGAGTTTGTCAATCTATGTTTTTCAATTCCAATAAAATATAGAAGCTTCTGATTATCATGCGTGTAATAATGATTTGAACATAATATCTAATATGAGGATTGACTTAGAGCTCACTAATCAAACTCGATAAATATTTGAATTAAAGAGTACACTCAAAAAGTGCAAATGGGTACTACATTTTCCTTAGAAGAACATGAGAAGAATAATAAATTTACTTTAGAAATTCAACAACGTTCCTGCATGGTTTCGTGAGAATATATGGATAGATTGCACCAAAATAGATCAAATCCTAAAGTTGAGGGTGAACTTCAAAATCAAATATTATCAAGAATGATGTATTTGAAACCATCAACAAAGGTGTTAAGATCTGCAAGAAGGGATTCATCATGTTTTTCACTTAAGAAATGAGAGTTCTTATTCACAAAAGAACATGAGATTTTATTCGAAGTTTGGAAATGTTTGAACGAGTCAATGTCAAATTCAAAGAACCCAATCACACTCAACTTTGAAAAAGAAGAGTAAAGATCACTCATTCTCAAAAGAAGACTGAAGATTACTCATTCTCAAAAGAAGACTGAAGATTACTCATTCTCAATTTCGTAGAAGAAGACTTTACTCTACAGAGCAATCAAGACATTGAGTTTTCTAAACTTTGACCAAATCAAGTAGTATTTCACTAAAAGAGGCCTTCTACAGTCGAACCATTTTCCTGTCTTATCAAGAAAAAGATAACCTTCTTTAGCCCCTTGCAGCCTTTGAAAAAAATTAATAGCCTCTTCTTTCTAAATCACACCGACCAACCTTGGGGGGGAATCTTAGTATGAACTACGTTTTGACCTGATCCTAAAAGAAAAAAAGTATATTTGGGGTACATAGGCAACCTGAGAAGTTACTTCAGGCCTGGTCACGTTAAAAAAAAATGCAAAAAAATGTATTCTCTTAAGAAAAGTGTCATTCAAAAGGAAAATCCCCTATTGAAGATTCAAAAGAAAAAAAAATGCCAAACTAGGGGCATTAAAAAAAAAATTGCAGAAAAAAAAATGTCAAACTAGGGGCATTTAGAAAAAATCAAAATAATTGACAGAAAAGAGAGAATATCAAACTAGGGGCATTTTGGGAAGTTGAGCCTTATATCTTTTCTTTCTAAATCATATCCTAAGCCCACCTATTAAGTCCTCCTGAATGCTAATTGACTCGGTTAAGGTACAGGGAACCAAGAAATTGTCGAGTTGGTTATTCAAGATCATCAAGAAAAAAAAAAGATAAGCCCGCTAAGTCGAAAATTCGAAAAGACGATTTAGGCAAAATTTAGAGTATAACCATAAGAAAAGCCTACTAGGTTGAAAACCTGAAAAGGCAACCTAGGCAAAAATCAAGGCATCATCAGAAAAAAAAAAAAACAAAGTCCGCTAGATTGAAAACCTGAAGAGGCGATCTAGGCAAAAATTAGGGCATCATCAAATGGGAGGAAAGGTCCCATCAAGAAGAAAAATTCAGAAGGAAGCTTGTGTAGAAATTAGAAAATGCAGAACCATTCAAGCCACAATATTCGTTTTTCAGCCAAGAGCTCACATCCGACGAAGACAATGTTGAAGTCGAAAAAATCAGAAGTCATCTTGAACATTGTAGGATCTTCAAAAGTATGTTTACTTGTTCGCTAATGGAAGATGTAGAACCATCAATCACTTTGAAAAGAAAGATCTTCTATTCTAATATTTATCAAAAATTTTTAAAGTCCAGCTCAAGCATTTTTCAAAAGAAATTCGAAAGAAAATGATCAATCCCTTATTGCACATATGATAATCTTAAGAGTCTTATTTTTAAGAGAATGTCAGTTCTTCTATCTGTCATACATCAGAGTCCATATTTTTCAAGCGTAATTCATTCTATCAGTCTCGTAGTCAAGTTCCAGTTAAAGCCAACCTTGAAACTAAGGGTATTTTTTAAAGTCATTTAATTCCAAAGTTTTGTTCTTAATTACATGATAAAAATGAAAATCTTACTTAAAAGTCTGATTAAGTCAATGATAATTATGAATCCAAATGCATGATAAGCTAATAAAGGCCCGATCTTTCAAACTTTGAGCTCGATTTTGAATAATAGAATGAGTAGGTTTTTTGAAGTCCCTACAAACCTAAGTTCGAGTCCGAGAAACGATACTCCAACTTTTTGAATCATAGAATGAGTAGGCTTTTGAAGTGCCTACAAACCCAAGTTCGAATCCGAGAAACTCCAACTTTTTGAATCATAGAATGAGTGGGCTTTTTGAAGTGCCTATAAACCTAAGTTCGAGTCCGAGAAACGAGACTCCAACTTTTTGAATCATAGAATGAATGGACTTTTTGAAGTGCCTATAAACCTAAGTTCGAGTCCGAGAAAACGAAACTCCAACTTTTTGAATCATAGAATGAATAGGCTTTTTGAAGTGCTTACAATAATAAGTTCGAGTTCGAGAAACGAGACTCCAACTTTTTGAATCATAGAATGAATAAGTTTTTTGAAGTGCCTATAAACCTAAGTTCGAGTCCGGAAAACAAGACTCCAACTTTTTGAATCATAGAATGAATAGGCTTTTTGAAGTTCCTACAAACTTAAGTTCGAGTCCGAGAAACGAGACTCTAACTTTTTGAATCATATAATGAATAGGCTTTTTAAAATGCCTATAAACCTAAGTTCGAGTCCGAGAAACGAGACTCCAACTTTTTGAATCATAGGATGAATAGGCTTTTTGAAGTGCCTACAAACTTAAGTTCGAGTCCGAGAAACGAGACTCTAACTTTTTGAATCATAGAATGAGTAGGTTTTTTGAAGTGCCTACAAACTTAAGTTCAAGACCGAGAAACGAGACTCCAACTTTTTGAATCATATAATGAATAGGCTTTTTAAAATGCCTATAAACCTAAGTTCGAGTCCGAGAAACGAGACTCCAACTTTTTGAATCATAGGATGAATAGGCTTTTTGAAGTGCCTACAAACTTAAGTTCGAGTCCGAGAAACGAGACTCCAACTTTTTGAATCATATAATGAATAGGCTTTTTGAAGTGCCTATAAACCTAAGTTCGAGTCCGATAAACGAGACTCCAATTTTTTGAATCATAGGCTTTTTGAAGTGCCTACAAACCTCAGCTCGAGTCCGAGAAACAAGACTCCATGTTTAATAGGATTGTTTAAGTTCCTCTAAACCTTAGTCAGAGTTCGAGAAACGAGACTCCAATTTTGTTTGAATCATATTGAATTAACAAGATTGTTTAAGTTCTTTAGCCCGAGAAGTATGGCTACAATAAGCTCGAGTCCGATAAACGATACTCAAACTTTTTCGAACTCTAAAAAAAAATTTAAAATAAAATTTAACGAAGTTTCTACAATGTTATGACTCCGATTATCACATTGTTAAATCTTACCATGATTGTTTTCGTTGCATAAGTGCATCTCAATTTTGAATCATTATTGTCAGTGAGGGAAGATCTCTAGGACCTGACACATTTTTACTCAGTAAGCATCACACCATTGCACACACGTTTGCATTAGTCAAGGAGAATTTTCTAAAATTTGAGGATCTGACATCGTCAGTGAGAGTTCAAGCTCGAGGACCTGACAACCTTTTAGTTCGGGGAGAGTTTTACCCTCAAGGATCCGAACACCTCGACGAATTGCTAAATCAAGCTGCAAAATGAACTGTCACTAGCTTTGGCATTCAAATATCGCACTATCTACCAAAATAGATTTGCTATCTAGTTTGCTTCAACCCTCTGCCAAAGAGGGGCATCTGTAGACATCCCATTTTTGCATCCGCCTGATTAATCAACTCGTCAACCCGATCGCAACGATTCCCAATGATGGATGTTATTTCCATAGCTTTATTTTGTTACCAGAAATATTTCAGAAATCCGGATGAGGTATCTTGAACTACAAAACATTAGAAATCACGCTACGCTAGGAAAATACGATCCCAGAAACATAGAAATCATCATCTTGCAAACAAAAAAAAAGCTTCACTATAAAAATCACTAAAAATTGACCAAATTACCAAAATACCCCTAACATAAAAACAACCCTAGAGCCTACATTACGCTTAGGAAAACTCTTTCGAACACATAAAATAATAAATTGAAACCAAATAAATCATTTCACCAATTTTCACAAAATTTGACAAAATTACGAAAATGCCCCTCATAAAGTTCACAACCATTTCACACAAAAATTTTCATAAATGACACAAACTAATATGTCCATTGAATTCCTTACGAAAAATCGATTCAAAAACATCCTAGAACATTATAAACCGACTTAAAATGTGAAAAGTCCTCTCCGGGGGCAAAACGGTAATTTCACAATTTTCATAATTAAAATTTTCGAAATTAATAAATAAAATATTAAATAATTAAAGTGAAACATTAATAAAATTAATTTAAAATTTTGAACTAAAAAAATCAATCAATCGGGCTCTCATGAAAAATTGTTGAGGGTTCATTAGATATTTCTTTAAGGACCCCTCCATTTGGGGTTCCAAAGAATTAAATATATAATAGAGGGGGGTTCTCCAAAAATTTAAAGTCAATCAAACAAGACTAAAGTCAAGGTTTTAAAGTCAATCAAGTGAGACTGAAGTCAAAATTAAAGTCAATTAAGCAAGACTGAAGTCAAGATATTAAAAGTCAATCAATTAATACTAAAGTCAAAATATTAAAAGTCAATCAAATAAGACCAAAAGTCAAAACCCTAATAGAGTTCTAATTAAATAATAACTCTATTTAATAGAATTATAACTAAAATACAACTCTACCTAAAATAATTCTAATTAAAACACAACTCTACCTAAAACAATTCTAACTAAAACACAATTCTAATTAAAAGAACTCTAATTAAACACTAACTCTATCTAAATCAACCCCTAAAAAAATCTATAAATAGAGGTCATCAGACCCTATTTTCGGATCAAATAAAAAACCCTAAGAGAAGTAGGTCAAGAAGCCTCCCCAACCTTCCCAAAACCCTAATTTTGAAGCCCCAACTCCTTACCTAACACCCATACTACGATTTTAGCCTAAAAAACGTCTAAAAGCCCTTCAAAAACACCCCCAAATCCATAAAAAATTTAAAGAATCCAGATAATAAAAAAAAAAGATACCTTGACTCGGAGATCAGAAATCAGATCCGGAGACAGAACAAAGCAAAGAATACAGTACAAGGAGCAATTTTTGTCGGATCTGAGGAAACAAGATCTTTGCGTATCAAAGGTAAACTTTCTTTTATTATTATTTTTTTTATCTAGGTTATTTGTTAGCAATGTAGTCTTATTTGGGATAAGTAGAGACCGGCATTAGCCGGGCGGGGTTGGTTCCTAACACCTTCCAACCCCGTAACGTGATCCTCGGACCCGTTTTCTCTTCAGTAGATTAGTTTCTTTATCTGTTTAGAGTCAGTATCCGGTTCGTAGACAGTAATAACTAGGTGGCGACTCCCAAACCTCAAAGGTCAAAAACGGATCTGCGCACCCCGCGGATCGAGGGCGCTTTCAAACATATAATAAGATTTATTTATTTTATTTTGTGGGGTTTGGGGGGAGGGGCAACTTTTTACTAATACAACTTTATTTTGAAGGAAATTTATTACAAAATATTATGTGTCTACAATAAAATATAAGCACACTATTTTATTTTGGTTCGGAGAACAATCCAACATAAATACGAGAGAACAGAAATTATAGCAATATTGGTGCATCTACACCCACCATCTTGATACATGTTTCATCTTCTTAATCAATGATAAAGAAATTGAATTACATTCTCTCTGACCTACGAAACACCCCTCATTGGAAAAAATAGCCATTTAATCAGAGCTTGCATCTTACACAGAGAACAGGATCCTGACCTGTCAGACTTAAGCAATGGCATCTTGACGAGACTTCCAAAACGTTCAATCAATTCACTCTCGAATTCTCTACGATCCGGGAAATTGGGCAAAACAGAAAAAGTAAAGAAGATGCTTTAAGGGATGTGCATACACACTATGTAACAGCAATGGCACGTACCTTTCCCTCATAAAGGTGGTAAAACATTAGCAGGACGTAACCAGCATTTGGAGATGTCTTGTTAGGATTTCCCTTTAAAAATGTACAACAACAAAAAATCAAGTATTAGAAATTGATCAGCTACATTTTGTGTGCAGAAGTGACTGCTTAGATTGAACACAAAAGTAGCAAGACAAATGCAAATACCGGGTGATTAACTCGCTGAAGTACAAGAAACATGAAAGCAGCTAATGAATCGAGAGAGAACGGATTTGATTCAGTTCCTGCACATTTCAAACGATTATGAAATTTCAATCCAACAAATCAAAGTTGCTAACATGACATCAGTAGCTTCTTCATGGTATTACTTCTTAAGCAGATGAAAATCCGTTCACTACTTATTAGTCAAAAAGCAACAGGATATTAAAACCTTAAGGCAAGAGAAAATGATGGTATGATGGCACTATGACGAGTTTCCAATATTTTAACTAGATGCAATCGTTAAACTACAGTTTTAGCACTAACCTGGGTAATATGGCATTGTGACAACAGTGGTTAACCAAAAATTTGATTTCATCTAGCTTTGAGTAACTTTCAGTAAGCTAAAATATTGGAAAGAGAATAAAAACATAACGATGAAAGAATGCGGGAGAATATTTGATGAGTTTCTAAACGCCACAACTATCAGTTGGCCAATCAGTCATCAAACCTTTAACCCAAAATATCTGGGGTTGGCTGGATCAACCAAGTGATTGATATGAAGGATTGGGACTTGTGGTTGGAGTTGGAGATAACTAAGTTTTTCATTTATCCATAATAATTAAAATTTAGATTGATATTCATGCACAGAGCAAAAACTGAGAAAGTAGTTATCACGAAGCCAAACAAGTATAATTAATACTCAATTGAGGAAAAACTTAAATACAACAAAATGTTATATTTACAGGGCACGAACCTTCAGAATCAGGAACCACTAGAACAGCTGAAGCCCTTGTGCTCCGACACATGTTTTCAATCTGCATGATCAGAAAGTGTCCATCAGAAGGAAACTCAGATGAAAAGAAAAAAATGGCCATCACCAATCTTTTGGAACCAATCAACACATGCAAATTCACACAGGAGAAGCAAAATGTTACCTGGCTCTAGACTTCTTCATTTGGTGCATTTTTGTCAGCGAGGGTTATGGCATATGGTTTTCTTCTGCGTTCATCAACAACCTTCTGCCAATATTTTCCTGTCATGAATGCATTCAGAGGAAATAAGATAACTAGTATAATAGTTAAATAGAATACATTCCCAGAAATGATTTTAGCAAGTAAAACTTCTAAATAATTGAGTAACATAACAATCTCATGCCCACAATGTTTTTGAAATTTGATAGAAGGGAGGGGAAGAGAGAAATAATGTCTTCTTAGTCATTCGGATAGTAATCTTGATATCTCATAACACTCATATCACATCATCTATGATCAAACATCACAATTTTCCATTACCCTGTCTAGTCCTGCTCGTATATTTTTCATACCTATAACCATGGAAATATTTAAGAAAGCACAAAAGGCCTCCTTAAAATATACTTCAAATTAAAAAACATTTCATATTATAGTTTTCACATGCACCAAAAGCAATGATAGTAAACATTAATACATTCTTTATGCAATTTATACACTTACCTCAAACATATTTAAGTATCGAGTAAAAAGCACTGGTAAGAAACACTCTTAGTCAATAAAATTACCTCAAACTAATTCATGCTTGAAACAGAATTGAAGTTAGAATAATTACTTGAACTCAGACCATATCTCAGATGCAGCGCCTGATGGGAAGAACTTCCGACAGGATCGAACAAGGGATGTCACAGCCTCAAAATGTCATTGTCTCAATCTCCATCCCTCTGGGCCTGTATTTCTGCACAATTTATGCACCTTAAAACTTACTAGAAATTCATGAAACAGGATTTGGAAGTAAAAAATCACAAATCCATTACTCCGAATCTAAAAGTGAAGGATGATATTAAGAATATAGTTAGTATTTAAAAAATCTTTGCAAAGTTCTATAGTTTGGTACTTTAGTTACTACAAAAGTTTATTAGTCTTTATTAGGAGAAATGTCCTACATTTAAACCAAATGAACAAAGTCAATAAGAACATGGAGAAAATCCAACCAACCCATGAAAATGTCCTATATTTTGAAACACTTATCTATGACATTTAGGAAGTGTAATTGGGCAGCATACCTAATGTCTGATTGATCTGAATGCATGAAGGTCTTCTTCTGCTCCTTATCAATGGTGTCAACAGTCCTTAGGCCTATCAATAAGAACAAAAATGTACAAAACAAATAACTGGAGAAAAAGGTGGTCAAAATAAAAACTGAAAAAAAAACAAAAAAAAAAAACAAAAAACAACACCACAATATAGTTTCCCGTTTATCCTTTCTCAGCAATCAAGATCAGACAAGATAGACCATATATCTACCATGGTAACAAGGATACACCGGGGAAGGTTGTTTGGATGTATAGGTAGAAATCCACCATCAGGTTGCAGGTTTAAGAAAAATGTTCTCAGCAGAAGTCTTCTAGGAAAAGAAAATTCAAGGAACCAAATCTCTAAGGGCAAATCAAAGAAAAAATAAAAGCAGAAATTGATATAAACTGACTGACAGCGGAAAACTACCAGAAACAATCAGCGATGATCTCCTCCTCCATTAAGAACCAGATTGCTCAGAGCCCTGAAAAGTAACCAGACGTCACAAGGTATAATATTTGTGCATTACATACTGAAAAGTGAAAACATCAAACAGAAAACCTATGAACATCATCACAATACAATAAGATTTTAAGTTATTTTGATTAGATTATTAAGTCAGAAACTAACATGTAAATCTAGTTTGAGTTTTTCAGATGTAACAACTAACAACCACGCCCTGGATTGAAAAACATAGCATCTAAGAGATTTTCCACTTGAAATGCATCAAATCGAAATCTTGACACTTGAAATAGATGTTTATTCACTTTCAAAGGTTCCAAATCCAAAAATTATAACAAAAACATGAAGAAACAGAAAGAAACCCTAACTAACCTTGAGATCTGATTTCGGTCGATGGAGTTTCTGAAACCGAACTTGCAAGTAAACACAGGCTGCCTTCTATTCCCTTGGATAGGATTTGAACTTGACCATCAAGGATCTGAGTCTCTGGATGAATCAAAGGGATTGTAACCGTTTTATGAGGAAAGTTCTTGAGTTTGATCTTGCAAAAACATGGAGAACTTGAAGGGTGAACGCCAGATCGAGGAGGTTTCAAAGCTATGGGGATCTTCAGAGCTAGATTTCCAACAAGGATTCGAACGAAAGGACAAGGATCCACAAACCCTAGATCTGGAATGCTGTGGAGAGAGAGTGCGTGCAAGAGACAGATACATACATAGAGTGTGAGAGAACGAGAGAGCGAGGACGAGAGAGAGAGTGAGTGAACGAGAGCGAGGACGAGTGAACGAGAGTCGAAGACGAGAGAGAGAGAGAGAGAGAGAGAGAGAGAGAGAGAGAGAGAGTGAACGAGAGACCGCAGAGACAGAGAGTCATTTTTCTCTCTCTTTTAGAATGGCTATTGGCACCCCAACTTTTACTTCTTCCGTAGAAACGACGGTTAAACGACAGATTAAAACTGTCGCAATTAATGACAGCCTTAAGAAGCCGTTTTTAGCGCAATTACGGTGTCGCGAAAAACGCAATATGACGTAGTGAACTAAAATGTTAAATTAACTAATATTCGTTTCATGGTGGATTCAATCCCTTAGACAACTTTACTTTCTGTTTTTACTTGTTTTCATTTCCGTTATTTACTTTCGTGTCTTTGAATACTGTTTTTTTTTACTTTCTTGTCTTTAAATTCAACATTTAATTCCTTAGTTGTAAGCTTTCAAAAACAAAAATTGGATTAATAACTTTCTTGCTCTTAAGTTGAATTTTCATTTTAATTTTGAAAATCTCGCCTCCCTGTGGACGATCCCTACTTGCCAAAATAAGTAGTTTTTCATTAAATTTGTCTCAATAACAAGCAAAATAAGTATATCCATAAAATTACGAAAAGCAAATTGTCTCAATAAAAACAAAAATTAAGTATGGCTTGCTATAAAGCCAAAGGCCGGCTGCGATCAAAAACTCTTCTTAGAGTGAGAACGCTAGCATAATATTTTCTATAACAGTTGGCATCAGGTAGTTTTAAATTTGAAAAAGAAAATTACTTCTGTGGTCACAGGTATTGCCCTCAAGATTAATATTAAGAAAATCCAATTTTGTGGATCTACATTGAAGGAATCAACAACGGAACTGTGCTGTAAGCTTCATTGAGTGGAAAGCAAAGTTATATGAGAAGGATCGAGAAGAAGAAGAATGACACAACTTGATTTGGTCAATCCAAAGAAGGAAAAATGGAGAAACAAAATTGTTTGAATGTAACATTGGATGATCAAAATTATTCTTCTCCAATGCCAATAACTGGCCTATACATAGTGGTAGGTACTTTTGTATGTCTTCTATATATGTTTTGTGATATATTTCATGGATTATATCGTAGGAAACCATGTAGATTTTTCTCGCTCAACTCCCTTACACTCTCTATTCTTGCAATTTCTTCAGAACTCCCAGTACATCTGACCACATCAATGCCTTCTGTTCAGGACCAACTGTCCAAAATTAGTGGCACTGTCTTAATATGCGTCTCTATGTGTTTTCTCTTCCCTTCACTTGGAGCTCAGAGTGACTCTGAACGCCTTTCAAACACACTCTCCTTGAGCATGCTCGTAGTAACTGTTGTTGTAAATGTTTGTATGCAGATAGTCACAGGTGTGATCTTCTTGTTCATAGTAGAACATGTCATAATCATGTCATTCATGCTAGTGTTGCTTGTGGTCCTATGGTCTGCTTTGGATTTTTCCTTCTTCATAGGTTCTCACCCTTCTAAACCTGTTGATGAATTTATAAAAAATGTTCCACAAATTGAAGTCATTTTATATTTCTAGTTCAACATGAATTTGACCTCATTATGTCTCTAATGTGTTTAAATGTGTGCATGCTTTCCATACTTTCTACCCTAGTTCTATCACAAGCTGCACTTCGATCAATTGTTCTTAAGAAGGTGGAATTTCGTTGTGGAGTTTCTGACTATAAATGGTCGATGTGGATAGTGGTTGTGACTCAGATTTTCACTGTTCTAGTAGGGAGTATGGTCACTATATTTAGATGGTTGTCGGCACTCAGACAAATGGATATTAATTTGGAGAAATTTTATTCACATTTTTGTAAGGAATCTATTGATGGGAGTTTTCAGTATCAACCTCTGGACTTACGTTGTGCACTTGGGCTTATTGAAAAATTCAAAGAAGGATGTCCTGTAACGTCCCTTCTGACGTATGAAGAAGGTTGTTGTGTAGATATTGAAATAAAAAACGTATGTGAAATGATAATCAGACAAAGGCCACTGGAAACATACTCATCAATCGACGAACTATTCGAACACATGGAGCAACTATTTGTGGACATGTTGCACTTTTTCCTCTCTCGACTCCCTCTTACCATCTTCAACATCTTGCTGAGAGCACTGTTCAAAAACGTGAGGAAAGAGCAAGACTTGTCTTGAAATTCCTTTGCAAAGTTGAACCGTTAGAGTATAAAGTTCATTGGTCATTTCCTAACGGAACTGGTATCACTAGCTTGATAACCCCTCAAGTTCCTACCACACATACTCAGAGTACCAAACAAGTGGTAGGCAATGTAGATGCAAATGTTGCTTGTCGAGCAATCGATAGTGACCAAATTGAAGAGCTTGTTTGAAAAGCTGAAATGTAATTACTTTCTTTTAATTATTTTTTAGCATTAGTTAGATGATTTCCTTTTATTGTCTTTAGGGCCATTGTTATGAACAATTTGTTTTCTAATTAGGAAAATCAGAAGAAAGGGAAGGTCTTATTTGGGCCCTCCAATAAGCGTGAAGTCAAGAACAGCTTCAAGAAAATATTAGAGGCATTCTAATACCTTATCTCCTTTATGTTCGAAGAATTTCAAAGGTTATTCTGTTTGTTAGGAAATTTTAGAAGTTTTTAATTCTTCCCAAGTATTTTGCAAAATTTTCTTCTGTAATATATTAGGGGCACGCCCCCTCGTAGCTTTAACATTTTTTATTGTAAATATATCTATTTCAACAAAAACAAATTTAAAAATAAAGTAAGAAAAGGGATGCTCATTAAATCAACAACAAATCACTTCGTATTGAATTGAAAAGATATAAAGGGAAAGCCATTAATATACAAGTAAAAAAGAAGGCAAATTAAGGTGATTTCCTCGTAAAAGCTTTGTACGTTAGAAGAGGGAATTCTCTAAAATTTGAAAGAGAAAGAAAGTTTTGGACTTCACTCAATAATTCGCCAATGCTTCAAACACCGCATTACCCTCTCTTTGCATATATGTTTCACTTCCTAAATAATATCCAAAAGAGCTCTTAAATTATACAGCAAAACCATGAATCAAGAGACCAAGGAATGTTCTTAACCTTTAGACCCTCCACAATCAGCTTTGAGCCCAATTCAATAATAAAATTCATGCCACAAAGATTCCTCAATTCAAGAGCTGAGACCACGGCCTGACATTCAGCAAAACTGTTTGTGCCTCAATAAATAAATAAAAAGCTGTGCGTGAATATTGGAACCAGTGGTCTCTGAACTCTGTAAAACAGAACCTCCACATCTCCTTTTCTAAAACATATCTAGTAACAAAATAAAATATTGGAATATTCATCCATCATTGGGAACCGTCACAATCGGATTGACGAGTTAATCAATTAGGCGAGTGCGAAATGGGGTGTCTACAATGGGGGGCAATTTTTATTATTTATAATAAGCAATAATCATAAATTTATCCCCCTCCCCCCCGCTTTGTCAAAAACTCTTCTTATTCTTCTTAATCTCTCATTCTCTTTTAATTCCTCTTCTTCTTGATCTAAGAATCGTAACAAATCAATGGTAGCCTCATATCAGAGTTAGAAGATACCAATGACCCCAATGACATGCTTCCCCCGTTTGCCTCATATTCACAGATCTAGCGATTAACACTCATTGCATATTCTCTTAATTAGGTTCCAATACAATTTTTTCATGAAAACGAGAAACAAAAGAAATTGATGAATCGTAAACCCTTTATAAACCATTTATTGACTTAGGTTTTGGCCTAGATCTATTATATTCATAGAAAATAAGTAAAAAGTATGCTAAAAACTCACCTCTTGTATCAATTTTATTGTATAGAAGATTGGAAAGAGGAACTTGAGGGAATGAGACTAAGATCGATCTATTAGAGGGATTTCTAAGGCTTCATATCATCAACAACAAAGGACATTTCACATGCCAAAAATGGTGAAAATGGTCTTTAAGGACCATTTAGAAAGAAAAAGTTTACTAAATGTCTAATTCAATTACCATCGAAAATTTAGGGATAATTTAGAAAGAAGTCCCTCTGCGAAGGTCCTTTAACTAATTTTCCCTACATTTAGATATTTTAGGTTATTGAATACAACTTGCTAACGTTTGATCTATTAATTAAAAATAATATTTTGGATATTTTATGTTAATAAGTATGACCGAAGTTAATTAGGAAAAGTCTTTAAAGCATAATGTTTCAAACAACACTAATTATTTTTTGACTCAAAAATTTTCACTCGGACTGTACTCGATTAATGTGGCAAAAGGGTACAAAATTGTTGATCATTTTCCTTGCGTATCCCCAAAAAACAATCTATGGTTACGTGCCCTTGCTACATACGGACCAAGTGAAAATTTTCGAGTGACAAAATCAGGCTCTTCAAACAAAGGGGACATACTTAACTTAAACTAGGGGTGTCAATGGGTCGGTTTCATTTCGGTTCCTATGATATTTGGAACCATAACCTTTATATTTTATCGGTTCCGGTTCTGGTTTTAAAATAAGTGGAACCGGAACTGGAACCATCAAAAATCACGAGTACCCGTCGGTTCCGATTCTCAATAAAAGAATGAGAAAAATTATTTCAAAATCATTATAATAAAAAATTTCTTCTAAAAAATAACATATTATTTGTAAAGTATCAACTTAATAATAATTTGTTCCATTAAAATAATGACTTAATGACTTTTATTTTCAAACATTAAAATGTATTTCCTTTACAAGTAATAAATTTAAAAAGAAATGACTCTTCTTAAATTCAAATATTTAGTTTATATGAAATTTGAAGAATTTTATATCATATATATTAATTTTAAAATATAGGATTATCTTGAATCATGTATAATATAAAAATAATAAATGACAAAATAAATCAGTTCCGGGTACCCGCGGGTACCCATCGGATAGAACCTAATGGTTCTAGTTCTTATCTGTTCGGTTCCATATTAGACCCGACTCTAATCGGTTTCAATAAAAAGGGAACCGGAACCGGGTTTTTCGATTTCGGTTTCGATTCAGTTCCAGATAAATGGGTACCCATTGACACCGCTAACTTGAACCTCGCTTGTCCGTACAAACATGAACATGGCCTTACTAGCCATTTTCCCTTTAAAAATAAAAATATGAGAATTGCTAGCAATAAAGCCAAAGGGTTGTCCCTGTCTTATTTTTTTCAAAATCTTCATCAAAAGTCCACTAAAGATTTTAAAAACTCTTCGGAATCTCAGTCTTCTCCATTTTGTAGTAGGTGAAGAATTGGTCACAGGTGTTGCGTCAGGATTAATATTAAGAAAAACCAACTTGATTATTATACTTGTTTGTTTAGCCTATTCCCTATTCTTCACCATCAAGTCTGAACTGATCGAGGAGAAGAAGAAGAAGAATAACACAACTTGATTAGATCAATCCGAAGAAGGAAAAATGGAGAAACAAGGTTGTTTGAATGTAACGTTGGATGATCAAAAGTATTCTTCCCCTATGCCAATAATTGGCCTATACATAGCAGCAGGTACTTTTGTATGTGTTCTGTTTATGGTATATGATGTATTTTATGGATTATGTCGTAGGAAGCCATGGATACCATGTAAATTATTCTCACTCAACTCCCTTACACTTTCTCTTCTTGCAATTGCTTCAAAACTCCCAATAGATCTCACCACCCCAATGCCTTCTGTTCATGACCAACTGTCCAAGCTTAGTGGCACTGTCTTAATATGCGTCTCCATGTGTGTTTTCTTTCCTTCACTTGGAAGTCAGAGTGACTCTGAACGCCTTTCAAACATGCTTTCCTTGAGCATCTTCGTAGTAACTGTTGTTGTGAATGTTTGTATGCAAATGGTCACTGGTGTGATCTTCTTGTTCATAGTAGAACATGCCATAATCATGTCATTCATGCTACTGTTGCTCGCAGTGTTGTGGTCTGCTTCAGATATTGGAAGCCCTTATTTCCGCTTTTCTAACCCTCTTGATGAACTTGAAACAAGAGATCCTCAAAATTCTGAGAATAAGAGAATGATACATATATTGAAGTCATTTTATAAGTCTAGTTGTAAACAAAGCCCTGAATTGGTCCTTATTGATTCTCCAATGTGCTTAACTATATGCATGCTTTCTACACTTTCTTCAGTAGTTCTATTACTTCGATCATTTGTTCTAAAGAAGGTGGACTATCGGTGTGGAATTTCTGACTACAAATGGTCAATTTGGATGGTGCTTGTGACTCAGATTCTCACTGTTCTAGTAGGGAGTATAGTCACCTTATTTAGAGGGTTGTCGGCACTCAAAAAATTTGATGTTGGTAGAAAAACATATGTTTTAGATTTTTTACCAGCTTTTGCAAAGTTTGACAGTTTTTCTACTTGGGTTTCATCAACTTTGTCAAAGCTTCGTATTATTTCATTCTTCAAACTCTTTAGAATAGGTTTCATGATCTTCTTTCAAACCATTGGGAGGAATGTTCTTATGGTATTGATCATAGTGCACATGATTATGTCCTTACTGGCTTATCTCTTATATCGGACACTCAAGATACCTTGTGAGTGTGCCATGCAAATTAGCAAAATCTGTTTACGTGAAAAAGGCAATGATGAAGGCAGAGTCAATTTGGATATCAAGGACTGGATAGAGAGAAACTGTGAGGAAGACATTGATAGATGGATGGAGAAATATAAAAGGAGTTCCCCAATTGATAATCTCATCCAAGTTCTTTCCAAAACTTCTAAATCTGAAGAGCCAATTACCAATAAAGTATCTTGTCTTTCAGTGGTAATCTTTGTCCGAATAGCCACAGTTGCATTACCAAGTTCCCTTAGTGTTACTCTAATCCGTACATTAGAGGAATCCTTTGAAATCATTTATTTCATTCAAAAGAAAGAGATTTCCACGAGTGACGAAAAACATAGCCTTGTAGTGGCTAAAATTCTGTGGATGAATAGGAACAATACCTGTCATTGGTTCCATAGGAAATTCATTAAACCATCAGCAGAGAAATTTTATTCACATTTGTCTAAGGAATCTAATGATGGGAGTTTTGAGTGTCAAACTCATCCTCAATTGGACTTACCTTGTGCACTTGGGTTTATTGAACAATTAAAAGAAAGATGTCATGGAACTTCCTTTACACAGATTGAAGAAGGTTATTATGCAGTTAGTGAAATACGAAAAGTCTGTGAACTGATCATCGGACAAGAGCGAGTGGAAACATACTCATCAATCGACGGACTATTCAAACACATGGAGCAACTATTTGTAGACATGTTGCACTTTTTCCTCTCTCAACTCCCAGTTTCCATATTCAAGCATCTTGTTGAGAGCACTGTTAAACAACGTGAGGAAAGAGCAAGACTTGTGTTAAAATTCCTTTGCAAACTGGAACCATTGGAGTACGAAGTCCATTGGTCATTTCCTGACAGAACTGGTATCACGAGCTTGATAAATACTCAAGTTCCAGTCATAGATACTCAGAGTACCGAACAAGTGGGTGGCAATGTAGATGATGCAGATGTCGCTCGACATGTTGCTCGTCAAGCGATTGATAGTGATGAAATTAAAGAGCTTGTTTGAAAAGCATGGAATGTAAGTACTTTTTTCTAAAACTTATATTCTATCATTAGTTAGATGATTTCTTTTTTTTATTGTCTTTAGAACCATTATTTTGAATAATTCCTTTTCTAATTAGGAGAATCAAAAGAAGGGGAAGGTCTTGCTCTGATTTGGACTCTCCAATAAGCATGAGGTCAAGAGCAAGTTCAAGAAAATATTAGAGGCATTTCGATACCTCATCGCCTTGAAGTTCGAAGAATTTAAAAGGTTATTCTGTTTGTTTAGGAAATTCCAGAAATGATCAATTTCTTCTTCTAGTCCTGTGTAAAGTTCTCTTCTGTAATTTTATATTATAAATTATATCTATTTTCTTGCTTAGCAACAAAAAAAACAATATAAAGTAAGAAAGGGGATACTCACGCGATCAATAATAAATCACTTCATATTCAATTGATAATAAAAGTTATATAAAAAGGGATAACCCTGAATTTACAAGTCCAAAAGAAGGTAAAGCAAGGCAAAGAAAGAGACGTTTCTGACTTCCCTCCATAATCACCAATTCATCAGACACCACATTACCCTCTCTTTGCATACGTTTCACTTCCCAAACAACATCCGAGTGAGCACTTTGAATACAGCAAAACTACATATCAAGACACCAAGGAATGTTCTTACCCTTTAGACCCTCCACAATCAGCTTTAAGTCCAATTCAATAATTAAATTTATGCCACAAAGATTGATTAATTCAAGAGCTGAGACCACAGTACAACATTCAGGAAAACTGTTGGTGCCCAAATAAGAAAGCTTGCAGGTAGTCTTATATAGACCATCTCTTCTGTATAGAGTCCACTGGGCAGCAACCATGAATACATTTCCACCCAAATGAAATCATTTTAGTTGTCGGCCCCTAAATTCGGAAGAAGTCTCCATTTAATACTATAAGATCCTTTTTATTCTGACTGAATCGTCAAGCCTTTGTTTTCATTTGGAAATGAATTTATCAATCAAAATAAAGATTCATTCAAGAAGCCTCATCCAAAAGGAATGTGGTCATGACAATGACCAAATCAGGCTATTATCAACTAACATTCAGCAGTTATAAAATGTATATGGATTCGGAAGTCTTTAGCCAAAATGACTAACAATTGTTCTCAATTCAGCCCAAATTTAGCAGCAAAGGGGGAAAAACATATCAATTGAGCTATTGCTTTCCAATTGATAAGTTTGAGATGGATAAGTGGCACAACTACGAAAAAAAAAAAAAGCTAGAAATACCTTATAAGTGAATAAATTAGATTGTTAGAGATATTCTGATCAACATGCGAAGATATTCATCGACTTCAAATATTTCAATAGCATTGTTATGAATATGGAATAGCTAGTGAACAATTTCCATACAAGAAATAATACAATATAGCAAATGACAAAGATTACATAATAGGATGAGAAATTATATTTCCCCAAAGCACTATAAACATTCAACTAAAGGTCCAAACACATTCGATCTTCAAAGCAAAAAAACTGCAGCTACATTTGATCATCAACATTCTCTTTTCGAATATGTTTAATATCATTCCACAAATTATTCTCACAAGTAGTTCTAAGTCATTTTTTATCATTAAAAATTTCTATTACACTAATATCTTTTTTTTTTTTTTAAAGGAACCAGGAACTGTATTTAGAGCTCCACTAGTTTCAACAAAAACATCATGTTCAGTTAAGAATCCCAAAAAAAGTTAGACCATGAAGGATGCAAGAAAATGTAATAATTATTAACTTGTCAATAAATTAAAATACTTTCACATGCAAGTACCAAAGAAGTCAAAGAAATACAACATTCATGTGATGTTTAGATAATCAGTAACCAGAGCTTCAAAAAATGAAAAGAAGTAATTATATGGAGATGACATTTTTTCAATTGGCTAAATAATCACATGGCTTTTCGCAAATGAAGTGCTCTAATATTTGAAGATATAATTCGGTGTCTTTGATTTGTAAACTACTATTTCAAAGCAAGATTTTCTTTTGTCACTTATAATATTTTTCCGATTTTCTTTGGCAAAATGAGCAAAGAATGTATTGATAACAGAGAAAGAAGGAGCCCCCTAATGAGCAAAGAATGGTTTACTAAAGCATAATCAACAACATTGCATTCTCCTCCAAATATGCTGAATTTTCCAATTAAAACCTTGAAAGAGCTTTTCTTATATGATGAATCAAAGGATCGATCCTCCAAGACATAGAGCTACTCATTAAGCGCTCTTTTTAAAAGCATGGAATCCAACTCAATGATAACATCTGAGTCATGGAAATTTAGCAATTCCAGAGTTTCCACCATATTATTTGAAGACTCACCAAAAAGCACTAGTAGACCGCATTTAGAAATTCTCCATCGCTACATATCCCTTAAGATGCACCCACTAAAGACTTTTTTAACACAGAAGTTGTACATAATCTTTCTCCAAGGTGCTGTCCATTGTCCTTTGTGTGCTTCAACGGTAGGTTTGGATCATAGAACTTTCCATGTTTATATCTCTACAGCCAGATGCTATCCATGATTGGTGGTGGCCATGTTGACTGATTCTCTGGCTTGAGAGGCATCTTTTGATTGAGGATTTCTCTGTACTCCCCTCAAAATGGGCTGGGGAGCTGGCCAGAGGCCCAATTTGATGCATAGCATTTCAAGAGAACCTCAGGGAAGAGGCTACGTCAATATGTCCACAACTTGATTTTCAAAAGAGAGAAAATAAGTTACAAGAGATCCAAGAGACTTCTTTTTCTGACGAAATGGTAATCAATGTCAATATGTTTTGTTCTGGTCATATGAAGGGCCGAGATATTATCGCAAAATCAGGTGGGTGGTTTATCAAGATAGAACCCAATATCTCGTAATATAAAAGAAAGCCATGTAAGTTCGGCTGTAATAGAGGCAAAGGCTCAATACACAGCCTCGGTGCTAGATTGAGCAACCGTAGGTTGTTTCTATGCACTTCATGAAAGAATGCATATAAGACATACCTAGGTTCCGCTTGCTTGTAGCATCAACGTTTAGTTTTAGCCACCCTCTTGGGGGTTTGAACCATTTAATAGCCAATATTTGCTAGGGACAAGTTGCTCTAATGTCGACTCCAACCTCTATCAAGTATCTTGGTTCTTTGGGAGATGGAGCATTGGAATATATGCTAATCGAATTTGAATCCAATTAGAAATATTCAGAATTTCTTGTTTAGAGAAGATTTCACATTATCATGTATTGCTTTGTTTCTTGACAACCAGATTGACCCACTAGATCACCCAAGGGACCGTCATAGCAAGGAAGCCCAATTGAGACTTGGGAAAGGAAAACTTCCAAGAAAAACTACAATCCAAAAACCAAGAAGTTGTTAATTAAGTTATAGGCCCATCACATACAATGAATAAAACATAATACTAAAAACATAAGAACTCTAACACCATCTAAATTTTTTGGACTTAGAACAATTTTCAAACAAAAATATTTCTCAAAGCACTGGTTTTCACCCAAGGGAAAAACAAGTAGAACTAGAAAACTCTGCAATAACAATTTATAAAAAAATACATAAACAAGAGCTCAGTGATCGACCTTAGCCAATCCTCTGTTAGAATCTAATTTCGTGTGGCCCAATTGACCTATACATTTTAAGTATTTTATTTTCACGAAGACTATATATATTAAAATAGTCAATAATTAAGGATAAATCCCGATGTAATTAGAATTAAAAATATTTTTAATGACCCATGCCAGAAGCAAAGAAGACCAGTAACTGAGTTTATTTTTTTTTTTGATAAGTAGTAATTCATTCATAAACAAAACTAGGCCAGTCGAGATGACCGACCTAGCAAGACCTTACATCGGTGGACTACTCATAAGGAATAAAACAAATCCCATCCCAATTAAAAATAAAATCCTCGAAGAAAACTCCCCTAAACTCTTTGAATACTTTGGACCAGAAAAAGATAAGACCCACAATGGATATAATTGTATCTCTACAGTCTTTTTGTTTCCCCTCGATTATACGCCTATTTCTCTCAAGCCACACTCTCTAACAGATTGCAAATGGTGTAATACTCCACAACAGCCTCTTTGTGCCACCAAACGAATAGCCAATTGAAGACCAACAAGTGAAGAGTTCTTTTAATGTTTGTGGTAGACAGGATATAACTCCATACAAGTTCAAAAAGTGTGTCCATATGCCATGTGCAAACTTACAATGAAGAAGAAGATGATCCGAAGATTCTCTATTGTCCATACATAGCACACAACAACTCGCCCCGCACAAACCACGACTCATCAGAAAATCCACCGTTTGAATTCTTCCTAAGGCGCCGTCCAAGTAAAGAAAGCAACTTTACTTAGTACTCTAGGAATCAACACGTGAGGAAAGGAAATATCTCCATTATAGCATAGGGAGTGATAAAATGAGCGCACCGAAAACTTCCCATCTTTATTTGCCATCCACACTCTCTCATCTTCCCTTCCTGAACGAAATTATAAGCATGAAACTCCATCTACTAATCTAACAACATCTTCAAGCTCCAAATTGTCAAGACCTCTCCGAAGCCCTAGGTCCCATGCACATTCTCCTTCTATGGATCATCGGACTGATGTGATTGGACTCTCTTTTTTTGAGGATAAGGAATACAAATTCGGAAATACCTCCATAAGTGATCAGTTTCCGCGCCAAATATCTTCCCAAAATCTTACCCGATTACCTTGACCCACTTTGAATTTAATTCTCGGATTGAACATTGGCATGATCTTCATGACACCTTACCACATCCCACAACCATGGGGATGTCTAACTGACCCGCTTTCCCACCCTGTCTGTTTAACGCCATACTTTCCTTCTACAACTTGTCTCCACAGACTATCACCATCAGTCACAAACTTCCAAAGCCATTTTCCCTTCAATGCCAAATTCATTATCCCGAGTCTTCTAATTCCAAGGCCACCATACTTCTTGTTCGAGCAAACCTGTCTCCAACTCACTAGATGATGTTTCCTACACCCAACTCTATCATGCCAAAGAAAGTTGCGAAAAAGCTTATTTAGTCTTAGTTCCACACTTCGGGGAATTGAGAGTAAAGAAAGAAAGTAGACTGGGATACTAGATAGGACACTTTTTATCAGCGTCAATTTGCCCCCCTTGGAGAGATAATTAGCTTGCCACGCTGCTAGTTTCCTCTCAACTCTGTCTACTATCGGATCCCAGATCTCCACCCTTCTATATTGGGCACCTAGCGGCAATCCCAAATAAGTGGACGGTAAACTGCCCACTTTCCAACCCATCAAGGCCGCGAGAAGAGTGAGACATCTAACCATGCCCACCAGAAAAATCTTGTTTCTCCTCATATTTATTGGTATACCTGACACCGCTTCGAAACTACATAACATTCCACTCAGTCTCCTTGTCTACTCTAGAGTTATCTAAGAAAATTAGTGTATCGTCCGCAAATTGGAAATGTGAAACAGTAACATTAGATCCTACTGAGAATTTAATATTGTTAATAGCTGAGTTTATGCTATCTCACAAGATCATTTCTTACAATTTAATATTGTTAATAGGTTAAGAGATAGTTAAAGGTTGATGTATTCTCTAATCGTGCAGCAGCTAAGGTGTCCAAGTCTATTATTAGTTTTGTTCTCTGATTGGCTAAACAAGCCTATTAAAATCAGTCTTGTAAGGATGCAAAAGGCAATGAGAATATTTCTATAATCCCTTGAGAATTAGGCTTTGTTACTGAGTTAGCACAGAGATTCCTTTGTTGAGTTTGTAGTGCAAGACCGATTCTAATATTAAAATCATATCCGAAGTCTTATCCCTAAAAGATTCGAGTCCATTTCTATATTCAAATTTTAATATCTCTACTATTATAATGAGAGAAGGCGTTGTACAAGTGGGTGGTTAACACTAAAATTTGGATTCCAAAAATGCTCACCTTAATATTTAAACTTAATATAATAATGATTATTTTTATCAAACTCACCTTTTCAAAATTACGTAATTATCCTTTTTACTATGTAATCTTCAAAACCATCTTTTAACTAATATATTTTAAATTACAAATAAGCCCTTAGATACATGTGCATTTGCACTTGCCACCTTATAATTTTTTTTAATACAAATATAATGAATAAGAAATATACTTTTTACTATTTAATTATTAAATTAACTATAAATATTATTTTTATTAATTAGTAAGTTTTTCCATCAATTACTTAATTTAAATTAATTTTTCTTACGTTCTTATTTAATAAATATAATAATAATTATTAAATTAAATATAAAATATTATTTTTATTAATTTGTAAGTTTCTCCATCAATTATTTAATTTTAAAAATAAATAAATAATTACTTTTATTCCTATGTCCTAACTCTCTCTCAATAACACGTCTCTCTGATATTTACTAATTAGTAAGTTTTTTTTGTCAATAATTTAATTTAAATTGTTTTTTCTTATATTTTTATTAAATAAATAATTATTGAATTATTAAATTAAACTAATACAATGCACGTGAAATACTATAAAAGAATATTTTTGAAGATGTTAAAAAATAGTTTTATTAATAATTTTGGTATTATAATATTTAAAAACTAATACACTCTTAAATTATAATATAAAAAAATTATTTGAGTGAAATACATAAATCATAAAAAAACATTACCAATATAATTGCAATACCTATAATTTCTTCGACCACAAGGCCAGATAAATAATTATCTCATGAATTTATAAACAATTATAAATTCAACAAAAAAAAAATTTAATAATTTATGGTACTGTTGAAAGAAATAATAATAATTTTTTTTGTTATTTCGTCTATCATTAGATTTATAGAAGGTAGGGAAAAAAAACATTGCTGAAGATTTTATAATATAAAATCTGGAATAATATACATATGAAATCAGGAATTAATTTCTATTTATTTATTCAATTAAAAAAATAGTGGAATAGAATAGTCCTTGGAGCTAATTTCTATTTATTTTTTGAAATTAAAAAATAATAATATTTTTAAATATTGGCATACCAAAAATGGTTTGGCTTTTTAGGAGAAGTAGAGGCTAAATATTTTTAAAATGTATTTTTAATTATTTGTGGTATCTTGATAGTGTATATTTCCTTCTATAATAACACGTGTCCCGCCAAAGTAATAATAAAAAAATATATAAAAATTGTGTGATACTCTCCATAGCAATATGTTATTCTTTCTATGTTCCTATTATATTAAAAATTAAGTGGCAATCATTTATTTTTCAAATAACCATAGATGAAGCCTTTGAAATCATTTATTTCATTGAATGAGGATGATATCTACGGTGAGGAAATCATCTTATTTTAAAACTCCTAACCCAAGTTTTACAAGGTAAAGAATTGTAGATCGTTAATTATTTGTAAATTATTTTTGTTGAGATTAGATGTTTTGAAATTGACTGATTTTTTATGAGTCATCACCTCAGTTCTAATTTCAATAAGACAAAATATGTTCAATAGTTGGTTGTCAAACATGAATTTATTAAACAACAGTAAAGTTAAAGGAATATTATTGAAAAAATGAATAAAAGAGAAAAGATAATAGAATTGTAACAAGAAAAGTGTGAAGAGGAGAAACAATAAAATGGATAGCTTGAATCTTATTTTCTTAGAATTGAAGTGGACATTTATACCCCCCCAGCTTACCATTGTGATTATATAAATTTTTTGTTTTTTATAATTTAAAAATATATTATTAAAATCAGTTAATAAATAGAAAATTAAAACAAATGCAATTATTTAGCCAATCCACGTGCATGTCCACAGTATAAAAGCAAACAGATAAAGAGAAGAGAGAGAGAAGAGAATTGCTTTTGCTTTTCTCTACTTTGTTACAGACATCTTTGAAAATCGGACGTGAAAAAGAGAGAAAAATATATACAAAAAGAAAGCGAAAGCGAAAGCGAAAGAGAGAGTGAGAGAAGGTTTTCAGTGGATTTGGATTCGTTGTGTTGTAGTTTTTTGTTCTCTTTCTCATTCTCACTCTCACTCTCACTCTCACTCTCTTGAAGCACAGCTCTCTAACATACGCAGAAGAAGTAATTGAATAGGAACAGTACCTCTCATTGGTTCTATGAAATTCCTTAAACCATTGGTAGAGAAATTTTATTCACATTTTCTAAGGAATCTATTGATGGGAGTTTTCAGTATCAACCTCTGGACTTACATTGTGCACTTGGGCTTATTGAAAAATTCAAAGAAGAATGTCCTGTAACGTCCCTTCTGACATATGAAGAAGGTTGTTGTGTAGATATTAAAATAAAAAACGCATGTGAAATGATAATCAGACAAAGGCCACTGGAAACATACTCATCAATGGATGAACTATTCGAACACATGGAGCAACTATTTGTGGACATGTTGCACTTTTTCCTCTCTCGACTCCCTCTTACCATCTTAAAGCATCTTGTTGAAAGCTCTGTTCAACAACGTGAGGAAAGAGCAAGACTTGTCTTGAAATTCCTTTGCAAACTTGAACCATTGGAGTATAAAGTTCATTGGTCATTTCCTAACGGAACTGGTATCACTAGCTTGATAACCCCTCAAGTTCCTACCACACATACTCAGAGTACCGAACAAGTGGAAGACAATGTAGATGCAAATGTTGCTTGTCGAGCAATCGATAGTGACCAAATTGAAGAGCTTGTTTGAAAAGCATGAAATGTAAGTACTTTGTTTTAATTATTTTTAGCATTAGTTAGATGATTTCCTTTTATTTTCTTTAGGACCATTGTTTTGAACAATTTGTTTTCTAATTAGGAAAATCAGAAGAAAGGGAAGGTCTTATTTGGGCCCTCCAATAAGCGTGAAGTCAAGAACAGCTTCAAGAAAATATTAGAGGCATTCTAATATCTTATCTCCTTTATGTTCGAAGAATTTAAAAGGTTATTCTGTTTGTTAGGAAATTTTAGAAGTTTTTTATTCTTCCCAAGTATTTTGCAAAATTTTCTTCTGTAATATATTAGGGGCACGTCCCCTCGTAGCTTTAACATTTTATATTGTAAATATATCTATTTCAACAAAAACAAATTGAAAAATAAAGTAAGAAAAGGGATGCTCATTCAATCAACAACAAATCACTTCGTATTGAATTGAAAAGATACAAAGGGAAAGCCATTAATTTACAAGTAAAAAAGAAGGCAAATCAGGGTGATTTCCTATGTAAAAGCTTTGTACGTTAGAAGAGGGAATTCTCCAAAATTTGAAAGAGAAAGAAAGTTTTGGACTTCACTCAATGATTCACCAATGCATCAAACACCGCATTACCCTCTCTTTGCATATGTTTCACTTCCTAAATAATATCCAAGAGAGCTCTTAAATTATATAGCAAAACCATGAATCAAGAGACCAAGGAATGTTCTTAACCTTTAGACCCTCCACAATCAGCTTTGAGCCCAATTCAATAATAAAATTCATGCCAGAAAGATTCCTCAATTCAAGAGCTGAGACCACGGCCTGACATTCAGCAAAACTGTTTGTGCCTCAATAAATAAATAAAAAGTTGTGTGTGAATATTGGAACCAATGGTCTCTGAACTCTGTAAAACAGAACCTCCACAGCTCCTTAGAGAAGCTACACTTGAAGAATAAGTGATTGAAGATTTCTTCATCATTTTTGCATAAAGCACATCTTGAAGCTAAACTTATAGACCATCTCTTCCATAAAGAGTCCATTGCGCAGCCACCATGAATATTGAATACATTTACACCCAAATGTAATCATTTTAGTAGGGGACCCCTGAATTCTAAAGAATTCTCCATTTGGTAATATGAGAACCTTTTATTCTGACTGCATCATCAAGTATTTGTTTTCATTTGGAAAAGAATTTATTAGTGATCAAAAGAATTATTGTAAAATTGCATATAAAGATAAATACAGTTGACCTCGATAAATCGAAAGACAATGGGGAATAAAAATTGGAAGCAACAATGACTCTAAAAGACAACAGACCTCGTCCTAAGACTCAACTAAGCAGCTATGTTTCCATCTACTCAGCTTTTGAGATGGAAAATGGATCTATGTGACCACCATAAATAAATCTAATAGCTAGTTGTTAAACTCAACAAAAAGAAAAATGTGAAATAAAAATTTCTTTGAAAATAAGCAACACATTTTCAAAGACACTTGCTCAGTTCGACTTCAGGTCGTTCATGGTTCATCAATCAAAAATGAACCCAGTTCGTGAGAGTAGACTAAGATGAGGGTATTTGAAGGTTGAAGTGATGAATAGGGTAAAAAATATATTGAAAATAGTGTAGACACCTCATTTTTGTACTCGTCTACACCAATTAGTCAACTCGATTGCAACGGTTCCGGATGATGGATAAATATTTTAAAGTTTTTTATTTGTTACTAGATGTGTTTTCCAAACCCGAATGAGATATTTTATACAAATGAACTTTAGAGATCACACTACGCTAGGAAAATATGACAAAAAACATAGAAATCATTATTTTGAGACAAACAAAAAAGTTTTGCAAGAAAAAATCATCAAAAAATGATCAAATTACCAAGATACCTCTGACACCAAAACATCTCTAGAGGCTATATTACGCTTAAGAAAATCCTATCAAAAACATAAAATAATAAACTAAAACCAAATAAATTGTTTCACCAATTTTCACAAAATTTGATAAAATTATCAAAATACCCTTCATAGGGTCCACGATCATTTCAGGCCAAAAACCCATAAGTAACACAAATCAATACTCTCATTGAATTTCTTACAAAAAATTGATTCTGAAATATTCAAAAATATCAAAAAAAGACATCCCAACTCAAAAATCCTCTTTAGGGGCAAAACGATAATTTTTCAATCCTAAAATTCAAAAATTAATAATTAATAATTAAAATATTAATTAACAAAAAGTGAAATCTTAATAAATCAAATTAAATTTTTTAAATAAATAAATTCAAATAATTAACCCTATGGATCAAATTTTAAGTCGTAGCCCATTTATACAGGTGGGGCCTACCTAATATTTAATAAAGAACCTTCTAGCGGGGGTCCCAAAGAATTTAGAATAATTTAATAAAAAATCCCCAATTGGAGAGTTCTCCAAATTTTAAAAAATTTCATTCTACGTAAGTCGAAAACTAAAACCTAATTAAAATCTTATCTAAATAATTTAACTGATTAGTTATATATAAATCTTATCCTTAAAAAACATAATCTTATCAATACAGTTCTTTAAAAAGGAGTCTCCACCACCTAATTTCGTAGGTAAAAAAAATTCTAAAAAGAGATGTCAAAAACTCTCTCAATACTTCCAAAAATCCTAGAAGAGATTAGTCATCCCTTCGATGATTTTTCCCCAAATCTATCAAAACTTATCAAAAATACTTTTTAACAAGAAAATACACTACACAAATATTTCTAAAAATTATTTTGTAAGAGATCAATATTTTCCTAATTTAAAATAAAAAATACAAGGTTTTAAAATTGAAAGCTATGATGCATTGAAAATTATGACTAGTCGAAAGATCTAGACGCTTCCTACCATCAAAAACTCAAAAAATAAAAATAAAAAATAAAAAAGAGATAAAGATTCATCATAGTGTACCAAATAATACATCTAAAAGTATGATCTTTTAAAAACATTTTTTCTCCTAACTTTAATGAAAATAACATTAGATTTCTTTTTTTTTAATTGAATTTACGATGCAAATCAAAACAAAGACTATTAGGAAAGTGCAAAAGTTGTCTACCATCGAAAACTCAAAAATAATATATCTAAAAGCATGATATTAAATAAAATTAGTTTTTTTTTTTTTAATTGAATCTACGATGCAAATCAAAACTAATAATATTAGGAAGGTATAAAAGTTCCCTACCTCATATTCGAATGTTAAAAACTCTACGAAACACACGAGAGATTGAGTTGGGTTGAAGGTTTCATGTCATATGTTATTGAAATTTATAACATGTCATGTCTCTTCGAAGGTTGCAATAATCCATTCGTTTTTCTCTTTTATGCCGACGTCCAACAAAGGCTTGAATTAGTTGAAAACTTAGCTTGAAGATGGATGGAGACTAGGATTTCTCCAGGGTATTCTTTTAAAAGAAGAGAATGTGAGAAATAAATGAATAATTCTAGAAATTTCATGGGTCATAATATTTATAGTGTTAAAAGGACATAACAGTCATTATTTTATTTATTTTATTTTAATTAAAAAGTATGTCCCGAACTCTGATTTTTGCAATCTTATTGTCTATTTTGGTTAATGTTTTGATGCAGATCTAATGGTGTAATCGGTTTCGAAAAATTCCAACTTCAAATTTTTTTCCTATTTATTAGCATACGAATTTTCACGAGATACATGATTAAAAGTCTTGGACGTTACAGAAAATATAACTAAATATAAGATAATTGAGTCATAGTATGGTTGGATTAGATCGAGTAAACAAGGCTTGTATTACCTAAGTTAAAGTCTTTTTGCTATTGTATTAATATTATAAAACGCCTTAAACCCAAGTCCTATTGAGATCAAGTCAAAACCCAAAAGACCATTGACCAAGACTTACGTAATTCTCAAGAGATTATTGATCAAAACTTACCTAATTTCTCCCATCATCATTCCATTCACCTTGCCACTTCAACTCACTTACCCTCAATATTATTCACCACATATCCTATTATCCCCCACCATTTCAGCTCTTCTAATCCTATAAATAACCTTCAATTCTAAGTCAAAAAAACACATCAAGAACACTTTAAAACCTGTATTTTGTCAAATCATCTCCTTCCCCCCTTTTTCTTATTTTCCATTTTTAGTTTTAGTTTAATTTTGTAGTAAGAGCAAGGAAGGTCATCATGAAGATTGAACGATTGATCAAGCTTCGTTCTTTCTCCATCTCTTCTCTCTTTTACTTCTTTTAATATTTTATTTTTAGTCACGATGACCTCCGACCAGGCACCTCCCATCTAAGGTATTGAGGAAATTGTGAGCGAGTATCCAGTTAACTTAGTATTTAAATTATGTCCTTAGATAATTCCTTCAATAGTAGATTCCACTTTTTTATTGTTTAAAATTAAGTTAAATAATTTTTCTTATTCTCCATACACACCGTGATTTTTCATGCTTGGGTTAAGTTCCTTTATGATTGATGTTCAAAATGATGAATAATCATTGAGAATTACAACTCGAGAAGGGAATGGAATCTTGGATTTGGACTCCAAACTTATGGAATTATGAACTTAAAATCTTAACCTGAGTAATAAAAGGATATAAACTAAAATGTTAAATTAACTAATATTCGTTTCATGGTGGATTCTATTCCCTAGACAACTTTACTTTCTGTTTTTACTTGTTTTCATTTATGTTATTTACTTTCATGTCTTAGAATATTGTTTTTTTTTTTTTGACTTTCTTGTCTTTAAATTCAATATTTAATTCCTTAATTGTATACTTTCAAAACAAAAATTGGTTCGATAACTTTCTTACTCTTAAGTTGAATCTTCATTTTAATTTTGAAAACCTCGCCTCCTTGTGGACAATCCCTACTTGCCAAAATAAGTAGTTTTCATTAAATTTATCTCAATAAAAACCAAGATAACTATATCCATAAAATTACAATGAGTAAATTGACGCTGTTACCGCGGAGATGTTACGTTTTAATTATTCTTTATTTACTATCCTAGTTATATTAGTTTTCTAATTCCATTTAGTATTATTTAAGAGAGTTTCTATTTTAAATTAATTAGGAGTTTAGTATGAGTTTAATTAGGTTTTAGAGTTAAATTAGGAATTGCTATTGTAGCCGAATCAACAAGTTAACCCTCTATATATAGGGGTGAAAGCGCCATCGATCCGTAGGTTGCAGATCCACTTTTTTGAGTTTGGGAGTCGCCACCTAGTTATTATGGTCTAAGAATCGAAATATTAACTCTAAATAGATAAAAACACTGATCTACAAAAAAAAAAACGGGTCCAGAGATCACGTTACGGGGTTGGAAGGTGTTAGGCACTGTGAACACTCCATTTTTGCATTCGCCTGATTAATCAACTCGTCAACCCGATCGCAATGGTTCCCAATGATGGATGATTATTTCATTAGTATATTTTGTTGTTAGATATGTTTCAGAAATTTAGATGAGGAATCTCAAATTAACAAAATTATAGAAACCACGTTACATTAGGAATATATAACCCCAAAATCTTAGAAATCATTATTTTTCAGACAAAAAGAAGCTTTACGATAAAAATCACTAAAAAGATGATCAAATTACTAAAATACCCCTAATCTTAAAACATCTCTAGAGCCTACGTTAGACTTAGGAAAACCCATTCAAATACATAAAATAACAAATCGAAACCAAATAAATCATTTCACTAATTTTCACAAAATTTAAAAAAATTACAAAAATGCCCCTCATAAAGTTCACGACCATTTCGCACAAAAAATTTCAAAAATGACATAAACCAATATTTCCATTAAATTTCTTATGAAAAATCGATTCTAAAACATTCTAGAACATCAAAAATCAACTTGAAACGCAAAAGTTCTCTTTACGGGTAAAACGGTACTTTTTCAATTAAAAAAATTTAAAATTTTAAAATTAATAAATAAAATATTAAATAATGTAAAGTAGAAAATTAATAAAACTAATTTAAAATTTTGTACCAAAAAAATCGATCAATCGGGCTTTCAAGCAAAATTGTTGATGGTTGCCCAAATATTTATTAAAAGACACCTTCATTTGGGGGCCCAAAGAATTAAAGATATAGTAAAAGGGGTTTCTCCAAAATCTTAAAGTCAATCCAGTAAAACTAAAGTCAAGAAATTAAAGTCAATCAAAAAAGACTAAAGTCAAAATCTTAAAGTCAAACAAATGAGACTAAAAGTCAAAACCCTAATCTAAACTAATTAAGTCAATCTCATAAGACTAAAGTCAAAACCCTAATTAAAACCCTAAAGGAAACATAATTAAACACTAACTCTACCCAAAAAAATTTATAAATAGGAGCCTCCACACCCTAATTTCGTATCCAAGAATAAATCTTAAGAGAAGTAGGTCAAGAAGCTTCCCTAGCATCCCATAAACCCTAATTTTGAAGCCCTAACTCCTTACTTAACACCCATACCTAAATTTTAGCTCCAAAAACACCTAGAAGCCCTTCAAAAATACCTAGAAATTTATAAATAAATCCAAAGAATCCATATCTAAAAAAGAGATACCTTACCTTGGAGATCAGAAATCAGATCCAGAAACATAACGAAGTGAGGAGTACTGTACAAGGACCTATTCTATTAGATCTGAGGGAACAAGACCGTTGTCTTCATAAAGGTATACAAATTTCTTATTTTTTTTATTATTACTTAGGTCTTTTAGCAATGTAGTTTATTTAGGAATTAGCAGAGACCGGCGTTTGCCGGGCGAGGTTGGTGCCTAACACCTTCCAACCTCGTAATTTGATCCATAAACTCAGTTATTTTTTATAGTAGATTAGTTGATTTATCCGTTTAGAGTCCAAATTCGGTTCCTAGACCGTAATAACTAGGTGGCGACTCCCAAACCTCAAAGGTCAAAAGCTAATCCGCGTACCCCGCGGATCGAGGGCGTTTTTAGGCACCAATTCTGCCCGCCAACCGTCGGTCTCTACTTTTTCCTAAAAGAAAAATTACATTGCTAAACAGACCTAAAAATAAATAAATAAAAATAATACCTGGGTGATTGCAACAATTGGTTCCCTTAGAGCTAGCAGAGAGCGTCCTCGTGTGAGTTTTTTGATTTTTTATTCTTCACTGAATCCGCTTTAAATCTCCAAGATGAGGCATATATAAGTATTTTCAAAATTTTTGGATATTTTTTGGAGGGCATCTGGGTATTTTTTTTTTTAGCAAAAACTAGGGTTTGGATGTTAGGTAGAGAATTGGGACTTCAGATTTTGAATTTTAGGAAGATTGGGGGGTGTTTCTGACCTCTCTTTCCTAGGATTTCTCTTGACCTGCAAGATTGGATCGTAGAGGCTCCTATTTATAAAATTTTTTAGAAGCTTTTTAATTTTAATTTGACTACGTTCCTTTTAGATAATGTGAATTAAGGTTTAACTAGGGTTTTGAATTAGAGTTTTAAATTAGGGTTTTCAATTCATACGTACAATGAAGAATATTTTTTAATTATTTTGGAAAATCCCCCTGATTATATTTTCATTCAGGTGGGTTCCCACTTAAAATTTGGCCCGTGAGCTTAATTAATTAGTTTTAATTATTTAAAAATTTAATTTAATTTATTAAGATTTCACTTTACGTTAATTAATGTTTTAAATATTAAATTCAAAATTTTGAATTTTTAGGGTTGGAAAATTATCGTTTTGGCCTCAAAGAGGACTTTTGCGTTGAGAGATCAGTTTTTTATATTTCTGGATGTTTTGAAATCAATTTTTTTATAAAGAATTCAATGGAAGTATCAGTTTGTGTCATTTATGGATTTTTAGCATGAAGTGTCGTGAACCCTATGATGGGTATTTTCGTAATTTTGTTGAATTTGGTAACAATTCGCAAAATAGTTTATTTGATTTTAATTTGATATTTTATGTATTTGCAAGAGTTTTCCTAAGCATAACGTAAGTTCTAGGGATGTTTTGATGTTAGGGGTATTTTAGTAATTTGATCATTTTTTTAGTGATTTTTCTCGTAAAACTTATTTTTGTCTGAAGAATGATGGTTTCTACGTTTTTGTATCATATTTTCCTAATGTAACATGGTTTTTAAAATTTTACTTGCTTCAAATACCTCATTCGAATTTCTAAAACATATCTAGTAACAAAATAAAGCATTGGAATATTCATCCATCATTGGGAACTGTCACAATCAAGTTGACGAGTTGATTAATCAGGCAAGTACGAAAATGGGATGTCTATACAGAGGGGGGGCAGTTTTTATTATTTATAATAAGCAGTAATCATAAATTTATCCCCCTTCCCTTGCTTTGTCAAAAACTCTTCTTATTCTTCTTAATCTCTCATTCTCTTTTAATTCCTCTTCTTCTTGATCTAAGAATCGTAACAAATCAATGGTAGCCTCATATCAGAGTTAGAAGATACCAATAGCCCAAATGACATGCTTCCCCCGTTTGCTTCATATTCACAGATCTAGCGATTAACACTCATTGCATATTCTCTTAATTAGGTTCCAATACAATTTTTTCATCAAAACGACAAACAAAATAAATTGATAAATCGTAAACCCTGTATTTATTGACTTAGGTTTTCACCTAGATCTATTATATTCATAGAAAATAAGTAAAAAGTATGCTAAAAACTCACCTCTTATGTCAATTTTATTGTATAGAAGATTGGAAAGAGGAACTTGAGGGAATGAGAGTAAGATCGATCTATTAGAGGGATTTCTAAGGCTTCATATCATCAATAACAAAGGACATTTCACACACCAAAAATGGTGAAAATGGTCTTTAAGGACCATTTAGAAAGAAAATGTTTACTAAATGTCTTATTCAATTACCATCAAAAATTTAGGAATAATTTAGAAAGAAGTCCCTCCGCGAAGGTCCTTTAAGTAATTTTCCCTACATTTAGATATTTTAGGTTATTGAATACAACTTGCTAATGTTTGATCTATTAATTAAAAATAATATTTTGGATATTTTATGTTAATGTAGACATCCCATTTTTGCACTCGCCTGATTAATCAACTCGTCAATCCGATTGCAATGATTCCCAATGATGGATGTGTATTTCATTGCTTTATTTTGTTACCAGATATGTTTCAGAAATCCGGATGAGGTATCTCGAACTGACAAAACCTTAGAAACCACGCTACGCTAGGAAAATACGACCCCAGAAACATAGAAATTATCATCTTGCAAATCAAAAAGAAGTTTCACGATAAAAATCACTAAAAATTGACCAAATTACCAAAATACCCCTAACCTCAAAACAACCTTAGAGCCTACGTTACACTTAGGAAAACTCTCTCAAATACATAAAACAACAAATCGAAACCAAATAAATCATTTCACCAATTTTAACAGAATTTGACAAAATTACGAAAATGCCCCTCATAAAGTTCACTATCATTTCACATAAAAAATTTCATAAATGACACAAACCAACATTCTCATTGAATTCCTTACGAAAAACCGATTCTAAAACATCCTAGAACATTAAAAACCGACTTGAAACGTGAAAAGTCCTCCCCGGGGGTAAAACGGTAATTTCACAATTTTCATAATTAAAAAATTCGAAATTAATAAATAAAATATTAAATAATTAAATTTAAACATTAATGAAATTAATTTAAAATTTTGAACCTAAAAAATCGATCAATCGGACTCTCAGGCAAAATTGTTGAGGGTTCGTGGGATATTTCTTTAAGGACCCCTCTATTTGGGAGTCCAAAGAATTAAAGAAATAATGGAAGAGGGTTCTCCAAAAATCAGAGTAAATCAAGCAAGACTAAGGTCAAGGTATTAAAGTTGATCAAGTAAGACTGAAGTCAAAATTAAAGTCAATTAAGCAAGACTAAAGTCAAGATATTAAAAGTCGATCAATTAAGACTAAAGTCAAAACATTAAAAGTCAATCAAATAAGACCAAAAGTCATAATAGATATCTAATTAAATAATAACTCTATCTAATAGAGTTCTAACTTAAAAACAATTCTACCTAAAATAATTTGAATTAAAACACAATTCTACCTAAAACAATTATAATTAAAACACAATTCTACCTAAAACAAGTCAAACTAAAACACAACTCTAATTAAAAGATCTCTAATTAAACACTAACTCTATCCAAATCAACCCCTAAAAACATCTATAAATAGAGGTGCTCACACCCTATTTTCGTATCAAATAATAAACCCTAAGAGAAGTAGGTCTAGAAGCTCCCCTAGTCCCCCATAAACTCTAGTTTTGGAGCCCCAACTCCTTACCTAACATCCCTCCTTCAATTTTAGTCTAGAAAACACCTAAAATCCCTCCAAAAACACCCCCAAATCCGCAACAAACTTGAAGAGTTCAGATTCAAAAATAAGGAGATACCTTGATTTAGGAGATCCGAAGTCAAATCCGGAGACAGAACGAAGCAAGGGAGTACAGTACAAGGAGCTCTTTTTGTCAGATCTAAGGAAGCAAAATCCTTGCTATCGGAAAGGTATCAGTTTTTTTTTATTATTTTTATTTCTATCTAGGTTTTTAGCAATGTGATTTACTTGGAAAGTTAGTAGAGACCGGCTTTGGCCGGGCGGGGTTGGTGCCTAACACCTTCCAACCCCGTAACGTGATCCCCGGACTCTTTTTCTCTTCCGTAGATTAGTTTACCTTTTTTAGAGTCAGTTTGGTTCCTAGACCTTAATAACTAGGTGGCGACTCCCAAACCTCAAGGGTCAAAAGCGGATCCGCGCACCCCGCGGATCGAGGGCGCTTTCAGTTAATAAGTATGACCGAAGTTAATTAGGAAAAGTCTTTCAAAGCATAATGTTTCAAACAACATTAATTATTTTTTGACTCAAAAATTTTCACTCGGACTGTACTCGATTAATGTGGCAAAAGGGTACAAAATTGTTGATCATTTTCGTTGCGTATCCCCAAAAAACAATCTATGGTTACATGCCCTAGCTACATACGGACCAAGTGAAAATTTTCGAGTGACAAAATCAGGCTCTTCAAACAAAGGGGGACATACTTAACTTGAACTAGGGGTGTCAATGGGTTGGTTCAGGTTCGATTCTTATGATATTTGGAATCATAACCTTTATATTTTATCGGTTTCAGTTCTGATTTTAAAATAAGTGGAACCGGAACCGGAATCATCAAAAATCACAGGTACCTGTTGGTTCCGGTTCTCAATAATCGAATGAGAAAAATTATTTCAAAATCATTATAATAAAAAATTTGTTCTAAAAAATAACATATTATTTGTAAAGTATCAACTTAATAATAATTTGTTCCATTAAAATGATGACTTAATGACTTTTATTTTCAAATATTAAAATGTATTTCCTTAATAAGTAATAAATTTAAAAAGAAATGACTCTTCTTAAATTCAAATACTTAGTTTATATGAAATTTGAAGAATTTTATATCATATGTATTAATTTTAAAATATAGGATTACCTTGAATCATGTATAATGTAAAAATAAATAACAAAATAAATCAGTTCCGGGTTCCCGCGGGTACCCATCGGATAGAACCTAATGGTTCTAGTTCCTATATGTTCGGTTTCATATTAGACCTGACTCTAATCGGTTCCAATAAAAAGAGAATCGGAATCAGGATTTTCGATTTCAGTTCCGAGTAAATGTGTACCCATTGACACCCCTAACTTAAGCCCCGCTAAGTCCGTCCAAACATGAATATGGCCTTAATAGCCATTTTCCCTTTAAAAATAAAAATATGAGAATAGCTAGCAATAAAGCCAAAGGGTTAGCCGGTGGGCGATCAAATGGGATTATTTAATAGTCCACTAAAGATTTTAAAAATTCTTCGGAGTCTCGGTCTTCTCCATTTTAAATTACAGCCAGCACCAGATGGTTTAAAATTTCAAAAAAATAAAAATAAAAATATTAATAAAAAACAACTTGATTATTATACTCTTGTTTGTTTACCCTAATCCCTATTCTTCACCATCAAATCTGAACTGACCGAGGAGAAGAAGAAGAATTACACAACTTGATTTGATCCAAAGAAGGAAATATGGAGAAACAAGGTTGTTTGAATGTAACGTTGGATGATCAAAAGTATTCTTCCCCAATGCCAATAATTGGCCTATACATAGCGGCAGGTACTTTAGTATGTGTTCTGTTTATGGTGTGTGATGTATTTCATGGATTATATCGTAGGAAGCCATGGATACCATGTAAATTATTCGCTCAATTCTCTTACACTCTCCCTTCTTGCAATTGCTTCAAAACTCCCAACAGATCTCACCACCCCAATGCCTTCTGTTCATGACCAACTGTCCAAGCTTAGTGGCACTATCTTAATGTGCATCTCTATGTGTGTTTTGTTTCCTTCACTTGGAAGTCAGAGTGACTCTGAACGCCTTTCAAACATGCTTTCCTTGAGCATCTTCATAGTTACTGTTGTTGTGAATGTTTGTATGCAAATGGTCACTGGTGTGATCTTCTTGTTCATGGTAGAACATGTCATAATCCTGTCACTCATGCTACTGTTGCTCACAGTGTTGTGGTCTGCTTCGGATTTGGGCAATTGTATGTCTATTTCCTCCTCTTCTAACCCTGTTGATGAACTTATAAAAAGTGATCCTCAAAATTCAGAGAATAAGAGTATGATACATATATTGAAGTCATTTTATAAATCTAGTTCTAAACAAAGCCCTGAATTGGTCATCATTGATTCTCCAATGTGCTTAACCATATGCATACTTTCTACACTTTCTTCACTAGTTCTATTACAGGCTGCACTTCGATCATTTGTTCTTAAGAAGGTGGACTTTCTGTGTGGAATTTCTGACTATAAATGGTCAATGTGGATGGTGCTTGTGACTCAGATTCTCACTGTTCTAGTAGGGAGTATAGTCACCATATTTAGAGGGTTGTTGATACTCAGCGGAGTTGAGAATGAAACTGATAGTGAAATGGATTTTAAAAATTTTTCACCATCATTGTCAAAGTTAGACGGTTTTTCTACTTGGGTTTTATCAACTTTGTCAAAGCTTCGCATTATTTCATTCTACAAAATCTTTCGAAAAGGTTTCATGATCCTCTTTCAAACCATTGAGAGCAATGTTCTTATGGTATTGTTCATAGTGCACGTGATTATTACTATACTGGCTTATCTGTTTTATCAGATGCTCAAGATACCTTTTATCTGTGCCAATAAAATTATCAAAATCTGTTTTGGTGAAAAAAGAAATGATGAAGGCAGAGCCCCTATGGATATCGCGGAATGGATAGAGAGAAACTGTGAGGTAGACATTGATAGATGGATGGAGAAATATAAAAGAAGTTCCCCAATTGATAATCACATCCAAGTACTTTCCAAAACTACTAAATCTGAAGAGCCATTTTCCAATAAAGTATCTTGTGTTTCAGTGGTAATCTTTGTCCGAATAGCTACAGTTGCATTACCAAGTTCCCTTAGTGCTACTCTAACTCATGCATTAGAGGAAGCCTTTGAAATCATTTATTTCATTCAGAAGAAAGAGATTTCCACGAGTGAAGGAAAAAAAAGCCTTGTAGTGGCTAAAAATCTGTGGATAAATAAGAACAATACCTGTCATTGGTTCCATAGGAAATTCATTAAACCGTCGGTAAAGAAATTTTATTCACATTTGTCTAAGGAATCTAATGATGGGAGTTTTGAGTGTCAACCTCAACCTCAATTGGACTTACGTTGTGCACTTGGGATTATTGAACAAATAAAAGAAAGATGTGATGGAACTTCCTTTTTTACATATGAAGAAGGTTATTATGCAGTTAGTGAAATACAAAATGTCTGTGGATTGATCATCGGACAAAGGCCACAGCAAACATACTCATCAATTGTTGGACTATTCAAACACATGGAGCAACTATTTGTGGACATGTTGCACTTTTTCCTCTCTCAACTCTCACTTTCCATATTCAAGCATCTTGTTGAGAGCACCGCTAAACAACGTGAGGAAAGAGCAAGACTTGTGTTAAAATTGCTTTGCAAACTGGAACCATTAGAATACAAAGTCCATTGGTCATTTCCTGACAGAACTGGGATCACTAGCTTGATAAATACTCAAGTTCCAGTCATAGATACTCAAGAGTACCGAACAAGTGGGAGGCAATGTAGATGATGCAGATGTCATTCAACATGTTGCTCGTCGAGCGATTGATAGTGATGAAATTGAGGAGCTCGTTTGAAAAGCATGGAATGTAAGTACCTTTTTTAAACTTATATCCTATGATTAGTTTAATGATTACTTTTTTATTGTCTTTAGAACCATTATTTTGAATAATTTCTTTTCTAATTAGGAGAATCAAAAGAAGGGGAAGGTCTTGCTCTGATTTGGACCCTCCAATAAGCATGAAGTCAAGAGCAACTTCAAGAAAATATTAGAAGCATTCTTATATCTCATAGCCTTGAAGTTTGAAGAATTTAAAAGGTTATTCTGTTTGTTTAGGAAATTCTAGAAATGATCAATTTCTTCTACTAGTCTTGTGTAAAGTTATGTTCTGTAATCTGTCATGGGTATGCCCCTTATATTTAGTTTTACAATTTTATATTATAAATTATATCTATTTTCTTGCTTAGCAACAAAATAAAAAAATAATAATTATAAAAGCTTAAAAAGGGAATGCCCCTTAATTTACAAGTCCAAAAGAAGGCAAAGCAAGGTGATCTTCAATAAAAGCTTTCTTCACTAGAAGACTGCTCTTCCCCAGAATTCGAAAAAGAAAGAGACGTTTCTGACTACCCTCCATAATCGCCAATTCATCAGACATCACATTACCATCGCTTTTCATACGTTTCACTTCCCAAACAATATCCGAGTGAGCTCTTCAAATACAGGAAAACTACATATCAAGACACCAAGGAATGTTCTTACCCTTTAGACCCTCCACAATCAGCTTTAAGTCCAATTCAATAATTGAATTTATGCCACAAAGATTGATTAATTCTAGAGCTGAGACCACAGTACAACATTCAGGAAAACTATTGGTGCCCAAATAAGAAAGCTTGAAGGAAGCTTATACAGACCATCTCTTCGATAAAGAGTCCACTGGGCAGTGACCATGAATACATTTCCACCCAAATGAAATCATTTTAGTTGTCGGCCCCTAAATTCCAAATAAGTCTCCATTTAATACTATGAGATCCTTTTATTCAGACTGAATCTTCATGCGTTTGTTTTCATTTGGAAATGAATTTGTCAATCAAAATAAAGATCCATTCAAGAAGCTTTATCCAAAAGAAATGCGGTCACGACAATGACCAAATCAGACTATCATCAACAAACATTCAGCAGTTATTTTGTTGAACACATGGCAGAGAGAGAGAGAGAGGAATTCCAAATAATAAAGAAATAAAAAGTACTACATAGAGTGTTAGAAAGGCGATTTTATCGATCCCGAGAAACTATCAGCAGACAATTTAATATTTAATGAGACATTAAATTGTGTGCTTCGATTATATAAGTGTTTGGTAGAAGATCATGCAGTCGCTGTCTACAGAGGTGGTATCCCATAAGAAATTAGCTCTGACACTAGATTTATACCATATTTTAAGGTAAACACATAAATTACTTACTTCTAAAAATTGTCTTTTAAGAGTAAATAATCACATTTTTTGTGTTATTTTAGGATTGTATTAGTGCATTAGATGGGACACATATTGTAGCAACTATACCAGAAGAAGAACAAGATAGATTTCAAGGTAGAAAGGATGAGACCACACAAAATGTGTTGGCAGCATGTTCGTTCGATTTAAAGTTTACATACATCCTTGCTAGATGGGGAGGACTGCACACAACCAAAAAAGTGTTAGATGATGTCCTTGTGCGAAATAGACCATTCACATTCCCTTCAAGTTGGTTAGAATATTTTTTTAAGATTAAGTCATATAATATTTACAAATGAACTATTAAAATCTGAGTTATTATTTTATATAAGAAAATATTAGCTCGTGGATGCTGGTTATACTAACCAACCTGGATTTCTTACCCTAATACAAAATATCATATCAACGAGCACAGAGGACGCACTCCAGAAAATGGAAAATAAATATTCAACAAACGACATTCAAAACTTCAAAATGCAATCGATCGAGTATTTGGGTTGTAAAAAAATGGTGACTCATACTATCGATGGAGTCACATTACCCATTTAGAACTCAAATGAAGATTGTGATTGCGTGTTTTATATTGAATAATCATATTAGGGGACTTGATCCAAGTGATCTGGAACTGGATCTAGAACTTTAAAATGATTTTGAAAATATTAATGAAATTGGAACCAATACGCCTATTAGTACTTAGATTGCTCATAGAGTACACATTCTAAGATGGACTCAATTTAAAGATAATGCAGCTCAACAAATGTTTAATGATTTTAAAAGTTATCAATGAATTTTAAGTGTCAATCTTTTTAATATTTTTTGGAACATGTTAACAATTTCTATCAATTTATTAGTTAATTTCAATTATCTTTTTATATTAATTATTTGTTGTTGATTTTAAAGTATTGATGACTATTGTTGTAATTGTTTGTTTCATTAGCAATTGTTATTGATGGTTATTGTTGAAATTATTTATAATAATATTTATTAGACATGGATTCTGTAAGAAATGAAGATAAATTTGATGTGAACTTCAAAAGTCAGTTGAGATGGAATACTAGTATGGATAATATTTTGATTAAAATGTTGCTTGAAGATGTGAGGCAAGGAAAGAAAAGTGACAATCATTGGGATACTAGTATTTTGACACCTATCATTTCCATCATATATGAAAAATGTCGACAATCTATTAGAAAGAGAAATATTGAAAGTTGTCTATGTACTATGAAGACAGAATATAGGAACTTTTTAGAACTAAAAGGTAAGAGTGTATTTGAATGGGACAACGTCAAGAAGATTGTGTTAACTACAGATGATCAATGGGATCAACTTCTACAAAATCCAATTAAGTATTTATTACATTTTTGTTTGAATATCACTATAATTATTTTTTTAATATGGTATATTTTTCTAAGTTAGTTTATAACATAAAATTGATATTTTTGTATATTGTTTTAGAACAGAGATAAGAAGTTAAAGCACTTTTGAGACAAAAGACTACGATGGAATTTTGAAAAATTATCAGTGATTATTGGCAATGATCATGCCACGGGAAGTTATACATCTGAAAGTATAGAATGTATAGATTTAGATTCAAAAGATGGTAGAGATAGTACTACACAACCAAGTAAAGGCTTAGAAGATATTAAAGATGATTTTGGTATGACGATTGGAAATGATGGTAAAAAAACATCATCTTCTATGAAAAAGAAACGAGACGGTAAAAAGTCATAAACTATTGAAGATGTTAAGAAGATAATGCAGGGGATTAATGAAAATATGAAAGAGCTTAGGAAGACCATTGACTCTTTCTCTATTCTAAAGAAGTTGTATAAAGAAGTTATGAAGACAGAAGGATTTAGTGAAGACTATCTAGAGGCAGTTTTTGGAATCATAAAGATTTATTGAAAACTATTTAGAGGCAGCTTTCGGAATCATAAGGAAGGATCCCTATGCTATAGAAATGTTTGTCATGAAAAGTGAAAAATATGAAAAGAAGGAATTGGAGTCCTTACGTGAAGAAATTAGAGAGTTGTAGGAGATTTTTTTTATATAGTTTAACTTATCTTATTGGTTTTTGAATAATTCTTCAAATTTATTTTATTGAATCTTGAACAATTCTATGAGTTGTATGAGACTTAGTTGAAATAATTTAATTTATCTTTTAATTTATTTTAAAATGAAATAAAATCATATGTCAATTATTATTTAATTTAAAAAAAAAAATTTAAGGATTTTTTTTTAATTTACATTTTTTTTTTTTTTTTTTTTTTTTGCGTTTGCAAGATAACCAAGAAAATGCAAAATTTTGCATTTGACACAACCAAGCACCACAATCATAAAATTACATAATATTCAGTAAACGTAAATCTTTGCAAAAAACAAAATTTTGCATTTGCAACGGTTTATGGTGCAAACAAGCAAGGTTATAAAGTAAGAAAGGGTTATATATGCAGCAAACTATATATACACACACACATTATTAGTCTGTATAACATAAGGTTCTGTTTTATACACACTTATACAAAGACCTCAAAAATAAATAAAGCTATCATATACGCCTTAATGCCAAAAGGTAGCATCCTTTAGCGATTGGAAAAAATATAATGGAGCTTCAGAAATTTAATAGGAAAAGAGAATATCCATAACACCAACAGGAAAAGAGACAGAAACAAGGAAAGCTATGAGATCGCAATTATGTCATTTACACAAATTCAACAACAATTTAAACCACCAACAATTTAAATAACAATTATGTTTAGGCACTTGGATTTCTTAAGTTTCAATAATATATGAAGAGACTTGAATGTCCTCTTTCTTCTAATCACCTCTAGAAGGCTATGAAGCATCTTCATGACTTTGTTCCATCAAAATATTTACCACAAAAATTAATTAAGGGTACAACTAAAATTAATCTCTATTTTTTATTTTTTATTATTTACAATAGGTGATATTTATTATTGATGGAAAAAATATATTAATTAAGGCTGTTTTACCAAATCATGCACTGAAATTTGAAAAAACCCCAAAACAGTAGACTATTCATTTTAATTTTGAAAACAGTAAATTACCATTTTCGAAATTGCATTTTTTTAGTAAAGTGGGGAAAAAACTTAATGTTTTAGAAAATGAAACTTTTTTTTAAGTATTTTATAGAATAGGAAAACATTTTCTCACTTCAACCAAAATCTTTTAATTAAGAAAACCGTAATTTATCATTTTTTTTTAAAATAAAATGAATGGTCTACTGTTTTGGGAATTTTTCAATTTTTTCTCTTACCTTTTTGGGAATTTGCCCATGAAATAGCATAGAAATTAATATTTATATAGGCAATGCCACTTGAAAAGGAAAAGAAAAAGGAAAACTTTAGATATTAATAAATAATTAGGGTAGTTAATATTAAAAATATAGTGAATAGAGAAACTTACCAAGCAAAAGAGAGCTTAAAGAAAGAAAGTAAACTACTTTCCTTCTTAAAGATGTGAAGTATCAGTGCTTTGCCAAATTCAAATGGTTAATGAATGCCCCATTTTGCCTGAACAGAATTAGAACCAATTTTGGATCCGTTTTATTGGATTCAATTAGAGTTGGATTTTTTTGGAGCGGAATTGATTTAAGAACCAGTAACTGATATGAATCTAGAATCGGAGCTGTTAAAAAAAAATTTGACGAGAACGGTAAAATTATGTCCACTAATTTGAGAACTAAGAACAGTAACCAAAATCAATAAAATTTAATGCTTCTGATGTCCTTTATGAATCAAACAGAAACTAATTCAATAACACCTCTAATTTAGGTGAATGACCAATCATTCAATAAATTTAATGAATAATGCTTTATTGACCTCAAAGATTGACCTCATTTTGCACGTTTCTGATGTGGAAGTGTGTACAAACCATATCCATTCATTCCTTATCCAACAATGTAATTATCAATTCTTTACCCTAACCCTGAATTATACTCTTCACTACCAACCCTGAATTATATTTGAGAAGAAGAATAGCATAACTTAATCTGGTGAATCCAAATGGAAAAGAATTATGGATTTCAATTGATTTCAGTTGTATAAGATGTAGATATGTTTGGATTTCAAGGTCAAGAATTATCAATAAAAATGGATCACTAGGCAGTTATAACACAGAAAAAGATGTTCCAATACACATGAGGCAGATTCTTTGATGATGTTCCAATTTGGCTCTTGGTCTAGAAAAGAAAAAGAAGAAAGAAGATAGAAGGAAAGCAAACTACTTTACTTACCCAGCAATGTAAGTATTGATTCTTTACCCTAATCCATACTCTTCACTACCAACCCTGAATTATATTTGAGTAGAAGAAGTATAGCAAAACTTAATTTGGTGAATCCAAAGAAGGAAAAATGGAGAAACAAGGTTGTTTGAATGTAACGTTGGATGATCAAAAGTATTCTTCCCCAATGCCAATAATTGGCCTATACATAGCAGCAGGTACTTTTGTATGTGTTCTGTTTATGGTATATGATGTATTTCATGGATTATGTCGTAGGAAGCCATGGATACCATGTAAATTATTCTCACTCAATTCCCTTACACTCTCTCTTCTTGCAATTGCTTCAAAACTCCCAACAGATCTCACCACCCCAATGCCTTCTGTTCATGACCAACTGTCCAAGCTTAGTGGCACTGTCTTGATATGTGTCTCCATGTGTGTTTTCTTTCCTTCACTTGGAAGTCAGAGTGACTCTGAACGCCTTTCAAACATGCTTTCCTTGAGCATCTTCGTAGTAACTGTTGTTGTGAATGTTTGTATGCAAATGGTCACTGGTGTGATCTTCTTGTTCATAGTAGAACATGCCATAATCATGTCATTCATGCTACTGTTGCTCGCAGTGTTGTGGTCTGCTTCGGATTTTGGAAGCCCTCTTTTCCACTTTTCTAACCCTCTTGATGAACTTGCAACAAGAGATCCTTCAAATTCTGAGAATAAGAGTATGATACATATATTGAAGTCATTTTATAAATCTAGTTCTAAACAAAGCAATGAATTGGCTCTCATTGATTCTCCAATGTGCTCAAGTATATACATGCTTTCTACACTTTCTTCACTAGTTCTATTACAGGCTGCAGTTCGATCATTGGTTCTTAAGAAGGTGGACTTTCGGTGTGGAATTTCTGACTATAAATGGTCAATGTGGATGGTGGTTGTGACTCAGATTCTCACTGTTCTAGTAGGGAGTATAGTCACCATATTTAGAGGGTTGTTGCTACTCAACAGAATTGGGAATGAAATTGATACTGAAATGGGGGTTTTAGATAGTTCACCATCTTTGTCAAAGTTCGACGGTTTTTCTACTTGGGTTTCATCAAATTTGTCAAAGCTTCGCACTATTTCATTCTTCAAAATCTTTAGAATAGGTTTCGTGATCCTCTTTCAAACCATTGAGAGGAATTTTCTTATCGTATTGGTCATAGTGCACTGGTTTCTGTACATACTGGCTTTACTCTTATATTTCATGCCCAGGATACCTTGTATGTGTGCCAAGCAAATTAACAAAATCTGTTTTGGTGAAAAAAGAAATGATGAAGGCAGAGTCGATATGGATATCAAGGACTGGATAGAGAGAAACTGTGAGGAAGACATTGATAGATGGATGGAGAAATATAAAAGGAGTTCCCCAATTGATAATCTCATCCAAGTTCTTTCCAAAACTTCTAAATCTGAAGAGCCATTTACCAATAAAGTATCTTGTCTTTCAGTGGTAATCTTTGTCCGAATAGCCACAGTTGCATTACCAAGTTCCCTTAGTGCTAGTCTAATCCGTACATTAGAGGAAGCCTTTGAAATCATTTATTTCATTCAAAAGAAACAGATTTCCACGAATAAAGAAAAACATAGCCTTGTAGTGGCTAAAAATCTGTGGATAAATAAGAACAATACCTGTCATTGGTTCCATAGGAAATTCATTAAACCGTCAGTAGAGAAATTTTATTCACATTTGCCTAAGGAATCTAATGATTGGTGTTTTGTGTGTAAACCTCAATCTCAACTGAACTTACCTTGTGCACTTGGGTTTATTGAACAATTAAAAGAAAGATGTGACGGAACTTCCTTTCGTCCTTTTGAAGAAGGTAATCATGCAGTTAGTGAAACACAAAAAGTGTGTGAACTGATCATCGGACAAGGGCCAGTGCAAACATACTCATCAATCGACGCACTATTCAAACACATGGAGCAACTATTTGTGGACATGTTGCACTTTTTCCTCTCTCAACTCCCAGTTTCCATATTCAAGCATCTTGTTGAGAGCACTGTTAAGCAACGTGAGGAAAGAGCAAGACTTGTGTTAAAATTCCTTTGCAAACTGGAACCATTGGAGTACAAAGTCCATTGGTCATTTCCTGACGGAACTGGTATCACGAGCTTGATAAATACTCAAGTTCCAGTAATAGATACTCAGAGTACCGAACAAGTGGGAGGCAATGTAGATGCAGATGTCATTCAACATGTTGCTCGTCGAGTGATTGATAGTGATGAAATTGAAGAGCTAGGTTGAAAAGCATGGAATGTAAGTACTTTTGATTAAACTTATATCCTATGATTAGTTAAATGATTACTTTTTTTATCTTCTTTAGAACCATTATTTTGAATAATTTTTTTTCTAATTAGGAGAATCAAAAGAAGGGGAGGGTCTTGCTCTGATTTGGACTCTCCAATAAGCATGAAGTCAAGAGCAACTTCAAGAAAATATTAGAGGCATTCCGATACCTCATCACCTTGAAGTTTGAAGAATTTAAAAGGTTATTCTGTTTGTTTAGGAAATTCTAGAAATGATCAATTTCTTCTTCTAGTCCTGTGTAAAGTTCTCTTCTGTAATTTTATATTATAAATTATATCTATTTTCTTGCTTAGCAACCAAAAACAATATATAAAGTAAGAAAGGGGATACTCACTCGATCAATAATAAATCACTTCATATTCAATTGATAATAAAAGTTATATAAAAAAGGAAAACCCTGAATTTACAAGCCCAAAAGAAGGCAAAGAAAGAGACGTTTCTGACTTCCCTCCATAATCGCCAATTCATCAGACACCACATTACCCTCTCTTTGCATACGTTTCACTTCCCAAACAATATCCAAGTGAGCACTTTGAATACAGCAAAACTACATATCAAGACACCAAGGAATGTTCTTACCCTTTAGACCCTCCACAATCGGCTTTAAGTCCAATTCAGTAATTAAATTTATGCCACAAAAATTGATTAATTCAAGAGCTGAGACCACAATACAACGTTCAGGAAACTGTTGGTGCCCAAATAAGAAAGCTTGAAGGTAATCTTATATAGACCATCTCTTCCGTAAAGAGTCCACTGGGCAGCAACCATGAATGCATTCCACCCAAATGAAATCATTTTAGTTGCCGGCCCCTAAATTCTGAAGAAGTCTCCATTTAGTACTATGAGATCATTTTTATTCTAACTGAATCTTCAAGCATTTGTTTTCATTTGGAAATGAATTTATCAATCAAAATAAAGATCCATTCAAGAAGCCTCATCCAAAAGGAATGTGGTCATGACAATGACCAAATCAGGCTATTATCAACAAACATTCAGCAGTTATAAAATGTATGTGGATTCGGAAGTCTTTAGCCAAAATGACTAACAATTGTTCCCAATTCAGCCCAAATTTAGCAGCAAAGGGGGAAAAACCTATCAATTTAGTAGCACAACTACGAAAAAAATAACTAGAAATGCCTTACAAGTGAATAAAGTAGATTATTAGAGATATTCTGATCAACATGCAAAGATATTCAGGGACTCCAAATATTTCGATAGCATTGTTACGATGATGAAATAGCTAGTGAACAATTTCCATACAAGAAATAATACAATAGAAAATGACAAAGATTACATAATAGGATGAGAACTTATATTTCCCCAATTAATAAAAACAACCAATGACCATTTTCTACGCTAGAAATAAACATATGGCGGTAAGAATCATATTTTTCCAATTGAAGTGATTCATGTAAACTAGGTCTAATTATTAAAATGAATCAGAACAAGAACTAGAAGGCCTAATCATCCACACTCAATCACTATGCAGTTATCAAATATTAATAACCAAATAATAGACAAATAGTAAAGCAGAATAAAGTGGATCTCATGTTCACAAAATAAATCAGAGATTTCCAATACTTCAAACAAGCAAAAATAACTCGAAAGTATACCCAAAATCAACCAAAAAAATCAATCAAACACATTGAAAATCCTACAATCCAACACCACATCCCACTAAGTAGCTTTGAAAAATATAAAGGAAAACAATGCTCCTACTGCAGAAGCAGTGGTCTCAGGATGTTTTTTACAACCATTTTTTCTTCAGGTTCAACTTCGATGATTGGAAGGTACGTGTCAGAATTGCAATTACAAATGAAGAAATTGTCTCTAAATGTTCTTTTTTGTCTCTACATCTCAAAATTCAACATTTGTTTCGAGAGGATTCATATTGCTAATGATTTGATCATTACATTCCAACAAAAGATGTCTTTCTGATCAATTTTGATGAAAACTTTAGAGGCTCTGTCGACATCTCCACATTTGGCATACATTTCTTTAAGAGCAGTCCCTAATATTACTCCCAATTGAAACCAATCTCTTATCAGAAAAAAAATGTATCCATTTTCCAAACTCTAGAGAACCTGAATGGGTGGAAGCCAACAGAACAGAAACAAACTTAAACCCATCCAAATTTACACTTTCCCATATTGCGTGTAATTTGAAATCATAGAATTCCAAGAAACCAAATTCCTTTTGGGCATTTTTTCAAAAAATCTTCTCGTCAAACAATCTTCTTGCTCTCTCAACTTCGCCTAGATTCACATAGAAAGATATCATTCGATTCCATAATTCTATCGGTTTAAGAATCATTCCGTCAAAAATCTTTCGGGCATCACTTAATTTCCTAATTCTCACAAAATCACAAAAAGTATCTATCTTTATGTAGAAATTTAGAAGCGAATCTGCAACATAAGAGATCCATTCAAATCCCACTTTAACAATCTGACAATGTACCTTTCTCCCATCTCTATGGTTTCCGATTTCTCCAAACAAGTTCAAGACATAGGGGTGTTATGTGTCTTGCTAATTTCAGCAAATTTGAAAGTAAAGATGGTTACTTCGAGGGTAACCTGCCTCCTTAGATGGAATTTAATCTGGAGAAAAATCACTTGCCGTTTTCATTCATAATAGCAGATTAAATACACCCTTCAATCCCTCATTTGCTATTAACAACTACCCACAATGTACCCCACTAACTACAGCATTCCACTAACTACATAACTTCCACCACAACCCATTAACTACACATAACTGACTACACATTACAGCAACCATTAACTACACTTAACTGACTACACATTACAGCAACAAAGCAACCCACTACTACATAACTTCTACTCCACAACCCACTAATTATAACTTCCCAACTGACTAGAATCACCACAACTGTTAGGCACGTAACACATAGGGGCATGTGTAATATTGGATTTGAGTCCTCTTTGGGTCATTCTATCATACATATAGATACCTTTCTCGTATGGGCCATTGAAAGCATAAACCCATCCAAATTTACACTTTCCCATCTTGCGTGTTATTTGAAATCATAGAATTCCAAGAAACCAAATTCCTTTTGGGCATTTTTAAAAATAATCTTCTCGTCGTCTCAAAGTCTCCTGAACTAGCATAGGCTCCAACCATAGTAGTCCAAGACACAACGTTCTTCTCTGGCATCCACTCAAACAAATCTCCCGCATTTTCCACGTCCCCAACTCTAGCATAGCATGAAACCATTGAATTTCAAGAAACAACATCTCTTTCAGGCATCACTTCAAACAATCTTCTTGCTCTCTCAACTTCGCCTAGATTCACATAGAAAGATATCATTCGATTCCATAATTCTATCTGTTTAAGAATCATACCGTCAAAAATCTTTCGGGCATCACTTAATTTCCTATTTCTCACAAAATCACAAAAAGTATCTATCTTTATGTAGAAATTTGGAAGCGAGTCTGCAACATAAGAGATCCATTCGAATCCCACTTTAATAATCTGACAATGTCCCTTTCTCCCATCTCTATGGTTTCCGATTTCTCCAATCAAGTTCAAGACATAGGGGTATGTGTAATTATTGGATTTGAGTCCTCTTTGGGTCATTCTATCATACATATAGATACCTTTCTCGTATGGGCCATTGAAGGCATAACCTCTGATCATAGCATTCCAGAGAGATGTCTCTGGGTGAAACATTTGATCCATTTGGGAGAAGATGAGTTCCGAGTATTCCACCCCTCCAAACTCGGTACTTCGTCAAAGAAATTTAGATGAAATTTCAATATTTTGGTTTAGAGAGGTTTGAAACTGCATTGCTGCAAAAAATTTGAAATTTTGAATACTATGAGAGAAGGCATAAATAACGGTAATGAGAGTTCGACAAGGAAATATTAGAAAGAGAAAGGTTCAATAAGTAATTTTCCCTAATTGTTTTTCTCATCGAGAAACTTATCTTGAGAAGGACCATTTAGTTAAGAGGTAAGACCTTGTGATTTAAACCACTTGAACGCCTTATTATGCTAACCACAACCCCCACCACGAAAAAAAAAAAGGAGAGAAACAAGTTTGGTAAACTACAACCCCCATTAAATGCATAAAAAATTTCACCTACAAATATCATTTTGTAGTTTGGTAAACTAGTTGGCACGTGCGCTTTTAGAAACAAGTTGAAAAAAACATTAGTAATTTAAGGGATTGTTTTAAAATTTTCAAATAAATAATCTTACTATATAAGATCTTTTTATTTATTTATAATTAATATAGGCAGAGCATAAAATTTGTCTCTAGAAATCTACCTAAATTAGTTTTATGCTATTAAAATAGAGTAGACTTTTTCCTTCACATCCTGGGTAAATTGAAAATAAGTGAATTTCCAAGTCCTCTTGAACGCCAAGTGCCATGCTTATACAAAAGCTTTTCATACTCTTCACTACCAACCCTGAATTATATTTGAGGAGAAGTAGTATAGCAAAACTTAATCTGGTGAATCCAAAGACGGAAAAATGGAGATACTAGTTTGTTTGAATGTAACGTTGGATGATCAAAAATATACTTCCCCAGTGCCAATAATTGGCCTATACATAGCAGCAGGTACTTTTGTATGTGTTCTGTTTATGGTATATGATGTATTTCATGGATTATGTCGTAGGAAACCATGGATACCATGTAAATTATTCTCACTCAACTCTCTTACACTTTCTCTTCTTGCAATTGCTTCAAAACTCCCAATAGATCTCACCACCCCAATGCCTTCTGTTCATGACCAACTGTCCAAGCTTAGTGGCACTGTCTTAATATGCGTCTCTATGTGTGTTTTGTTTCCTTCACTAGGAAGTCAGAGTGACTCTGAACGCCTTTCAAACATGCTTTCCTCGAGCATCTTCATAGTTACTGTTGTTGTGAATGTTTGTATGCAAATGATCACTGGTGTGATCTTCTTGTTCATAGTAGAACATGTCATAACCATGTCATTCATGCCACTGTTGCTCATGTTGTTATGGTTTGCTTCAGATTTTCTAAACTCTCTGAATACTACCCCCACTTCTAAACCTGTTGATGAACTTACAAAACAAGTTCCTCAAAATTCAGAGAATAAGAGTATGATACATAAATTGCAGTCGCTTTATCATTCTAGTTCTCAACACAGCGTTGAACTTTCCTTCACTTTTTCTCCAATGTGTTTTACTGTGTGCATGCTTTCTTTTCTTTTGGCACTAGTTCTATCACAAGCTGCAGTTCGATCAATTGTTCTTAAGAAGGTGGAATTTCGTTCTGGAGTTTCCACTATAAATGGTCAATGTGGATAGTGGTTGTGACTCAGATGGTCAGTGTTGTAGTAGGGAGTATTGTCTCCATATTTTGATGGTTGTTGGCAGTCAGAGATTTGGAAACTGAAACAAATGTTTTCACAGTTTTATCAACTTTGTCAAAGTTCCACATTTTTTCTACCTGGTTTTTATCAACTTTGTAAAAGCTGTGCATTATTTCATTCTTCAAAATCAGTGGAATGGGTTTCTTGATCCTCTTCCAAACCATTGAGAGTGATGTTGTTCTGTTATTGTTCGTATTGCAAGTGATTATGTCCACACTGGCTTATCTCTTGTATTGGATGCTCAAGACACCTTTTATGTGTGCCAAGCAAATTAGCAAAATCTGCTTTGGTGAAAAAAGAAATAGTGGCGACATAACTGAAAAGCAATGGATACAGGGAAACTGTGAGGAAGACACAAACAGATGGATGGAGAAAATTAAAAGGAATCCCCCAATCGATAATCTCAACCAACTTCTTTCCAAAACTCCTCAATCTGGAGAGTCATTTACTAATAAAGTATCTTGTCTTTCAGTTGTAATCTTTATTCGAATAGCCACAATTGCGTTACCAAATGCCCTTAGTGCTTCTCTAATTCGTACATTAGATGAAGCCTTTGAAATCATTTATTTCATTGAAAAGAAAGAGAATTCCACGAGTGAAGAAAAAAGTAGTCATGTACTGGCAAAAAAACTGTGGATGAATAGGAGCAATAAATGTCATTGGTTCCATAAAAAATTCATTAAACCTTCAGTAGACAAATTTTATTCACATTTGTCTAAAGAAACTATTGGTGGGAGTTCTCAGTGTCAACTTCAACCTCAATTGGACTTACGCTGTGCACTTGGGCGTATTGAAAAATTAAAAGAAAGATGCCATGAAACTCTCATTTTTAAGTTTGAAGAAGCTTATTTTGCAGTTCATATAATAGAATCCATCTGTGAAATGATCATCAAACAAAGGCAACTGCAGACATACTCATAAATCGATGACCTATATGAACACATGGAGCAACTATTTGTGGACATGTTGCACTTTTTCCTCTCTCAACTCCCACTTGCTATATTCAAGCATCTTGTTGAGAGTCCCATTCAAGAACGTGAAGAAAGAGCAAGACTTGTGCTGAAATTCCTTTACAAACTTAAACCATTGGAGAATAAAGTTCATTGGTCATTTCCTGACGAAACTGGTATCACTAGCTTGATAAATACTCAAGTTCCAATCATAGACACTCAGAGTACCGAACAAGTGGAAAGCAATGTAGACGTAGATGCATATGCTGCTAGTCAAGCGATTGATGGTGATGAAATTGAAGAGCTTGTTTGATGAGCATGGAATGTAAGTACTTTTTTTTTTTTTTTTAATTATATTTTAGCCTTAGTTAAATGATTTTTTTTTTTACTTTGTCTTTAGAACCATAGTTTTGAACAATTTATTTTCTAATTAGGAGAATCAGAAGAAGGGGAAGGTCTTGCTCTGATTTAGGCCCACCAATAAGCATGAAATCAAGGGGAGCTCCAAGAAAATATTAGAGGCACTCTAATACCTCATCGCCTTGAAGTTTGAAGAATTTAAATGGTTATTCTGTTTGTTAAGAATTTTAGAAGTGTTTAATTCCTCCTTTAAGTATTTTGCGAAATTTTCTTCTATACTCTTTAGGTGTATGCCCCTCGTAACTTTAAAATTGTATATTATAAATATAACTATTTGTGTACTTAGCAACAAAAAAATATGAAGAAAGAAAGGGGATTCTCACTCGATCAACAATAAATCACTTCATATTCAATTGATAAAAATTACAAAGAGAAAGCCCTTAATTTGCAAGTCTAAAAGAAGGCAAAGCAACTGATTTCCCATAAAAGCGTTCTTCGCTAGAAGAAAGAGTTCTCCAAAATTTGGAAAAGAAAGACATTTTTTGGACTTCACTCTGTAATTCGCCAATGCATCTGACACCATATTACCCTCTCTACGCATATGTTTCACTTCCCAAAAATATCCGAGAGAGTTCTTCAAATACAGCAAAACCATGTAGCAAGAGACCAAGGAATGTTCTTACCCTTTAGACCTTCCACAATCAGCTTTGAGTCCAATTCAATAATAAAATTCATGCCACAAAGATGCATCACTTCAAGGGCTGAGGCCACGAAGCTATATTCATCAAAATTGCTTGTGCCTGAATATAAAAAACACCAAAAAGTTGCCTAATAAAATCAACCAAGGTGTCGCCTTAACTTTGTGGGAATATTGGGAGCCAACGGACTACCGGCCCCAGCCAAATAGAGTATGAATTGATAAGGAAGGTGGATCTCTGAAGTAAAAAAAAAATTCCCACAGCTCCTTAGAGAAGATACACTTGAAGGTTTCTTCATCATTTTTGCATAAAGCACATCTTGAAGCTAAGACTTATAGACCATCTCTTATGTAAAGCATAACGGATAAATTGTATACAGAGATAAGTACGATTGACCTCCACAAATCAAAAGCAATGAGGAATAAAAGTTGGAAGAAACAATGAATTTAAGAGACAACAGACCTCGTCCCGGTACTCAACAAAGTTGCAAGGCTTTCATTTACTTGGTTTTTGAGGTGGAAATGGATCTATGTGATCACACTAAATAAATCAAATAGCTTCTTGTTAAACCCACTAAAAAAAATGTGAAACTAATAACCCAATGAAAAACCAAGTAACAAATTTTCAAATAGAATATAAATTAAAAAGACCAAACTATTATCAAAACTCCCTATCATCAACTGCTGAGGATGACTCGTAAATTAAGAAATAAAGTTCCATCGTAGATTGAAAGCTGCCAGCAATGATCAACAATGTAAAAGTACTCCTTGAGGAATCTTTGCAACATCTGTTGTCTCTATAGGAGCTTTTGGAAGACAGAGGTTCTCAATCACCGACGCGTGCAAAATCATCAATAATTTGAAACTCAAAACAGATCCCTTGGTAGGAATGGGATAGATCAAAAACACTAGTGAATTTTGAAGACGGCATTGAGACAACACATTCTAATTGGTTCACGTGTATTAATGGTCATCCCAACATGAATAGCGTGGGTATTTTTATAATTTTGGGATGGCCTTCAATACACATGGTGGACTAATGAGAATGTGTGGTCTTGGTGGAACTCCAATATGACAGTCTCCAAAATTGCACTCCAGGAACACAAACCTCTTAGTAACAATCGTATCAGTAGATAGTCAACAACACCAAGATTCTCTTCAACCCTCAGCGGATCTAAGAACTCCACATTTGAATCACTTCACACTATATCCTCGTGAGCGTGTATTTTATGACCAAAAGAATAGTAATCCACATTACAAATAAAAAACAATTAAAAAGGCAAACCTCCCAGCCAATCTAGAGCACTATACATATTCAAATCTAAAACATTAAAACAGATTTACTAAATTAATTTGATAATCAAATTAACATAACACAAACACTAATATTGTTCTAATATTAAATAATAATAAAAATGTATACTCCATCCACAGCACTATAAACATTCAACTAAAGGTCCAAGCACATTCGACCTTCAAAGCAAAAAAACTGCAGGTATCATTCCACATTCTCTTTTGGAATATGTTTAGTATCATTCCACAAATAATTCTCACAAGTAGTTCTAAGTCCTTTTTTATTGTTAAAAATTTCTATTACACTAATATCTGTTTTTTTTTTTAAAGGAAGCAGGAACTGTATTTAGAGCTCCACTAGTTTCAACAAAAACATCATGTTCAGTTAAGAATCCAAAAAAAAGTTAGACCATAAAGGATGCAAAAAAATGTAATAATTATTAACTTGTCAATAAATTAAAATACTTTCACATGCAAGTACCAAAGAAGTCAAAGAAATACGACATTCATGTGATGTTTAGATAATCAGTAACCAGAGCTTCAAAAATGAAAAGAAGTAATTATATGGAGATGACATTTTTTCAATTGGCTAAATAATCACATGGCTTTTCACAATGCTCTAATATTTGAAGATATAATTCAGTGTCTTTGATTTGTAAACTACTATTTCAATGCAAGATTTTTCTTTTGTTGCTTATAATATTTTTCCGGTTATACTATAAAAATATAAATATAAATCTACTGAGTTTTTTTTCCCTTTTTTTTTTTTTTTTTGGCAAAATGAGCAAAGAATGTTGTGGTAACAGAGAAAGAGGGAGCCCCCTAATGAGAAAAGAATGGTTTGCTAAAGCATAATCAACAACATTGCATTCTCCTCCAAATATGCTGAATTTTCCCATTAAAACCTTGAAAGAGCTTTTCTTATACGATGAATCAAAGGATCGATCCTCCAAGACATAGAGCTACTCATTAAGCGTTCTTTTTAAAAGCATGGAATCCAACTCAATGATAACATCTGAGTCATGGAAATTTAGCAATTCCAGAGTTTCCACCATATTATTTGAAGACTCACCAAAAAGCACTAGTAGACCGCATTTAGAAATTCTCCATCGCTACATATCCCTTAAGATGCACCCACTAAAGATTTTTTTAACACAGAAGTTGTACATAATCTTTCTCCAAGGTGCTGTCCATTGTCCGTTGTGTGCTTCAACGGTAGGTTTGGATGATAGAACTTTCCATGTTGATATCTCTACAGCCGGATGCCATCCATGATTGGTGGTGGCCATGTTGACTGATTCTCTGGCTTGAGGGGCATCTTTAGATTGAGGATTTCTCTGTACTCCCCCTCAAAATGGGCTGGGGAGCAGGCCAGAGGCCCAATTTGATGCATAGCATTTCAAAAGAACCTCAGGGAAGAGGCTTCGTCAATATGTCCACAACTTGATTTTCAAAAGAGAGAAAATAAGTAACAAGAGATCCAAGAGACTTCTTTTTCTGACGAAATGGTAATCAATGTCAATATGTTTTGTTCTAGTCATATGAAGGGCCGAGATATTATCGCAAAATAATGTGGGTGGTTTATCAAGATAGAACCCAATATCTCGTAATATAAAAGAAAGCCATGTAAGTTCGGCTGTAGTAGAGGCAAAGGCTCGATACTCAGCCTCGGTGCTAGATTGAGCAACCGTAGGTTGTTTCTATGCACTCCATGAAAGAATGCATATAAGACATACCAAGGTTCCGCTTGCTTGCAGCATCAACATTTAGTTTTAGCCACCTTCTCGGGGGTTTGCACCATTTAATAGCCAATATTTGCTAGGGACAAGTTGCTCTAATGTCGACTCCAAGCTCTATCAAGTGTCTTGGTTCTTTGGGAGATGGAGCATTGGAATTTATGCTAATCGAATTCGAATCCAATTAGAAATATTCAGAATTTCTTGTTTAGAGAAGATGTCACATTATCAAGTATTGCTTTGTTTCTTGACAACCAGATTGACCCACTAGATCACCCAAGGGACCGTCATAGCAAGGAAGCCCAATTGAGACTTAGGAAAGGAAAACTTCCAAGAAAATCTCTCTTTAGCCTCTCACATAAATAATTTCATATTTCTTTAGCAAAACTACAATCCAAAAACCAAAAAGTGGTTAATTGAGTTATGTGCCCATCACATACAATGAATAAAACATAATACTTAAAAACATAAGAACTCTAACACCATCTAAATTTTTTGGACTCAGAACAATTTTCAAACAAAAATATTTCTCGAAGCACTGATTTTCACCCAAGGGAAAAACAAGTAGAACTAGAAAACTCTGCAATAACAATTTATAAAAATACATAAACAAGAGCTCAATGATCGACCTTAGCCAATCCTCTGTTAGAATCCAATTTCGTGTGGCCCAATATATATTAAAATAGTCAATAATTAAGGATAAATCCCAATGTAATTAGAATTAATAATATTTTTTAGGTTTTAGTAAGAAACATTGATGGATAAGAATCTTATTAAAAAGGGATATCTAGGTCCTTTATTTCCATTTATTTAAGTAGATCGACACCCCTAATAGAGGGTTCTGAATCATAGTGGTCTCCATCTATTACTAGAACTCTAGTCAATCCAATATATAGAGGAGAGAGAAGATGAATTTCAAAATTAAAGAATACGATGGCACATTGGATCATTGACATGTAGGTTACAAAATGCACGTCTAGCACAATCTTGGATCATCGAGGAGTGGGCATTGTCATGACCATGCCAGAAGCAAAGAAGACCACTATCTCACAAGATCATTTCTTTACAATATAATATTGTTAGTTTTGTTCTCTGATTGGCTAAACAAACCTATTAAAATCAGTCTTGTAAGGATGCAAAAGGCAATGAGAATCATTCTATAATCCCTTGAGAATTAGGCTTTGTTACTGAGTTAGCACAGAGATTCCTTTGTTGAGTTTGTAGAGCAAGACCGATTCTAATATTAAAATCATATCCGAAGTCTTATCCCTAAAAGATTCGAGTCCATTTCTTTATGCAATTTTTAATATCTCTACTATTATAATGAGAGAAGGCGTTGTACAAGTGGGTGGTTAACACTAAAATTTGGATTCCAAAAATGCTCTCACCTTAATATTTAAACTTAATATAATAATGATCATTTTTATCAAAATCACCTTTTCAAAATTACGTAATTATCCTTTTTACTATGTAATCTTCAAAACCATCTTTTAACTAATATATTTTAAATTACAAATAAGCCCTTAGATACATGTGCATTTGCACTTGCCAACTTATAGTTTTTTTTAATACAAATATAATAAATAAGAAATATAATTTTTACTATTTAATTATTAAATTAACTATAAATATTATTTTTATTAATTAGTAAGTTTATCGATCAATTACTTAATTTAAATTGATTTTTCTTACGTTCTTATTTAATAAATATAATTATAATTATTAAATTAAATATAAAATATTATTTTTATTAATTTGTAAGTTTCTCCATCAATTATTTAATTTTAAAAATAAATAAATAATTACTTTTATTCCTAGGTCCTAACTCTCTCTCACTAACAAGTCTCTCTGATACTTACTAATTAGTAAGTTTTTTTTGTCAATAATTTAATTTAAATTGTTTTTTCTTATATTTTTATTTAATAAATAATTATTGAACTATTAAATTAAACTAATACAATGCACGTGAAATACTATAAAAGAATATTTTTGAAGATGTTAAAAAATAGTTTTATTAATAATTTTGGTATCACAATATTTAAAAACTAATACACTCTTAAATTATAATATTAAAAAATTATTTGAGTGAAGAAGGTTGTTGTGTAGATATTGAAATAAAAAACGTATGTGAAATGATAATCAGACAAAGGCCACTGGAAACATACTCATCAATCGACGAACTATTCGAACACATGGAGCAACTATTTGTGGACATGTTGCACATTTTCCTCTCTCGACTCCCTCTTACCATCTTCAAGCATCTTGATGAGAGCACTGTTCAACAATGTGAGGAAAGAGCAAGACTTGTCTTGAAATTCCTTTGCAAACTTGAACCATTGGAGTATAAAGTTCATTGGTCATTTCCTAACGGAACTGGTATCACTAGCTTGATGACCTCTCAAGTTCCTACCACACATACTCAAAGTACCGAACAAGTGGAAGACAATGTAGATGCAAATGTTGCTTGTCGAGCAATCGATAGCGACCAAATTGAAGAGCAATGTTTGAAAAGGATGAAATGTAAGTACTTTCTTTTAATTATTTTTTAGCATTAGTTAGCTGATTTCCTTTTATTGTCTTTAGGACCATTGTTTTGAACAATTTGTTTTCTAATTAGGAAAATCAGAAGAAAGGGAAGGTCTTATTTGGGCCCTCCAATAAGCGTGAAGTCAAGAACAGCTTCAAAAAAATATTAGAGGCATTCTAATACCTTATCTCCTTTATGCTCGAAGTATTTTGCAAAATTTTCTTTTGTAATATATTGGGGGCACGCCCCCTCGTAGCTTTAACATTTTATATTGTAAATATATATATTTCAACAAAAACAAATTGAAAAATAAAGTAAGAAAAGGGATTCTCATTCAATCAACAACAAATCACTTCCTATTGAATTGAAAAGATACAAAGGGAAAGCCATTAATTTACAAGTAAAAAAGAAGCCAAATCAAAGTGATTTCCTCGTAAAAGCTTTGTACGTTAGAAGAGGGAATTCTCCAAACTTTGAAAGAGAAAGAAAGTTTTGGACTTCACTCAATAATTCACCAATGCATCAGACTCCACATTACCCTCTCTTTGCATATGTTTCACTTCCTAAATAATATCCAAGAGAGCTCTTAAATTATACAGCAAAACCATGAATCAAGAGACCAAGGAATGTTCTTAACCTTTAGACCCTCCACATTCAGCTTTGAGGCCAATTCAATAATAAAATTCATGCCACAAAGATTCCTCAATTCAAGAGCTGAGACCACGGCCTGACATTCAGCAAAACTGTTTGTGCCTCAATAAATAAATAAAAAGTTGTGTGTGAATATTGGAACCAATGGTCTCTGAACTCTGTAAAATAGAACCTCCACAGCTCCTTAGAGACGCTACACTTGAAAGATAAGTGATAGAGGATTTCTTCATCATTTTTGCATAAAGCACATCTTGAAGCTAAACTTATAGACCATCTCTTCCATAAAGAGTCCATTGCGCAGCCACCATGAATACTGAATACATTTACACCCAAATGTAATCATTTTAGTAGGGGACCCCTGAATTCTAAAGAATTCTCCATTTAGTAATATGAGATCCTTTTATTCTGACTGCATCATCAAGTATTTGTTTTCATTTGGAAAAGAATTTATTAGTGATCAAAAGAATTATTGTAAAATTGCATATAAAGATAAATACAGTTGACCTCGATAAATCGAAAGACAATGAGGAGTAAAAATTGGAAGAAACAATGACTCTAAGAGACAACAGACCTCGTCCTAAGACTCAACTAAGCAGCTATGTTTCCATCTACTCAGCTTTTGAGATGGAAAATGGATCTATGTGACCACAATAAATAAATCTAATAGCTAGTTGTTAAACTCAACAAAAAGAAAAATGTGAAACAAAAATTTCTTTGAAAATAAGCAACACATTTTCAAAGACCCTTGCTCAGTTCGACTTCAGGTCGTTCATGATTCATCAATCAAAAATGAACCTAGTTCGTAAGAGTAGACTAAGATGAGGGTAATTGAAGGTTGAAGTGATGAATAGGGTAACAAATATATTGAAGATAGTGTAGACACCTCATTTTTGTACTCGTCTAAACCAATTAGTCAGCTCGATTGCAACGGTTCCGTATGATGGATAAATATTTTAAAGTTTTTTATTTGTTAATAGATGTGTTTTCCAAGCTCAAATGAGTATTTTATACAAATAAACTTTAGAGATCACACTACGCTAGGAAAATATGACCAAAAACATAAAAACCATTATTTTGAGACAAACAAAAAAGTTTTACAAGAAAATCATCAAAAAATGATCAAATTACCAAGATACCTCTGACACCAAAACATCTCTAGAGGTTACATTACGCTTAAGAATACCCTATCAAAAACATAAAATAATAAAGTAAAGCCAAATAAATCGTTTCACCAATTTTCACAAAATTTGATAAAATTACTAAAATACCCCTCATAGGGTCCACGATCATTTCAGGCAAAAAATCCATATGTAACACAAACCAATACTCTCATTGAATTTCTTATAAAAAATTGATTCTGAAATATTCAAAAATATCAAAAAAAGACATCCCAACTCAAAAGTCCTCTTTAGGGGCAAAACGATAATTTTTCAATCCTAAAATTCAAAAATAAATAATTAATAATTAAATTATTAATTAACATAAAGTGAAATCTTAATAAATCAAATTAAATATTTTAAATAAATAAATTCAATTAATTAACCTTATGGACCAAATTTTAAGTCGTGGCTCATTTATACAAGTGAGACCTACCTAATAGTTAATAAAAAACCTTCTACCGGGGGTCCCAAAGAATTTAGAATAATTTAATAATAAATCCCCAATTGGAGAGTTCTCCAAATTTTAAAAAATTTCATTCTACGTAAGTCGAAAACTAAAACCTAATTAAAATCTTATCTAAATAATTTAACTGATTAGTTATATATAAATCTTATCCCTAAAAAACCTAATCATATCAACACAGCTCTTTAAAAAGGAGTCTCCACCACCTAATTTCGTAGGTCAAAAAATTTCTAAAAAGAGATGTCAAAAACTCTCTCAATACTTCCAAAAATCCTAGAAGAGATTAGTCATCCTTTCGATGATTTTTCCCCAAATCTATCAAAACTCTTCAAAAATACTTTTTAATAAGAAAATATACTAAACAAATATTTCTAAAAATTATTTTGTAAGATATCAATATTTTCCTAATTTAAAATAAAAAATACAAGGTTTTAAAATTGAAAGCTATGATGCATTGAAAATTATGACTAGTCGAAAGATCTAGAAGCTTTCTACCATCGAAAACTCAAAAAATAAAAAAAAAAATAAAAAAGAGGTAAAGATTCATCATAGTGTACCAAATAATACATCTAAAAGTATGATCTTTTAAAAACATTTTTTCTCCTAACTTTAATGTAAATAACATTAGATTTCTTTTTTTTTTTTAAATTGAATTTACGATGAAATCAAAACAAAGACTATTAGGAAAGTCCAAAAGTTGTCTACCATCGAAAACTCAAAAATAATATATCTAAAAGCATGATATTTTAAAAACATATTTTATCTTAATTTTAATGAAAATAACTTTAAGTTTTTTTTTTTTTTTATAAATTGAATCTACGATGCAAATCAAAACTAAGAATATTAGGAAGGTCTAAAAGTTCCCTACCTCATATTCAAAGGTAAAAAAGTCTACGAAGCACACGGGAGATTGAGTTGGGTTGAAGGTTCCGTGTCATATGTTATTGAAATTTATAACTTGTCATGTCTCTTCGAAGGTTGCGATAATCCATTCGTTTTTCTCTTTTATGCCGACGTCCAACAGAGGTTCGAATTAGTTGAAAACCTAGCTTGAAGATGGATGGAGACTAGGATTTCTCTAAGGTTTTCTTTTAAAAGAAGAGAATGTAAGAAATAGATGAAGAATTCTAAAAATTTCGTGGGTCCTATTATTTATAGTGTTAAAAGGACGTAACAGTCATTATTTGATTTATTTTATTTTAATTAAAAAGTATGTCCCGAACTCCGATTTTTGCGATCTTATTGTCTATTTTGATTAATGTTTTGATGCAGATCTAATGGTGTAATCGGTTTCAAAAAATTATAAATTCAAAAAAAATTTCCTATTTGTTAGCCTACGAATTTTCTCGAGATACATGATTAAAATTCTTGGACGTTACAGAAAATATGACCAAATATAAGATAATTGAGTCATAGTATGGTTGGATTAGATCGAGTAAACAAGGCTTGTATTACCCAAATTAAAGTCTTTGTGCTATTGTATTAATATTATAAAACGCCTTTGGGTCCTTGTAACTCGTGAAACCTTAAACCCAAGTCCTATTGAGATCAAGTCAAAACCCAAAAGACCATTGACCAAGACTTACGTAATTCTCAAGAGATTATTGATCAAAACTTACCTAAATACTCCCATCATCATTCCATTCACCTTGCCACTTCAACTCACTTAACCCTCAATATTATTCACCACATATCCTATTATCCCCCACCATTTCACCTCTTCTACTCCTATAAATAACCTTCAATTCTAAGTCAAAAAAACACATCAAGAACACTTTAAAACCTGTATTTTGTCAAATCATCTCCTTCCCCCCTTTTTCTTATTTTCCATTTTTAGTTTTAGTTTAATTTTGTTGTAAGAGCAAGGAAGGTCATCATGAAGATTGAACGATTGATCAAGCTTCGTTCTTTCTCCATCTCTTCTCTCTTTTACTTCTTTTAATATTTTATTTTTACTCACGATGACCTCCGACCAGACACCTCCCATCTAAGGTATTGAGGAAATTGTGAGCGAGTATCCAGTTAACTTCGTATTTAAATTATGTCCGTAGATAATTCCTTCAATAGTAGATTCCACTTTTTTATTGCTTAAAATTAAGTTAAATAATTTTTCTTATTCTCCATACACACCGTGATTTTTCATGCTTGGGTTAAGTTCCTTTATGATTAATGCTCAAAATGATGAATAATCATTGAGAATTACAACTCGAGAAGGGAATGGAATCTTGGATTTGGACTCCAAACTTACGGAATTATGAACTTAAAATCTTAACCTGAGTAATAAAAGGATATAAACTAAAATGTTAAATTAACTACTATTCGTTTCATGGTGGATTCTATTCCCTAGAGAACTTTCTATTTTTACTTGTTTTCATTTCTGTTATTTACTTTCATGTCTTAGAATATTGTTTTTTTTTTTACTTTCTTGTCTTTAAATTCAATATTTAATTCCTTAATTGTATACTTTCGAAAAAAAAAATTGGTTCGATAACTTTCTTACTCTTAAGTTGAATCTTCATTTTAATTTTGAAAACCTCGCTTCCTTGTGGACAATCCCTACTTGCCAAAATAAGTAGTTTTCATTAAATTTATCTCAATAAAAAACCAAGATAAGTATATCCATAAAATTACAATGAGTAAATTGACGCTGTTACCGCGGAGATGTTACGTTTTAATTATTCTTTATTTACTATCCTAGTTATATTAGTTTTCTAATTCCATTTAGTATTATTTAAGAGAGTTCTATTTTAAATTAATTAGGAGTTTAGTATGAGTTTAATTAGGTTTTAGAGTTAAATTAGGAATTGCTATTGTAGCCGAATCGACAAGTTAACCCTCTATTTATAGGGGTGAAAGCACCATTGATCCGTAGGTTGCGGATCCACTTTTTTGGGTTTGGGAGTCGCCACCTAGTTATTACGGTCTAAGAATCGAAATATTAACTCCAAATAGATAAAAATACTGATCTACAAAAAAGAACGGGTCTGGAGATCACGTTACGGGTTTGGAAGGTGTTAGGCACTGTAAACACCTCATTTTTGCATTCGCCTGATTAATCAACTCGTCAATCCGATTGCAACGGTTCCCAATGATAGATGATTATTTGATTACTATATTTTGTTGCTAGATATGCTTCAGAAATTTAGATAAGGAATCTCAAATTAACAAAATTGTAGAAACCACGTTACATTAGGAATATATAACCCTAAAATCTTAGAAATCATTATTTTTCAGACAAAAAGAAGCTTTATAATAAAAATCACTAAAAAGATGATCAAATTACTAAAATACCCCTAATCTTAAAACATCCCTAGAGCCTACGTTAGACTTAGGAAAACACATTCAAATACATAAAATAACAAATCGAAATCAAATAAATCATTTCACCAATTTTCACAAAATTTGAAAAAATTATAAAAATTCCCCTCATAAAGTTCATGACCATTTCGCACAAAAAATTTTAAAAATGACATAAACCAATATTCCCATTGAATTCCTTATGAAAAATTGATTCTAAAACATCATAAAATATCAAAAATCGACTTGAAACGCAAAAGTTCTCTTTACGGGCAAAACGGTACTTTTTCAATTAAAAAATTTTAAAATTTTGAAATTAATAAATAAAATATTAAATAATGTAAAGTGAAACATTAATAAAATTAATTTAAAATTTTGAACCAAAAAATTCGATTAATCAGGCTCTCAGGCAAAACTGTTGATGGTTGCCCAAATATTTATTAAAAGACACCTTCATTTGGGGGCCCAAAGAATTAAAGATATAGTAAAAGGGGTTTCTCCAAAATCTTAAAGTCAACCAGTAAGACTAAAGTCTAGAAATTAAAGTCAATCAAAAAAGACTAAAGTCAAAATCTTAAAGTCAAACAAATGAAACTAAAAGTCAAAACCCTAATCTAAACTAATGAAGTCAATCTCATAAAACTAAAGTCAAACCCCTAATTAAAACCCTAATAAGACTAAAGTCAAAACCTTAATTAAAACCCTAAAGGAAACATAATTAAATACTAACTCTACCCAAAAAAGTTTATAAATATGAGCCTCCACACCCTAATTTCGTATCCAAGAATAAATCCTAAGAGAAGTAGGTCAAGAAGCTTCCCTGACCTCCCATAAACCTTAATTTTGAAGCTCTAACTCCTTACCTGACACCCATACATCAATTTTAGCTCGAAAAACACCTAGAAGTCCTTCAAAAACACCTAGAAATCTATAAATAAATCCGAAGAATCCTTATCTAAGAAAGAGATACCTTGCCTTGGAGATTAGAAATTAGATCCAAAAACAGAACGAAATGAGGAGTACTGTACAAGGAGTTACTCTATCAGATCTGAGGGAACAAGATCGTTGTCTTCATAAAGGTATACAAATTTCTTATTTTTTTTATTATTACTTAGGTCTTTTAGCAATGTAGTTTATTTAGGAATTAACAGAGACCGGCGTTTGCCAGGCGAGGTTGGTGCCTAACACCTTCCAACTCCGTAATTTGATCCATAAACTCAGTTATTTTTTATAGTAGATTAGTTGATTTATCCGTTTAGAGTCCAAATTTGGTTCCTAGACCGTAATAACTAGGTGGCGACTCCCAAACCTCAAAGGTCAAAAGCTAATCTGCGTACCCCGCAGATTGAGGGCGTTTTCAAGCACCAATTCTGCCCAGCAATCGTCGGTCTCTAATTTTTCCTCAAAAAAATTACATTGCTAAACAGACCTAAAAATAAATAAGTAAAAATAATACTTGGATGATTGCAACAATTGGTTCCCTTAAAGCTAGCAGAGAACGTCCTCGTGTGAGTTTTTCGATGTTTTATTCTTCACTAAATCCGCTTCAAATATCCAAGATGAGGCACATCTAAGTATTTTCAAATTTTTTGGATCTTTTTTGGAGGGCATCTGGGTATTTTTTTTAGCAAAAACTAGGGTTTGGATGTTAGGAAGAGAATTGGGGCTTCGGATTTTCGATTTTGGGAAGGTTAGGGGGTGTTTCTGACCTCTCTTTCCTAGGGTTTCTCTTGACCTGCAAGATTGAATTGTGGAGACTCCTATTTATAAAGTTTTTTGGGAGCTTTTTAATTTTAATTTGACTACGTTCCTTTTAGATAATGTGAATTAAGGTTTAACTAGGGTTTTGAATTAGAGTTTTAAATTAGAATTTCCATTCTTACGTACAATGAAAGAATATTTTTTTAATTATTTTGGAAAATCCCCCTGATTATATTTTTATTCAAGTGGGCTCCCACTTAAAATTTGGCCCGTGAGCTTAATTAATTACTTTTAATTATTTAAAAATTTAATTTAATTTATTAAGATTTCACTTTATGTTAATTAATGTTTTAATTATTAATTTCAAAACTTTGAATTTTTAGGGTTGGAAAATTATCGTTTTTGCCTCAAAGAGGACTTTTGCGTTGAGAGGTCAGTTTTTTATATTTTTGGATGTTTTGAAATCAGTTTTTTATAAGGAATTCAATGGAAGTATCAGTTTGTGTCATTTATGGATTTTCGGCATGAAGTATCGTGAACCTTATGATGGGTATTTTCATAATTTCGTTGAATTTGGTGACAATTAGCAAAACAGTTTATTTGATTTTAATTTGATATTTTATGTATTTGCAAGAGTTTTCCTAAACATAATGTAAGCTCTAGGGATGTTTTGATGTTAGGGGTATTTTAGTAATTTGATCTTTTTTTTAGTGATTTTTCTCATAAAATTTCTTTTTGTCTAAAGAATGATGGTTTCTATGTTTTTGGGTCATATTTTCCTAATGTAACATGGTTTCTAAAATTTTACTTGTTTCAAATACCTCATTCGAATTTCTAAAACATATCTAGTAACAAAATAAAGCATTGGAATATTCATCCATCATTGGGAACCGTCACAATCGGGTTGACGAGTTAATTAATCAAGCCAGTGCGAAAATGGGATGTCTATACAGAGGGGGGGCAGTTTTTATTATTTATAATAAGCTGTAATCATAAATTTATCCCCCTCCCCCTGCTTTGTCAAAAACTCTTCTTATTCTTCTTAATCTCTCATTCTCTTTTAAATTCCTCTTCTTCTTGATCTAAGAATCGTAACAAATCAATGGTAGCCTCATATTAGAGTTAGAAGATACCAATGGCCCAAATGACATGCTTCCTCCGTTTGCCTCATATTCATAGATCTAGCGATTAACACTCATTGCATATTCTCTTAATTAGGTTCCAATATAATTTTTTCATCAAAATGACAAACAAAATAAATTGATAAATCGTAAACCCTGCATTTATTGACTTAGGTTTTAGCCTAGATCTATTATATTCATAGAAAATAAGTAAAAAAGTATGCTAAAAACTCACTTCTTATGTCAATTTTATTGTATAGAAGATTGGAAAGAGGAACTTGAAGGAATGAGAGTAAGATCGATCTATTAGAGGGATTTCTAAGGCTTCATATCATCAACAACAAAATACATTTCACACACCAAAAATGGTGAAAATGGTCTTTAAGGACCATTTAGAAAGAAAAAGTTTACTAAATGTCTTATTCAATTACCATCGAAAATTTAGGGATAATTTAGAAAGAAGTCCCTCCGCGAAGGTCCTTTAAGTAATTTTCCCTACATTTAGATATTTTAGGTTATTGAATACAACTTGCTAATGTTTGATCTATTAATTAAAAATAATATTTTGGATATTTTATGTTAATAAGTATGATCGAAGTTAATTAGGAAAAGTCTTTCAAAGCATAATGTTTCAAAATTAGGAAAAGTCTTTCAAAGCATAATGTTTCAAACAACATTAATTATTTTTTGACTCAAAAATTTTCACTCGGACTGTACTCGATTAATGTGGCAAAAGAGTACAAAATTGTTGATCATTTTCCTTGCGTATCCCCAAAAAACAATCTATGGTTACGTGCCCTTGCTACATACGGACCAAGTGAAAATTTTCGAGTGACAAAATCAGGCTCTTCAAACAAAGGGGACATACTTAACTTGAACTAGGGGTGTCAGTGGGTTGGTTCTGGTTCGATTCTTATGATATTTGGAATCATAACCTTTATATTTTATCGGTTCCAGTTCTGATTTTAAAATAAGTGGAACCGGAACCGGAATCATCAAAAATCACAAGTACCTGTCGGTTCCGGTTCTCAATAATCGAATGAGAAAAATTATTTCAAAATCATTATAATAAAAAATTTGTTCTGCAAAATAACATATTATTTGTAAAGTATCAACGTAATAATAATTTGTTCCATTAAAATGATGACTTAATGACTTTTATTTTCAAATATTAAAATGTATTTCCTTAACAAGTAATAAATTTAAAAAGAAATGACTCTTCTTAAATTCAAATACTTAGTTTATATGAAATTTGAAGAATTTTATATCATATATATTAATTTTAAAATATAGGATTATCTTGAATCATGTATAATGTAAAAATAAATAACAAAATAAATCAGTTCCGGGTTCCCGCGGGTACCCATCGGATAGAACCTAATGATTCTAGTTCCTATATGTTCGGCTCCATATTAGACCCGACTCTAATTGGTTCCAATAAAAAGAGAACCAGAAACGGAGTTTTCGATTTTGGTTCCGATTCAGTTCCGAGTAAATGTGTACCCATTGACACCCCTAACTTAAACCCCGCTAAGTCCGTACAAACATGAATATGGCCTTAATAAAAATATGAGAATAGCTAGCAATAAAGCCAATGGGTTGGCCGGTGTGCGATCAAATGGGATTATTTAATAGTCCACTAAAGATTTTAAAAACTCTTCGGAGTCTCGGTCTTCTCCATTTTATATTACAGCGGGCATCAGATGGTTTAAAATTTCAAAAAAAAAAAAATATTAATAAAAAACAACTTGATTATTATACTCTTGTTTGTTTACCCTAATCCCTATTCTTCACCATCAAATCTGAACTGATCGAGGAGAAGAAGAAGAATTACACAACTTGATTTGATCAATCCAAACAAGGAAAAATGGAGAAACAAGGTTGTTTGAATGTAACGTTGGATGATCAAAAGTATTCTTCCCCAATGCCAATAATTGGCCTATACATAGCAGCAGGTACTTTTGTATTTGTTCTGTTTATGGTATATGATGTATTTCATGGATTATGTCGTAGGAAGCCATGGATACCATGTAAATTGTTCTCACTCAACTCTCTTACACTTTCTCTTCTTGCAATTGCTTCAAAACTCCCAATAGATCTCACCACCCCAATGCCTTCTGTTCATGACCAACTGTCCAAGCTTAGTGGCACTGTCTTAATATGCGTCTCTATGTGTGTTTTGTTTCCTTCACTTGGAAATCAGAGTGACTCTGAACGCCTTTCAAACATGCTTTCCTTGAGCATCTTCGTAGTAACTGTTGTTGTGAATGTTTCTATGCAAATGGTCACTGGTGTGATCTTCTTGTTCATAGTAGAACATGTCATAATCATGTCATTCATGCTACTGTTGCTCACAGTGTTGTGGTCTGCTTTGGATTTTGGAAGCCCTTATTTCCACTTTTCTAACCCTCTTGATGAACTTGAAACAAGAGATCCTCAAAATTCTGAGAATAAGAGTATGATACATATATTGAAGTCATTTTATAAATCTAGTTCTAAACAAAGCCATGAATTGGTTCTCATTGATTCTCCAATCTGCTTAACTATATGCATGCTTTCTACACTTTCTTCACTAGTTCTATTACAGGCTGCAGTTCGATCATTTGTTCTTAAGAAGGTGGACTTTCGGTGTGGAATTTCTGACTATAAATGGTCAATGTGGATGGTGGTTGTGACTCAGATTCTCACTGTTCTAGTAGGGAGTATAGTCACCATATTTAGAGGGTTGTTGGTACTCAGCGGAGTTGAGAATGAAACTGATAGTGAAACGGCTTTTTAAAATTTTTCACCATCTTTGTCAAAGTTCGACGGTTTTTCTACTTGGGTTTCATCAACTTTGTCAAAGCTTCGCACTCTTTCATTCTTCAAAATCTTTAGAATGGGTTTTGTGATCCTCTTTCAAACCATTAAGAGGAATGTTCTTATGGTATTGTTCATAGTGCACTTTGATACCTTGTATGTGTGCCAAGGAAATTAGCAAATTCTGTTTTGATGAAAAAAGAAATGATGAAGGCAGAGTCGATATGGATATCAAGGACTGGATAGAGAGAAACTGTGAGGAAGACATTGATAGATGGATGGAGAAATATAAAAAGAGTTCCCCAATAGATAATCTCATCCAAGTTCTTTCCAAAACTTCTAAATCTGAAGAGCCATTTACCAATAAAGTATCTTGTCTTTCAGTGGTAATCTTTGTCCGAATAGCCACAGTTGCATTACCAAGTTCCCTTAGTGCTAGTCTAATCCGTACATTAGAGGAAGCCTTTGAAATCATTTATTTCATTCAAAAGAAAGAGATTTCCACGAGTGTAGAAAAAACTAGCCTTGTAGTGGCTAAAAATCTGTGGATAAATAAGAACAATACCTGTCATTGGTTCCATAGGAAATTCGTTAAACCGTCGGTAGAGAAATTTTATTCACATTTGCCTAGGGAATCTAATGATTGGTGTTTTGTGTGTCAACCTCAACCTCAACTGGACTTACCTTGTGCACTTGGGTTTATTGAACAATTAAAAGAAAGATGTGATGGAACTTCCTTTCATCATTTTGAAGAAGGTTATTATGCAGTTAGTGAAATGCAAAATGTCTGTGAACTGATCATCGGACAAGGGCCAGTGCAAACATACTCATCAATTGACGCACTATTCAAACACATGGAGCAACTATTTGTGGACATGTTGCACTTTTTCCTCTCTCAACTCCCACTTTCCATATTCAGGCATCTTGTTGAGAGTCCCATTCAAGAACGTGAAGAAAGAGCAAGACTTGTGCTGAAATTCCTTTGCAAACTGGAACCATTGGAGTATAAAGTTCATTGGTCATTTCCAGACACAACTGGTATCACTAGCTTGATAAATACTCAAGTTCCAGTCATAGATACTCAGAGTACCGAACAAGTGGGAGGCAATGTAGATGATGCAGATGCTGCTCGACATGTTGCTCATCAAGCGATTGATAGTGATGAAATTGAAGAGCTTGTTTGAAAAGCATGGAATGTAAGTACTTTTTTCTAAGACTTATATTCTATCATTAGTTAGATGATTTCTTTTTTTATTGTCTTTAGAACCATTATTTTGAATAATTCCTTTTCTAATTAGGAGAATCAAAAGAAGGGGAAGGTCTTGCTCTGATTTGGACTCTCCAATAAGCATGAAGTCAAGAGCAACTTCAAGAAAATATTAGAGGCATTCCGATACCTCATCGCCTTGAAGTTTGAAGAATTAAAAAGGTTATTCTGTTTGTTTAGGAAATTCTAGAAATGATCAATTTCTTCTTCTAGTCCTGTGTAAAGTTCTCTTTGTAATTTTATATTATAAATTATATCTATTTTCTTGCTTAGCAACAAAAAAAATATATAAAGTAAGAAAGGGGATACTCACTCGATCAAATAATAAATCACTTCATATTCAATTGATAATAAAAGTTATATAAAAAAGGAAAACCCTGAATTTACAAGCCCAAAAGAAGGCAAAGAAAGAGACGTTTCTGACTTCCATCCATAATCGCCAATTCATCAGACACCACATTACCCTCTCTTTGCATACGTTTCACTTCCCAAACAATATCCGAGTGAGCACTTTGAATACAGCAAAACTACATATCAAGACACCAAGGAATGTTCTTACCCTTTAGACCATCCACAATCAGCTTTAAGTCCAATTCAATAATTTAATTTATGCCTCAAAGATTGATTAATTCAATCACAGAAAGTATCTATCTTTATGTAGAAATTTAGAAGCGAATCTGGAACATAAGAGATCCATTCGAATCCCACTTTAATAATCTGAGAATGTGAAATTGGTGGATTTGAGTCCTCTTCGGGTCATTCTATCGTACATATAGATGCCCTTCTCGTATGGGCCATTGAAAGCATAACCTCTGATCATACCATTCCAGAGAGATGTCTCCAGATCTGGGTGAAACATTTGATCCATTTGGGAGAAGATGAGTTCCGAGTATTCCACCCCTCCAAACTCGGTACTTCGTCAAAGAAATTTAGATGAAATTTCAATATTTTGGTTTAGAGAGGTTTGAAACTGCATTGCTGCAAAAAAATTTGAAATTTCGAATACTATGAGAGAAGGCATAAATAACGGTAATGAGAGTTTGACAAGGAAATATTAGAAAGAGAAGGGTTCAATAAGTAATTTTCCCTAATTGTTTTTCTCATCGAGAAACTTATCTTGAGAAGGACCATTTAGTTAGTGGTAAGACCTTGTGAACCTTGTTCTAAGGTCTTAGGTTTAAAACCTCTTGAACGCCTTATTATGCTAACCACAACCCCCACCAAGAAAGAAAAAATGAAAAAAAAAAAAAAAAGGAGAGAAACAAGTTTGGTAAACTACAACCCCCATTAAATGCATAAAAAATTTCACCTACAAATATCATTTTGTAGTTTGCTAAACTAGTTGGCACGTGCTCTTTTAGAAACAAGTTGAAAAAAATAAGTAATTTAAGGGATTATTTTAAAATTTTCAAATAAATAAATAATCCTACTATATAAGATCTTTTTATTTATTTATAATTAATCTAGGCAGAACATTAAATTTGTCTCTAGAAATCTACCTAAATTAGTTTTATGCTATTAAAATAGAGTACAGACTTTTTCCTTCACATCCTTGATAAATCGAAATAAGCGAATCTCCAAGTCCTCTTGAATGCCAAAACACCAAACACACCCCAAAAGCCCACCAGGACTCCAAGTGCCATGCTTATACAAAAGCTTTCGATACTCTTCACTACCAACCCTGAATAATATTTGAGGAGAAGAAGTATAGCAAAACTTAATCTGGTGAATCCAAAGAAGGAAAAATGGAGAAACAAGGTTGTTTGAATGTAACGTTGGATGATTAAAAGTATTCTTCCCCAAGGCCAATAATTGGCCATGGACACCATGTAAATTATTCTCACTCAACTCCCTTACACTCTCTCTTCTTGTAATTGCTTCAAAACTCCCAATAGATCTCACCACCCCAGTGCCTTCTGTTCATGACCAACTGTCCAAGCTTAGTGGCACTGTCTTAATATGCATCTCTATGTGTGTTTTGTTTCCTTCACTAGGAAGTCAGAGTGACTCTGAACGCCTTTCAAACATGCTTTCCTTGAGCATCTTCATAGTTTCTGTTGTGAATGTTTGTATGCAAATGGTCACTGGTGTGATCTTCTTGTTCATAGCAGATTTTCCAAACTCTCTGAATACTACCCCCACTTCTAAACCTGTTGATGAACTTACAAGAAAAGTTCCTCAAAATTCAGAGAATGAGAGTATGATACATAAATTGCAGTCGCTTCATCATTCTAGTTCTCAACACAGCCTTGAACTTTCCATAACTTTTTCTCCAATGTGTTTTACTGTGTGCATGCTTTCTATCACAAGCTGCAGTTCGATCAATTGTTCTTAAGAAGGTAGAATTTCGTTCTGGAGTTTCCAACTATAAATGGTCAATGTAGATAGTGGTTGTGACTCAGATGTTTACTGTTCTAGTAGGGAGTATTGTCTCCATATTTAGATGGTTGTTGGCAGTCAGAGATTTGGAAACTGAAACAAATGTTTTCAGTTTTATCAACTTTGTCAAAGTTCCACATTTTTTCTACCTGGTTTTTATCAACTTTGTCAAAGCTGCGCATTATTTCATTCTTCAAAATCTGTGGAATGGGTTTCTCGATCCTCTTCCAAACCATTGAGAGTGATGTTGTTCTGTTATTGTTTGTATTGCAAGTGATTATGTCCGTGCTGGCTTATCTCTTGTATTGGATGCTCAAGATACCTTTTATGTGTGCCAAGCAAATTAGCAAAATCTGCTATGGTGAAAAAGGAAATAGTGGCGACATAACTGAAAAGCAATGGATACAGGGAAACTGTGAGGAAGACATAAACAGATGGATGGAGAAAATTAAAAGGAATCCCCCAATCGATAATCTCATCCAACTTCTTTCCAAAACTCCTCAATCTGGAGAGTCATTTACTAATAAAGTATCTTGTCTTTCAGTTGTACTCTTTATTCGAATAGCCACAATTGCGTTACCAAATGCCCTTAGTGCTTCTCTAATTCGTACATTAGATGAAGCCTTTGAAATCATTTATTTCATTGAAAAGAAAGAGATTTCCACGAGAGAAGAAAAAAGTAGTCATGTATTGGCAAAAAAACTGTGGATGAATAGGAGCAACAAATGTCATTGGTTCCATTAAAAATTCATTAAACCGTCAGTAGACAAATTTTATTCACATTTGTCTAACCAAACTATTGGTGGGAGTTCTCATTGTCAACCTCAACCTCAACCTCAATTGGACTTACGCTGTTGCACATATTGAAAAATTAAAAGAAAGATGCCATGAAACTCTCATTTTTAAGTTTGAAGAAGGTTATTTTGCTGTTGATATAATAGAATCCATCTGTGAAATGATCATCAGACAAAGGCAACTGCAAACATACTCATCAATCGATGACCTATACGAACACATGGAGCAACTATTTGTGGACATGTTGCACTTTTTCCTCTCTCAACTCCCACTTGCTATATTCAAGCATCTTGTTGAGAGTCCCATTCAAGAACGTGAAGAAAGAGCAAGACTTGTGCTGAAATTCCTTTACAAACTTGAACCGTTGGAGAATAAAGTTCATTGGTCATTTCCTGACAAAATTGGTATAACTAGCTTGATAAATACTCAAGTTCCAATCATAGACACTCAGAGTACCGAACAAGTGGAAGGCAATGTAGATGTAGATGCATATGCTGCTAGTCGAGCGATTAATGGTGATGAAATTGAAGAGCTTGTTTGAATAGCATGGAATGTAAGTACTGTTTTTTTAATTATATTTTAGCCTTGGTTAGATGATTTTTTTATTTTTTTTTACTTTGTCTTTAGAACCACCTTTTTGAATAATTTATTTTCTAATTAGGAGAATCAGAAGAAGGGGAAGGTCTTGCTCTGATTTAGGCCTCCAATAAGCATGAAGCCAAGAGCAGCTTCGCCTTGAAGTGGAAGAATTTAAATGGTTATTCTGTTTGTTAAGAAATTTTAGAAGTGTTTAATTCCTCCTTTAAGTATTTTGCGAAATTTTCTTCTGTACTCTATTAGGGGTATGCCCCTCTCGTAACTTTAAAATTGTATATTATAAATATAACTATCAACAATAAATCACTTCATATTCAATTGATAAAAATTACAAAGAGAAAGCCCTAAATTTACAAGTCTAAAAGAAGGCAAAGCAATCGATTTCCCATAAAAGCACTCCGCTAGAAGAAAGAGTTCTCCAAAATTTGGAAAAGAAATACATTTTTTGGACTTCACTCAGTAATTTGCCAATGCATCTGACACCATATTACCCTCGTTTCACTTCCCAAAAATATCCGAGAGAGCTCTTCAAATACAGCAAAACCATGTATCAAGAGACCAAGGAATGTTCTTACACTTTAGACCTTCCACAATCAGCCTTGAGTCCAATTCAATAATAAAATTCATGCCACAAAGATTCTTCACTTCAAGGGCTGAGGCCACAGAACTATGTTCATCAAAATTGCTTGCGCCTGAATATAAAAAAACCAACAGACTACCGACCCCAGCCAAATAGAGATAAATACGATTGACCTCCACAAATCAAAAGACAATGAGGACTAAAAGTTGGAAGAAACAATGAATTTAAGAGACAACAGGCCTATTCCCGAGACTCAACAAAGTAGCTAGCAATGTTTCCATTTACTTGGTTTTTGAGATGGAAAATGGATCTATGTGATCAAACTAAATAAATCTAATAGCTTGTTGTTAAACCCGCCAAAAAAAATGTGAAACTAATATCCCAATGAAAACCAAGTAACAAATTTTCAAAGACCCTACAATCATTTGACGTGTATTGTTATTGAAATTCTACATGTATGATACAATAGTGTATAAATTAAAAAGACCAAACTATTATCAAAACTCCCTATCATCAACTGCTGAGGATGACTGGTAAATTAAGAAATAAAGTTCCATCACAGATTGAAAGCTGCCAGCAATGATCAATAATGTAAAAGTACTCCCTTAAAAAATTGATAGGAGCTGAATATGATGTTTGTATAAGCATGTTTAAACAGAACAAGTAAGATCTGTTTCAGACCTTAGTTGGCCTCTTGAAGGAAACATGTCTCTGAACTTCAATAGATGGTATCACCACAAATTAACAATCCGAACAGAGAACCATTCAAGAAGCCTCATCCCTAAGGTCTGTGGTCATGACATCATGATAACGACCAAATCGTTGAACCCATTGAAGATGCAGAGAGAGAGAGAGAGAGGGAACCGTTTTATGGACCAATCTCGGCAACTTTGGGACCTCCTTGAGGAATCTTTGCAACATCTGATGTCTCTATCGGAGCTTTTGGAAGATAGAGGTTCTCAATCACCGACACGTGCAGAATCATCAATAATTTGAAACTTAAAACAGATCCCTTGGTAGGAATGGGATAGATCAAAAACACTAGTGAATTTTGAAGACGGCATTGAGACAACAGATTCTAATTGGTTCACATGTATTGAAGAGCATCCCAACATGAATAGCGTGGGTATTTTTATAATTTTGGGATGCCCTTTAATACAAATGGTGGACTAATGAGAATGTGTGGTCTCGGTGGAACTCCAAAATGTCGATCTCCAAAATTGCACTCCAGGAACACAAACCTCTTAGTAACAAGCGTATCAGTAGGTAGTCAACAACACCAAGATTCTCTTCAACCCTCAGTGAATCTAAGAACTTCGCATTTGAATCACTTCACACTATATCCTCGTGAGCGTGTATTTTATGACCAAAAGAATAGTAATCCACAATACAAATAAAAAACAATTAAAAAAGCAAACCTCCCAGCCAATCTAGAGCACCATACATATTCAAAACTAAATTAGTTTGATAATCAAATTAGCATAACACAAACACTAATATTGTTCTAATATTAAATAATAAAAAATGTATACTCGATCCAAAGCACTATAAACATTCAACTAAAGGTCCAAACACATTTGATCTTCAAAGCTAAAAAACTGCAGCTACATTTGATCATCAACATTCTCTTTTCGAATATGTTTAATATCATTCCACAAATTATTCTCACAAGTAGTTCTAAGTCATTTTTTATCATTAAAAATTTCTATTACACTAATATCTTTTTTTTTTTTTTGAAGGAACCAAGAGCTGTATTTAGAGCTCCACTAGTTTCAACAAAAACATCATGTTCAGTTAATCAGTAACCAGAGCTTCAAAAATGAAAAGAAGTAATTATATGGAGATGACATTTTTTCAATTGGCTAAATAATCACATGGCTTTTCACAAATGAAGTTCTCTAATATTTGAAGATATAATTCAGTGTCTTTGATTTGTAAACTACTATTTCAATGCAAGAATTTCTTCTGTCGCTTATAATATTTTTCCGATTTTCTTTGGCAAAATGAGCAAAGAATGTATTGATAACAGAGAAAGAGGGAGCATAATCAACAACATTGCATTCTCCTCCAAATATGCTGAATTTTCCAATTAAAACCTTGAAAGAGCTTTTCTTATACGATGAATCAAAGGATCGATCCTCCAAGACATAGAGCTACTCATTAAGCGTTCTTTTGAAAAGCATGGAATCCAACTCAATGATAACATCTGAGTCATGGAAATTTAGCAATTCCAGAGTTTCCACCATATTATTTGAAGACTCACCAAAAAGCACTAGTAGACTGCATTTAGAAATTCTCCATCGCTACATATCCCTTAAGATGCACCCACTAAAGATTTTTTTAACACAGAAGTTGTACATAATCTTCCTCCGAGGTGCTGTCCATTTGTCCTTTGTGTGCTTCAACGGTAGGTTTAGATGATAGAACTTTCCATGTTGATATCTCTACAGCCGGATGCTATCCATGATTGGTGGTGGCCAAGTTTACTGATTCTCTGGCTTGAGAGGCATCTTTTGATTGAGGATTTCTCTGTACTCCCCCTCAAAATGGGCTGAGGAGCAGGCCAGAGGCCCAATTTGATGCATAGCATTTCAAAAGAACCTCAGGGAAGAGGCTTCGTCAATATGTCCACAACTTGATTTTCAAGAGAGAGAATAAGTTACAAGAGATCCAAGAGACTTCTTTTTCTGACGAAATAGTAATCAATGTCAATATGTTTTGTTCTGGTCATATGAAGGGCCGAGATATTATCGCAAAATAAGGTGGGTGGTTTATCAAGATAGAACCCAATATCTCGTAATATAAAAGAAAGCCATGTAAGTTCGGCTGTAGTAGAGGCAAAGGCTTGATACTCAGCCTCAGTGCTAGATTGAGCAACCGTAGGTTGTTTCTATGCACTCTTTGAAAGAATGCATATAAGACATACCCAGGTTCCGCTTGCTTGCAGCATCAACGTTTAGTTTTAGCCACCCTCTCAGGGGTTTGCACCATTTAATAGCCAATATTTGCTAGGGACAAGTTGCTCTAATGTCGACTCCAAGCCCTATCAAGCGTCTTGGTTCTTTGGGAGATGGAGCATTGGAATATATGCTAATCGAATTCGAATCCAATTAGAAATATTCAGAATTTCTTGTTTAGAGAAGATTTCACATTATCAAGTATTACTTTGTTTCTAGACAACCAGATTGACCCACTAGATCACCCAAGGGACCGTCATAGCAAGGAAGCCCAATTGAGACTTAGGAAAGGAAAACTTCCAAGAAAATCTCTCTTTAGCCTCTCACATAAATAATTTCATATTTCTTTAGCAAAACTACAATCCAAAAACCTAGAAGTTGTTCATTGAGTTATAGGCCCATCACGTACAATGAATAAAACATAATACTAAAAAAACATAAGAACTCTAACACCATCTAAATTTTTTGGACTTAGAACAATTTTCAAACAAAAATATTTCTCGAAGCACTGATTTTCACCCAAGGGAAAAACAAGTAGAACTAGAAAACTCTGCAATAACAATTTATAAAAAATACATAAAGTGATCGACCTTAGCCAATCCTCTGTTAGAATCCAATTTCGTGTGGCCCAATTGACCTATACATTTTAAGTATTTTATTTTCACGAAGACTATATATATTAAAATAGTCAATAATTAAGGATAAATCCCAATGTAATTAGAATTAAAAATATTTTTAATGACCCATGCCAGAAGCAAAGAAGACCAGTAACTGAGTTTATTTTTTTTTTATAAGTAGTAATTCATTCATAAACAAAACTAGGCCAGTCGAGATGACCGGCCTAGCAAGACCTTACATCGGTGGACTACTCATAAGGAATAAAACAAATCCCATCCCAATTAAAAATAAAATCTTCGAAGAAAACTCCCCTAAACTCTTTGAATACTTTGGACCAGAAAAAGATAAGACCCACAATGGATATAATTGTATCTCTACAATCTTTTTGTTTCCCCTCGATTATACGCCTATTTCTCTCAAGCCACACTCTCTAACAGATTGCAAATGGTGTAATACTCCACAACAGCCTCTTTGTGCCACCAAACGAATAGCCAATTGAAGACCAACAAGTGAAGAGTTCTTTTAATGTTTGTGGTAGACAGGATATAACTCCATACAAGTTCAAAAAGTGTGTCCATATGCCATGTGCAAACTTATAATGAAGAAGAAGATGATCCGAAGATTCTCTATTGTCCATACATAGCACACAACAACTCGCCCCACACAAACCACGACTCATCAGAAAATCCACCGTTTGAATTCTTCCTAAGGACGTCGTCCAAGTAAAGAAAGCAACTTTACTTAGTACTTTAGGACCCCAAATCAACACATGAGGAAAGGAAATATCTCCATTATCGCATAGGGAGTGATAAAATGAGTGCACCGAAAACTTCCCATCCTTATTTGCCATCCACACTCTCTCATCTTCCCTTCCCGAACGAAATTCTAAGCGTGAAGCTCCATCTACTAATCTAACAACATCTTCAAGTTCCAAATTGTCAAGACCTCTCCGAAGCCCCAGGTCCCATGCACATTCTCCTTCTATGGATCATCGGACTGATGTGATTAGACTCCCTTTTTTTGAGGATAAGGAATACAAATTCGGAAATACCTCCATAAGTGATCAGTTTCCGCACCAAATATCTTCCCAAAATCTTACCCGGTTACCTTGACCCACTTTGAATTTAATTCTCGGATTGAACATTGGCATGATCTTCATGACACCTTTCCACATCCCACAACCATGGGGATGTCTAACTGACCCGCTTTCCCACCCTGTCCGTTTAACGCCATACTTTCCATCTACAACTTGTCTCCACAGACTATCACCATCAGTCACAAACTTCCAAAGTCATTTTCCCTTCAATGCCAAATTCATTATCCCGAGTTTTCTAATTCCAAGGCCACCATACTTCTTGTTCGAGCAAACCTGTCTCCAACTCACTAGATGATGTTTCCTACTCCCAACTCTATCATGCCAAAGAAAGTTGCGAAAAAGCTTATCTAGTCTTAGTTCCACACTTAGGGGCATTGAGAGTAAAGAAAGAAAGTAGACTGGGATACTAGATAGGACACTTTTTATCAGCGTCAATTTGCCCCCCTTGGAGAGATAATTAGCTTGCCATGCTGCTAGTTTCCTCTCAACTCTGTCTACTATCGGATCCCAGATCTCCACCCTTCTATATTGGGCCCCTAGCGGCAATCCCAAATAAGTGGACGGTAAACTGCCCACTTTCCAACCCATCGAGGCCGCGAGAAGAGTGAGACATCTAACCATGCCCACCGGAAAAATCTTGTTTCTCCTCATATTTATTAGTATACCTGACACCGCTTCGAAACTACATAACATTCCACTCAGTCTCCTTGTCTGCTCTATAGAGTCATCTAAGAAAATTAGTGTATCGTCCACAAATTGGAAATGTGAAACAGTAACATTAGATCCTACTGAGAATTTAATATTGTTAATAGCTGAGTTTATGCTATCTCACAAGATCATTTCTTACAATTTAATATTGTTAATAGGTTAAGAGCTAAGATAGTTAAAGGTTGATGTATTCTCTAATCGTGCAGCAGCTAAGGTGTCCAAGTCTATTATTAGTTTTGTTCTCTGATTGGCTAAACAAGCCTATTAAAATCAGTCTTGTAAGGATGCAAAAGGCAATGAGAATCATTCTATAATCCCTTGAGAATTAGGCTTTGTTACTGAGTTAGCACAGAGATTCCTTTGTTGAGTTTGTAGTGCAAGACCGATTCTAATATTAAAATCATATCCGAAGTCTTATCCCTAAAAGATTCGAGTCCATTTCTTTATTCAATTTTTAATATCTCTACTATTATAATGAGAGAAGGCGTTGTACAAGTGGGTGGTTAACACTAAAATTTGGATTCCAAAAATGCTCTTACCTTAACTAATATCCTTTTCAAAATTACGTAATTATCCTTTTTACTATGTAATCTTCAAAACCATCTTTTAACTAATATATTTTAAATTACAAATAAGCCCTTAGATACATGTGCATTTGCACTTGCCACCTTATAGTTTTTTTTAATACAAATATAATAAATAAGAAATATCCTTTTTACTATTTAATTATTAAATTAACTATAAATATTATTTTTATTAATTAGTAAGTTTTTCCATCAATTACTTAATTTAAATTGATTTTTCTTACGTTCTTATTTAATAAATATAATTATAATTATTAAATTAAATATAAAATATTATTTTTATTAATTTGTAAGTTTCTCCATCAATTATTTAATTTAAAAATAAATAAATAATTACTTTTATTCCTAGGTCCCAACTTTCTAAACCTGTCTCTCTCAATAACACGTCTCTATGATATTTACAAATTAGTAAGTTTTTTTTGTCAATAATTTAATTTAAATTGTTTTTTCTTTTATTTTTATTTAATAAATAATTATTGAATTATTAAATTAAACTAATACAATGCACGTGAAATACTATAAAAGAATATTTTTGAAGATGTTAAAAAATAGTTTTATTAATAATTTTGGTATCATAATATTTAAAAACTAATACCCTCTTAAATTATAATATAAAAAATTTATTTGAGTGAAATACATAAATCATACAAAACATTACCAATATAATTGCAATACCTATAATTTCTTCGACCACAAGGCCAGATAAATAATTATCTCCTAAATATGAATTTATAAACAATTATAAATTCAATAAAAAAATTAAATAATTACGGTATTGTTGAAAGAAATAACAATTTTTTTTTCGTCTATCATTAGATTTATAGAAGGTAGGGAAAAAAACATTGCTGAAGATTTTATAATATAAAATCTGGAATAATATAAATATGAAATCTGGAATTAATTTCTATTTATTTATTCAATTAAAAAAAATGGTGGAATAGAATAGTCCTTGGAGCTAATTTCTATTTATTTTTTGAAATTAAAAAATAATAATATTTTGAAATATTGGCATACCAAAAATGTTTTGGCTTTTTGGGAGAAGTAGAGGCTAAATATTTTTCAAAATGTATTTTTAATTATTTGTGGTATCTTGATAATGTATATTTCCTTCTATAATAACACGTGGCCCGCCAAAGTAATAATAAAAAAATAAATAAAAATTTTGTGATACTCTCCATACCATTGGGAGAGAAATTTTATTCACATTTTTCTAAGGAATCTATTGATGGGAGTTTTCAGTATCAACCTCTGGACTTATGTTGTGCACTTGGGCTTATTGAAAAATTCAAAGAAGGATGTCCTGTAACGTCCCTTCTGACGTATGACGAAGGTTCTTGTGTAGATATTGAAATAAAAAACGTATGTGAAATGATTATCAGACAAAGGCAACTGGAAACATACTCATCAATCGACGAACTATTCGAACACATGGAGCAACTATTTGTGGACATGTTGCACTTTTTCCTCTCTCGACTCCCTCTTACCATCTTCAAGCATCTTGTTGAGAGCACCGTTCAACAATGTGAGGAAAGAGCAAGACTTGTCTTGAAATTCCTTTGCAAACTTGAACCATTGGAGTATAAAGTTCATTGGTCATTTCCTAACGGAACTGGTATCACTAGCTTGATAACCCCTCAAGTTCCTACCACACATACTCAGAGTACCGAACAAGTGCAAGGCAATGTAGATGCAAATGTTGCTTGTCGAGCAATCGATAGTGATGAAATTGAAGAGCTTGTTTGAATAGCATGAAATGTAAGTACTTTCTTTTAATTATTTTTTAGCATTAGTTAGATGATTTCCTTTTATTGTCTTTAGGACCATTGTTTTGAACAATTTGTTTTCTAATTAGGAAAATCAGAAGAAAGGGAAGGTCTTATTTGGGCCCTCCAATAAGCGTGAAGTCAAGAACAGCTTCAAGAAAATATTAGAGGCATTCTAATACCTTATCTCCTTTATGATCGAAGAATTTAAAAGGTTATTTTGTTTGTTAGGAAATTTTAGAAGTTTTTAATTCTTCCCAAGTATTTTGCAAAATTTTCTTCTGTAATATATTAGGGGCACGCCCCCTCATAGCTTTAACATTTTATATAGTAAATATATCTATTTCAACAAAAACAAATTGAAAAATAAAGTAAGAAAAGGGATGCTCATTCAATCAACAACAAATCACTTCGTATTGCATATGAAAGTTTTGGACTTCACTCAATAATTCACCAATGCATCAGACACTGCATTACCCTCTCTTTGCATATGTTTCACTTCCTAAATAATATCCAAGAGAGCTCTTAAATTATACAGCAAAACCATGAATCAAGAGACCAAGGAATGTTCTTAACCTTTAGACCCTCCACAATCAGCTTTGAGCCCAATTCAATAATAAAATTCATTCCACAGAGATTCCTCAATTCAAGAGCTGAGACCACGGCCTGACATTCAACAAAACTGTTTGTGCCTCAATAAATAAATAAAAAGTTGTGTGTGAATATTGGAACCAATGGTCTCTGAACTCTGAAAAACAGAACCTCCACAGCTCCTTAGAGAAGCTACACTTGAAGAATAAGTGATTGAAGATTTCTTCATCATTTTTGCATAAAGCACATCTTGAAGCTAAACTTATAGACCATCTCTTCCATAAAGAGTCCATTGCGCAGCCACCATGAATATTGAATACATTTACACCCAAATGTAATCATTTTAGTAGGGAACCCCTGAATTCTAAAGAATTCTCCATTTAGTAATATGAGATCCTTCTATTCTGACTGCGTCATCAAGTATTTGTTTTCATTTGGAAAAGAATTTATTAGTGATCAAAAGAATTATTGTAAAATTGCATATAAAGATAAATACAGTTGACCTCGATAAATCGAAAGACAATGAGGAATAAAAATTGGAAGAAACAATGACTCTAAGAGACAACAGACCTCGTCCCGAGACTCAACTAAGCAGCTATGTTTCCATCTACTCAGCTTTTGAGATGGAAAATGGATCTATGTGACCACCATAAATAAATCTAATAGCTAGTTGTTAAACTCAACAAAAAGAAAAATGTGAAACAAAAATTTCTTTGAAAATAAGCAACACATTTTCAAAGACCCTTGCTCAGTTCGACTTCAGGTCGTTCATGGTTCATCAATCAAAAATGAACCCAGTTCGTGAGAGTAGACTAAGATGAGGGTATTTGAAGGTTGAAGTGATGAATAGGGTAAAAAATATATTGAAGATAGTGTAGACACCTCATTTTTGTACTCGTCTAAACCAGTTAGTCAACTCGATTGTAACGGTTCCGGATGATGGATGAATATTTTAAAGTTTTTTATTTGTTACTAAATGTGTTTTCCAAGCTCGAATGAGATATTTCATATAAATAAACTTTATAAATCACACTACGTTAGGAAAATATGACAAAAAACATAGAAACCATTATTTTGAGACAAACAAAAAAGTTATGTAAGAAAAATCATGAAAAAATGATCAAATTACCAAGATACCCCTGACACCATAACATCCCTAAAGGCTACGTTACACTTAAGAAAATCCTTTCAAACACAAAAAATAATAAATTAAAACCAAATAAACTGTTTCACCAATTATCACAAAATTTAATAAAATTATCAAAATACCCCTCATAAGGTCCACGATCATTTCAAGTCAAAAACCCATAAGTAACACAAACCAATACTCTCATTGAATTTCTTACAAAAAATTGATTCTGAAATATTTAAAAATATTAAAAAAACACATCCAAAATCAAAAGTCCTCTTTATGGGCAAAACGGTAATTTTTCAATCCTAAAATTCGAAAATTAATAATTAATAATTAAAATATTCATTAACATAAAGTGAAATCTCAATAAATCAAATTAAATTTTTTGAATAAATAAATTCAATTAATTAATCCTATGGACCAAATTTTAAGTCATGACCCATTTATACAGGTGGGGCCTACCTAATATTTAATAAAGAACCTTTTATCGGAGGTCCCAAAGAATTTAGAATAATTTAATAAAAAATCCCCTATTGGGGAGTTCTCCAAATTTTAAAAATTTTCATTCTACGTAAGTCGAAAACTAAAACCTAATTAAAATTTTATCTAAATAATTTAACTGATTAGTTAGATATAGATCTTATCCCTAAGAAACCTAATCTTATCAACACAAATCTTTAAAAAGGAGTCTCTACCACCTAATTTCGTAGGTAAAAAAAATCCTAAAAAGAGATGTCAAAAACTCTCTCAATACTTCCAAAAACCTTAGAAGAGATTAGTCATCCCTTTAATGATTTTTCCCCAAATCTATCAAAACTCTTCAAAAGTACTTTTTCAACAAGAAAATACACTAAACAAATATTTCTAAAAATTATTTTGTAAGTGTAGACACCCCATTTTTGCATTCTCCTGATTAATCAACTCGTCAACTCGATCGCAACGGTTCCTAATGATGGATGTTTATTCAAATGCTTTATTTTGTTACCAGATATGTTTTAGAAATCCGGATGAGGTATCTCGAACCGACAAAGCCTTAGAAACCACGCTACGCTAGGAAAATACGACTCTAGAAACATAAAAATCATCATTTTACAGATATAAAAAAGTTTCACGATAAAAATCACTAAAAAATGATCAAATTACCAAAATACCCCTAACATCAAAAGATCCCTAGAGCCTACGTTACGCTTAGAAAAACTCATTCAAACACATAAAATAATAAATCGAAACCAAATAAATCATTTAGCTAATTTTCACAGAATTTGACAAAATTACGAAAATGCCCCTTATAAAGTTCACGATTATTTCACACAAAAAACTTTATACATGATACAAACCAATATTTTCATTGATTTTCTTACGAAAAATCGATTCTAAAACATCTTAGAACATCAAAAACTGACTTAAAACGCGAAAAGTCCTCTTCGGGGGTAAAACGATAATTTCACAATATTCATAATTAAAAATTTTGAAATTAATAAATAAAATATTAAATAATTAGAGTAAAACATTAATGAAATTAATTTAAAATTTTGAACTAAAAAAATCGATCAATCAGGCTTTCAGGCAAAATTGTTAAGGGTTCGTAAGATATTTCTTTAACGACCCCTCCATTTGGGGGTCCGAAGAATTAAAGATATAGTAAAGGGGGTTTCTCCAAAATCTTAAAGTCAATCCAGTAAGACTAAAGTCAAGAAATTAAAGTCAATCAAAAAAGGCTAAAGTCAAAATCTTAAAGTCAAACAAATGAGACTAAAAGTCAAAACCCTAATCTAAACTAATTAAGTCAATCTCATAATACTAAAGTCAAAATCCTAATTAAAACCCTAATCAAGTCAATCTCATAAGACTAAAGTCAAAACCCTAATTAAAATCCTAATAAGACTAAGTCAATCTCATAAGACTAAAGTCAAAATCCTAGTTAAAACCCTAAAGGAAACATAATTAAAACACTAACTCTACCCAAAAAAATTTATAAATAGGAGTCTCCACACCCTAATTTCGTATCTAAGAATAAATCATAAGAGAAGTAGGTCAAGAAGCTTCCCTAGCCTCCCACAAACCCTAATTTTGAAGCTCTAACTCCTTACCTAACACCCATACCTCAATTTTAGCTCGAAAAACACCTAGAAATCCATAAATAAATCCGAAGAATCCAGATCTAAGAAAGAGATACCTTGTCTTGGAGATCAGAAATCAAATCCAGAAACAGAACGAAGCGAGGAGTACTGTACAAGGAGTTACTCTATCAGATTTCAGGGAATAAGACCGTTGTCTTCATAAAGGTATACAAATTTCTTATTTTTTTATTATTACTTAGGTCTTTTAGCAATGTAGTTTATTTGGGAATTAGTAGAGACCGGCGTTTGCCGGGCGAGGTTGGTGCCTAACACCTTCCAACCCCGTAATTTGATCCATAAACTCAATTATTTTTTATAGTAGATTAGTTGATTTATCCGTTTAGAGTCCAAGTTCGGTTCCTAGACCGTAATAACTAGGTGGCGACTCCCAAACCTCAAAGGTCAAAAGCTAATCCGCGTACCCCGTGGATCGAGGGCGTTTTCAAGCACCAATCCCGCCCGACAATCGCCGGTCTCTACTTCTTCCTTAAAAAAAATTACATTGCTAAACAGACCTAAAAATAAATAAATAAAAATAATACCTGATTAATTGCAACAATTAATTCCTTTAGAGCTAGTAGAAAGCGTCCTCGTGTGAGTTTTTCGATTTTTTATTCTTCACTGGATCCGCTTCAAATCTCCAAGATGAGGCATATTTAAGTATTTTCGAAATTTTTGGATGTTTTTTGGAGGGTTTCTGGGTATTTTTTTTAGCAAAAACTAGGTTTTGGATGTTAGATAGAGAATTGGGGCTTCGGATTTTGGATTTTGGATTTTGGGAAGGTTGGGGGGTGTTTCTGACCTCTCTTTCCTAGGATTTCTCTTGACCTGCAAGATTGGATTGTGGAGGCTCCTATTTATAAAAAAATTTGGGAGCTTTTTAAATTTAATTTGACTAGGTTCCTTTTAGATAATGTGAATTAAGGTTTAACTAGGGTTTTGAATTAGAGTTTTAAATTAGGGTTTCTATTCTTACGTACAATGAAAGAATATTTTTTAATTATTTTGGAAAACCCCCTGATTATATTTTCATTCAAGTGGGTTCCCACTTAAAATTTGGCCCGTGAGCTTAATTAATTAATTTTAATTATTTAAAAATTTAATTTAATTTAATTTATTAAGATTTCACTTTACGTTAATTAATGTTTTAATTATTAATTTCAAAATTTTGATTTTTTAGGCTTGGAAAATTATCGTTTTGACCTCAAAAAGGACTTTTGGGTTGAGAGGTCAGTTTTTATATTTTTTGATGTTTTGAAATCAATTTTTTGTAAGGAATTCAATGGAAATATCAGTTTGTGTCATTTATGGATTTTTGGCATGAAGTGTCGTAAACCTTATGATGGGTATTTTCGTAATTTTATTGAATTTGTTAACAATTGGTAAAACAGTTTATTTGATTTTAATTTGATATTTTATGTATTTGCAAGAGTTTTCCTAAGCATAATGTAAGCTCTATGGATGTTTTGATGTTAGGGGTATTTTAGTAATTTGATCATTTTTTTAATGATTTTTCTCGTAAAACTTCTTTTTGTTTAAAGAATGATGGTTTCTACATTTTTGGGTCATATTTTTCTAATGTAACATAGTTTATAAAATTTTACTTGCTTCAAATACCTCATTCGAATTTCTAAAACATATCTAGTAACAAAATAAAGCATTGGAATATTCATCTATCATTGGGAACCGTCACAATCGGGTTGACGAGTTGATTAATCAGGCGAGTGCGAAAATGAGATGTTTATACAAGGAGGGCAGTTTTTATTATTTATAATAAGCAGTAATCATAAATTTATCCCCCTCCCCCCCGCTTTGTCAAAAACTCTTCCTATTCTTCTTAATCTCTCATTTTCTTTTAATTCCTCTTCTTCTTGATCTAAGAATCATAACAAATCAATGGTAGCCTCATATCAGAGTTAGAAGATACCAATGGCTCCAATGACATGCTTCCCCCGTTTGCCTCATATTCACAGATCTAGCGATTAAACACTCATTGCATATTCTCTTAATTAGGTTCCAATACAATTTTTTCATCAAAGCGACAAACAAAAGAAATTGATAAATCGTAAACCCTTTATTAATTGACTTAGGTTTTGGCCTAGATCTATTATATTCATAGAAAATAAGTAAAAAGTATGTTAAAAACTCACCTCTTATGTCAATTTTATTGTATAGAAGATTGGAAAGAGGAACTTGAGGGAATAAGAATAAGATCGACCTATTAGAGGGATTTCTAAGGCTTCATATCATCAACAACAAAGGACATTTCACACGCCAAAAATGGTGAAAATGGTCTTTAAGGACCATTTAGAAAGAAAAAATTTACTAAATGTCTTATTCAATTACCATCGAAAATTTAGGGATAATTTAGAAAGAAGTCCCTCCATGAAGGTCCTTTAAGTAATTTTCCCTACATTTAGATATTTTAGATTATTAAATACGGCTTGCTAATGTTTGATCTATTAATTAAAAGTAATATATTTGGATATTTTATGTTAATAAGTATGACCAAAGTTAATTAGGAAAAGTCTTTCAAAACATAAGGTTTCAAAAACACTAATTATTTTTTGACTAAAAAATTTTCACTTGGACTGTACTTGGTTAATGTGGCAAAAGGATACAAAACTGTTGATCATTTTCCTTGTGTATCCCCAAAAAACAATCTATGGTTACGTGCCCTTGCTACATACGGACCAAGTGAAAATTTTCGAGTGACAAAATCAGGCTCTTCAAACAAAGGGGACATACTTAACTTGAACTAGGGGTGTCAATGGGTTGGTTCCGGTTCGATTCTTATGATATTTGGAATCATAACCTTTATATTTTATCGGTTCCAGTTCTGGTTTTAAAATAAGTGGAACCGGAACCGGAACCATCAAAAATCACAGGTACCCGTCGGTTCCGGTTCTCAATAATCGAATGAGAAAAATTATTTCAAAATCATTATAATAAAAAATTTCTTCTAAAAAATAACATATTATTTGTAAAGTATCAACTTAATAATAATTTGTTCCATTAAAATGATGACTTAATGACTTTTATTTTCAAACATGAAAATGTATTTCCTTTATTAGTAATAAATTTAAAAAGAAATGACTCTTCTTAAATTCAAATACTTAGTTTATATGAAATTTGAAGAATTTTATATCATATATATTAATTTTAAAATATAGGATTACCTTGAATCATGTATAATGTAAAAATAAATAACAAAATAAATCAGTTCCGGGTTCCCACGGGTACCCATCGGATAAAACCTAATGGTTCTAGTTCCTATATGTTCGGTTCCATATTAGACCCGACTCTAATCGATTCCAATAAAAAGAGAACCGGAATCGGGGTTTTCGATTTCGATTCCGATTCAGTTCTGAGTAAATGTGTACCCATTGTCACCCCTAACTTAAACCCCGCTAAGTCCGTACAAACATGAATATGGCCTTAATAGCCATTTTCCCTTTAAAAATAAAAATATGAGAATAGCTAGCAATAAAGCCAAAGTGTTGGCCGGTGGGCGATGAAATGGGATTATTTAATAGTCCACTAAAGAGTTTAAAAATTCTTCGGAGTCTCGGTCTTCTCCATTTTAAATTACAGCCAGCATCAGATGGTTTAAAATTTCCAAAAAAAAAAAAATATTAATAAAAAACAACTTGATTATTATACTCTTGTTTGTTTACCCTAATCCCTATTCTTCACCATCAAATCTGAACTGATCGAGGAGAAGAAGAAGAATTACACAACTTGATTTGATCAATCCAAACAAGGAAAAATGGAGAAACAAGGTTGTTTGAATGTAACGTTGGATGATCAAAAGTATTCTTCCCCAATGCCAATAATTGGCCTATACATAGCAGCAGGTACTTTTGTATTTGTTCTGTTTATGGTATATGATGTATTTCATGGATTTTGTCGTAGGAGGCCATGGATACCATGTAAATTATTCTCACTCAACTCTCTTACACTTTCTCTTCTTGCAATTGCTTCAAAACTCCCGATAGATCTCACCACCCCCATGCCTTCTGCTCACGACCAACTGTCCAAGCTTAGTGGCACTGTCTTAATATGCGTCTCCATGTGTGTTTTGTTTCCTTCACTTGGAAGTCAGAGTGACTCTGAACGCCTTTCAAACATGCTTTCCTTGAGCATCTTCGTAGTTACTGTTGTTGTGAATGTTTGTATGCAAATGGTCACTGGTGTGATCTTCTTGTTCATAGTAGAACATGTCATAATCATGTCATTCATGCTACTGTTGCTCACAGTGTTGTGGTCTGCTTTGGATTTTGGAAGCCCTTATTTCTGCTTTTCTAACCCTCTTGATGAACTTAAAACAAGAGATCCTCAAAATTCAGAGGATAAGAGTATGATACATATATTGAAGTCATTTTATAAATCTAGTTCTAAACAAAGCCGTGAATTGGTTCTCATTGATTCTCCAATCTGCTTAACTATATGCATGCTTTCTACACTTTCTTCACTAGTTCTATTACAGGCTGCACTTCGATCATTTGTTCTTAAGAAGGTGGACTTTCGGTGTGGAATTTCTGACTATAAATGGTCAATGTGGATGGTGCTTGTGACTCAGATTCTCACTGTTCTAGTAGGGAGTATAGTCACCATATTTAGAGGGTTGTTGGTACTCAGTGGAGTTGGGAATGAAACTGATAGTGAAATGGCTTTTACAAATTTTTCACCATCTTTGTCAAAGTTCGACGGTTTTACTACTTGGGTCTCATCAACTTTGTCAAAGCATCGCAATCTTTCATTCTTCAAAATCTTTAGAATAGGTTTTGTGATCCTCTTTCAAACCATTGAGAGGAATGTTCTTAGGGTATTGCTCGGAGTGCACGTTTTTCTGTCCATGCTGGCTTTACTCTTATATTTGATGCTCAGGATACCTTGTATATGTGCCGAGCAAATTAGCAAAATCGGTTTTGGTGAAAAAAGAAATGATGAAGGCAGAGTCGATACTCATATCAAGGACTGGATAGAGAGAACCTGTGAGGAAGACATTGATAGATGGATGGAGAAATATAAAAGGAGTTCCCCAATTGATAATCTCATCCAAGTTCTTTCCAAAACTTCTAAATCTGAAGAGCCATTTACCAATAAAGTATCTTGTCTTTCAATGGTAATCTTTGTCCGAATAGCCACAGTTGTATTACCAAGTTCCCTTAGTGTTACTCTAATCCGTACATTAGAGGAATCCTTTGAAATCATTTATTTCATTCAAAAGAAAGAGATTTCCACGAGTGAAGAAAAACGTAGCCTTGTAGTGGCTAAAAATCTGTGGATAAATAAGAACAATACCTGTCATTGGTTCCATAGGAAATTCATTAAACCATCGGCAGAGAAATTTTATTCGCATTTGTCTAAGGAATCTAATGATGGGAGTTTTGAGTGTCAAACTCAACCTCAATTAGACTTACCTTGTGCACTTGGGTTTATTGAACAATTAAAAGATAGATGTCATGGAACTTCCTTTGCACAGATTGAAGAAGGTTATTATGCAGTTAGTGAAATACGAAAAGTTTGTGAACTGATCATCGGACAAGAGCGAGTGGAAACATACTCATCAATGGACAGACTACTCAAACACATGGAGCAACTATTTGTGGATATGTTGCACTTTTTCCTCTCTCAACTCCCAGTTTCCATATTTAAGCATCTTGTTGAGAGCACTGTTAAACAACATGAGGAAAGAGCAAGACTTGTGTTAAAATTCCTTTGCAAACTGAAACCATTGGAGTACGGAGTCCATTGGTCATTTCCTGACAGAACTGGTATCACGAGCTTGATAAATACTCAAGTTACAGTCATAGATACTCAGAGTACCAAACAAGTGGGAGGCAATCTAGATGATGCAGATGTTGCTCGACATGTTGCTCGTCAAGCAATTGATAGTGATGAAATTGAAGAGCTTGTTTGAAAAGCATGGAATGTAAGTACTTTTTTCTAAAACTTATACTCTATCATTAGTTAGATGATTTCTTTTTTTTATTGTCTTTAGAACCATTATTTTGAATAATTCCTTTTCTAATTAGGAGAATCAAAAGAAGGGGAAGGCTTGCTCTGATTTGGACTCTCCAATAAGCATGAAGTCAAGAGCAACTTCAAGAAAATATTAGAGGCATTCCGATACCTCATCGCCTTGAAGTTTGAAGAATTTAAAAGGTTATTCTGTTTGTTTAGGAAATTCTACAAATGATCAATTTCTTTTTTTTTTTTTTTTTTTTGATAAATAGTATTGTATTAATGAAACAAAGCCAAGTCAGTCGAGTTGATCAACTTGGTGAGACCTTACAAAAGAGAGCTAGCTACACATGCATAGAACAACAAATCCCATCCCATCTGTACAAAAAGTCCTCAAAGTACAGTCCCCTAAACTCCTTGTAAACTTTGGACCAACAATAGATGAGACCCAAGATAGACATAATCGTATCCGAATATTCTTTCCGTTTCCCTTCGAAAATACGCCTTTTGCTTTCCAGCCATATCCCCCAACAAATTGCGAAGGGTGTAATACTCCACAATGTCCTCTTTGACCCGCTAAATGAGTAACCGAATGACGACCAACCAATAAAAACGTCCTTGACTGATTTCGGCAAGCATGTTGAGACCCCATACAACCTAACAAAGTGAGCCCAAATGGCTTGAGAGAACTTGCAGTGGATTAGGAGGTGGTCCGATGATTCTCCATCTTCCATACACAACATACAACAACTCGCCCCGCACCATCCACGCCGCATTAGAAAATCCATCATTTGGATCCTTCCTAAAACTGCCGTCCAAGTGAAAAAGGCGACTTTGCTTGGCACTTTTGGGCCCCAAATAGCAACGTGGGAGAAGTGTGGATCCCCATTGTTGCACAAGGATTGGTAGAATGAACGAACCGAGAATCTTTCATCCTTACTGGCCGTCCAAACTCTCTCATCTTCGCGACCCGTACGTCGAACGATACTCGAGGCACCAATGACTAGTCTACCAACTTCTTGAAGTTCTATCTCATTAATGTCTCTCCGAAGCCCAAGATCCCAAGCCCAGTCTCCGCCCATGTCACGACTACCAACTTCTTCTAGTCCTGTGTAAAGTTCTCTTCTGTAATTTTATATTATAAATTATATCTATTTTCTTGCTTAGCAACAAAAAAAATATATATATAAAGTAAGAAAGGGGATACTCACTCGATCAATAATAAATCACTTCATATTCAATTGATAATAAAAGTTATATAAAAAGGGAAAACCCTGAATTTACAAGTCCAAAAGAAGGCAAAGCAAGGCAAAGAAAGAGACGTTTCTGACTTCCCTCCATAATCACCAATTCATCAAACACCACATTACCCTCTCTTCGCATACGTTTCACTTCCCAAACAATATCCGAGTGAGCACTTTGAATACAGCGAAACTACATATCAAGACACCAAGGAATGTTCTTACCCTTTAGACCCTCCACAATCAGCGTTAAGTCCAATTCAATAATTAAATTTATGCCACAAAGATTGATTAATTCAAGAGTTGAGACCACAGTACAACATTCAGGAAAACTGTTGGTGCCCAAATAAGAAAGCTTGAAGGTAGTCTTATATAGACCATCTCTTCCGTAAAGAGTCCACTGGGCAGCGACCATGAATACATTTCCACCCAAATGAAATCATTTTAGTTGTCGGTCCCTAAATTCTGAAGAAGTCTCCATTTAATACTATAAGATCCTTTTTAATCTGACTGAATCTTCAAGCATTTGTTTTCATTTGGAAATGAATTTATCAATCAAAATAAAGATCCATTCAAGAAGCCTAATCCAAAAGGAATGTGGTCATGACAATGACCAAATCAGGCTATCATCAACAAACATTCAGCAGTTATAAAATGTATGTGGATTTGGAAGTCTTTAGCCAAAATGACTAACAATTGTTCTCAATGCAGCCCAAATTTAGCGGCAAAGGGGGAAAAACATATCAATTGAGCTATTGCTGTCCAATTGATAAGTTTGAGATGGATAAGTGGCACAACTACGAAAAAAAAAACTAGAAATACCTTATAAGTGAATAAATTAGATTGTTAGATATATTCTGATCAACATGCAAAGATATTCATCGACTTCAAATATTTTGATAGCATTGTCATATAGCAAATGACAAAGATTACATAATAGGATGAGAAATTATATTTCCCAACGCCAGTCCAGCTGAATTTAAATATTGTTGAGCATAAAGTTTAAGTTCAATTTCAAGATTTGGGAAAACAGTCAACACTTCCAATTGAAGTGATTCTTGTAAACTAGGTCTAATTATTAAAATGAATCAGAACAAGAACTAGAAAGCCTAATCATCCACACTCAATCAATATGTAGGAATCAAATAGTAATAACCAAGTAATAAACAAATAGTAAGGCAGAATATAGTGGATCTCATGTTCACCAAATAAATCGGATATTTTCAATACTTCAAACAAGCAAAAATAACTCAAAAGTATCCCCAAAATCAACCAAAACAATCAAGCAAACACATTGAAAATCCTACAATCCAACACCACATCCCTCTAAGTAGCTTTGAAAAATATAAAGGAAAACAATGCTCCTACTGCAGAAGCAGTGGTCACGGGATGTTTTTTACAACCATTTTTTTTCAGGTTCAACTTCGATGATTAGAAGGTATGTATCAGAATTGCGATTACAAATGAAGAAATTGTCTCTAAATGTTCTTTTTTGTCTCTACATCTCAAAATTCAACATTTGTTTCGAGAGGATTCATATTGCTAATGATTTGATCATTACATTCCAACAAAAGATGTCTTTCTGACCAATTTTGATGAAAACTTTAAAGGCTCTGTCGACATCTCCACATTTGGCATACATTTCTATAAGAGCAGTCCCTACTATTACTCCCAATTGAAACCAATCTCTTATCAGAAAAAAAAAGGTGTCCATTTTCCAAACTCTAGAGAACCTGAATGGGCGGAAGCCAACAGAGCAGAAACAAACGTAAACCCATCCAAATTTACACTTTCCCATGTTGCGTGTAATTTGAAATCATAGAATTCCAAGAAACCAAATTCCTTTTGGGCATTTTTAAAATAATCTTCTCGTCGTCTCAAAGTCTCCTGAACTAGCATAGGCTCCAACCATAGTAGTCCAAGACACAACGTTCTTCTCTGGCATCCACTCAAACAAATCTCCCGCATTTTCCACGTCCCCAACTCTAGCATAGCATGAAACCATTGAATTCCAAGAAACAACATCTCTTTCAGGCATCACTTCAAACAAACTTCTTGCTCTCTCAACTTCGCCTAGAAATACATAGAAAGATATCATTCGATTCCATAATTCTATGGGTTTCAGAATCATACCGTCAAAAATCTTTTGGGCATCACTTAATTTCCTATTTCTCACAAAAAGTATCTATCTTTATGTAGAAATTTGGAAGCGAGTCTGCAACATAAGAGATCCATTCGAATCCCACTTTAATAATCTGACAATGTCCCTTTCTCCCATCTCTATGGTTTCCGATTTCTCCAATCAAGTTCAAGACATAGGGGTATGTGTAATTATTGGATTTGAGTCCTCTTTGGGTCATTCTATCATACATATAGATACCTTTCTCATATGGGCCATTTGTTGGAAATAATTGTGAATCTGATTTATTGAAACAATAAATAATAAGCAATATTATAATGTAAATAATTCGATGAAATTGGAAGAACTTATCGGTGACTGAGGCACGGAGAAGCCGCTGTCCTTAAAATCAATTTCGCCTCCTTAGGATTGAATCCTTAGTGCAGTCGGTTCTGGCGTTTGGTTTCCAAGATTCAACAGTCACTGTCTGCTAACCGTGCACTCGGAAATAGCAGATCTACGGCGAACTCGATTAGATCGAACTTTTCACAAGCAGCAAGATTTGTATTCAGAGAGAACATAAAATTTGAGAAATCGGAAAAGAAGAGAGATCAGTAAGTATTTCGTTTTCTATAAAACTAATTTTATAAACAGCAAGCCATCGGTTCACAACAGACCCAACTGTTCACAATTGTAGTTCATAACGGTGTAAAAATAAATCAACGGTTGAGATAAAAACACAAACGGGCCTATCACGCGCACCCACATGAGGCTTAAATCCCGAAATTTGCACCCCCCCTGGGCGAGCATCGTATGCTCACACACGCACTAAGGGGTTTTCGACGGGTTGGCCCCAAACTCAATGGGCTGTAGTCCCACAGTGCCTTGGGCCCCCATGTGCGCGCGAGGCCCAGACTCGATCTCTCTCACACTCAAGCATTAAAGAGAGAGGGATCATAAATAAGTTGAGAATTTTCCTTGTATTTACCCGATGTGGGACTAAAGAAAGTAGTGATGTTTTTACAACTTTCAAAACCAATAAAGTAAAGTAAAACAAAAAAGGAAAAAGAAAAGAGTTCTTTTATGTTTCACCAAAAAAGGAAAGTACTACTTTTTACAATAAAACACTCAAAAGGTCTTGAGTTCAAAACTTATGCTCAACAATAAATGAATGAGATATTATATGAAAATAAAACTATGAATTTTACAATAATCCCCCACAAATTCATAGTAAGAAGAGAAGGAATTGCTGCTCGTACAAATTGAAATACCGGATACCTAATATCGATGTCTTTTGGACTTAATCAATACTTAGTATAGATAGACAGAACTCACAGGGACCTGGTGTAACTAAGTTACTTAACCCTTTCCCTTTTAATGTAAGTTTAACTATCATATCATACGTATCTTTCTTTCTAGGATCGATCGAGTTCTTATGGTTTGACACTTTTCGGCCATGTGTCGAATCTTGGTAATTCATGAATGCTTTAGAATAATTGCCCATATTATTCATAAGAAGCGGTCCCACTTCTACATTCACATAGGTAAATCCATCAAGTGTGTTCTATGACTATTACACACCACCCAATAAGGCTATGGATTATATTAAGAACTTTTGTTCATCCTTAACTCGTCATAGATAAGCACTACTTAACATCATAGGAAAGGGATCAAAAGTTTGTCAACTCTTTTTCACTAGTACTTCATCAATTAGTTCAGTGACTTGTTGTTACCCATTGAATCTACTTCTTGGGATCTCCAGTCATATAGATTGGGTTTCCATCACAGACTAATTATTTATATAGGCATTAGTCCCATTCCCCTCAATGATTTACTCACTAACCCTCTAGTTAATGGTTTTATTAACAGATCTGCTAAATTGCTTTCTGACCTTACAAAGTCAATAGCAATCACTCCATTCATTAATAATTGTCTAACCACATTATGTCTAAGACGAATGTGTCTACTTTTACCATTATATATATGGTTTTTAGCCTTGGCTATAGCAGTTTGACTATCACAGTGTATAAATACTGATGGCATTGGTTTCTCCCATAAAGGAATACCTATTAATAGGTTTCTTAGCCATTCAGCCTCAGTTCCTGCTAACTCTAATGCAATGAACTCTGATTCCATTGTAGATTTAGCTATACATGTCTACTTAGATGATTTCCAAGAAACAACCCCTCCACCTAGCATAAAAATATAACCACTAGTGGACTTGGATTCATCAGATTCTGATATCCAGTTCGCATCACTATACCCTTCTAACATATTTAGACTTCCACTAAAATGTAAGCCCATGTTTATGGTTCCTCTCAAATATCTAAGAACCCTCACTAATGCTGTCCAATGGTCTCTACTAGGATTACTAGTGAACCTACTAAGCACCCCCACAGCAAAAGCTATATCTGGACGAGTACAGTTCATTAAATACATCAAACTTCCTATGATCCTAGCATATTCTTTTTGTGACACACTATCACCTCTATTCTTTCTTAACTGTATGTTCGGATCTAAGGGAGTCAAGACAGGTACAATCTCAAAGTGTCCAACCTTTTTTAATACTTTCTCTACATAATGGCTTTGAGACAATACAAATCCTTCATCTTTTTTAGTTATTTTAATCCCTAACATGATATCAACTTCTCCTAAATCCTTCATCTCAAATTTGGATTTTAGGAAAGATTTAGTTTCCTCTACTATTTTTAGATTTGTTCCCAAAATCAACATATCATCTACGTACAAACAAATGATTACACCAATTTTGCCACTAAATTTGCTATACACACACCTATCACAATCATTAAAAATATATCCACTAGACTTAAGCACAGAATCAAATTTCTCATGCCATTGTTTAGGTACTTGTTTTAGTCCATATAAGGACTTTACTAACCTACACACTTATATTCTCTTGGCCATGAACTATACACCCTTCAGGTTGTTCCATATAGATTTCTTCTTCTAAATCGCCATTTAAAAATGTTGTTTTGACATCCATTTGGTGAACTACTAATTTTTAAATAGAAGCTAAGGCTATTAAAACTCTAACAGTTGCAATCCTAGTAACTGGAGAGTATGTATCAAAGTAATCCATCCCTTCTTTTTGTCTAAATCCTTGGCGACCAATCTTGTTTTAAATTTATCTATTGATCCATCTGACCTTAATTTCTTTTTAAATACCCATTTGCATCTAATAGGTTTGGTGCCTTTAGGTAACTCCACTAATTCCCAAGTATGATTTAACATGATTGACTCTAATTCATTATTAATGGCTTCTCTCCAAAAAATAGCATCAGGAGATGTTACGGCTTCTTGATAAGATAACAGATCATCATCTACTAAATAAGTATAGAAATCATCTCCTAGATTGGTTTCTTTTCTAATTCTTTTACTCTTTCTAGGTCTATTTCTTTAGAAAAGGATTCAAGAATTGGCGTTTCTCTTTCTATCACCATTTTTCGTTTGTCATTAGAACTTAATGAATCTTTAACCTTCATAGGAAAAATTTTCTCAAAAAATTCAGCATCTCTAGCTTCAATGATGACATTGCTATCAACACCATCTTCATTAGATTTTAATGTTAAGAATCTATATGAAGAACTATATTCAGAATATCCTAAAAATGCACAATCAATTGTTTTAGGTCCTATATTTCTCTTTTTGGTTTCTAGGAGTCCTACCTTACATAAACACCCCCACACTTTAAGGTAATTTAAGTTAGGTGCATAACCTTTCCAAAGCTCATAAGGAGTTTTTCCTAATTTCCTATGGGAAATCCTATTAGTAATGTGACATGCAATCAATATAGCCTCTCCCCACATATTATTAGGCATTCCAGAGTTTATAAGTAACGCATTTAACATTTCTTTTAAAGATCTGTTCTTCCTTTCTGCTATTCCATTTGACTCAGGTGAGTATGGAGGTGTGACTTCATGAATAATGTCATTTTGTTCACAAAATTGACTAAGGAGATTAGAATCATATTCTCCTCCTCTATCAGATCTTAATCTTTTAATTTTTCTATTTAATTGATTTTCTATTTCATTTTTATATTTTAGAAACATATCTTCTACTTCATTTTTATTTCTAAGAAGATATACTCTTGTGAATCTAGAAAAATCATCTATAAAAGTAATGTAATATCTTTTACCTCCTCTAGACTCAAGATTTCTAAAATCTCCAAGATCAGTATGAATTAGACTAAGAAGTTCTGAAGATGTTCTTGAAATGTTATAGTGTGGCTTATGTGTAAATTTAGATTCTACACAAATCTCGCATTTATCTAACTCTTTAATTTCTAGATTAGGTAATATACCTAAATTCTTCAATTTCTTTAATTTTTCTAAACTAGTGTGACCTAATCTAGCATGCCATAAAGAAATTGACTCAACAAGATAAGCAGAAGACGATGCATTTTCATTCATAATATTAAGTACAAACAAACCCCCATTACAATATCCTTTTCCTCGAAATACCCCATTTTTAGTTAATACTAATTTATTCGACTCAAATACAAGTTTAATCCCAGCTTTATTCAAAAGAGACCCAGATACAAGATTTCTTCTAATGGCAAGAACATGAAGAACATCTGTGAGTACTAGCATCTTCCCAGAAGTCAGCTTAAGGGTCACTTTGCCTTTTCCAGCAACTTGAGATGTTCTTGAGTCTCCTAAATAGACCACTTCGTCTCCCACAGAATTGTAGAAAGTAAACATCTCCTTGTTTTCACATACATGCCTCGTAGCACCAGTGTCAACTGCCCACTCTTTAGGATTTTCCACAAGACTGACTTCGGAGAGAACTGCAATAATAGTGTCATTATTAATTTCAGTTAGATTCACATGATTCCCTTTTGATTTTTCTTTAGTTTTCCTAAATCTGCACTCAACTGCATGATGACCAGGTTTACCACACACAAAGCAACTACCTTTTGACTTCTTGAAGCCAACACTATTCTTAGTCCTTGGTCCCTCTTTTTTAAACACTTTCTTAGGTTTAAACCTATATGGCTGAGAATCTCCTTCTATGAGATTGGCTTTGGTAACAAATTGTTTAACCTTACCATTTTTCTCTCTTAGTCTACTAGTTTCTTCTATGTTAATGTGGACAATGAGGTCTTTAAGAGATTTATCTTTCTTTTTCTGCCTCAAATTAGTCTTGTATTCATTCCAACTTTCGGGAAGTTTCTCAATTAGAGATGACACCACAAACTGTTCTGGCAATTTAATGCCTTCATACGTCAACTCGTGAATAATGTTTTGAAATTCATTTACTTGATCTATAATCGACTTCCCATCGACAATTAAAAATTCTAAGAATGTTTTAACTACATATTTTTTGACACCTGCATTTTCTATTAGGTATTTCTTCTCTAATGCCCCCCATAATTCTATAGAAGTACCATACACACAATAAATATCATACAAAGTGTTTACAAGACAAGATAAAATATAATTCTTATAAATTCCATCTGCTTTGATCCAATTTTGCAGATTAGGGTCTGTATCTGTAGGTTTTTCTATTTTGAGTACGAACAAAACATTAAGGGCTTCAAGGAAGAAGAGCATCTTTTGGCTCCATCTTCGATAAAATTTCCCATTAAAAGGTTCTGGTTTCAACAAGTCAGGTTTCACATGTTCTGGTCTAAAATCCATGTTTTAAAGTTAGAAACAGAAACAGGATATAGATATAAAATTGGTTTTAAGATTGTTGGAAATAATTGTGAATCTGATTTATTGAAACAATAAATAATAAGTAATATTATAATGTAAATAATTCGATGAAATTGGAAGAACTTATCGGTGACTGAGGCACGGAGAAGCCGCTGTCCTTAAAACCAATTTCGCCTCCTTAGGATTGAATCCTTAGTGCAGTCAGTTCTGGCGTTTGGTTTCCAAGATTCAACAGTCACTGTCTGCTAACCGTGCACTCGGAAATAGCAGAGAGATCAGTAAGTATTTCGTTTTCTATAAAACTAATTTTATAAACAGCAAGCCATCGGTTCACAACAGACCCAACTGTTCACAATTGTAGTTCATAACGGTGTAAAAATAAATCAACGGTTGAGATAAAAACACAAACCAACGATTGAGATTAAATAAAAGTTTAGCAAAAACGGGCCTATCACGCGCACCCACTAAGGGGTTTTCGACGGGTTGGCCCCAAACTCAATGGGCTGCAGTCCCACAGTGCCTTGGGCCCCCATGTGCGCGCGAGGCCCAGTCTCTATCTCTCTCACACTCAAGCATTAAAGAGAGAGGGATCATAAATAAGTTGAGAATTTTCCTTGTATTTACCCGATGTGGGACTAAAGAAAGTAGTGATGTTTTTACAACTTTCAAAACCAATAAAGTAAAGTAAAACAAAAAAGAAAAAAGAAAAGAGTTCTTTTATGTTTCACCAAAAAAGGAAAGTACTACTTTTTACAATAAAACACTCAAAAGGTCTTGAGTTCAAAACTTATTCTCAACAATAAATGAATGAGATATTATATGAAAATAAAACTATGAATTTTACAATACCATTGAAAGCATAACCTCTGATCATAGCATTCCAGAGAGATGTCTCTGGGTGAAACATTTGATCCATTTGGGAGAAGATGAGTTCCGAGTATTCCACCCCTCCAAACTCGGTACTTCGTCAAAGAAATTTAGATGAAATTTCAATATTTTGGTTTAGAGAGGTTTGAAACTGCATTGCTGCAAAAAATTTGAAATTTTGAATACTATGCGAGAAGGCATAAATAACGGTAATGAGAGTTTGACAAGGAAATATTAGAAAGAGAAAGTTCAATAAGTAATTTTCCCTAATTGTTTTTCTCATCGAGAAACTTATCTTGAGAAGGACCACTTAGTTAAGTGGTAAGACCTTGTGATTTAAACCACTTGAACGACTTATTATGCTAACCACAACCCCCACCACGAAAAAAAAAAAAAAAGGAGAGAAACAAGTTTGGTAAACTACAACCCCCATTAAATGCATAAAAAATTTCACCTACAAATATCATTTTGTAGTTTGGTAAACTAGTTGGCACGTGCGCTTTTAGAAACAAGTTGAAAAAAACATTAGTAATTTAAGGAGTTATTTTGAAATTTTCAAATAAATAATCTTACTATATAAGATCTTTTTATTTATTTATAATTAATATAGGCAGAGCATAAAATTTGTCTCTAGAAATCTACCTAAATTAGTTTTATGCTATTAAAATAGAGTACAGACTTTGTCCTTCACATCCTTGATAAATCGAAAATGAGCGAATCTCCAAGTCCTCTTGAATGCCAAAACACCAAACACACCCCAAAAGCCCACCAGGACTCCAAGTGCCATGCTTATATAAAAGCTTTCCATACTCTTCACTACCAACCCTGAATTATATTTGAGGAGAAGAAGTATAGCAAAACTTAATCTGGTGAATCCAAAGAAGGAAAAATGGAGAAACAAGGTTGTTTGAATGTAACGTTGGATGATCAAAAGTATTCTTTCCCCAATGCCAATAATTGGCCTATACATAGCAGCAGGTACTTTTGTATGTGTTCTGTTTATGGTATATGATGTATTTCATGGATTATGTCATAGGAAGCCATGGACACCATGTAAATTATTCTCAGTCAACTCCCTTACACTCTCTCTTCTTGCAACTGCTTCAAAACTCCCAATAGATCCCACCACCCCAATGCCTTCTGCTCATGACCAACTGTCCAAGCTTAGTGGCACTGTCTTAATATGCGTCTCTATCTGTGTTTTGGTTCCTTCACTTGGAAGTCAGAGTGACTCTGAACGCTTTTCAAACATGCTTTCCTTGAGCATCTTCGTAGTTACTGTTGTTGTGAATGTTTGTATGCAAATGGTCACTGGTGTGATCTTGTTCATTGTAGAACATGTCATAACCATGTCATTCATGCTACTGTTGCTCATGTTGTTATGGTTTGCTTCAGATTTTCTAAACTCTGAATACTACTCCCACTTCTAAACCTGTTGATGATACATAAATTGCAGTTGCTTTATCATTCTAGTTCTCAACACAGCCTTGAACTTTCCTTCACTTTTTCTCCAATGTGTTTTACTGTGTGCATGCTTTCTATACTTTCAGCACTAGCACAAGCTGCAGTCCTATCAATTGTTCTTAAGAAGGTGGAATTTCGTTCTGGAGTTTCCGACTATAGATGGTCAATGTGGATAGTGGTTGTGACTCAGATGTTCGCAGTTCTAGTAGGGAGTATTGTCTCCATATTTAGATGGTTGATGGCAGTCAGAGATTTGGAAACTGAAACAAATGTTTTCACAGTTTTATCAACTTTGTCAAAGTTCCACATTTTTTCTACCTGGTTCTTATCAACTTTGTCAAAGCTGCGCATTATTTCATTCTTCAAAATCTGTGGAATGGGTTTCTTGATCCTCTTCCAAACCATTGAGAGTGATGTTGTTCTGTTATTGTTCGTATTGCAAGTGATTATGTCTGCGCTGGCTTATCTCTTATATTGGATGCTCAAGATACCTTTTATGTGTGCCAAGCAAATTAGCAAAATCTGCTTTGGTGAAAAAAGAAATAGTGGCGACATAACTGATAAGCAATGGATACAGGGAAACTGTGCGGAAGACATAAACAGATGGATGGAGAAAATTAAAAGGAATCCCCCAATCGATAACCTCATCCAACTTCTTTCCAAAACTCCTCAATCTGGAGAGTCATTTACTAATAAAGTATCTTGTCTGTCAGTTGTAATCTTTATTCAAATAGCCACAATTGCATTAACAAATGCCCTTAGTGCTTCTCTCATTCGTACTTTAGATGAAGCCTTTGAAATCATTTATTTCATTGAACAGAAAAAGATTTCCACAAGTGAAGAAAAAAGTGGTCATGTAGTGGCCAAAAAATTGTGGATGAATAGGAGCAATAAATGTTATTGGTTCCATAAAAAATTCATCAGACTGCCAGTAGAGAAATTTTATTCACATTTGTCTAAAGAATCTATTGAAGGGAGTTCTCAGTGTCAACCTCAACCTCAATTGGACTTACAATGTGCACTTGGGCTTACTGAAAAATTAAAAGAAAGATGCAATGAAACTTCATTTTTTAAGTTTGAAGAAGGTTATTTTGCAGTTAGTACAATACAAAACGTCTGTGAAATGATCATCAGACAAAGGCAACTGCAAACATACTCGTCAATCGACGACCTATACGAACACATGGAGCAACTATGTGGACATGTTGCACCTTTTCCTCTCTTAACTCCCACTTGCTATATTCAAGCATCTTGTTGAGAGTCCCATTCAAGAACGTGAAGAAAGAGCAAGACTTGTGCTGAAATTCCTTTACAAACTTGACCCGTTGGAGAATAAAGTTCATTGGTCATCTCCTGACGAAACTGGTATCACTAGCTTGATAAATACTCAAGTTCCAATCATAGACACTCAGAGTACCGAACAAGTGGAAGGCAATGTAGATGTAGATGCATATACTGCTAGTCGAGCGATTGATAGTGATGAAATTGAAGAGCTTGTTTGAATAGCATGGAATGTAAGTACTTTTTTTATAAATAAAAAATATATATTTTAGCCTTAGTTAGATGATTTCTTTTTTACTTTGTCTTTAGAACCATTGTTTTGAATAATTTATTTTCTAATTAGGAGAATCAGAAGAAGGGGAAGGTCTTACTCTGATTTAGGTCCTCCAATAAGCATGAAGTCAAGGGGAGCTTCAAGAAAATATTAGAGGCATTTTGATATCTCATCGACTTGAAGTTTGAAGAATTTAAATGGTTATTCTGTTTGTTAAGAAATTTTAGAAGTGTTTAATTCCTCCTTTAAGTATTTTGCGAAATTTTCTTTTGTACTCTATTAGGGGTATGCCCCTCGTAACTTTAAAATTGTATATTATCAATATAACTATTTGCGTGCTTAGCAACAAAACAATATGAAGAAAGAAAGGGGATTCTCACTCGATCAACAATAAATCACTTCATATTCAATTGATAAAAATTACAAAGAGAAAGCCCTTAATTTACAAGTCAAAAAGAAGGCAAAGCAACTGATTTCCCATAAAAGCATTCTTTGCTAGAAGAAAGTGTTATCCAAAATTTGGAAAAGAAAGACAAGTTTTGGACTTCACTCAGTAATTCGCCAATGCATCAGACACCACATTACCTTCTCTACGCATATGTTTCACTTCCCAAACAATATCCAAGAGAGCTCTTCAAATACAGCAAAACTATGAATCAAGCGACCAAGGAATGTTCTTACCCTTTAGACCCTCCACAATCAGCTTTGATTCAAATTCAATAATAAAATTCCTGCCACAACGATTCATCACTTCAAGGGCTGAGACCACGGAACTATATTCATCAAAATTGTTTGTGCCTCAATAAAAAATAACCAAAAAGTTGATCTAATAAAATCAACCAAGGAGTCGCCGAATAGAGTATGAATTGATAAGGAAGGTGGATCTCTCAAGTAAAATAATAATAAAAACTTCCCACAGCTCCTTAGAGAAGCTACACTTGAAGGTTTCTTCATCATTTTTGCATAAAGCACATCTTGAAGCTAAGACTTATAGATCATCTCTTATGTAAAGAATTACTGATAAATTGCATACAGAGATAAATACAATTGACCTCCACAAATCAAAAGACAATGAGGAATAAAATTTGGAAGTAACAATGAATTTAAGAGACAACAGACCTCGTCCCGAGACTCAACAAAGTAGCAAAAATAGCAATGTTTCAATTTACTTGGTTTTTGAGATGGAAAATAGATTTATGTGATCACACTAAATAAATCTAATAGCTTGTTATTAAAACTGCCAAAAAAAATGTGAAACTAATATCTCAATGAAAACCAAGTAACAAATTTTCAAAGACCTTACAATCATTTGACGTGTATTGTTATTGAAATTCTACATTTATGATACAAATAGAGTATAAATTAAAAGACCAAACTATTATCAAAACTCCCTATCATCAACTGCTGAGGATGACTCGTAAATTAAGAAATAAAGTTCCATCATAGATTGAAAGCTTCCAGCAATGATCAACAATATAAAAGTACTCCCTTAAAAAATTTATAGGAGTTGAAAGCAAAAAAACTACAGCTACATTTGATCATCAACATTCTCTTTTGGAATATGTTTAATATCATTCCACAAATTATTCTCACAAGTAGTTCTAAGCCCTTTTTTATCGTTAAAAATTTCTATGACGCAAATATTTCCTATTTCTCTCCTTAGCCTCACACAGAAATAATTTCATATTGCTTTAGCAAAACTACAATCGAAAAAAAAAAAAAAAAAAAGTTGTTAATTGTGTTATGGGCCAATCACATATAATGAATAAAACAAGTAGGACTAGAAAACTCTGCAATAACAATTTATAAAAAATACATAAACAAGAGCTGATCGACCTTAGCCAATCCTCTGTTAGAATCCAATTTCGTGTGGCCCAATTGACCTATACGTTTTAAGTACTTTATTATCACAAAGACTATATATATTAAAATCGTCAATATTTAAGGATAAATCCCAATGTAATTAGAATTAAAAATATTCTTTAGGTTTTAGTAGAAAACTTTGATAGATAAAAATCTTATTAAAAGGGGATATCTATGCCCTTGATTTCCATTAATTTAAGTAAATTGGCACCCCATAATAGAGGGTTTTGAATCATATATAGTGGTCTCCATCAATTACTAGAACTTTAGTCGATCCAATATAGAGAGGAGAGAAAAGATGAATTTGAAAATTAAAGAATACAGTACAATTGGGGATTTGGCACATTGGATCATTGACATGAAGGTTACAAAATGCACCTCTAGCATAATCTTGGATCATGGATGCTCTCAAGACTCAATTCCCCAACTTCAATCCTTGAGGACAAGGATCAATTCTAATATTAAAATCATATCTGAAGTCTTATCCCTAAAAGATTGGAGTCTGTTTCTTTATTCAATTTTTAATATCTTTACTATTATAATCTATTATAATGAGAGAAGAAGGTGTAGAAGTGGTTTGGATTCCAAAAATGCTCACACCTTAATATTTAAATTTAATATAATAATGGTCATTTTATCAAAATTACATAATTATCCTTTTTACTATGTAATCTTCAAAACCATCTTTTAACTAATATAGTTTAAATTACAAATAAGCTATTAGATACATGTGCATTTGCACTTGCCACCTTATAGTTTTTTTTAATACAAATATAATAAATAAGAAATATCCTTTTTACTATTTGATAATTAAATTAACTATAAACATTATTTTTATTAATTAGTAAGTTTTTCCGTCAATTACTTAATTTAAATTGATTTTTCTTACGTTCTTATTTAATAAATATAATTATTAAATTAAATATAAAATATTATTTTTATTAATTTGTAAGTTTCTCCATCAATTATTTAATTTAAAAATAAATAAATAATTATTTTTATTCCTAGGTCCTAACTTTACACCTCTCTCTCTCAATAACACGTCTCTCTGATATTTACTAATTAGTATGTTTTTTTGTCAATAATTTAATTTAAATTGTTTTTTCTTATATTTTTATTTAATAAATAATTATTGAATTATTAAATTAAACTAATAGAATGTACGTGAAATACTATAAAAGAATATTTTTGAACATGTTTAAAAATAGTTTTATTAATAATTATCTCCTAAATATGAATTTATAAACAATTATAAATTCAACAAAAAAAAAAAACTAAATAAGTTATGGTATTGTTGAAAGAAATAATAAATTTTTTTTTTCATCTAACATTAGATTTATAGAAGGGAGGAAAAAAAAAACATTGCTGAAGATTTTATAATATATACATATGAAATCTGGAATTAATTTCTACTTATTCATTCAATTAAAAAAAAAATGGTGGAATAGAATAGTCCTTGGAGCTAATTTCTATTTATTTTTTGAAATTAAAAAATATATATACTTTATTTTAAATATTGGCATACCAAAAATGTTTTGGCTTTTTAGGAGAAGTAGAGGCTAAATATTTTTAAAATGTATTTTTAATTATTTTTTAAATATAAGAAAAACGTGGGATAGTATCCTACATGGCTTTAATTTCTATTTATTTTTTAAATTAAACAGAAAAAAAAATTGTGGGATATAGTCCTACTTGCTGTTAATTTTATTTGTTTTGTAATTTGAAAAAAAAAAAAAAAACATGGGATAGCATCCTACATAGAGTAAACTTCTATTTGTTTTTTAAAATTAAAAAATAATAATAATAATAATAATACAGACGTACTTTTTATATTTTTATATAAGAAAAACGTGACGTACTTTTTATATTTTTATATAAGAAAAATGTGGGATAGAATCCTACTTGGACATCATGTTTATTTATTTTAAAATTGAAAAAAATAAATAAATAAATTGTGGGATAGAGTCTTTCCTGACATTAATTTCTTTTTAGTTTTTAAATTAAAAATAATTCATGGAGTAGAATCCTAGTTTGAATCAATTTCTATTTAATTTTTAAAACTAAAAATTTGATTTTTTTTTTTTTTTTTTGAATATTAGAGTATCAAAATTGCTTTACCTTTTTAAGAGAAATTTTCTCAATAAATGACGATACTACAAATTGTTTAGGCAATTTAATGCCTTCATAGGTTAATTCGTGAACAATATTAAATTCGTTCACTTGGTCCATAATCAATTTTCCATCAACAATTACAAACTCTAAAAATGTTTTTACTACATATTTTTTAACCCCTACATTTTTAGTCACATATTTTTCCTCTAAAGTTCCTCACAATTCTCTAGATGTCTCATACATACAGTAAATGTCATACAGGGTGTTTACAAGACAAAATAAAGTGTAATTTTTACAAATCCCGTCAGTTTTGTTCCAATTTTGCAAGTTGGGATCTATTTTTATCAAATTTTTTTCTTCAGAACAAATAAAACATTTAGGGATTCAAGGAAGAACATTTTTTGGCTCCATCTTCGATAAAATTTTCGTTAAATAGTTCTAGTTTTAGTAGGTTTGGTTTCATGTGTTCAAGTTTAAAATCCATGTCTCAATAAGCAAAATATAAAGATAATTTGATTTTAAGATTGTTGGAGATATTCTGTGTTTTTGAAATAAATTTTCTAAATCCAAAAAATAGATTGTAGAAAGTATAGATTGAAAAAAACTTATCGATTTTGATGTGATTGAGGCACAGAAGAGCCATTATCCTTAAAACCAAATTTGCGCCCTTTTAGGATGATATCTATAGTGCAAAAGGCTTTGGCGGTTGATTTCTAAGATTCAACAGTCATGATCCTATTAATCGTGCACTCGAAAGTAGCAGGTCTACAACTAACTCGATTGGTCTAATATGAACAGCAAGAGATTTAAAGTAACTTGAACAGAGGAGAAGAAGTAAGATATTAGAAAGTTATTTTATGTGCACTAACCTCTAGGGCACACTTCTTTAATATAGTGGAAAGTCTAACAGTCCAAAAAAGCTTAACGAATTAATGGATTAAAAAGAGAGAGAGAGAGAGACGTTTGGGCCTTAAATGACCCCTTACTAAACGTTGAAAGATCCAAACGGTCAACACACATTAGTAATAACGATTAGTTAAATCAACAGATAAAATGAAATAAAGCAATGGATCTTATAGTAAAATGGATCAATCAAATTTTAGCAAAAGTGGGTCTTTCACACGTATCCACGTGAGGTTGGCCCCAAACACAATGGACTGTAGTATCATGATGTCCTGGGCCCCCATGTGAGTGAGAGGCTCATTATCTTTCTCATCCGCATCCAAGCAAATGAGAGAGTAAGATCCTTTATTAGGTGAGCACCACTCTTGTATTTATCCGCTGTGAGAGTAAAATTTAGAAGAGTTGTCTCTATAATTCTCACAAACAAGAAAACTAAGAGAATATTTGACTTTCAACTTATACAAAAAATAGGGAAATCACTTTTAAGTTATGTTTCAACAATTGAGAAAATCTCTACACTTTACAAATAATACTCAAGAGGTCTTAAGTTCAAACATTGTCCCCAACAAAACATACAAAACATAAAAAAAAAGATTATATGATAAAACTATAAAAATTTTAACAATCCCCCACAGATTCATAGTGAATGGGAAAAAGAAATGTTACTCATACAAGATGAAATATCAAATATCATTTTGCCATGTTACACCTTGCACTTCCAAAAATATATTCAAATAAAAATCTACCATAAAATAAAATAAAAACAAATGTCTCACAAAAGAGAAATATGACCATCAACAAATGTCTTGTACATCCCAATACAAAATAAAAATGAAAATTAAGGGAATATTTGATAACATGGAAAATTAGGAAAATTTTGAAATTTCGTGGAAAATGACAATTTTTCAGCATTTGATGTGTCAAAAACTCTAAATTTGTACAAAAAATGATTTGTCAACACTCTCAATTTGCCAATCAAGTAAGCTCATTTCTTTTATTGAGAAAAAAGAGAATGATGATTAAAGAGGTGTTACATATTAAATGTAATACACATATATTATATTTAATATAATGAATATTGGTTCAATTCTTGGTTTGGTTCGGTTCTGAGACACCCCTGAATTGTGAATCGAACCAAATCAATTAGTTCTTCAAATTTTCAATCCAAAACCAAACTGACCGTCTATAAAATCAAACCAATCCAACCCTAAATGCAGGGGTTCAGGTCGATTCCTAGTTTGGCCTAATCTGATGTGCACTCTTATTTACTGCTCATTATCTCAATATAATAATAAGAATAATGATTTTCTGATGCCCCACTTTGATATACGCCCCATCACAAAATCATAGATCATTTGCCTCTAGATACGCAAAACCATAAATCTTTTTCTTGTGTATCCCAAAGCAAATTATCTAGGGTTTTGTGATGGGACGTATGTCAAAGGAGGGCATCAAATTATCACGACTTTAATAGTAAAGATAAGTATAATGATTTTCTGACCCCCCCCCCCTCTCTAATACACACCCCCATCATAGAACCGTAGATTGTTTGCCTCGGAATATATAGAACCATAAATCTTTTTCTTGTGTATCCCAAAGCAAATGATCTAAAGTTCTGTGATGGGGGCGTAGGTCATAGGGGGCATTAATTTATCTCGATTGTAATAGTAAAGATATGAGTGTTGATATTCTAACTAGAAAGTCTTCACTCGACCAATACTCGATTGACATGTTACGGACACGGAACCATAGATCATTTTCCTCTATATACACAAATGCTCATCTTTTATGGGGATTTGCATTTGTGTATCTCAAGGGAACAGAGTGAAGACTTTCTAAATAGGAAATCATTCTTCTAAAGATAATTCAAAATCGAGTTAAATGATTTAACTTGTCGAGTCAACTGGGACGATACGAGATACAGGAGTTAGTTAAGTCATGAATCTTGAGAGTTGAGAAGAAGAAAAGTCTTACAAAATTGAAAATTGTTTGGTGTTCCTCTTTACGGTGAGTGAGCGAAGAGCGACGAGCACACAGACAGCATGACTGCGGCCGCAGGGTTAGGGTACGCCTTGCTAGCCTTAGGTCCTTCCCTCTCTCTCTTCATCTCTGTAATCTCCAAAAAACCCTTCTTGATTCTCACTGTGCTCTCAAGGTACGTGTTCTTATCCATTCCCCTCCCAAATTTTTACTGAATTTTCGATTTAATTTGATCAAAATCTTGCTCAATCAATCTAATTCTTCAAAATCCATGTATTTTCTACATTTTTTGAGATTTAATGGATGTTTTAGCAAATTAGGTTGGCTCATTTCTGAGAAATGTATTAAATTAGGTTGGCTGACGTTTCTAGGGTTTTCTATAAGATTTTTTTCTTCTTTATTTGCAATAAATTTTGAGTGAATTTTCTATTGAATTCAAAATCAACCTTTTTCAAATATACAACACGGATTCTGGCAGTGCAATGATAAAAAAAAATTTGCTCGATTGACCTAATTCGTCCAAATCTCCATGCTTTTCTAGATTTTTTTCGAAATTTAATGGATGATTCAGTAGGTAGCATTAGGTTATAACTACAATGTAGCTTATTTAAGAGAAATGTTGTAAATCAGGTTTGCTTTGTTGTTACTTATGCAATATTTTTAGGGTTCGGGTTCGCTCTCTCTATCAGTTTTTTCTTTATAATTGTTAGAAATTTTGGGTGAATTTTCGATTAAATTTGATCAAAATCTTTCACAATTAACTTAATTAGTTATAATCCATATATTTTCTAGATTTTGTTTTTCGGAATTTAATGGATAATTCTAGATTCTAACTGCAATGTAGCTTATTTCTGAGAAATGTAGTAAATCTAGTTGGCTTTGCTGCTATTTGATGTAATATTTTAAAACATTTCTAGGATTTTCTATCAGATTTTCTTTATGGTTGCAATAAGGAAGCCCTTTAAAACAAATAAACTTTCAATTTTGATAAAATGGAAGGTATTACTGTATTTTTTGAACTATTTTCCTTGTCAAATGAAAAGAAAAATGCGGTGCTTATGTTGGTAAACATATGGGTTTTGGTGTAATTAATGGATGCAGTACACTGCTATGGCTTGTAAGTTTGATCGTTCTGTCTGGAGTATGGAGGGCTTTTCTTCCCCTGAAAACAACGGCTTGGTGGCCGTATGCTATTCTTATAATCACATCTGTTGGTTTTCAAGAAGCTCTCCGTGTTCTCTTCTGGAAGGTTTACAAGTATGTTATAAAGATTTTGTATTATTTTATTAGGAATGTTTGGTTATGGACTTTTTATTATTATTTGAGAATCTTTTGTTCTTTGCATGTTACTATGTTTAGATGAAATCCGTCGATTTGAGTGGGGTAGAATCAATCAAAGAAATGGAAAAATGAATGAGTGGGGTGAGTTTCAATCATGGTTTGGGATGTTTTACTCATCCCTGTGTTTTAAAATCTTGGTGTCATTCAGTGTATTGGTCAGTTGATGGAACAAGACCTATTGTACAAGACAGTATGGTATTCACAAAAAATCAAATTGCCTGGATACTTACTGGAAATGCTTTGAAATGTTCTTAAACAAACACACTCACCTCAAAACATTTCATTTATTGCATACATATAATATTGTAAAAAACCTTTTCCTTTGATTGATGGATCTTCAAAGTTACAATTTTTTTTTTTGTTTGATAATTTTTTTCTAAGTTAGAAATTTGCTTCAGTGATTGATTAAGTATGAAACATTGCATTTGACATGTGTTGGTAAACGTTCAAAATACTATGAAACATTCAAATTTCCATATGTGCCAATACATCTTAGTGTTTTGCAAACATTCTAAAACATTGCAATACCTTTGAAATTGCTATGTTTCATTCCTGTATATCAAAAACATGAATATTTAGGCCTAAACATTCTGGAATAAGACAAAACTTTGAACCTACTGATAACTAGATAAAACAGGATGTTTTGTATAATAGATACCATCTGAGCCATGACTACATGGCAATTTTTGATGTCCAGATGTTGCTGGACCTTGGCCTATACATTGCACTTACAGGACAGGACAATCACCATTGTCCAATCTGTTAATTTTCTGCATGAAGCATTCCCTACTTTTCTTTAATTTGTTTTTTTTTTTTTTTTGTGGCCCTTTTAATGTTGGCCTAACATTTCGATGGTCCAAATTGTTGAGCATGCATGCGATCTGTGCAGAATATGCTTGAGAATACAGCTGTATTTCACCCAAGTTGCTTTGGAATCCTCCTTACACTCTGTCCTAGACTTTTTGGGAACCATCGTACCCCCCCACTCTCTTGAATCCATACCTATTTGTTACCCTTTAGTTTTGTGTAGCTAATTCATCTTATAGGCTTACACAAAGCTATCTGGGTCTCCATTTTTTCAGGATGTGATTCTTCACGGCATGAGAAAAGCACCCTTTAGTTTCTTATAGAATTGGTTTTTTCGAGAACATACTGCTTGTGTTTATCAAGATGTGTATATAGAGTTAGGAGATCGGTGTTTGACAGTCATGTAGGTATATCGTTGACAGATAACAATGTCACCAAAGTATTCTTTCTTTTTTATGTAATGTGCTAGAAAATGTGTTTGATATTGCAATTTGATAACTTGCTTCCTGTTAACACTTCTTCTATTTAGGAGGTTGGAAGATATCCTGGACAATTTTGCCGATAGAGTTCAGAAACCCCGCCTTTTTCTGACAGATAAGATGCAAATTGCCCTTGGTAAGCTTTGAAGATGTTTTTATGGTTCTCTTCCATCGTGAAAATAACTTCTACTGGTAATGTAAAACACAGAACCTGGTGTACTAAATTGACTATTATCAATGGATTTCTCTGATGCTAAATGAATTTGAGCAACTGGTTGTGCCTTTTGCTTTTGATGCTTACTACTTGAACGTTTAGCTTCTTGATGACTCCAAAACTATAGTTAAAATCTTTTTTTTTTTTTTCCTTTCTATACTATATTTTATAAGGGTATGTTTGATTGCACGTGGAAAATTGGTGGGAAATCCCTTTTTCCAGGTGTTTGATTGGTTTTATTCCTTAGAAAATGGATTTCCAACCCTATCCAAAAATCTAACAAAGTGTGGATTTACTAAACAGAAAAAAAACAAAAAAAAAAAAGCAAAGTGTGGATTTCATTTTCCCACCTATCCTCATGGGAAAAATGAATCCACCCCAAATTAAAAATCTTATCTCTTCTTCTTCTTCTTCTCTCTCTCTCCTCTAATATATTTTCCCTGGTATTTTCCTAGATGTCCTAGATGTGCTTAAACAATAGAATTTGATTTTTCCACCCTAACCATTTTCCCATGAATTTCAAATTCCATGGAAAATGATTTTCCATGCTATTAAACAAACCCTAAATGTTTTATATCTATTGGAAAAGAAGCAGTTTATCTTCCACTTCCGTTTAGCATTTTATCCAACTCTAAACTTTTCCCACATTCTCAAAATAAAAAGTGTGTGGTTCAAATATCCAAATTTTGAATTTCCTGAATAACAATCTCAAGAAACATAAGATCTTCAACTTTGAAAAGCCAAAGGTTTATTTAGAACTACAAAAAAGTTGGATGATGGTTTTAAACATGTGCTTAGGGAAGCTAACACAGTAACTGGCTTGTTAGCTAAAATTCTCTTGCTAGAATGCCTGAGATAGCAGTAGATATTTTTCCCTATAAGTGCATTTTATTTATTTTACCCTTTTAAGTACTTTTTTTTCTTTCGTATTAATTAAAATTCAATTGCTGTTAGAAAATGAGGTTGAAATTCATTAGCTGCCATTGAAAGAAGTAAAATTTCATTAACAATGATTTGCAATAGTTAACGTTTATGTACTCATTGCACAAAAGAGATGCCTGACAGTTCATACTCAAGTTTATTAAGGTCAATGAGTAAGGCCTTCATTCAGAAAATTTTGGTATCTGAACTATATTGTATTTGATATTTCATTCTATGTTTCCTACATATATTATTGGGCCATCTTTTAATCACTTTCACTGATTTTCATTAGTGAATACAAATTTATTGGTCCCCGGTTCTTTTTTAACATATCGGTCCCGTACTAATTGAGGCCAAATGTGACTCAATTAGCTGACTAAATGTCAAAAGTTCGGATGCTTTGGTATTATGATTATTCAGTTGGGCTGATATTTAGTCATGATAGCCATATGTCGGGACTCATTTAATGTTGATACCCTACCTTCCAACCTCTCTTCACGTGCATTTTGTCAAGCGGTTGAATGTATAGGTGTCCCGTTCACATGGTGACTTTGGAATTTTCATGGTAGTAATATGATGCTCTTGTGTTTCAATTTGCTTCCTCATTAGTCTGATTGGCTTGCTTACGTCAATTCAATGATATGCAGCTGGTGGGATGGGCCATGGTGTGGCCCATGCTGTCTTTTTCTGTCTTAGCCTCTTAACGCCTGCATTTGGTCCAGCAACATTTTATGTCGATAGGTGCTCACGGATTCCATTTTTTCTTGTTTCTGGTTAGTCATCCCTTTCTTAGTAGCACGTCATTTGTTTTCACTAAATTTGATGAACCCTGAGATTGATTAAAGTATATCTAGAACAGAATCTATTGAAGCCTAACTTCTCTCAATATCTGTTTGGGTAAGAATTTGAAATGGGTTTGCTAAAATTAATTTTCAATGCTTTTAGTGAATTGTTTACAGCCATTATTATTGAGTCTGACTAGCCTTACTAAGGGTCCTTGGGCTCAACTTGGGGCATCCAAAATCATGATCCGATGCTTTAGGATTGTAGAGGACAAAATTCTATGCTCTTTGAATAAAAAAAATTCCAATAAAAGTTATTTTTCACTGTTGAATTTTAATTTTAAATTTGGGAGTTAGGTGGAAGTTCAATAGCCATCAATTTTCAAAACCTTGGATCAAGCCCAAAAGATTATTTTTTTTGTTTTTGGATATGAGTTTTAGCGTGGGCTATCTACACCCACTTTTTTGCTTGCTACACCCACTTATTGCTTAAACCCACTGTACTTGTGGGTGTATGCAACAAAAAAATTTCTGTTAGTTTCACCCACCGATTTATTTGAAAACAAGCAGTAACCTACCAGGCCTTTCAATAATTTTCGGTAATTACATACCGAACATTTTCAAAAAGGTTCGGTAATAACGTACCGAACATTTTTCACATGGGATCTTGGTGAAGAATTGTTTGGTATGTAACTACCGATCTAATGATAAATTCGGTAGAAACATACTAAAAAATATGCTATCATATAGTAGGTACACACCAAACAGTTCTTTACATGGGGATTTCATTTGAAAAATGCATTCAGTATGTACCTACCGGAATAGGGCTGATGAGTTTGGTCCTGACTTACCGAACGTACTGGAAATTTTGAAGAAAAATAAAACTGATGCAAATGATAAACATAAAATCGATTTTTAACATGGTTTCTTTTGCAAAATGATTAAAAACAATTCCAAGAATAAAAGATGATGAAAATAAAGGATAAAAACTCACTTTTATCTATCAAAATGCTTAATTGTATTAAGTAATGGTATTTTAAAAAAAAAATCAGATTTTAATGAATATTGTCCCCACAAATGGATCAAAACACAATCGTTTGATGATCTCTGAAGAAAAATCGATTGGTCATGTGAATTCGATTGAACTTTGATTGGATTTTTCTATATGGATGTTTCGGTAGGGTTTGATATGCTTTGAATCACTAGGAGGGAAAAGTTGCGTTTGTTCGGTGAGTGTTGGGTAGGGATGTATGCAGTAAAACATAATAAAATCCAAAAGGGTATTTACATACTTGCATATTATTGACATTTAATGTTTGAGTGGGTGTGGCGAGCAAAAAAGTGAGTGTAAATAGCGTGCCCTCTGAGTTTTTCCATGAAATCTAGAGGGCTCTGGTATTAGATTGCTAATGTGGTAATCCATTTGAGCAAAACTACTCTTTGTAAGACTTTAAATCTTTCTTATTTTTGATAAATAAGGCTTAAAATCTTACTAAGGAAAGTGGTTTTCTTCTGATTATTATTGTTGGAATATTGCTCTAGACTTCTAGTGCAGCTGCTTCTTTTCTTTCTTTTTTCGGTGACAGATTTTTCTTCTGCTTGGCAGCAATTATTTGTCTTGGATTTGTTACAATTCATACCTTCTCAATGGTTATAGCTTTCAACGGCTATGCGGAAGGGAAGAAAATAGACCAAATATTTGTTCCTGTAATTCATTTGGTTGCAGCAATGATGGTAATTATCCACTCTTCAATTATAATTTCAGTCCATGTTTCGTATCTGTAGTGCAGTATGAAAATTCATCTTTGCCTACATGCATCCGTAAGGTGCACTAACTAAATAAATAATAATAACTAATAAAACCCGAGATCAAAAGGAACCCTTTAATTAGGGGAAAAGAACGACCAAAAACTATCCATTGACGACTGTCTTGATTTATATCTCTTTCAGTCTTAATTCACTTGAAATAGTTATATTACACATGGAGATTGACCTTTCCTGAATTTTCAAATAGATATCTATTGTTGACTCCATAGGATATAGTGGTATAGTAGGAATTGGAGAAGGAAAAAAGCTTTCTTGATTACGTCTATGGTACTATACATGACCCAGTTATAGCAAGGTTGGGTTCACCATTAATATGCCCGTTCTGCATGGGTGCCATGTGTTGAGTCAAGCTCTCATATCCCATCCTTGAAGCAGCTCAGTTTTATTTCTATAATTCCCAAGAATTTTATTTTTTTCATTTTGTGAGTATAATATTTTATTGTGAAAATAGAAAGGTTGGAGGATTTAATGATCACAGAATGCCCAATAGGATATGATCTTTTTTATTGACCTAACTCAAGCCGTCTTTCAACCAAGTTAAACATTGAACTGCAACATTGAAGTGTGAATGCATCTACTTCCTCCAAACTCCAAGGAAGGGTTGCTATTGTTGGATAAATGTGTGGTGTACTATGCATGTAGTGGTACATCCAATGGTCCATCCCTCCCTATCCTTTTAGAAAGGGGTTGATCTGTCTACTGTTAATGTAACACCCCACGCTGGACCAGTTAACAATATTGTCCGCTTTGGGTTTTTCCTCACGCCTTTAAAACTCTTTGTTACGAGGTAAGAGAGTTGAACTACCTATAGCTCCCTGGGCGATGTGGGACAAACTTCACCACCCCTGGCTATTCCTCCTGCAACCACGAGCCCAGCTGCACACACGTGTGCATGATGTGCCAGATCAAACACGGGTCCAGCCAACAGTGCACTAGTGCGGGTGTGACACCCAACCAATAGAACTGTGACAAAAGTACTACAGTATAAAATGATTCGTCATCTTATTAATATTACATTACCAGTTTAGTGGTATAATTATTTTTTTCCCTGCAAATATGTTGATGTAAGGTTTCAGTTTATAACTTTAGCTTTCCTCTACTGTTCCGACTTCTGATTGATGTTAACTTCCATCTCAGACGCTGATTAATCTCGCATCTGGAGGTTGTGTGGTTGGAATCCCTATCCTTTATTTCATGGTGATCTTGACTCTCCTGCATTGTGGAAATATGGTGTGGAGAAGACTAACAGAAAATCAAAGCAGACCAAGTGACTTGTAACAGTAAGTAAATTCTTCAGTACTAGCCTTTCTTTTTCCAGCTTTTATTTTGCAGTCATCCACAATTGCATTAGTGTTGGTACCTCTGAAAAATTACAAAATCAGATGGAAATGATTATCTTGCATGAAGAATTACTTTTGATCAATTTTTCTCTGTTCTTGTTCAAATTTAGGGTGGATTCTGACAACAGTAATCAGAATGGTGATCCCCTTTTACTAAGACTCAAAGAACCAACACTAGGTAATTTTTCCGGTCCAATTGTATTAAACCTTACAGAACAAAGATTCAAGCAGGAACTGTGACTTACATGAAGATAATAGTTTTTTTTTTTTTTTTTTTTCTTTTGGTAATTCCATATATATGTGCACAGTATCTACTTTTTATTATAGACTGCTCCTCGATTAGATTTTCCTTTCTTGCATTTTGCATGTTTGCATCTTCTACATACTTTGGACCCACAACTTTACATTTGCATTGGAGTAATGTCAAACCATATTTTCCAGAGTTGTGATAATCTGATGCCCCCATCACAGAGCTGTAGATCATTTGCTTCGGGATACACAAGAAAATAATTTATGGTTCTGCGTATCCCGAGGCAAATGAGCTACCGTTCCGTGAGGGGGGGGGGAGTCAGAAAATCATTGTTCGATTTTCAAAGGTGGTTTTTGTATGCATGATTAGATCCAAATAAATTCATAATAAATAAATAAATAGAACCAATTAGTAAAGAACTCTTGATGTTGCACATGTTAATTATAAAGAGAATGATAAATATATTTTATTTTATTTTATATATTAAAGATGAAATTTAGTTCAAATCCAATCTATAGTAGGGTTAATTTTGTACTTCAAATTTTATTCAACGTAAAGTCCGGATATAATACTCACCATAGAACTGTCAATGACCTAAAATCCTATCCATTCCGACCCAATAACTTGGACCTGGATTAAATATTTGGTTGACTTAGGTACCATATCTTGTTGAATTGGTTTTGGATCAAACATGCCCCCGATCCAATAAAATGTGATTATATTAATTATATTCGTTGTTTGTTTAAATGTAGGAAGTTAATTATATTTGTTTTTTGTATATCAAATCCAATTTCAATTATTGTTGGATCAAAATTGGATCCTAATATTGAGATTTGATGAAACCATGGTCTGACAAGAGTTGGATCCAATACTTACTGGATCTTGTTCCCAGATTGACCCGATCCAATCCATTGACTACTCTAATCTCAACTGTTTGACAAGCTCAGATATAGTGATTGAGGGCACTAATAATACACCTACCCATTCGGTGATAATATTCCTCATTATTTGGTCAATTTGGGTCTAGTTACCTTAGTATACCTCATGATCTGAGAGCTAATTGCCCAGAAGACGTTTGCCTTTGTCTGGGTCATCTTACAAATTCATTCCTGACATGTGGCTAGGTTTTGGAATTCAGGGTGTATATGATTTCCGATAATACATTTTCTTGAATTAAAAAAAAAATTCTAGGAAAATATATCTTATTAGAAATCACTTCCCAGCATTTGGTTGCACCTAGGAAAATGTCAAAAGGTGGCTTGATTATTAGCTTTGGAGTGAGGACAATCATGAGGTAATAATTAGGATTTTCCCATCTGACTTCAGGAGTTTATTTTGAATATTTTCCTAAAAATAATTTTTTTTTCCCAGTGAGAATGTGATTTGTGTGGAAATTTTATTTTTTTTTCCATTGATTTTCAAGGCAACCATACATCCAGACCTAAAATGTTACAGAATCAAGAAACAGCACTTTTATAGAATGAGAGTTAAATAAGGAAAAGTGGTAACAATAAAATAAGGTAAATTGTGATAATTTGAACATATACAATAAGGATTAATGGGGTAAATGTCTATGGAAATGTGATTAAATCAAATTAATATTTGGGATAATGATGATGATCAGATTGGGCAGCCAAAAGAAACAGAAAAAGAGGGAACAATGAAGGCTGATTCGTGGTGTTTCAAAGCATTGATTGCTTGATAAATTGCAAATTTATGCTCTAGATTTTATGTTTGAAGAAACTCAGCTTCACTAAATTTTGTTTTGAGAAAGACAAAAGGTAAAACAATTTGCCCACCTCCACACTCCCACGGGCACATGCACGTCTATTAGTCGTGTCCATTTGCACGCGGGCACATGCACACGCACGCACAAAGGCTAAATGCTTCAAGTGCAAAAATCCCTGAACAATGACATTACAGAAGAAAATATATATATAGAATCAAACTCCAGTTTACTGTCCTTACATGTACACTGTAATATGAAATAAAATCATATAAAGAAAAAAAATATAAGTTCTACACATGTAGCCATCAAAATTATGGCAAGCTCACTGACCAAATAACCTCTCCAAATCCATGTTTACTATTATTATTACTATTATTGAAATTTCTCTAAAAAAATTTAAATAAATAAATAAAAAGATATGTATTTCACAAATATGGGGAAAAGAACTCGGAAATGGGGTGATTGTATTTGCCTGTTCTGATTTTTTTTTTTCTCACTTGAGGAAGAATTTCCATGTCTCTCTGTCAGATGTCTCCATGATCACATGAGCACCAAAAATCCCTTCCTCATCTACAAGACCTCGCAGGTGCCGAGCTCCACCATTGAAACCAATGTGATTAGTCTTCTTAGTAGCCAAATACACTACTCCATAAGGTGGCCGCAAGCACTGAGAAGACAAGAAATAACCTAATTAGCAAATCAACAACAGGAATAAATATATATGGGAATGGTAATGTCCAAGACCTCGAGGGGACGTTAGCATTTTCCACGACATTCACTTTCCAATAATATTTGTCCATTTTATCTTTTAGTGACAAAGATAAGAACATATTAGTCTTTCACATAATAAATCTTTGTTTATATAATAAATGCATTAATTGCCAAAGCATTTACTACAAACAAAACATTTAAATCCAAAAACTAAAATACCCTTAATATTTATTATGTAAATAACAAGTATTGATTATGTAACATGTATTTATTATGTAGCAACCTAAGATATCCTTATCTTTTTAACTAAAAGACAAAATAAGTAAAGGTATTATTGAAAAATGAATGTGGTGGAAAATACTACATATATATAGTTCGCAGGCACAGGCATCCCCTTTAGGGTTAAGGGGTCAAAAGCGAGAAAAAAATAAAGTTGGAGAAGAATTATTAAAAAAAATTGAGATTAAGGGGGGTAAAATATGAAAAACATTGTAGCTCGATGAGATGTTTATCCCCTCAAAACTGTAGCAAGTGCAAGCCCTACACGGCTAGGTCTCTTTCGGCATCCAACGTGTGGGAGCCAAAATTTGTCTTATATAGGGTTAAAAGTTTCGGATTGGGCTGATCTCTTGTGAGGATGATCTCTATGGTGAGGAGATCATCCTCACAAAAAATCAACCCATTCTAAAACTTCTAACCCCATCAAAAGTGATTTACAAGTTGAAGAATTGTAGACTGTCGATTTTTACCATTAATTTGTAAACCACTTCTGATGGGATTAGAAATTTCAGAATGGGCTGATTTTTTGTGAGGATGATTTCTCCTCACCGTAGAGATCATCCTCACAATCCGAAACTTTTAACCCATATAGGAAAAATTTTGGTTCCTAACATTGACTGTTGAACCTAACTGTTGAACCTAACCCTAGGCATATGATCCACAATACATTGAAGAGATCTTCCCTACAAACACAGGAAAAGAAAAACCAAGCAAGAGCACAACCCTCGTAACCCACCATAGATGATAGGATCTCACATGCTTCACACACTTGAGACCATCCCCACTGCCCCATGGAAGGATAATTTCTCAGATGGGCCACACACTGAATCCTAACCATCCAATCACTTTTCTTCTGAATATTCAATAAAAATGTGCAAGTCATTGAAAGAGTTCATCTATTGGATGGTTAGGATTGTCCCATCAATTTGTTCAGTAGAGTACAACACATCCATGAGCTGGCCCATCCATGGATGAACCCTTACCATGAGACAACATATGCCAAGCCATATATGATAGACCGCTATTCTGAAGAAGTTGAGTATAACTATTAACCACTTATTCTGTAAATTGATAAAAGGAAACTAGATATAAAATCATACACGCATTATATACACTCATGTCCTTTAGTCCATAAATTCCATTCGGTGTATCACTGGCTCCAAAAACCAACAAGATCCAATGAACTTAACCATCAGATGCCTATATCTTTTTCAGGATGTTCTGCATCGGTGGGACTGGCAATGGGTCAGACAGTATCCATTTACCCAACTTACACAACCCGAAATTTTATCCTACTAAGAATTTGGATAAATTTAGAGAGCTTCTATTGCCACAAAAACTTTTACTAATGGCACCCCAAGAGTGCTAATTCTTTGGTGATTTACAAATGAATTGGGCAGATATTAGCCAAAGTTGGTGTGGCAATAGAATCTCTTTAAATTTATCCGTAATTATTTTATCCAAATTTTTTTAGAGTCGGAAATGGATAAGCATTCCATCTAACCCGAAATATCCGTTCATCCAAGTATAATACAATAAATTCTCAATAAGATATATGTATAACCTAAAATTAAGGTTATATAGGATATCTGCTTGAAATTTGGTTACAAGGTCGTATACGGATATCCTTTAAAAAATTCGATAAATAGCCGGATATGAATATCCTTAGCAAAAGTGGGTAAAAAATCAGATACAATAACCGGATATAGTGTTGGATAAGGATTCGGATATTTGCTTCATCCAACCCACCCCCAACCCATTGTCTGCCCTATGCATCAATCATCCAAAAAGAATGTAATAGACGGAATGGTTAGTATTATTAGATCAGGTCAATGTTTGGCTTTGGCGCATAGGCGATCAAAGGCGTGGGTCTCTCAAGCCAACTATTTCTCATAGCATGAATGAAGGAGAAAGAAAGAAACTAATGAACCAACCTTTTTAATGAGTGCATACAGCTTCTTCAAGGAGGTCACTGAGTATGGGATCTCAGTCATCAAAATAACATCATACCCGCCTTCTCCCGGGTCTATTTCAATAGCTCTTTCCCATGCTCGGCTTCCTGAGAGTTTCCTAGATCGTCTTGACGATGACTCATTACCAATGATGCTGCCATCCTGACTGCTACAACCATCCATGAAATCCTCCTCAGAGAAGCTCAAATGCATCCCAGCTGTCGTCATCTCAGAACCATTCTCCTTCCTCACCACGGACAAGACTGTGTGAAGTTCCTCCCAATCCCCCGCATAGAAATGGACCTCAGGGGCCAGTGTTTGCCTTGATGGTGTCAGAGGGCTCTCAGGTTGTCTGCTTTGCCTATCCCGGGCCTCCTCGAGGTTCGCAAGGACATTTGGTACCGTTTTGCACCTAACACTTTCTGCATTCAGATCTTGAAAATGCACTGTACAAGCTCCCTGTATAATTGATTTTGAGCTAAGAATCAGATTTATAAAATAAAATAAAAAAGTTCGTTGGTTTCTAAAAACAACATTCACTTCAAAAAAAAATTTGCTTCTCCTTAGTTATTCCTTTGTTTCTTTTTGTGTGGGTAAGCTGGGATTGAACCTCCAAGTTCACTTTAGCGACACAACTGTTTTATGGGGTTGAATCCAAGGTCTTTGCAATGGGAATTTTTTTTGAAAAAAAAAAACACTTTCCATTACTTTTTGGTTAGATATATAATTGTGTATTTCCTACTCCTAAACCAATGCCAAAAATTGAGGCAGAAAATACCTTTAGGCAAGCAAAAATCCCCGGGAGCCCATAGCCACAACCTAGCTGTAACAAATAGTAAATGAAAGATTAAATCTCTTTTTTTTATTTTTGTTTTTTTAGAATTAAACATGAAAACAACATGTTCAAGGAAGAAACCAAGTGTCAGATCTCTTTAACTACATGGAAAAATATATACTAATTTAGCCTTCATATTAATTAAAAAAACCTATTAATTTATTAAAAGTGATGTTAATAAAGATCTAAATACATGGACTTGAAAACAATAACCAGGAATAGAATGAAACCCATTGAACGAATGCAAGAAGAAATACTGAATTCAAAAGCAAAGCCCACTTTGGAGGAAGCTTTCTGCTACTAAGACAGCTCCACTCGTATTATAGTAAGTGAATGAAAAAAAAGTTCTTCATCCAGGTAACTCCTTACCTTGATTCTACAATATGAATGTCTGAAGTTGATATCTAACAATTCCAAAGTCACTAGTAGTTGAAGCCTTTGAAAAAAAGGCAATCTAATTGAATATGCTATTAGGAGTGATAAAATAGAGTCCCCAAAATAAAAAAGAAAGCATAACACGAAAATTTTAATAACTTTCTTAGGTTGAATTACCTCCAGAACCTGTTTCCCTCTAAAGCTCAGCTGCCCATCACGTATTTCATTCTTAAGGACGTTAACAAGATCAATAGAACTCTCCCAAGATTTTAAAGACCCTACAAAATCAGAAGATAAAACTTCAAGGGTTGAAACTCAACAGAACGACGAAAATAGTCCAACAACTTTAAGATTTTGAGATCACTTTACATACCTTCAGATTTTGAAGATATCATTTCTGAACTTGTGAATCCAATGATATCAGACACGCTAACTCTTCCCTGCAACATAGACGAAAGACATCTCCATATTAAGCTTATGAATAGATGGATACAAATCAATAGATAAAATAAATTCATAGAATACTCCAAGAGCACTTATTCATGTCTTTTACATCAGCTGGGTCAAGCCAAACTTGTAAAGTGAAAGAGCGACTTTTATGCTCTAAGCCGAGTTTTAAAAATTTGTTACTGGCCCAAGAAGTGAATAAACCACAAATCAGATACTTCATTCGGACAGTCCAACACTAGCTGTTAATGGGAAAAATGAAGTGTGAATGTCTTGTATTCTGTTGGGGGTACACTGAGCTACGAGACCAAATTTTTTAGGGTTTCAGAAAGGGCAATTATATAATATTTTCTCAAGGGTTTTCTATTTTGACAGTTTTTCTGCTCCTGTTTTTTTGCTAGAGACCTCTAGGGTTGTAAAACTCAAAAGAAGATAATGATTGGATTTTTTATCTGATCTATGGACGTAGGCACACTATCAAACCATGTAAATCCTTGTGTTTTGTGTGCGATTGTCTGTTCTCTATGTTGCTTCATTTTTCACACAAACCACATTGTGTTTCCATATAGAACTAGACGCCTTATAATGGATTTCATTTTTATGACTAGAATGGGGGAAAAAAAGAGAGCATGATTTGAAATACCTTGAAGATGTTGAGACTTTGTACATCCACATTTTCCCCGGCATACTTGTATGGGTTAGCAGTCTGTGCAACAGAGAACAAAACTCTTAAAAAAATTATTTAATGCGATATATTAGTTGTACCGTACAATATGAATCAGTTTTTTTGTGAAGCATTGCATCATAATTTAATAGAAAATAGTGTGTTGGTAGTGTGTCAAAGATACCTTTGAAGGGAGAATCTCAATGGCTGGAGCAAGATGCGAATCCTTTTCAGAAACGGTGGAGATGCTGTGACTTCCTCGGTCGTGAGGCAACAGCCCAGGCAACCACCGAGCGAGTAGTGATGGTGCACGCATTTTAAATCTGTAAAAGAGAGATTAATCTGGATAAGTTCACCAATTCAAACTCAGAATATATGTAAGACAAATGAAAACCCACAAAAGGACAACCATCTAGATCACATGTCAGCTGTGTTGGTGTCCTCCTTAGGATCCAGTACTTCATTGGGATTCTGTGGACCCTCTCCTCCTAAAGAGGAAGTATTCCTCAGGAATTAGAGTAACAACCTTTACAGTGCAATAGATCATCTCTCCGGGTATAATTCAAATTTACCCCATAAATGATTTAATTAGAAAAATACCCATTTTACAGAACAAGCAAATAAAGCCCTTTTTTATGCGAAATAAGAAAAAAAAAATACCCATTTTACAGAGCAAGTAATAAAGCCCCTTTTAATGGGAAAAAAAAAACCTATAGATTTACAGGGAAAGACAAGAACTAGCAATAGCCCATCAACATACACACCAACAATTACAGAACAATATATATATATCTTTCAATCAGATACTCAGAAAAAAAGAAAAACTTACAATTGATCCTTCTGCTTTTTCTTTTTCTTTTTCTTTTTTAAAAGAAAACTACTACAAGTCAATTAAAAGGGGAAACAGGTCCCAATATGTCCCAAATAAAATTCCCAGAAAAATAAAATTTTAATAAAATATAAATAAAACCAACATGGGTCATCCAACCCAGATTCAAAGCACCTAAAGAGAAAAAGAAAAAGAATAAATGGAATCAACAATAAATTAATGAGAAATGTTTGGATCTCTTTGGCGCAATATCATTCTTTTGTCGAACCCAACACTACAAAAAACCCCAAAAAAATTACTGAAAATAAACAAAAAATATATAGATTTAAGGGTACAAAAAGCATTTCATGTCTTATTAAGAAAAAACCAAACATAACTTTTAACAAAAACCCATAAAAATAAACTAAAAACAGTGAAAGATGAGAATGAAAAAGAGAAGAAATGAGGTGAAAAACCTACCACAGAAACGATCGCAACTCGTCGATTTCAACACGACCTTAGTTCTCACAGAAACGATCGCAATTCGTCGATTTCAACACGACCCTTTCACAATTCGCCAATAGAGAGCTTTCAAATTAGAATTGGGGAGGATCAAAGTTCAAATTTTCATCCCAACAAATGCTTCCAAGTCAAAGCTCGGAGAGAGACCAAAGATCAAACTTTCAGACCAACTCATGCTTTCAAGTCAAAGAGAGAGAGAGAGAGAGGAAGCTTCTCGTTCAGACCTTAGTTCTTACAACCTTTTTGAAAGGTTATTTTAGTTTCCGACAATGCCCCCTTTTCTTCTTTTTGGGAAAATGCACGTGGGATGCACGTGTTTTTAGGTAAGCTACTACCATTATTTAATGTGTGACATAGTTGGGTTGCTACAGTTGTCTTTTTTTTTTTCTTTTGTTGAGGTGGGGTGATAAGAATAATGATTTTCTAATTTTCACTCCATCAATACTCAGCCGACGACGTGGCATGGACATGGAATCATAAAATTTCCTCGGGATACACATTGTGTATCACAAGAAAAAGATCGATGATTCTATGTTTGAATATTGACCGAGTGAAGACTTTCTAGTTAGAAAATCAACATTCAGAGGGATTAACGTCGCTTAGAGTCATGTGGTATGATAAATGTCGCATCAATCTACATCACACTTTTTTTTATCATTTCTCTTCACTCTCTCTAATTTTATTATAAATCTTCTTTAACCTACTACTATTTTTCGTTTTTTACCCTATTAATCTCAAAAAACAAATTAATAATTTCCATCCAATTTTATTTTTTTCCTCTTTTACCCCTCAAAGAAGACGTCTGTGTTGTAGGCACGAATAACTCTAGTATAATATTTGTTTTCCCTAATGTTTGCCTTTCTACAATGTTGTCAATTTTGCATGCATCTTAAAAAATAATTTCAATTTTATTCTTTTTTTTTAGTCCTCTTTTCAGAAATATATGTTGAACTCTATTTTATTTCATCTTGTACCTTTTTTTCAATAATATCCCTCCAACTTTATTGCATTTACTCTTATACTCTTTTTCCAAAAATACTCTTATAACTTTATTGACTTTCCCTCTTTTATCTTTTAACCCCAAAGAGGATGATCATACCATAGGCCCATGCAAATTCTAATTTATACATCTCCTGATGTATTTTAATGAATATTTGAGATAGCTATGCATTTTTCAAATAGATGGCATGCCTCCTTTGACCTTACTCTTCTCTAATTGATGTAAATACCCTACTTTTAATTTTATATTTTTATGATTTATCATGTTATTAGGCTTTACGGGTTAGTGGATTTAAAGTAGGGCATTGGCCTTGGTGAAAAACCCGAAAGCCTTCGAAAAAGATACACGGAATGGGATAATGCAGTTTAGCCATACCAGGGATATAATGGCTAAATAATTATATGATTAAATTGCAAAGAAAAAATATATGTGAAATGATGATATTTTAATTTGCGATGACATGATAATTCCATAAGTTTTGTCTGTCAAAACATGTTTTACATTTGTATTCTATTTGATTGGATTAGTGGATTAAGATGCTTAGTTTACTACATTGTCTATTGGGTTTTATTGTTCATTGATATTTTATGTCAATAATTTCATATCTAATGAGGAGATGTTATGGGTGTAACTTGGTTCGGTTTGGTTCAGTTTGAAGTCAAATTGGAACCGAACCGACATAAGTCGATTCCACTAAATAAGAACCAGAACCAAACCAACCCAAACCAAATTAAAGTCGGTTTGATTTTGTTCAGTTCTACGGATTGCCAATATTCTATAAATTGAAAGTAATTGAAAAAACAAATATAAAATAAGCAATATTTTCACAATAAATCACAAATCTATCCATAAAAAATCATTAGTTTATTCATAAAAGATGACCAATCTATGTCATAACTCCTAAAATAATTTATAATAATAATAATTATTATTATTATTATTATTATATATTTATTTATTGCATAGGGGTTCAGTTCTTAGTTTGATTCGGTTCTATACAAGCTTGATCTGAGAATCGAACCAAATTGATTGGTTCTCCATTTTTGTAATCTGAAACCGAACCACAACTTGTTCCAAACCACCCTAAAGCTATCAATTTGGTTCGGTTCTCGGTTTGAACCAGACCAAGTTGCACCCCTTGGAGATACCATGGGTGTTAGAATCATCTTTGGAGGTCAAATACATTTTCTTATTTAATTTTAATATATTTTATGGCTAAGGTTGTAAAAGGTTTGGGAATAAAAATGAATTGACATGTAGCCATATGATCTTGAACATATGTAAAATAATGATAGCTTCTTATTTTTATTTGTTTGGTTGATTGATTGACTTATATAAGTATGTGGGGGCTAAGTGCGACCATATTAGTGGACTAAGTGTCAATTATTGCTTTAGTGGCGAATTCTAGAATTTTTTTTACAGATCTGATCTTTTGGAGGAAAAAGGGTGTCTCTTGTCTCTTTTTCATATAGATATTTTACTGCGATATCATACACTTATTCATGAAATGTCACGAAAACCCCAAGTCAAAATATTGTCGTTTGGCATTTTTAAAAGAATTTTGAAGTCGAATGTTTTACAAAAAAATTGTGTTATTACATATTATACAGTTCAAGTTTAAGCTTCATTTTCACCTAAACTTTTCAAACAACATTGGCCTTTTTTGTATTTTTCTTTGAAACTAGATCCAAATATACTCTTATGGGAATTGATCTACTTTGAATATAATTTTTTTACATTTATTTAAGCTATTTCAAACATAGAATATCAAAACAAAAAAATTTGTTAAGTGCAACAGTTGGAGTGTTGGACAGACTTTAAACCCATTTTACCCTATCCTAGGTGAGGAATCAATTTCTAGTCAAAACTAAAAAAGGCAAGCCTTTGATTCCTCTTTACAAGGTTTTTGACCATGTTCAACATTCTAGGAATCGAGGTTTGCAGAATTTTTCTTTTGTTGTAATATCAGTTGCAACCACCATGTTTGGTTCTTATGTTGTGCTCCTTTGAGTGAAAATTCTTGCATCGGATTCTTAAGGATGAAGTCCTTTGAAACTAGAAAGGTTTAAATTAGTTTTTATACAAAATTTGTTTTAACCCATTTCATTTTAAAATGACTTTTGTACAAAATCTTGAGTAGCCTAAGGTTTTGTCCATGTGTTGAAGTTAGGCGAATGAGTTAATTAATGGAGTGGTTTGATTGAGTTGAAGTATGAATCTACTCGTGAGAGATTCTTTGGAGTGTAGGTTCACCACTTTTGGAATTAATTTTCCCTCAGAAATGTTCACTCGTTCGAAAATATTCTCTCAAAAATGTTTAAATTAGTTTTTATACAAAATTTGTTTTAACCCATTTTATTTTAAAATGAATTTTATACAAAATCTTGAGTAGCCTAAGCTAGTTTGTCCATGTGTGGAAACTAGGCAAATGAGTTAATCAATGGAGCGGTTTGATTAAGTTGAAGTACGAATCTACTCGTGAGAGATCCTTTGGAGTGTAGGTTCACCTCACCCCTGGTTTTCGATCGCAGATCTCTAGGTTCGAGGCGTGATAATTGATTAACGCTAAATGATCCAAATACCATCTTCAACCAGCAACTAGAAAAAACCCTTGATATCGTTTTTTCAAAAAACCATCATTTTTAAGTTCAATGCAAATGGGTTGAAGGTGGTTTGTGTCGGAATCTAAGCGCAAGTTTGGTTAGCCCGAACAAACGAGCTTCAGAGCGTAGGGCTAACAAACTTGGTTAGGGTCAGGTTAGGGTATTGGCCTGGAAATAGGTGTTGGCATTGGGTGGATAAGAATTTTAGAAGGGAAGACAAACGGGGGCAGCCAGGGTAGGACCAATGTGAGTTGGGCTTTTGGGCTTCAGGTCGGCATGGGTTGGGGTCAAGTATTGGCTTGGAAAATCAGGATCAAGTCGCGAGATTGATTTACATCTCTATCTGGAACTTGGATGGTAAATTTATTCCTAGTTATTCAACCTTATTTTTAATCCATCATTTTCAACCTCACCAAAATTCAATCTAGACACCTTTTTCTTTAAACGCAAGATTATATGGTAGAAGTCCGGACTTTTTTTACCTAAGATTATATGGCTTTCTACTTCACCAAATTTCCTATCTTGCCTTGTAGTATGAAGGTTTGCATTAACTAGTATCTTACAATTGGAGATGAGAGTAAATGAAATGTTATCGAAAAGGTTGAAGATGACTGGCTTTGAAAAGAAAATTTAAGTTTTTTTGTTAGAAGTTGAAGATGAGGAGGGAATTCAAAGAAACTTTTAGTAGTCTATTAGAGACAATCAAGTTCGATGGGGGCTTGTCAGCAGTTTGAAAACATAATGGTATCTCCAATATTGACGAAAACGTAAAGGGGTACGTCTAGATCACCCAAATTAATATAAAAAAGATTCTTATGCCTAGGCAACTTTTACTTATCACATGTCGACATGCCAATATAGGAATATACTTGGTGTTCAATAATCATTCCTTTTATTTAGCACCACACACATTTATTTTCGTATATTATCAAAACAATAATGGAATAGGAAGGGGGGGAGATGATAAAAAGAATAGGGGGAAAATAGGAAGATGCAAATCGTCGGGATTTTAATGATTCACCCAAGAGAAGGGGACAAGGGGCCTAATTCAGCACTCTAGTTGATGTTTTTGTAGGAATTCTTCTGAAAATGAAGCTCACCTCTTCCTTGGTTGTGAATTCTCCTATGACCTTTGGCAGAGTCTCCTTAGAAGATGTAAGCGCCTTTTCGAGACTAATTACTTGCCTTCTAACCTCCTTGAGTGCATCATTGTCTGAGATGTGCAACTTAGGATCCAAGGAATAGACCCAAGCACTGAGGACAATGCCTCTAACAAAGCCTTCATGGCCTCATGGAGCTTGAACCCAAGGTTCGAGCTGAAAATGCCTTTAAAATGCATATGGAACAAAGCTTCAAAGGACTTCCATGTTCTGAATTCGGATAGCTCCTTTAAAGGGGATGTTGGAGGACATAGAGGCATCATTAGAGATTGCATGGGGGAAAGCCATAAGATGCTTCACTGAATGCACCCAAGGGAGGTCTGTCATATGCCATGAGCTCCAAGGTATCTTGAAAGGAATGTCTATGGTAGCTAGCCTAAGCATAAACTCATTGAAAGTAAGAGCTAATTCCGAAGTTGCAATTGAGTGCATCAACGAGAAGATCAAAGTACATTGGCAAGAAGAAAGGCTCATTAAAGCAATCAAGAAGATAGCAACATACTTCCAAAGGATCAAATTTAGCTTCTACTTCAGGGAGAGCAGCCAATCTGCTAACTTCTTAACCTCTCATGTGACCTTCTTAGGTAGCATGAGCTTGGACCCCTTGGATCTCCCTAGTGACTTAGTGTTATATACGGATGCCAATAGGCATGCCTGTGTGAAATGATCTAATTTCGTTTTCTCTAGTTGGGGGTCTACCTAGCTCCTCCGTAATCTTCAAAAAAAAAAAAAAAAAGAGAAAAAAAGATGAGGACCCATTGACAATTTATGGTGGTAATGAGAGGGAAAATGATTTTATTGATTCTATTTTTCAGAATTTTTTTTGCTCTGAGTATCTCAAAGAATATGGAGTTTGAGATCATTGTTTTAGGAGTAATTATAAAAGCACCCTACAAAACTGGTTTACAAAAAAATAGATGATTTACGGTTCTTAAACTTGTTTTGATAGGGTTACAAATGTCAAAATATGCTTATTTTTGCTGAGGATGATCTCCTCATCATAGAGATCATTCTCATAAGAAATCAGCTCATTCCGAAACTTTTAACCCATATAAAATAAAATAATACAGCTATAGTGTGAGTTGCCCTTATTAATTCGTGGGGTGCTTTTATAATTACCGTTTTTTAAGAATATTGTACTTACAAGGATCTTTGTAGACATTTTTAAGAAATACTTAAAATACCCTTTTAAATTAAAAATATCACATTTTTCAGTTTGAAAAGCATTTAAGAAGACTAAAATTCTAAAGAAACAACCTCCTCCTTATATTTTCAAACTAATGACACGCCACCCCATATATGGTTGAATATTTGAGATACCTTTAGATGTTTTCAAATTGATGTCATCCTTCTTTTCTCTTATATGCTAATGGAAAAAGACCTCAATGCCCTCGTCGTCACCATTGTCATGGTCTTCATTATTGTCGAGGATGAAGATGACTAATTTTGAGAAGAGAAATTAAGGTTTTCTATCATTTTCGTTAGTCTACAAGAATAGACTAAGGTCAAGGGCATGACATAAAACATAAGGTATATTGGTATACCAATTCATCAAAATGTGAGGCACGATTTGCCATGTAAGAGCAACTCTAACAAGTTCTTTAAACCTGACATCCTCTTTATTATAAAGAGTCAAACCAAAAAAATGGTTAAATAGACTCTTTATTGTCAAATTTTAAAATAACGAACACGGAAATTGAGACAAAGACCCACTACATGTAGCGAGGTGCTTTGGCTTGTTATTATTAAAAATAGAATATAAAAACATAATAAAAAAATACCTTCTTTACTAACTTAGGGTTATTGGGCCCACATGGATTATCACATTGACAATTGATCACAACATCCTTTTAGATTTTATAAAAAAAACTCATATTCACAACAAAAAATTAATTAATTTTTTTTTTTTGTTTTTTTTTAATTTTTGAGTTTGATCCAAAGTGTTGAAAAGGTCGAGTACCAAACTCCCAAAACTTAAAATTATGAATCAACGGTGAAAATTAATTTTTTTTAAAAAGTTATTAGAATTTTATTATCTAGAAGCATGTGACATCAAATCATGTTTTTGGATTCTAAAATATGAGGTCATGACTCTTATTAAGATTTGAGTCAATTTTCAACAAATGAAAGATTTGTAGAGTTTGGTGGAGCACCCAACAAATTTTGGACCAGTTAAAATAACATTTGTCAGATTTTAACAGAATATACTTTTTAGTATAAAGAGCATTGTTGGAGATGCTCTACGTGAGCTTGTTTTTTGAAAACTTTAAATGATGCTTTAAAAATGTGTGTCAGGCATTTCAACATGTAATACCTCAAAAGATTATTGTAAAGACAATATTCTTAAAAGTGGACATGGTCCATATTCTATAGCATAGAATAGTTGGATAACCATTTTAAGAGAAATTATATTGTCACACCAACTTTTGCTAACGCCACCCCAATTCATATGTGAATCACCAAAGAATTAACATAAATCTTGGGGTGGCATTTGGTGCGGAAATAGAAGCTCTCATATTTACACTTTTACACTTCCTAATTTGAAATCCAGCTCCTTTTATATATATATATATATATATATATATATATATATATATAGGTCCCATTCCCCACCCTAAGCTTTACCCTACACTTTAACAAACGTGTTTTGTCCTACATGTGTTAAAAGTTTTGGAATGGGCTGATTTTTAGTGAGGATGATCTTTATGGTGAGGAGATCCTCTTCACCAAAAATTAGTTCATTCCAAAACTTCTAACCCCATAAAAAATGGTTTACAAAAAATGGACGGTCCACGATTTTTCAACGTGTAAACATAGGGGTAAAAATTTCGGAATTTGCTGATTTTCGGTGAGGATGATCTTCTAATCATAGAGATCATCCTCACCAAAAATCAGCCCATTCCAAAACTTCTAACCCATGTAGGACAAAACACGTTTGTTAAAGTGTAGGGTAAAGCTTAGGGTGCTGAACATTTCCCATATATATGTAGGGTCTCGTTCAGTACCAAACATTTTGGCCAACATTTTAGCCAAACATTTTTGTCCTACATGGGTTAGAACTTTGTAATGAGCTGATTTTTGGTGAGGATGATCTCTACAGTGAGGAGATCATCCTCACCAAAAATCAGCCCATTCCAAAACTTCTAGCCCCATGTTTACAAGTTGAAAAATCGTGAACCGTCCATTTTTTGTAAACCATTTTTAATGGGGTTAGAAGTTTTAGAATGGGCTGATTTTTGGTGATGATGATCTCCTCACCGTAGAGATCATCCTCACCAAAAATCAGCCAATTCCAAAACTTCTAACCCATGTTTTGAAAAATGTTTTGCCAAAATGTTTGGTATATATAGGGTCTTGTTCAGCAACAAACATTTTGGCAAAACACTTTTCAAAACATGGGTTAGAGGTTTTGGAATGGGCTGATTTTTTGTGAGGATGATCTCTACGGTGAGGAGATCATCCTCACCAAAAATCAGCCCATTCCAAAACTTCTAGCCCCAATTTACAAGTTGAAAAATCGTTGACCGTTCAATTTTTGCAAACCATTTTTGATGGGGTTAGAAGTTTTGGAATGGGCTGATTTTTGATGATGATATCCTCACTGTAGAGATCATCCTCACCAAAAATTATCCCATTCCAAAACCTCTAACCCATGTTTTGAAAAATGTTTTGCCAAAATGTTTGTAGTTGAACATTTCCCATATATATATATATATATATAAAGAAAGCTGAAAGTCAAACATTTTTTAAAATAGGGGTTAGAAGTTTCGGAATGGGCTAAGTTTTTATGAGAATTATCTTTATGGTGAAAAGATCATCCTCACCAAAAATCAACTCATTCCAAAACTTCTAACCCTAGTTTACGAGTTGAAGAATTGTGGATCGTCCAATTTTTGTAAACCACTTTTGATTGGGTTAAAAGTTTCAAAATGGTGAGGATGATCTCCTCATCATAAAGATTATTCTCACAAAAGAAAGCCAAACATTGTGCCAAACAAATTTTTAATGTATGGGCTAGAAGTTTTGGAATAGGCTGATTTTTTGTGAGGATAATATCTATGATGAGGAGATCATCCTCACCAAAAATCAACCCATTCCAAAATTTCTAACCCTACTAAAAGTGGTTTTCAATGTATGGGTTAAAAGTTTCAAAATGAGCTAATTTTTTATAAGGATGGTCTCTATGATGAGGAGATCATCTTCACCAAAAATCAGCTCATTCAAAAATTTCTAACCCCATAAAAAATGGTTTATAAAAATAGGACGATCCACAATTCTTCAACTATTAAATTAGGGTTAGAAGTTTTGGAATGAGCTGATTTTTGGTGAGGATGATCTCTTCACCATAGAGATCATCCTCACAAAAAATCAGCCCATTCCAAAACCTCTAACCCATGTTTTGAAAAATGTTTGAGACAATGTTTGGCTTTCTTTAGGGCTTCTAAATGCTTCATATATATATATATATATATATATATATATATATATATATATAAGGGAGCGGTTCTACAACCTTAAAGTTTGCCAAACATTTTTTGTAAATCACTTTTTATGGGGTTAGAAATTTTGAAATAGGATGATTTTTTGTGAGGATTATCTATACGGTGAAGAGATTATCCTCACCAAAAATCAGCTCATTTTGAAACCTCTAATCCTAGTTTACAAGTTGAAGAATCGTGGACCGTCCAATTTTTGTAAATCAATTTTGATGGGGTTAAAAGTTTTGGAATAGGCTGATTTTTAGTGAGGATGATCTCCCCATCATAGAAATCATCCTCACAAAAAATGAGCTCATTCAAAAGCTTCTAACCCATGTTTTGAAAAATGTTTGGCAAACTTTAGGGCTGCTGAACCGCCCCCTATATATAATGGTTCCTCAGTTGCCTTTAGGTGTCGATATCACATTTTTTGGTTTTGGTTCCTTTCGAACATTTTCAATATGATTATTTTCCTCTTTATCGAGATGTAAAAGGAACCTAGTAAACGGAAGCTAAAAAACAGTAGTTAGGGGGGGAAGTAGGCCAGACCTCTTAAGATTACCTAGTTTGCTTCATTGCCATGATCATTAGAGCTCTCGATATTGATTAGATTGACGCTCATTTACCCTTCTTGATTGAGAGTTACATAGCTCTAGGAATTAGGGCAGTTGGGCCAGTTAACTCTTCAGCCAAACCAACCTGTTCTTACATACATCCATGGTGGCGTTTAGAGGCCCTAAAGAGAGCCAAACATTTTTTCAATATATGGGTTAGAAGTTTGGGAATGGGCTGAATTTTTTTAGTATGATATCTATGATGAGGAAATCATCTTCACCAAAAATCAACCAATCCCGAAACTTTTAACCCCATCAAAAGTGGTTTACAAAATTTGGACTGTCCACAATTCTTCAACTTGTAAAGTAGGGTTCGAAATTTCGGAATGAGTTGATTTTTGGTGAGGCTAGTCTCTATGGTGAAGAGATCATTCTCACCAAAAATCAGCTCATTCCAAAACTTCTATGCCTAGTTTACAAGTTGAAGAATCGTAGGCCATTAGATTTTTGTAAACCAATTTTGATAGGTTTAGAAGTTTCGAAATGGTCTGATTTTTGGTGAGGGTGATCTCCTCATCATAAAGATCATCCTCACAAAAAATTAGCCCATTCTGAAACTTTTAGCTCATACGTTGAAAAAATGTTTGACACAATGTTTGGCTTGCTTTAGGGCCTCCGAACGCTATATATATATTGCCCAACCATTTTTGTCTTACATGGGTTAAAAGTTTTGAAATGGGCTGATTTTTGGTGAGGGTGATCTCTATGGCGAGGAGATCATCCTCACCAAAAATCAGCTCATTCCAAAACTTCTAACCCCATGTTTACAAGTTGAAAAATCATGGACCGTCCATTTTTGGTAAATCATTTGTGATTTACAAAACTTCTAACCCATGTAAGACGAAAATGGTTGGGTGCTAAACATTTTCATATATATTTATATATATAAATAACCCAAGATTCATGACCTTTCAAATTTTTTAGGAAAAGTGTCGTGAGAGCATTTTTTTAATCTATTAAGTTATATTTTGTAGGATCCACTTTATTTCTTTTATTATTCACTCCTTCTAATTTTACTATATTTTCTTTTTTATCCCTTTTAATCTATTTTATTATTTTTCATCTTTTACTCATTTAACTTTACTATATTTCCTCAGTCCAACTTTATTTTTTCACTTTTACCTTTTTAACTCTCTCATCAAACTATAATTTTGTGAAATCCATTTTATTTCTTTACACTTGTCCTCTATAACTTTTTTATATATCCTCGTTTACCCCTTTAACCCAACTTTATTTTTTACATTTTTACCCCCTTAACTTAAGAGAAGATGTTCATGCTGTAGGTACGGGCAAACTCTAATTTATAATAAAAGGCAATGGTGGATTCCACTTTCTTTATCCCCTACTAGAAGGTGGGACATGCAAACACATATGTATCAAAAAGGACTTATTTGTACTTTAAAACATTGATTAAAAAGTTTTTGAATATTGCATAATAGAAATGATATTATTGTAATTTTGGAAATTAACCCACGTGATTTTTGGGTTGGGGGCTGCAATTTCTTGATTTTTGACCCAAAATGATTGATTATATTAATTATAAGTGTAAAAGTGGGGGCATTTGTCGAATTCAAAAATTGGCTTCGAACTACTTCTACTCCACCTAGAGGTGTCCATTGGTACTCATTTAACCAAAATCAAAACTGAAAACCTTAATTCTGGAGGGTTTTTTTAATTTATTTATAAGCATAGGGTAAGTAATTAGTAAATGAGTTGGGTTAAAGGGGATTTGAACCCAGGACGTGGGAACAACACTCCACATGGCTTACCACTTAGCTAAGTTAGCACTTCAATACCCGATTAGGGTTGGGTTCAAAAGGAATTGAATCGAATAGGAATCAAGACTGATTAGTACGCAAAATCAATTTGTTTTACCAACTTTTTCATATTATAAATGGATGAAAGTTTTCATACCTTATAATGTTAATCAGTATTACATTTTTTTTTTTTCATGTTTTCATATAAATTATGTATTCAAATTTAAAATATGTATCTTTCCTATGAGTTCATCAATAGTAATAAAGATGGATTTTAGTTTTTGAAAAAAAAAAAAAAATATTAACTTACATATTTGTTATAACGATTTGTAAGCTTGCTATTAATGCTTATATAGATGATGTATTATATTCTTGAAATGATTTTTTTTTTTTTTTAAATTTTCTTTTGCAATTATGACATGTAAATGACAATTTATTTTTTGGGTAGTTTATGATAAAAGCAATTATATATAAATAAAGTAGAATACTATTATTACTCGATATGTTTTTTTGGTCTTATCAGTTAAATAAGAATCGAAACCAATGGGTACCCACAATTTTGGCAATTTCAATTCCAGTAGGATGTGTTTGATTGCAAGGAAAATATTGTGGCAAATCATTTACAAAAGAAAATTTTATTTTATCGTGTTTGACAACAAAATAAATTAATAAAGCAGGAAAAATGATTTGCCTCACCCATAAGATTTGTCACTTCAAGCAAAAAATCTTTTCTCACCCCTCCCCTTAGGAAAATGATTTGTCACGTGAGACCAAAATTTGGATCTCATAAATACTCCCTACTTTTGCTTTTAAGCTTATTATAATTGTTTTGATATAATAATAAAAATCAATAAAATTGCAACACACGACTCTATAATCCTTATAATCAAGGAGGTTAATTTTCAAAAAATAAAAAATATCCTTTTTTTTTATTCTATATATTATATAATCTTTAAAAACCATTTTAATTTAACAAAAAATAAAAAAATAAACAAAATAACCTAGAAGGTGGTATTAAGGAAAATGTCGAAGTAACATTGAAATTGACATCATTTGAGAAATTGCTAATGTGGATGTGTATATAGAACCATAGATTCTTTTCATCGAGATACGAGTGAGTAACATCTATGGTCCTATGCACACCAATGTCTCAAATGATGTCAATTTCAATATTACTCCAGCACAACTCATCTTTTAATTATTATTATTTTTTTACTTTAATCAAAATAATAATAAATAATTTCATTTTTAGACTTTTTTAATGTTATTTTTAGTATATTTTTTAATTTAGGTGGCAAACCTAAATTAAAAAATCATTTAATATCATATCATATAAAAATAAAGATTAACTTTATTTTAGTATTTTGAAATGTAAAATTCATATGTTAAATGATAAAATAATACTTACAAAAATTTTTCAAATAAAATTAATCTAATTTTTCTTATGATTTTTCATGGCATGTTCAAACAATAGAAAAGGATTTGCCTCTACATCATTTGTTGGGCAAATGATTTGCCAGGCAAATGGTTTGTCTGCAATCAAACATGCTCTAATTTTAAAATCGAAAACGAAACGGACAATAATCGAAACTAAAAAAATATGATGGTTTTCGATTCTAAAAAACTATAGAACTGGACCGAAATCGACCCATTGACACCCCTAACTCCGCCTTCTCTCATTATAATTGTAAAGATAAAGACAAATTGAGATTTAATACCAAAGCAAATCTCGAGGACAACTTAAAATATATTGTCTTCTCTCTTCTATTACTCTCCAAAAATACTTCCAACTTTAATGTTTTTCCCTCTTCAACTCTTTTTCAAAAATATCATTCCAACCTTGTATAATTATTTTCTTTCTTCTACTATTCCCTTTTCAATAATACCCATGGTTTTAAATCTCATCCAATACTGAGATGTCATCTCGGTATCACCCATGAGTGAAGCAGATAGACAAGGCATCTATCGTGTGCAAAATCTTGCAAGACAAACAAAATGACTCAAACACTATTTTGAAAATCTCGTCTGATCAGTAAAATTCATCCGAGTCAATTAGGATTTTGTATATTTTAATTAAAATAATAATTTTTTTAAATTTTAAATATTATCTAAATAAAATATGATTTTAATAATTAACCACATATATATATATATATATGGAGCGGTTCGGCAACCCTAAAGTTTGCCAAGTTTTGTGCCAAACATTTTTTGTAAATCACTTTTGATGGGGTTAGAAGTTTTGGAATAGGCTGATTTTTGGTGAGGATGATCTCTTTATCACAGAGATCATCCTCACAAAAAATTAGCTCATTCCAAAGCGTCTAACCCATATTTTGAAAAATGTTTGGCACCAAACTTGGCAAACTTTAGGACTGCTGAACCGTCCCCATATATATATATATATAGGGGACGGTTCAGCAGCCCTAAAGTTTGCCAAGTTTGGTGCCAAACATTTTTCAAAATATGGGTTAGAAGCTTTTGAATGAGCTGATTTTTTGTGAGGATGATCTCTATGATGAGGAGATCATCCTCACCAAAAATTAGCATATTCCAAAACTTTTAACCCCATCAAAAGTGATTTACAAAAATTGGACGGTCCATGATTCTTCAACTTGTAAACTAGGGTTAGAAGGTTCAAAATGAGCTGCTTTTTTGTGAGGATGATCTCTTCACCATAGAGATCATCCTCACAAAAAATCAGCCTATTCCAAAATTTCTAACCCCATCAAAAGTGATTTACAAAAAATGTTTGGCACCAAACTTGGCAAACTTTAGGGCTGCCGAACCGCTCCCATATATATATATATATATATATATATATATATATATATATATATATATATGGGAAATGTTCAGCAACAAACATTTTGACAAACATTTTGGCAAAACATTTTTCAAAATATGGGTTAGAGGTTTTGGAATGGGCTGATTTTTGGTGAGGATGATCTCTACGGTGAGGAGATCATCATCACCAAAAATCAGCTCATTCCAAAACTTCTAACCTATCAAAAATGGTTTATAAAAAATGGACGGTCCTCGATTTTTCAACTTGTAAATATGGGGCTAGAAGTTTTGGAATGGGCTGATTTTTGGTGAGGATGATCTCCTCACCGTAGAGATCATTCTCACCAAAAATCAACCCATTCCAAGACCTCTAGCCCATGTTTTGAAAAATGTTTGTCAAAATGTTTGTTGCTGAAAGGGACCCTATATATATATATATATATATGAATAAATAATTGTAAAATGAGTTAAATGGCTTATTGAGTGTTTAACGAGTTGACTCGTCCATGAACGAGACGAGCTTTGAAACCATGATAATTAAAGACTCTTCTAGATCCAAATGTCTTCACTCTTCAGAGTTCAGACTCCGCAAATTGCCTAACCCTCTGTTTGGATTGAGAGAAGAGAAGGGAAAGAAAGAGAAAATATGTAATTTTCTCTTCCTTTTATCCTGTTTGGATTGTTAAATGGGGAGAGAAGAGAAGAAAAATGGAGGGAAGAGAAGGGAAAAAACCCAAAAATTTGTTATCTTCAAAAGTGGAGAGATGAGAAGGGAAGAGAAGAGAACAAATTTTACATTCCAAATTTGTCCTCAATCTTTTTAAAATTTTCAAAAATAATTGATATTGGCAGGCCATCTGTTATTACTTACACCCAAGTAATAAAACCCAATCAAATTGCAGACCCTACACATGCTTACGAAGGAGACGAAGGAGAGAAGGGACGAAGGCGGCTACCTCGAGTAGCAGACGACTTCGACTAGGAGACGACCTCGATTAGGAGACGGCCTGAGGTATTCTCTCTCTTTATCTCTGTCATTCTTCTAATTTTTTTCAAAAAACCAATAGTATGATTTTTTTTTCTCTCCCCATTTTGATGGTGTGGTTTGCTGCATTTGCTCTTGAAAGTTTTGAAATTTAGTCATTTTATTTAGATTTGTGTGTTTCTGTACCAGTTGAGGTGATCTAGGATTTGGCTCTCATGTTTTCTTAGTTTGAAATCCTTTGCTTGCTCCAATAAAGAATTTTCTAATTTAATTTAAGAAGAATTACTGGAAGTATTACAGATGTCCTTGTACATTCAGATGGCCCTTAGGCTACTGTAGTGATTGCAGGGAATGTGATTGATGCAGTGTGCAGGATTAGAGGATCTGAGTTCATTTGTAAAACAATGCAAGTGTTTCTGTTATAAACTAATCAAACTCATGGAAAGCTAAACTAATGTATAATAAGGATATACACACCAAAATAAAAAGGTTCAAACACGAAAGGGAAAAGGAAATTAAAGAGAGAAACTTCAATAATAATCTATCAACGTTTGGTTTCTTCATTGATCACTTGAATATAACACTTTTTAAGTTTTAAAGCCTGAGTTACTTTTTACTTTAGAAACCTAAATTGGGGAGTTTCTTTGGAGAAGAAATGGAATGGAATGGAGTGCAATAATTAACAAAATGGAATGGTTATCCTCACCCTAGACTGTTTAATTCATTGTTTGGTATTATAAGAAAGTTGGTGGTAATACATACTCTCAAAAGAATCCAAAGGCAAATGCTCATATAAGTACAAGAAAATTGGCAAATATACTAAAATAGATGATCAAACACTCCTTCCAAGTCTTTTATTAAAGCAGCTACAAAGACAATTTACTACATTATAATATGAGCTGCTCTTGTCCCCGTCCGGGTGGGATCCCAACTCCTTTGTTTAGGGATTCTTATTCTTATTTTTTTTTGTAAACCTAGACTACTCATACTGTATCTATATATGCATGTATGTAGACCTAGTAGTTTGATTAGTATAGTTGTTGAACTATACCACGCAGTCCTAGCAACAATAAAGCTTTAAAAAGACCATATCAATATACTATGAGATTAGTATATCAAATTTAAAATTATGTGTTGATATCATCTTGGTTTCTAATCCTTGGTTATCCCACTATCATAGAGTTACATAGGTATGGGAAATTTCTTTCTTCAATACTAGCTATTTAAATTTTATTTCGGTCGTTACTGTGATTGTTAGTTTCAATTCTCACTTTTTTGTTCTATTATTATTGTTCTAATGGTTTGGATTTTGCTTGTTCATGATAGGTTTGGGCAACTTCAAGCTGCCAATCTTGAGAGTATTGAGCCCGCTCTTCGAGTAGGTGTTTGGCAACCCTGTTGTATATTATCCATGTGAACTGTGAATCTCATATTATTTAAGGGCCAACTTTTAATAAGAATGTGCCTCCTTCAATTGCATGAACATAGTGTGTTCCTTCTTGATGACTTGCATATGTAATCATAGAAACTGAAACAATAGCTTGAGAACCGTCAGGTTTGCTAAATATTCAATGCTTCCTTCATGTGAAACATCTAAACTCTGTTTTTTTTTTCTTCGTTGTATTCTTTTGTCCATGCAATTTTTAGGATTAATTTTTTTGCTTCTGTTGCACATAAAATAGATTTGTTCTCTTTATATTATTTTGTCCATCAATCATTTTTCTCTTTGGTCCTTCTCCAATATACAGATACCGAAGGTGACAATCTGCGACATGATTTACTAGAAAATTTTGAAAACAGGTGAGCAATATTGTGCGACTCTTTCACAATTGTTGTTTTTGCTCATGCACCTTCAACATTTAATGAGAATTCCATACTCTAATATTAATGTGAGTGCTCATTTGCTTTCTCAAAAATAGGGAGGCCTTGTTAGCTGCAGTTCCAAGCTGCGATGATCCATTTATCAAAGTTCACAAAGTCTTGAACAAGGAATGATGTTGTTTAGGTAACTTTTGCCACTTGTGTGCCTCTTAATCAACGCTGTTTTTATCAAACTAGCCTGTTATTAGAACTTAATTATTGTGTCAAACTTGTATCACCACTTACTTGATTGGATATTCTTAATTTCAGACACATGTGAGAAAGTTGGTGCATTTGAGGCTAGAAGAGAGTCTATGTGCATGCAAGGGACAAAAATGGTTATTTTTTATTTTTATTTTTATTTTTCAGAATGAAATTGGACTGGTGGATGTCAATCTTTGTGCCAACTTACACATTAAACACAGTCCATTTATAAAAATAAATTGTTTGAACAATATTTATAATGTCTTGGTTTCCTTAATATTATCTATATCATGAAACTAAAAGGGAAAATTTATTGGATGGTTGTAACACCAACAAAGCTTAAGGTGCTGGGCTGTCAATAAGTGTCATGTTTAACAAATTGAGCTCAGTAAAGATGATATTAAGATCGACATGGTGGAAAGTTAGGAAAGATACATAGTATGTGGTGGAAAGATGATATTGTGTCTACTAACAGAAAGATTCCCGTCAGAACAGGACCTATGCATCTCTATTGTTTGTGTTTTAGTCTGAAGAAGATTCCGATGGGCACGAGACCAAATTATGTAGCTTTTTTCTATTTTAAATTGGACAGAAAACCATGTAATATTCTTTCTTCATTTGAATGTATATGTTTGGCAAGTACAAATTGATAACCCACAGATCAATACCTTTAATGCTTTGATTTATATACTCTGAGATTGTTGTTGTTGCTTTGGTTACAATCAAAAATTGATTTAGTCATTGTGTGTGTAGAGAGAAAGACAAGTCCCTTGTGAATTATCGACAACATCAATGGGGGTGTTTGATGAGGAGTTTCAAGTAGTGTAGCGAAGAACTAAAGGAGAATATGTATGAGATTTTTATTATAGATTTAAATAACATAACAGCTTTTTGGGTTTATTTATATTAATTGGTGTGGTACCAATTAAAAAAAAATCAGGCTGATGAACAGGGTATTTTTAATGATTTTGAATAAATCAGTAGTCTCTAGTCAAAGGGTTACGTAATTAGTTTGAAAACAATAAAGGGGTTTGCAAAATTAGTCATTGAAGCAGACAATGGAAAGATTAGACACGTGGCGTTCTAATATAGGAAGATTGAATTTTAATGACCTCATGAACAATAAGAGGAGTATCTTCATAATTGATACCATGGTTGGTTGTTACAATTATGGTTTAAAATATGAGAATGTATCGGTTGATACGTATTGGTATCATCTCCAAGTGATATGAAACATTGACCTCGAAACATTGCATGTTTCAAGAATGTATTAGGTTTGTAGTAGAATGTATCAATTTGTATCCAATCTGTTTTTTCATTAACGGAAACATTCAATCGATACAATATTGTAACTAATGATGGAGTGACACACACAGGGACCTGGGTGACACAAATAATGTGATGGTGCGTACATAACCGTAGATGCTTTTTATTTGTATCTCATGGAAAAACATCTATGGTTATGTGCGAGCCACCACGTCATTGTGTCACTCTTGTGTTCCCCTTTGTGTCACCCTAGCACGACTCATTTTAAACCATGGCATCTTATTTATTGAACAACTTAACACCCTCGCATAAGGTATTCTTTTATAAACTAATGGAAAATAATCACACTTAGAAATATTTTAATTAATAAAGAAAATTGATGGTCACATTGGAAAAATAGTACTACGACTCTCTAAAATTCATGTTTAACTTGAGTTAGACCGTACTTAAATAAAAATAAAAAATATTTTTATTTTAGGCTTGATCCATGATTTGAAAATGGATGATCACTAAATTCTTAAATTCAAATCCAAATCCAAATCCAACGATGAATTTTTTTTTTTTTAAGTTTATTAAAATCTTGTAAATTATATCCTATGGCATTGGATCGTGTTTTTGAAGTTGAAGTTACATTATTTTAGAAAGAAATAAAAAATATCTACTTAATATTACATTTTTGGATTCGAACAATTTAACCCAACCGATCCAATTTTTAAGACATTTCTTAGAACAAAGAAGGTCAGATGAGTTTAATGATTTATATTTTGTATCATTGTACAAGTAGAATTTGGTTCTTTAGACTATGAAGGGTCTAATAGTCATTTGAAAAGAATAGTTTCTCTTCTCTTCTCTTATGAATTCTAACCAAACAGGAGAAACTTGTCTCTTTCTCTTCTCTTTTCTTTCAATCCAAATAGGGTGAAGAGAAATTATTCTTCTCTTCTCTTCCTTTCCCTTCTCTAATGAGTTTTTCTTCCCTTATCTCAATCCAAACAGAGCGTAAATCTTGAGAGAAACCTCTTAGGTCAATCATTCCAACAGGCACGAACAGACGGAACACACATATTCATTTGTAAATCGACTTCTATTGGGTTTCTCTAAAAAATCGATTGCAAATTAGCTAGCAAATCAAATCTATAACGAAGCTTCATCTTCATCTCGGTTCCGATTTCTAAAACCCTAACAATATTCTCAATCTCTCAAACCCTAACGAAGCTCGATCTTCATTGCAGATGTTTTGAGCTTTTCTTGGATCGTAAATCATCTCTAATCTTCAATTTCCCTAAATGTTCAACTGTTAATTAATCTGTCATCTTCAATTCTTCGATTTTAAACTGATTTCTCCCATCTTCGATTTTAAAGTGCAAGGTTGTCTTTTATCGTTGGAGCTTGATGAAGACGAAGATAGGTTTGTAGATTTCTTCAACTCTTGTTCTTTTCTTGAAGGCAAACCTATTTATATTGGTGCAATTGCAGGCCTTTTCTTCTACCAATAAACCCAATAAGTTTTGTCTTTGTCTCTAGTTTTGATTCCTTAAAATCTCTTTCTTTCAATTCGATTTCGTGTTCTTAATTGTTAAAAACCATTTTTCTAAATGATTTGATATTCCATTTGAAAGTTATTTTCATGGATTTTTGATAATTTCACCTGCTTACAGAGAAATAAGAACCACTAAAAAAATTACCCAAGATTTCGATTGGAAGGTTGTTAATTTGAAGTGAGATGTGTAATTAGAGGCATAGATCAGGAAGACGATTGGAAGAACAAAAAAGAAGGAAAAAAATTAAAAATATCATGTTTTGATGGTTTGTTCTGTGCTTATGAAGTAATTTGGGATTTTAAAAAAAAATCTGATTTCATAGTCACCTCTGTATAATAAGAAACAATGCTGCTCAAGATACTCGTCTTTGAATAAAGAGGTAGTGAACCTGTTGATCTCAAAAATATGTCTTCAATCCAAAGAATATCTCATCAATGATCATTAAGAATTCACTTTGTTATTTTTCTCTGAGTCTCAAATTAACTGTACTTGTTGTTTGCAAGTTTTCCATGCTATTCAAAGCATTGTAAATGGGTTTGCTGCCTTCTTCACGAAATGCAATAGCCGCTGTCTTCGGTATGCGTTTTTGTTTTTTGTTTTTTTTTTACTTTTTGTCCTTGGACCAACTTCTCATGGAGATGCTAGTCTTGGTTCAGAATATCACCCCAAGCTTTGAGGCCACCTCTCCTTTCAGAATGTGTTTGTGTTTGTTTGTGTGTGTGTGTGTGTGTGTGTGTGTGTGTGTGTCCATGTGGGTTATACATGGTAGAAATAATTTAGGCACAATACTTCCTTTGTGGTACTTGATGTTGACCACCATCCTTAGTTTAGAGCAGCTCTTGGTTACTTATGAACATGCTTAAGCCTGATTCAAAAGCTAGTTCTATGCTAGATCGTCCTGCTTATATGATCAAAACCATCCAACATCTCACATTATTTTTTATTTTTAGAATATAAAAGACTAGCAGTCCACCAAAAATCATCATGTATGTTGAAATTGTTATTTGATAAAGTTGATATTCTCCTTACTAATGGAGCAGTTGGCTTCTAATCATACTTGTTAGATCACATCTAATCACAAAACAAATGAATGTTAACTTTGAGTTAGAATGCAATCATACTCCCAATGTTTTGCTGGTGAAGTTTCACCTGAGATGCTTGAAAAGAGTCATAAATGCATATTGAGTTTAGGTGTAAAAAAAATCAATTTTTTAAGTTGTGGATTTTGAGTAAGTAACTTTTGTATATTGAATGTTAACTTGGTTTAGTTCTTCCTTCACATGCTAGTTGATGTTACATTGGAAAAGGTCGCTTATTGTGTCATTGAAATAACTACAGTGGGTGGTGAACTCCCCCATGGCCTAATAATGACATCTGAGCACCCTCCCATCTGGGCTGGTCTATACCCCAGTTTCTTTTCCAATTATGAGGTAATTTTTGTTTAATCTAAGTCTCATTGATAATTTATTTCTTGAAGGGCAGAAAACACTAGCACTTGTCTGTCCTATTTTATAGAACTTTTAAACCAAGTCACACTTTTAATATCACTGATTAACTTCTCAATGGCTTAATTATTTTTGAAATCAAAATGATGATCTATTTGTTTTAGTACTATTTGTTTTTATTTTTTTATCACTATATGAAAAATGGGTAAGTTGGACTTTGACCAATATTCAATCCAAGAAAATTAGTTGGATACCAAATTTAATTCCCAAACTCAAGCAGTGGTTCATTCCATTTGAATCAGAAGTAGGACTCAACTTTGTCCCTTATCTCAGTTTTAATGTTTTCTTTCTGAATTCTATAATGGCGTCTCTAGAAGACATAGGTATCAGTCTTCATAAACATACCGAGTGTCTTTACTTTATTGTTTGCTTTCACTTTTATAAGACTATGATCTCTCAATGATAGAATTTACTTCCTCAAATGGTAAATTGTTGACTCCAAAAAATGCCCAAAACGCTCATTTCATGGTAATCTTGTGGTAAGATTCGTCAATCTCAATTTCAAGACTTATCTCAACTATGCCTCAAGCTCTCTGTATATATAAGTTTGAGATCATTAATCATGTTGGGCTTGATTCTGCTGTTTTCTTGGAATATATAAGTTTGAGATCACTAATTTCGTCTTTCACTTTGATCACCTACAACTTTTGAGGCTATTGTGATTACCAATCTTTCATCCTCCCTGTTATTTTAGCTTTATTTTGGAATTTTCAAAGTCGAGATAGAGGAGGGAGTGCTGGGAATTACAAATTTATGTTGGTTGGCATTGCCTAATATAGGGAATTTAGAGACTATTTTGCTTAGTGGGAGAAAGGGAGGTTGAAGTGGAGAATGGGCCATCATAATTTTCATTATTTGCACTTAAAATATAGAAAGCATAATTACAAGTCCTTGAAGAGGTTGAAGGAAGATATATGAAGGGTTAGAAAGAATGGTGTCGATCTAAAAATGAGTTTGTGCCATTCCTCGACTAATATGGTCCCAAGGTTTCACACTGAAGGCAACTTGTCCTTGTTCTATGTTCTATCATGTTATGAGGCACGTTACCACCATTAATGTGCTTAGTTGGATTGGATACTACTGCTAATGCTCATATAGACAGAGGATCACTTGATTCTTATCATGCACACTTTGTTTTGGTAGGTAAGCTACATTGAGGGGGCATCAGACACAAGAACCTTAGATTCTGAGCTTGGGGCACCACACCGTAAGAGGTTGTTAACAGCTTAGAGACACATTTGTTTGCAGAGTACGTATATCCATCTTTTTTTTATGCACCGAGACATTTGGTCGTTCACATCTTTTTGTATGTGCGGTAAACATTCCCATGTACATCACTCTTAGGTATACCTTAGTAGTATTTACAATGATTATAGAATATGGTCTGATGAGTCAGATGTATTCATGTAGAGTTGTTGGCAGGTAAGCAGCTCTTTCTCAATGCATCTCTCCCTTAGCTCATACTTTTGTTCTGCATGCATGTTTAAAAGAGATGCAATTTTTTTTTTACTAGTGTAAACAATATTTGCTGTCCATAAAACTACCCGAAACCGAAGTAGACACCCCTTCCTGTGCTTGGTTTAGGGATATTGATTTTGAAATTATTGTTGTGGATGATGGGAGTCCTGATGGTACTCAAGAAGTTGTAAAACAGTTGCAGCAACTGTATGGAGAAGATCACATAGTAAGTCTTATACTTGGGCTGGTTTATTCAGGCTTTGTGATGACCACCCATGGTTTTGCTCTCAATAATGTAGCTATTAAGAGCTAGACCAAAGAAGCTCGGTTTAGGTATATCTATCCTCTGTTTTTTTTTTTTTTTCTGTTTAACATAAACAATTAGGGACTAATATACGATCCCAAATTTATTTTAGGCACCGCTTACTCTCATGGGCTGAAGCATGCATCTGGAAATTTTATTGTTATCATGGATGCTAATCTATCCCACCATGTAAGTGTATTTGATAGGATTTAGGATCATTACATGGTTTTGTTCTGGTAGCATACTATGAACTTTACAGTAGTAGATATAGCCTATGATACCTTGATGCTGGTACACTTGTCAAGTATGATAAAGGATGTAGTGCAGAGATGCTTTAAATTTTGTGAAGAGAGATCGATCAGCCTAAATGATGGATCTGAAAAGTATTATATTAATTATCCAATATCATAAACTACCCAAGGAGCTGATGAGAAGAGAAAAAGTTATCCAAAAAGCTACAAATATTAATGCTTAGGCATAACTAAGCTACAAGTATTGAGGCTTCTGTATGAAGAATATGTTAGTTTATGGCTCTTGCCTATTGGACATGTTCTTTGACTTGTTGGCTTGCTGTTGCTGCTAGGTAGGTACATGAATATGGAGAATCTATCAGCTGAAGATGGTAAAGCTGTGTCTAAAATCCCCTTATTCTCCCACGAACAACACCGTGGGAGAAAGGTTTCTTACCTTACAGATATGCAGGCAAGCATAACAGCCCAAGGCCCCCCACATTTATTTTGTTAAGGATTCGTTTGATTTTAAAAAATCATTAATGTTATAGGCTTCAATTTCCTCAACGTCTGGCTTACAATTTCTGTTGTGCCTGTTTTAATGTTCTCTTGTAAGAACATTAGCTTGATGACCACCTAATAATTGTCCCACCAAAACCTCACAGATATTACCAATGCTGGTAGGTACAATAATATTTCCAGAAATGACATACAAAAGCTTAAGAAATCTCATCTAAGCTTTGGCTAGTTGTTCCCCTATTCTATGACGTTTAATATCATTGAATTTTCCAGATTTAGATAAGAAAGCTAAGTATTAGTACCATAGGTGGTTAGTTTTCTACAATTCCCAGATTAAAAAGTAGCCAAATCAGTTTTTAGCTAGTTGGGAATTACAATAAACTTAATAACCATGCCTGGAATATAGATGGTATGTCCTTTGGCGACTAATTCAAAACCAATGTTGGCAAACACAGATAATGATCTATATGTTTGGTACAACAATTTCTTTAACATACCTCTTCTCAAGAATAGGTGGGACTGTTAAGAGATTTAAAGGGAGCAGTCTCTGATTAATGGCATAAAGAAAGCTAACTTTTGTACATTCGTATATCACTTATGGTGTGAATGATGTAGATGGTTTATGAGAAGACATAACCAAGTGGAACTTACACTCGGGTATATTGTTAATGATATATGCCTAAATTTTTTGAACCAAAGGCTTCTAAGTGGAAGATTCTGATTACAACATTGCATTCCTTAATAGAGGAACCCATGCAAATGGGAGCTGCTAGAGGAGGGGGGATTTGGCACTATAATCAGTGATAGGAATAGGTATTTGCTTGTTATTATTGCTGCTTGTGTGAGACCTTAGTCTGTTACCATGAGTTCTAGCCAATCAAGGAAGACCTGCTCATGACCTTAAGGCAAGGCTGCTCCAAAATCGAAGTGGCCTCAGATTCCAGAACGGTGATAAATTGCATCAATGGTCTATTTCAGGTACCTTGGCAATAGAAAGGAATTATCATCCACATAAGGGAATTGTCACATGTTTTTTGCTCATTTCTTTTGTCCATGTATGTAGGGAGACTAATAGGGCAGTGGATATACTGGTTAACTTGTTTGTAAATAAAGAATCTAGAGAGATAGATTAGTGTATAAAATTAAAAAAAAAAAAAAAAAAAAACAAGAATTGTGAGAAGATTAAACCCAATGGGAAATTGGTCGAGGTAGGGTAGCTAGAAATCACCTTAGAAGAGCAGCACAAAGATCCTTTACTACTTTACCTCAGTCTATATGTTTAGTCAAGGTACCTTGAATATTTCATATTCTCCTTTACCTCAACTCACTTTCTTAGTCGAAGTTATGTGAAGGTATTACTTATCAATCACTGATGAAGTTACAACTCACTTTTGATTTGTAACAATGCTGCAAGCAACTCCTTTTTGTAATGATCTGCAACTGGCATGACATAAATTGTTGGAGCATCAACTCTTGACTAGTGATTGACTTTCTCCTATTGTTTGTACTGACAATGAATTCATGCACTTGCATAGAAACTGGTGGAGCCAGCAAAGATTGAATGTTGGGCTATTGTTAACTTCTCTGCTCGCTTCGATGTGCACAAACTATGCGCTGAATTCCTTGTTGGCCATTGAAAAATCCTTTTCTGTACCTCTGATTTCCAAGATTCTGACCATTATTGTTGGAATGGATGTATCTCATAGCTCGCCGGGCCAGTCTGACGTTCCATCTATTGCTGCGGTAATGAACATTGGCTTGCTCATCTGCTACTTATTGTTATTGAGTTTGCTCGTAAATTTTGTGTATTTTTTCATGGTTCGGTTTATATTTCCATAGACATGGAATTTGCCTGACTATTATCACATTTTGGTACTATTTTCAATTTGTGAAAAAATTCTTAGGTCGTCAGCTCAAGGAATTGGCCACTGATTTCTCGTTATAGAGCATCGGTGAGGACACAATCACCAAAGGTTGAGATGATAGATTCTTTATTTAAGAAAGTTTTTGATACAAAGGATGAAGGCATAGTTCGGTAGGCACAATTCTTATAAGTTTCTCTTATTTTTCTCAAATTTTAACAACAAAAGCTTTTTAAAATCAGTTGATTTCATCTTCAAATTATTATTTTTTATCATGCTCTACAATTTAGTTTTATTATATGGATTGATGTAAGGGTGCACGAGTTTTTTCAACTTCAGGGAGCTGTTGGTGAACTTCTGTACTAGTTGAGGGAAAAGGAAGCCTGACCAGGTTATCATTTTCTGGTACTTTTATTTGTTTATTTATTTATTTATTTTTTAAACTTTTCTGTTTGGCATTTGTGAAATATTTCAAAGTAAGTTCATAATGTGCTCTTGTAAAGGATGAGAACAAGAAATGACAATAAAGTCAAAGTTGTTCTTGAGATTCGTATTTAGTATAATATTTTCTTATCACTTGTTTGATCTTTAATGTCAGCAATAGAGTTTTCTATCTTTAGCTATTCTATTTATCTTTCTTATTTGTTAATTAATAATGTGTTGTGTGTCTAGGGATGGCATCTGTGAATCCCAGTTCAATCAAGTTTTGAACATTGAGTTGGATCAAATCATTGAGGTTATCTTTTCTTTAACAAATTCCCTTCCATAATAATATCTAGAAAAAAAAAGAAAGTAAATTTTCATGGTTAATTTCAAAATTTTAACAAATTCCCTTCCACCAAATGTAGTTCCCTTGTTAGTTGAACCGGCCCACATCCCTAAGCCAGTGATCAAGGTTTCCAAGCCCAAATGTTTCCCAATGAGTAGATCTGATTATGGGCGTAAGGGACAAGCAATTTCATTGCTAACCAATCATTTTAGAGTTAATACTACTAATGGAGATGGCAATTTTTTTCCACTATAGTGTATGTATCTATCTTTCTCAATGTCTTCTATTCTGGATTGTTTTGATGCTAAAGTTGATAATTCCCTCACCTAATGATAGTTTTGTTCTTTCATCTTCATTGGAGTAGGTTTTCTTGTTTTACGATGATGGTTGACCCATTAATGGGGAAAGTATTGGAAGAGTGATCGACAGAGTTCATGAAACATATGATACTGAACTTGCTAGAAAGGACTTTGCATATGATGAAGAAAAAAATTTATTTACTATTGGTCCTCTCTCACAAAACAAGCTCGAGTTCTCTATTATGCTTGAAGATATCTCATCGAACAGGTACACGTGTGATTCATAATTTGGATTTTACTCAAGGTTTCATAATATTAAATTTTCTAGATGATTTTGTACATAGGAATGCTGGGAATGGCAGCCCTATTGGTAGTGGATCTCCAAATGAGGGACAATTGCGGTTTGTTTGTAATAATATTATGCCGACATTTTGTAATTTTGATGGTGAAGTACTTGGTAATTTTGTAAATTATAATTCATTGTAACTCTTTTTGTGTATCTTTAATGTGATAGAAAACTTCAATGTTTTCTATTTTGATCTATTTTGACTGCAGGTAATAGGTGCATAGAAAAAAAAACAAAAAACATTAATTTTTTTTAAATGTTTACATATCGGTTTATGACCACTTTAGATATCGGTTTGTAACCAATGTCTAAAGTCTCAGACTTAGGACATCAATCTTATAGACATCGCATTTTATATCGATGTCTAAGGGTTTATTTATTTATTTATATAAATGCAGATATGGAACGGTTTTTAACTTAAATTCATTAGCGACACCTCGATTAGAGATGTTTTATCAACCGTTTTGTATTTGCTTAGGAACTGTTATAACTGTTCCTAATTGCCATATTTGTTATAGTGCTTACCTTGATTGTGTGAAACTTAATGAATGTTTCTATTTATTTATTTTTTGTTAAATGAATTGTTTCTAATTTGTTTGATAAGATTAGGTAAGACAAAATAGCTTCTTGAATCATGTTGCTTGCTTGTTAACTTCTAACTCCCAATTGCTCAAGATTGTCCAAATTTGAGTTGATATGTTTCATTTTTCAAAGATTCTAGCTTCTAATGCAAGTCAGTCTCATTTAAAAAGCCTTTGATCATATTAAATCAATTAATCTCTTTATTGTTGAATTCTAATTGGAGTTTAGAATTTCTAAATATGTTGAATCAATCATATTCAAGATACAGATGTGAATTTCAAAAAGGATACACTCATTAAGTTTAGAATATCTAAATATGTTGAATCAATCCGACATTGGCTAAAACACATTGTTCCTAAAACATAGAAAATGGACATTTTGTCATTTATGGAAGTCTTATCACTATGTGAAAACTGGAAAATTAACAGGCCAAGGCCCATGAATTTTAGAAATTGAATTTTGACGGTCTAGGACCGTCGAAATTGAATTTCGACGGTCTTCTTGATATTCCTAGATTTGATGGCTTAGAACTATCGAATTTCTCTCATCCTCCATTAATTTGACAGTTTTGGTCCATTGACAAAAAAAATTTGACAATAAAAAATTCAATGCCAATTCGACCTCTTGGCCTGTAGAATTTTATGAAATTTGACGATCCAAGACCGTCAAATTTGGGCTTTTTGCACATTGTGTATGTTTGTTCATTTTTTGTTTTACTTATCCAGATATGGAAACTTGGATTCTTTCAAGTCTCAAAAAACTATAGAATTGTATTTATTGTGCACCAAAACACTCAATGGTGTCTACGTCACTTGGTTTAATGGGTCTACCAAGCCTGGCAACTTTGCCAATGCCCTTTTATTTACCAGTGTCAAGCTTTTAAAGTAGAAACTCATCACCAAAAAAATATCAGTCTCTATGTCTATAGACTTCTAGGTTTATTTATAAAGTTTTCACAACTTTGTGGGTCATGTGGAAAATTCCTTGAAGTGCCTTTGAATTCTTAGAGTTCAAAACAATAGCTTCTCTTTAGATTCTTATAAATGTTTTTCCTCATATTTCAAGACCATTGCCAGTACTCCTCAATTGCTAGCGTTAAGCCAATCATCTAGAGACTAACTATTAGAAGAAATTCCCCGTGCAGATCAAATCATCAATCTCAACAATTTTAATAATTGATCTCAACGATTTTAAGAAGAAAAAAAAAAAAAAAACAATATCCTTTTTACCCGTCAAACACGGATCTTATTCCATTACTCCAATAAGATCCATATAGAAGAAAGAAAACTTTATTAAGAAAAAAAGCAATATCAATATTACCTGTCAAACATGGGATCTCGTTCCATTATTCCAATAAAGTCCATGATAAAAGTAAGAAAAAAATTAATATCCTTATTACCCGTCAAACACGGGTCTCATTCCATTATTCCAATAAGGTTCATGATAGAAGTAAGAAAAAAAATTAATATCCTTATTACTCGTCAAACACGGGTCTCGTTCCATTATTCCAATAAGGTCCGTGATAGAAGACGATGACTTTTGTAGTCTATAGAGTGTCAAGTGCTCTATTTTATGCGTTAAAAAAAATCCTTATTTTTCAAGTAATTACATAATTACCATTATTTTATTTGAATGTTCAATACTATTAAATATTTTATTATTATATATATATATATATCTTGCTTTTATAAACTTTACCAATCTTGAGATGATGGGGACAGGAGTATGGTGCAAAACAGCCCATAGCAAGGAAAGTTTTTCAAAGGGTCATATTATTATATGACTTGCCAACATGGGTCTTGTCCCATTACTCCAATAATGACATTTATAGAAGATAATGAATTTTTATACTTTTGAAGTCTTTAGAGTGACAATTGTACTACTTTATTGCATTAACAAAAAATAAAAATAAAATCCTTAGTTCTAACTAAATTACATAATTTCCATTATTTCATTTGATTAATAAAATATTATTTAATTATATTTGATTAGATATATGTTGCTTTTATGAACTTTATCATTCTTGATATGATGGCCAAATAGGTTGCAATGGACTCTCCAATCACTACGTGTAAAAAAATGGGTAAATTTGACAGCAAGGTCCATCAAAGTCACATGTAAAGTTTAAAATGGTCGCGTCGAATTTACCCCTTTTTCACATGTGAAGATAGGGTGATTATGACATACGCCTCACAATTATGGTGAATATTTGAGATACCCTTTCTTTCTAAATTTAAGAAATAGTACTCTTGGATCTTAGTCTACTTTGGAAGACTTAAAAAAGGCAAAATCAATTGATTATTCTCCAACAAAGTTGTCATTTTTTGAGCTCTTTCTTAGGTATAAGCATGGGATTACAAATGATAGATTTGGAGGAGAAAAGAAGAAAAATCCGTAGTTACTGGGTAAACCTTGAACTTTAAGATGACAGTTTTTTTTTTTTTTTTTGCTTGGAGGGCGGTGGCACAAGAAATCAAAAGTTTTTTGCTAAAGATGAAAAATGAAAGCATTTTGGATAATTTTCTACTAGCCTCTATGGAAATACATTGATCAAAGAAGTATGTCCATTAATTTGAAAACACGGAAGCGGTATCTCAAATAATCATCAAAACTTGGAAGGGTTATGGTCTTGGGATTGAAAGAATAATAAGGTGTAGTTATGGACTATCAAACTACCTCACAAAACTTAGTGATTATTTAGAAAGAAATCACTTTGTCAGGGTCCTTTATGTAAATTTTCCTAAATTTAAGACCCTCACTTAATTACCATTGTTACCCCTATACTTCAATAGCAACCGTAAACATGAAGATGACTTTTTTTACTTTTTGTATTCTTTGGACGGTCAATTTCATCTTTATTGTATTAATATAAAAACCTTAATTTTAGTTATATAACATAACTGTTATTATTTATTTTAATGATAAGGTATTGATAATTTTGACATTAAAAAAAATCTTTAAGTAAGAAAAATTATATCAATCTACGTAGAAAATAAGAAATATCATTTATTAGTTGTCCTTCAATTTTTTTATTTGTCTCACGAGATGTCTCAAACGTATCGGAAAACTCATCCGAGATGACTTGGTATCGGAGTTGAACGAGACAAGACAAGAAACCAAGTTTAAAAACCATGATTCTACGTTATTCCATTAAAGTAAAATATATTAATTTTAATTAAATTGTATAATTGTCATTATTTATTTTTAAAAGATAAGATTTAGTTTGTAAGAAAAACAATATTAATGTTCAAAGGAACTAAGAAATACTCTTGTTCATTAATTATCATTATTTACTTTTGGGATAAGACTTCAACAATGTTGATCTAAATAATCTTTTAGAAACAAAATTTTATTAAGAAAAAATGCAATATCCTTATTACCCGTCAAACACGAGTCTCATTCCACTACTCCAATAAGGTCCATGATAGAAGAAAGTAAACTTTATTAAGAAAAAAACAATATCCTTATTATTTGTCAACACTTTCCATTATTCCAATAAGGTCCGTGATAGATGATGATTTTTGTAATATTTAGAGTGTCAAGTGTTCTATTTTATTGCGTTATGAAAAATCCTTATTTTTCAACTATATTACATAATTACCATTATTTTTTTTTGTTTATTTATTTATTTATTTTTTGAATATTCAATACTATTAATTAATTAGATATATCTTGGTTTTTATAAACTGTACCAATCTTGACAATGATGGGGAAAGGAGTATGGTGCTGGAAAACAGCCTATAGCAAGGGAAGTTTTTTGCGTCGCGAGAGTAGAGACATGTTGTAATGTTGTTCTAGTCCAAGCGAATCCAGGTATTTTACAATTATTGTATTTTCGATTCGATTATTCTATTATTTGTTCAAGATCAAATCTTAGATCCATGAATATTGTTTGTAGTATTTTTCCCAACACATGATAGAAGAAAGAAAACTTTATTAAGAAAAAAAGTAATATCCATATTACTCGTCAAACACGGGGTCTCGTTCCATTATTCCAATAAGGTCCACGATAAAAGAAATAAAATTTTGTTAAGAAAAAAAGTAATATCCTTATTACCCGTCAAACACAGGTCTCGTTCCATTATTCCAATAAGGTCCGTGATAAAAGATGATGACTTTTGTAGTCTGTAGAGTGTCAAGTGCTTTACTTTATTGCGTTATAAAAAATCCTTATTTTTCAATTAAATTACATAATTACCATTATTTTATTTGAATATTCAATATTATTAAATATTTTTTAACTAGATATATCTTGCTTTTATAAACCTTACCAATCTTGGGATGATGGGGACAGGAGTATGGTGCAAAACAATCCATAGCAAGGAAAGTTTTTCAAAAAGTCATTATTATATGACTTGACCAACATGGGTCTTGTCTCATTACTCCAATAATGACATTTATAGAAGATAATGACTTTTTATACTTTTAAAGTCTTTAGAGTGATAATTGTACTACTTTATTGCATTAACAAAAAATAAAAATAAAATCCTTACTTCTATCTAAATTACATAATTTCCATTATTTCATTTGATTAATAAAATATTATTAAATTATATTTAATTAGATATATGATTTTTTTATGAACTTTACCATTCTTGATATGATGGCCAAATAGGTTGCAATGGACTCCCCAATCACTACGTATAAAAAAATGGGTAAATTTGATGGCCAGGTCACTAAAGTCACATTTTTTTCATGTAGAGTTTAAAACGGTCGCGTCAAATTTACCCTTTTTTCACATGTGAAAATAGGGTGATTATGGCATACGCCGCACAATTATACAAAATAGACATTGTGTTATTTATGGGAGTCTTATGTTTGTTTATTTTTTGTTTTACTTATTCAAATATGGAAACTTGGATTCTTATAAGTCTCAAAAAATTACAGAATCGTATTAATTGTGCTCCAAAACATCTCAATGGTGTCTATATCACTTGGTTTTATGGGTCTAGCAAGCCTGGCAACTTTGCCAATGCCCTTTTATTTACCTATGTCATGCTTTTAAAGTAGAAACTCATCACCAAAAAAATATCAGTCTCTGTGTCTATAGACTTCTAGGTTTATTTATAAAGTTTTCACAACTTTGTGGGTCATGTGGAAAATTTCTTGAAGTGCCTTTGAATTCTTAGAGTTCAAAACAATAGCTTGCTCTTTAGGTTCTTATAAATGTTTTTCCTCATATTTTGAGACCATTGTCGGTACTCCTCAATTGCTAGCATTGAGCCAATCATCTAGAGACTAACTATTGGAAGAAATTCCCCATGGAGACCGACAGATCAAATCATCAATCTCAACAATTTTAATAATTGATCTCAACGATTTTAAGGAAAAAAAAAAAAAAAAAAGGCAATACCCTTTGTACCCGTCAAACATGGATCTTGTTCCATTACTCCAATAAGATCCATGATAGAAGAAAGAAAACTTTATTAAGAAAAAAAGCAATATCAATATTACCTATCAAAAACGGGATCTCGTTCCATTATTTCAATAAGGTCTATGATAGAAGTAAGAAAAAAAATTAATATCCTTATTACCCGTCAAACACGGGTCCATGATAGAAGTAAGAAAAAAAATTAATATTCTTATTACCCGTCAAACAGAGGTCTCGTTCCATTATTCCAATAAGGTCCATAATAGAAGTAAGAAAAAAAATTAATGTCCTTATTACCCGTCAAACACGAGTCTCGTTCCATTATTCGAATAAGGTCCGTGATAGAAGATGATGACTTTTGTAGTTTGTAGAGTGTCAAGTGCTCTATTTTATTGCGTTATAAAAAATCCTTATTTGTCAAATATATTACATAATAATAATAATTATTATTTTTAGAATATTCAATACTATTAATTAATTAGATATATGTTGTTTTTATAAACTGTACCAATCTTGACAATGATGGGGACAGGAGTATGGTGCTGGAAAACAGCCCATAGCAAGGTAAGTTTTTGGAGTCGCGAGTATGAGACACGTGTTCTAGTCAAACGTAAGAGACACGTTACAACGTGTACTATACCTAGTCAAACGTAAGAGACACTTTGTGCTCTCTCTCTCTCTCTCTCTCTCTCTGTCTTCCATGTAATAATAATTATAAATATAATATGATTTTTGAGAGAGAGTCATTCAATTCAAGTCAGATAGTCATGGCTATTACATTACATATGGAGAACAAAACTTTCTTATTTGTCTTTCTGATGATCACTTTTGCTTTTCTTCTTATAATACAACAACAGACTACTTCTGCATCAACAATATCATCATCAGCACAAGCTTTGCTCAAATGGAAGAAAAGTTTGTTCAATTCGACTGGATCTATTATGGATTCATGGTCTGATGCCACCAATCCCTGCAATTGGACTGGAATCAGTTGCGACAACTACTTCGAGTTCATCGAATGGATGGACCTCTCTTTTCAGAGTCTGAATGGTACACTTGATGAATTCGACTTTTCCGCCTTCCCCAATCTCAAAGTTCTGTGGCTTGGTTACAATTACTTATCTGGTGCGATCCCACATGAGCTTAGTAATTTACAAAAGTTACAATGGCTCGAACTTCGTGGAAACCATCTAACGAATCCAGATCCGATTCATCAGTTTAAGGGCATGGCATCATTGACAACACTCGATCTCGCTCTTAACTCACTGGGAGATGAGGTTCCCCCATTCATCTTTCACTGCCCCAACTTATTATATCTGGATTTGTCTTCTAATCTTATAACAGGCCGTATTCCAGTGCAACTCTTTACTAATCTTAAGAACCTCCGAAAACTTGACTTGAGTAATAACTCATTGGAGGGACCGATTCCATCAGAAATCAAGTATCTTACCGAACTTCATTCCCTTTACTTGACTGATAGTTCATTGGAGGGACCGATTCCATCAGAAATCAAGTATCTTACCGAACTTCAATCCCTTTACTTGACTGATAGTTCATTGGAGGGACCGATTCCATCAGAAATCAAGTATCTTACCAAACTTCAATCCCTTAACTTGACTAATAATTCATTGGAAGGACCGATTCCATCAGAAATCAAGTATCTTACCAAACTTCAAGACCTTTACTTGGGAATGAACAAGCTCAATGGTAAGGTACCCCCCGAAATTGGCCTTCTAACTAACCTCACAAACCTTCATTTATCTAATAACCCGTTTACTAGTGGGCCCATACCATCTTCCATAGGTAAACTTAGCGTTCTTCAGTCCCTATTTCTCTCGAATACAAGCTTGCATTCCAGCATTCCCAATGAGCTTGGATTTTGCACCAACCTTATTGAACTTGATCTGTCACTCAACAACCTCGATGGTCCTTTGCCTATTTCCATGGTCTCTTTCCATAATCTCACTCTTTTGTTCCTATTTAATAATAGATTATCAGGGAAGATACCTGTTGAGATTGGAAACCTATCACATCTAACTTATTTAGATTTATCTGCAAACAATCTAAGTGGGCAGATACCAGCCAAACTTGGTGGATGCAAAGATCTATTGTTCTTGAAATTCAGTCATAATGATTTAATTGGAAAAATTCCTAAATCATTTTGTAATTTGAGTAATATGGAAATCTTTGAAGTCTCTCATAATCATTTGGAAGGACATTTACCAAGATGTTTGGCTAATTGCAAAAGCCTACAAGTTCTAAATTTGGAAAATAATCTGTTGCAAGATGTATTTCCTTTTTGGCTTGAGGTATTGCCTTTGTTACATGTCCTTGTTTTGAGATCCAACAGATTCTATGGTCCTATTGAACATCCTCGAACAGATTACGGTTTTCAAATGTTGCATGTCATAGATATTTCTTCCAATAGATTTACAGGTCCTTTGCCCGCAAAATACTTTCAAAGCTGGAAAGCAATGATGATGGTGCTAGGGAATGAGCCCGGTCAGAAGTATATTGTAGATGATGATGAGTTTTATCATATCTCAGTGACCCTCTCATACAAAGGACAAGACAGGGTACTAAACAAAATCTTGCCCACCTTTGCCACCTTGGATCTCTCTGACAACCAATTCGAAGATGAAATTCCAGAAGTGATAGGAGATCTCAAATCTCTTATTCTACTAAATTTGTCTCGCAATGACCTCAGTGATCACATTCCATCATCACTAGGGAATTTGAAAAATCTTGAGTCATTGGATCTATCTCAAAATAAGCTTTCAGGGGAGATTCCTCAGCAACTACTTCTTCTTAATTTCCTTGCTGTGCTGAACGTAAAACAAAACCATCTTGAAGGAAGCATTCCACAAGGTAAACAATTTAATACATTTTCAAATGATTCTTATGAAGGTAATCCACGATTATGTGATTTTCCATTGTCGAGGAAATGCGTAGGTGTCAATGTGATGCCGCCACCAACAATGATCCAAGAACTCAAGAACTCAAGTGTATTTGATTGGAAAATATTTATGTTGATAGGATATGGATGTGGAGTGGTAATTGGTGTTGCAATCGGATATACTATTTTTTGGATGGAAAATGGATGGCTCACAAGGACTTTTGAAGAGGTAATACGCAGGCAAGGCAAAAGATTGATGAGGATTCACAGACTCTAGTCAAATGGAAGATGAAGAAAGCATGTAAAAAAACACTTTTGTTCAAATGAACATTGCTGCCTGCTTTTATTTGAATTTTTTTCATAAGATGTTATAATTGGTAACATTTGTTAATAAAATAAGTTCTCTTTTTGACTCTAATTAATCTTACCAATCAAAAAAAAGAAAAATATATGAAAGAAAATTATGTCATGAGCTTGACTAGAAGTCATTAGAAACTCTGTATCTGTAGTATAATCCAGCCTTACATAACAACAAACAGAGTATATCCTATGTCATCTCATAGATATGAATTGCACTGATCAAGACTCTACTCAAATAATTAGAGTTACTACTTGCAACGATGAAATGTTTGTGATCACCTTAGCAAATAATCAACTAAAACAAGACACATAAAAATTAGAACATGAAAAAAAAAAAAGCGTTAATTATTTTGTTTGATTTGAACAATAACAAGTCTAGCTTATCTTAAGCTATCATGTCCATAATAATGAATTGCTTAGGTGTGAAATGCTAGCGAGTAATTTAGAGATAAAAGGTGAAGAAGACAAGGGGTAGTATGTAAGAAATGATGGAATTCACAATCTGCTTAAGCAACATTTTTTTTTTTCAAACAAACATGGGGTAGTATGTACCTTGGATTTTCTTAGGGGCTGCAACACCTGTTGGGCCATCAGACTGCACATTAGCTTGGGTCATTTGTTGGACTGCCATGAGCTTATAGTTGGCCGTTTCGAGCTCTACAAAGCCCCTCACGGGGCCACACAAAAGAAGCAAGGGGGGAAAATGAGCATTGGTTCTACAACCTGGATTAAAAAGTTGTCACTTGCTTACCCGAAAAAAAATTCATTTGAGAAATATTGACCAACTAAATCGGATTTATTATTATTTTTTCTTGAATATCTTTATATATTCTCACCATCAAGACTAACAATTCAAGTAATTATTAGATTTCCTGAAGAAGAAGAAAATTGAGCAATGGTTTTGAGGTATTCTTAAAAATATTTGATTTGAAGATGATAAATGTTTCCCACCTTGACGCATTTTCATGCATAAAGAAATATTATTTTGCTTTGTTTACTCAATATAGAAGGTTTTGAGCTCATAATTTTGAACCATTGAAATTAGTTGACCATTGTTCTACAACTTTTCATCTTGGGTTTAGCCCTTTTGTGCTTCATCTTCTTCAAAAGTGTCAATCTCTTTCAACCTATAAAAAGATATTGAATAGAAATACCAATCTGTTGTTGTTTTCTGCCACAACTAACCATAGACTCTACCTTTAAGAAACTTGAATAAGTTTTAACTAAGTAGAGACCATTTTAAAGGATAACTTTTCTTTGAGCTCGGCTTAGGTTCTTCTCTTCTTTCTTTTTATTATGTATCTTGTAATACCCTAATTTTTCAACACGTATCTTGAGAAAATTTGTTGGTCAATTTATAGGAAAATATTTCTTGAATTGGAATTTGATTAAAAAAAAAAAAAAATTACACCATTGGACCAGCAACGAAAAATTAATCAAAATAGATTGTGAGTTTGCGAAAATCAGAGCACAGGATAATTAAGCTCTTAAACATAAATTCGGTAATGACCATTACAACCTTTTAACATTAAAAATATTAAAACCACAATAATTTATAGAACTTCTCCACTATTAACATGTTCTATCTTCTAAAAAAACCTTAGAAAAACCCTAGCCTCCGATAAACTTTCACTCGAATTTTCGAACACCTAGAGACCCCAACAGGATTCATCATAGGAGAAGAAGTTGTCTGTCTCGTCGTTAGCTTCGAAGGAATATGTAAAGTTAGGACTTTTAACGGCTCTGAAAAGAAAAGCTCAGGATTTCTATGTTCTTCAAAGTTGCTCGCCTAGGTTTCAAGTAGGGATCCTCTAAACCTTCCTAATAGTTATAGAAGTTTATGGGTGTAGTTTTATAATTAAAATCCTATTACTTGTACGTTAAATTAGGCAAAGTTAGCATCTTTTTCAAAATCCATACTTAAGTACAATCGTTTAGTATTTTTCCTCGCGTATCAATCATGTTTCTATAAAATTTTCCAACTTTCAAGTTCTGTCGAACAAATTTATTTTCACGAAAACGAAATCTGACCATACCAATACAATTGGAGGGTTGTCAGAAACCTTTGATCAAAAACCCAATCCCCAATTCCAAAATTTACCCTCCCAAAAGAATATGATTTTTTGTAACTTTTGTGGTCTTTAACTCCGTAAGCTTGTTGCATTATTGTAAAATCCTTAGTTTTAATTAAATTATACAATTGTCATTATTTATCTCTGGATAAGTCATTGATAATTCTGATATGAAAAAAGGTATCTTAGTGGGAAGAGCTTTATTAGGCATCGAAGAAAATAAGTGATTGCCTTATTAGCTATCCAACACCGGTCTCATCCCATTACTTTAATAGCAACCTTAATAATAGGTGATCACTTTCTTTGCTTTCTTTAGTCTTTAGAGTGTCTAGAACTATACTTTATTGCATTAAAGATAAATCCTTATTTCAACGAGCATATCTAATTTCATTATTATAATAATAATTATTTTCTAGCACCAGTCCTGTCTCTTTCTTTGCTTTGCTTTGAGGGCGGCACGAACCATCCTACCTTGTCACGTGTTAGTGTTACAATAGTGAGTTGCCATTTTATGTGAAGGGGCATATAAAGATTTGAAGGTACAACTTGGGGAGAAAACACTGTCATTCTTACCATCTTAGTTAATCCTTGGTGGGTAGCGCCAGTCTTGTCTCATTAACCATCGACGACATTTGTAGAAAATGACGACTTTTTTGTGAATGGTAGAAGATGTTGACTTTGTATACTTTTGAAGTCTTTTGAGCTACTTTATTGCATTAATATAAATAAAATAAAAAATCCTTACTTTCAACTAAATTACATAATTTCCATTATTTCATTTGATAACTAAAATATTGTTTAAATTTTATAATAAGATATATGTTGTTTTTATGAACTTTACCATTCTTGATATAATGGGCAAATGGAGTATCCAGAGAGACATAGGCCAAAAAAGTTGTAATAGACACCTCAAGATACAATGATTTTGACATACTATAGTGAATATTTGAGATACCCCTTGACCATGGTCTCATTTGTAAGATTAACAAAAAAATGACTGGCATGGGTAAAAACTCTTTTGAGTTTTCTCTCAAAAATCCATTTTTCTTCAAGCTTTAGGGTAAACTATTTTTTTATCTATTCAACTTTATTGTCAACCTCTTATGGATAAATCTCTTTTTTATTTTAAAAAGTCTATAATTCCTTACTTCAGCAAAAATCCTAAGGTATCAAGGCATCCCAATCTTGTTTTGTCTTATATGGGTTGAAAGTTTTGGACTGGACTGATTTTTGGTGAGGATGATCTCCCCGGTGTAGAGATCATCCACACCAAAAATAAGCTCATTCCGAAAAAAAATTCCCATATAAGAAAAAAAATTTGGTTTTGATGTGGGGTGTTCTTGGTAATAATTGGGGTGTCTATAACGTTAAAACACACTGTTCATAGAAGATAGACATTGTATCATTTGTGGAAGTCTTATGTTTGTTCATTTTTTGTTTTACTTATTCAGATATGGAAACTTGGATTCTTTCGTAATGCCTTTGCCTGTAGACTTCTATGTTTATTTATAAAGTTTTCACAACTTTGTGGGTCATTTGAATAAAACCACAAGAAGAATAGAGACAAGAAAAAAAAAAGTGCCATAAATTTATATTTCAAGTAATATGAAGAAAAGGAAAATGATTTTACTTCAACTATGATAGATTAGAATTACAGAATTACTTCAAGTAAAATGATTTTACTTATCAAATTTTTTTTTTACTTCAACTATGATGTATTAGAATTATAGAATAACTTTGACCTTAACTCTATTCTTTCTCTCTAGAGACAAACCAAAAGGGAACAATTATTAAAAGATATGGAATATAAACCTCATTCCAACAAACAATATTCTAGGAACCAAATGCTCAACATTAGAAAGGCATACAAAAGCTATTATGTATCCTTAAAAATCATATGATATCAGTACTAGATACAGAACAATATGTAATTAATTTTGTTTCATTTCGTCTCTAGAGCTTTGTTCTTCTTATTGTATTTTTTTTATTTTTTAAATCATTGGAATGTAGGTGGGAAGTTGGTCTATCATACCACCAAGCTGGGATGAGTGACTATGTTTTGTTTTTAAAGGTGAAAAGATTCCTATAATTTTACGTTTTCTTAATATTTTTTCCTGTTTAATGTATAACTAACATTCTAATTAAAACCTTTTAATTACAACCCTGCTTAGGTGGGTAGGTTATTGGTTAGTTGAAAGGATAACTTTTTCTTATAATATTGTTCTTAGAAAATCTTACCAATCCATTAAACCATAGATCAAGTGGTTTATTGTTTCAATGAAGTATAGGTTGGACTCCCACCTATGTATAAAACTTGATGTGCAACTCTGTCTTTATTATTGGAAAAGGTATAAGGAAATGGGTTGGTGGATTAAAATAAATAACTGGATTTTGATCTCATCTTAGCAATTGAGTTCCTTTCTATTTAAAGGATAATTTTAAAGCTCCTCTAATCTTTATTATCCTTTTTGGACTTGTTGCAATTATAAGACTCATAAATTATTAAATCATAGGAATTTGAAGAGGGTTTAAGACCATTTGGTGTTGCCTGGTCATTTATATTTAGTGATATTATTTTTCAAGTAATCTTATTTGATCTTATTCTATGCACGATATTTGTTTCGACAGAAGAATTCAAGTATAGGTATGTGATAGCATGGATTTTTCCCCCAGGGAGGCTGACAATATGATGGATGAAAGACTAGCTGCAATCTTCTTGCCCCATGGCATTGGACATTTTCTTGGGATTGATGCTAATGACCCAGGAGGCTATCCTCAAGTCAATCATCGTTGGGCATAATGTGGTTACCAGTGAAGTATTATTTTATAGGGATAGCCTTCAAAGCTTATCCTAGTTTATCTTAGTGTCTTCAATTTTTAATTTGTCGTGTTTACTGCAATAGGGCACAGAGAGGCCAACAGAAGTAGGGTTGAAGGCCTTACAAACAACTAGAGAACTAAAAGAAGGCATGTTAAGTTGGAGAATATGATGTTCATAACTCGTAATCAGTAATCTGTAATTTGTAATATGATTTCTTACATGTAACATGATAACACAATACAAGGTTTAATAAATTGGTAATTCAATGTTAAAAAAATTATCTTTTTAGTACCCTATTTTCACACTAATTAGTTGATTAGTGCTGAACTATGTAAGTATAATATCCTCACAGTGAAGCTTAACTCTGTCAAAATATTTACTTGATATAATTTGGTTGTTTAATTAATTTCTTTGGGCTGCAGGTAGTAGCAGTTTCCCCGAGATGCTATTTCAATGACATTCTTCTAACAGCAACGATGGATGATCCCAAAACGTCTAAGATCATCAATCGTGATGTGATTGCAAGATTTAGGAAATTTGGAGGCGTTCGCATTGAAAGTGATATGGTATGCATCTCACTAAAACAAGTTTGCCATGGGTTTAAAATTATGGAATGTACTTGCATCGATAACATATATTTTTATAAATAGATATATAATATCCATGAAAAAAGGAAACATAAATTGTTTATTTTATCAATAAAAAAAGGAAATATTTAATTAAAGGGGGAAAGAATAAAAGGAGAGGGATTAAAAATAACAAAAATGAGGGCTAAATAGCCAAAAACAAAAAGTAACTACAACAGTAGATCCACACCAAATTATATATTATCCCTATATACTCCTCCGTAAACAAGTTTTTCCCCCAAGCTACGTTGCATTGGCATAGGTATTCATGTCAGTGTCAAGTGTCAACATGGATATGGATATGGAGTGTCAAACTCGATGAACACTAAAAAGTCGGCTTCATGGGTCGCCAATGTATTTTAAACAACACACATCTAGCTGATAATCTTTGTATAATAGTAAGGATAATAATGGAATACGTAATATAGTTCTTATGATTCGTACCTATGACTATAATTAGCTGTAAATGAGAAAAACATGAAATTTTATTTGCTGCTGTGAAAATTTCAATTGAAAAATGGTGGAAACTCCTCTTTCGTAAATGATAACCAATATCCTGCAGACACCAAAATCATAGTTTCAGAATCTGACAAGGTATTTTACCCATTGAGAAGAACCATTACAACATGTCCATCATCATTTGTTGGTCTTGGTACATCTGAAAATAATATTTTTTACAGACAACACTAGGACACAAATTTATTTCATGATGTGGAAGAATCACACATATTCAAGGCACCTTTTATCACATGATCTTGATTAGAGATAGGGAATAAATCGCATTTGGAGTATATTGAAGATGATTCTTATTATCATATCTCAGTGACCCTCTCGTACAAAGGACAAGAGAGGATGCTAGAGAAAATCTTGACCACCTTTGCGACACTAGATATCTCCAACAACCGCTTCGAAGGTGAAATTCCAAAAGTGATTGGAGATCTCAAATCTCTTATTCTACTAAATTTGTCTTGCAATGACCTCATTGATCACATTCCATCATCGCTGGGGAACTTGAAAAATCTTGAGTCACTGGATCTCTCTCAAAATAAGCTTTCAGAGGAGATTCCTCAGCAACTACTTCTTAATTTCCTTGCCGTGCTGAACGTTAAACAAAACCATCTTGAAGGAAGCATTCCACAAGGTAAACAATTTAATACATTTTCAAATGATTCTTATGAAGGTAATCCACGATTATGTGATTTTCCATTGTCGAGGAAATGCGTAGGTGTCAATGTGATGCCGCCACCAACAATGATCCAAGAACTCAAGAACTCAATTGTATTTGATTGGAAAATATTTATGTTGATAGGATATGGATGTGGAGTGGTAATTGGTGTTGCAATCGGATATACTATTTTTTGGATGGAAAATGGATGGCTCAGAAGGACTTTTGAAGAGGCAATATGCAAGCAAGGCAAAAGATTGATGAGGATTCACAGGCTCCATGCAAATGGAAGATGAAGAAAGCAAGTAAAAAAAAAAAACTTTGGTTCAAATGAACATTGCTGCCTGCTTTTATTTGAATTTTTTCATAAGATGTTGTAATCGGTAACATTTGTTAATAAAATAAGTTCTCTCGTTGACTCTAATTAATCTTACCAATCAAAAGAAAGAATACTATATGATACAAAATCATGTCTTGAGCTCGACTAGAAGTCATTAGAAACTCTGTATCTATAGTATAATCCAGACCTACATAACAAAAAATAGAGTATATCCTAAGTCATCTCATAGATATGAATTGCACTGATCAAGACTCTACTCAAATAATTAGAGTTACTGCTTGCAACGATGACATGTTTGTGATCACCTTAGCAAATAATCAACTAAAATAAGACACATAAAAATTAGAACATGAAAAAAAAAAAAAAAGCATTAATTATTTTATTTGATTTGAACAATAGCAAGTCTAGCTTATCTTAAGCTATCATGTCCATAATAATGAATTACCTAGGTGTGAAATGCTAGCGAGTAATTTAGAGATAAAAGGTCAAGAAGACAAGGGGTAGTATGTAGATATGATGGAGTTCACAATCTGCTTAAACAACATTTTTTTTTTCTTTTTTGTTTTTCAAACAAACATGGGGTAGTATGTACCTTCGATTTTCTTAGGGGCGATGCAACGCCTGTTGGGCCATCACACTGCGTATTAGCGTGGGTCATTTGTTGGGCTGCCATGAGCTTATAGTTGGCCGTTTCAAGCTCTACAAAGCCCCACAATGGGCCACACCGAAGCAAGGGGGAAAATGAGCATTGGTCCACAACCTAGATTAAAAAGTTGTCACTTGCTTACCAAAAAAAAGAAATTCATTTGAGAAACATTGACCAACTAAATCAGATTAATTATTATTTTTTCTTGAATATCTATATATATATTCTCACCATCAAGACCAACAATTCAAGTAATTATTAGATTTCCTGAAGAAGAAGAAAATTCAGCAATGGTTTCGAGGTATTCTTAAAAATATTTGATTTGAAGATGATAAATGTTTCCCACCTTGACGCATGTTCATGCGTAAAGAAATGTTATTTTGTTTTGTTTACTCAATATAGAAGGTTTTGAGGTCATAATTTTGAACCATTGAAATCAGTTGACCATTGTTCCACAACTTTTCATCTTGGATTTAGCCCTTTTGTGCTTCATCTTCTTCAAAAGTGTCAATCTCTTTCAACCTTTAGAAAGATATTGAATAGAAATACCAATCTGTTGTTGTTTTCTACCACAACCAACCATGGACTCAATCTTTAAGAAACTTGAATGAGTTTTAACTAAGTAGAGACCATTTTAAAGGACAACTTTTGTTTTAGCTCAGCTTAGGTTCTTCTCTTCTTTCTTTTTATTATGTATCTTGTAATACCCTAATTTTTCAACACGTATCTTGAGAAAATTTGTTGGTCAATTTATAGGAAAATATTTCTTGAATTGGAATTTGATTAAAAAAAAAAAAAATTACACCATTGGACCCACAACGAAAAATTAATCAAAATAGATTGTGAGTTTGCGAAAATCAGAGCACAAGATAATTAAGCTCTTAAACATAAATTCGGTAATGACCATTACAACCTTTTAACATTAAAAATATTAAAACCACAGTAATTTATAGAACTTCTCCACTATTAACATGTTCTATCTTTTAAAAAAACCTTAGAAAAACCCTAGTCTCTGATAACCTTCCACTCGAATTTTCGAACACCTAGAGACCCCAACAGGATTTGTCATAGCAGAAGAAGTTGTCCTTCTCGTCATTAGCTTCGAAGGAATATGTAAAGTTAGGACTTTTGATGGCTCCAAAAAGAAAAGCTCTAGATTTTGACTCAAGATTTCTGTGTTCTTCAAGGTTGCTCACCTAGGTTTCAAGTAGGGATCCTCTAAACCTTCCTAATAGTTATAGAAGTTTTATGGGTGTAGTTTTTGAATTAAAATCCTATTACTTGTATGTTAAATTAGGCAAAGTTAGCATCTTTTTCGAAATCCATACTTAGTATAATCGTTTAGTATTTTTCCTCAGCACATGAAGAGATTTATGAGGCACAAGTAAACTAAACCCAAACTGGAGACCTTGAAAGATGATGATGAATTTTTAAACATTTTGGTGAATTACCATTTTGTTAGTTGAATTTGATGAATTTACGATTCCAGCTCACTGTTCAATTTAATTAACAAAAACGTGAACGGAAACAAATTATAGGGTTTTAAAGTGACAAATTTGCAGGTTTAAAGTGACTATCTCGCTAAAAATAGTGAAATCTAAGAGATAATCCCTCTAGGCCTGTGAAATTATCACATTAAACTTGAGAAATAGTCACTTTAAAAACTTCGAATCCATTACTGTTCATGTGTTGGTAATTAAAATGTACAGTGATCCGGAACTGTAAATTCATCAAAAGTTGATCACGTTTTCATAAATACTCATATACCTTTTATCCTCTTTCTCGAAAACTCGGTCATCTTCAAGCTCTTTAGCCTCCGTGGTAAATTATATTTTATCATTTCAATCCTTGTAAAAAACCCTTGTTTCTTTTACCTAAAAAATGCATCTTATAATTTGTTATTTTATCAAAAATCATAATTGTTCTTGAGGATTGAAAGTTGAACGTGCAAAAATCTTATGGTTGAAGACGAGGGTAAAAAATTCTACCCTTGGGTTGAAGATGACAGATTTTGGAGAGAAAATTCATAGTGTTTTGTTAGAGCTTGAAAGATGAGGGTATTTAGGTCATTTTAAAATAGTTTCTCCAGAAAAAGACTAGCTCAAGGGGTATGTCATCAGTTCGAAAACTTTGGAAATGTACTATAAATATGATAACAAAATTAATGACTAAACATGTTGGGCGTGCGGCATCAAAACATACTTAAGAGTATCTCATAAGGTTAAGATACAGTTCTAGTTACCATATTTATTGTTGTAAATGAGAAAAACCTAAGAAAAAGATGTGTTGAAAAAATTTCTTCAACCTTTTTTTTTTCAACATCCCCCCCCCCCCCTCCTCAATTTAGATGCAAATCTTAATGAGTGCATTTGCTTTGATTGTTGAATTTTATTTTATTTTTTATTCTAACATTCTTTTGCTTTAGGATTCACTACAAGAAAATGCGCAAATAGAAACAACATCTTAAAACGGTGTTCAACCGTTTTTTATTGCAAACGGCTCTAACCCGTTTCTCTAAAGAAAACCGTTTCTCTAGATTAGCAACATCAAGATTTGAATAATTTACCAAAACGGTAGAGTTTTCGAAATTATTTACCAAAATGGTATATTGTTCAAAATATTTCTAAAAACGGTAATTTTACTATTTTTGAAATTAATTTTTTTTACCAAAACAGTAAAATGTATTTTTTTTACCGAAAATACCATTTTTTTGTTTTACATATGTATTTACAATTTTAACCTTAAAAAAATGAAAATCCAATTAAAAAGATTCACTCTCTTTCGGTAATCCAACAATCATATGTATTTACAATTTTTTTTTACCGAAATCAATTTTATTTTCGTAATTTCAGTCAAAAAATAAAAAGGGTATTTTCGATAATAAAAAAAATACATTTTACTGTTTTTACCATTTTGGTAAAAAAAATTAATTCTAAAAACGGTAAAATTACTGTTTTCGAAAATATTTTGAACAGTCTACCGTTTTGGTAAATAAACAAAAAGTTGTGCATGTTTTGATAAATCTGCCTAAATGTTTTAGTCTCACAGGAACGAACAGAACAGTATGACAGAATGAAGGCTGTGTTTGGATTGAGGGAAGGGGAGGGAAGAGAAACTCATTAAGGGAAGGGAAGTTTCTCTTCACCCTGTTTGGATTGAAAGAGAAGAGAAGAGAAAAAGTCAAGTTTCACCTGTTTGGTTAGGATTCATAAGAAAAGAGGAGAAATTATTATTGTCAAATGACTATTATACCCTTCATAATCTAAAAAACAAAATTCTTCTTGTACAATGATACAAAATATAAACAACCAAATGTTCAAGATCAATTTGAGGGGTACCTTTCGTTTGAATGCGTATAAATGAGAGTTTCTATTGCCACACCCACTTTTACTAAGAACATCTTAAGCAAAAGTTGGTGTGGCAATAGAATCTTTCTAATATAAGGATTTTTTTAACAAGTGTCCTAAGGGAACACGTAGAAATCCCTTATATTAGAGATGGATTCAATTAAGGTCCTTAATCTGAAAATCTGATGATGGGCTAGTTTATTTGACTAAAATAAACCTCGAACTCTGCTTAAACGGCCATTATTAATGCATAAGGTTTTCTCCTTTTTCCCCTACTATATGAAATGCTTAACAAGGTAAAAGATACAATTCAGGTGTGGGAGTTCTACAGCCTTAACAGAGTATTATGATTTCTCATGGTTCATTCACTATTCTAACAAGCTAATGAAATTAGTGAGTATAGAGAACCCACATTTGCAGCATTTCAAGCTCAACTCACAAAACAGAACTAAGAAAGCATAAAAGCCCTTGAATACAATAGCTATGAAGAGCTTTTGTATGCCGTCCCTAACAATAGTTATTAATAGAGAGAGAAGAATACATTAGTAAGATTAACAAAACTAGATCAGATTTACCTAACTGAGCAATAATGCTCAAACAATGCAAGGCATTTTTTTTAATAAGTAAAACTTACGATTCCAAATCCATTTCACTCGTCACATCTAATGCTACAAATCCAAATAACAATATTAAAGCATAGCTGTACATGACACTAGTCAAACCCATAATGATTACAACCGTAGTACTAGATGTTTTTAGTTAGATTGGACACGAGAAAGATGAGGTAATCAATGAATACGCGATGTTGCCAAATCATGGATGTCCTTAACAATGTTGAACACGGCCTCTAGTGATAGTTTAAGTGCGTTTGTGGACATTTTCTTGAGTTCTTCTGTTTTGGAGTTGAACCATTCAGCAACAAGTCTTGTTGTTTCCTTTGGGCGTCGAGAGAAGACACCCGCACCATTGTCTACGACATAAGGGATATTGCCAATTTCCTGCAAGGACGCAATAAAATTTAGATTGTTTTGAAATTTGTTACTCTGGCTAATGCAACCAAATTCAAACTTTATAGCACAATGGGATCATAATTCAAACTTGGAAACACTTGATGAATCAAGTAGAAGTTCACTTATTGAAGGATATGGTAAGAATCAACACATTCACTAGCACTAACCTGGCTAGGGATGAAGTTGTTGAGGATTATAGGAAGACCCCTTATCAAAGCTTCGGCAATTGTACTAGGTTCAGCCTACAAAAGCACCAAAACACATGAAATCATTAACTTAGGAAACATGAATAAACCAGAAAGTGAAGTATATAGTAGACTACGGCCTTTTTTTCTCAAAATAAAAGTTGTTTGAGAGGTGCTAGGCACTGTAAATACTTGTCTGCCATATTGAATAGAACAGATTCTTGTCAAAGGTTACTGTTTGAGAGGTGTTAGGCACTGTAAATACTTGCCTGCCACTGGATTGAGTGCTCTGGAAGAAGAATATGGGTACAATTATCAAGACCTCACAAACATCATGGACCCATTGACCTGACAATGGATATAGCATAGCAGTCATTTATACAAGAAGTGTGTGTATTATGTGGATGGTGAAAATGGGTGTTACATCATCAGGAGAATGGATGAGAGGTTGATGAGGGAATATAAGAGAGATTGGCTTTGTTCTTTATTTTCTCATAAGAGACCATGACATTTCTATTCTTTTGTTTGGCCCTTCTGTGAAATAGAACCAAAGAAAGAGAAGAGAAACTTACTTAAACCTGAGTAAAGGCCTCACGGGAAACCTCCATTATTCACTGAAGGTTGATGATCCCCTGCACGTGTGTCAAACCTCTATTTATTGAAGCTGCTATTTGCACCCCAACTGTTACTTATTAAATCCTAGTTAAAGATTAAAACACACCGTTCAAACATAACAAAAGTTTGGTTCAAGTTATTACCTCAACATTACAAAGCATTTCAACACATTCAAACAACTTCAACAGTTGTTTACAATTAGGATTAGGCTCATACAAAATCTTATACCTAACAAATAGAAATCTAAACAAAAATATTTAGAGAGAGAGAGAGAGAACTGAGCAACTAATAATTAAGAACAACACATTATAATTATAACTGAAAAAAAAAAATGGACCTGAAGGGATGAATTGGCTAAAAAGAGAGTAGCCGAAGCCATGTTGTTGATTGGTGATATGTGAGAACAGCAGCAACAGGAGTGAGTTTGAAGCAATAAAAAAGATAGGATGAGATTATGGATAACTTTGTGGATGAATGAATGGCTGTGGTCTTCACTCCCTCACACTATCATATATCCTCTACTCTTCCTCCTCTTACCTTACAATTCCTTTGTTCATGATTGTATTGGACATGGACCAATAAAATCTACTACACAGTGACCCCCAAACTGAATTCAGATCACCACATTGGTCACTTCAAACCACCGGATCATTTAACACGTATCCATCCCACTCAGTGGTTGCACAAATTTCATAATAGAGCAAAATATTTAACAAGTAAAATATGACTTGGGGAGCTCATCAAATACCAAACAGCCACCCAATAACATGGCCCACCCCCAATTTCAAATGGCCAATCAAAAAGAGATAAACTGTATCTTCGATGAAATAAAGACATTTACTCATAAAGTTGTATTCCCATCTCCAGTCACCATAAATGTAGGTATACGCACATTCATAAAAATGGTAAACTCATGGGAGCATCTCACCTGAAGCCTTGAAGCATTATACATTGGTATTGTGAAAGTCATGCTTACAGGTCCAGCTTCTTTCATTATATTTGCTGTATTTAGTGGAACATAAGGCCAACAATTTGAAAGGGAAGATCGAACTAAACTTCAATTTAAAAATAACAGAAAAAGAGCAAATTCAAAAAATGTCAGATAAATTGCTTACTAGAACATAGCCATAAAATAAAATGTCATACCATGTGATTCATGCGAAAATGTAAGCTTTGTCCTTCTGTTTAATAATAATATGTACCTTTCTTACCAAAAGTCCAAACAAAAATAAAATAAAAATTCCAAACATGATCACACACTAGTATACACACAGAAAAACTAGATTTTCTCTTACATGGGCTAAAGGACAGCTTGGCCAAACCTCAAAATGCTTCATACCGAACATGAAAAACAGGACAGAAACTTCGAAAATCTGTCATAGAAGGCGAAGCATAGAAAAGATCCCGACTTGTGTTCTGAGTGAACTCCACAACCTCAAAGTTGGTTTGTAATCCCTCAAACCAACTTAGCTATGGGTCTAAGCCTGAATTAGCCAAATAATTTCACAATGCCAATGAATGTTGGACCCATCTTTATGAATCCAAATCCATGAACAATACACACTCCAGCTGTTCTAATGGAGAATCCAAATGAAGAAAAATATAGCTATCTAGAAAAGTATATCCAATATCAAACTTTCTTGATTTTCAAGAAAAACAGATCGGGGTTTTCAAAAGAATTACCTTCTTGATGACCTTGAAACATGCGGTACTTTGAGGTCAATGTTTCATATCACTTTGAGATGATACCAATATGTACCAACCGTTACATTCCTATATTTTAAACCATAATCATATCAACCAAGTGGCTGTCTACTTTTGGTGCTCCCTTGACATTTAAACTATGGTATCAATTATGAAGATACTCCTCTTATTGTTCATGAGGTCATTAAAATTCAATCTCCCTATATTAGAACGCCACATGTCTAATCTTTCCATTGTCTGTTTCAATGGCTAATTTTGCGAAACCCTTTATTGTTACGTAACCCTTTGTCTAGAGACTAAGGATTTATTCAAAATCATTAAAAATACCATGTTCATCAGCCTGATTTTTTTTAATTGGTACCACACGAATCAATATAAATAAAGCCAAAAAGCTGTTTTGTTATTTAAATCTATAATAAAAATCTCATACATATTCTCCTTTAGCTCTTCGCTGCACTACTTCAAAACTCCTCATCAAACACCCCCATTGATGTTGTCAATAATTCACAAGGGACTTGTCTTTCTCTCTACACACACAATGACTAAATCATTTTTGGGTTGTAACAAAAGCAACAACAATCTCAGCGTATAAATCAAAGCATTAAAGGTATAGATTTGTGGGTTATCGATTTGTACTTGCCAAACATATACATTTAAATGAAGAAAGAACACTACATTATTTTCTGTCCAATTTAAAATAGAAAAAAGCTACATAATTTGGTCTCGTGCCCCATCGGAATCTTCTTTAGACAAAAACACAAACAATAGAGATGCATAGGTCTTGTTCTGATGGGAATCTTTCTGTTAGTAGACACAATATCATCTTTCCACCACATACTATGTATCTTTCCTAACTTTCCACCACGTCGATCTTAATATCATCTTTAATGAGCTCAATGTTAAACATGACACTTATTGACAGCCCAGCACCTTAAGCTTTGTTGGTGTTACTACCATCCAATAAATTTTTCCTTTTAGTTTCATGATATAGATAATATTAAGGAAACCAAGACATTATAAATATTGTTCAAACAATTTATTTTTATAAATGAACTGTGTTTAATGTGTAAGTTGGCACAAAGATTAACTTCCTCCAGTTCAATTTCATTCTGAAAAAAAAAAAAAACCCTTTTTGCTCCCTTGCATGCACATTGACTCTCTTCTAACCTCAAATGCACCAACTTTCTCACATGTGTCTTAAATTAAGAATATCCAATCAAGTAAGTGGTGATACAACTTTGACACAATAATGAAGTTCTAATAACTAGTTTGATAAAAACAGCATTGATTAAGAGGCACACTAGCGGCAAAAGTTACGTAAACAACATCATTTCTTGTTCAAGACTTTGGGAACTTTGATAAATGGATCATTGTAGCTTGGAACTGCAGCTAACAAGGCCTCCCTATTTTTAAGAAAGCAAATGAGCACTCAAATTAATAGTAGAGTATGGAATTCTCATTAAATGTTGAAGGTGCATGAGCAAAAACAACAATTGTGAAAGAGCCGCACAATATTGCTCACCTGTTTTCAAAATTTTCAGGTAAATCATGTCTCAAATTGTCACCTTCGGTATCTGTATATTGCAGAAGGACCAAAGAGAAAAATGATTGATGGACAGAATAATATAAAGAGAACAAATCTATTTCACGTGCAACAGAAGCAAAAAAAATTAATCCTAAAAATTGCGGGGACAGAAGAATACAATGAAGAAAAAAAAAGAGTTCAGATGTTTCACATGAAGGAAGCATTGGATATTTAGCATACCTGACGGTTCTCGAGCCGTTGTTTCAGTTTCTATGATTACATATGCAAGTCATCAAGAAGGAACACACTATGTTCATGCAATTGAAGGAGGCACATTCCTATTAAAAGTTGGCTCTTAAATAATTTGAGATTCACAATACTGTGTGGTATGGTTCAACAACTATACTAATCAAACTACTAGGTCTACATTCATGCATATATAGATATAGTATAAGTAGTCTAGGTTTACAAAAAAAATAAGAATCCCTAAACAAAGGAGTTGGGATCCCACCCGGAAGGGGACAAGAGCAGCTCATATTACATTGTAGTAAATTGTCTTTGTATAGCTGCTTTATATAAAAGACTTGGAAGGAGTGTTTGATCATCTATTTTTCGTATATTTGCCAATTTTCTTGTACTTATATGAGCATTTGCCTTTGGATTCTTTTGAGAGCATATATTACCACCAACTTTCTTATAATACCAAACAATGAATTAAACAGTCTAGGGTGAGGATAACCATTCTATTTTGTTAATTATTGCACTCCAATCCATTCCATTTCTTCTCCAAAGAAACTCCCCAATTTAGGTTTCTAAAGTGAGAAGTAACTCAGGCTTTAAAACTTAAAAAGGGTTATATGCAAGTGATCAATGAAGAAACCAAACGTTGATAGATTATTATTGAAGTTTCTCTCTTTAATTTCCTTTTCCTTTTTGTGTTTGAACCTTTTTATTTTGGTGTGTATATCCTTATTATACATTAGTTTAGCTTTCCATGAGTTTGATTAAGTTTATAACAGAACACTTGCATTGTTTTACAAATGAACCCAATTGCATTGTTTTACAAATGAACTCAGATCCTCTAATCTTGCACACTGCATCAATCATATTTCTTGCAATCACTACAGTAGCTTAAGGGCCATCTGAATGTACAAGGACCTCTGTAATACTTCCAGTAATCCTTCTTAAATTAAAAATTTAGGATAGCTTGTAACTAACCAATTCCCTACTACATAATCCTTCCTAAATTAGAAAATTCTTTATTGGAGCAAGCAAAGGATTTCCAACTAAGAAAACATGAGAGCCAAATCCTAGATCACCTCAACTGGTACAGAAACACACAAATCTAAATAAAATGACTAAATTTCAAAATTTTCAAGAGCAAATGCAGCAAACCCAGACCATCAAAATGGGGAGAGAAAAAAATCATACTATTTGCTAATAATACTATTGGTTTTTGAAAAAAATTAGAAGAATGACAGAGATAAAGAGAGAGAGAATACCTCAGGTTGTCTCCTAGTCGAGGTGGTCTCTTAGTCAAATTCGTCTCCTACTCGAAGTCGCCGCCTTCGTTCCTTCGTCTCCTTCGTAAGCATGGGTAGGGTTTCTGCAACTTGATTGGGGTGTACGTAGTAATAAACGGTCTGTCAATATCTATTTCTTTTGAAAATTTCACAAAAAAGTGAGGACAATTTTGAAATAGAAAATGTGTTCTGTTCCCTTCCCTCCGCGTTACTCCGATTTTGGAGGGAACAAAATTTTACCATTTTTCCCTTCCCTTCCCTCCATTTTTCTTCTCTTCCCTCCTCACTTAACAATCCAAACAGGAGAAAAGAAGAGAAAATCGTAAATTTTCTCTTCCCTTCCCTCAATCCAAACACAGTATAAAAGAGGAAAACTGATCCAGACCCCCAATTATCCTCGAGATTACAGACCACAAAATTCGAGGTCCATCCAAGACCATCTTTCTTGCTATCTTTCACACATTGGATTCTCTCATTTGCGACGCTTTCTTTGATCTTTCCCCAATCCCCCTATCTCGAGCTTCTTTCTCTTGACCAAAAACCCTAAATCACACCATTTCGCAATCAAATTCCATAAAAAAAACCTAATTCATCAAACACAATTTGATTTGCTCTGATCCTACCTGATAAGTTTATCAATTGAACTCCATCATAAACCCTAACACTTCATTAAAAAATCCCTAATCCCAATACTGTAAATCAGATCAAATTGAGAATTTAAGATGGAATCTGACGAAGACGAGTGGATCCCATTGAGCCAGAGAGAAGAATGGTCTGACGTGAAACCGGTTCCACAAGATGACGGTCCGAACCCGGTAGTACCCATAGCTTACAAGGAAGATTTCAGAGAAATCATGGATTACTTCAGAGCCGTATATCTTTCTAATGAGAGGACCCAAAGAACGTTAGATCTCACCACTGAAGCCATTGACATGAACCCTGGAAACTACACTGTAATTTATTGTTCTTTTCTCTCTCAAGACTCCAATTTCTGAAAATTTCAATTTCTTTTACTATGTAGTTTCTTTATCTGAAAAATCGTAGAGTTAACTCGGAAACAAGTGAGTTGTTTGCATGTAGTTCGGTATGTCCGGGATCTGATATGGCTGGTCTGAAAATTTGAAATTTTCGGTGGAGTTGATGAACTCTGTCCATTCAATCGATTTTTCTGTATATTTTTTTTTTATAAAGATAGCTAATTTATGATAATTTAAGTATTTATTATCGTAACGAACATGGGTTTAATACCGACCTTGGTATTGTTTTGGAATGACTGGGATATACAATGTGAATTGTCCTTCACATTGAGTCTTCCTGGATCCAATATGGGGGCAGAGCTAGGATTTTTGCCCATGTGGGGGCAACTAATAGTAGAAATTTTTTTGTGAGGGCAACTTAGAGTGAAAAAAATATTGTGGGGGCGACTAAGAGTAGAAACAAAAAATTGTGGGGGCAATGGTGGCGGATTTTTTTATCCACTGCTAATATCTGTCGTAATAGCTCATTAATCTACAGACTTTGAAAATTCTTGTGGGGACCACTATTTTTTTATCCGCTGCTAATATCTGTCGCAATAGTTCATTAATCTACAGACTTTGAAAATTCATGTGGCGGCAAGCACCCCCACAAGAAATCCGGGTCATCGGATATTTTGAAAATATCATTGAAATTGATAAAACTTGGCCGAGTCAATTGGGTTTTTGTATTTTTTGAGAAAAATAATTAATTTTTTATTATTTAAGTATTTATTATCATAACAAACATGGGTTTAATATTTTCCTTGGTATCATTCTTGAATTAGTGGGACATACAATGTGAATCGTCATTTACATTGACTCATCCAAGATCCAATATGGTTTGTCTGATAGTTTGGAAGAATTGGTGGAGTTAATAAAAAATGGCCATGTCAATAGGGTTTTTGAGTTTTTTTTATAATAAAATTAATTAATGTGATAATTTTAAGTATTTATTATCTTAACAAACATTGGTTTAATACTGTCCTCGGTGACGTTCTTTTGGGCGTAGGTTGGGGATACCCACGATATAAGAAAAGAGAGAGAATGACATGTCTTTTAAAGCTTCTATTCTGATAAAGCTAGTTTATGAATAACTTTCCTGTCTACCTAGTCATTGTCTAATACAAACTTTTCTTTTGGGCGTAGGTGTGGCATTTTAGACGTCTTATACTTGAGACCCTTGCAGCTGACTTGCACGATGAATTGGTTTTCATTGAAAAGATTGCCAAAAGTAACTCCAAAAATTATCAAATTTGGTAAGGGGCATTAATTGTATATATTTTTCTTCTTTTTTTTCCTTTTTTTTTTTTTTTTTTTAGTTTTGATAATTAACAACTTTGACTTGGGATCCCTTTGTTACTCCGAAACTTTGCATTCTAGAAAATATTTCCCCAGATACAATTTTTTTCACGGGAAATTTTTTTCCTATCTTTTTATCTATTTTTCTGGTTGTCAATGGAACATTCAGGGAATTCCTTTGAGAAATAATATCCATTGTTAGTTTCACATGAAAAAGCTAATACAAAGAAACAAAATTTAGAATAGTTTTTTCTTCCCAAATAGCAGAACCCATTCAATCTTTGTATATTATAAAAATTCCACATTATATTTGGTTTGGCGATGGTTATAGTAATATTGATGGAGGTGATGGTGGTTAAAATGGTGGTAGCGATGATTTGGTGGTGGCAAAAATGTTAATAGTGGTGGTCATAGTAGTGGTAGTCATGGAGATGGTGACGGTGGTAGTGGTGACCACTCTGGTGATGGTTTTGGTGGTTGTGGTTGTGGCAAAAATGGTTTTGATGTAGTGTGGTCATGATGGTGCCAATGATTGTGGTGATGAAAAGGAACTAGAATGATTGGGCGATTGATTTGATAGTTGGATTTCTATTTGTCTCAATCTAGACATGCTCGTGAATGATGATAATAGTTTGTGGGTCTAGAATGAAATGTTATATTGAGTTTTTTTTATTGATCCTTTCATTCTTCTTCGACTTATTCCTTCCCTCACTCCTTTCATCTAGGGATCGAAGGTCCTTTTCTCTCTCTTGTGTGTGTGTGGACTTCAACATTGGATAGTATTCCTAATTGTGGATCATCTGATTTATAGAGATTGGATCATTGGAAATGTTTGTTCTATATGTAAAACTAGTGGAGAATCAATGGAAATTCTTCTGTTGCATTATATCCTATCTAAGGACATTTGGAGCCGTGTGGTGCTTACTAGGGAAAACAAGACCCATGCTGACCTGTAGTAGGCCATAAGAACCCTGGTAGGCCTTAAGTTTGGAATTTATTTGACTATGCCTAGGATGATATTTATGTTTTATGTGGTTGACATATTTTGACCCTCTCCTTTCTGTGGGAGAGTGCAAGGACATCTTCTTCTATATGTGGTTCAATGGCATTTGGAAGGAAGGGAAGTCAATCTCTTCATTTGTCTTTGTTTATCTTCCATCTCTATCCAAGGCATTTTCGACTTTCTTCCTACCTTTACATTTCCCGCGCTTTATATATGAAAGTATTGGTGTTTTTTATATGTATGTATGTTTTTTTTATTTTAATGATAGAATTATGTAGGCATCATAGGCGTTGGGTTGCGGAGAAGTTGGGAACTGAATCTGCAAATTCGGAACTTGAGTTCACCAAGAAGATACTCTCCCTTGATGCTAAAAACTATCATGCCTGGTCCCACAGGCAGGTAAGTTGCAGCACTACATTTTTTGAACCCATTAATACCCTTGATGCTTGCAAATGAAATGCAGACTCATCACTCATGTTTCAATTTTAGATATGGATAAAAAATTAGATAATCTGCTCCTGACATGTATGGTCAATTGATTTATTAAAAGATAAATTGCTGCGAAAAAGGAAATCTTGATCTTTAAAATGAGTTCTACCTAGAAAAGGATTATAGTTTCTGACTACTAGCCCTCAGCACTTTTAAAATAATGTCATTGTCTGACATTCCTCTCTTTTTGGACCATATCCTACTGGAAGACAGGGTCTTTAAGAAAAGAAAAGGCCTTAATTTGTTGCCCAAAATTTTGGGTATTTGGTTTTTCAATGAAAGGCATATAATTTATTTCTGAGGTTTCTTTGGGAAGTGGTGACATTTTGACTTTAGTGGTATTTGGGGCACCAACTTATTTAAAAATTTGTAATGTATGCCACGAAATTTTGATTTCTCCCCTTCCTTGGTTATCAACGTTAAAGTTTGTGATTAATACACCAAGAAATATCAAACTGGATCCCAGATGCCAAATTTAAGACTTTTTTTTTTTTTTCAAAAAATAAAATAAATTAATAACTTGCTTTCTGGGTCATTTGTGTCAATCAGATAATGCAAAATCTAAGAATGGGAAACATTTTAGAAGTGAATTTCTTTTGGTCTAAAGCGTTCAAAGAATTTAGGGGTCTTTCCTTGAGGATTTTATGTTTTAGATGGGTTCTTACGATTCTTAGTGGTTTCTAGTTTTGTTGTCCTTTTTTTCCCCTTCTATATTGTTTCTTAATTTGTTTGTTCATTTTGGGCTATCCTTTCTTCGGCCATTGTTTGGGGTCTTTGGAGAGAGAGAAACAATACGGTGCTTCCTGGGCAAGGAAAGTACGTCTCATGCTGTGTATCTGGAGATTTTTGGTCTGCTTTACCTTTGGTCGAAATTGAGCAAGGATTTTTTGGGGGCTTATTTTGATGATTTTGTTTTTAGATGGGGTTTTATGTGCAATTCTTAGTGTTCTTTGACTTTTTTGTTTTGGTTTTTTAGTTTGTTTTGTATTTTCTTTTCCTTTCTCTTCGGGCTATCTTAGCCTCCTATTGTATCTCCTTTTCTTTTCCTTCTCTTTACTAATAGTTTTTACACTTATCAAAAAATAAATAAATAAAAATTGTGGGTATGCTAATTTTCATAATCCAGTTTTTTTGTTTGTTTGTTTGTAAATTTCCCTTCTTAAAATATATAAATGATGACAACACTTGCATCAGGAAGGTGGATGGGAGGAGCTCTTCTTCCTTGACTGTCAAACACTGATACATCATACATGTCTTAGATTAGTTTATTAAAAATGATTTGTTTATTTATGAAGTCATATTATGATTTGATTGATATCCAGATCAAATGAGTTTTTCATTTGTTCTCTTGCTCCCATCATTATCCATTTTAGTACATGAAAGTTTTTTTATAGCTCTCCGATTTCTTATGCTAGTCAACATAAAATAATATTTATCTTACCTCTTGGTTCCATTTGCATTTAAGTGGATCTTGAATTTGAAAGAAAGCATACTCTGTGTAGTGGGTTCTTCAGGCGCTGGGTGGATGGAACGAAGAACTTGATTACTGTCAAAAGCTCCTAGAAGAAGACATTTTTAACAATTCTGGTTGGAATCAGGTATGAAGAAATGCAGATAACTGTGGGGTAGGATGTTCTTACTTTCTACTAGGTCTGTTAATGGATCAGATCAGACCCGAAACTGATCCGTTCTGGTCCGATTACTTTGGGTCTGGATCAATGATTTAGATTCTGATGAGGATCCTATCTGATATTTATTGGATCTGATCTGGATTGACCATGTCCTGATCAGATAAAATGTTAGGAATTATAAAAATTCTATTACATATTTATTTAAATATATTAAGTTTATTTAGATCTTGTACATCAAATCTGGTTTGGTCCGATCCGGGCCCAACCCGATTGTTGTTGGATTGGGTTTTGATATTAATATTGAGACCAGATAAAACCTGATCCATTAAGAGCCCGGACCAACACTTGTCGGACCAGTTTTGGATCTGATCCTGATCGGATTGGTATCAAATCGACCCAATCCGAACCCAATCTATTGATAGCCCTACCTTCTACATATGACAAGTGGTAAGCCTGGCATTGCACCTAGAGGGAGGGGCAAATCAGTCCCTGATTGTGACTATATTCTCTTGTGCATTCTTCGATGGTCAGGACAAACTATTATGAACAGTCAAGAAAAGAATCTGTAGACCAAATGGTGATGATCATTCTATGGAATCCATTTTTTGGCATGGATTTCCCAGGTAGCAGGACCCACAAATCATGGTTCTCCACCCCTGAATGTCTTCCATTGTTGCATTTTTTTAAACTTTTTCACGTCTTCTTGTTTATAAGATGGGGTCATTAAAGAATTCCACATTTCTAAATATGGTTGCCGAGCATTGATTAGCTGCTTTTCTATAACAGAGGTATTTTGTCGTAACAAGGTCACCGCTATTGGGGGGCCTTCAAGCCATGAGAGAATCTGAAGTGAAATACACTGTTGAAGCCATTTTAAAGAACCCCGAGAATGAGAGCCCATGGAGATACCTTCAAGGTTTATACAAGGATGATCCTCAATCATTAGTGCATGACCCCGAAGTCTCCTCAGTGTGTTTGAAGGTTCTGATTATCAAGAGTAACGTGTTTGCTTTGAGCCTACTTTTGAAACTACTATGCCATGGTTTTCAACCAAGCGAAGAGTTAAGAAACGTTGTCAAAGCTTTGAGAACTTCAGATGCAGATCCCTCAGACTTGAACTTAGCAACAACTATTTGTTCTATATTGGGAAATGTCGATCCAATGAGGGCAAATTATTGGATGTGGCGCAAGAGTAATCTTCCATCTTTCACACACTAGTCATTTGAGATGACTGGGTCTTTAGCTGTATTTGATTCTCGGTTCTAAATTGGCTGGTCAGTGAGAGGATTCCGATCAAGGACTGAATCAAGGTTATGTGATGATGATCGACCAACATAGGATCCACCTATTTGTTATTATATGTTTGTTAGAATTTTTGTTTCTCTTGGTTTGAAAATATTCTTGCTTCTAAGAAATATATGTAAAGGTGGTGACGTTATCATCTATTTCATTGTGTTAGGTTATCCATACGCATCGAACACCTATTTTTCCTCAAGCAGCTCTATTGCAGAAGACTTTATAAGACCTTGGTTGGCTGCAGGGATCGGTATAGGTGTTTGATTAGTTGAACCGCATATGGCCAATAGTCTCCTATCTGTGCTTATTGGCACTAATTGGTACTGTCTGTGGTGTGTTTTAAATGATATTTAACTTATATAATTCAACTATACATTGGTACATTTTCTTATTAAAAAAATATAAATTGTTATTTATAGTGTATTATAAAGATTTTGTCTAATATTTTCTGAAATTTGGTTTTTTTTTTTTTTTTTTTCCTCTTCAAGATTTTTCCTAATCCAACCAGCAAACTTTGAAATATATGAATAAAAGTTTTCAAATGCCATAGAACAACCCCTATGCCGGCAAAGGTTTATAAAACCCAAAATAAGAAGAAACAATAATGTGGGTTCAATTGCCATTGTCCACCCGTCATAAATCATAAATCATATCATGCATTATGTCCTTATGGTATGTAATTATATTTTTTTTATTAAAATAATTATTTTTATGATCTAAATATTAATTAGGGTAAATTACACTTTAACCCCCTATAGTTTGGCATAATTCCATTGACCCTCCTAATGTTTTGATAATTCTACTTACCTCCCTTATCTAAGGGGTTCACTTACTCCCTTTCGTCTAATTGACAACATCAACTTAACAATTAAAAATAAGTGATAAATTATAATAATTTTCTTGAAATAAGTGAGCATGCTTTCTTTCAAATTCAAGATCCACTTGGTTAGAAATTTACCCTATTAATTTAAAAATGAGCTTATAATCTACCCATGAAAAAATGAGTTCAATGATGCCTAAGTGGGGGCATTTTAATTATTGTTTTAAAATTTGATTTTTCTAATAAAAAATAACATAAAGCAAAAGGGTAAAATAGCTAAATAACAGCTAAATTTTAACCCCATCAACTTATTAAAAATAAATAAAAAATTTTTAACCCTATCAGTGAAAGGGGAGGTAAGTACAATTATCAAATGTTACTGTCCAAAGTGTAATTTAGCTTTAATTATTTTAATTTTAAAATGAACTTATAATCTACCCTTTTTTTATATATAAAACAATTTATACTTATTCATATGTACATATACTTTTAATAAGAAATAATTGTAAACTGAGTTAAATGATTTATCTCATCCGAGATGACATGACTCGTCCATGTTCAAGTCAAAATGTCAAACCCTGATTTAAAACTATGATTTAACAAAAGGTGCTAACTGGACGCCGTTTGTGGCCAACGCCCCAGGTGCCTCACAGCCCAACAAACGTTTGACATGTGATGCAATAACATCAGCAATAAAGGGAATTTCTCTCTTGTTCTCTTGCCCACATATTTATTTTTTTAAATTTCAAATGGTAAAAAGGTCATTGGGCCCACATTGATTATCACATTGACAATCCAACAACACAGACTTTTGAATTTCATGAAAATATTCATATTAAAAAAAATAAATTAGAAAATATTTTTTTCAAGTTTGATCAAAGGTGTTAAAAATAGACGGCCACTGATAACCCAAATTTAAAAATAAAATTCAACGGTGAAAAATAACTTTTTTTTCTTAAATTCATATAATTTTGTCCTCTATAACTCCATTGCATCTGATCATGTTTTTTAATGTCACAAGGTGATCAAATCAGGACATTTGGGTTTTCTATTTTTTTTACTATGGGCAGGAGAGAGAAAAGGGCATCAGGGGCATGGAACAAAAACGAAGTGCACGTAACATCACTCTTTTGATAAGCTTAGAAAAGAACATCCCGATTTTGTGAGGTGGTTCCTTGTGTATTGCTTTCGCTTTCTTGCCGAGACACTGTGTACATCAGCTGCCCCTGATGTGCCAGTGATGGACTCCTTAGACCCATACACGTGCATATTGGCGCCAATATGTACATGACCGATACACGATCACTTCCACGGACACAAGGCTCTAATTTATGAAACTTACAATTCAAACCCAACGATTTAATTTCTCTTTCAACTAATCTCATATGGAAAATTGAATTCCGGATATACATAAGCTGATCAAGTTTTAACTAAAATTATTATTAAAAGAAAAACAAAGGTGCTGGATCAGAAATTCCAGTCACCCTCTGCAAAACTCGATAAAAATCTCAAAACTGAAGCCTTGTGATCTTCCCCTCCAACCAACTTTCCTTTGGCTTCAAACACACCTTTCATCACCCGAGTGTAAAGCCTTTCAAGTTTCGGTACACCATACCCTTCGGTGCGCTCCACCAAATGCAGCTTAAGAGACTCGACTTGGCTGGAAATCTCTCCATCAGGCATTACGGTATCTTCTTGAGTAATAATTCCTGTAGTATCAACCATTGCATTTCCAGAAATTTCTATTTGCTCGTCATTTGAAGGAGAATTTTCAGGTATTTCCACAACCACATCATCTGTCTCGGGTTCTTGATACGGCACTGGTTGAGTGGACACTGCTTTTAGCAATCCTGATTCAGTTACTTGCATCTTGTCTTCTATATTTGAACCTGAATTAGCACCTGTAAATTCAAATGTTTTGATTAAAACTGAAGCAAGGTAAAATTCCTTCCAATAAAAATTATAACGATTGATGTATTGTAATGCAACCATCTCTCTCTCTCTCTCTCTCTCTCACACACACACACACACATGGTCAGAAATAAGTAAGAAATACTAATTATTTTCTTGAAAGAAAAATAAAACTCATAATTCAACATTGACGGTTTGTCATAGTGATGGTAGTATTGTAGTGGTGTTGATGATGATGATGACATTTTTGGACAGGTATGATGATGGTAATACACATAAGGATATGACAATAGTGATGATTAGTTCAGGATTACCTAATTTGTTGGTAAGGTAGTGAACCACAAACAGTTCACAGTACAGCTCGCTCTCGATTCGTGAAATGCAGCGAACCCAACAATCTGCCTTTTCCTTATTGTTTTACATGCCCCTCCACATATTGATAATATTTGAGACACACCCCTAAATTTTAAATTGATAACATGTCCCTTTGACCTTGGTCTTTATTAATAGATTGATAAATGACGAAATACCCTCACTTCAACCTATAAGAAATAATAAAAAAAGTTTATTTTCTTTCCTTCTCAAAATCTGCCATCTTCAATCTCTTTTTCAGCCTATTACACTTCAACCTTCAAATGGCCTCACCTCTGTCTAACCCTACGAACCGGATTTATACTCGAGTGGCGAACCACGATTCAAACCCACAAATCAAAGACAGATTTAGTTTTGGCTGTTTTCTTTTTATCTTTGGTCGGTCTCGGCCTGCTGGTCTGTTCTCTTTTCCCTTTGTTCTAATTTATCTTTACAATTATTTAAAAAAAAAAAAAAAAAAAAATATCTGAGAGACAACCCAATGCTATCTTGGGAGGTGGTAAAGTTCAGTAATACCACAGATCTAGGATCAAAACCTGCCTTCACACTTAAACCTATCAGGAAAAAAAAGATACAAATGAACCTAAATTGAAGAGAAGTAAATTTATTATTATTATTTTTTTCAATACAGCTGGTGAAAATTTGTAATTTCCATCTATTGAAATTGTATTAAACTTTGCATAGGTCACCACCATATGTTTCATTAGATTAAACATTAAACCTAGGCTTCGATAGTCATATAACAACAACAACTGGAAATAGAGGTCTCATCAGTCATGTGAGCTGAAATGAAGGCCACCCATAACCAACTTTGAGGGGAAATTGTGGGCATGCTGTGTACAATTCTATCAATGTTACTACATTTTATACACCTAATTTCCTTTGGTTCTTTATGCATGAGAAGAATTCCTAATTTTCATCCAAGTAAAATGTTCACCATTCAGTTTGCTGCACCTCAATGAATGTATATATCGTTCCAACAAAGAGTTCACTCTTACATTTTCTGAAAAACATCTACTTCAGAAGACATAACTTGAGGTATCGGGAAAAGCTGCAGGTGATATAATGTAAGGACTAATGGAAAAACAGTCATTGAGACTTTTCTTTTAAGTTGCACATTATCTTTTGAGACCTGCTATTGGCACCCCAACTTTTACTAATTACACCCCAATTTCTTAAATTATTTATAACACCCCAATTAAAGATTACAACCACTATTCAAACATTACAAAGGTTTGGCTCAAATTATTATCTCAACATCATAAGACTCGTTCAAACAATTTCAGTAGTTGTTTACAATTATGACTAGGCCCGTGTAAAATCCTAAACCCAAAAAATAGAAATCTAGCAAAAGTGAATGGTTGAGAATAAGTAAAAGTTGGGGTGCCAATAGAATCTCTCTCATTTTTTTGGGGGTAGATTTCTATTTTTCAGGTTTAGAATTTTATATGAGCCTAATTATAATTGTAAACTATTACTAAAATTGTTTGAACGATTCTTATAATGTTTTCTAATGTTGAAATTAAAATTTTAGCCAAACCTCTGCAATTTTTGAAGTGTGTGTTTTAATCTTTAATTGAGGTGTCGCAACTAATTTAATAAATTGGGGTGTAATAAGTAAAAGTTGGGGGGTGCAAATATCAGCTCTCTATCTTTTTAATTTATTTGATTCGAATAAGAGAAGATAGCAGAATCCATCAGAAAAGGCAATACCTGCTTGTTCAGTGTCAATATTCTTCTTCGGCCGCCTCAAAGCTTCATAACTTTGACTAAGATTAACTTCTGGTTGAACATGACGGAGTCGGGCACTTGTTCTAGTGACAGTTGCCATTTGAACAACAGGTGTTGGTGGCAAAACAAAGCCCCCAATGTCATCCGGCAAATTCAATGGCCCTCCTTGAGCTGCAATCTTGTCACAGAATGTGACCAACGCTGGATCCATCTGCGATAACATTCCGTGTACCTGAAAGGAAATAATTTTCTCAAATATAACTACAAAATGATACTGCCAAGAAGTACAGGAAGACAACCGAAGACTAATTAATAAAACTGCATACTGCATCTCGAAGTTCATAAGCTCTGCTAACGATCCTAGATCCATTGTAGTCATCCCCATTATATGCCTGAAAATATGCACAATAACAAACATCAAAACACTACAAAGCAAAATAAACCATACAAGAAAAAAAAATACTAGCACAATAGAAAGAATAGTTGATGCCGATCTTGCCACAAATTATATCAGGGTTAGTACCATAGATCTCAAGAGTTACTACTAATTATTGTGAAAGCTAATAATCCCCGAAATATATTCAACACCCAAAAGATCAAGGTGGTAATATGACCTATAGTTTACATTACGCAATTATTCAAGACATTTTTTAGACCAACTAGTTGCACACCACCCACTACAAATTGCACTTCATCACTAAAAATTACCCTTTACACTCCGTTTGGATGATTGCACTCAAAATTAAAATAAAGATATTACACTCCTTAGTTTTTTGTTCTTCTTCAACCATGCGCACATAAATTATTGTTGGTTCAATAATTTTTTGTAAGAAATACTTGGTTGTATAACAAACATGTTTACAATTTACACAACTAGAGAAGACGAAGTCACGAGAAGATGAATAACCCTAAATCTTAACATTACCGATAATGAAATGCAATTTGAAAAAAAAAATTTGTGTTTTCAAGGTTGGTATGCAACCAGTTATGAGCAGTGTGCAACTAGTCGTCCCTTATTTTTAGGAATTGGCTGCTTGCAGATCACAAGTTGTACCTTTTTAAAATACTTACCAGTTGCAACTGGGTCTCTCCTCTTGTCTGCATAACCCTAATTCTCTTATTGCATCCTTGGCTGCTCTCTCTATTCACGAAGAAACCCTAACATACTACCCCCCTACTGCACCTTTTCTCCAAGGTTTGTTAAGCACTATCTATCATAAAATGAAGTAAGCGTGAACTATTTGATGGAATTCAGTCACCACTTGTGCATCCCAATCTTGAATTGAAGTAAGCGTGAACATTTGAGGGAATTCAGTCACCACTTGTACATCCCAATCTTGAATTGATAAATGTTCTAGTATCTAATTTTCCAACTTTTTGGGATGCTTTTAACTAGAAAGTTGTCTAATTTTCCGCTCATGTGGAGTAGTGGACTTTGACAAAAGATGGTAGACAAGAACTTGGGTGGGATTTTTGGATCTTTTTCCTTACTCTCTTCTGTCCTTTAAATGTACCGAGTTTAATCTAAAGCTACCTTACTCTCTTATGTTTCATAGAGATTTCAATGTTCCTAGTATATTGTCTCTGTTACGATTGCTACCATTCATCTCATAATTTTCTGTAAAATAATCTCCAGTTTTAGATTGATTTGAGCTTCCAAAGAAGGGAGTGCAACTTTTATTTTTCAGGAGTGCAATCCTACTAATGGGGTGCAATGTAAATTTTTAAGTAATTGAGTGCAATCGGTATTGGGTGATCTGCAACTAGTTGGTTTCCTATTTTTAACATCTAGGGTTTTAATAAAATTATCTTTGTATATACACACATATGGAACTCCAAAGGATGTTATTCCCTGCACACAAAACATTACTCGAAAGTCTAGTTTAAAGCTTAGTCCGAAATGATTGGAAAAAAAAAAAAAACACCACCACCACTACTCAGGGAAAACATATAGAATTTAAGTGAAAAACCATCACTTGATCACCATATGATTGCATGTTCAAACCTTTGCGTTGGCTAAAATGAGATCAAAATCTTGAAGGAATGCTGAACATGTAATATACTGCCCACAGTCAACACGTTGCAGCAGAGTAGCCACATCCATAGGGTTTTGGACAATAGAGCGATAATTTGGTGCATCCTCATCACTGACAGGATAGTGAAACACACTGAATCTTTTATCATATAGAATTCTGCACCACAGGAAAAGACATAAAGTAAATAAATCACCTTTAACGTTTTGAAGTAATTCTTTTCTTTCCTTTTTCATTATTCAGAAAAAAAGTGTGAAAGGTCCAGCACCAGTTGTTGATGATTTTCCAGAAAGGTAAGACTGCACAACCATTTCATGGTGTAAAGAACCATTTTCTGGGGATGCACAATGTTTGTTTTTATAAGATGTCATATTTTTCCAGAAATACGTCACATAGCATTCTCTATGTATGACATGGTTTCCCATTTTCCACAGATCCCAAGAATGATTTGTCAACCCCTTCATGAATCTATGGTTTCCCAACATTACAGAACTTTCAAACCCAAAACTGTTGGGAATAACCAAACAGGATGTTTCTTGAGGTGTGGTGTCTGAATTGGCAAATTTTCATGGAAAAGTGTTCTTAAATAGCCTCTTAACTATCATGACCAGTAGATCTTTAATTCAGGAAATCAAAAAAGTATCGTAAATGATGTATGATCCGGTGCTTTAGGACCAAGATACTTAACTTCAACTTTCTTAAACTTGGTTAAAATTCGGAATTAATCAGAGGGAATTTAATTCAACATGGAAAGTTTTTCTAAAGACTTGCCAAGTTAGAGAAGCTTGGTGCCACACTAATATTACTAGAAAGATAGAATGAGTACACCATAAGAACACCCACAACATACCGATTAGAAAGATAATCTCATGTAAGTAAATAAAATCTAATTACATTGCTGAGTTTTCAAAACCAAATTCACCTATGACCCTAAATTCCAAAAGATAATAAATAAATTTTTGATAAGTGAAAATTTTATTAGAAAGGGGACAAGAAGTCCCAAAAGTACAAGCTTATAAAAAAACAAGAGAAAACAAAAGAGAGGCCACAAGATAATAAATTGTGAAAATGCATCGTAGATACAAATTGACCTATGACCCTAAATTCCAAAAGATAATAAATAAATTGTGAAGATGCATCATAGATACGCAGATCTCTTGTATTACGCATTTGTAATACTAATATAGCTTAAAAGCATGAAAGAAACATGAAATCACAGAAAAATGATTGTACCTCAAAATAACTTCAAAATACACAATTTGAGTGCTTGGTATTGGTTTCAATCCGTGAAAGTTGTTTTTCATTTAATAACCCTAGAATGGTTGTTTTTCGATTGACAACCTCCCAAAAGCAAGCAAATGTGGAAAAATGAGAACTAAGTATGCCTTTTTCAACATTTGTCATCTGTTTTAAAGTTTTAATGGTGAAAAATAAACTTTGCCAAAAATATTATAGGCAAACCTTTCTTGCTTAATTTATAGTTCGAAGAAATTTTGCCAAATCATATAAATTTCATACCAACGTCATGGCCATTTTACTAGGCAGCTATGTAACAAGCACACTCCATTTTCTAATAGATTACTTTGTCGGACAACGAGTCCTACTCAATGTTGCGCACATTCCAATACACCTTTTCAATCCAACATTGAATTTATTGACTACGTAACTGTCAATCATTATTTATATATGGTTTATATCATTTTATGGTTGGAAGATTTGTTGGAAGCATAAGTCTAGAGTTGAATGGTTGAAGGAAGGAGGTAATAATACTCAATTCTTCCATCATATTGCTAATATTAAGAAAAGATTAAACAATATAAGTAGCTTTTAGGCCAAGAATTAGATGTTGGAAAAGGGAGGTGGAATCAAGGGGAAAATTGTTAAAGATTCACTTTGTAGTAAACAAAATCCAAGCACTATCAACGCACCCCTAATGGTAGGAAACTTCTACCCAACATGTTATTCCCCCTCCAAAATCTTGTTTCTAGAGCATTGCAGCAGTTCAACACAGCCCCTAGATTATATAATTCATTATTATTTTTATATCAAATCTCATTTTACTATTTATATCAATTCTCATATTTACAATAACTTACTATTTTTAGTAAATTTTAGAGTTAAAGATCTGGTTAGCAAGATTTTTATTTTAATTGAGTAAACAAATCAAGGAGTTGTTAGGAGTCCTTTTTAATAGTTGCATTATTAGTAAGTTAGTAGAATTAAGGTTTTTGATGTGTTACGAGTTCATTTGGTTAAGATCATGAACATAGGCTTGTCCCATGCAAGTAATCTCCAGAATTTCATGATATATAATGATTTTGTTGCTTTAGCTGCAAGTTCCTGCTGCTTTTGTGTTGGGGGCGACTCCAATCAGCCTGGAATTACAGTTTTCCATTTTTGTGTCTACAATTTTGTTCTCTTTGGACTGTTAAACTCAACCTGCCTTTGCCTAAAAAATCATCCAGTGTTAGTTTTATTTTTATTTCTTTTCTGTGTTGTTTCTACCTTAAAGACCTGCGAGGCTATATTCATCTGTCTTTTGGAGAAAATTCACTTTATTTATTAGCCCATATAGTCCTAAATCAATTGCTATTCTTTGTTAACCGTAAAACTCCAAGTACCTATATCTTCAAATCAATATTGCTCTCAGTTCCTTGATCAAACCCTAGTTGTCCTACATCTACTTGGTATCAAAAGCTATTGTCCTACATCACTTTGGGTATCAGAACAAAACCTTCATATTTTTAATTGCGTAAGATTGGAGTTTAGAACAAGACGTGGGCATCAGAGATAATTCTTAAGCTTGTGATAGATCCAACATAGATATTAGATGTTTGAGACACAAACTCATCTGGCTATTTTTAACGAACCTGTTTCGTCGATGGGGCATTTCTCACTGTGATGGACAACACATGTAACATGTGCGCATTACACATGCCTTTCGATTAGTATGAGTAAGGTATATGGATGTGCTTGTGAGGGGTTTGGGTGTGACACATCATACCAATTTGAACATCAATGAAGTGTCTGCATCAAAGTCACAAAGCAAAATAGTTTCTCACCTAGGTCATCTCATAGGTTGTTCATATTTTGAGTGGAGTTCAACCCTAACATATTTTCACACCATACTACATAAACATGGGCTTCCCATCTACTCCAATATTCAAAATGAAAGACTATCTTTCCACTACCAAGAACAAAAATAAATGAAGCAAATCTGGAGAATTCATTACTCGGACTCCACTTGTTGACTTTCAAATGTGAGCTATAGATATGATTTTTTTAGGCCAGTTTTCCTCAACTACGCACTGTGAGTGATGTGGATTGCACATGATGAAGAAACTACTAAATGAAATTATTAACCGAATATAGAAGACAGACAAATCTTAGTGGAGGGAAGGGACTGAGATGTAAGAAAGACTGTCTCACCGATTGCAAACATCACGAAGACACATCCGCAGTCGGCGAAGGGCATGCTGCTCAGCTTCTGCCTTGGTTCTCAACTCCGAAGCCTTAGGGCCACTTGCGGCCTTTGGTACCTTGGGGAGTTCAGGAAGGGATTTTGGGGCTTGGGATTTGCTTGTAGCATCTTCAGATGGAATAGAGAAAACAGCTTCAACCAACTTCTCAAAGAACATAGATCTGTCCTCTTTTGTTGGTTTCTCTACTTGATACCTGTCAAAGAAAATCAGCCAAATAATTATTACTTACAAGGTATAAAAGAAGATGTGTTTTCTCATATAAACAGAAAAGAGAGCATGAATTTGTGGTGGAAATAACAAATTTCACATTCGAAGGATAATGAAGAACAACTTAGTGAGAGGAATCCATCCACTTTCACTTTCATCAAGCAGGCACTGGAATATCAATGGCCCAAAATTCAATATTTCAAGAACTACAATGACTTGTTTTTATATGGGATTTTAGTTGGAATGGACTGCTTTTGTAATTTTTTTTTCCTTTTTATTTGTCTCGGTTGGTCACCTTTACCTACTTGCTTCTTTTGCTTTTAGTTTAGTAAAATTATACTTCTCAAAAAAGGAAACGTCATTAGGACTTACCAGGTCATAGCCCAACAAGCCCAAAAAGGTAGATAGGGCCCAATCAAGGGGTCCATAGCTCCAACTAAAATCTCGATCAAAACAGAGAAAACAAGAAATCCACCATGCTAGCTTGGTTCAATTGCAAGAGTTTTATTGGGTTGTTTAGGCTTAACCTGCTATAAAAGGCAAGAAACTAGATTTAGCCCGTTCTCGGGCAGAGTTTCCGGTTGTTTGCAATTTTCGGCAAGGAAGATGAGTCCGCCTCAGAAATCTTTCTCCTCGGGAAACGTAGGAATTTTCAATACGGACGATTGGTCATAGGTTACGATAAAAACCGACAAACGGGTGATGAGGTATAACCATTTGAACAAATCGATGTCCTATCCCGAAAAAGGGATACCTTCACGGAAATTACATTTTTCGGAAAGGATCCCGGTCTGCCTGATAAATTCGGGAACATGGTGACGTAGCTAACATCCGTATGGACGAGTGGGTATATGCTACGAATCCACGACATGAACAGACAATGAGATACGAGTGTTTAAAAAAACGTAAAATTTTTTGAGTTTTTAACGAGAACAGGTGCTCGGGTAGAGTTTCCCGTTGTTTGCCATTTTCGGCAAGGAAGATGAGTTCGCCTCGGAAAATTTTCTCCTTGGGAAACGTAAGCATTTTCGATACAGACGATTGGGCATAGGTTATGATAAAAACCGACAAACGGGTGATGAGATATGACCATTTGAAAGCATCGATGTCCTGTCTCAGAAAACGGATACCTTCACGGAAATCACGTTTTTCGAAAAGGATCCTGGTCTACTGGATAAAATTCGGGAACATAGTGACGTAGCTAACATCCATACAGATGAGTGGGTATATGCTACGAATCCACGACATGAACGGACAATGAGATACGGGCGTTTAATAAAACGTAAAAAATTTCGAGTTTTCGAAGATAACGGATGCTCGGGTGGAATTTCCCATTGTTTACCATTTTTGACAAGGAAGATGAGTCCGCCTCAAAAATCTTTCTTCTCGGGAAACGTAGGTATTTTCGATACAGATGATTGGGCATAAGTTACGATAAAAACTAACAAACGGGTGATGAGATATGACCATTTGAACGCATTGATGTCCTTCGTTAAAGCGATACCTTCATGGAAATGACGTTTTTCGGAAAGGATCCCGGTCAGCCTAATAAAATCCGGGAACATGGTGACATACCTAACATCCATACGGACGAGTGGGTATATGCTACGAATCCACGACATGAACGGACAATGAGATACAGGCGTTTAAAAAACATAAAAAATTTTGAGTTTTCGACGAGAACGGGTGCTCGGACGGCACGAAATGAAACATTAGGTTAACCCCCTTGACAAAAAGTTAAAGCCATTTGACCCAAAAAGAGCCCAAATACTCATTCTTTTTTACTTTCTTCCTCTCTCCTCTCTCCCTTATTGGAGAAAAATTCGTGTTTTGGTGTTGAGTCGAAGAAAAATTAGAATTTGACTCGAACTGAAACATTAGGTCTTCCCCATACAATCCAGGTTTTCTTGAATTTCTCCTAAATTGCATACAAAACTTCCTTTGTTTGTTTGAGTTAGCTAAGCTTTTACCATGAAGTTGTAGGTGTGGGTGTGTGGGTGTGGGTGTGGGTGTGTGGGTGGGTGTGGGTGTGGGAGAGAGAGAGAGAGGTCATGCTTTCGAATGTGTGGTAAAAAGGAAAAGAGGAGCACTAAAATGAATTCATGATTGTGTGAAAAATGGACTCAAGTGGTTGAAGTAGACATGCTGAAAATACTTACAAATGATAGTATAAGAGAGGGAGGAGAGGCATAGAAGACGGGGAGCAAAGGGGAGAGATGATAGAGGATAGTGTGTGGGAAACAAGGGAGAGAGATGGAAAAGAAAAGAAAAGAATAAGGAAATTAAATAGAAAGGTCTTTTGAGTCTTTTTCTTCAAGTCAAAGACCTCGACTTTTTGTCAAAGGGGTAGTCTAGGCCCAATACCCACCTTATTTTATGTAAATTGCTATGCTGCTGAGGTATGAAGGAATGAGATGTGGTTTATTTCATTCAGAAATCAATGACTACATGCATGAGTGATATAAATATGATCACCACCTAGAGTTCAGAAGGTAATATGAGGGCAAGGGGTGAATCCCACTCTGTTAAAACTGTTTAGATCTATCTATAAATAGTTAAAAGGTGCTTGCAATGAATGAATAAAGTAAAGTTCGTTACACTTACACGTTACGGTGAGAAAATACTGAAGAAGCCCCTTCGTCTAGTTCAGCCAACGGAACCGTAGATGTTCCAAGTAATAATATGGGGAAGTCAGACGGCAAATCCTCCAATAGAGTCAGAAGAACCGCCTTAAGCTGCTCATGCGCCTAGAATTCCAATCATAGAAGATTTAAGAACACAATATAACTTACTATCAGGAATAGCAAGAAATGCAAAGAAAAATTTAAAATCTAATATTGTACTCACAGTCTCCCACCAAAGCTGGAATTGAGGTAAATAGAGTATCGATGGTGTGGTTCTCCTTGCTTCACTAAATATATGTACCAATGCCTCCTCCGGTATCTTTGCACTAGGATCAGAAAGAAGAGATGGAAGTCCTACACAATGGACAGGAAATTTCTCCAGTTCATGCAAAACTGCGGGCCCTACATGGTCCTGTTACACTAAAGCAGTAAGTAAATTTAGAATTCAGCTCCCACTATGACCAAAAATTTATAATACTAAAAAGGGTTTTGTTAGCATGTGCCCCAAGGGTACACGTTTAGGTGCATTATTGAGGGTATTTCTGGTAAAATAAAATCTTTTGAGGGCATTTTTGGTATGAAATTCAATTTCCAAGGTGTATTTAATACACCTTAACGTGTGCCCTTTGAGCACATGTTAACAAAACCCTAATAAAAAAGTTCCATGATAATTACCAGGCCAACACTTTCATCACCACATATCAGAAGACGGGGCCTGTACACCAGAGGAACTGCAGAACCATAAGAAAACATTGAAAACTTGTTCACATCTGAAGATATTGCTAGAGTAGGAAAATTTTCGGATATATGAGCCATGACTTTCTGAAGAGGCCTTTGTAAAAATGGTGCAACAACCACAGACAATGGCCTCGAGTGCACAATTGAGCCTCTGTGAGCAGCCGGAGTAATTGTTGACATTGCTTCCAAGAAATGATATTTTTCAACTTTTACCGAATCGACATCTATCAAAAACTTGTCATCGCTAGTGTAAACTTGGGGGTACTTTTCACGAAAAGCGCGAATGGCAGCTTCAGTACATAGGGCTTTTAAATCAGCTCCACAGTACCCTACACAACTAGCTGCAAGTTCCATCTTTAGCTCCTTCGAAGGGGCTCTCTTCCATTTTCGTGTGTGAATGTCAAGTATTTCGGCACGTGCCTCGAGACCCGGTAAAGGAAAATTGAATTCACGATCAAACCGACCAGGACGACGCAAGGCCCCATCAATGGCGTCAATCCTGTTAGTAGCTCCAATCAGAACAACTTGTCCACGAGAATCAAGACCATCCATCAAAGCTAGTAAAGTTGACACAATAGAATTGTGAATCTGTTCTTGCTTGCTCGATCTAACAGGAGCAAGACCATCTATTTCATCAAAGAAGATAATGGAAGGTTGATTCCTTTGAGCTTCTTCAAAAAGTAGTTTAAGTTGTCTTTCAGCCTCACCAACCCATTTACTAAGCACGTCGGCACCTTTACGCATGTAAAAGCTAACCTTCTGACCAGCCTTAGATGCAGCACAAGCTAATGCTCTTGCAATAAGTGTCTTTCCAGTGCCAGGGGGACCACACAACAAGACCCCCCTGGGAGGAGTGATGTGGTATTCTGCGAAAAAATCTGGATAAAGTAAAGGGAAAAATACCATTTCTTTCAAAGCATCAATGTATTCGGAAAGTCCACCTATGTCATCAAAACTGACGGTTTCGTCAATCTGTAAAGGTTGAATATCTGCCCCTCCCTTAGAACTTGGTCCAGCAGTTTGAACACCAGAAGTCAAAGAAGCAAAAGCATCACTTTGATGACCCCAACCTGAAGCAGCAATGTTGAGTCCCCAAGCTGTTGTACCATGCATGTCTAATCCCCCCAAAAGCCACGGTGGGCCACTTCGACTTCCACCTCGTGCCCAAGGAATAGGGGGTCCTTGATCTAGCTCATCTACAAGAAGAGAGTCATCAGAGTCCTCAGCTCTTGTTAAACGGTGACGTCTATGAACTCGAGAACCACCCTTCCTTACATCTCTTCCACTTTTGGTTCCCATTCCTTGATGTAGTACTCTGCGAGGGGATCGTTGCCTTTGTTTCCCTTCTTTCTCTGGAGATAACCTCCGAGCCTCTGAGCGATTCCGAAGATCATATCGTCTCCTTCCGTCCTGCTCTTCTTCACCCACTTCATCATCTCCATCTTCTTCTCCTTCCTCCCCACCTTCGTCCTCACCCTCAACCTCATCGTCTTCCTCACCTTCACCTTCACCTTCACCATCGCCATCATCACCCTCAACATCGTTCCCGTTTTCTGTTTCATCTTGGCCGACCTGCTCGTTAGAGGTACCTTGCTCATCATCAGATTGTTGATATAACTGTTTTCTTCCCATTGCTTTTGAACGTCGAGGTCGTAGTCCTTCACGCCGAGGAAAAGATTTATTCTGGGGGAGCTTTTTCCGCCTTGGAGATATAGATAACTCACCTTGACGACCACTAATTTCCATCTTGGTTCTAGAAGAATGGAACTTCGGTCCCTGCAACAAAGTCACAAAGCAGTCTGAATTATAAATTATGTCATACTTTAGTTTACCAGTATTCAAGCTCCTAAAATCAAGCTAATAATTAATTTCACAAAAAAAAAACTCAATGCTTGGGAATGTATAAAAATTTCACCATTAGGTCATCATCCTCTGAGGAAGAACTATCTGTGTTGTAACCTTCCAGCGTTCTAGAAATCTTCCTCTTTCTGGTAGAACGGCGAAGGGCTGTACCAACTGACTGCAAACAAAAGAATGGAAAATTAAGAGGAGCTTGAAAGAAGGAACATGTGAAAAAGGAAAATCATCTTTATCCAAAAAAAAAACGAGAGAACCAAGTAAGAACATGCGTCTAAACCAACTAAATTTGGTAATGCTGTATAATGGTAATAAGAGTTTCTGTGTAACCAAGTTTAGCATTAAGCACATCTATTTGAAATTTATAAAGATGGAACTCAGGTCTTTTTTTGCATACAAAGAATGATATCCCCTATATCACTTTCCTTATTACAATAATTTCTTTTTAGTCATGTAAAAAGGACATGATACATCCATACACTAATAGGCTGGAGTGTTCAAGGGATCAAGGTCTAGGGAGCAGTAGATAACAGAGTGAATAAGTGTATTCACATTATCAAAACTTGAAAGGAGGAAGCAAACCAAGATATTATTTTAAACATTAAGGTCTCTATGTCCTGGACGTAAGTTGCTTATGGAGTGCAAAAGGTTATCTTTGTAGACGACGTATTTGTTGAGTGCTGTGTTATCCGCCTCCGCTCCCAAGTGTCACGTGCTCACGTATCATGCCCCAGTTCTACCCGTGACTTATATTCATAGTTGTGCCTTCCCCATCAGATCGGTCTTTTAGGGTAAACGGTTTGTCAACAGTATTTAGATGGATCTCGTTGTGAAGGATGATGGGTAAGTTGATTGTGGCTGATGTCTTTGTTTATCTTCTATTACTTTGTTATTTTTTTTCATCTTCTCAAAAAATCCAACACTATTTAAAAGAAAAATAAAGGAAAACACAGTATCAAAGTACTTTTTCAATTCTAAGGGTTCTTTTTTTTTTTTGTTTTTAAACGCTAAAACAGTCTCGCTATCTTCACCTTGACCTTTTTGGGTTTCTCTTGTGCATTTTCCCCCAAATCAAAGGGGATTTTATGTTCCTCGGTTGTTGGAGAATAAAATGGTAGAAATCTCTTTATGTGTATAAAAACATTAGTAACGTGGTGAGAGTTTTTTTTTTTTTTTTTGCCTGATTTCAGTGTGTAGACTTAATTGATGTTATTAGTGATCATATAATCCCCCATCCTCATGTGGTGATCCTGTGGCAATCAAGGCAGACGAAAAGTAATTGTGTGGTAACCTAAGTTGTTGAAAAATGACTAAAACAGCCCTCATATTTTTATAAGCATAGTCACCAAGTCTGAAAACAGATTTAAAACGGCAGGGGAAAACTTCGGAAAAAACGAAAAAAAAAAATGGGAACATAAAGGGAAAAATGATAAATATAAAAAGTAAACAAATATATATTAAAAATTACAAAAATTATACTAAGTTTCTAAAATATTTTTTAGCAACAAAAAAAAAAAACACTATTGAATATCTATGCAAGATAACATGTTTCCCCACTTAATTACACATTTTATGATGCCAAAAAATGTTTAACCATCAGCGTATATATTGAGCAGAATAAGACACTGTTGAAAAATTTTAAAAACCATAATATCAAAAAGTTGTCATCAAACCCCACATTAAACAACATTTATGAACCAAATAACAAACAACCATAAAGCTATATAGCCATAGGCCTAAAAAAATGGATTTTTATTAATTATTTGAAAAATAAAAATAAAAATGTTGTTTTTAAAAGACAATTTCTTATTGCTTTAATCATTAGAGTTACAAAACATGTTTTAAACAAGATTTTTTATAATAAAAAAATGGAGTTCTTGTGACTATGTATGTAAGTTGTTTTTCGTTAAGATAAAGTTACATTCTTTCTTTTGGATATAATCATGGATGAGAAGAATGTTAATAGTAGCATAGAGAACCTAACTGAACTGTTAGGGTTAAAATGACTTTCATGAAGCTGCATGGAAGAAATTACCTAAAATGGTCCAAGTCAGCTAAAGTTTTCCTTACTGCAAAAGGAAAATTAAAGCATTTAACATTCGAAAGACATAAGGGTCTAAGTGATTGTGAGAAATGGGGTGCAGGAAATTGGATAAACCATGACAATGCTATGGAATAGCATGGAAACTATGGTTAGTCCAATGTCATGTTCCTCAACATTGCCAATGAAATTTGGGAGACCTTGAGGGATATGAAATTTTAAAAGAATATATCTCTCACATATTGTTTCAGGAGATCTTTCTCTTTGGCAAGGGGACACGAGCCCAGGAGAATATTACTATGTGTTAAGAGGAATGTGGGGAGAGTTAAACATATATCAACCTTGACAACTGACATAAGAACTCAAAGAAGGCACAATAGGAGTTTAGATAAGCTAAATTATGACTATGAGCCTGCTAGAACTCAGATATTAGGACATAGAGTTCCATCACTAAATGAAGTTTATTTGAGGTTTCAAAGAGTGACTCTTGGTGGTACTACACATGGTGTGTGGATAAGGGTGGCAAATATGCGTTAGTATATCATCCGGTAGTAGAGAGATGCTTATATAAGAAGTGAAGGTCGTGATTTGGGGGCCATGGATCCCAAAAGTGTACACACTATGGGATGACGGGTTACTCCGTTGACTATTTTTGGGACAAGCTTTTTGGTTGGAAAGGTCTTTAGATGAGCAAGAGAGTTGGCTACCTGATGCAAATGAACCATGAAAACAATAAAAAATAGGTAGACACAAAAAAGAGAAATGGTTGAGTCATTCACCAAGATGTTACTAGACACATCAACCATTTGAATGGATGTACCTTCATGGTTTACCAAAAATCACTTTTGTTTGCTCTGAAACTTTTTGACAAAAAAGATTTTGGTTGTATTTTTTTCTTGATCCGGTAAGCAAGTTTTAGTTCTCAAAAACCAAAACGATACCGAATCATTTCTAAGACATGTTAGATACATTCGAAACATTAAAAATAAGCCTCTTAGAGGATAAATAAATCAAGGTATGTCATCACTTTAAAAATACATGGGGGGTTGGGAATTAGAGGTCTTAAGCTAGCTAATAGAGCACTTTTGGGAAAGTGGCTTTAGAGGTTTGGCGAGGAGAGGGGTAGCTTGTGGAGGAGGGTCATTTAGGCTAAGTATGGGGAGAAGAGGCTAGGTTGGTGTAGTGTATGGAAAGGGATTCTCAAGGTGGTGGAGAAATTTGATAAAGGGATTAGATATAGAGTGAGCATGGGGGATAGAATAAGATTATGGGAAGATCATTAGTGTAGTTATTTTCCACGGAAGATGACACGAGGGCTTTATCTATGGGTCAAGGGATTCAGATATATGTTAGGGATTGAGGTGGAAGACGAAGAAGATGAGGGGTAAATCTCCTCAAAGGAGTTAGGGAAGGATGCAGTTAGCAGAATGAAGAAAACAGCCGAGATAGGAGTGCAGGTGGAGGAAGATGGATATCAATCAGAGGTGATGACGGGACAAACAAAGGTAACTGCCGTTAACACTTCTGATTGGTGTTTATCAAACCCAAGGGAGGTTTGTGTGCGACGGAAGTTGCTGATTTCCTTGTTGGAAAAGCTACCTTCCTGTAATGGACTAAGATGCAGGTGCTTTAAATGCCCTAAGTCAGATCGTTCAGCGCAGGCACAGTCTAGAATAATACAGTTGTTGGCAACAACAACAAGAAACCTGGAGTATAAGAAATGGCTTCGTCTGAGTGGGGCTTTGGAACGCAGCAAGAACAATGTAACAGAGTTGGGACCAACAAGTTCAGGGGCCCAATACAGCATAGAGTGGTCCATTTGCAAGAAAGCCCACTATCTGAGTGAAGGCGTGCTGGATAGCGAGGCCCATTACGCAGACGGAGGGCCTATCGGTAGTAAAACCCAATACTTGTGTGATGATGGGTTGGGCGGCGGTGGCCCGTTGGGTAAGGGTCAATGGACGTGGATTCAGGCCCAAGTAGTGATAGTAAGCCCAAGGGGAGGCTTGCTAATGCTGGAGTGGATCCAGTGAGCTTAGTTAATGTGTCTGGGCTGAAAGTTTTATAGGCCCACGATCTTTTAAACCGATATAAAAAACTCATTCGAAGGTCGAATAACAGAAGCGCTGAGTGTGAGGTCTTGCGGTCGACCTCTGCTGGTTTGAACGAGCTGGAGAAAGTCCAGTATAACAATAGTACCTTAGAGATTGATACTGAAGCTGAGGTCTGGAAGGGGTTTGAAGTCGAAGAGAGTTCAAGTCCAGTGGGTAAGGAACAAGGTTATTTTGGGAATGAGTCAGGGAAGAATTCATGTGTTGTAGAAGCATTGGGAATGAAAGATCAGAGAGATCTCTGGTCTGGTTCTACTGTGGGGGATGATCGTTTGGAGGGCTACCTGTACAGTCCTCGTTAGAAGGTGGTTTGAGGGTCGTGTACCCAGATTCTGTCTCTCTTTCCGCAAGGCTTCACTTCGGATGGCATGGACAAGGTGGTAGGCCAGTTCGAGGGCAGAACGATAGCTGGGAGGTGGGGTTTGGGAATCGGGACAGAGGGGATTTTCAATTTGGATTTTTTGGCAAGCACAGAAGACTCGTGGGCTCCTTGGATTAGGATCCCTTTGACACACATGGGTTGTGGCAGTGGATGGCGGGTTCATTAAGCAGAATATTATCAGATAGGAGAATTAAACCTATAGTCTCTCAGCAGGAGATGAGGTAAGATCGTCGACTGAGTTTGGAAAAAGGGCACTTAATGGAGTCTGATAAGGAGGGTACTTGTTCGAGTTTCGGCAAGGAGATAACAGTCCCTATAGAACATCTATAATGTATATATCGCCAGATAATTTGGGGGTTGGCAGTAAAGATTATCACACTAAGTTAAGATTGCTGACAAAACGGGTCCTAGCGAATATGCTGGAATCTGGATTGAAAGTGGGTATGTCAATCAAAAATGAAGGTAAAATGTCTCAATTATTCGTTAATGTGACACTGAAAACCAACAGGGGTGTGGAGTTTTGCATGCAGAAGGTGGTAGGGCAGTGGCTGCTTTCGGGAGGGGCCCCTCCAGACTGTAAGAGAGTGGGGATGTCGCCTAAGGATCGTTTTTAGTACGAATTTTCCAGGTTAAAGATTTGAAAACATTTATTGGGTTGCGACAAAATGGTCAAGGAGAGGAACAAAAGATTGAAGGAAATTATTCCATTGAGAAGATCTGTGGAGGATTTTCCGCTTACAGCCACGAAAGGGAAGAGAGCCGGGAGGCGCTTAGTAGGTCTAAATGTCGGTTAGAATCTTCTCTTGGAATGTTAGGGGGTTGAGTGCGGCTACAAAAAGAGCAACAATCAAAACCATTCTTCATCATCAGAAACCTCACATTGTGGTCTTGCAAGAATCTAAACTGGATAAAGTGGATGGGAGGATGATTCGAGAGATTTGGGGGATTCAGTCAATTGGGTGGTGTGTCCTTCCCTCATGGGGGGCTTCGGGCGGTATCATTGTGATGTGGAATAGGAAGTCAGTAGTGGTGGAAGATGAGCTATTGGGGCTTTTTCGGTGTCAATCTTATGCAGGTTGGTTAGAGAGGATTTTACCTGGGTCTTTTCAAGGATTTATGGTCCGACGTTAGAGAGAGAGCAGACTCATTTCTGGGAAGAATTAGAGGATATCAAGCCATGGTGGAATAAACCGTGGCTTTTGGGGGGTGATTTCAATGTTATCCGATTTTCGTTCGACAAGAGTGGGGGGTCGAGAATCACTCAAAGAATGCGAAGATTCTCGGAATTTGTTGATCGGAATGGGTTGATTGATCTTCCGCTTTGTGGGGGAAGGTTTACATGATCCAACAACCAGAAGTTCCCAAATCTATCCAGGTTGGATCATTTTTTGGTATCATTGGATTGGGAAGAGCATTTTGGAAGGATTATCTAGGAAAAATGGCAGAATCCTGCGTCTGATCATGCTCTTATTTCTTTGATGGACGGAACATCGAGGAACTGGCCTACGCCCTTTAGATTCGAAAATATGTGGCCAGAGCATCAAGGTTTTGGGGACTTAATCCGTCCGATCTTTTCATGAGTTGCTTATCCCTTTTAGTGACCGTTCTTTCTCGAAACCAATCATTTGGTCAAAGTTAGTCCCTTCTAAAGTATCTTTTTTCATTTGGTTGGCTTCCTTAGGGAGGATTCTAACGATGGACAACTTAATTGCCCGGAATTGGATCACTCCTAATCTTTGTTCCCTATGCTTGAGGGATGGGGAATTTGTTGCTCATATACTAATTCATTGCTCTTTTTCTCATGACATTTGGTCTCTCTTTCTTGGGTTTTTTCGGATTAAATGGGTCGGTCCTCCTAATTGCTTCTTGTTGTTAGAAGGGTGGGCTAAGAACGTCTTTTCCTTCAGAAAAAACACCTTTGGGCTATTCTCCCTTCGGCTATTGCTTGAGGGTCATGGAACAAAAGAAATAACAGGGTATTCAAAAGTAAAACGAGAAGCTCTCATGACGCATTCTTGGAGATTTTGGGCAACTTGTACCTTTGATCGAAATTGAACAAGGAGTTCTCGGGGATTACTTTTGATGATTTTGTTATTAGATGAAATTCCTTTTGTAGCACCTAATGTATTGCTTTTATTCGGTTCGTTGTGCTTTCTTCCCTGAGGGGCTATCTCGGCCTTCTCTTTTTGTTTCTTGTAATTCTTCCTTCTTCAATTAAAATTATACTTATCAAAAAAAAAAAAAAACATGGGTTTCTCATATATTACCAAAATATGGAGGTTGCCCTAAATCTCTCATTCTTTGAGAGGAGATTGTGGTCAAAGGAATGGCATCAATTTAAAAACATATGTATCCAAAAAAGAAGAAGATTCGAGAGGAATTGAGAACTGATCTGAAGGCTTGAATTTTAGCATTGACAATACAGGTCTCTCTTTCTATCTCTCCTACATCTCTCGAAGACACACTCTCTTAGATGATTGGATCTCTCATATTCACTAAAGAAATCGAAATTTGGAACCACACAAGCAATTTTTTATGATTGTTTTAATTCCTAGCGGTTTCATCTTGAAATATTGAAAAACTGAAATGTTTTTGTGAATACAAACCGAAATGAAACGAGATTTTAAACCATGGCGTAAACAACACGACACATATTAGTATCATTTAGTGAAATACCTAACAATGTGATCTACCATACACCTTTGAATAGGACTGAGCATCGCCAACATGATTTGTTCAAGTTGGCATGGACAATATCTATCCACCAACTTGAGGAGTGTTAGAAATTGCATTAGTACTCTAAATTCGATCCTAGTTCTTTATTTTACACGTGAGAAGAGTCTTTATTACTTAACAAAGAAATATTACTACAACATTGACCTGTTATCAAAAACTAAAGGTGATTTATAAAGGGTAAACAACACAGACACATTGGTATGAATTAATGAAATATCCAACAATGTGACCAACCATAGGCCTTTGAATAGGAGCATCGCCGACATGATTGTTTCAAATTGTCATTGACAATATCTATTCATCAACTTGAGGAGGAGTTTTAGCAATTGTAATAGTACTCTACATTTGATCCCTTTTTTTCTTTATATTTGACATGTGACGAGAATCATCGGTACTTAACAAAGAAAAACTACTACAAAGTTGACCCATTATCACAAACTAAAGGTGACTGTTTTTTTCATATTTTGTTTTGATAAGTAACTAAAGGTGATTCAATTGAGAAAAGACTAAATAACAAATTAAAGTACTCTCGAAATTCCAAAAGAGGACCAGATTTGTGGTAGGGTGGGAAGGGTGGGGGGGTTGTTTTTGGGAAGATGTTTGGTGTGGGGAAATGCCACTTATGTTGAGATTCCCTCAACTATTTCTGTTATCTACGAAGAGGGGGTTACTCGTGTCTTCCTTTCTAAACCAAGATGGAGGAGGTATAGGTTGGGATCTCAGATTCAGGAAGAACATAAATGATTGGGAGGGTGTAGCACTTCTATTACAGTGCTTGTAGGGTGTGAGGGTTTCACCGAGACGAGAGATGGGTGGTGTTGGGGAGGTAACCATTCAGGGGCGTTTTTAGTAAGTTCTTTCTATGAGTATTTGGCTGGTGTAAAATCTAGTTTTCCAAAAGAAGGGGTATGGGGGGCCAGAAAATTCCTCTGAAGGTGGCCTTCTTCATTTGGTGTGCCACTTTGAGGAAGACTCTGGCCATGGATCAGTTGATGAGACATGGGGTACAAGGGCCCCATGTATGCTTGTTGTGCATAGGGAGTGAGGAATCCATAGACCACTTGCTTCTTCATTGCACTTTTTCAAGGAAAATTTGGTGTTATTTCCTTGATAGGTTTGGTATGGAAGGTTGCTTCCCGGCTTCAGTTTTGTCTTTGCTCCAATCTTGGAAGGAGTGGGGTAGTACTTTCTTTGATGCCAAGAAAGTGCTTTGGAGATTGGCTTTGTTTGCAATTCGTTGGACCATTTGGAGAGAAAGGAACAGTATGTGTTTTGAAGACAGGGGTGTGGATGTCTCAGATGTGATCTTGACGACGCTCTTGTATATCTTTTTCAGGTGTAAAGTGTTTAATGAGTTTAGGGGAGTGTTTTTCAATGATTTTGTTGCTAGATGGGATTGGGTTTGTAGTATTCATTTTCCTTAGCCTTCTCCCTGTAACTGTTTAATTAGTCATCTCGACCACTTTATCAATAAATTTCGTTACTGATCAAAAAAGAATGAGCAAATCATACAAACACACAAACACATTGTTATGAATTAATTAAATAATTGACATAATCGTAAAAATAAGAACGGAACAAAAAAATCATGAATCTATCCCCCCCATACAACGAATTAAGAGTAGAAGCACATACATTTGTATTAGATGTCCGCACAGGCCGGTTCCCAGGCTGCAACATTTTGGCAATCTGAGAAGCAGCGGTCCGCCTCTTGGTCTTGTTCTTCTTTCGAATAATCGTTGGAGTAAAATACAAGTACGTTCGACTATATACATTAGGCCGTCTTCGGAGCCTAGCGCTAGTACGAATGGGCCTTTTCCCAGGCACATCTCCTTCACCAGAATGTTTCATATCTATCTAAAACTGTAACTCAATAATTCATAGAAAAAAGAAGAAAAAAAAAACCTAATCAAACCAATGAACAAAATCTCTACAAGATTAACCAAAAAAAATTAAATTGGCTCATTAATTCAAAACAACAGAGCAATTACATGGCGAGATGTTATTTGTATGACATCAAACCATTAAAAGAATCATAAATTCATGAAAACTTTGTCGATTCTAAAGAATAACAGATCAAAAAGAAGAATCAATAACTTTAAACGATTTCACATTTTAAAATAGTGATTTATACATGAGATATTGGAATTTGGAGCTAAAAAGGGGGGAAATCGCAGAGGAGAGAAGAAAACTAACCTTAAATCGCCATAAGAGATGAGAAGTGCTGTTCTTCGAAGCTCGGAGAGAAAGAAAGAGAGAGAGAAGCAGAGTGTCTGCGTAAACAAAGGGACTCCTCACTGATTTTACTGTTCTCTGTTGTTGAGGAAAGAGGAGGAATGGACCCTTTCATACGGCACACGTGCCTCGAGGTACGTGTGAATGAAGGTCTTGGGATGTGTTTGGCTAAGGTTTTTGGATAACGAGTTATTAGAAAGTTCTTTCCATTTATGAAACAAATAGAGCTTTTATAGTGTCCAATGCATAGATGAGAAATACTGATTTCTAGGGATTCGCAATGTTAATGAATTTCTTTCCATCTCCGCCGTTAGTTGGAGAGTAGGATATTTTTAAGATAAAAAAAAAACATCCAATAACAAATAAATTTGTGCCATTTGTGCACGAAAAACCTTTTTTATTTATTTATTGAGAACTGTTATTAGCACACCAACTTTTTCTAATGGCTCACTAAATAAAATTAAAAGGAATTTAATGATGTGGGGATGACTTTATCTAAATTTTCATCATGAGATTCAATTCCTCCTCTCTTTTAACTAAAATCAGACTAGTAAGTGCAAGGACACATGTATTATAAGGTTCTTTTTGTAATTAAAATATTTAAAAAATAAAATTTTAAAAAAATATATAAAGAAAGGATATTTTTGTAATTTTAAAAATCTAATGTGATGACAGGGATGAGATTGTAATTTTATTGGTTTTTAACAAAATGATTACTTATGTTAATTCTTAGGCATAATGGTCGGGGAATTTTGGTGTCCAAACACACCTACTCCATTTTCTCTTATTATTATAATAGTAAAGATATTAAATTTTCACTCATTCCCAAATCCAACTCCATCTATCTAAATCTTATAAATTAAATTACTCTTTTACCATCATAGTTTACCTTCAATTCCTTATAATTCTCCAATCATCGGTGTCAATATCTCAAAATATTAATTGGAGTTAATATTGACGATTTGAAGAAGGTGACCATATAAGAGAATTATAAGAAGAGAGGAGGGGGCTCGTGATGGATTTGGAGATGTTGAGAATGAAGGATTGGGATTGGACCTTTGCCTCTTCATGTTTTTGGAGAACTACAATGTGAGATTATTGAGAATCATGGTTTAAAATCTCATTTCAATACAATGTTTTGGTTTTTTCAAAAAATCAAAACAATACGGAAATAATCTCAAAATATTCTTGAAACATTCAATGAATTGAATTAATGTTTTTTTTTAATCTTTCAAATGAGACTGTTGTCAACGAGTATATCATCAATTTGAAGTACAAGGGTATCTCAAATATTTATCGAAATATGATGATACTATTTAAATAACCAAGTCTTCTAGAGAAGACCAAGGTCAAGGACATGATATTCGATGAATACAAGAAGCTTTTAGATGAAAAAAAAAACCCAAAAAATCGAAAGAAGAATAAGAAGAAGAGGGATGAAACCTCCAATGTTGAAAATGCATCCAGTCAAGTACCTCTCTCTCTCTTTCTCTCTTTTTCTGTGTTGTGTGCCTACTTAGATCCAATCACAAAAATAATAAAAAAGAAGAAAAAGATTAAGATTGATCTCGTTCGAGAGAGATCAGACCTCTCAAGCCACCAAATCGAGATGGTGAATCTCTAATTCAATTAAAGATTAAATATATTTTCTCTACATATTTTCATTAAGATCAAAATGGATTTAAATATAAGAGAAAATAAAACTACCCATTAACCTATTTTTCCACTCTTAAACTAATCATTCTAAATTATCCACTCTAAACTATTCACTCATACTCATTCAAAGAACTATCCCATAACACACTCACGTACTCTCAACCTTCTACTCACAAAGGGTTATGATCCCATACAATAAAAGCATCCTAAACTACCCTACTCACTTTTCTCCCATAGAAGCACATAACACTATGTTGGATCTCTCTTGTAGTTTTGTAAATCAAGAAAAACCATAAGAAAACGATTGAAGTTTTATTTTTTCTGTTTTAAAGATTATTTCATCTCAGCAAACTAAAATTACAAAATATTTCATACGAAATGAGATGAAACTTTAAACCATGCTAAGAATATGATTTAAACGTCTATATATATATATATATATATAAGTGAAAGATACCTTGAGAGTTTGGGAGAGAAAGAGGGGTAAAAAAATATAGGAATGTCGAGGGGAGACAGATCATGGGAGGTCAAGAGTAAATGGTAGAAGATGACACAAAGGGAGAGACGATGTGAAGGAGAAGAGAGAAAGAAGGTAGGTAGAGAGTGAGTGTTTTTATTTGTATGTGTAACAAAATACAAATTGGTGTGAATAAATTATGGATGTGCAATATTAAAAAGTTTTTATTATTATTATTGCAATATTAAAAAGTTGGTGTGGTTATAGAAGTTCTCTTCTCATTTTCTTCTCAATTTTTTCAAAGAAAGGGAATTGGTTTCTAGTTGTCCATACGTGTCTTCCAAAAATCGCTATCTCATTAGTTATTTGGTAGAAAATCTGACCACCCAATCACCAATGCGATAGTGATTTTGTGAAAGATACCCATGAAAAGAGTGAGTATTCCTTGGTCTCATGATCGATAGTTTGGCCATATTCATAATTATTCTCTAACATTATTGGAGAATTTAAACATTTGCAATGAGAAGGAAATGTTGTGGCTTATGTATGTGTTGGTGAATCATGGGTGGAAGTTAAAAGCTTCATCTTGTTTTTCTTAGAGTTTGGGAGATCTTCCTCTTTAAACTAAGAAATCATCCATGAGAGATCATCTTCTTTACGGTTTGTAAATTAAGTAATTTTCCTCTATTTAATATATTCTTTGCTTAGCAAAAATAAAAAAAAATGTTTAGTAACCGAAACATGCTAGTAGCATATAGAAGAATAAACTTCGATGACATGGATGTTAAAAAAAAAATAAAAATAAAATAGTAAAGAAGAAATATCTCACAAAATACAAGGATTCACATGGTTCAATAGTGTGTCTAACAATCATTATTTTCTATTTTAAAAATCGAGAGCTGCTAAAACGTTTTTATCTTTTAAAAATTTAAAAATCATCAAAAAATAGAAAAACCCTTAAGAATATATTACAAAATTTCGCTTTTTCTAACATTCATCCCTGCCCGTTGACCAGGTGGGGTGCTATCAACTCAACTCTACATACCGCCAACAGAATACAAGACATTTACACAACAATGGAGACCTTGAATTGCCAATGTTACGCCAAACATTTGTAATTTGAGAAATAGAAAAAAAGAAGAAAGTGAGATGTTTTCAATTCAACTTCAAACTCTTTTTCCCTATTTTGTTTCATTTGGCTCCTAATAATTTTGATTTGCTTCCGATACCAAACTAACAAGAATTGGGACTTTTTATATTTGAATTTGAATTGTTTTAGCTCCTAGCATTTTGGATCCTAAATTCAAAAGGATATTGGTTAAATGGTTTCCATTGGTATCGCTTGTACTGAATATTCAAAATCTTTTTTCAAACATGAGAAAAAAATCGAGCAATCTCGACTAAAACAGTTCAAAATATTTTGAGATTCCATATCGTTGTTGTTCAAACCAGTTGGACCAATTTTAGGAAGCGACCCATCACTTCATGACGTGGATCAATTAGAGGACTCTACTACTTGGTCCCTTGGATCCATGTCACCATCTTCTCTACTCCCATTTCTTCTCTTCCATGAACCTGTCAATGGATCAGGCCAGACCCAAAATCCGATCCTGTCAGATCTGATAACTTGAGTTTTGCCTCAATGATTTGGGCTCACCCATAAGACCCAACTCAATAAGAACCCAATTTGAAAACTTGTCATTATGGTTTTAGGTTAACAATGCTCAGAGTTTATTTCCAATAGGAACCCAATTCGAAGTTATGTGAGAAAATATATAATTATATTATCTATTTTGTTTAGAAATGTGATCCGTATTTATATTTCATTTAACGAATCTGACTTGATCTGATCCCATTATCATCCTTTCAGAGTTGGATCCAAATATAGTAACTGAGTTCAGATTCAAAAATTATTTTGGTTTGGTTCAGATAAATCTGGGGAAGTTTTTTTTTTTTTCAAAAAAAATAAATAAATAAATAAAGAAAATTCCAAGGACCTATAAAGAAAACTTCAATTGCCACACCTACTTTTACTATTGCCACCCCAAGATGTGGGCTGATTCTTTGGTGATTTACATATGAATTTGGTGGCATTAGCAAAAGTTGGTGTGGCAATAGAATCTCTCTCTATATAAATGATGTTTGAGTGCCTTCCCAAAATCCCAATACATCTCCAATCTCCCTAAAAACCCCTATCTTGAGTCTTGCAATTTGAGGATTAAAGAAGACAAAATCTTGAAGTTGAAGGCTACATATTTTAACCAAGACAATGGATTTGTAGGAAAATATCAAGGCTTCTATTTTTGAAAATGAAAATTTTCATTGATTAATCGACTGGTCCCTTATTTTGACTTTTTTTTTTTTAATCAAAAAATAAAAATACGAATTTTGTGAACTAACAGTGCTGATAACAATCTGATCTGATAAGTACCTGATCCAGTAAGTATCGGATCAGTTACAATCCAATACTAATTGGATTGGTTCCAGACCGACCCAAATCCAATCTGAACCTGATCCATCGAAAGCGTAGCAACATGCTTTCATATGCCCAATGCTCTTATGCATAAGAATCTTGGATTCAGGCTTTTTAAATGTTCAGTCCAAAACTAAAATCAGATAAGATAATCAAAACCCAAACATCATTAGATTATAGTGTTATATTGTGCAATAAATATGTTTTAATAGGAGAAACCATCTGACATTACTACCTAAACAACAAATTCAGAATAAATCAACATAATAGTGTTGTGCAGCAATAAACAAAGCAAAACATGGAATCAACCAAGATAGATTGTGCACCTCACACTAACAGAGGAAAGGGTCAGACCCATCTTCACCAAGTAGGTTGGAGTGTCGGAAAAAAAGAAGCTCCACCTTCAGATGCATGATTTTCAATGTTTTGTTCATCTCACTTCTTAGAGTTGCCTTTGAATATATTCTCCTTGTAGTATTTGAGTTCCTTTATGCTTTCTTTGATGTCATCCATGGCTCGATGTTTCTGTTCCTTTAAAGGCATTTTTTTGTGATCTACATGAAGAGAAAAGATGAAAACATTACAAGGATGAATTAGTCTTACAAGTTACGACCCTTAGTTGAAGTATAACCTTTGGGTTTTATGGAACAAACTGAGTTCAATCTTGATTTCTTAAAAAACAATAATTAGGGTCAGAAATAGCACAACTATCACAATGAAGACAAGAAGCTTCAGAAGAAATAAACCAAATGTTTAGATTGAAAGATTAAAACCATCTGAATTCTGAACCTGGTTCCGAGGACCATATGATGGGATGGATAGCAGGCATTGATGAGCATAGTAACCAAGTTCTGAGTCAGCAATTAATCTGTGGGGAAATCAGCTTGGTTTTATTTGAATAAATCCAATAAAAGTTTCAGGAAAAATTCGGGGACTATACAAACGATGTTTTATAGTTTCTACCCTAAAACCCATCATCTTCAATCTCCCTAAAAACTATACCATGTTCCTGAGATTTGAAGGTTGAAGAATAAATTTTTATCCTAGGGGTTGTAAGATGAGGGTGTTTTAGAGAAAAAATCAAGGTTTTTATTTTGGAAACAAAAAATTCATCTATTTAATCCCCTGATTAATTATTTGACGATTGTTTTTTTTTTTTTTTTCTGGTTTTTGGATTTCTTTGTGAATTTTGTGATACTGTTTGATTACATGAAACCTTGAAAATCAATGGGTACATAATAATTTCAAGGAGGGCAAGAAAGTTTTACACATGAAATGCAAAGTAATGACATCTGCTAATCAAGTATGAGATATATATATATATATATATATATATATATATATATATATATATATATATATAT